>NC_092791.1:19148482-20628727 GCF_047496795.1 Chiloscyllium punctatum | reverse complement strand
CTTCATACATATCTAATACCAAGTATATCCTTCATGGAAAGTAATAATTCAAGGCACTTTCCTCATTTGTGCACTTAATGGTTACTGAGTAGAACTTCCCTTCCAGCTTCAGAGATCCCAAAAATCATTATTTAGGGTTGCTAAATAATTAGAATAATGCCAGGTAGCTGTGGGACTGTGACTCGAGTTTGCGATTTGCTATGCTGCTGAGGAATTATCCATAAATTAACCTTAATTATCTATAACTGTTTCCACGCTGACCCTAACACAGCACTATACACAGGAAATTAATCTCTTCATTCCTTTTGCACCCAGGTTTCCTGAAAGGTCACTACCAATATTAAAAGAATATGTTAATGCCGGTGTTAAAACAACGCTGATCACAAAATGTGGGCTGCTTGTTAGCGGTTTATATCTTTAATTTCTAGGTATCTGGCTCAAAACAGGACAGGTGGTAACCTTACAGCCAACCATTTTATCATTTATTCTTTGGGTCTGAAGGAACTGTCCCAATCTTAGACTATACTGACTATCCTAAACACAGCTGTGAAATAGAGTATGACCGTCATCCTCTTTGCCCACATCAACTGCCAATGATACCTGGCATATTGTACCACTTCATGCACCTAAGATCACTTCTGAACCACACTCTATAAACTTACAAATACATAATGCTGAGAAAATAGTAGTGCTGTATTGAGTGACTATATATAATTTAATCTATCCACTCCTTGTCTCAACCCCATGCATGCACACAACCACTACTCCTGCAAATGAAAACGTGCTTTGGAATGATGTACTTCCCTGTTCCACCACCAGTGTGCCTCCAGTAATTGCATCAGACTGATTTCAGATAAACTGCAAATGGCACAGCCTAGGGGACAGATTCTGTTCGTTTCTGTAGGGGTGAAGGTCTCTGTGTGTATTTGTAATTCAGTTCCTGTATTTGGGGAGGTTGATTAAAATTCTGATCTCATTTGGTGAATTGTGCATACGAGTAGCAATGGATAGTGTTTCTTATTCATTTGAAATATGTCTCTAACTGTTGAGTGCAGTACTTGCTTCACAACAGTCAGCTTATTCATAACATTGATAGGTTAGGAAGGAAATGGTATACAGTATTAATTTGCATGCAAATTTTGGTGTATCCTGGGAGCATTCTTGCTTTGTGTGTCTGGGCTATTATCCTACAGAGAACATTATGGAGATATTTATTAACATGTAAATGGTCACTAGCTAGAAGTCATGTACTTGACCCTTCCAGACATCGATACCAAAATAAAATGAGTTTTCATTCTATTTCTAGCAGGGCTGCTATCATAATTTGTGGTTAATTAGACTGCTTAACCAATGACTTGGCCTGCAGCTTTGTAGAATTTGTAACTATTCAGAAGTACTTTGAAACAGGAGAAGTCTATATACTAGTCATAATTGTATAGTTATGTTGTTCTTTACAACTTCTAGGTTTAATTTCATAGCTATGATTTCTTGTTAGTCTGACATAGTGGGCGTACAAAATATAGTTCCTCGATTTTCCAGACCTATAGTTCACATCACATGAATCTTCTGTTTAGTTTAGATTAGATTAGATTAGATTAGATTACTTACAGTGTGGAAACAGGCCCTTCGGCCCAACAAGTCCACACCGCCCCGCCGAAGCGCAACCCACCCATACCCCTACATTTACTCCCTACCTAACACTACGGGCAATTTAGTGTGGCCAATTTACCTGACCTGCACATTTTTGGACTGTGGGAGGAAACCGGAGCACCCGGAGGAAACCCACGCAGACACCGGGGAACTGAACCCGGGTCTCTGGCACTGTGAGGCAGCAGTGCTAACCACTGTGCCACCGTGCCGCCCACATTTTGGAGGTGATCTGCTCACTACTTCCACCAAAATGAATAGTACCCATTTCTTGCCCCAGCTGCACCGACTACCTCTCTATCCCAACTAGTTCGACAATTAAACTCCCAGCAAGAATCAAGATGGATGATTTGTGAATAAATCCACCTATTTCATCACCTTCAATGTACATAGGATGGATTTGTACATCACAGTATAAAACCAGAGCGTTCTGATGTAGAGATCACATGAATTTCCAGATCATTCAGCAAATTTTGCTTCCACATATTAAAGTCATCCAAGGAGCCTTGACCTTCCCTTATCATAGTGTACCTGAAGTATCATTTCATTTACCAAGTGCAGAATAAATACATTAAACATGAGTTGTGCAAATTCAGAAAGTTGGTACTTGCCTGGGAGAGTCCTATAGTTTTATGCTTTGGTGAGCCTATCACTATTGGCATATGGACCATGTCTGGGTGAGAGCCAAGACAAAACAGTCAAGAAAACATATGACATCACAATCTGGATGTGCTCACTTTGGGCATACCAAATACCAAACAAGTTTTGGATTAGGTTCATCATTCATCTCTCTAGGGTTTATAACCTCTGTATTTCCTTAACTTTCCAACCCCTGTCCCATTTTGTTTAAAAAATATATAGATCGTATCTACATTATTAATAATCTTTTAAACAGTGAAGAAAAATACATTCTGCCCCCAAGACATCTCCTCCAACATCTTATCACCCTTGACACTCACCAAGATGCACACTAGATTGGTACTGGAAATACTCCTTTCACTCACCAACCACAGGTGCTGAAACACATTGAGGCAAACTCATATGTAAATATGTAATCCATTAAATTCCAAATTAATTCTAGATTTTCAAAATTTCCTTTGTCACTCAACCACATAAAATCTGAAAGGAGGTAGGAAATGTCCTTAAATCCAGGTAGATCCCCCATGATTCTAAACCCAATGGGCTCAAGAGTACTTAAGAACCACATTTCTGATTTCATATCTCCTTATTGTACATAATTACTGGTTTTCATATTACTCTTCTGTCCAGTTCAGGCAATATGTACTGTGGATTCTTGTCCAAACCAAGTTACTCTTTAATCCTCATGATCTTGTATCAGGGGCTTTAAATTCAGATTGCAAAGAAAATCTCATAGATAACATGTTAAAATGACATGAGAAAGTAACCCAAAGTAGCCTCTTTTGTAACAAATCACTGATAGGACTTCAACCTTAGGATTTATTTGATAGACGACTCACTGATGATCATCCTTCCAAACCCCACTGCTGCAGCAACTAGTCTGTTTACTATACCCCTACTAGAAGCTCTTTAATCTTATGTCACTGACTGATTTTGTTTTCCCCCTATTTTAATTGCCGATGAAAAGTTCCTATGATACAAGAAAGGATGAGCTGTTCTAAACTGTCTTATTGTTGTAAACGCAGTACAGCTTAACACCAGTGGTACTGCAAGATATATCTACTCTTAAGGAAAATTCAGCACAATTAATATTTTTTGACTGCCAATACTTAACAGGACTAGAAGAGAAGTAAAGATGACACTAGTCTTGTAATTAAATGACAGTTAATCTAAATGACAATTAAACCTAAATGAAATGGAGTGAGTGCATTCTTATTTTGAGACCTTACTCTGGTTTCTTACCTTCAGACATTAAACTTAGGCTGCAATGGATAGGGAGTTAAAAAATTTTTTTGTTATAATCTAGAATTGAATTAAGACACTTTGCTCTATTCAAGGAGGCACAAATCCATTGTACGTGGTTAAGATACTGGAGCTGATTTGCGTGCCAGGTAATTTGATAATCTTTGAAAATCCTTTGAATATTTAACTATTACTACTACAGTATTTGATATGATGCAGGGGACTAGAAGCATGATAATTGAACAGCATGTATAAAGTGCTCTCAGGGAGGGGCAAAGGAGGTTCAGGTCGTGTTGATCGAGAGGCGTCCCAGAATTCTTTGGTACCAGTTGCTGAGGAGAATCGTCATCTTATGCTGAGCTGTGCAAATCCAATGAGTTTGGTTTCATCTGGGCTGTAGCCCTCACAGCCAGAGACCTGTGAGGAGAATGAGGGGGAAAGAGTAAGCATCCAGCTGGAATTCCTTTCAGTTATTTAGTTTTATATCTTGATTGGTCAGCAGATGCCAAATGGAACTATAGGGCAGTGGTTATATTAGCAGACAAATTGGAGAATCCTTGAAAAAGGGCAAGGGGACCACGATACATGAGTAACTAGTGCTTGTTAAAAACAATGCAGGGAGCACATCAATTTCTGTTGTCTGCTCCTTTAAAAATAACTGCTGCATACAGCCAACACGAGCTAAACTGTTCATTGGCTGCACACATGAGCAGATGGCTCAAAATTGTAACTTTGTAATCCCAATTAAATCTAGCCTGTACCTCTTAAAAGAAAAGGTGTGGCTTGAGTAGCGATAGGAAATAAATCTGACCTGTGAAATAGAAAACAATCTATAATTCTAGAAAGCGGGTTGCACTAGAACCGTGGGTGGAGGAGGTGGAAAGGAGGAGAGATGGCCTGTATTCATAAGCAGCGGAGAAGAGATAACTTTAGATATCAATTCTAGGAGTCAAGCCCCTAGTGCTGCAAAGAAGTTCAATATTCTAACAAGAGTAGCAAAAATCAGTGAATGCATCTTCAAAGGTCGTATCCTTACAAATGCAACTCTAATCTTGGACACCACTCAATTTTCCTCACCTGTCAACAATTACTGAAATAAGAGTAGATCTTTGAAGTTTGACACTTCCCAGCCTCTCATCACTTAAGAAATACTCCTTTATTTTTGTCTACCAAAGTGGATAACATTTCACAGAATGCAAAAACTTGGCAGATGAAATATACTCATTTTGCGTCTCCAAATCCCCTTAAGACATTGTCACATCATCCTTAGAACTGACACTGTCCCCAGGTTGTGTCCTCTGCAAACCACAACGTATTGCATTTCATCCCCATATCCAGGTAATTAGTATAAACTGTGAATAGCTGGGGCCCAAGCACTACCCTCCTAATCACGGCCCCACACATTCCCTGAGTTTGCAGAACAAGGTGGTATGCAACAGAAGGCAACACAAGCAAATTGGAAGGGACAGGCACACCTACATGTTGCACCTGGCAAGGTGATGATGCTTGCCATTATCAGAGTACTCATCACTGAGATGGTGCCCAATGATAAAGTATGACAGTATCCTCATGCCTGACCCTCCTCCTCACACCATGTGTCCCACATGCCCATAAACTTAATTCTATTCCAATTTACAAACTGCATTTCTTACATTATCAACCATACAACATTGCAACTTTATCCTGTGCAATTTCTCTTTCGGATACCAAAGAGTGCAATCTGGTCAGGTGTGGAAGAACAGCAAGGTGAATACATAGCATTATAATGTACATTCACACTTGCACCTATGAGCTCAGATAACTATGCAGCTTCGGGGATAGCACAGAGGCAGGATTTCCATGTGATGAGACACTGGGCACAAGGAGTCTGCAGCTAGAGCACAGATGCCAGCTCACCAATGTGTGATGGGCCAATCTATGGAGGGATGTTATTAAGTATGCAAAACAAAAATGCTTAATGCGTTGGGAAGCCTGCAAGAAAGCCAGTGATCAATATTGAAGAGCAGAGAGGAGGCACAGTATTTTGCGCAGAATTTATAAACCCGTCATTTCAGAATGGAAATGACAGCCAGTTTCATCTGGACACTTGTGCAGCCAGCTATGATACAGTATCTAATAGTCTAAATCTCAACTTTCACTGCAATACCAGCAGCAGTCACACAACTTCTGAGTCCTGCAGCTAAAACTCAGATTGCTGCCATTGTGGCTGTGGATTGGTATGCAAAAGCCACCTCAAACTGTGGGAGTGGCTCCACACAGCACAAACCTACTGTGCTTCCTCAGAAAGATAGCATTAATTCTACCAAGATGCCGCAAGCCACAGCCTTTTAGGACCAAAGCCCATCAAAGGCATTCTATAAGACCATGTGCAGTCACCTCTTTTGAAATTTAGCGTCTTTCCATCAGTCATGCTTAAAGCCACTGTGTAGGAACAATAAGACAAGTAAAAGCACAGCAGACAGACACTAAAGGGAATGCACAAGGTTGATATGTGTATTTTGCCATAGGTTTTGGTTTTGCATTGTGACCAAGTGGTCACTGTGATGTTAAGTGAGAGAAGAAGATAAGGTATGGAACTCTTGGCGAATGGGAAATTGGCATTATATTTACTGGTATCACATTTGGATACATCTTTCACCAGCCCAGCCAGAAAGCAGATGTCTTGGTTACTTCACTTCTCTTCCTCCTCATCCTGTATAGCTGGTGGCAAGGGCTGACCTCTCCTGATGGTACGGTTGTGCAGCATGCAGCGAATCTGCTGCTCTACGAAACTGTGTAGAGCTCCTTCACAGTGGTGCAGACTGCATAAATGTTGTTTCAACATATCAATGGTCTTCTGTATCATTTTGTATAACAGCATGTGGTCAGTGGATAGTTTTGTCATGCAATTTCCAACCTTCAGTTTGCTGAGTGATTCAAAATGCAGTTGGCACAGAGGACTACTTCAGAATGCAGGTATTTACCTGCTGCCAAGATATTGAGTGATGGCCTTCCTGATTCTCTGTCCAGGGTCACACATGAAGAATTGGAATCCCTGTTGGTTCTCATATAGGGCAGACTTGCCACATGCTGTGCCAGCAAATTGATATGTACATATTTTATGGAACCCCCTGCACAGGTAAAGCTACAAGTGAAGCTGCATGCTTACACTGCCTGCTTCTCTGATCAAGATAAAAATGAAATGTATTCAGCTCTCATTACATAGAGGATCCCAGTAGCCTCCCTCATGCAACAGTGGATGGCAAACTGAGATGTTGTAAATATCTCCAGCTCCAGTCTGGAGGGAACTCGTTTAACAGTTCATCATCACGGTCACCTGCACAGTTACTAGTAATGTGGTCCTTGCCCTGCTCTGAATTGAAGTTGTTGCTACATTGACTGAAATCTGCTGCCTTTACTGAAGCCCACATGCTGTTGGTCCTCTCTCTTCCGACCACTTGTCCTGATCTGTGTAGCCCAGAAGTTTCAAATTGCTGGCTTTGTAGGAGTGATACTCATGATCATGAGCTGTGTGTTATCCCGAGAGAAAAGTAAAGCTTGGAGTTACTGATTAAACAACTTCATTCAAATCATACAATTTTCAAGTTAAAGTAAATGTATTCTGAAATGATAAGATCAGATCATTCTCAAATGACTTTAAGCAGAGGACATTTTACAGTCTTGGAATACTAATGAGATCACACAGAAGTTTCTCAAACACTAAAGAATTTGAAGGTTAAAATGGTTAAGAAGTACACAAAAAATGAGCAGAATTCCTGTTATGGCTTAGAATGGACAGTAAGTGATATAATCCCTCATGCCTGCTCTGGCAAAAGATTAGATCATGAAGATTCTTCCAAATTAACTTCACTTTTCTACATTCTACTCATATCCTCCGTTCCCTTAATTGAAAATGTCAACTTCAATCTTAAAGAAAAGTAACAGCATCCGCCTTAGTAAATAAATGCATCAGATGATGTGATGGATCGAGTAGTAGAACAGGAAGACCCAATGTTCAAGAGCTTGTTGGGATTGTATTATAGGCCCAGCAATAGTCAGTGGGAAATTGAGAAGCAAATATATGAGGAGATCTCAGATATCTGTAAGAATAATAGGATGGTAATAGAAATGGATTTAACTTTCCAAACATAAACTGGGACTGTCATAACACTAAGGGCTTGTAAAATGTGTACAAGAATACTTTCTTATTCAATATGTGGATGTACTGACTGGAGAACGAGCAATACTTGAGTTTCTGTTGGAAAGTAAGGCAGGACAAGTGATTGAGGTGTCAGTGGGGGAGCACTTTGGGAACCAGTGATTATAATTCTATTCGTTTTAAGATAGTTATGGAAAAGGATAGACCGGATCAAAAAGGTAAAACTCTAAATTAGAGTAAGGCCAATTTTGACAGTATTAGACAGGAACGTTACAAGGGGTCACAGGTTCAAGGTGAGAGGGGGAAAGTTTAAGGGAGATGTGCACGAGAAGTTTTTCATGCAGAGAGTGGTAGTAGTCTTGAACACACTGCCAGAAAAGGTGGTGGAAGCAGGCACATTGTGACATTTAAGAAGCATCTGGGTGATTACATGAAGAAGGAGATAACAGAGGGATATGGACCAAATAAGGACAGAAGATTTTTCAGTTTAGTTAGAGCATGATGATCGGCACAAGCTTAGAAGGCTGCACTTCTCTTGGTTCTTTGATTGGGAGAGACTACTCACAGGTAAAGGGATGTTTGGAAATTGGAAGGCCTTCAAAAATGAGATAACAGGAGTTCACAAATAGTATGTTCCCATTATTGCAAAGGGTAAGGCTGGTAGGTGTAGGGAATGCTGGATGACTGGAGAAATTGAGGCTCTGGTCAAGAAAAAGGAGGCATATGATCAGTATAGACAGCTGGGATTGACTGAATCCCAGCAGAGTACAAGGGCAGTAGGAGTATCCTTAAGAGGGAAATCAGGAGGGTGAAAATGCAAAGTGAGATGGCTTTGGCAAACAGTGTTAAGAAGAATCCAAAGAGATTCTATAAGTACATTAAGGGCAAAGGAGTAACTAGGAAAAGAATAGGGCCCCTTAAAGATCAGTGTGGCCGCCTATCTGTGGAATCACAGGAGCTGGGTGAGATAATAAACAAATATTTTGTGTCAGTATTTACTGTGGAGAAGGACAATGGAAGCGAGGGAACTTGGGAAAATAAATAATAATGTCTTGAAAAGAGTTCATATTACAGAGGAGTGGTGCTGAAGATCTTAAAATACATAAAGACAGATAAATCCTCAGGACCTAATCAGTGTTTCCCAGCACTTTATGGGAAGCTAGGGAAGAAATTGCTGGGCCTCTTGCTGAAACATTTGTGTCACGGACTGCCATGGGTGACAGCCAGAAGACTGGAGGTTGGCTAATGTGGTGTCGTTATTTAAGAAAGGCTGTAAGGAAAAGCCAAGGAACTACAGACTGGTGAGCCTTATGTCAGTGGTGAGCAAGTTGTTGGAGGGGACAGGATTTATATGCATTTGGAAAGGCGAGGGCTGATCAGGGACAGTCAACGTGACTTTGTGCATGGCAAACCATGCCTCATTAACTTGACTGGGTTTTCTGAAGAGGTGACAAAGAAGATTGATGAAGGCAGAGTGGTAGACATTGTCTATATGGACTCAAGCAAAGTGTTCGACGAAGTTCCACATAGTAGACTGATTAGTAAAGTTAGATTTCAGGGGATCCAGGGGGAGCTAGCCAACTGGATACAAAATTGCCTTGAAGATAGGAGACAGTGTGGTGGTGGAGGGTTGCTATTCAGACTGAAAGCCTGTGACCAGTGGTGTGCCACAAGGATCGGTGCTGGGTCCACTGCTTTTTGTCATTTATATAAATGATATGGATTGAGCATAGGAGACACTGTTAGTAAATTTGCAAATGACACCAAAACTGGTGGTGTGGTGGACAGTGAAGATTATCTCAGAGTACAGTGGAACCTTGATGAGGATGAGGAGTGGCAAATGGAGTTTAATTTAGATTAATGTGAGTTGCTGCATTTTGGAAAAGCAAATCAGGTTAAGACTTACACACTTAACGGTAAGGTCCTGGGAGTGTTGCTGAACAAAGAGACCTGGGGTGCAGGTGCATATTTTCTTGAAAGTCGAGTCGCAGGTAGACAGAATGGTGAAGGAGGTGTTTGGTACGCTTTGCTTTGTTGGTCAGAACATTGAGTACAGGAGTTGGGATGTCATGTTTCGGCTGTACAGGACATTGGTGAGACCACTTGTAGAATATTACATTCTACAAGGAAGGATGTAGTTCAAAGAGAGTGCAGAAAAGAGTTACAAAGATGTTGGCCAGGACTGAAAGGGTTGAGTGATAAAAGAGAGGCTGAGTAGGCTGAGGTTTTTTTCCCTGGAGTGTCAGAGGCTGAGAGGTGTCTTTTATAAAGGTTTATAAAATCATGAGGGACATGGATAGGGCGAATACCCAAGGTAGTTTTTCCTAGGGTAGCTGAGTCCAAAACTAGAGGACATAGGTTTAAGATGTGAGGGGAAAGATTTAAACAGGACTCGAGGGGTAATTTTTTTCACAGAGGGTGGTGCGTGTATGGAACAAACTGCCAGAGCAAATAGTGGAGGCAGCATTTAAAAGGCATCTGGATGGATATATGAATAGGAAGGGTTTAGAGGGATATGGGCCAAATGCTAGCAAATGGGACTAGGTCAGATTGGGATGTTTGGTCAGCACAGACAAGTTGTGCCGAGGAGTCTATTTCCATGCTGTATGACTCCATGACTCTACGACATAAGTAACAGGA
This sequence comes from Chiloscyllium punctatum, assembly GCF_047496795.1. Taxonomy (NCBI): domain Eukaryota; kingdom Metazoa; phylum Chordata; class Chondrichthyes; order Orectolobiformes; family Hemiscylliidae; genus Chiloscyllium; species Chiloscyllium punctatum. Next base: position 20,618,421 of record NC_092791.1, on the reverse strand, counting down.
GCAAGAGTCGACCTTTTTGTCCCTTGAACCTGGTCATTCAGTGAGATCATGGCTGATATGCTTATGGCCTTAATCCACACTTTCCTGCCCATTCTCCATTTCCCTTAACCTCACTACATTTCTAAAATCTAACTCAGCCATCGGTATACTCAATGACCTAGCTTCCACTGCTCCCTGGGAGTAGAGAATTCTAAAAGATTCATAATCCTGAAAAAGAAATTCCTCCCATCTCAATCTTAAAACTCCTTATTTTTAAACTGTGCCTCATTTTCACCTCTCCCACATTGGAAACAATTTTCAGTGTCTACCCTGTCAAGCCCCCTCAGAATCTTTAAATTTCAATATGATCACATCTCATCTAAATTTCAGTAAAATCTCCCTTAACAATGCCTACAAAGTTGGAGCGAGTCTTCACTATTTTTGTTTTCCATTCCTCATCCCCTTTGCTATGAAGAATAGCATTCAAGTTGCCAACTGGACCTGCACATTCACTTTTGTGATGCATGTACAAGGACACCCAGATCCCTCTGTACTGCGGCAGTCTTCAGTCTCTCTCCAGTTAAATCATATCCTACTTTTCTACTCTCACTGCCAAATATTTACCCACTCCCTTATTCTATCTAAATCCGTTTGCAAGATCCTTTGTATCCTCCTCACAACTTGATTTCCTATCCGTCGGCAAATTTGGCTACAAATCACTCAGACACTTCATTCAAGATATTAATATACGTTGTAATAGTTTGCCAATCTGAAAATTAAACACATAATCCAACTCTGTTTTCTGTTACTCTGACAATCCTGCTTTCTTTCCATATCCTCAAAGAACTGGGATAAATTTATCAAGCACTATTTCCTTTTCATAAATCCATTTAGACTCTGACTGAGTACGTCCTGCTACTACTTCCTTAATTATGGATTCTAGCATTTTCCCAATAATGGATATTTGGCTAACTGACCTATAGTTTCCTGCTTTATGTCTCCCTTCTTGATCCTTGGTCTGTGTTGGCTTAGGTGAGTGAGGTGTTCATTAGCCACAAGAAGAGGAGGAAATAAGTGCCCACTTATGTCAAGAAGCATTCCTAGATCAGTTGTAGCAATTAAATTATACAGCACAATGACCCTCTCCCTCCTCTGCCCAACAGCACATCTTGACCCTAAGCTCAGAAAAGTACCTACGTCATATCAAAATCATGTTTCTTCCCCCATTCCCACATCAGCTAGCTGTGACTCCCCAGCGAGATTGTGAAATGTTGTTTTGTGTCTCAGGCTGCCTGCAGACTGGATTGAGAGGAAGTAAGGACTGCAGATGCTGGAGAGTCAGAATCGGAAAGTGTGGCACTGGAAAAGCACAGCAGGTCAGTCAGCATCTGAGAAGCAGGAGAGTCTACATTTTGGGCATAAGCCCTTCATCAGGAATGATGCAGACAGGATTAAGGCTGCCTGATCATCCCAGTTCTGATCCTCCCAGCCAGTCAGTAGCCTCTCATTCCAATTAAGGTGTCCATATCAAGGTGATGGTAAAAGGGCTTTCTATCAATACAGGCTGCAAGAAGCCCATTAACACTTGAGGACAACATTACATTCAAGCAACATCTTGTTTATACAGTACTTTTAACAAATTAAATTGCCCCAGGTCGCCCCACAAAGTGGACGGCAACCAGACACCAAAACATTTGTGAGCCAAGGTAAATGAGCGAATGAATGGAAATTAATTATCCAACTTTAAAATGATAAACCTATCAAAGAGTTAGGAAAAACAATCAGCTGTCACAAATTCATGAACTTTCATGCAACTACCTGTGTACAGTTCTTTAAATATTTGAACATCTGAGAAGTTTGTAGAGAGCGTGTCGGGTTCTCTTACCAGTCTGAATGTGAGGCTCCTGTTTGAATGAGGATCATCTATTAGTCTCTGCAGGTTGTTGGCGACTAATGAAACAACAGAAAAGAAGGTTGTCAGGGTAGGTAAAAGAACACTGTATCAGCCAACATTTGAATATGACGGTGCTGCAACTTACCAACCATCATGTCAAACTCGTCTACCAAACCAGCAGAGACGAGCTCCTGAGAAACACCAACCGCAGAGTCTAAGGGTCAGATATTTAAAATCAGTTTTGTATGGAATTAGTATAATCATAGAATCTCTACAGTGCAGAAAGAGGCCGTTCAGCCCATTGAGTCTGCACTGACCCTCCATACAGCATCCCACTCAGACCCACCACCTTACCCTATCTCTATAACCCTACATTTCCCATGGCTAATCCACCTAGCCTGCACATCCCTGAACACTATGGGCTATTTAGCATGGCCAATTCACTTAACCTGCACATCTTTGGACTGTGGAACAAAACCAGAGCACCCGGGGGGAGCCCCTGCAGACATGAGGAGAATGTCTGTGTGGACTTTGCACAGTCGCCCAAGTCTGGAATAGAATCCAGGTCCCTGACATTGTGAGGCGGCCGTGCTAACCACTGAGTCACCATGCTGCCCATAATCATTAATACTGATCAGGGCGACACAGTCTGATCTTAAACTTAACAGTCAATAAATGTACTGTCCTTGTCCATGTTTATTATAGTGTAGAACACCCACTGCAGCTTTTTAAAGGAACAGTTGCCCTCCTTTCCTCTCAACTATTTGGTTAGTCATCCATTTCCAGTTGGATTTCAGGACACATGCCCCATTTCTAACCCAAGACAATATAATATAAAGGGTGACTTGGGTTTGGTCTTTGCCATTTTACAACCAACCACTAAAATCTCAATAACTTGGAAGTCTAATGTTCTGATAGATCAGAATTTAATAAATATCATCCAAACTTACCCCTTCCTGGAGTGAACTCAAATCTGATATCATTTAACTCCCTTCGTAAATTCCTGTGTAAACATTAAAACAGTTAATACAGAAATTGTGACACAGCACCTGGATTACCATCTCCAGTTCTAAAATTATTTTCTACTAATGGAAAACTTCCTTCAGAGTTTGAAAACTCCGAGTTATGAAAATCTGCCCCTCCCCCACTCAGTCTCATTTTCCAATTTCCTATCAGTGCTGCCCACCCTTAGATGAACATTTCCCCAGTACCTCATCTAAGAGGACTGGGTTGTCTTCATAGCCCTTCACAGTCACCAATCTCTCTCCATGACAGTGACTCTGATAGCAGCCTCTCTCCCAGTAACTAAAATCAGGAGTAGTTCCTTTTCAGGATGCCTTGTTTAGTTGCTCTATTGGACGTCTTCACAGGGATGCTTTAGCTAAGCATGTTTGCTACTTGTACTGATCTGAAGTGCACAGTGACCAGATCACCTATTATCAGCACAGCTTACTTCATTCAAATGGTCAGTGTGTACAAAAAACTTTCCACAAGATTTAGTTGAGGTTGAATTCTCCTTACCGTAGTCGCAGGACTAGATGGACAGAACTATCTTCATTACTTAGATGAGATGGACTTTCTGATTGTTCCTGTCAAAAGCATAAATGTTAAAGAGAGTTGGAATAATAGTAAATGTCTTTGTCAAATCCTAAGCTTCAGAGAGGGTCGCTCTGCTAGCTTCTACAAGTTACTAAAGACAGTTTGGAAAATCATTGCAACAATGTCCCATTTGGCTCACCATGTAAGGGCACTTATCTTTTGGAAATGTTCTGAATCCCAAAAAAGATAATTGAAAACAACATGGGATCGGTAACAAAATCTCTAAGCCCAACACCATCAACTACACCCCAGAAAGATGTCATCCTTTTATTATCATTAATGATCACTAATCCATAGGTTCACACAACAGGTCCTTAGTGTCGGATTTATCTGTATATCCCCAGTTATATTGTCGAATTTCTCCAGGGGCACAAGCTTGTTAATAATAACAACATGGTATAAAATGTATTGTGAATATGTCAGGGTCCTGAGGGACCACAACTGATCTCATGTCAGCAGGATTGCCCTAAGATATGGAAGGCTCTGGGTCTTCACCATTATTATCCCAACAAATTGTTTTAAGTATTATTTGTACTTTTCAGTTAGTATTAGTATGAGATTTGACAGACATATACATTTGTTCTGTTTGCCTCTGGCTGCTGTGAAGTGCATCTGAAATAAATCTGGAGTCATTGCTGGAAAGTGTATCTATATTTAATAGCAGGGTCTTTATCTCTTTTGTGATTGTAAGATGTTGACACCTTTGTTGGAGTCACTCTTCAATTTCCTGCCCTTGTCCTCATTGTTCATGCATGGAGCTTGAAGGTTGGTGTGAGAGACAAAAGAACTACAGATGCTGGAATCCAAGGTCGACAGGCAGGAGGCTGGAAGAACACAGCAAGCCAGGCAGCATCAGGAGGTGGAGAAGTTGACGTTTCGAAACATTGACTTCTCCACCTCCTGATGCTGCCTGGCTTGCTGTGTTCTTCCAGCCTCCTGCTTGTGAACCTTGAAAGTTAATGTTGGCAGGCTACCTAACATAGGAACAGGAGTAGGCCATTCAACCCATTGAGCCTGCTCCTCCATTTAATACAATCATGGCCTGATCAAATATTTCAACGCCTTTTATCTACACTCTCTCCATACCAATTTTTGCCACAGATAATCAAAACTTATCAACCTACACTTTAAGCATACTCAAAGACTGAGCTCCCACAGCTTTCTCAGATAGAAAATTCCAAAGATTCACAACTTTCAGTTATAGAACTACTCCTCATCCCAGCCTTAAATGCCACCCTCCTTATTTTAACTTGTGCCCCCTGGTTCTAGACTCCCCACCAGGCATTTAACGGGTCTATCCCTTCATGTATTTTGTAGATTTCAATGAGAACACTTCTAATTTTCCAAGACTCTAGCGAATATAAGCCCAGTTTGCCTCATCTCTCTTCATAGACCAATCCTGCCGCCTTGGGACAATTCTGGTAAACCTTGGTTGCACTCCACCTCTGGCAATAATATTCCTTGAGATAAAGAGACCAGAATTGCACACAGTCCTCCAGCTCCTATACAATTTAAAGCAAGGTGTGGTATACTCAAATCCTCTTACAATGAAGACTAACATTCCATTAACCTTTGTAATAGCTTGCTACACCTGCATGTTAACCTTCAGTGACTTATCAACAAGGACACCTAGGTCCCTTTGCACATCTACACTTTCCAACCTCCTAACCATTTAAGAAATATTCTACACATCTATTTCTCCTACCAGCGTGGACAATGTTATATTTTTTCCACATTATATTCTATTTGACAAATTTTTTTGTTCAATCACTAAGCCTGTAAAATCCTCTTCATAACACACATTCCTGTCTAGCTTTGTGCCACCTGCAAATATTACATTAGATCTCCATGTCCAAATCATTGATATATAATGTGAACAGCTGGGGCCCAAGAACACATCTTTGAGATACCCCACTAGTCATTCTGCCAGTGCAAGAATAACCCACTCATTCCTACTCTGTTTTCTATTTTTTAAACAATCATTAATCCATGCCAGTACATTACCTCCTGTGCCACATGCTTTAATTTTGCTAACCAACCTCCTGTTGGGGGGGGGTCTGACCAAAAGCCTTCTGAAAATCCAAATATACTACATCCATTAACTCTCCTTTATCAACTTTATTAGTGACATCCTCAAAAACCTCCAAGTGGACCAAACCGGATTTTCAATCAAATCAAATCTAATATTGATTATGCCCAACAAAATAATTTTTCTCCATGTGTCCATTTATCACATCCTTTATGATAGATTCGAGCATTTTCCCTACTTCTGATGGAAAGCTGATGGGTCTGGAGTTCCCTGTTTTTCTTCCCTTGCTTTTTTAAAAAAAATGGTGGGAATACAAGATACAAGGTTCCAATCTGCAGGAATCATTCCAGAATCTAAAGCATTTTGGAAAATGATTATCAATTCAGCCCCATTAATTCCTCTCGTATAACCTTCATACTAATACAATTTTCCATCAACTCCTTATTCTCCTTCATTATTTGAATCTCTAATTCTGGGAGATTTCTGGCAGTGAAGAGTGTCACCTCCTAGTCCTAATTCAGTTCTCACCCAACATCCACGCTTCCAGCAATTGTCAAAACACCACTGATGACTAAGATTCCAGCCCTTAACAGAAGTGTTCAAATTAGTTATCTAGTCCAGCTGACCATATAGACCTGGGACCTGTCTGGACTGTTGAGGGTGACTTTACTGATGAGGCATCAGGGTGCCAATTGGATGTCATTTGAATGAGATGCAGTGATCTTCTCTTTGCTGAACTCAGGAAATGGTATAACTTTTGTGCATTACTCTGGAAGTGGAGGCTATGCAATGTATAACATTGATGATTTTCGCAAAACTTTCTCGTAAGACAGTAGCTCCAAAGGTAGACCTGGGTGGGAAGAAAATGCAGTTAAACCCAAGGTTTCAATGTCCTATCAGCCCTTGCCCCACTTGCTGGCAATGTGACAAACTGTTGGTCTTTCAAAGTGGTTCACCTGAACGTTTTTGAGATCATGATGCAACTGAACGAAAGAGTCATTCATCTGATACAGAGTTTAAACCCTCCCAGCACTCAAACCTCACTCACCTTGAAAGTAAAGCTATAGCATGGTTTCCAGTCAACAAATGTGGAAGTTCAAGGTGAACAACAGCTATAAAATTGGGACAGAGGGTCAGCATTAAACTATCGAGACTACTTTTGTTTGATTCATCCAACAGCATTCCCTCCAGACCCAGGATATCCTTCCTCAGGTAAAAAAACCAAAAATGCACACCATACTTTAGGTGTGGTCTCACCAAGGCACTGGATAATTGCAGCAAGACATCCCTGTTCATCTACTCAAATCCTCTTGCAATGAAGGCCATTTACCCTCTTCACCTCCTGCTGTACCTGCAGGCTTACATTCAGCAACTGGTGTATGAGGACACCCAGGTCTTGTTGCATCTCCTTTTTTCCCAAACTATCACCATGCAGATAATAATTTTCTTTCCTGTTTTTGCTACCAAAGTGGATAAATTCACATGTATACACATTATACTTCACCTGCCAGGTATCCAGCAACACTGATAGAGTCATTGAGCATAGAGATGTACAGCATAGAAACAGACCCTTCAGTCCAACCCGTCCATGCCGACCAGATATCCCAACCCAATCTAGCCCCACCTGCCAGCACCCAGCCCATATCCCTCCAAACCCCTTCCTATTCATATAACCATCCAAATGCCTTTTAAATGTTGCAATTGTACCAGCCTCCACCACATCCTCTGGCAGCTCATTCCATACACGTACTCTGTGTGAAAAAGTTGCCACTTACGTCCCTTTTATATGTTTCCCCTCTCGCCCTAAACCTATGCCCTCTAGTTCTGGACTCCCCCACCCCAGGGAAAAGTCTTTGTCTATTTATCCTATCCATGCCCCTCATAATTTTGTAAACCTCTATAAGGTCACCTCTCATCCTCTGACACTCCAGGGAAAATATCCCCAGCCTGTTCAGCCTCTCCCTATAGCTCAAATCCTCCAACCCTGGCAACATCCTTGTAAATCTTTTCTGAACCCTTTCAAGTTTCACAACATCTTTCCGACAGGAAGGAGACCGCAACATGACCTCCCAACTCCTATACTCAATACTCTGACCAATAAAAGAAAGCATACCAAATGCCTCCTTCACTATCCTATCTACCTGTGACTCCACTTTCAACGAGCTATGAACCTGCACTCCAAGGTCTCTTTGTTCAGCAACACTCCCTAGGACCTTACCATTAAGTGTATAAGTCCTGCTAAGATTTGCTTTCCCAAAATGCAGCACCTCGCATTTATCCGAATTAAACTCCATCTCAGCCCATTGGCCCATCTGATCAAGATCCTGTTGTAATCTGAGGTAACTACATCTCCAAAGTTGGTGTCATCTACAAACTTACTAACTGTACCTCTTATGCTCACATCCAAATCATTTATGTAAATGACAAAAAGTAGAGGGCCCAGCACCGATCCTTGTGGCACTCCACTGGTCATAGGCCTCTAGTCTGAAAAACAACCCTCCACCACCACCCTCTGTCTTCTACTTTTGAGCTAGTTCTGTATCCAAATGGCTAGTTCTCCCTGTATTCCATGAGATCTAACCTTGCTAATCAGTCTCCCATGGGGAACCTTACTGATGTCCATATAGGTCACATCTACTGTTCTGCCCTCATCAATCCTCTTTGTTACTTCATCAAAAAACTCAATCAAGTTTGTGAGACATGATTTCCCACACACAAAGCCATGTTGACTATCCCTAATCATTCCTTGCCTTTCCAAATACGTGGACATCCTGTCCCTCAGGATTCCCTCCAACAACTTGCCCACCACCGAGGTCAGGCTCACTGCTCTATAGTTCCCTGGCTTGTCCTTACCACCTTTCTTAAACAGTGGCATCACGTTAGCCAACCTCCAGTCTTCCGGCACCTCACCTGTGACTATTGATGATACAAATATCTCAGCAAGAGGCCCAGCAATCACTTCTCTAGCTTCCCACAGAGTTCTAGGGTACACCTGATCAGGTCCTGGGGATTTATTCACCTTTATGCATTTTAAGACATCCAGCACTTCCTCCTCTGTAAGCTGGACATTTTGCAAGGTGTCATTATCTATTTTGCTACTTTCTATATCTTCCATATCCTTTTCCACAGTAAATACTGATGCAAAATACTCGTTTAGTATCTCCCCCATTTTCTGCGGCTCCACACAAAGGCCACCTTGCTGATCTTTGAGGCACCCTATTCTCTCCCTAGTTACCCTTTTGTCCCTAATGTATTTGCAAAAACCCTTTGGATTCTCCTGAACTCTATTTGCCAAAGCTATCTCACGTCCCCTTTTTGCCCCCCTGATTTCCCTCTTAAGTATACTCCTACTTCCTTTATACTCTAAGGATTCCCTTGATCTATCCTGTCTATACCTTACATACGCTTCCTTTTTTTTCTTAACCAAACCCTCAATTTCTTTAGTCATCCAGCATTCCCTATACCTACCAGCCTTTCCTTTCACCCTGACAGGAATATACTTTCTCTGTAATCTCATTTCTGAAGGCTTCCCATTTTCCAGCTGTTCCTTTACCTGCCAACATCTGCCCCCAATCAGCTTTTGAAAGTTCTGGCCTAATACCGTCAAAATTGGCCTTTCTCCAATTTAGAACTTCAACTTTTAGATCTGGTCTACCCTTTTCCACCACTACTTTAAATCTAATAGAATTATGGTCGCTGGCCCCAAAGTGCTCCCCCACTGACACCTCAGTCACCTGCCCTGCCTTATTTCCCAAGAGTAAGTCAAGGTTTGCACCTTCTCTAGTAGGTACATCCACATACTGAATCAGAAAATTTTCTTGGACACACTTAACAAATTTCTCTCCATCTAAACCCTTAACAGACCCAGTCTATGTTTGGAAAGTTAAAATCCCCTACCATAACCACCCTATTATTCTTACAGATAGCTGAGATCTCCTTACAAGTTTGTTTCTCAATTTCCCCCTGACTATTAGGGGGTCTATAATACAATCCCAATAAGGTGATCATCCCTTTCTTATTTCTCAGTTCCACCCAAATAACTTCCCTGAACGTATTTCCAGGAATATCCTCCCTCAGCACAGCTGTAATGCTATCCCTTATCAAAAATGCCACTCCCCCTCCTCTCTTGCCTCCCTTTCTATCCTTCCTGTAGCATTTGTATCCTGGAACCTTAAGCTGCCAGTCCTGCCCATCCTTGAGCCATGTTTCTGTAATTGTTATGATATCCCAGTCCTATGTTCCTAACCATCCCCTGTGTTCATCTGCCTTCCCTGTTAGGCCCCTTGCATTGAAATAAATGCAGTTTAATTTATTTGTCCTACCTTGTCCCTGCCTGCCCTGACTGTTTGATTCACTTCTGTTCTCAACTGTACCAGTCTCAGATTGATCTCTTTCCTCACCATCTCCCTGGGTCCCACACCCCCACCTTACTAGTTTAAATCCTCCCGAGCAGTTCTAGCAAATTTCCCTGCCAGTATATTAGTCCCCTTCCAATTTAGGTGCAATCCAACCTTCTTGAACAGGTCACTTCTACCCCAAAGGAGATTCCAATGCTCCAAAAATGTGAATCCTTCCCCCATACACCAGCTCCTCAGCCATGCATTCATCTGCTCTATCCTCCTATTCCTGCCCTCACTAGCTACAGAGAGTAATCCAGATATTATTGCTCTCAAGGACGTCCTTTTTAAATTTCTGCCTAACTCTCTGTAATCTCCCTTCAGAATCTCAACCTTTTCCCTTCCAATGTCGTTGGTTCCAATATGGACAATAACCTCCTGCTGGCCCGTCTCCCCCGTGAGAACACCCTGCATCCTCTCTGAGACATCCTTGATCCTGTCACCAGGGAAGCAACACACCATTCTGATTTTTCGCTGCTGGCCACAGAAACGTCTGTCTGTACCTCGGACCACAAAATCCCCTAACACAATTGATCTCTTGGAACCCAATGTACCTCACATTGCATTAGAGCTAGTCTCAATACCAGAAACTTGGCTGATGAGCCATTACTCCCCAGACCTAGAATACAGTAAAATGCTGTCCCTACTATCTGCCGCGAGAGTTCACCGTAGTCTACATACCACCTCATGCGGATGTGAAGAATGCCCTGGACGAAATTTACACTGCCACAAACACTCTAGAGACAAAATTCCCTGAGGCCTTATTCATCGTGGCCAGTGACTTCAACTATGCCAACCTCAAGAGGGTGCTGCCAAAGTACCACCAACACATCTCCTGTCCCACCAGAGGACCGAACATCCTGGACCACTGCTACACAACCAACAAAGACCCCTACCGCTCCATCCTCCACCCACACTTTGGAAAATCAGATCATAATGCTGTGTTCTTCTTCCCAGCTTATGCTAAAATGGGAGGATCCTCCACAAAAAGTACAATGCTGGTCCAAGGCAGTGGAAGACTGTCTCTGGGACTGCTTGGAGTCAGTGGACTGGATCATATTCAAGTAGTCAGCGGAAAACCTAGACGAGTATGACACTACCATTACAGACTTTATTAGCAAATGCATGGAGGTCTGTGTACCAAAGAGGTCAATCCGGGCGTTCCCCAATCAGAAACCTTGGATGAACCGGGAAATCCACACCTTACTGAAGACCAGACACGCAGCATTCAAAGTCGGACGACCCAGACCAAGACAGAAAATCCTGAGGTGACCTCCGCAAAGCCATCAGGGATGCCAAGAGGCAGTACTGGACCGAGTTAGAGGCCCAAACCAACCAAACAGAAACCCATTGCCTGTGGCAAGGCCTAAATAACATAACGGGATACAAAATGAAGCAGAGAAAGATAGCAGACAAAGACACATCCCTCCCTAACGCGCTCAACACTTTCTATACCCGGTTCAAGTAGAATGCCAGTGGCATGGTGTCACCTGCCCCAACAGCCTCGGACATACCTGTGCCCACACTCACTGCTGTTGACGTCAGTTTGGTCATCCTAGAGTCAACCTAGGGAAAGTGACTAGCCTGGACACAGTCCCTGGCTGTGCACTTACATCCTGTACAGACCAGATTTGAGTGGTGCTGGAAAAGCACAGCAGGTCAGGCAGCATTCCAGGCGCAGGAAAATCGATGTTTTGGGCAAAAGCCCTTCATCAGGAACAGAGGCAGGGTGTCTGCAGAGTGTAGAGATAAATGAGAGGGGGGTGGGGGTGGGGAGAATGTAGCATAGAGTACAATAGGTGAATGGGGAGGGGATGAAGATGATAAGTCAGGGAGGACGGTGGAATGGATAGGTGGAAAAGAAGATAGGCAGGTAGGACAAGTCATGGGGGCAGCGCTGAGCTGGAAGGTTGGACCTGGGGTGAGGTGGGGGAAGGGGAAATGAGGAAACTGTTGAAGTCCACATTGACGCCCTGGGGTTGAAGTGTTTTGAGGTGGAAGATGAGGTGTTCTTCCTCCAGGCGTCGGGTGGTGAGGGAGCGGCGATGAAGGAGGCCCAGGACCTCCATGTCCTCGGCAGAGTTGGAGGGGGAGTTGAAATGTTGGGCCACAGGGCGGTGTGGTTGATTGGTGCGGGTGTCCCAGAGATGTTCCCTAAAGTGCTCTGCTAGGAGCTGCCTATCTTCTTTTCCACCTATCCACTCCACCCTCCTCTCTGACCTATCACCTTCATCCCACCCCCATCCACCCATTGTACTCTTTGCTACCTTCCCCACCCTCCTCCCTGACCTATCACCTCCATCCCCTCCCCCACTCACCTATTGTACTCTATGCTATTTTCTCCCTACCCCCACCCTTCTCTCATTTATCTCTCCACCCTTCAGGCACTCTGCCTTTATTCCTGATGAAGGGCTTTTGCCCAAAATGTCGATTTTCCTGCTCCTCGGATGCTGCCTGAACTGCTGTGCTTTTCCAGCACCACTAATCCAGATCCCCTATAATTTGCCTACTGACGTAACAGGTCCTCAGCAGACACCATTTTCCTTGCCTTATACTCATCCCTGGAACACCTGGACAAGAAGGACACCTACATCAGACTCCTGTTCATTGACTACAGCTCCGTCTTCAACACCATGATCCCCTCGAGACTGACCTTAAAACTCAGACCTAGGTCTCAGCTCCACCCTCTGTAACTGGATCCTCAGCTTCCTGACCCACAGACCAAAATCAGTGAGGATAGACAACAGCATCTCCTCCATGATAACACTCAATACTGGAGCTCCCCTCCCCCCCAAGGATGTGTTCTCAGCCCCCTACTGTACTCCCTCTACACCCACAACTGTGTTGCCAATTTCAGAATGAACGCCATCTCCAAGTTTGCTGATGACACCACTATGCTAGGCTGGATATTAAACAACGATGAGTCAGAATACAGGAAGGAGAGAGAGGGCTTGGTGACCTGGTACAATGATAACAACCTGTCTCTGAATGTCCGCAAAACTAAAGACGTCAGAGAGAAAGGAGGAGAACGCACCCCCACCTACATCGACAGAACTGAGGTTGAGAGCGCCAAGTTCCTTGGAGTGATGATAATCAATAATCTGTCCTGGACTTCCCTCGTAGGTGTGACAGTCAAGGAGATACAACAATGCATCTTCTTCCTCAGGTGGCTCAGGAAATTCAGCATGTCCACAAAGTCCCTCACCAACCTTTACAGATGTACCATTGAAAACATACTGTCCCGGTGCATAACGACCTGGTATAGTAACTGTTCTGCCCAGGACTGGAAGAAACTACAGAAGGTTGGGTGCACAGCCCAGACCATCACGGAACCCAACCTTCCATCCATGGACTCCACTTACATGGGTCGTTGCTATGGAAAGGCTGCCAACATCAGGAAGACCCATCCCACCCAGTAATGCTCTCCTCCAACCTCTTCTATCAGGCAGAAGATACAGAAGCTTGAACACACGGACAAGCAGGTTCAGGAACAGCTTCTTCCCGGTCATGGTCTGCCCACCTTTTTTATTTTTGTGCCAGACAGGAATCAGCAATTGTTGTAGTTCCTCCATGTACTCTTTAAATGTTTTCCTTTGCCCATCTACCATCATCCTTTTAAGTAATGTTCCCTAATTTATCATGGTCAGGTTGCGCCTCATACCAATGTCATTTCCTTTATTTAGATTCAGGACCCTAGTTTCAAAATCAACTATGTTACTTTCCATCTTAATAAAGAATTCTATTATATTATGGTCACACTTCCCAAAGGGGCCTCGCACAGCTCGATTGCCAATTATTCACTTCTCATAACCCAATACTCAGTCTAGGAGGCCCATTCTCTATTTAGTTCCTCAACCTATTGATGCAGAAAGCCATCCCGTACACACTTGGAACTCTTCCTCCAAGTGATTTGCCCAATCTTTATGTATTCAAGTCACCCATAACTACAGCTGTATTTTTGTTGTTTGCATCTCTAAATGTCCTAATGCCTTCCCCACATTACCACTATATACAACACCCTATTCATTTTCTGCCCCTTGGTGTTTTTAAGATCAGACTACACTTCACCAGATCTAATATTCTCTCATGTCGGTGTTAATTCCTTTTTAACCAGCAATGTTACCCCACCTTCATTTCTTTTTCATCTGTCCAACCTAAAAATGGAATACCCCTGGGATATTCAGTTCCCATCCCTGGTCACCCTGCAGCCACTTCTCCATAATCCCATTCACATCTATGTCAGTGATTAATTCATCCACTTTATTACAAATGTTCTACACATTAAGACACAAGGCCTTAAGGCTTGTCCTTTCAAACATTTAGTCTCATTCTCATTATTTTGCCACATGTGGCCCGGTTATCCTTGCCTTTTAATTCTTAGCCTAATCACTTTCTTATTTCCCATTCAGTCTTTTGTTTTTGTCCTGTTTCCTTCTCTTCTATCTCCTTGCATAGTTTCCAATCCCCCTGCCATTTCAGTTTAAACCCTTCCCAACCAACACTGGCATTTCCTTCCTAGGACATCAGTCCTGGTCCTGTCCAGGTGGATCCTATCCAATCTGTACTGGGCCATCCCCCCCAGATCCAGTCCCAATATCTGAGGAAACTGAAACCCTCCCCCTTCACCATCTCTCCAGCCATTGATTGAACTGATATATCCAGCTACTTCTATTCTGACTGTGGCACAGGTAGCAACCAGTGAGATCACTACCTTTGGAGGTCCCATTTTTTAAAAACCTGCTTCCTCAGTCCCTATATTCTGCTCTTAGGACCTCATTCCTTTTTGTTTGAAATCTATGACATGACCATTGGCTGTTCACCCTCCCATCCAGAATGTTTTGTAGCCACTCTGAGACAAACTTGACCCTAGCACCTAGGAGGCAACATTCCATCCTGAAATCTGGTTTGTGGCCATAGAAATATCTATCTATTCCTATTGCAATTTATCCCCCTATTTAATAGCTTTTCCATACTTATTCCTCCTCTACTATGCAGCAGAGCCAACTGGTCTGCACCAAACTTGGCTGTTGCTACTTTCCTCTGAGAGGCATTTTCCCCGTTTGGTCCAAAATACGATATCTGTTTTGCAGTGGAATGGTCACAAGGGACTTCTGTACTGCCTGCCAAGTCCTCTTGCTCTTTCTGTTGATCATCCATTCCCTCCCTGCCTGTGAAGTCTTAGCCTGTGGAGTGACCACCTCATTCCTCTTCATCCAGTTTTAAATAGTCTACCTCTTATTGGGAGACTTATGCTGTCTAAATCTAGACTCACCAGGCAGGGAATTATCTATATCTACCCTATCTAAGGATTTTGTAAGTTTCCATGAGATCACCTCTCTTACTTCAAAATTCTAGGAAGTACAGACCTGGTTTGCTCAATCTCTGAGAATAAAATAATCCCACCATTTGATGGATTAATCTGGTGACCTCTATTGCATGCTCTCTATGGCAAGTATGTTCTTCCTTAGACAAGGAGACCAAACCTGTACACAATACTCCAAGTGAAATGTCACTGAATCTCTATAGGAGTTACAGAAAGGCATCAGTACTCCAATCCTCTCGTGATGAAGGTCAACAAACTGCCTTCTTAATTGTTTGCGACATCCGCATGACAGTTTTTTATTACTCATGAACAAGGACATCCAGATCCCTTTGGACATGCATATTCCCTAACTTCTCACCATTTAGGAAATATTCTGAATTTCTGTTTTTTACCTCCTATCAAAGTGGATACTTTATTCCATCTGCCATGTTTTTGCCCATTTACCCAGCCTGTCTAAGTCTTCTTGAAGCTTCCGTGCAGCCTCCTTACAACTTGTATTCCCACCAAGTTTGATATTATCTGCAAATTTGGAAATATTACAATTGATTCCCACAGCCAAGTCTTTTTATAAATTGCGAACGGCTGAGGACCTGGTTCTGACTTTTGCGGTACCCCACTAGTAGTCTGCCATCCTAAAAACCATCCCTACTCTCCCTACTTTGTCTTGTTGATCAATTCTCAACCCATACCTCCCCAATCCCAGTGCTCCATGTTTTTAAGGAGAAAGTGAGGACTGCAGATGCTGGAGATCAGAGCTGAAAATGTGTTGCTGGAAAAGCACAGCAGGTCAGGCAGCATCCAAGGAGCAGGAGAATCGACGTTTTCCTGAAGAAGGGCTCATGGCCGAAACATTGATTCTCCTGTTCCTTAGATGCTGCCTGACCTGCTGTGCTTTTCCAGCAACACATTTTCAGCTCCATGTTTTTAAACTAACCTCCTGTGTGGAACTTTATCAAAAGCTTCTTGAAAATACTATTACACCACATCCACTGGTTCACCCTTATCTATTGTAGAAGTAAAATCCTTAAAAGAACTAAATTAAGTTTGTCAAATGTGATTTGCCTTTCATACCATTCTTTTGTAGGTATCATCTTCAGTTATCATCTGTTATAACAAGAGGGTGGTACGTGTATGGAATGAGCTACCAGAGCAAGTGGTAGAGGATAGTACAATTGCAACACTTAAAAGGCAGGGTTTGGAGGGATATGGGCCGGGTGCTGGCAGGTGGGACTAGATTGGGTTGGGATATCTGGTCGGCATGGACGAGTTGGACTGAAGCTGAGCTGTATGAGTCTAAGTTCCAGCATTTTCCCTAAGACTGACATCAAAGTAACAGGTTTGTAATTCTCCTTGCCTTGTTAGACAGTGAAAATAATTTAAGAGTACACTGCAAGGAATTATGTTGGCTGATGTTCAGATGCAGTCAAAATGCACTGATTTATAATAACCATTATATACCAAAATAAATGTTTTGAGCAGAGCTAATGATTATACAATGTTCAGCACCATTCACGAGTCCTCAGATACTGAAGCAATCATGTCCTGGACAATATTCAGGCTTGGGCTTTCAGGTGGCAAGTAACATTCACACCACACAAGTGTCAGACAATGACCATCTCCAACAAGAGAATTCAACAATATTTAATGTTGAATTCCCCACTATCAACATCCTGGGCATTACCACTAACCAAAACCTGAACTGAAACAGCCATATAAATATTGAGGCTACAATTCAATTTCAATAAATATCTGGATTAATAGCCGACTAATGACCATGAAACTACTGTCAATTCTCAGGGAAAATTCCATCACTAACGTGCTCGTGGGCAGCACGGTGGCTCAGTGATTAATACTGCTGTCTCACAGTGCCAGGGACCTGGGTTCAATTCCAGCCTTGGGTGATTGTGCAAACTCTACACAGACATCCTCCCTGTATCTGTGTGGATTTCTACTTGGTGCTCCAGTTTCCTTCCATAGCCCAAAGATGTGCAGATTGGGTGGATTGGCTGTTCTAGATTGCCTATAGTGATCCAGCGATGTGCAGCCTAGGTGGGTTTGCCATGGGAAATGCCGAGTTATGGGCATATGGTGGGGGTCTGGATGGGATCCTCTTCGAAGGGTCAGTGCAGACCCAATGGGCTGAATGATCTCTTTCTGCACTGTAGGGATTCTACGATGCCCTTCAGAGAAGGAAATCTGCCATCTTGATCTTGCTCCAAATTTGCAGCAATGTGGTTGACTCTTAACTTCCCTCTGAAATGGCCAAGCAAACCACTCAGTTTCAATCACAAGGAAATCTCAACAAAGAAATGACACCAGACAGACCATCTGGCACCAGAAAAGACAATGGCAGAAACAGCCCTGTCAACCCTGAAAAGTCCTTCTTATTAACATCTGGGGGCTAGTACTAAAATTGGGACAGCTGTTTCATAATTCAGTCAAATAACAGCCTGACATAATCATACTCATGGAATCATACCTTACAGACATTGTCCCAGACACCTCCATCACTATTCCAAGATGGGTCCTGTCCCACCAGCAGGACAGACCCAGCAGAGGTGCTGGCCTGTGAGTCCTCAACATTGACTCTGGATCCCATGAAGTCTCGTGGCATCCGATAAAGGAAATCTCCTACTGATTACCATGTACAATCTTTCCTCAGCTGATGAATCGGTACTTCTCCATGTTGAACAACAGTGAGGGCGGCAAGAGCACGAAATGTACTCTGAGTGGGTGATCTCAATGTCCACCACCAAGAGTGGCTCAGCAGCAGCATTACTGATCGAGCTGGTCAGGTCCTAAAGGACAAAGCTGTTAGACTGGGTCGGCAGCAGGTGGTGGGGGATCCAACAAGAGGGAGTAACATACTTGACCTCATCCTTACCAATCTGCCAGCTGCAGGTGTATCTGTCCATGACAGTATCGGTAGGAGTGACCACTGCACAGTCCTTGCAGAGACGAAGTCCCGCCTTCACATTGAGAAAAACCTCCATCGTGTTGTGTGGCACTAACACCGTGCTCAATGGGACAGACTTCATACAGATCTAGCAACTCAAGACTGGGCATCCATGAGACACTGTGGGCCATCAACAGCAGCAGAATTGTACTCTAGCACAATATGTAACCTCATGGCCCGGCATATCTCCAACTCAACCGTTACCATCAGGCCAGGGGATCAGCCCTGGTTCAATGGAGGGTGCAGGAGGGCATGGCAGGGCAGCACCAGGCATTCCTGAAAATGAGGTGTCAACCTGGTGAAGCCAACAAACAGGACTACTTGCATGCCATAAAGCATAAGCAGCAAGTGATAGACAGAACTAAGCAATCCCAGAGGCAATAGGTCAGATCTAACCTCTGCAGTTCTGCCACATCCAGTTCTGAAAGGTGGTGGACTATTAAACAACTCACTGGACAAAACAGCTGAATATCGGAGGTGAAGTGAAAGTGACAGCCTTCGATATAAAGGGTTCATTTGATTGAATTTTGCATCAAAACCTGGCATATAGGAAGATGGTCATGGTTGTTGGAGGTCAGTCATCTCAGCTCAAGGATATCTCTGCAGGAGTTCCTCAGGGTAGTGTCCTAGGCCCAACCATCTTCAGCTGCTTCATCGAGTACCTTCCCGATAGCATAAGGTCAGAAGTGGAAATGTTTGCTGATGATTGCACAACTTTCAGCATTATTTGCAACTCCTCAGATACTGAAGTTGTCCATGTTCAAATGTAACAAGACCCGGACAATATCTAGACTTTGACTGAAAAGTGGCAAGTAACATTCACGCCACACAAATGCCAGGCAATGACCATCTCCAATAACGAGACAATCTAATCACCGCCCCTTGATATTCAATGGCATTACCATCACTGAATGTCCCACTATCAACATCCTGGAGGTTTCCATTGACCAGAAACTCAACTGGATGAACCATAGAAATACCATGGCTGCAACAGCAGATCAGAGGCTAGTAACACTGCAGCGAGCAACTTACCTCCTAAATTCCTAAATCCTGTCCACCATCTACAAAGCAAAAGTAAGAAGTGCAATAGAATAATCCCCACTTGACTAAATGGGTGCAGCTCCAACAACACTCAAGATATTTGACACCATCCAGGACAAAGCAGCCCACTTGTCTGGCACCACATCCTCATGCATTCACTGCCTCCATGACTGACACAGAGTAGCAGCATCCACGAGATACATTGCAGACATTTACCAATGCATTACATTGTCATAGAGGTGTACAAGAGAGAGAAAGGCCACCCGGGCTATGTCTGCATCAGGTCTGTTTGTGCCAGTCAAAAACAAACACTTAACTATTCTAATCCCATTTTCCTGCACTTGTGTGTATACATAGTCTTGTTTTTTTTAGATTACTTACAGTGTGGAAACAGGCCCTTCGGCCCAACAAGTCCACACCGCCCTGCCAAAGCGCAACCCACCCATACCCCTACATCTACCCCTTACCTAACACTACGGGCAATTTAGCATGGCCAATCCACCTGACCTGCACATCTTTGGAGTGTGGGAGAAAACCGGAGCACCCGGAGGAAACCCACGCAGACACGGGGAGAATGTGCAAACTCCACACAGTCAGTCGCCTGAGGCAGGAATTGAACCCAGGTCTCTGGCGCTGTGAGTCAGCAGTGCTAACCACTGTGCCACCGTGCTGCCCAAATGCCTTGGCATTGCAAGTGCATATCTGAATACGTATTCAACGTCATGAGGGTTTTGCCTCTCTCAGCCTAAGGGAAGTGAGTTCCAAATTCCTGCTACCCTCTGAGTGAATAGTTTTCCTCACATCACCTCTAAACCTCCTGACTCTTACCTGAAATCTATGCTCCCTCATCACTGATCCCTCCACCAAGGTGAAAAGTTCCTTCCTTTCTACCCTGTCTATGCCCCTCATAATTTTATAAATCTCAATTCATGTTCCCCCTCAGGTCTCCTCTGCTCCAAGGAATACAACCCCAGTCTGTCCAATCTCTCTTCATAACAAACTCTCCAGCCCAAGCAGCATTCTGGTAAATCTCCTCTGCACCTTCTCCAGTGCAATCACATCCTCTTATAGTGTGGATTCCAGAACTGCACACAATACTCAGTGGGAGAGCAGTCCAGTGACAGTGATCACAACTGCCTCACTTTTACCATAGCCATAGAGGGGGATAGGAACAGAAGTAGGGGAAGGTATTTAATTGGGGGAGGGGAAATTATAATGCTATTAGACCAGAGCTATGGAGTATAAATTGGGAACAATTCATCTATGGGAAATGCACAACAGAAATGTGGAAGCTGTTTAAGGAGCACTTGTCGGGAGTGTGAGATAAACTTTGTCCCACTGAGACAGCCAAGGAATGATAAGGTGAAGGAGCTTTGGATGACAAGAGAAGGGAAGCTTCTCCTCAAGAGGCAGAAGGAAGCTTACTTAAGGTTGAGGAAGCAAGGATCTGGCACAGCTTTAGAGAATTCAGTGGGCGGCACGGTGGCACAGTGGTTAGCACTGTTGCCTCACAGCGCCTGAGACCCAGGTTCAATTCCCGCCTCAGGCGACTGACTGTGTGGAGTTTGCACATTCTCCCCGTGTCTGCGTGGGTTTCCTCCGGGTGCTCCGGTTTCCTCCCACAGTCCAAAGATGTGCAGGCCAGGTGAATTGGGCCATGCTAAATTGCCCGTAGTGTTAGGTAAGGGGTAAAACTAGGGGTATAGGTGGGTTGCGCTTCAGCGGGTCGGTGTGGACTTGTTGGGTCGAAGGGCCTGTTTCCACACTGTAATGTAATCTAATCTAATCTAATTACAGGGTAGCTACAAAAGAACTCAAAAATGGACTGAGGAGAGCTAGGAGGGGGCATGAAAAAGCCTTGGTGGGAAAGATTAAGGAAAACCCAAAGTTAAAAATCACACAACACCATGTTATAGTCCAACAGGTTTATTTGGAAGCACTAGCTTTCGGAGCGCTGCTCCTTCATCAGGTGGTTGTGGAGAATAAGATTGTAAGACACAGAATTTATAGCAAAAGTTTACAGTGTGATGTAACTGAAATTATATATTGAAAAATACCTGATTGTTTGTTAAGTCTCTCATCTTTTAGAATGACCATGTTGGTTTCAGTTCTTTCATATGTAAATCGCAAAATTTTTTTAAAAGTTACATTCTTAAGTGAACTTCATGTCAGCCCAGATTGAAGGTGTGAGCTGTCCTGTGTGAGGCTGTCTGTGCCACAGTGGTCAGACTGATTCTAATCTAAAAAACGGATTTACAGAATCTTACATGGATTCATGCAGTTTTTGAGCAAAATAAAATGTAATTCTGCAATTCATCCCACATACTTGTATGCATGAGTGTTTGGGGGGGGGGGGGGGGGGGGGGAGGTGAGGTTTCCACATGTACACACACACATATAAATTTGTGAGGTGAATTTGTACTTGCAGAATTACATTTTACTTTGCTCAAAAACTGCACGAATCCATGTAAGATTCTGTAAGTCCGTTTTTTAGATTAGAATCAGTCTGACCATTGTGGCACAGACAGCCTCACAGGGTAGCTCACACCTTCAATGCATTATCTGGGCCGACATGACACCAATTGTTAAAGTTCACTTAAGAATGTAACTTTTAAAAAAGGTTCTGGGATTTACATATGAAAGAACTGAAACCGACATGGTCATTCTAAAAGATGAGAGACTTAACAAACAATTCAGGTCTTTTTCAAGGTATAATTTCAGTTGCATCACACTGTAAACTTTTGCTATAAATTCTGTGTCTTACAATCTTATTCTCCACAATGACCTGATGAAGGAGCAGCGCTCTGAAAGCTAGTGCTTCCAAATAAACCTGTTGGACTATAACCTGGTTTGTGGAATTTTTAACTTTATACACCCCAGTCCAACACCGGTGTCTCCAAATCAGGAAAACCTTACAGAAGGCATAAGAAAATGATCAGAGAGAGGGTAGGGCTAATCGGAGATAGTGGAGGGAGCTTGTGCCTGGAGGCTGAAGAGGTAGGAGAGGCCCTAAATGAGTTTTTTGCTTCAGTATTCACTAGAGAGAGGGACCTTGTTTATAGTGAGAACACTGTGGCCCAGGTTTATGGGCTTGAACAGGAAGTGGATGTGCTGCGAATTCTGGGAAGCATCAAGATAGATAAATCCTTAGGGCCAGACCAGATATATCCAAGGTTACTACGGGAAGCGGGGAATGAGATTGGTGCGCCTCTGGCGATGATCTTTGAGGATGTAGTACCGGATGATTGGAGGGAGGTGAATGTTGTTCCTCTGTTCAAGAAAGGGAATAGGGATATCCCTGGGAATAACAGATCAGTCAGTCTTACGTCTGTGGTAAGCAGGGCACTGGAAAAGATTCTGAGAGGTAGGATTTATGACTTTTTGGAAAAACATAGTTTGATTAAAGATAGTCAGCATGGCTTTGTGAAGGGGCAAGTCATGCCTCACAAGCCTTATTGAGTTCTTTGAGGATCTGACGAGACAAGTTGATGAAGGTTGAGCGTGAATGTGGTGTATATGGATTCCAGTTAGGCATTTTATAAAGTTCCCCACGGTAGGCTCATTCAAAAAGTTAGGAGGTATGGGATACAGGGAAATCTGGCTGTCTGAAAACAGAATTGGCTGTCTGAAAGAAGACAGCCATTGGTAGTGGATGGAAGTGGAGGTCAGTGAGCAGTGGTGTCCCGCAGGAATCTGCTCTTGGGCCTCTGCTCTTTGTAGTTTTTGTAACTGACTTGGATAAAGAAGTGGAAGGGTGGGTTAATAAGTTTGCCGATGACACAAAGGTTGGTGGTGTTGTAGATATTGTCAAGGGCTGTTGCAGGCTACAACAAGATATTGACAGGATGCAGAGCTGGGCTGAGAAGTGGCAGATGAAGTTCAACCTGGATAAATGCAAAGTGATTCATTTTGGAAGGTTGAATTTGAATGCTGAATACAGGATTAAAGACAGGATTCTTGGCAGTGTGGAGGAACAGCGGGATACTGGGGTCCATGTACATAGATCCCTCAAACTTGCCACCCAAGTTGATAGGGTTGTTAAGAAGGTGTATGGTGTTTTGACTTTCATTAACAGAGAGATTGAGTTTAAGAGCAGTGAGGTTTTGCTGCAGTTCTATAAAGCCCTGGTTAGACCACACTTGGAATATTGTGTCCAGTTCTAGTTGCCTCATTATAGGAAGGATATAGATGCTTTAGAGAGGGTGCAGAGGAGATTTACCAGGATGCTGCCTGGATTGGAGGGTATGTCTTATGAAGAGAGTTTGAGTGAGCTAGGGGTTTTTATACTGGAGAGAAGAAAGAAGAGAGATGAGATAGAGTAGATAGGCAGAGACTTTTCCCCAGGGCAGAAATGATTGTCATGAGGGGTCATAATGTTAAGGCGATTGGAGGAAGGTATAGGGGAGATGCCAGAGGTAGGTTCTTTATGTAGAGAGTGGTGGGTGTGTGGAATGCACTGCCAGCAGTGGTGGTAGTAGAGTCAGAGACATTAGGGACATTTAAGCGACTGCTGGACAAGCACATGGACGGCAGTAAATTGAGGGGTGTGGAGGTTAAGTTGATCTATATCAAGATAAATGCTCGGCACAACATCATGGGCTGAAGGGCCTGTACTTTACTATATTGTTCTATTTTCTAAGTTTTATTCTAGATGTGGTTTAACCAACATTTTATACAATTCCAGCATCAGCTCCCTGCTCTTCAACTCTGTGCCTTGGCTAATAAAGGCAAATATACAATTTGCTTTCTTAACCACATTATCCAACTGTCCTGCTACCTTAAGGGAACTGGTGTTCATGCATACCAAGATCCTTCTGATCTTCAATACTTCCCAGGGTCCTACCATTCATCATGTATTCCCTTACCTTGTTTGTACTATCAAGTAAGTCACCTCACACTAATCTGGATTGAATTCCATTTGCCAATAACCAGCCGATCTATGTCCTCCTACAGTCTAAGGCTATCCTCCTCATTATTTACCACCCCATCAATTTTCATATCATCTATGAACTTACTGATCCTGGTACATTCAAGTCTAAAATTATTTATATACAACACAAACAGAAAGGACCCCAACACTGACCCCTGCGGAAGCCAACTGAACACAAGCGTCCAGTCACAAACGCATCCTTTGACTATTACTCTCTGCTTCCTGCCACTCAGCTAATTCTGGATTCAAGTTACAGACTTTCCTTGGATCCCATGGGCACTAACCTTCACTATCAGTCTCCCGGACAAGATCTTATCAAAAGCATTGCTGAACTCTAAGTAGACTACGTCAAATGCATTGCCCTTAGTTACAAACCTGGTTCCCTCTTCGTAAAGTTGGTCAGACACAATGCTCTGTTAGCAAAGCCATGCTGATTTTTCTTGATTAATCCTGGTGTCTCCATGTGCAGCTTAATTCTGTCCTTCAGAATTGCTTCCAATAGTTCCCCTACCACTGAGGTTAGAGAGATTGGCCTGTGGTTTCATGTTTTATCACTTACTCCCTTCTTGCATACTGGTACCACATTGACTGTCCTCCAGTCCTCTGGCAACTCTCTTATGGCTAGACAGAAACTAAAAATTATTGCTAATGCCCTGTTATTTCCTCCCATGCCTCACTCAACAGCCAAGGATATATTTGATTCAGCCCTGATGATTTATCTACTTCTTTAACAGCACCTTCTAAACCCATAACCTTGACCACCAAGAATGACAAGGGCAGCAAATACATGGAGGCACCACCACCTGCAAGTTCCCCTCCAAGCCACTCACCATGGAGACTTGGAAATATATCACCATTCCATCAGTGTCATGGCATCAAAATCTCTTCCGAACAGCATTCTGGGTGTATGTGCACTAAATGGACTACAGAGGTTCAAGAAGGCAGCTTAGCACGACCTTCTCAAGGACAGCTAGGGACAGGCAATTACTGTTGGCCCAGTGAGGGACTCCCACATCCTGTGCATGAATAAAACCAAAGCCAAGTGGTAGAATTAAATGTTTGATTTTGGCTGGTAGGAAAGTTAAATAACTGAGAGAAAGTGAGGACTGCAGATGCTGGAGTATCAGAGTTGAAAAATATGGTGCTGGAAAAATACAGCAGGCCAGGCAGCATCCGAGGAGCAGGAGAATCGATGTTTCGGGCATAAGCTTATGCCCGAAACATCGATTCTCCTGCTCCTCGGATGCTGCCTGGCCTGCTGTGTTTTTCCAGCACCATATTTTTCAAGTTAAATAACTGATCACAGGCTGCCATCCCAACCCCTATCACCATTTATAAGGAACTCAGATTCTATAAGGTCCAACTGGCTGACCTCATTACCATCACTACATTCCCGCCTTGCCTCCTCCCGGTCCATGGACACAGGGCAGTCCACTTCCTTTGACAGCTTCCTTGAGCGTGTTAACACCAGGTCAGGTGCCTTCAACTCAGAATCCAACACAGGAAGCGTGTAACAAACAGGAGCTTGCATCTTGCGCCTGGAGCATTTTGGTAGACTTTCACTCCTCCTTTGGGAGGCAGACGTGTCGAGGTGGCTACTTCTATCATGTCTATCTCTGATTCAGAGGACTCAACAATGTTTGACAGAGCAGGTGAATCAACGGTTCACTGAAGTACTTCTGAAGGCTCCAAGGAACAGGGCAAGTTGTGCACCTGTAGCAGTCTGCAAATTTGTAACTTCCAAATAGTCCACATGCTTATTCAGGACAGTCGCACCTACCCGAACTTTATAAGTCCCTAGTTGTGATCTCATGTCGATCATGCCTCTTACCCATGTGTGGCCATTTCCATGATTCTTGAACCAAACTTTGTTCCCCGTATCAAACTGTCTCTCGCTTGGCAGAGTCTTGGGTCCGGCATTGGAGTTCCTAATGCAGTTTCACCCTCATCTTCTGGTTCGGGAAGCTCAAACTTAGCCTGGTGCAGTCTTCTACCCATTAGCTAATATTGTTGCTATCCCTGTAGTTACATGTGGGGTGATCCTATAATTGACAAGAACCATGACAACTTGGTATCTAGTGAGGCTTTAGGGTGTTACTTTAGTCCAGCCTTCAATGTTGGACTGCTTTGTCTGCCAGACCATGAGATGTTGGGTGGTAGGGAACTGTCCTAATACTGTACGTCAAATCCTATTCAACTTTAAGTCGTAACTAAAGTCTCTGCTGGTAAACGATGGCCCGTTATTTATGGCCAATACCCCTGGGACTCTGTATGTTGCAAAAGGTATGTGCAATTTTTCTATCATCACTCCAGTGATTGAACAATGGACTCTATGCACATCTAACCACTTTGAGTGGGCATCTACAGTGACGAAAAGCATTGAACCCATGAACGGACCTGCACTATGGATATGCAACTGTGCCCAAGGTTTACCCAGTCATTCCCACAAATATGGAGGAGCTGCTGGCAGTAATCTTTGTTCTTGTTGGCACTCTGGGCACTGCCCCAACAATGTGACTATGGTTACAGATAGTCCTGGTCACCAGACATAGCTTCACACTAACATCTTCACTTTGGATTAACCAGTATTTGGCGGTGACGTGTTCAGGACGTGTTCTCACTCCCC
The DNA here is from genome assembly GCF_047496795.1 of Chiloscyllium punctatum. Lineage (NCBI taxonomy): Eukaryota > Metazoa > Chordata > Chondrichthyes > Orectolobiformes > Hemiscylliidae > Chiloscyllium > Chiloscyllium punctatum. The sequence continues at coordinate 20,591,647 of NC_092791.1, read as the reverse complement.
ATAACAATATGACATCCTCTACCGTGAGCTGGTCTCTCTGGGTCCAAAAAGGTTTTGATTCTAGTTATGACAGCCCTTTGGTTTCCCCATTAATACCAGCTGTTTCAGTTTGGAAAGGACTGAATCTTTCGGTGTCCAAAGTCTGATATTGTCATCTTGACTGGAAGCGTGTCCAGAAAATTCAATGTCATGATCACCTCTTCCATTGGTGGTACCACCACTCGTGTACCTGCTAATGGACGGTGGCTCAATTCATTTGCATTCGTTACTCAGCCACCCGGACAGTGCTCGAATTTGTAATTAGAAGCACTTAGTAAGAGCCCACCGCAGAATGTTGCCTGAAGCTATGGATGACACTGCCTTGAGACTAAGTAGGGGCTTTGTGGTACGTGATTATCACAAATCTTTGCCCATAAAAAGTATTGGTGGAACATCCTAACTCCAAATATGACTGGCAATCCTTCTATCTGTATTACGGCATATTTATGCTCTGCATTATCCAAAGTCCTGGATTCATAAGCTATTGGGTGTTCCTCTCCAGTGGACCACCTATGAGCTAATATCACCCTGATGCCATATGGGGAGGTATCACATAGATCTTTCTTGGGACCATGGTGTGCCAACACATTAGAGGATGATAGTTATTTCTTTACTTCATCGTAAGCCAAGGCTGTCTGTGCGACCATTTCCAACACTGACACTTTTTTGGGAGTTGATGCAATGGTATCAGGATGGATGCCATGTTGAGTATGAATTTTCTGTAAGAGTTTAGTCAGACCCAGAAATGACCTAAGCTCCTGGACAGACTTAGGAGCTGAGGCACCTTTAATCACCCTCACGATATCTTCCAATGGGTGTAACCCAGTCTTGTCGACACTGTAGCCTAAGTAGATCACTTGAGGGGGCCTGGAACACACAATTCTCTCTTCTAATGTGTACGCCTGCCTCAGAAAAATGCCCTAGGACTAAATGTTCCTTACTGGCTTTCCCTGTTAACAGGACATCATCTAGGTAAATGACAACCTGAAGTAGACCTTGTAAAATGTTCTCCATCATCCACTGAAAAATTGAACAGACTGAAGATTCGACAAATGGTCCAAGCCTTGAAGGGTATTAATTGTAGCATACGTCTACATATCCCGGTCGACACACAATTGCAATTAAGCATGGCTCACATGCAGCTTTATGAAGCACAAATCTCCTGCCAGATTTGCATACAAATCCTTTATCCAAGGGAGTGGGTATTTATTGAAAATGATTTACTGTTTGTTTAAAGTCCCCACAAAAACTGACCCATTGGGCTTCAAAATCGGTATGATCGATGCTGCTCATTTCCGGAATTGGACTGGTTCGATGATTCCTTCACCTTCCAGCCTCCTGATTTCTGCTCCTACTTTTGCCAGTAAGGCAAACTGACACTGGATGGGCCTTGCAGGATTGCTTCCTGGTCAACTTTAGTTCCTCTGATTGTCCCCAGACCTTCCTGGAAAACTTTTGGGTATTTAATTAGGATTTCACTCAGGCAGCCATTTTGTAATAAAAAAGTGTTGTAGGTGAATCACTTGCAACCAATTTCACCCCATCAAGCTTGGGCCCAGGCCTTCTACCACAATTACTGGGAACTAAACCAGCTGCCTTTCATAAGAGGCCGGAACAGAGGTTGTACTCTTAACGTGCAAAGGTCCCCCAGTATAGGTTCTTTGGTATAGGTTCTCCGGTATAGGTTCTCAGCTTAGCTAAAGTCTTGCATTAACTTAAGGGCTGGAGTCAAGAGTGAATTTTATTAAAAGCTGGTTCTACAATCACTGATACGGCCATGCTGGTATCAACCTCCATTAGAACCAGACCAGGCGTTTATCTTGACTTGTTCTGATTTGGAAGTTGCTAAGCAAGTTAACTGTTACAAACCAGATGTGGGTGAAGTTTCCAGGGCTGAACTCTCTTGGACACCCTTCCTGATACTGGCATATGAGTTAACTCACTCTATTTAAGTCTAGTAGGGCTCTGTTGCTGTCCTGAATCCACATATTGACAACAATTACGTTGTCTCACCAGGCAGGATCCTGAAGAAAATTCTAACTTTTGGCTGAGACTTGGCCTTGTTTTATGGTTTCACTGTTGGCCAACCTAGAGTTACTCTTACTTTCCTGAGTGAAACAATGCAGTTGCCTGCACTCAAGTGGTGTTCTCCAAGCTGGCAAACTGGCAAGGGAGTCCACTTCCGCCGGAATACCTTGCAACTCACGTGCTCCATTTGCCACAATTTCCAACGAAAAAGCCAGTTGTAGTACCTCAATATCCCTGACATTCACTCTTTCATGTTAGCTAGGCCTCTCTGATTGGACCAGATTAACAGCCCCAATCAGGGAACTCATTACCTAGGAGGTTCAACTGGCTGACCTCGTTACAATCACTACTGAAGGCATGTTACTACTGTCACAGTTTGTACTTCCCTTTGCCTTTCAATTAAAAGTTCACATTTTTAACTGCTGCATAATGTAGGCTGGGACAATGAATTGTGTTATTTAAGGTTTATTTACAATGTCCCTTTAATCTACCCCTGGCTTTTATTTGTTTGTTGTGGTTCTGTTCGCCGAGCTGGGAATTTGTGTTGCAGACATTTCGTCCCCTGTCTAGGTGACATCCTCAGTGCTTGGGAGCCTCCTGTGAAGCGCTTCTGTGATCTTTCCTCCGGCATTTGTAGTGGTTTGAATCTGCCGCTTCCGGTTGTCTGTTCCAGCTGTCCGCTGCAGTGGCCGCTATATTGGGTCCAGGTCGATGTGCTTATTGATTGAATCTGTGGATGAGTGCCATGCCTCTAGGGGAATTCCCTGGCTGTTCTCTGTTTGGCTTGTCCTATAATAGTAGTGTTGTCCCAGTCAAACTCATGTTGCTTGTCATCTGCCTGTGTGGCTACTAAGGATAGCTGGTCGTGTCATTTCGTGGCTAGTTGGTGTTCATGGATGCGAATCATTAGCTGTCTTCCTGTTTGTCCTATGTAGTGTTTTGTGCAGTCCTTGCATGGGATTTTGTATACTACGTTGGTTTTGCTCATGCTGGGTATCGGGTCCTTTGTCCTGGTGAGTTGTTGCCTGAGAGTGGCTGTTATGTGGTTTGTGTGCTGTTATGAGTCCTAGTGGTTGTAGTAGTCTGGCTGTCCGTTCAGAAATGTTCTTGATGTATGGTAAAGTGGCTAGTCCTTTGGGTTGTGGCATGTCCTCATTCCGTTGTCTTTCCCTTAGGCCTCTGTTGATGAAATTGCGGGGGTATCTGTTTTTGGCGAATACATTGTAGAGGTGTTCTTCTTCCTCTTTTTGCAGTTCTGGTGTGCTGCAGTGTGTTGTGTGATGGTACAGAGAACACTGAATGGAGAATTCACCACAAAGGTTTACAGGAAAGCCACACACACAGACCAAGTCCTGAACTACGAAAGCAATCACCCCAACACACACAAAAGAAGTTGCATCAAGACACTGTTCAAAAGGGCCACAACACACTGCAGTACACCAGAACTGCAAAAAGAGGAAGAAGGACACCTCTACAATGCATTCGCCAAAAACGGATACCCCCGCAATTTCATTAACAGAGGCCTAAGGGAAAGACAACGGAATGAGGACATGCCACAACCCAAAGGACGAACCACTTTACCATACATCAAGAACATTTCTGAACTGACAGCCAGACTACTACAACCACTAGGACTCATAACAGCACACAAACCACATAACAGCCACTCTCAGACAACAACTCACCAGGACAAAGGACCCGATACCCAGCATGAGCAAAACTAACGTAGTATACAAAATCCCATGCAAGGACTGCACAAAACACTACATAGGACAAACAGGAAGACAGCTAACGATCCGCATCCATGAACACCAACTAGCCACGAAACAACACAACCAGCTATCCTTAGTAGCCACACACGCAGATGACAAGCAACATGAGTTTGACTGGGACAACACTACTATTATAGGACAAGCCAAACAGAGAACAGCCAGGGAATTCCCCTAGAGGCATGGCACTCATCCACTGATTCAATCAACAAGCACATCGACCTGGACCCAATATACCGACCACTGCAGCGGACAGCTGGAACTGACAACCGGAAGCGGCAGATTCAAACCACTACAAATGCCGGAGGAAAGATCACAGAAGCGCTTCACAGGAGGCTCCCAAGCACTGAGGATGTCACCTAGACAGGGGACGAAAAGTCTGCAACACAAATTCCCAGCTCGGCTAACAGAACCACAACAACGAGCACCTGAGCTACAAATCTTCGCACAAACTTTTATTTGTTTTTCCTACTATCTTGTCTGATGTAAATAGTCCTGCCAATGGAGTGGGCTGAAAAGAGAAATGAATTTCAAAAACAGTTCAAACATTTGGAAGCTTTTAGATGGTTAATGATTTAATGATGGCTTCCCAATTATTTTTAGGAGAGGAGTAAAGAATCACATGGGCTCCTATTTGATGTAGTTCAGTACTAGCACACACTGAATTTCATCACTGCCCAAATAGTTACAAAAGGTTGTTTCCAAAGTGGTGCAAAGATTGTAAAATAGAATGAAAAAAAGTGATTTTATTTGGACATTTTATTTTACACTCAGGATAACAGTAAAGCATAGATATTCCACATACTTCTAGATTTTTTTCAATTACTTTATGAACCTTAGAAAAAATGATTATTTTAAAAAAAGAACACTAGTTCAGTCTTGGTTGTAATATTTTCTTTCTTAGGAAAGATCTTAAGGCCCTGGAGAGGAGATTTATTAGAAATGTAACAAGACAGGGATTTCAGTCACACGGAGAGATCAGAGAAGTTGGGATCATTCTTTCTGAATTGAAGGAGGTTAAAAAATGACTTAGTGCAAAAAGGGCGAAACTGCTTTTACTAACAGAAACTGGTCTTACCGACAGAATTAAGATAAATATTAGAAGAACTAGAGAAAATATGCAATGTGTTTTGGGTAGCAAGTTGATGATCTGGAACACAATCATAAACAACTATTTGAAGGAGTGGGCATAACTATTGAACCTGCTCCTTAACTAACAGCTATGGAGGTGCAATTCCAAAATAATCCAATTCCAAAATGATCAGAAGCCCCAGCCAGTTAAAGTATCCTTATTACCATGAGGCTGAAATCAATTAACTTGGGACATATAATGGATCAGATGTCTCTCTTTATGACTGTATAGCTCAGTTCTGATTGGATACAGTTCTGACTGAACTATTAGGAAAGACTTGTCTGATTTTTGCTCCATTTAAAAAGGGATAATTGTTCATTCCCATATATGGCAACAGACAAAGAACAAAAAGCACTCACAGTTTTCTGAAAGGCTGTAGGCTTGCGTTCATCAAATGCATCACCTGATTCATCATCACTCCATTCCCAACCTCCATCCTCTGTTTTGTACAGATGGCCACTTGATCCCTGGACCCGTCTCACCTACAGTCAACCACAACACAGGTGAAAGGTCAAACAGCAACATTTTGAGTTGTCTGGTAAGATTTTTTGTTGCTAATCTTCTCTCTTCAGTGTCCTCTTGTCAAATTTCCACCCTTCTTCAGTACATCTGCTGTTCTGTTGTAATTAACTAGAAAATGTCCTGTGATTGAGCAGCTTGTCATCTTTAACTTCACTGTGATGAGGTTAACCAGTTGGTTTACTCGGAGATGGTGCTAATGTAATGAAGATGGAATATTTGGAACGGAACTCCAAGAAAAGAAATGTAGCTGTTAAGCATCTGTCTTGTTGATTAAAAAAAAGGAAGACTTGCATTTATATAGTACCTTTCACAACCACAAGACATTTCAAGATGCTTTATAGCTAATAAAGTACTTTTGAAGTGCAGTCACTGTTGTAATGTAGGAAACGCAGCAGCCAATTTGCGCACAGCAAGTTCCTACAAACAGCAATGTCATTAAAACAGTTTATCTGTTGGTAAAGTGATGCTTACTAAGGGATAGATATTGGATAGGACACCATGATAAACTTACTTGCTCTGCTTTGAAATAAGTGCCATGAGAACTTTTATTTCAAACTAAGATGGCAGACATATCATATCACCCAGAAGACAGCATCTCCGACAGCGCAGCACTCCCTCGATACTGCACTGGAGTGTCAGTCTATACCTTGGCACTCGGGTCCTGGCTGGTGCATTAACCCATTCAAACTCAAATGCATAAATACTATGGCGAACATGCGTGTATCCAACAGGAATGAAAGACATGCATTTATATAGTGCCTTTACATGTGAATGAGAAATAAATTCCTTTTGAAGTGCCGTCACCATTGTTATGTAGACAATTGCAGTCAGAAATTTGCGCACAGCAAGATCCATGAACAGTAATGAGATTAGTGACCAGTTAACCTGTTTTGGCAGTGGCGGTCAATGGATAAATGTTGACCAGGAGAATTCTTCTTTGAATAGCAGCACAGGACTTTCTTTGTATTCGCCTGCACAGGCTGGTGGGACCTCATTTTAACATCTTGTCTGAATGACAGCACCACTTGCAAGCACCACTCCTTGACTACTCACTGCAGTTTAGGGTATGTGCTCAAGTCCTGAACCCACAATTTCTTGGCTCAGAGACAAGACTGCTACTTGGTGAACTCAACAGCACTTCCTTATACTTTCAGTAATAAGCAAATTGCTATTAAAATTTGCATTGTCTCTGCTGGGTAATGTTTTTGTGGGCTTTTAGAAAATACAGACCTTTTTGTTAGTTTCTGGCTCACTCGAAGACTTTGGCACCGTGCCAGTAGCTTGGACTGTGTTGTCAGCCTGCAAGAAGATAGAAGAATTCTATTTGCGCAATGTTTAGAGTTGAAAAGCCTGTGGATCAAAGAGTCCCATAGCGTCTATGACCAGCTCACAATACAGAGCTGCGAGTGGCCCAATATTCTTTGTTCCAAGCCAAGAGCACTTGTTCCTTGGTCCAATCTTTGGGGAATTTTAGTATTACTTAAATTCTTAAACAATGTGCCTTTTTACTTAAAAACAGGAGAGAAACATTACGCCTAAGTAAGATCCGGATTCTAAATGATACAGGAAAATCAACTGCTATGTGCTGTTCTCTTTATCTATCATATTGACAGTGTGTACAAGAATCTCCTGTTTGGGTGATGCTTGAAGTGCTTGCTTGTTACTCAATTAGACCTCAATATCTCTCCAATGAACTGCTGCAATTTCATCTATCTAACAAAACACTTCACTCTTCGTAAGGAATCAAGTACTTCCTTATTCTTCCATTTCAAACCACCAGCAGTTTGTTTTGGGTTCCATGACCTCATGACCTTTGTAAGCATGTACCTAAGTGTATTATTTGGTACTATTTGCATTTTGTTTACTCCTCTGCTAACTGATGCGTTCTAAACATATTACAACTATCATGACCTCAGTGCACTGTTCCATTGAACCAAGCTAGCCAAAACTGAAGACAAACCTTCAGAAATGAGAGACACTACATCACAAATCTTTTACTCTGTAACTCTGTAACTAATTGCAGGGAGTCATTTTTACCTTTGTGTCCTTGTGCCCGCCACCTAACGACTGGCCCAATAACTTCTCCATCAGATATTCTTTATTCTGAAAGAAGAGAACAAGTTCCACATGAAACATTAGGTATCAGTGTTTAAAGCACATGCCTCAATGACTGCTGGACATCCATGTTTGCATCCAGTCCATGACAGAAACTGAAGTACAAATCGTCATTCGATGAGCCCAACAACTCTTAAGTGAACTGCAGCAAAATTAACCAGAGCTTAATCATCTGGGACTACCAAAATGTCAGTCAAAGACACTTGTTTGATGTTAAATTGTAGACTTATTGAAGTAAACATTCACCCCAACTTCAATTAACAATAGATTTGCTGAAAGTCATGTTTGACACTGACAAATTATTAGCAAACAGCACTAAATAAAATCACAAATTGAGTACCTATTTGCAATTACACAGAAATCTTAAACACGATTAAATGTTCCAAAGCAATAAACATAAGCAGACATTGAGTTATGGGAAAAGCATAGGAGTCAAAAGGAGAGGAGAAACATGGCAAATTTAATCAAAAACATGGACTGTAAAACCTTCTATAAGTATGTAAAAAGGAAACATTTGGCTAAGCAAATGTGGGCCCATTTCCAGGGTCAAGGGATTTTATAATGGACAATAGAAATATGGAAGAGAAGCTAAATGATTACACTGTGTCTATTTTCACTGAGGAAAATACCAGAAATCTCCTGGAATTAGATATCCAAGTGGCTACGGAGAATGAGGATTCAAAGGAAATTAGCACCAGTAAGAAAACTGTACTGGAGAAATTAATGAGGCGGAAAGTTGATAAGTCTCCAGGATCTGATATTCTTCATATTCCAGAAGTTTGAAGGACTCAGCTATAGAGACACTCAATGTGTTGGTGATTATCTTCCAAAAATTCTATAGATACTGGAATGATTCCTGTGGATTGGAAGGGAGCAAATGTCACTTCACTATTTAAGAAGGGAGCGAGAAAGATAACAGTCTTGTTAGTCTTACATCAGTACCAAGGAAAATGCTAGAATCTACTCTAAAGGATAGGTTGATAATGATCTGATTGGGCATGGATTCTCAAGTGGGAAACCGTGTTTGACAAACTTGTTTCAGTTTTTTGAAAATGTTTCTAACAAAATTGATTAAGGAGAGCCGATGGCCTTTGAATACTTAGATTTTCAGGAGACTTTTAACAAAGTCCCCCACAGGAGGCTGATTAGAAAATTTAAAGCGCATACAATAGGTGGTAATGTATTGTCATGGATTGATGATTGGTGAACAGACAGAAAACAGAGAGGAGAAATAAATGGGTGATTCTAGTCATCGCAGGCAGTTACTACATGTAGTAAGGTATCACAAGGATCAGTACTTGGGTCCCAGATGTTGACAGTGATTTGGAGTTAAGGACCAAATGCAATATTTTCAAATTTGCAGATAATGCAAAGCTAAGCAGGAATGTCTATTGTGAGAAATATAGAAGATTTTTTTCAGGCTAAGCAAATGGGCAAGAACATGGCAGATGAACTATAATATGGAAAAATGAGTGATTATCCACTTTGATAGGAGGAACAGATGCGTGTGTACAAAGGGACCTAGGTATCCTTGTCATTAAATCACTGAAGGTTAATATGCAGATGCAACAAGCTATTAACAAGACTAAAAGAATGATAGCCTTTATTGCAAGAGGGTTTGAGTACAGGAGTAGTGGAGTCTTGCTTCAACTGTATAGGAGCTTGGTTAGATTGCATCTGGAATATTGTGTGTAGTTTTGGTCTTCTCTCAAAGAAGGTATTACTGCCATAAGAGAGTGGAACCAAGGTTCACCAGACCAATTCCCAGAATGGCAGGGCTGTACTATGAAGACAGATTGGGTAAACTGGGCCTATATCCTCTCAAGTTTTCAAGCATGAGAGATGATCTCAGTGAAACCTACAAAATACCTAGACAAGTAGATGCAGGTAAGATCTTTCCCCTGGTTCAGAAGTCTAGAACTGGGGGAATAATTTAAAACTAAGTGAGATTCCATTTATGTCTGAGACGAGAACTTTTTCGTTTACTCAGAGGTTGTGGATCCACGGAATTCTTTACCACATAGGGCTGTGGAAGTTCAGTCTTTGAGTGTGTTTAAGGTAGAGATGATAAGAGTGCTGATTACCAGTAGCATACAGGGTTATGAGGCTGGGGCGAGTAAAAGGCATTGAAGTGCTTGATCAGCAATGATCATAATGAATGGTGGGGCAGGCTCAGCAGGCTGAATGGCCTATTCCTGTTGTTGTGTTCTGATATAGCAAGCTACATTGTTTTAAGGTTATAATTCTAGAGACTGGAGCAGGAATGGGTGAAGGCTGTGGCACTGAAGGTAAATTGAAATAACTCATTTCTTTCTTCACCCGCAGACTGACTCCTAATGCATTCCCACCATTTAATGCAGTTCTTCCAGCTAAGCTAAGCCACCAAGCAGTGGGGAAGAAATGACATTTTGCTCCTGTTGAGCTAGAGAGGTGCTTGTGAAGCTTCCACAATTTCCATATTGCAGCCTGCTCTGATTGAACGACAAACCAAGAAGAGAGAGATGGCCAAACTATGTCATAATCTGTCTCGTCTTCCATACAGCATGGAAACAGACCCTTCAATCCAACTAGTGCACACCAACCATGTTCGCAACTAAACGAGTCCCACCTTTCTGCATTTGGCCCATATCCCTCCTAACCTTTCCTATTCATATACTTATCCAAATGTCTTTCAAACGTTGCAACTGTACCTGCATCCATCACCTTTTCTGGCAGTTCATTCCACATACAAACAAACTCTCTGTGTAAAGATGTTGCTCCTCATGTCCTTTTTAAAATATTTCTCCTCTCGTCTTAAAAATATGTCCCCTAGCTTTGAACTCCACACACTTTAGGGAAAAGACCTTTATTATTCACCTTATCTATGTTCCTCATGATGTTATAAACCTCTATAGTCATCTCTTAACCTCCTCTGCTTCAGTGAAAGAAGTCCCAGCATAACCAGCCTCTCCTTATAATTGAAACCCTCCATTCCTGGCAACATCCTCATAAAATATTTTCTGAATCCTCTCCAGTTTAATAATATCTTTCCCATAACAGGGCGACCAGAACTGGACACAGTATTCCAGAAGAGGCCTCACCAATGTCCTGTACAACCTCAACATAATGTCCCAACTCCTGTACTCAAAAGTCTGAGCAATGAAAGCAAGCATGCTAAATGCCTTCTTAACCATTTCAAAGAACTATGTACCTGAACCCCTAAGTCTCCCTATTGTACAAGACTACCCAGGACATTACCATTAATTGTATATGTTGTATGTTTTGCCAAAATCCAATACCTTGCACTTCCTTAATTTATTAATGATAGTATGTCAGTGTTCCTCATAATGTCCCTCTTTTCCAAGCATCTTTCTCACATTTATTCCTACAAAATGTTTAAAAGAAGATCCATCACTAACACCAGATCAGTTGCTCCTGTATTTCTCTATAAAGTGAACAACCATATGTATTGGCATTGGCATAGCTTCACCACTCCCCTTTAACTCTGTTAACTGGGAAAACAATACTTGGAGACAGACATCAGTGAGAGTAGCGAAACCCAGAAAGAAATGCAAAGGGAGGCGCTCGCAATTCTCCACACATTGAGTTCCTGATCTCAGCCATGGAACAGTCTCGATGTTAGCTAATACAGAGTGGTTCCTCACTGGGAAAACCGAGAATTGGTGAGAACTACTCTGACAGTACAGCAAAAATCAGGATCATAATCAGCATAGAAGGAGCAGTCCATTTCAGTGGGGTGATGACGTAATGGTAACCCAGAGGCCCAGGTAATGTTCTGGGGTCCTGGGTTCGAATCCTGCCATGGCAGATTGTGGAGCTTGAATTCAATAAAAATCAAAATTAAGAGTCTAACTATGACCATGAAGCCATTGTTGTAAAACCCCACCTTGTTCAATAATGTCCTCTAGGGAAGGAAATCTTTACCTGATCTGGTTTACATGTGAATCCAGACACACAGTAATGTGGTTGACTCTTAACTGCCCTCTGAAACAGTTTAGCAAGCCATTCAGTTGTAGCAATTACTACAAAACCTCAAAAAAGAAATGAAACTGGACAGACAACGTGGTATCACCTTAGGCACCAGAAACAGCAATGGCAAATTGGCCCTATCAACACTGCAAAGTCCCTGGGGTGCTGAAGCTAAAATTAAGAGTTATCTCACAGACTAGTCAAGCAACATCCTGACATAGTCATACTCAAGGAATCAAACCTTACAGACAATGTCCCAGACACCACCATAACCATCCCATGATATGTCCCACTGGCAGGATAGTCTTAGCAGAGTAGGCATCACAGCGAAATAGCATTGGAAGGGAGTTGTCCTGGAAGTCCTCAACATTGACTCCAAATCCCTTGATACCTCATGAGCATCAGGTCCAACAGAGGCAAGGAGACGCTCTGCTGACTACCACATACTGCCCTTTGGTTCTAACGAAGTCATATCAGACTCAAAACGTTAACTTTGTTTCTCTCTTCACAGATGCTGTCAGAACAGCACCTTTTATTTTAATCTTAGATCTCCAGTATCTGCAGTGCTCTGCTTTTATTTAATCAACCCTGATTCAATGAAGAATGAAGGAGAACATGCCAGGAGCAGAACCAGGCATACCTAAAACTATGGGAAACTTTGCAAAGCTCCAAACAAAACTATTTGCATAAAGTATCTAAGCAGTATAAGTAGCAAGTGATAGACAGAGATAAGCGATTCTACAACCAACAGAGCAGCCCTAAGCTCTGCAGTCCTGCAACACCCAGTTGTGAATGGTGGTAGATGATTAAACAACTCACTGGAGGAGTGAGTGATGAAATTAATCAATGATGGAAGGATCCAGGACATCAGTGCAAAAGATAAGACAGAAGCATTTATAACAACCTTCAGCCAGAAGTACCAAGTAAAGGATCCATCTTGGCCTCTTCCAGTAGTCCTCAGCATTGCAGATAACAGTCTTTAGCCAATTTGATTCACTCCACGTGATAGCAAGAGACAACTAATAGGAGAGGGTAACATAAAGGCTCAGGACCCCGACAATATTCCGGCAATAGTCCTGAAGAGTTATGCTCCAGAACTAGACATGTCCCTAGCTAAGCTTTTCCGATCCATCTATAATACTGGCATCTACCCGACAGGGATGTCCCGTCCACAAAAAGCAAGAAAAATCCAACCTAACCAATTGCCGTTCCATCAGTCTACTCTTGATCATCAGTGAAGTGATGTGAACAGTGATATCAAGCAGTGCTTAGCAATAACCTGCTCAATGACAATCAGTTTTAGTATCACCAGGGCCACTCAGTTTCTGGTCTCATTACAGCTTTGGTTCAAACCTGGACAAAAGAGATGAACTCCATGAGTGAGATGAAAGTGACTGCCTTTGACATCAAAGCCATACTTGACCAAGTGTAGCATAAAGTAGCCCTCACAAAACTACAGTCACTGGGAATCAGGTGAAAACTCTTCGCTGGTTGAAGCCATACCTAGCATAAAAGGTAGTTGTGGTTGTTGGAGGTCAGTCATTTCAGCTGTGTCAGAGTTCCTCAGGGGTAGTGCCTTTGGGGTAACCATCTTCAGCTGCTTCATCAATGACCTTCCCTCCATCATAAATGTCAGATGTGGGGTGGTCGCTGATGATTGCACAATATTCAGCGCCATTCATGACTCTTCAGATACTGAAGCAGTTCCATACCCAAAGGTAGCAAGACGTGCACAATCTCCAGGCTCGAGCTGACAATTGGAAAGTAACATTTGTGTCATGTGAATGCCAGGCAATGAACATCTCCAAAAAGAGAGAATCTAACCATCGCCCCATGACATTCAATGGTGTTATCATCATTGAATCCCCCACTATCAACATCCTGGGGACTACTATTGACCAGAAGTTGAACTGGACTAGCCATCTAAATATTGTGGCTATAATAGCAGGAGACAGGCTAGGAATCCTGCAGTGAGTAACTCACCTCCTGATTCCCCAGAGCCCATCCACCATGTGCAAGACACAAGTCTGAAGTGTGATGGAATACTCCCCACTTGCCTGGATGAGCGCAATCAAGCATCTTGACACCATCTAGGACAAAGCACCTGCTTTATTGTCACCACATCCACAAACATTCACTCCCTCCACTATCAAAGCACAGTGATAACAATGTGCACTCCAAAATTTCACCACTTAGACAACACCTTCCAAACCCACAACCACTTCCATCTATTAGGACAAAGCAGCAAACACATGGGAACACCTCTATGTGCAAGCTCCTCTCAAAGTTCCTGCCATCCTGCCTTGGAAATATATCGGTGTTCCTTTAGTGTCATGAATCATAGAACCCCACAACGTGGAAAGAGACCATTCTGCCCATCGAGACAACATCGACCCTCTGAAGAATATCCCATCCAGACCCAGCCCCTGCCCTATCCCTATAACCCCGCATTTAGTATGGCTAATCCACTTGGCCTGCATATTCCTGGACACTACGGACAATTTAGCATGGCCAATCCACTTGACCTGCTCATGTTTGGACAGTGGGAGAAAACTAGAGCACCCGGAGGAAACCCACGCAGACACGGGGAAAATGTGCAAACTCCACACAGACAGTCGCCAGAGGGTGGAATTGAACCCAGGTCCCTGGTGCTGTGAGGCAGCAGTGTGCTGCCAGGTCAAAGATGCTGCCCGGCTTGCTGTGTTCTTCCAGCCTTCTGCTGGTCTCCCTTGGATTCCAGCACCTGCAGTTTTTTTGTCTCTAAGTGAGTAAGGGTAGCAGGCAATTCAGCACTGAGTCATTCAGATAAAACCGCAGATTTGATTCTCTATCTGGGCTGAATTTGTTGGACATATCTAAGAGCCTCTTCACTCTCAAAGGAAAAGCGGCAAATGCCTGGTCCTCAGTGGGGAACAATAAATATTGCCTTCTGTCATTTGTTTTTCCTATTCAGATTCCCTACAGCTGTCGTATCTGAGGGTTATCTAAGTTTTACAGCCATTTGGGTTAGGACTTCAACACAGTTACTGCAAGCTGCCAAAGAGATTATCTATTTTGCAGTGAAGGGCATGAAAACAGGAAACCTGACTACAGTTGTACAGTAAAATTACTAACACGGTGTAAGATAGCCAATTGATGAGCCCTGTGCACACATGGGACTTTTAACTCTACCCCAATCCACCTACCTTTGATTTCTGGAAGAATTTGTGCTTCAGAAGCTCTGCTGCTGTTGGCCTGAAAAACAAAGTTTCCAGAGTAAGGTGTGACTCATGCAGCAACTTGAAACAAGCTTGGTCTAGTCTGAGCAGACTGTGATATGATATGAGGTATTCCCCAGACTACTAAACTATCGGTGCAAGGACAGGCAATATTCCGAGATCAGTATCACATTTTTGAGGCAAAAAATGCATTTCACAAACTGTTCACACACTCCACAGAATGCTGGCATTAGATTTATTTTCCCACCTCCTTGAAGCCTTTGTTTGCCATGGCATTTATTGATGGAGGGAATAGGCTTACTGCATGCTTTCAGGCCTCTGCCAAACTACAGACACACAAAATGTAGCCAATCATATTGAAACATTGGACAATCAAATTCCAACAATGGATGGTCAAATTCCAAGGAGTGAATTCCTTAAATGTTCATCAGCATCAACTCAACATAGGCTTTTTCTGCAACTAATCAGCAACACTGGCAGAATATTTCTGACAATGTGGCATATGTACTCAGTCCAAGTAGTGACTAGTTCCCAGCTGTAAAGTTAGCGACTGGTGCTTTTCCATTTTGTATTCTGAAAAAGCATCAAGGAATTACTTGCTTATTGTTAGTCACTAGTTCCTGGAAACCACAAAATTATGTGAAAGTGTGTCTGAAGCTCAGAAATCACCCCCAAGACTGCCTACTTCCCAACTTTCCTAAGACCTCTCACAGGCTTAGCATGGGAGTTACACCAATGTCCAGGCATTTGAGGACACTAATACGAAACAGCAGCATTGCAACGCAAAATGCAAATCAGAGAGAGATGTTAGAGCCATCAGGTGTAGCATTGTGTCATGTTAAGTGAGGATTTCATGTACTTAATTGGCACCACACTTGATGTGCCAGCCTGCTATGCTACAAGATGTTTGCTGCATATTTGTGCCCATGGTTCCCACCTTTCCATATCTTCTTGAAATAACTCATTCAGATTTTACTGTTCCTCGGAAATAGAGTCTCCTCTGTATTCCCAGCTGTAGTTGGGAATGTCCAAAGGAAGGCTTATGCGCTTATTGCATTGGCATTGCCATGAACAGAATGTCATCATTTTACCAGCATCATACTTCCACTTGGGCTTAGAATTTAGCCTTCACCTTGGGTATGTTGCCGGGCTGGGCTGGCCCAATTGCTGGCCTGAGTATCAAACTCCTCCAACAGGACCAGGTGAATATTCAGATCAGTCAGAGCCAAGACTTGTCATGTGACCAGAGCCCAGTGCTGTACATCTACCCAATCTACTGTCCCATAGATCACTGGCTTTGAATCTTAGCGCGCACACCTCTTTGCTGGCTCTTTTTGCAGGCACAGGGCAATCAGTTTACGGAAGGACTTGCCATACTTCTTGACCATTTCCTTGTCCTCTACTCCTGTCTCGAGAGTAGGAGGGTCATTCTGCAGTGTCACCATCAGAACCTAGCGACAAATTAAAGGAGATGTGGGTCATAATGTCCAGTGATACCGTTCTCATGCTGCAACTGGTATCTCTATTGTAATTTTACCTGACTATCATTGCATAATTCTTTTTTGTTAATCGAGTGGGAACAGATAAAATTCAGCTCCAATCCGATTGTATAAAATTAACACAGTTTGATCAAATCTCACTGAAAACCAATTTCCAATTTGGATTAAGTTGAATCAAATTCCATACAAAATAAATTCTGATCAATTAGAATTAACCTTAATATGGATAAGATAACTGGCTTATTGAGCACACAACACAGTTAGTTTTAGATTTGACTAACACATTTTGGTTAAAATAACTAAGGCTGGAGAAGAATTAATTAAATGGACTGGAAACTCAAGTCTAGGTCATTCCAGAGTACTTGTAAAACCATGTAACTCATCCCAGATTCTGGAATAATTCACTCCCGATATCCCAGGTTCCATATAGAACTCACTCTCAGATTCTGTATAGCGCTCACTCCCACATATCCCTGATTCTGTGTATCAAACTAACTTCATTGCAAAAAGGCTGAGGGATGACCTGGTGACCCAGTTAAAAGACTTTTATGAAAGATTTTGAGAACTAATACAAAGGGAATGTTGCCTTTTTTATGGAACAGCTTAATTAGAGGACATCAATGCTAGTCACCAAGAAATCCAATAGGAAATTCAAGAAACATCTGTACTCAAGAGTCGTGAGAATGTGGAACTCATGATCAAAAGGGAGCAATTGAAGGGAATAGTATTAGTGCATTTAAAGGAAGCTAGATGAACAGAAAGGGAAAAAGGAATAGATTGGCATTATGGTGGATTTAAATGAGGAAAACTGGACAGAGATTCAAGTGGAGCATAAACATTGGCATCAGCCAGAAGGACTTAATCACCTGTGTTGGTGCCATATATCCGAGGTAATCTATATAATGTTTAGACTGAAACACAGTCATGTACAATTGTCCTTCTTTGTCTGCCATAGTCATGTGACCTCTACTATGAGACACACTCACTGCAGGCAGGTGTTTTATTAACACTTCAATAAAGAATTCATTTTGACCAGACTGCTGTTTGAAATGCTAAGAACATACTGTCTGAAGAGGTGGTAAGGTGGTATGTAAAAAAGCAATTACTAATAGACTGACACAGGAATGTTTTCAGCATTGGAAGCTGCTATAAGCAACAGAAATAAACTAAAATACAAAAAAGAAACAAGCCACAGCTGAAACACAGGCAAGAAAAATATGGCAGTCACTTTTCCTCTCCCAATGAAATGAAAATGCTTTTAATTTCAGCTCCAGCTGAAATGAAGAGCAAAACTGGCAGTTTTATCGTGCACAACAGCAAAATTATAAAAGAGCACGAGATTTATTCAACAAGCCTAAGTGTCAGCAAGACACTTACCTGCAGTGATTGTGCTCGATCAATTGGGTCAATGGGCTGAAGAGTGGTCGATGGAGTTTAATTTGGATAAATGCGAGGTATTGCACTTTGGTAAAACAAACAAGGGCAGGACTTATACAGTTAAAAGTATAATGGGCCTTGGGTAGTGTTGTAGAACAGAGGGACTTAGGGGTTCAGGTCCATAACTCTTTGAAGTTTGCGACACATATAGACATTGGATTAGTGGTGCTGGAAAAGCACAGCAGTTCAGGCAGCATCCGAGGAGCAGGAAAATCGATGTCTTGGGCAAAAGCCCTTCATCAGGAATACAGGCAGAGCGCCTGAAGGGTGGAGAGATAAATGAGAGGAGGGTGGGGGTAGGGAGAAAGTAGCATAGAATACAATAGGTGAGTGGGGGTGGGGATGAAGGTGATAGGTCAGGGAGGAGGGTGGGGAAGGTAGCAAAGAGTACAATGGGTGGATGGGGGTGGGGATGGAGGTGATAGGTCAGGGAGGAGGGTGGAGTGGATAAGTGGAAAAGAAGATAGGCAGGTAGGACAAGTCATGGGACAGTGCTGAGCTGAAAGTTTGGAACTGGGGTGAGGTGGGGGAAGGGGAAATGTGGAAACTGTTGAAGTCCACATTGATGCCCTGGGGTTGAAGTGTTCCAAGGCGGAAGATGAGGCATTCTTCCTCCAGGCGTTGGGTGGTGAGGGAGCGGCGGTGAAGGAGGCCTAGGACCTCCATGTCCTTGGCAGAGTGGGAGGGGGATGGTTAGGAAGGTGTTTAGCATGCTTGCCTTCATTGCTCAGATGTTTGAGTATAGGAGTTAGGACATCATCCTGTACAACCTCAACATGTTGGTGAGATCTTAACTGGAATACTGTGTCCAGTTCTGGTTGCCCTGTTATAGGAAGGATATTATTAAGCTGGAGGGGGTTCACAAGAGATTTACCAGGAATTTGCTGGGAATGGAGGGTTTGAGATATAAGGAGAGGCTGGATAGGCTGGGACTTTTTTTTTCCCACTGGAGTGGAGGAGGTTAAGAGGTAACCTTGTAGAGGTTTATAAGATTATGAGGGGCATAGATAAGGCAAATGGCAGGTGCTTTTTTTCCCCTAGAGTGGGGGATTTCAAGACTAGGGGGCATATTTTTAAGGTGAGAGGAGAAAGATTTTAAAAAGACATGAAGGTTACTGTTTTTCCATGGAGAGTGGTTTGTGTGTAGAATAAACTTCCAGAGGAAGTGGTAGATGCAGGTGCAGCTACAACATTTAAAAGACATTTGGATAAGGACATAAATAAGAAATGTTTGGAGGGGGATATGGGCCAGGCTCAGGCAGGTGGGACTAGTTTATGGTCTGCATGGGAATGGTTGGACCGAAGGGTCTATTTCCGTGTTGTATGACTCTAAGCCAGAGAAGGTATGCGTCACTACACTCTGATCACTGTTCAAAATGTGTTCAACCATGAATCTTTCTGAAAAACAGACTGAAATGCCTTGAAGGCACACTTTGTACCCCAAATGAACATAATTTATAACAGTACATGTTCAATATTAGGGCCCAAGGTGAAAAAACATCCAGTAATCAATGTGACCACATTAATTCAGATCATAAATTCTGTGAATTTGCGCAATTAAAATAATATCTAACTAAAGAGAAAATTGTGTCAGGCACAAGAGATCCTGCAATGAGAGAACATCTACTGAGAGAGGAAAAGCTCTCAGGAAATGAGCATGCGCAGAAGTGCTGAGGTTGTAAATCAGCAGTCACAGCATATTCATGATAGCTCTTGAATTATGCTGACAGATTCTCCAGCCCCAAAGGGCAGAGCAATCATGGACAAAAGGCAGGACGGAAATATTGCAGAGGACAGCATGCAGTGGAGAAGAGGAAGGCATGTCCAAATTGAGGAAAACAGTGCTCTCATTGCATAAAGCTGAATCATTTTGTACACAAGTGTATGGCTACAAGGAAGCACAAAAGGCAAGAACAGATGGCTAATGGAGAGATATTTGCTGTAGATTCTGACAAATCACTCTATACCATACAACAGGTGATGCATGATTTACATAGAAACTAGAGCAGGAATAGGCCATTCAGTCCTTGAAGCCTGCTCCGCCATTCAATAGAATCATAGCTAATGTCTATCTCAATGCAATATTACCATTTTGCATTAACTCCTACAGAATGGATTAGCAGCATGGTAGCAGTGAAACAACCTGAGAGTGTGCATTGACTCAAAGGATCTAAATAAAGCTCTGAAGAGATCTCACTACCCCATGCCAGCCTTGAAAGAATTTTGCTACAACTTACAAAGACAAAAGTCCTCACCACCCTTGATGTGAAGAACATTTATTAGCAAGTGAAGCTGGATGAAAGCAGCAGCTTTCCAGCTGTATTCCAGGTGCCCTTCAGGAGATACTGATGCTTGTGCATGTTATTTGACATATCCACAGCTCCAGAGGAATATCAGTGCAGACAACATGAGATGGTCAGTGATCTTCCTGGAGTGGTAATTAGAGCAGTTACCCGCTGGTTTATGGATGCAGAGACACAATGAAAGAAGCCATCACTGACCATGATCAAAATCTGGTCTGACCAGTTGACAGAGGTCAACAAATGAACTTGAAATTGAACAAGAAAAAACTGTAATTAAAGAAGCCCAAAGTCAAGTACACAGGCCATGTACTGACAGCAAAATATCTTTGCCCAAACCTCAAAAAGGTAAGGGCATTCAGCACATTAAAACAAATAAAACAACATTATACTCAGATCGGAAAACAGTGCTGGCATTTTTGCTTGTAAACACTTTCATGCATATCCACTTGGAAAAGACAAAATGACAGTCGGGTCCAACTACCAGCCACTTCGAAGCATTTTCCTCAAGCTGAAACTATCTGCTCTTTTTTTTAAGAATCCCTACTGTGTGGAAACAGGTCCTTCGGCCCAACTATTCCACACCAACCCTCCAAAGAGTATCCCACCCAAACCCATTCCCCTACCCTATTACTCGATATTTACCCCGACCAGCATCCAAGTATATTACTCTGGTTATGGAGATATCATCTGGATGTGACATATAAGCAAGGGAAACAGACACGCATTTCAGACTTGCTGTTGAGAGTAGCATCCCCTGTATTTTCCTTTTCAGATGTCAGATGTGTGAAATCATCCAGATTCAATGTGAATCAAAAGGCGATCATACTCTTGGAGTCACCAACCCAGCAGACAAGCGCCTTACTCACATCAAGCAAATGACCTCACAAGATGCAATTTTCCAAGTATTGCAAAATGTAGTGATAAACAGATGGCCTGGAAGCATCAAAGATACACCTGTTGCTACAAGAGCATATTGGGCACAGAGATGAATTGATAGCGTAAGATGGCATATTGTATAAACTGAAATAGAATCATTATTCCTAAGGAGTTGCAAGGAGAAATGCTAAAGCACATCTGTGCAAGCCATCAAGAAACTGAATTAAGTCTGAGGAAGGCAGCAGATTTGCTCTACTTGCCAAACACGAGTAGCAAAATCAAAGATCACATCAGCAGTGCAATGCTTGTAATGAGTCCCAAGCTAAAGAGCCACTGATGACAAGTGACATCCCAGACAGACCATGGATGAAGCTGGGAGAAGGCCTCTTCACACTTGCAGGAACTGATTATCTTGTTACACTAGACTATTCTGACTACAAGGAAGTGGACCATTTAACTTCAATGACTACCACTGAGTTTGTCCAAAGTCTGAAAGCACATTTCAGCTGTTACAGCATTCCCACCATTGCCATTACTGGCAATGGCCCTCGGTTCATTTGTGAATAATTTAGCCACTTCATCAACAATTGATAAAATCAACACCATACACGCTATCCCCAGTTAAATGGAAAGGTTGAGGTGGCAATAAAAATAGCCAAAGGAAGCAAAATGAAATTGAGCAAATCTCAAGCAGATGTATAGAGGGCAATCCTTGAGTGGAGGAACACACCTGGTGATGGCATGGAAAGTAGCATAGTACAACGAATAATGCAGTTGTTGTGGGTATGTTTGCCGAGCTGGGAAGTGGGTTTGCAGACGATTCATCCTCTTCCCAGGTGACATCCTCAGTGCTATGGAGCCTCCTGTGAAGTGCTGCTGTACTGTGTCGGTTGGAACTTATTTGGTTTTGTTCCCACTCTTTCCGGTTGTTTGGTGCAGTGGTCAGTATATTGGGTCTCGATCAATGTGTTTATTGATGGGTTCATGGATGAGTGTCATGCTTCTAGAAATTCTCTGGCTATCCTCTGTTTGGCTTGTCCTATTATTGCGTTGTCCCAGTCAAATTTGTGCTCCTTGTCATCTGCATGTATAGCTATTAGGAATAGCTGGTCGTGGCATTTAGTAGCTAGTTGATTGTCATGCATGCAGATCGTTAGTTGTCTGCCTGTTTTTCCTACATAGTGTTTCGTACAGTCTCTGCATGGAATCTTGTACACCACATTTGTCTCCACATGATGGGTTGTTGTCTGAGCGTGGCGGTCGGTTTATCGGCTGTCAGGAATCCCAGTGGTCAGAGAAGTCTGGCTGTCAGTTCTGAGAGAGTGTTTTAATATAATGTAGAGTGGCTAGTGTGTTGGGTCGTGGCATGTCCTTGTCACATTGTCTGTCTTCGAGGAGAAAGTGAGGACTGCAGATGCTGGAGATCAGAGCTGAAAATGTGTTGCTGGAAAAGCGCAGCAGGTCAGGCAGCATCCAAGGAGCAGGAGAATCGACGTTTCAGGCATGAGCCCTTCTTCAGGAATGAGGGAAGTGTGTCCAGCAGGCTAAGATAAAAGGTAGGGAGGAGGGACTTGGGGGAGGGGCGTTGGAAATGTGATAGATGGAAGGAGGTCAAGGTGAGGGTGATAGGCCGGAGTGGGGGTGGGGGCGGAGAGGTCAGGAAGAAGATTGCAGGTTAGGAAGGCGGTGCTGAGTTCAAGGGATTTGACTGAGATAAGGTGAGGGGAGGGGAAATGAGGAAACCCAAAATCCACAAACCTGACTGCCCCCGCCGACCCATTGTCTCAGCCTGCTTCTGCCCCACCAAACCCATCTCTGCATACCTCGACACGGTCCTGTCCCCCTTAGTCCAAGAACTGCCCACCTACGTTCGGGACACCACCCACGCCCTCCCCCTCCTCCATGATTTTCGCTTCCCCGGTCCCCAACGCCTTATCTTTACCATGGACATCCAGTCCCTGTACACCTCCATCCCCCATCATGAAGGACTCAAAGCCCTCCGCTTCTTCCTTTCCCGCCAAACCAACCAGTACCCTTCCACTGGCACCCTCCTTCAACTGACTGAACTGGTCCTCACCCTGAACAACTTCTCTTTCCAATCCTCCCACTTCCTCCAAACCAAAGGAGTAGCCATGGGCACCCGCATGGGCCCCAGCTATGCCTGCCTCTGCGTAGGATATGTGGAACAGTCCATCTTCCGCAGCTACACTGGCACCACCCCCCACCTTTTCCTCCACTACATCAATGACTGTATCGGCGCTGCCTCGTGCTCCCACGAGGAGGTTGAACAGTTCATCCACTTTACCAACACCTTCCACCCCGACCTCAAATTCACCTGGACCGTCTCAGACTCCTCCCTTCCCTTCCTAGATCTTTCCATTTCTATCTCGGGCGACCGAATCAACACGGACATTTACTATAAACTGACCGACTCCCACAGCTACCTAGACTACACCTCCTTCCACCCTGCCCCTGTAAAAATACCATCCCAAATTCCCAATTCCTTCATCTCCGGCGCATCTGCTCCCAGGAGGACCAGTTCCAATACCGTACAACCCAGATGGCCTCCTTCTTCAAAGACTGCAATTTCCCCCCAGACGTGATCGACGATGCCCTCCACCCCATCTCCTCCACTTCCCGCTCCTCCGCCCTTGAGTCCTGCCCCTCCAATCGCCACCAGGACAGAACCCCACTGGTCCTCACCTATCACTCCACCAACCTCCATATACATCGTATCATCCGTCATCATTTCCGCCACCTCCAAACGGACGCCACCACCAAGGATATATTTCCCTCCCCTCCCCTATCAGCGTTCCGAAAAGACCACTCCCTCCGTGACTCCCTCGTCAGGTCCACACTCCCCAACAATCCAACCTCCACTCCCGGCACCTTCCCCTGCAACCGCAAGAAATGCAAAGGTTGCGCCCACACCTCCCCCCTTACTTCCCTCCAAGGCCCCAAGGGATCCTTCCATATCCGCCACAAATTCACCTGCACCTCCACACACATCATTTATTGCACCCGCTGCACCTGATGTGGCCTCCTCTATATTGGGGAGACAGGCCGCCTACTTGCGGAACGTTTCAGAGAACACCTCTGGGACACCTGGACCAACCAACCCAACCACCCCGTGGCTCAACACTTCAACTCCCCCTCCCACTCCACCAAGGACATGCAGGTCCTTGGACTCCTCCATC
Organism: Chiloscyllium punctatum; assembly: GCF_047496795.1. NCBI lineage: Eukaryota > Metazoa > Chordata > Chondrichthyes > Orectolobiformes > Hemiscylliidae > Chiloscyllium > Chiloscyllium punctatum. Next base: position 20,567,543 of record NC_092791.1, on the reverse strand, counting down.
GCCAGACCATAGCATCACGACAGTTGGAGGAAGAGCGCCTCATCTTCCGCCTCGGAACCCTCCAACCACAAGGGATGAACTCAGATTTCTCCAGTTTCCTCATTTCCCCTCCCCCCCACCTTGTCTCAGTCAAATCCCTCAAACTCAGCACTGCCTTCCTAACCTGCAATCTTCTTCCTGACCTCTCCGCCCCCACCCCCACTCCGGCCTTATCACCCTCACCTTGACCTCCTTCCACCTATCACATTTCCAACACCCCTCCCCCAAGTCCCTCCTCCCTACCTTTTATCTTAGCCTGCTGGACACACTTTCCTCATTCCTGAAGAAGGGCTCATGCCCGAAACATCGATTTTCCTGCTCCTTGAATGCTGCCTGACCTGCTGCGCTTTTCCAGCAACACATTGTCTGTCTGCCAGGTACCTGTGGATGAAGTTGCAGGGATATCTATTCTTGGCAAAGACTTTGTAGAGGTGTTCTTCTTCAAGCTCTGGAGTGCTGCAATATGTTGTAGTCCTTTTGAACAGGATCCTAACGCAGCTTCTCTTTTGTGTGTTTTTGGGTTGTTATTTGTATAACTCAGGATCTGCAAACCAACTTCCCAGCTTGGCGAATATACCCAAAACAACTGCAACCAGCATCTGAGCTACAAATCTTTACACAAACCTTGAACAAAGAATAATGTCACACCAAAAGCAAGCTACACTCGCAACAGCAAACTACTTCTTGTTTCAGAAGTTTTAACAGGTGTAAGTGACAAAATCAAGGTGAAATGGCAGAGAGCCAGAGTTTATTTTGACAAGACTCTTAAACTATTGCCAGATTGAGAATTGGAGAGATAGTAGAAGTGCAAATATCAACAATCTCAACAAAAGCCAAGCCAAATGACAACTTGGGACCTGTGTAGAGCAGTTGGTCACCTCAATTGTGGAATTGATGGAAGTGAATGACCAAATAAATTGTTGCAACGTCAGGCACATAGCCAAATGTTGAGAAGTTTTTCCTCAACTGCAGACAGATGATCAGGAAGATATTAATTCATTACCTGCACAATCTACAGTTTAACCGTCGGACCCAGAGGTCCATAACAATAGATATGGAACAACAACTAACATGGGAATGACACTCAGATGAACATCACCCAGATGAACAGCCAACAAAAAAATGCACGCATCCCATTAAGAAACCAGCACAATTTAAAAATTATGTACGCAATGAATTATGCAAAGACTGAGAGTAATGAACTGTAAATGCATGAGAGCAGCTGTGTGTATACTGGGTAACTTGGGCAACTCAAAATGTACACAATAATGCAAGCAATTTATTTTTTGTATAAATATACATTCATGTACAAATGTTCTGGTCTGCCATAGTCACTTAACCTTTAAGATGAGGCATATTCACTGCAGGCAACCATTTTACTGAAATTTCTAATAATTCTGGTTGTGGTTGTACTCAGAACATGCAAGATCCCAGATTCTGTATACAATTTAGTCCCAGATATCTGAATACTTCTATCCAAGGTATCCAGCGTTTTGAAAAAAAGCTGTTTAAAGGTTTGCTCTCACCTTCATCGGTGGGTACTTGTGATATGGTGCTGTTCCGGTTGCCAATTCAATCGCTGTTATTCCAAAACTCCAGATATCTGCTTTGAAGTCATAACCTCGCACCTGTAATTAAAAGGAAAATGAGAAATCAGTCTGCAACTGCCACAAGCATGAGGAAAGCAAGATGTGTGCAAAATTTATGTGCTCTACTGCTGTAATAACATCTGCTGGTATCAAGTGGTTTCTGATTTACAGCAAGATTATCTGCAGAGATCAATTGAAGCAAAATACTAAAGATACTGGAAATCTGAAACAGAAACCAAAATTGATGGAAACACTCAGCAGCTCAGGTAGCATCTGAGGAGAGAAGGAGAGTTAATGGATAAGGTCAATGACATTTCATCAGAAGTAATAAAATAAACCCATTTGTGAATAATCTTTTCGCAAACAATTACGGATTAATTTGAACAAAAAGGATCTTGTTTCACACTGAAACATACATATGTGTCCCATCTTGTGTCCCCTCCAATGCTTTACTTGAAGAAACAACCACTATTTACACCATTTCAGGTTTTGGCACTTGTTCTTTGGAGATTAAAGATGTTTTTACAAGAGTAAAATATAACGGAATACTTTTGCATTTTACTACATTCAACATTGATGACTTCCCTGCAGCCATCTTTAGATGAATTAGATAGCCTTTCCATACTTTATGATGCATCCATTCCATACTTTATGATGCATCCATTCCATGCTTTATGATGGACCCATTCCCAGTTTTATAACAATCTTTCCCATACTATGGGTATATTTATCATACATCCTGTAATTGATCCATCCCATCTTCTCATCATTTGCTTTGTGACAGATGTGAGTCTTTCATTAATGGGCTAGGAGCTGCAGGAATATCAGTTATATGATCAGCTAAATAAACAGCTATGATGGTAAAGTCTGAGCATATGTCTAAGCTTGATGTATTACTTTTGAACAGAAACATTATGCATGCACATCATATTCACTACATAATACTACCAAGATGAGTCTTGCCTGACATTTTTTATTCTTAAATTGTGGATGTCAGTGACCAGATCAGAATTTATTACTCATCCCTAGAGGGCAATGAAGAGCTCACCATGTTATTATGAGGCTATGTTTGCAGCCAATGCAGCTGCAGCTGCAGGGGGCGCACTCAGCTCACATGCAGTTACAGTGTCACTGCATTCCACCACTTTCTAATAGCAAAGTGTAGAACACCAAAAATGTTGACTCCCAAAAGACTAAAGACATTGCTAAAGATGTTGAGCCAACTAATCCACATATATTCTCTACTCTTTAAAACGTGTTGATAATTTAATGCAATTATAAGGTTTAAGTACAAACAGATTTATTGTGCAGCACATCATCAGCTCCCCGGAGTCCAAAAAAAGTCTGTTCAATGAAATATTTGACAAGAAGTGCAATTTATTTTAATTCAATAATATAAATGCAGCTTGCTGGAAGTTTATGTTACAAATTCTCAATGAGGCAGGATTTTAAATTTGCCAGCTCACAAAGGAGAGGATACAAAGTTTAATTGCAGAAATCGGGATCTACCTTGTGCCATTCACATACCAAAACTAACAAGGAACAACAGCAAACAAAGCAGTGAGATGGCAGCAAAGGAGTAAGCAAGTGGGTTCAACAGACAATGGACACACAGTGATGACATCAGCTCCATTACACATGTGCCGACAGACACAGTGAATTTTGACTTCCAGTTCCAGGCACACAGTGATGATACCTGTGGCACCAAATTCCTGTTCCTGACTGGTGCAGGAGATGCAGTGAGTCGGGCATCAGTCACAGGGCACATTTCCGTCCCTAAAGAACATTAGTAGACTAGTTGGGTTGTTATGGCAATTCAACAGTGTCACGGTCATTTTTACAGATACCAGTATTTTCTCTTAATTCCATATTATATTTCAAATACTGCAATTTCAAACTGCCATGGTGGGATTTCAACTTGCTCTCCCAATTATTAGTCCAAAAAGTAACTTCGGTTCAACTCACCCGTGCTGACCAGATATCCCAAAAGTATGCATTGTATCCAGTTAGAAGGGGACTGACGGAAAAGTGGGTTGAGATCAGAACCAGATCAGCCATGATCTTGTTCAACAATAGTAGAGTCGCAGATAGACAGGATAGTGAAGACGGCATTTAGTATGCTTGCCTATATTGGTCAGTGCATTGAGCATAAGCATTGGGAGGTCATGTTTTGGCTGTACAGTACATTGGTTAGGCCACTATTGGAATACTGTGTTCAGTTCTGGTCTCCCTGCTATAGGAAGGGTGTTGTGAAACTTGAAAGGGTTCAGAAAAGATTTACAAGGATGTTGCCAGGGTTGGAGGGTTTGAGCTATAGGGAGAGGATGAATAGGCTGGGGCTGTTTTCCCTGGAGCATCAGAGACTGATGGGTGATCGTATAGAAGTTTATAAGAGGGGCATGGTTGGGTAAATAGCCAAGATCTTTTCCGCATGGTAGCGGAGTCCAAACCTAGAGGGCACAGGTTTAGGAATGAGAGGAGAAAGATTTGAAAGGGACCTAAGGGGCAACCTTTTCACGCAGAAAGTGGTACATGTATGGAATGAGCTGTCAGAGGAAATGGTAGAGGCTGGTACAATTCAACATTTAAAAGGCATCTGGATGAGTATATGAATAGGAAGGGTTTAGAGGGATATGGGCTAAATGCTGGCAAATGGGACTAGATTAGATTGGGATATCTGGTCAGCACAGGTGAGTTGAACCGAAGAGTCTGTTTCCGTGCTGTACAGCTCTATGACTCTGTTAACAGGCTTAAAGGACGAAAGGTGCTCCTGCTCTGCATATGTCAGAGGTTGAAATGCAAGATACTGAATGGACTTGACAGGATGGATGCTGAAAGATGTTTCCTTTTGTGAGAGACACAGATAAAAATAAAGAGTTTAAGATTAGGATGAGAGGAATTATTTTCTCTAGTGTCACGAGCGTTTGAAACTCTCTTCTCTAGAAAGTGGAGGAGTCATTGAATATCTTTAAGATGGAAGCAGATGGATTCCTGACTCATAAATGGGTGAGAGGTTATCAGGGGTAGATGGCAATATGGAGCCAGGCCACAATCAGATCAGTCGCAATGTTCCTACAAAGCCGTGGATTCAAGCCCCAGTCCAGAAACTTTAACACAGTACGGTATCAGAGCTTCACAGACCGAAGAGCTGTATTTTTTGCTAAGGTATTAATCAAAGACCATGGTGGCTCTCTGAAGTTTATGCAAAAGATCCTACAGTACAATTCGAAGAACAGGCAGTTCTTCCGGTGTAAAAACAGGAAGTGCTGAAAAAACTTCAGCAGGTCGAGGGAGAAATAGAACGAAAGTTTGTGAATCCAATAGGATTCATTTTTCAAAACTGCAAGTCTCCTGGCATTCTTGAATATTTGTCCTTCAAACATCACTGACAACAAGTTATTTGATCATTTATTGCAAAGCTTCTGTGCCCAAATTGGCTGCCACACTTCCTATGTTAGACAGCCGACTACACTTCAAAATAAAAATATTTAACTGACTGCAAGGTATTTTGAGACATCTTGAGGTCATGTAAGGTGCTTCATAAACACAAGTTATTTCTATAATACAATCTGGCTGTTGATTTGTGCTTACCAAGGCAAGTAATGTCAATGAAGGTGAATCACACCTTTTCCACATGGACCGTCTACTATCCACCTTAACAAGATCAATGAGGACTCTCACATTGTGGATAACATCACCTCCAGAAAAAAGCTCCCTTTTAATGTATCCCAATAACATACTGCACATTAATTGCAGAAGTGTGCCACCTACTGTACTAGTATATTAGATCCACTTCTTGGGAGTAATGTCACTGATAACAATCCCAAATTAGTTCAATTTCAGATTTTTAGAGCTGTCAAGATACAAGATGTTGATTCCAATAGTATTGAACGGATAGAGTTAGAGATCAACAGCACAGAAAAAGGCCTTTCAGCCCACCGAGTCAGAGAAGAACAAGTGCCTAATTTTCTAATCCCTTAGTCCATAGCTTTGTATACCTTGGCTTCGCAAGTGCATATCTTAATAGTTCTTAAAAATGATATGAGGGGTTCTGCCTTTCCTACCTTAGAAGTAGTGAATGATAGTGCACCAATACCCACCAATTTCAGGAAACATGAATCCCAATTTTAACCTAACACACCTCATGGAAACTAGACAGATTTGGATGGGTCACCCATTTACACACTGTCTTATTTTCCTTGCCAGGCAACAGGGTCAGGACATCTGTAAATCTTAAAGACACTTAACAGGTTTCGTTCAAATTGGAGCTTAGATTTTCTAACAGGAGAAATAATGTAAAACTATGCAATTACTTTAACAAAGATTTTACTTGAAACCTAGTTACCTGTTCCATCACTTCTGGGGCCATCCAACATGGAGTTCCAACAAAGGTTTTACGCACTTTATTTCTGGTCATATCTCCACCAGCAGCTAGAAAGGCACTGACTCCAAAATCTAACAAGGAAGAAGTCAAGTGGTACATTGTTGTGAGAGAAATGATTTACATCAGTAACTCTTACCACTCGTAATACCTCCATAGATTCACCCCTTCCAATTCTTATCAGTGTGACCTCCTCTGATCCTTCAACCCTCCAAGAATAATGAGGGGAGCACTGCTTAAAGACCTATTTTTGGTTTGTTGTCTCATTCAGAGCACATGATGATACTAACTGGAAATGGTTTTTACAAGTTGGAAGGTTTTGAAAGGCCTCTCTTATCCATACCTTACAGTTTGACTGATTTGTAACCCACTTTATGACTGGGGGTAACTTTGACTTAGTATGATTTGTTTGGATTACAACTCATTGACTGCAATGGAAGTAAAAGTGGGAGATATATTGCACAAAGCTAAGGCCATATAATTGTTTTCAAAGTAGATGCACCGAATATTTTAATTTTCAATTTATCAATGAGATTAAATGATGAGGATTCTATGATTTGTGAGTATAATCAGCAAACCAATCAATATCAACAGCATAAGAGCAGACTGTGAATCCATCATGACCTTTTGGTTCTGCGTCACAGACACTTTGCCTACAGGTCGTGACTAGAGATGCTTTGTTACAAGAAGTCATGTTTTAAACATGATCCATTTTGTTATCCTTCTGATAATCCTCTATTAGTTGATATAAAATAACTAACAGGAAAAGCACATTCAGGGAATTATTTTGAAATTACTGTACAAAGATGAGATTAGATTAGATTCCCTACAGTGTGGAAACAGGCCCTTCAGCCCAACTAGTCCACACCGACCCTCCGAAGAATAACCCACCCAGGCCCATTCCCCTTAACTAATGCACCTAACTCTACAGGCAATTTAGCATGACCAAGCCACCTGACCTGCACATCTTTGGACTGTGGGAGGAAACCAGAGCACCCGGAGGAAACCCACGCAGACACGGGGAGAATGTGCAAACTCCACACAGACAGTCGCCCAAGGCTGGAATTGAATCCAGGTCCCTGGCGCTGTGAGGCAGCAGTGCTAACCACTGAGCCACAATGCCGCCCCAAACTTAAACGCCGGGCAGCGCCCGTAGTTAGCGAGCCGCGAATACGCAACTAGAAGGATTTGAGTGAAATCGAAGTAACTACAGAGCTAAAGTTGGCGCTAAAGCATTGTGGAGAATGTGGGCTTTACTACTGCTTTTATAAACTTACCTGCAATTTGTATAGACCCATCATCACCAAGCAGAATATTACCGGCTTTAACATCCCTGCAATTGAAAAACACATTCAAGCAATGTAAATATTGAAAGATTAGAAGGATTATTTTTGAAGATTCAGATCTCATTTTGTGTCCCTCCACTTTTTTTCCATGCTGTTTCAGGTTATCCTGCAACTGTTTAATGTTGCTGATGGCCCTCCTTGCACGGGAGTCCATACTGACCAGCTAGCAAAACCCTTGCCAAATTATAATATGCTGGATTCCCAAAAAACCTGAACTGGGCACAAAGATGAAGGAGCAGAACTAGACCGTTCAGCTGATCAAGTCTACTCCACCATTCAATAAGATCAAAGCTGATCTGATAACCCTCAATTTCACTTTTCTGTGTTTTCCCCAAGACTATGCTCCCTGGTCCTAGACTCTCCAACAAGAGTAAACAAGCTTTCTATATCTCCCCTAAAGCATCTTGTCTGTTTTAACAACGACACCTCACTTTCTTCTAAATTCCAATGAATGCAGGCCAACCTCTCTGATAAGAAAACCCCTGCATACCCAGAATCAACCTCGTGAACTTTCTCTGGACTGTGCCCAGTTCCCGCATACCTTTCCCAAGAATGAAGAGGACCAAATACTGTACACAGAATTCTAGCAAAGTCTCCCTATCTTAATACTCCATGCCTTTGAAATAAAGGCCAACATTCCATTTGCTTTCCATATCATCTTTTGAACTTGTTTGCTCGCTTTTTGTGATATATGCACAAGGACTCCCAAATTCCTCTGTGCTCCAGCTTTCCTCCATTTAAGTAATATTTAGCTCCTCTATTCTTTCTATCAAAGTACATCATCTTGCCTTTCCCCACATTATAGTCCATCTGCCAAGTTTCTACCAACTCACCTAATCTGTCTATATCACTCTGTAGGCTCTTCGTGTCATCCTCTCTACTTGCCTTCCTACTTTTGTGTCGTCTACAAACTTAGAGATAGTACATTCACTTTCCTCATCCAAGTCATTAATATATATTGTAAATAATTGAGACCCAAGCACTGATCCCTGTGGCATGTCACTAGTTACAGGTTGCCATCTTGAAAATGCCCCCCCTTAACATAACTGTCTTCTATCAGTTGGTCAACCCTCTATTCTTGCTAATATGCTACTCCAACACCATGAACTCTTAGCTTATTAAGTAGCCTTACATGTGATACCTTATTGAATCTGAAATAACTGCACAAAAGCTGGTATCCCGTCACCAAGTCACCTTTGTGTACAGTACACTGGCTGTGTGGCCAGCCAGCTCAGAGTCAGTCCCCTGAACTGAGAAGATTCTAAATCTCCTGGTTAATTTTTTTTTTTCTTTACCCCCACACTACCGCCTAACTATGGTAGTGCTTATATTTTCCCCATCACCCACGCTGTGTGTGTGTGCAGGTGTGAGACACAGTGAAAGAATACAGGTATATAAATCTTTATTCAATTTCCACCACCAGGAAGAAAGCAAACACCCGAGTGGCCAGTGGCAAGCAGTACCCTTCACATCAAAGGGCAATGCTGTGTGATCAAACAGTGAAGGGGAGGGCAGGGATCAAATCAAAATAGAATTGGAAGGGGAAATAATGCACTCCACTCCCTGCAATGCTCACCTTTCCCTGAAAATCTCGAGGGTGTTGGTGGGTACTGTGTGCTCCTTCTCCAGGGACACCCGGGCAATCTCCCGTTTATATTTTCTTTAACCCCCCACACTACCACCTAACTGCGGTAGTGCTTATTTTTTTTCCCCAGCACCCATGGTGTGTGTGTGTAGGTGTGAGACACAGTGAGAGACACAAGGTGTACGAATCTTTATTCAATTTCCACCACCAGGAAGAAAGGAAACACCCGGGTGGCCAGTGACAAGCAGTGTCCTACACAAAAGGCAATGCTGTGTGATCAAACAGTGATGGGGAGGGCAGGGATTAAATCAAAATAGAGTTGGAGGGGGAAATAATGCATTCCACTCCCTGCGGCGCCCACGTCTCCCTGAAAATCTCGAGGGTGTTGGTGGATACCGCATGCTCCTTCTCCAGGGACACCCGGGCAATCTCCTGTTTATATTGGTCAGCCAGGGTTTGCCTGAATAGCCCAGGTTAACAATCCCAATCAAGGACCTCATAGTTAACAAGATCCAGCCAGTTCCAATCACTACATCTTTCCCCTCACATCCCTCCACTCCCTCATGTCCAGGGATGTCTCTTACAGTTTTTCTTAAGACATTTTTGCCCCACGTCCAGTTCCTGTGACTCGAACTCTGAGGTGGGTGGTGTTACCAGACCATAGTCTTGCAACCGGAGCTTCTCGGGAGAGTTTCCTCTTCTTCTTCCGGTGATAACAATATTGAGGCTACATCCATCTCAGACGCTTAAGTATCCTTGTCACTAGATGGAGGAGAAGAACCTGCAGTTTCTGACAAGCCTTCTGGCTGTTCTGAGGGGCTGGGTATGTTTTGCTCCTGCCCAATGTGTGAGGTAACAGCTTTCAGGTGATCCAAGTGTTTGTTCAGGACTGTATCACCTATCCAAGTTTGTAAGTCACAGGACTTGACCTTGCATCAACCTCACCTCGTACCCATACAGGGTCAATTCCATGATTCTGGCATCACACTTCGACACCTGAATGAAATTGTCCCTCAGGCTTAGAGGAGGCATGCGACTGGCATCGGCATTCCCACTGCCGTTTCACCCTTCACCTCCCCATCATGTCTGCGAATATCCGAGTCTTCTCCTCATCAGCAACTCTGCTGGAGCTGTCCCTGTTGTTGTGTGTAGGGTGGTCGTTTATTTGAACAGGAACCGAGACAGTTTGGCATCGAGGGACACTGTGGGCTGTTTCTTTAAGCCTATCTGCAATGTTTGGACTGCTCTTTCTTTGAGACCATTGGACAATGGATGGTATGGAATTGTCCTTATGTACTGAATGATATTTGACTTTAGGAAATATTCAAATTCTCTGCTGGTAGATGACGTCCCATTGTCCGTGACCAATACCTCTGAGAGACTGTGTATCATGAACGATGCCCGCAGCTTCTCAATCGTCATCCCTGAGTTTGCTGAATGGACTTTCTGCACATCCAACCACTTTGAACGGGTGTCCGCAATGACCAGGAACATTGAGCCCACGAAAGGATCAGCTTTGTCAACATGCAGCTGAGTTCAGGGTTTACCCAGCCATTCCCACACATGTGGGGGGGGGCCACTGATGGTAACTTTTGTCCTTGTTGGCACTCTGGGCACTGCCACACCAATGCAGCTATGTCGGCATCCAATCCTGGCCCTTCTGTTTCCCCCATTACCATCAGCTGTTTTAGTTACACTAGGACAGGATCTTTGTGTCTGCAGTTAGATATTGCCAATGGTCTCTGAGTTTATCACCAAAATGAACTCTTCTGGGGAAGGTACCACCAGTGGAATACCTGCCCGTGGGAGGCAGCTCAAGGCATCTGCATTAGCCACTTGGCTTCCTGGACGGTGTTCCAGTTTGTACTTTTACGTGCTGAGGATAAGGGCCCACCGCCGAATTCTCCCAGAGGTTACGGGCAGCACCGCCATGTCTTCCTTCAGTCGCCCTAGCAAGGGTTTGTAATCTGTCACTATGACAAATTCCTTTCCATAAAGGTATTGGTGGAACTTCCTCACACCAAAGATGACTGCCAAACCTTCCTTCCCTATCTGGGCAAAGTTCTGTATCAGCCAAAGTCTGGGAAGCATATGCTATCAGGTTTCCTCTCTGTTGGGCCACCAGTGAGCCAACACTACCCTGATACCAAACGGGGAGGCATCACATGTCAGCACCCTCTCACTTTGGATTGTCGTGGACCAACAGCTTAGATGACAATTGCTGCTTTTTCACATCCCTAAAGGCTACTTCTTGGCTACGTGACCATTTCCAAGGCTGGCCCTTTTTCAATAGCAGGGGTAAGGTTGCCAAGATGGAGGCCAGGTTATGTATGAATTTTCTGTAATAATTCACGAACCCAAGGAAAGACCTAAGCTCCGGTACAGACGGGAGAACTGGGGCTCCTTTAATTGTCCTCACGTTCTCTTCCAACGGGTGTTACCTGGTTTTAACTCTTTAACCCAGGTAGGTCACTTGCTGTGCCTGGAGCACACATTTTTCCCTTCTAAGGCGTACACCTGCCTGGGGGAAATGCCTAAGCACTATGTTCAAGTTCTCCAAGTGCTCTTTATTGGTCTTCCCTGTTATTAGTACGTCATCCAAATAAACGGCAACCTGGGGTAGCCCTTGTAAAAATGTTCTCCATGGTCCGCTGGAAAAAGGGTGCAGGCTGATGATACCCCAAATGGCAGTCTTGTATATTGATATAAACCCTTCTGGGTATTAATTGTAGCGTACCTCTGGGACTCCTCATCCAATTGCAATTGCAGGTAGAAATGGCTCACGTCAAGCTTACTGAGGGACACCACCCCCCCCCCCCCCACCACCCCACCACCCCCCCACCCCCCCACCCCCCCCCCCCCACTCCCCGCCAACTGTGCGTACCGATCCTCTATGTGAGGGATTGGGTATTTATCCAGCTGTGAGAAATGCTTTACCATTTGCTTAAAATCCCCACAAAGGTGACCTGAGTGGCCAGGCTTCACCATCTGTCCAGTTGGTGCTGCCCATTCTGCAAACTGAACTGGTTTAATAATTCCTTCACCCTCCAGCCTCCTGATTTCCACCTCTACTTTTATACACAAGGCAAATGGCACCGGGAAGACCTTGTAAAATCTCAGAATTGCTTCCTGCAAACATGTAAAATGACTTTGACCCCTTTGATAGTCCCAAACCCTTCCTGAAATACCCCTGGGTATTTCACTAGGTCTTCACTGAGGCAGCCATTTTCTGATCAAATAATGTTAGGCCAATCCAGGTGAATCTTTCTCACCCAATTCCACCCCAAATAGGCTTGGGCCCAAGCCTTTTACTACCATCAGTGGTAACTGCACCAACTGATTCTCATAGGAGACTGGAATCAAAGGCATACCCTTAATCTGTAAAGGTTCCCAGTGTATGTTCTCAGTCTGGCTGAAGTCTTGTGCAAACTTAAGGGTTGGAGTCCCAAGTGAATCTTGTTAAAGACCGATTCTGCAACCACTGATACAGCTGTGTTGGTATCCCCCTCCATGGGAACTGGGTGACCATGTAACCAAACATTCATTTTAATCAGTTCCGACGTGGATGTCAGTAAGCAATTTAATTGTCCCAACCCACATGCAGGGTGATTTTCCAGGGTGTGCACTCTCCTGGGTATGAGTTTTGTTACCCAAGTCAGGCCTTGTAGGACCTGTTTGCTGTCTCGCGTCCACACGTCGGCAGCAACTACAATAGCTTGCTGGCCCAGATTCTGAAGAACATTTTAGCCACTTGGCTGAGGCTCAGCTTCATTGTGGGGTCCTGCTGGGGTCCTGCTGTGGGCTGGCCTAGAGTCCTCCTGCTCAGGATATGCCCTGCATGAGACTCAGTGATTGCCTTCACTCAAGTGGTGTCCCCCAAGCTCAGTCAAACAGGTGAGGGAGTCCACTTCCATTGGGATGGGCTGTAGCCCCACCCCCCCCCACCCCCCTCCACTTGCCACATTTTCTCATGATAAAGCCGGATGTAGGGCCTGTTTGAGGTCCAGTTGGGCTTCAGCCAACAGGCGCTTCTGCATGGTTACATCATTAATCCCACATAGCAAACAGTCTCTCAGCATCTCATTAAGGGTTAAAGTCACATGCCTCTGCCAGTTATCACAACCTCATCAGAAATCCTGATACGGATTCCCCTGATTCTCCAACAGCCGAATAAAACCGATAGCGTCTCGGAATTAGAGGAGGTTTGGGGTCATAATATTCCTTAACCAACTCCGTCAACTCTTGGAAGGTTTTAGTGTCTGGTGCCTCTGAGAAAATTATGCCCCTTATAACCAAGAATGCAGCAGCTCTACAAGCTGTCAGGAAAATTACTCATTGCTTTTCTTCTGTCCCAATTTCATTTGCCCAGAAAAACTACTGCACGTTTTTTCCACATACTGTGCCCAGTCTTCAACAGCTGGATCAAATGAGTCAAGCTTCCCAAATAAAAGCATGATGCCAGAAATGTTTACCCCAACTCCATGATGATTGTTGCAAGTGAATGTTCTTCAGGCACATCCTGTTTTCTCCCATCACCACTGAAATAAGTGCACAGAGGCAGGTATCCCATCGCCAGGTCACCTTTACATGTGCACAGTGCATTGGCTATGGCCCAGCCAGCTCAGAGTCAGTCCCCTGAACTGAGGAGACCTGGTTAACAACCCCAATCAAGGATCTCGTAGTCAACAAGACCCAGGTGGTTCCAATCACTACAGAACCCCTTCTGGAAATCCAAATATGTTACATCAACTGGATCCACTTTATCTGTCCTACTTGTTACCTCCCCAAAGAATTCTAATACATTTTTCAGCATGATTTCCTTTTTCATAAAGCCATTCTGACTCTGTTTGATCATATTATGTTTTTTATAAATGCTCTGCTATTACATCCTGAGCTGATTCTGAAGGCATTTGTGTCAGCTGAGTCATTGGGTAGCACTCTCACCTCTGTCGGAAGGTTGTGGATTCAGGCTGCACTACACTGTCTTGAGCACCTAATCCAGGCTCTTATTCCTGCTGCAATACAGAGGGAATGCTGTCTTTCAGATGAGATGTTAGACTGAGGTTTTAGATGGATCCCATGTCATTTTGATTTTAAAGGAGCAAGGAGTTCTCACCAGTGCCCTGATTAATATTTAATCACTCAATCAAGATCACAAAAACAGATCACTATCATTATGATACTACCATTTGTAAGAGCTTGTTGTGCGGAAACTGGCTGTTGTGTCTTCTTTATTACAACAGAAACTCTATTTTAAAAGTAATAAATTGGCTGTAGAATTAATTTACAGTAAAACTTGGAATGTCCTAGATTCAGAAAAGACACTACATAAATGCAAGTTCTTAATTTCTTTTTCACCATAAAATACTGACCAATGCTCTGAATTGTATGAAGGAATAGCCAATATTTCAATAAGATCATCTACAGCATCATGCTAAAGAGGTAGAAATAATATTCCTTATTCATTTAAAATTACGAATTAAATCCCTCAGGATTAACACTGCTACCTGACTTCCCCTACTCAATTTGCATTAGAGATCAATACTTGAAAGTTTACCTGTGAATTTGTCCATTCCTATGCAGATAATCCAAGCCTTCCAACACTTCTTTTAACACTGTTGCTATTACTGGCTCATCTAGCACGCCAGTCTTGTGTTCATTGTTGCTGATTGTTCTCCTGATTATATCCAACATAGAGCCTGAAACAGGAACAAGAAATGCTGGGTCACCATGCACCCAAATACAACTGTCTTTCTCTTGCAAGCAACTTTGCTCGCTCACCCTCTCTCACTCTAACCTGCTCTCACTTTCCAACTCTCCAATTCCCCACGTGCCTTAAAATTTAAAATATCCCAATCTTGAATCTACTGAACTAATTAACATCCAGAGTGAAAGAATTTTTCCTCTTTTCTGTCTGAAATTTCTTACCTCCGCTCAGCAGCTTCATGACCAACCAGAGTTCATCCTTCACAACAAATGAAGTGAAATAGGTCACGACATTGGGGTGATTGCACTGACTCATGGCTTGAATCTCTTTCTGTTCAGGGAAAAATAAGGTGATCAACATTTTGCAGCAATATTTCAAAATGTGCAGTCCATGACAATCTGTCACAACCCAACATAAGCTGGAACAACAGAAGTTATCGCCATAACAAAACGCTTTGATCATTCCAAGCCGCTCACCATCTGACTTGGGAATGATTTGCTGTTTCTTCGGTATCACTGATTCAAAGTTCTGGAATTCTCTCCCTAACAACATTGTGGGTCTCACAGCACATGGACTGTAGCGATTCAAAAAGGCAACTTTTCATCACCTTCTCAAGGGCAGTTAGGGATGGCAATAAATGCTGGCCCAGCCAGCGATGCCCACATCCCATAAATGAATATAAAAATCCCTAAACATATGCTGGAACAACAGTCAGTCAGTCATTCTCACACACACAAAAAAACACACTGATCATAATTCTTGTCCTCTAGATGCTTGATTAGGTATGGTCAAAAATCACATAACACCAGGTTATAGTCCAACAGGTTTACTTGAAAAACTACCTTTCAAAGCACTGCCCATCACCTGATGCAGAAGCAGTGCTCTAAAAGCTAGTATTTTCAAATAAACCCATTGGACTATAACTTGGTGCCATGTGCTTTTTGACCTTGTCCAACCCAGTCCAACACTGGCACTTCCACATCCTGATTAGGTATGGGGAAGTAGCTTTATGAAGGTGTAGGTGTGTACTGTACCTTTAAGAGACAGAGAGGAAGCTGGCAAGGACTGAAAGCAGAGAGTGTGCTGAACGAGTTAAAAATGTAACATTTGATTGACACAAATAGCTGGTTTGTGTTGCCATGGTACAAAACCAAATTCAAATTTGGCCAGTTTAAATTATGCCCCAGAGACCAAAATCCAATTGAATTTGAATTTAATGTTTGGATGACATCAAACCAATGAAATGATCCAATGTTTTGGGGTATAAAACTGGACATTTTGAACAGTTAGGGGGAGAACTGCCAAGAACACCAATAAGTATAGACTGCTAGCAGAATAGCTCTCTGAAAGGTACTTGTCCATAAGGAATTTGTGCAGCAGAACCCCAAAGTCGACCCAGAAAAATCTACAGAGAAAGTTCAACATCCGTAGATGACAACTGAGTTTGAAAGTGATTTGCTGTAAATTTAAGAGGGAATTTATCAGACCAATATTGTAGAGTGGGAGATAAAAGATAAGTTTAAGAGAAAGGAGTTGTAAACAGTTGTTTAATGTTCTCTTTTGGGCTTAAAGAATAAAATTGTTGATTTTTACTTTAAATAGTGACCTCTGGGATAGTTCGTTCCCTCTCGAAATTTAACAGATTACAGCGCGAGGGGAGTTTCTCTGTGTGTCAGGTTTAAACTAGCAGAGGGGTTTACCCCATATAGTAACAGTAGATACCAGAAAGAATGCATACATGGGCTTCACAGTGAGGATAGGAATGAATCTCACTAAGAAGCCTTCAGCAGGTGCATGAACTGCTTATCTAGATTCACACATCAAAGCACAGTTTTCATAACTCCATGATGCAAACCAAGCTGACTGCCAAGCTAGAAAACACAGTTTGAATCTACAATTAACTGTGGCCTGTAATTTTATAGTACATAAACTCTACCCATTGACCCTGTGACGGTCATTTAGTTTTGTTTTCTTGCCCTGCACCGACTCAGAGGTTGGCCATTGACTGGCTTCCAAGTTCTATCAATGCTGCCTTTCACTGGTGCAACATCTTGCAGCACCCGCTGTGGTGAGCGTAAAACTTTGTCAATTCAAACCCTTCAGCAAATTCAGTGCCATAACTCACCAGGAGCTCGTCCATGCTGGTGTTGCATTTCTCCAGATTGATTCGCTTTATTGCCACCCTCTCCTTCTTGGGTTTGCAGAGAGCTGCTTGTACTACAGCAGTGGCCCCACTGCCTGCAGCAGGAAAAGAAGAGAAACTCACAAATAGCAATCACAAGGGGGGAAAAAAAATCAGAAAAAAAATCTCATCCAGGAAGCTGCTCTTGACTTTTCCAATAGTTTCCAGATTCAGCAAAGCTTCTTCCAGGCTAATCTTTTGACAGACGGTTATCTAACTCAAGGTTCAATTTTTCTTAACTGATTTACTATTGGGACAGACCCAGGATCAGTGCTGTCTCTCTCCAGAGGTGATCTTTGAGCGAGCTTTCTGAACAATGATCAAATGCAAGTTGTTGTTGACAATTGTAAGGTATTCAGTTCACAGCAAGCTGCAGAATACAACGGAAAATCTAAACCACTTTGCATATGCCCAAATATACATTCAATGTTTTTTTTGACAAGTCATTATCTTCATGTACTAGGACACAGGTTTGAACCTGTAATTTACAGGCATCAATTTCTTGATTTCAGAGATGCTACTGCAGAGAGGAAAGCAGAAACTAGGCTGTTTCAAGCAGAAAATTGGGGAGGGGGGAAATGGAAAGATTCAAATTGAACCACTCTCTTACAAACATAGTCCCACGGGTTTTACTAATGGATTAAATGACTGTCCCTTGTCTAAGCTAAAAGCTAAGCCTTGAACGAACCCATTCCTTAAGTGGGAGCATCCTCTTCCATGCAGGGACAGATCTGAGTTGATGCAATTAAACCTATGTTCAGCATTCTTGTGGCACTGACTGTTGTCACAGTACCACACTGCCATTCAAAACTCCTGAAGAGATTCTTTAGTCTGTGTGTGACTGGTTTACCCCACAGCCCTTTCCCTACCTTTTAAAAAATGTCTTACAACAGTATCACCAGCCAATCCATTCTGATACCACCATTTTTGTTACTAGCACTCAGTTAGTTACCTGGTCATTTTGAATTTGTTTCAAAGACAAAAGAAAATGCTGAGTCAATTTGTTAACTTTGGTTCAACAGTGGCATTTTCCATGCTGATTCAGAACATTAGGGGTTCAAGCTCCAGTCCAGAGACTACAGCCCTATAGCCTAGGCTTACATTCCAGTACGCTAAGTACTAAGGGAGTATTAAGCGAGTTGGGGGGTATCAGTTAGCTCAGTTGTCTGGTCAGCTGGTTTGCCAAGCAGAGTAGTGACTGTTACTATGAAGGACTGTCCCTCTCAACCTCTCTCCTCACCTGAGGTGTGGTGATCCTCAGGTTAAACCACCACCAGTCATCTTTCTGATGAGAGAATGGGACTATGGTGACTTTACCTTTTTTTTTAACTAAGGGAGTGTAGAACTAGTGGGAGGTGTCATGCTTTGGGATGATGGAAAAGATTGTATAATATTAATATCTGAAGTACAGCAGGACAGTTCTTCCCAGCGGCCTGTCCAATATTTATTCCTGAATCAACACAACTAAAAACAGATTATCAGGTCATTTGCACATCGCTGTACGCTATTTCACCCAATTTAACGTGTTTCAAGAATGCTTGCTGTGAAGCATTTTAGAACATCCCGAGGACAGGAAATGCACTGCAGAACTGAATCTCTGTAAGTATTACAGGCCGTGTTTCCAAATTGATGTAGTAAAATCACCCAGTTACTGCTGAACTGTGCAAGTGCCTTGTTCCTGTTAATTTGCTGTTAGCAGGAAGTTTGCTGAAATTCTGCATGTTTACCACTACAAGCATAAGCTCCAACAGTGCACATAGGTAGGAGGTAGAAGGTAGAAGGTAAAGGAGCACAAGAAAAATCACACTTTCACTAGTGTGAGCTACAAGTTGCTTTTCAATCGCATTTATAACAGTGTCTACTCTTTAAAAGAATTTCACTAGCTGGAAGACATCAGGAAATCATGAAAAGCGCCATATAAATGGAAGTTTTTTTTACCAAAATTAAGTACTTATAGACTGTCAACATTTCATCAACAACTATGGCGAGTGGGATACTTGGGAATGGATTATCCATAAAATAAATTGCAAACATTTCCTTCCCCACAGGTGTTGACTCTTTACTGGGGTGCAGTTTCACTGGTACAAAAGCAACGTGATGCACATGCTGGAAAATCTGAAATCAAAACAGAAAATGCTGAGCAGTTCTGGGAGCACCAGTGAAACCGGAAAAAGAGTTACTGTGAACTCGTCTGAAATGTTAACTCTGTTTCTCTCTCCACAGAAACTGCCTGACCTGCTGGGTGCTTTGATTGTTTTCTGACAGGTGCAAGTCTCTCCTGGATATCTCACCCAATTGAAGCTTAACAATGAATATCGACAGACTATTCATCCTTGGAAGGGGTGACAGTCCTCCTGATCTCAGCAACATACATACCCCATGGGTTTCCCACTGGGTGCTGGGCTCCTGACTGACTTATTCTACCTTCCTAGCCCAGGGAGTCACAAATAGCTCCACGGCCCCCAGTCTGACACCAGCTATACTTATCCAACTCAGCACTAATCAGCAACTTAACCATTGCTGCTTCCTATGGCTCAGCTCCACAACAGGTAAGACACTGGGTAGTCACTGATAATTAATACTTAAAAAGAGCCAAAGACCCAAAATAAGAGGAAGAGAGACTCCAAATAAAAATCGCCCCAGTAGACTCAATTTTTAAAAATGGCAATATATTTTCAAAGCAATGAAGAAACATATTTTCTGCTTTCATAGCAAGAGTCTAGAAATAATTAGAGTGGTCCAACTCTGGTTAGTAATGGTTCAATGTTTAACGTTCAGCTTTAATGGACCATTAATGAATGGAAGACTCCAACAAATCTGATAGCTGTGGTCTATGAACCACTGTCCGAGCACTTTGTAATGAGAATTAACTGTTCCTCTCCTCCTCAATGTTGCCCCAATGATTATGTTTATCTGTTAAGGTGGCATTCTGTTCAATAAGGTCACATTGCCAGAATTCCCATTGTTTAAATAAGCACGTCCCAAAGGTCTAAATGAGCAGCACTTGTTCACCCCCAATTCTTGCCCTTAGGACGAGTCCATGTTATCAAGGTTAGGAAAACCAGCAGCAAATGGCTGACTTTCTTTCATTTATTAAAATACTTTTGAGATTGTTTTACATATTTAACAAAGTGTTTTACTGTAATATCTGCAATGTGACAGAAGCATACTAACCGTAAAACTTAAAATAGTAATTTCCCACTTCACGTTCTGCATGAGGGGCACATTTAAGTGCAGAATTAACTCAAGTGAATGGAATATTATACTTCATAAATTTTCAACACAAGTCCCCATAGGAAACACAAAGTCAGAAAATTATTTTTTTTAAATAAACGTTTGATCATTGCAGACTAATCTAATTTCTGCTCCAATTTTACAAATCCTGGACTAAAATATTAAACACAAATATAATCTTAAAGATTTAAAAAAAATAATCATATGAAAAAAAAACTGTGTGAAGAAAAGCCCCTCAGACATAGAGTCATACAGATATACAGCATGGAAACAGACCCTTCGGTCCAACCCGTCCATGCCGACCAGATATCCCAACCAAATCTAGTCCCACCTGCCAGCACCCGGCCCATATCCCTCCAAACCCTTCCTATTCATATATCCATCCAAATGCCTCTTAAATGTTGCAATTGTACCAGCCTCCACCACATCCTCTGGCAGCTCACTCCATACACGTACCACCCTCTGCGTGAAAAAGTTGCCCCTTAGGTCTCTTTTATATCTTCGAGAACTTAAACTCCCACACACTACTCACAGTAAACTGACTAAATCACCACTCATAGCTACAGTGTTCTTCTATGACACTGAATACAAATATCACATAGATCCTTCATTTATTTCATTTTTTCTCAATGTTTTTACAATGTAAAATTAATTAGTCATTTGAATAGAAAAAGACCCAGTGCGATATATTTTTAAACAATTTATGTACAGACAGGTGCAGTTCCCACCCTGTACTGTCAAGCCTGAGTGACAGAAATGTGAACACCACTGGCTTGGTTATCCGGGTTCAGATCATATATGACCTTCTCAAGAAACCTTCCATCCATAGGCAAAGTCAGAATTATTCCAGAGAGTTTATTCATTCTTTCATGGGATATAGGCATCATTGGCAAGGCCAGAATTTATTCCCAATTCCATATGCCCTTGAATTAAGTGGCTTGTTTGCACAACTCAGAGGGCAATTAAGAGTCAAGCCCATTGCTGTTCTTCTGGAGTCACATGTAGGCCAGCCTAGGAAGGATGATAGATTTCCTACCCTAAAGGACATTAGTGAATCAGATGGATATTTACCACAATCAATGATAGTTGCTATGATCGCTCTCACTGAGACGAGCTTTATGTTCCAGATTTAATAACTTAATTTAAATTGCACCAGCTGTCATAGTGGGGTTTGAACCAGTGCATTAACCCCTGGATTACTAGTGCAGTGACATTACCACAGCGCTACCATTTCACCAAGACAATTATAGACTTCTTCTTTCAGTAATCAGTGCTCTCCTCCACACACATATTCAATGTCAAATGTATAGACCTTCTAGACATTTTGTCTCTAAGATTCAGACTGCCCATACAGTTGACTCAACCACGACATCTTCGTTCTCTGGCATTCTTCTCAAAGTATCCTTGATTCCATGAAACTCTATAGCTTTCTCCTGGCCTCTGCAACCCGCACCATGCTGACTTTTATCAATGCCCTCTCCACACAATTGGTATTCCTTGCCTCAATGTTCATTGAAATCATTAATGGCTTCCTCTCAAGGGCATTGTTCCCTTCTTCTTTAACACTGCAGATATCAACTTCACCTCTGTGCTACTACTCTAACATATCCCAAAATGCCCAATGCATTTCCAGCAATATCTTTTCTTCCAGTCTCCACTTCCAATGTACCTGAATGTTTCAAGGTTAGACTATTACTTTTCCTAGTTTGGAGGTGTCTGTGCATGTGCTGATTATGCCTCTCCTCCACAGCTTTTGACTTCATGACTACCTCTATGTAGACTGCTCATCAATGTCAGGTCACGGATGAGGAAGAATTTTACTTCATCAAATATTTTGAAGACTGAAAGTATCTTATTTAATTTCTAGCAAAAAGACCTATATCCTAGCCCTTTTCAGCTGTTCATTTGATTTGAATCAGAATAATTGCAACCTCGATGTTTTGTTTGACCACAGCTTATCAAACAACAAATCCTTTCCATCACCAAGACTGTTTACTTCTACCTCAGCAATATTGCTCATCTTAGCTGAAACCTTCTTGATGCTTTCTTTACCTACACACTCAACTCCATTGATGTCCTGTTCACCAGCCTCCAAGTGCCACATCATCCAAACCTCTACCACCTACATCCTGTCTCATCACCCCTCTGCTCATTGTTCCCCAATTCCACTATTTTCCTCCTTGCTCTCCTTTGACAAAATCCCTCTAAGGGCTTGTCCTTTACCAAATCCCTGAAGCTCTTTTCCTGTCTTTTCGAAAGCTTACCTTTTCCCAATGTGCTTTCAATCTAATTCTTGCTCCCTGTCCATTTTGTCCTTGCACCTTTGGACATCTATTACATTATGAATACTGTCTGAATGCAAGCTGTCATTCATCATTGCACCCATTATCATCATGACCTTTGTGTATTGCGTTATGTAGTCAGGTACACCTTTCTTTTAAGTGAGTTGCTGACTCATGTATTATAATCTAAAGTTGTTTTAATCTTTTAGTACTTGATGGTTGGAACACGATTTTAATGTTGATTGTCTACTTTTATCAGCATCACAAAGATTTATAAATACAACTAGTTCAGGTACAGTAGACATGCTAAAGTGAAAATCTCCTCAGCAAATGTCATCGCATAGCCAATGTGATAGATTCTGTAATGATGTGTAGCTAGTTAGCAGCAAGTCATATGATGAGTTGACAAGGTACAATTAGGTATCAGAGAGGACTGGATAGAAATCAGATGCTTATAGGGGTCGGATTCAGAATGAACTGTTGGTTGGTTTTGAACTGTGGAGGAAAGAACAGCTTGCTTCCTTTACAAGGAGTGAAGTGTTTTGTTAGACATCACTACATAGGATTCTTCCATGTCTAGCTCTCCATCAGCATCGATGCCTGCAAACATCACTGTCATGTCAGAGGAGGGGAAAGTCAACAGCAAGAACCTTCACCCTTGGGCAAAATCACAGCCAAGACATTTGAGCAGTGAGAGGACATCACACCTTTTCAAGGATCCTCCATAGAGCCACCTCAGGAAACAGCCAAGTCATTAGTCTGTGCATCTGAAAACACAAAGGGACACATTAGCCACAATGCACGGCAGGTTGTGCCCTCAACATCCTCTTTCAATAGCTTCAGCACACAGGGTGTGATCCAAAAACTTAGGGCAACAACAATATTTCACCACATGCATGGCAACTTCAATGCCTTGCATCACACTGTGCAAGTAAGGACACCTGAGCAAAGAGACTCACTGGTCAATTTGCTCATCCTCATTAATGTACAGCCAGTGACTCTCCCTCCATTCAGTGCTCCAATGAGTTGTTTGAAGCCCTGCCTGGCAGCATTGTTTGGGGAGGTTTTAATGCCAATGAGCCTAATGTGCTCTTTCCATTGTTGCAGTATCCCTTCCCAGTGATTCAATGTGGCCAAACTCTTTGGACCAATCATTTCAACTTTGTGATATGCAAATAAAGACAACATTTACTTCTTTATTACACAGGAGAAATCTTAGTAATTTACCTTTTAAACGTTAACGATTTAATCAACCGTTATTTTTCATCACTCCTGACTCCATCACCTGCTTTCCACCTTGGTGCAGGACATCCATTATCATTTTCAAAAGCGATTGTAGCATGATGGATCTGTATCCAGCTCTTTCAGTTTCTGGTATGGTCCAGTACTCCATCCACTACAGTAGCAGGCTTTCCCTCGTTGACACAATGTCAAAAACAACAATGAGTTCTTCAGTCAATGGCTCAACTGTATCTCAATCCATTTGGTCGTATTTGACATCCAACTGCAGATTCTGCTCAATTGAAGTCTCATCATTGCTGGAAGTGTTTTTTTTCATTTCTTCACAGGATCCCTAGCAAGGCCATTATTACGGATACCTAATTGCCCTCAGCTGAGTGGCATGGTTGGCAACTCAAAGAGCAGTTAAGAGACAATTACATTGATGTGGGTCTGGAGCATCACATAGGCCAGCCAAGTAGGAACAAAAGATTTCCTTCCCTGAAGGACATGGTCATCATTACTGATAGTAGTTTTTCAGTCCAGATTAATTAAATTTAAATTCTCAAGTGACCCTGGTGAGATTTTAACTCGGCTGCTGGATCATTTGTTCAGGTTTCTGGATGATTCATCCAGTAACATAACCACAATGCTACCATTCCCCTCACATATAAGCAGGTGAGGTAGCAAGCTGATTTACAAAAATACCAAGCCTTCCCCAAAAAGTACGACACCCTTCTCCTTAACCTCTGCAGCTGACTTCAAAAGGGAGAAAGGGACACAAAATTGTTCCACTTGCCTTGTGAAGCAAAAGAGCTGCATAAGTCATTGACCTCAGTACTTTAGCTAAAAGACGAGTTCCTAGCAACATTCCAAGTCAGACCACTAGGTTGTAATGGTCTCTCATCATTGCTGCTGGAGTAATCAGCTCCTGACTATTTGACAGAACACTCACTCCTTGGAAGCACAGCCCACACCTTCATCATCAGAATATTCCTGGGAATTCCTCTACTAACTACAGCCATCAAGTGTGCTTTAGCTTCTGCTTACTACTTAACTCTGAGGTTCAACCCAACATTGAACCTTCCACCCCACCAACCTCCGTACACATGGCATCATCCTCCGCCATTTCCGCCACCTACAAATGGACCCCACCACCAGAGATATATTTCCGTCCCCGCCCCTATCTGCATTCTGTAAAGACCATTCCCTCCGCGACTCTAGTCAGGTCCACACCCCCCACAACCCACCCTCCCCTCCTGGCACCTTTCCCAGTCATTGCAAGAATTGCAAAATCTGCACCCACACCTCCCCCCTTACCTCTGTCCAAAGCCCCAAAGGAGCCTTCCACATCCATCAGAGATTCACCTGCACTTCCACACATCATTTACAATAGACAATAGACAATAGATGCAGGAGTAGGCCATTCTGCCCTTCGAGCCTGCACCGCCATTCAATATGATCATGGCTGATCATTCCTAATTAGTATCCTGTTCCAGCCTTATCTCCATACCCCTTGACTCCACTATCTTTAAGAGCTCTATCCAATTCTTTCTTAAAAGAATCCAGAGACTGGGCCTCCACTGCCCTCTGGGGCAGAGCATTCCACACAGCCACACTCTCTGTGTGAAGTAGTTTCTCCTCATCTCTGTCCTAAATGGTCTACCCCGTATTTTTAAGTTGTGTCCTCTGGTTCGGCACTCCCCCATCAACGGAAATATGTTCCCTCCTGCCAGAGTGTCCAGTCCTTTCATAAGCCTATACGTTTCAATCAGATCCCCTCTCAGTCTTCTAAACTCAAGGGTATACAAGCCCAGTCGCTTCAGTCTTTCCGTGTAAGGCAATCCTGCCATTCCAGGAATTGACCTCGTGAACCTACGCTGCACTCCCTCAATAGCCAGAATGTCTTTCCTCAAATTTGGAGACCAGAACTGTACACAGTACTCCAGGTGTGGTCTCACCAGGGCCCTGTACAGCTGCAGAAGCACCTCTTTGCTTCTATACTCAATCCCTCTTGTTATGAAGGCCAGCATGCTATTAGCCTTCTTCACGACCTGCTGTACCTGCATGCTTGCCTTCATTGACTGGTGGACAAGAACACCCAGATCTCTCTGAACAGCCCCTTTACCTAATTTGATACCATTGAGGTAGTAATCTGCCTTCCTGTTCTTGCCACCAAAGTGGATAACCAGACATTTATCCACATTAAACTGCATCTGCCATGCATCTGCCCACTCACCTAACTTGTCCAGGTCACCCTGTAATCCCCTAACATCCTCATCACATTTCACCCTACCACCTATCATTTACTGTATCTGTTGGTCCCGCTGCAGTCTCCTCTACATTGGGGAGACAGGATGCCTATTTGCAGAATGATTCATAGAACATTCTGCTTCTCCGGGACACACGCACGAAGCAACCCCACTGCCCTGTGGCTGAACACTTTAACTCCCCCCTCCCGCTCTGCCAAGGACATGCAGGTGCTGGACCTCCTCCACCGCCAAACCCTAACTAACCAATGCCTGGAGGAACAACGCCTCATCTTCCGCCTTGGGATCCTTCAACCACATGGGATCAATGTGGATTTCACCAGTTTCCACATTTCCCCTACCCTCACCTTATCCCAGATCCAACCTTCCAACTCAGCACCACCCTCATGATCTGTCCTACCTGTCCATCTTCCTTCCCACCTATCCGCTCCACCCTCCTCTCCGGCCTATCATCATCACCCCCACCTTCATCTACCTATTGCACCCACAGCTACCTTTCCCCCAGCCCCACCCCCCTCCCATTTATCTCTCCACACCAGAGGTTCCCAGCCGCATTCCTGATGAAGGGCTTATGCCCAAAACGTCAATCCCCCTGCTCCATGGATGCTGCCTGACCTGCTGTGCTTTTCCAGCACCACGCTCGACATAGACCCTGGATTCTCAACAACCAGCTAAACTCAAATGCTTCTCCTGGTCTCTAACCATTAAATGCAAATACGGAATGTTTTAGCCATGTATAGCTTTTTCCTATAATTTGAATAAAACTAATTCTTGTGTATCCATTTGTACATTCAGATTGGCTGCTATTCCAGACCCAAGCTTTTCTAGCTGTTTATTGCTACTGTCTAGTCTTTCCCTTCATTCATCTTCTGTTTACTCCAAGCTCTCCCGATCTCAGATATCATGGCCCTCCCAACTCATTTCTGCAGCCTTATTCTCACAGTCCCTCATCCCAATTAATGCTATTCTTCCACCGATCTCCTCACCTATTCCCATCCCAGGCTTTAGAATCTCCTGGACTCATCCGGTATTCCTATCTAAACACAATCCATCACACCCAGCATGAGACCTGCTGCTGCCACTCACCCACCACTGCCCTGTGTTTTGGGTTCACTCAATAATTAATCTCCTTTGTTAAATTTTGTCACACTTTAAATATGTTGTCAACCTGCCTTCAGTCACTGCCATAAGTCTTCTGTCTCCTGCTGTGTCGATGCCTCAACCTTGATGAAATTCCCCTGGGAGGTTTGATTATACTAATTGGCAAATGTTGAAAACACTTACACTAAGTTAAGTTACAATTAACTGTATATTTCTGTTGAAGCGGTTCGCTTTATGGCATTTAACTTTATTTTGCATTTTGTTTCTATGTCACATCCGGAACTTTCTACTGTCCCAACAATCTGTTTATAGAAATATTTGGAGGAAATCAGTGACACACCACATGTCACACCTCAAAGTATTAAGAGAGTGAAAAGAGAGCAGTCTTTCCATGCTGGTTTCGTCTTGATGTGAAGATGTGAAAATTTCCAAAACACTGGCAAATTTCCTTCAAATTCTTTCAGGAGCAATCAAGCTCTGGTTGTCCTCAGGACTTGTCCTTTCCTATGGCAGTTGCCTTAAAGGCATAAATCAGGTTAGCAGCTGAACATCAGAGCACATTATGGAATACAGATTATCCACAAGCAACACCACAGGAGATTAGCCAATATTGTGTAAATATTACTATTCACTTTCCACAGATCATCATGTTACCTCACAGTGATTTAAAAATGAATGCTATAGTTTTCTGACTGACAAAATAGTGTTGTATGTTTGTGCCTGTTTAGACGTTGAGACACATCCATTATGCTTCAGTGTCAGACAAATTTTTGTGTCACAGTTGAAACAAAGAAAATCAATTTTCTGCATTTTGAAAAGCTGGCAACAGAAATATCTTCGAAATGATCATCCTTAAACCAGCATAATTCCCCTTCCTTACAATGGTGGTGTTTCAGTGTTAAAGGGGAGTACAGTGCGACATGTTTTTCATCAGGTGTTGTCATTCTAAGTGAAGGTATAGGAAGTTACAATGGGAAGAATTGACAGGGAATGTGTGCAGCTGGAGGCTTATAATATGTACATAAAAATAAACCAAAAACATGAATGTTGGCTGTATACCAAATCATCCATGTTGAATCTGAATGGATGTTAAGTACAAAAAAGTTACCGAGCTACCTAACTTAAGGAAGTTCCAAAACGTAATCAAATATGACAATACAATGGCGAACACGATCATTTCACAAGCAGGAAAGTGTTGCTGTCTTTCATATATATGGTCAACTGCTTTACTTATATATTTGTATTTAATATTATTGCTGATCATTGCCTGTATTATACAATTACATAAAGTGGAACAATGTCACAGAACATCAGACAGTAATTGCAATGGCATCTAAGTTGGATTTTGAATAGCTTCAATATCTGTGCCTTTATTAACTTGGCTGCTAGATAAATTCAAACAGTTATCACTCTAAGAAATAACATAAAACGTCAAAAGAAAGTTTGGAATGATAAAAAAAATTATTGGTTGCATCAAGCCCAAACCCCCCAATTCTCCTACCATAACTATCATGGATTCTTCCAGCCCCTCAGGTTTCCCCTCTTAACTCTCCCAATGTGAATAAAACACAAGAACTAACATCTCCATATCTCTCAAACCCATTCTCAACAGATATTTGTCCAGCATTTTTAAAAAGGTACAGGTGCAGGAACAGGTAATAGGTACAGAGTTAGCTTTTTTTTCTACTCTCTCTACCTCAAAAATGATAGAGAATTCAGAGAACAGTGAGCAGCACAGACTTACCTTTCGTGTCTTCATTATGAAGAAAGAATCAGACAACTGACCAATTTTTCCTCTTAAGATTAAGAAGTGTTACAGATCATCTTTAGAACAAGTAATGTAGAAGCAAGGAAGTTCACTTTCTTCGTCAGCACTCAGAGACACAATTGCATCAAAAATGGTTCCTGACATCGGTTTTAAGTCTCTTTTTCACTCATGCCCATTTCTACTCCCTGGTGCTACTTGGCCTCCTTTGGAGTAATATTCTGGGTTATCGATATCATTTTATATTTCATGTGCAATCATGACAGCTTCACTCACCCTGCAAATCATGGAATTTCCTGATGTGTAAACTTTCACTGCTCTTCCAGGACAAACACAGCGGCTGAAAGAAAATCCCATGCTAACTTTTTCACAGGACTATTTATCATAGACAAATGTTTCAGTAATGGTGTTTGACATTTGCACTGTGATATCGAGCACAGGCTTGCTTTCACATTGGATTTCTAATTTCTACTGAGGAAGTTAAGGCTGTGATGTATCAGAGAATGGGAACTCTGTGTACTATTCCTTTCATGAAATTTCTCAGAGACTCCTTGTCTCAACACCAGAAATCTCAATGTTCAATCTCCATTATTGGTACTATCCAGTATCAGCATTAATATTATCTGAGCTAATATTTCAATGGTCCATTTTGTTTTTGGTTTAAGTATGTGCTGGAAACTAGTTGCCAGAAGACTCCTTCTCCACCCAGAAGACTCCTTTATAAAGATGTGCAGGAGTTGATATAGTAAATCAGCCAGGAACTCCACAAGGGCCCTGTGTCACCAACTCTGCACAGAGATATTCCAGGTAGTTTAGTCACATGGTCTCCTGCCACTAACTGCCCTAACCCCACAGTGCCAAGCACACACCCTTGTAGCACATTATCTAATACAGTCAATTTGACATCACGCAAAGTTTTCATTATCTAATTGCAACTCTACTTAATGTGAGATCGAGTAGGCAGGACAGTCTCTCCTCAAGCAGAGACGAGGGAAGAGAAATTCAAGGCCTTATCACTTTGGGGCACTTATTTCGGATGCTCTGAGTGATTAGCTGCAGCAGCCTAATTTTAGTCTGCAGTTGGTGATATTGCCTGAACCCGAAAGATTAGATTGTTAATGATAACACACTTCTAACAGCATAGGAGAATGCCAAAAGAGAGAACGGGGAGGATCGGAAATGCAAAACCAGCATCTGAAAAAGAAACAAACACAGAAAATGCTGGAGAAACTCAGTTAGACTGGCAGCACCTGCAAAGAGAGAAACAGAGTTAATTTTGTTTTTCCTCCACAGATGCTGCCAGACCTGCTGAGTTTTTCCAATATTCTCTATGTTTATTTCAGATTTTCAGCATCTGCAGCATTTTGCTTTTATCTGAAAAAGAAAGGGGAGTATCACAAAAAAAAGCCTTCTTTGTATTAAAGGTTTTATCGACACTTTTTTTCATTCCATTGCAGTACACTAGGGGTTTAATAAAAAAAAATCAGCAGTCATATAGGAATGTTCAAACATTGTATCTGTTGCCTTACCATGCTCAAACATTATACATTTAGATGCCAGCTACATCAACAAAGGCACGACAAAACATCTGCTACACTTTTGCAATTGCACAAATGCAAACAGGGCCCAAAGACTACTTGAAACCCCTTTTTAAGATTGAGTTGCTCTTACTGCACTCGGTGTAAGGTCTGGAAAATATCTACAAATGGCCTAGCTGGCAGTTCTTAAAGGGGTGCTGTAGGTCACCACTGAAAGGTAATCTAAGGTTCAGAATCTTTCTTCACAGGCCCGCTGGACAGTTCTGAAGACTGTGACTGCAACCCGATTGTCTAAGGCTCAACAAAATAACCGAAAGAACAGCAGATGCTGGAAATCAGAAACAAAAATAGAAACTGCCAGAAAAAAACTCAGGTCTGGCAGCATCTGTGGAGAGAAATCAGAGTTAACATTTAGTGATCCTTCTTCAGAACTGATAATAGTTAGGTAAATGTTGGTTTTATGCAGAAAATGGGGTGAGGGAGGAGAGGAGGAATAAATGAAAGACGAAGATAGAGCCCAAAGAGAGAAAAAGCAATTGGACAGATATAGGAATGGATAAAGGTCAGCCTGGGAGAACGAATAGCTGCTAATGGGGACTATCAGTCACTGACAATGGGTTGTGTGTGGTAGAAGCGCAAGTGCTGACAAGGCCTGGTGTGTGGGGATTGAGGTAAAGACATGGGTTCTTATAAGAATACTGATTGAGCCTTGGGTATACCTGTTCTGCAGCAGGGATTGCTTTCTGTGCTCAGTTCACGAGTCTGCATACCAATTTCAAAGTATACAAGCGAGAAAGCAGACTAATTTCCCATCTTTCCTGGATAAGCAACTCTAAGGTCAAATCCTGGGACCTCATTGCCACTGTTAGTGATATCAGTTCAAATCAACCAAAGTCTTCCTGATGTAAATGGCTGAGTGCCATGCCCAAGTGTAGAAATGAGCTTGTGTGCAATTTTTACAAGATTATTGAAAGGTATTATGGCAGCTTTTCCACCCAGAATCTCAGTAATTTTGAGTTGTACATTGTTCCATTCTACATTACACAGCAACAAATTAAAAGTCTGCACTAAACAGGCAACCAACATGGCAGCGCGCATTGCCTGGCCTCATGGATTAAAAATGGGCACTTCAGTAAGTGAAGTATTGAAGAGATACCAACACCCAGGGGACTGACCACTCCAGCAATGAGTCAGCACCTTTGAAACAGGAGGGGAGCAATTGAGTGTAAAGATCACATTGCTAATGTTGTCAAAACATTCTTGTAATAGAGAATAATTGAAGACTCCAGACAGACTGTTGGGACTCCCAGCAACATATACTGTAATTGTGCCTCTTCCCGATAAGCCTGAACCACAGACCTCTAGCATGCTATTTGTTTTGTTCAGTTACTGTTAGTGATAGGCCAGCACCCGATTGAGAAGAAAGAAGCTTTTTGTCACTTTCACTTCATGTGGTCCTATTTAAAATCCGAGCAAGGTTGACAGCAGCTGTGAAGCTCTGCATAGCTACCACCAGTGACTGCTCAGATGCTCTGATGCTTTCTCATAACTGAGATAATGAGGCTGCTGGTCTCTTGGAATTTTTGTCTTTCGAAAGATTTTTGAGAGGAATTCAAAAATATATTTCATTCATAAAAGTCACCTTTAAGTATATACAAAGATTCTAAATCATATGGGTGGCATGGTGGCTCAGTGGTTAGCACTACTGCCTCACAGTGCCAGAGACCTGGGTGAGTTACTCTTCGGAAGATCGGTGTGGACATGTTGGGCCAAATGGTCTGTAGGGAATCTATGAAAACACTGGAACTGCAATGCATATACAAGGCTGTCCCATTGTCTGGCACCCCAGGAGGGGTTCCTGTTCCTCAGCTCACCTCCCTCAGAATTTCACGTCACTAGTGTGGAGTACCACAGCTACAAGGTGTGAACTTCCATCACAACATGTGACTTCACGATATAGTCCAAATATCCTTTCAACAAACCCCAAGATAAAAAGGGCAGGCTGCAAAAGACCACAGGTTACAAACAGACTCAACAATTTGTGACTGGAAGGAGACAAGAAGGTACTTTTTCTGTGAAGCGTACTTGGAAGCTCCTGACTTCATTGTTGACAAGTTACTCACTAAAATATTTTCCAGTCACAAATCTAAAAAAGAAAAAAAAATTACATATGCTGTAAATCATGAAAGGTGAAGAAAAAGTATTTCAAATACTTGAGTCACTTGGCATCTACAAAGTGAAAAGAGCATAATACTTTCATTGCCAACCCTTTCCCTCAAATATGAGCCTGCCTTTTGTTTCAGATGCTGACCTCTTGTTGTGCATTTCTAGTACTTTCTGTCTTTTACATTGCAAAATCTAGAAATTTCTGCCATCAGCAGATTCCTTTTCCAAAAAAAAATCCTGTCCCCTCTCTGGCAATTTTGCCCCTCCCCCTCTCTCTTTGGTTTAGGGTTAAACAAAACATGGCATTCGAATGGTTAAACTAGTCAAATGACTCATAGCTGATGATTCAATTGGCATAGGCCGTCAAGCAAAACTTGCAGAGTTCATGGTGTGTCTGTTAGAAAAAGCAGAAAGACTAGTTGTAAATGTCTTCTCAATCATCCCCATGTGGGCCTGTCTGTCACAGCATCTCGGATCTTGGCAACTAAATAATTGTCACAGTGGCAGACAGAAGAAAAGGCTGACATTTTATACCTAAACAACATGAATGGACTACGTGCTTCTACTTTCCTGATGGGAAGTTTCAAATTGCTTGAATTCCCTACATATATTAGCCCTATTTATTTAGTACAGAGTATATATTATGGATATGCGCACCAAACAAAGAAACAAAGAAAACATTTCTCCAATTTATTTTGCTGCATTGTCACTATAGTCCATGCAAGGATTTTATTAAATATACAAAATGGCTATTGTGGTTGTCCACACAACAGTTAACAGTATTGCATTCATTCTACATAAACACTCAGATGTTTCTGACAGACATTATAGGATGCGTATAAAACAGAAAACAGTCTTTTTGCTGTATTTATATCATTTAAATTTCCCCTCACAAACTGTTTCTCGCTTCCTTGCCCCTTTCTTTCTCCTTGTTGTTTTTCTGTTCTCTGTTTTCTTTCTTATGTTATCTGCTATCTTCCTCTGCTGTTTTCGGTTATGGTGTTCCTTTCTTCTACACTGCTTTACTGGCAAACACTTCACAAATCTTCCTAAAGAAGGGCTCATGCCCGAAACATCGATTCTCCTGCTCCTTGGATGCTGCCTGACCTGCTGCACTTTTCCAGCAACACATTTTCAGCTCTGGCAAACACTTCAAACTCCCTCTCTAACCACGCCTCCATATTGTTATGATGATCCCAGCTGATGATAATAAGTCAGCTCCCAGAGTGAAACCTGGCTAGATAGACCCTGCATTTATTTTTAAATGTGGAGGTCAAATATTGACAGAGTCTTGTGACTGTGTACAATAAATTGTTAAGAATAAAATATTTATTAAATGAGAAAAAAGGACTTTATTACAGTATGCTCCTTCATTCCCTCACACTAGGTCTCTGACTCCCTTCATGAGTCTATCTATCTAATTGGAGAAGGAATGATTTAAAAATACCCAAATATAGAATTTCTAAAGAGAGAGGAATAAGGAGATATGAAGAGGATAGCAGGAGTTACTGTTAAGTGCTGCTCCCATAGGGAGTGCTTGAAGTGAATAGTACAGATGCATTTAAAAGATAGCTAGACCAATATACGAAGGGAGGAGGGAATAGAGGGTTACAAATGTAGGTTTAGAGATGGAAAGATGAAAAGAGACTCAAGTGGACCATAACATTGGCATGGCCTGGTTGAGCCGAATAAATGGAAGGGATTCCCATTAGTGTTTAGACATTCCAAATTACTCGAATTGAAATAAAAAAGTTGGGCTATGGGGAGATTTGTGTTAGATTCTGATGAGAAGTCCGGCAAGGCCCATTTTGATGTTGGGAGTATTTTGCAGCGTTTTTTATGCTTTTCACAAGCAATATGGTGAGTTTCTTGCTAGGCAGTAGCAAGTTGTCAATTAAGGGAGATTATAGCTTGTTAAATGCTTTACTGACATTCAACTCACCTCATTAATATTCAGCTTTCTGTCTTCCCAAACTCACTAAACAAATTAGATGCCAAGAAATGTACAAATACATTAAGGACAAAAGGGTAATTAGGGAGAGAATAGGGCCCCTCAAAGATCAGCAAGACGGCCTTTGTATGGAGCCGCAGAAAATGGGGGAGATATTAAATGAGTATTTTGCATCAGTATTTACTGTGGAAAAGAATACAGAAGATATAGACTGTAGGGAAATACATGGTGACATCTTGCAAAGGAGGAGGAAGTGCTGGATGTTTTGAAACGCGTAAAGGTGGATAAATCCCCAGGACCTGATCAGGTGTACCCTAGAACACTGTGGGAAGCTAGGGAAGTGATTGCTGGGCCTCTTGCTGAGATATTTGTATCATCGATAGTCACAGGTGAGGTGCCGGAAGACTGGTGGTTGGCTAACGTGATGCCACTGTTTAAGAAGGGTGGTACGGACAAGCCAGGGAACTATAGACCAGTGAACCTGACGTTGGTGAGCAAGTTGTTGGAGGGAATCCTGAGGGACAGGATGTACATGTATTCAGAAAGGCAAGGACTGATTAGGGATAGTCAACATGGCTTTGTGCATGGGAAGTCATGTCTCGCAAACTTGATAGAGTCTTTTGAAGAAGTAACAAAGAGGATTGAGGAGGGCAGAGCAGTCGATGTGATCTATATGGACTTCAGTAAGGCATTCAACAAGGTTCCCCATGGGAGACTGATTAGCAAGGTTAGATCTCACGGAATACAGGGAGAACTAGCCATTTGCATACAGAATTGGCTCAAAGGTAGAAGACAGAGGGTGGTGGTGGAGGGTTGTTTTTCAGACTGGAGGCCTGTGACCAGTGGAGTGCCACAAGGATCGGTGCTGGGTCCTCTACTTTTTGTCATTTACATAAATGATGTGGATGTGAGCATAAGAGGTACAGTTAGTAAGTTTGCAGATGACACCAAAATTGGAGGTGTAGTGGACAGCGAAGAGGATTACCTCAGACTACAACAAGGTCTTGACCAGATGGGCCAATGGGCTGAGAAGTGGCAGAAGAAGTTTAATTCAGATAAATACAAGGTGCTGCATTTTGGGAAAGCAAATCTGAGCAGGACTTAGGCACTTAATGGTAAGGTCCTAGGGAGTGTTGCTGAACAAAGAGACCTTGTAGTGCAGGTTCATAGCTCCTTGAAAGTGGAGTCGCAGGTAGATAGGATAGTGAAGGAGGCGTTTGGTATGCTTTCCTTTATTGGTCAGAGTATTGAGTACAGGAGTTGGGGGGTCATGTTGCAGCTGTACAGGACGTTGGTGAGGCCACTGTTGGAATATTGCATGCAATTCTGGTCTCCTTCCTATCAGAAAGACGTTGTGAAACTTGAAAGGGTTCAGAAAAGATTTACAAGGATGTTGCCAGGGTTGGAGGATTTGAGCTATAGGGAGAGGCTGAACAGGCTGGGGCTGTTTTCCCTGGAGCATTGGAGGCTGAGGGGTGACCTTATAGAGGTTTACAAAATTATGAGGGGCATGGATAGGGTAAATAGACAAAGACTTTTCCCTGGGGTTGGGGAGTCCAGAGCTAGTGGGCATAGGTTTAGGGTGAGAGGGGAAAGATATAAAAGAGACCTAAGGGGCAACCTTTTCACACAGAGGGTGGTACGAGTATGGAATGAGCTGCCAGAGGAAGTGGTGGAGGCTGGTACAATTGCTACATTTAAGAGGCATTTGGATGGGTATATGAATAGGAAGGGTTTGGAGGGATATGGGCCGGGTGCTGGCAGGTGTGACTGGATTGGGTTGGGATATCTGGTTGGACCGAAGGGTTTGTTTCCATGCTGTACACCTCTATGACTCCATGACTCTAATTCTCACCATAGAAATCCGAGCGGGTACCTGATGAATTCAGCTCACTGCTTGCTCCAAACAACTTCCATGTTAGACACGAGGTACCAACATCTCAGGACACGCTCCATGGTCACCAGCTACAGACACCCCACATCCACAGACATTGGCATCCAATATGTGCAAGCCTGTGAGAACCCTCATGGCACATCTCCGATTCCCTTACAGGACACTTCTGCTCATCAATGCCCCACCTCAGGCTGTACTGGTAACTCTCACAGTAATGCTGCAGTAAGGACACTGTGTGCTCAGGGACACACCGGGCTATATCTCCAGCCTGTTCACTAGCTGTCATAGCACTCACTTACTCGGAGTCAACCTGGATAGTCACAGGATCCCTTCTCTTTACTACCTTTGTGTACTTTTCCACCTCAGCCAAAAATACAAGATTCAAATTACTTCTGTCTTGCCTTGTCATTTAGGACAGACACAAAGGAAGCAAGCTTGTCATAGTTGTCAGTGTTTCGGAGAGACCATTCCCTCCGCGACTCCCTTCTCAGGTCGACACCCCCCACCAGCCCACATCCCATTCCCGGCACCTCCCCCGCACACTGCAGGAGGTGCAAAACCTGTGCCCATGCCTTCCCCTCACCTCCATCTAAGGCCCCAATGGATCCTTCCACATCCACCAGAAATTCACTTGTACCTCCACCAATGTCATCTACTATACCCTGATGTTGTATCCTCCACATCGGGGAGACAGGACGCCAACTTGCGAACCATTTCAGAGAACATCTCTGGGACACCCGCACTAACCAACCCCACCGCCCCCTGACAGAACACTTCAACTCCCCCTCCCACTCCATCAAGGACATGCAGGTCCTGGACCTCCTCCATCGCCAAATCCTAACCACCCAATGCTTGGAGGAAGAACGCCTCATTTTCTGCCTTGGGACCCTGCAACCACACATTTCCTCTCCTCCCACATTATCCCAGTCCCAAGCCTCCAACTTGGCATCGTCCTCCTGACTTGTCCATCACCTTTCCCATCTATCTGCTCCACCCTCCTCTCTGACCTATCACTTTCTCCCCCACCTTCATCTACATATCGCATCCTCAGCTATCTTCCACCCAACCATTTATCTCTCAGCCCTCAGGCCCACAAGCCTCATTCCTGATGAAGGGCTAATACCTGAAATGTTGATTCTCCTGCTCCTCGGATGCTGCCTGACCTGCTGTGCTTTTCCAGCACCACACTCTCAACTCTGATCTCCAGCATCTGCACTCCTCACTTTCTCCTTCTCATAGTTGTCAGCAGCCCTCAGTTAAGTATTAGGCAAGAACTTTTAAAAGCTGACTGGGAGCAGATGCTCGCAGGTAAAGGGACGGCCAGAAGATGGGAAGCCTTAAAAAAAAGAGATAACGAGAGTCCAGAAAGGAAATGCTGGTAAGTGCAGGGAATGCTGGATGACTAGAGAAATTGAGATTTTGGTTAAGAAAAAGGAAGCATATGTCAAGTATAGACAGGAGAGATCGAGTGAAACCTTCGAAGAGTATAAATGCAGTAGAAGTATACTTAAGAGGGAAATCAGGTGGGCAAAAAGGGGACATGAGATAGCTTTGGAAAATAGGGTTCTGAAGAATCCAGAGGGATTTTACAAATACATTATGGACAAAAGGGTAAACTAGGGATAGAATAAGGCGCCTCAAAGATCAGTAACACAGCCTATGTGTGGAGCCGCAAGAGATGGGGGGAAATACTGGACGATATAGAGAATGTGGGGAAATAGATGGTGACATCTTGAAAAATGTCCATATTACAGACGTGGTGGTGCTGGATGTCTTGAAACGCATAAAAGTGGATAAATCCCGAGAACCTGATCAGGTGTACCCTAGACCTCTGTGGAAAGCTAGGGAAGTGATTGCTGGACCCCTTGCTGAGATATTAGTATGATCGACAGACATGGGTGAGGTGCCAGAAGACTGGAGGTTTGCTAATGTAATGCCACAGTTTAAGAAAGGTGATAAGGAAAAGCCAGGGAAGTATAGACTGGTGAGCTGTGCATCAGTGGTGGGTACATTGTTGGAGGGGATTTTGAAGGACAGCATTTATATACATTTGGAAAGGCAAGGACTGAAGGATGACCGTCATGTTTGCAAACTGAACAGAAGTTCTCCTTTTGATTAATAATTTTCACTCAAATTCTGGTTAAATTAGACCTGCAGTACAAATGCATGCACATTGATCTACATACACAGTGGTGTACAGCTACACACGGGCGGCACGGTGGCACAGTGGTTAGCACTGCTGCCTCACAGCGCCTGAGACCCGGGTTCAATTCCCGCCTCAGGCGACTGACTGTGTGGAGTTTGCACGTTCTCCCCGTGTCTGCATGGGTTTCCTCCGGGTGCTCCGGTTTCCTCCCACAGTCCAAAGATGTGCAGGCCAGGTGAATTGGCCATGCTAAATTGCCCATAGTGTTAGGTAAGGGGTAAATGTAGATGTAGGGGTATGGGTGGGTTACACTTCGGCGGGGCGGTGTGGACTTGTTGGGCCGAAGGGCCTGTTTCCACACTGTAAGTAATCTAATCTAAAAAAAACACAGCTCAGACCAACTCTATATACAGGTATGCTGACACACACACATTCATTTTCTCTGAAAGACTCTGGCAATTGCAATCTTGAGTAGACATTTACTAATACACCTGTTCAGAAATGCTGTTACACACCTCTGGTGCAGGTGGGGCTTGAACCTGGCTCAGAGAGAGGGACACTATCACTGAGCTACAAGAGCCCTCAGATTTGAGTATATGGGTGGGCAGAACAGTTTGAGTAAAGGATCTAAACCTAGGCCTCAACCTCTCTTCTACAGTGACAAGACAATAATCACAGAAATAATTAAAGGGGAGGCTGAAACATTTTAAAGAACAAGGGTTAGAGTTTAGATTTCTCTGCCATAAACTGTTATAGATATGGAGTCCATAGATAAGTTTTTTAAACTGCTGTTTGAAAAACAGGAATAATACTGAGCAGTTGATTGTGCAGGAGAGTAGAATTCAATTGAGTAGCTCATGTAGGTAAAAATATCAGAACTGACTTAATGGGCTGAATGGGTCCGTTTCTGTGCTGCGTCATCCTGCAATAATCAATGTCTATCCAATGATACAGCAAAAAGATCTGGAGTTTATTACGTTGGAGTTAGGGGCATGAAATCATGTAGCACATTGGTGCCATATAGTGTTCAGACAAAGGCCAACACCTCCCAGCTTGAATCTCAAGTCACTTCCTGATGGCAATATTTGAAAGGGATTTCAAAACTTGACAGAGATGTAGGAAAGTCTACATTTCCAGCTTCTGTTGTTATTGGTACTGTGCAATCTGCTTGTGATCTATTTAACAATCCAGTTACAGATCAATAACAGCAATTGCCACATACAACATAAAAAATAGCTCAGTACAGTAGGTTTTATTTTGTCCCAGTTTGTATATATTAAATGGCAGCCATTGTAAGTGCACTTATAATCCGTAGCTCTCCCCAGTACCTCAGCAGGTAAAAGCGCCACACTGGTGTAGTTCCAAACTATACAGAGCAGGAAGGTTCCAACATGATTTATGCTGAGCTAATAGACCTCAGTTGGAATACAAACAATGGTATACAATTGGTATCAGCACACACAGACTAAATGGCAGAGGCTGGGGAATGAGGGGAACCAGCTAGGTTTCCTAATCCTGATTTTGATCTGAGCCAGCTGTAAAGTACATTTTGTGGGTGCTTAATGAGAACACGATTTAACAGTGATCCCTTTCACTATTGAATTGCTTGCTGTAGCCCCTTTCCCTCCCACTCCCAACTATTCAGATAAAGTCAAAAATTGTGGGGCTGGAAAAGAACAGCAGGTCAGGCAGCATCCGAGGAACAGGGGAATCAACATTTCGGACATAAGCCTTTCATCAGGAATGTGTCAGATAAATTCACATAAAGTCCCAAGCCATGCAAATCAGAAGTACACGCTGGCT
Source organism: Chiloscyllium punctatum (assembly GCF_047496795.1). Taxonomy (NCBI): domain Eukaryota; kingdom Metazoa; phylum Chordata; class Chondrichthyes; order Orectolobiformes; family Hemiscylliidae; genus Chiloscyllium; species Chiloscyllium punctatum. The sequence goes on along the minus strand of NC_092791.1, from coordinate 20,527,346 downwards.
GAGGTTACCATAAAAGACTCTCCTTCTCAACCTTTCCCCTTGCCTGAGGTGTGGAGACCCTCGAGTTAAGTCACATGTCATCTCGCTCGCTCTAATGAGAGCAGCCCTATTCCATGATAAGAATATGACGACTTTACTAATTAGGATCTGGAATGCACTGCCTGGAAGTCTGGTGGATGGTATTGGATGGCAACTTATCTTGGGGGGGGGGAGGGATCTTATAGAAGTGTATAAAGTCTGAGAGACATGGATAGGGTGAATGCACTCAGCCTTTTTCCCAGGTTTGGGGAATTGAGGACTACAGAGCATCAGTTTAAGGTTAGAGGGGAAAGAATAAAAAGAAACCTGAGGGGTAACTTTTTTTACACAAAGAGAGAGAGAGACAGACAGACAGACAGACAGACAGACAGAGACACACTTTCCATGATCAAACAACCTTTGTCAGCTCACAAAGCTACCAGAAAGTGCTTAGCACCCACAGAATGAAATCCAAACACCTTTGAGAGAAAGTGGATCAAGGAAAATAAAGCACCCGTCTTACTATACTAAGGTGTTACATAAAACCACCCGAAAGTGCTTTACAGTGGCATTCTAAAACAAAAAAGGACACAATACCACAAACAGATACTAGGACAAATGACCAAAGCTTGTACAAAAAGGCCGATTTTAAGGAGTGTCTTGGAGGAGAGGTAGAGATGTGCGTAAGTTTAGAAAAATAATGTCTGTGCTTCAGATCCAGGCAGCTGAAGATCCAGCCGCCATCGCTAAGCAAGTATAATCCGGAATGCTGAAGAGGTCAGACTTCGAAAAGCAGAGATCTCAAAAGGATTGTCAGGCTGACAAAGATTGGAGAAGAAATGACTAAGATTTTTACAAATGTAAAAATTAAAATCAAGTGTTGCTTTTACAGAACCTAAAGTTATCGAGCACATGGGTGATGGGTAAATGGGACACAGTTTGAGTTAGGACACAGGCAACTGATTTTTGGATGAGCTCAAGTTTACAAAGAGTAGAAAGTGGGAGGCCAACCAACAGCATGTTAATTAAGTCTAAAAAAATAATAAAGGCATGGATAAGGATTTCAGCATAGAAGAGCTGGGGTAGGGGCAGAGTTGGGCAAAATTATGGAATTGGAAATAGACAGTCCTATTGATGGCACAGATGTGTGGTTGAAAGCTCCTCTTGGGATCAAATATGATACCAAGGTTGCCAACCGTCTGGCTTGGAGAGTTGCCAGGGAAAGGGTTGGATTTGGTGGCTAGGGAGCAGAATTTGCGGTGGGGACTAAAGACAATAGTTCATTCTTCCCAATATTTAATTGAAATTTAATTTTATTTAAAAAGAAAGTTAGATAAGTATTGATTTTGATCCTTAGCCACTATGAATATAAGGCATTATCCAGCACTCTGTGAAATCATGCTGACATAGTGCGTATTGAAGACAGGGCTGTTGGGAAAATCTCCAGACATGTCTAAGCCCAGAGAAAACAACTCTGAAATACTAACTCAGTAGCTGCCATATTGACTGGAGGAATAAATCTCACGCAGGTGGTGTACCCACAATAGTACAAATTTCTATAACATAATTTTTTAAAATCCTAACAGTCAGAAGTTCACAAATGAGTCAAGACAAACAGTTGGTAATATAATGATGTCACCAACAAAATAACTGCATGTTCTTACAGTTTTAAGCCTGAGACAGCAACTAGCACTTCAACTGACTTTCTATACTTTCTTCCCCTCCCTTTGCTTTTCTGAGCATTGTGACTTCTGCTGGGATCCAGTTGTGCTCACCCATTGGACAGTGCTTGTCCCCTGGCTCAGTCACAATGAGCATTGTGGCCACACCCAATCGTGGCACCAACAAGGTCAATTGTAGCTAAAGGGATGAGACCAACCAACTCGGTGCAAACCAGGTTTTAGAAACTAGAATCTTTTGATATGTCAGGCTCCATTTTTTGCCAACAGAGCAAACAGTGGAAGTAACAATATTACTGGAAGGCTCGTTTTAGAGTTTTGTATGTGTATTTATTCTAGACATTTGCTGCCAAAAATATGCAGAAAATAGCAAACACAATAAAACAATACCTGAACACTGAGAAAGTGAGAGTTGATTTTTTGATGAAAAAACAGGGAGAGGTAACATTCCAAATCTACAGAATGGAACCCAGTCACATTTTGCATGATGCTTGGTTATGCTTCAATCATGGGATCAGAGAAAGTGGCTTCCTTCTGTGCTACATTCAGGCCATCAAGTCTGTGATGTTCTTGACTCCTCAACTGGAGCTAATTCCTCAAACCTCACTTCCTTGTTCCTTCCTCATATCCTATTATATTTTGCCTCTTCAAGTACTTTTCAAAAATAAACCTAATTCACTTTCAAGTATATCAACCACAATAATGACAAAGAATTCGATGTGCTGACAATACTCTGAATTGAAATTGGGCAACTTTCCTCTTCATTTTTTGGCATGACAATCTGAACTTTGCGTCCCCTTCTTTGCTGAATCACCAACCAACAGAGGAAATCTTTTGCTGTTTTTCATCAAATCTTTCAAAGTCTTTCAGTGTTATGCAAATATGCATCGAGAGAGGCTCTGGACCACCTGTCTCCCCCGCCCCCCCAAAACAATAATAATAGGTTGTGATTTGTATAAACATTTAAACTATGCTTGATATGATGCCAGGCATCAGCTGACAGTTTTACAAAAAAAATGCCTCAAGTGTAAAAGCCTGTTACAGGGTATTTCATCTGACATTAGGAGCCATGTCGCAGCTCTGCAAATATGTCAAGAGGGGGTTGACAAACAGCGAGCAGTCACTTCCAACATGTTTTAACTTATTTCATTCATTGCCCGGATCAACCTAGTGGAGAAAAATAAACAGCAACGCAAAACATCCCAAGCTGCACATCCTGACCCCTAAATACATATCTAGAACATTCATTTGTAGGAGGGATCTTTACCCAAGAAACCGATAAATCAAAACGAAAAGCCGTGTTCCTTCTTTTCCCTCAATGTTATTACAAGCAGCACCGATTTATCCATATAAAAAAAGACGCAGTCCCCCTGCACCCAGTGAATAATGCAGCCTGGGCACATGCAGGGATTGAAATCGCACAGGATGAATAATGCCGCACACCAGACTGAAATAAAACTACAAAAAAAAGGGAGAGTTTTTTTTCCCCCTGTTGTCGCGACCGTAACATATATTCAGGCGCGCCACCTTTAGTTAAAACGATTCGGAAGACACTGACCGATGATTTCTTCCAGTTCGTAGGCATCTTTTGCATTTGGCCATTGGGACCCGGCAAACAGCTCCTCCGCCATGACGCTGTGAGTCACAATGCGGCGAGAGTCAGAGCCCGACAGGCTGCTGAAGAGAGAGAGAGAGAGAGAGCTCAGCAACTTTATTCAGGCTGGAGCCACACACATAGACACAGCACATACACCTCAGCGTACAATAGGGACCGGCACCGTCTAGCTGACACCTGATTGTTTAACGCAATACATACCTCAGGATACAAGCGGACAACCATCAGTGGTCGTGTTGTGATGGGCTCCAAATGATGCAGATATATCTCATGTCCGTTTTGCTCCATAGCAACAGTAGTTGCGCGAAACGCGTCTCTGTCAACTTGGAGTTTCGATAGTAATGGATGGTGATTGAACCGTCAGAATCTGTCCGAGGGTAGGAGTTGCTGCAGCGAAACAGAGTTCTTTTTGGGGGTGGGGGGGAAATCCTTCAGAGCCACTTTCTGCTGCCTCTGGCATCACATTCTGGGATAGAACTTCATCTCCGGTAGTGACACAAAACAGGCAGTATTCGCTAAGCTACCAGGATTGTCCAATACCATTGTAGTCAATGGAATTAAAAATCAGGTACTTTATATAATGGGCAACTGATCCATACCCCCCGCCCCCCATTTTACAGCACTGCCCAGAGTGGATTTTTACTTTCAAATTCTTCCTCTGCGCCCAGATCACTTAAGATGGGGTCGAATCACTACATGAAGAGCCCACGAAATACCTGATTCTAGGGGGATGGTTTTAAGGTCCTACTCAGAGCAGAAACAGTGCAGGTGGGCATTGAAAATAGTGCTCCAGATGGCACGCCAATATCCAACTCCATTCCATTTCCAGGCTTATTTCTAGAGGTGGAATAAGGTAGTCAATTCAGCCTGTTAGTGGTGACTTAAGGATAACTGTTGGAGGCCAACTCCAGCTTCTCAGTTCCCACAGACAGAGTAGGGGATGAGTAGCAAACAGTAGAGATGCGCTGAGGTGACGTTCTGGCAGCAGCCTGAAGGAGCTGGTGCTCCAAGCAGGTCTACGGAGGCCCTCTCTGCCTGCCTCTCCTCCCCATCACATGTACACAAGCGCAAATATAATTGTCCACATTAATCCCATTCCCTATCTTTTTTTCCACAGCCCTGCAATATTTGCCCTTTCAAATACTGCATGCATTCAATTTCCTTTGGAAAATTATTCGGGGAGGTGTCTCCACCACTCTTTCAGACAGTGCAATCTGTTTCAGAACTTCTTGCATTTTTAAAAATAATTTTAACTCGCCTGTCCAGTGATGTTATTACACAGGTGGGACTTGAACCCAGGTCTCCTTCCTTGTTTCTGTTTTTTTTTAACCAATTACATTCAATCTGAGACCTTGGTTTGGTAATTTTCCTGACTGTGAAAACAGTCCCTACTCTCTTGACACTTCTCTATCAGGAACAAATGGAGAAGTATTGGTACCTTGGGAATGGTGCTATTGGAAGTGAAAAAAAAATGAAGTAGCATTTATGTTAAATAATTACAATGTGTTAGTAGAAGAGGAGGGTAGTATACAGGACATCCCAGGGAAACAAATTCTGAATCAGAGCTTGGAACTCACCAAATTTAACATAAGGAAAATTATTAATTAACAGAAAGATGCACTTAAAAGTGACAAATCTTAACACAAATGATTTTCATTCCAGGATTTTAGAGGAAACAGGTTCAAAATTGCAGATTATCTATTATCTTTCAGTGTTCTCTTGATTTGGGAATCTTTTCTTCAGTTTCTCTCTCCGTTATTTAAGACTGGTGAGAGAGAGAAACCAGTTACCTAACATCTATTGTTGGAAATTTCTAGAGTTGAAGGATACAGTGACTGAATACCTTGAACATTTTAAGTTGAACAGAGAGAATCAGCACAGAGTTGTAAGAGATAGGTCATAGCTAAGTGTTTGGATATTTTGAAGAAATAATTTCTAGAAGGCATTTAATAGAAACCTCTCATAAGAGATAGGGCCAGGTTTATCCTTCCAAGTTAAAGAGTGGCAGCAAGCAAATTTCCTGGCATAATTTCTGCCCTGTCAAGGACTAGGGCATTATCTCAGACAATCATATGCTTCTCAGCAAATTATTTATTCAAGCAAGGTATTGGGTGTATTACTTTGCAAATCACACAGTGAGTGAGACAGAAGTGCTTGCCATGACTAGGACTGTCCAGCTGCCAAGACTCTTGCACCTTATTTAAAGCCCAGTTGGACACAACTTTAGATGCTGCAAGCCAGGAACTTACCTTCACACAGTGGTGCTCACCTCTAAAATCTCAACACATGGAGCAGAGGAAAACAAAGCTGTCTCCTCTTTTCATGGAGAAAGATTTTGAGATGCTAGTGGATAGGGTAATAGTCCCCTTCATGGATGACCGCAACAGGAGCCCGCCCACCAGACCCAGAAAACCTGGGCAGCGATAGAACCATGTATCAGTGCTGTCTCTCTGTGAAAAATGATGCCCAGGAGTGCTGACAGAAGGTCATAACCTCCAGAGCTCTGCGAGGGTAAGTTACACCATCTTCTCTTTGCTACCTCACGTTCACAGGGCCATCACTCATACTAACTCTGCCTCACCACAACTGTTTCCTTAAAGTGCACAAGGAGAACGATATCTGCCATCCCACCCACTGGTGGTTGACCTCCTAGTCTTCTTGTGGGCCAATTTTTCTGCAATAAAGAGAAGGATTGAATATGATGCAAGAGCAATTAGTGATTATACACGAGTACTAGAGGAGGTGCGGTGATCCCAGTGAGTCAGCAGCAAGGTAGGAAGGGTGACTGAACATGCATCTCACTAAGGGTGATTAACTACAACCCTCAGCATCACTCCATTCAATGACACCCACATAACCCTCTACAATTATTAACTATTGCACTTCCCACTATTATGGTCCAGACCTAAACCCCTTGAGAAAGATTAAGAAGATAGCCTACAGCCTAACCTTTTCTTGTTTTAAAAGGTAAATGTAAGGCATTGCATTCCAGATGCAATTTGATTGGTCTAACTATCAGCTTTAAGCAAAACACACTTAAATTTTTACACAAAAGATAAAATACCTACAAAATAATAAAAATAACAGAAAAGAATTGGCTTAACTACAACTCTATTGAAATGCTTAACAAAATAATATATACATTAACTACTACTAATTAGCTGTTCTAATGTAGCAGTATGCCATAAACACACACTTGGCAAAAGTAAATTCAGTCAATTAGATTGTCTCACATGCAATTCTAGCGGTAGGAAGAGAACCCCAGCTTTTAGCTGTAACAGAGAGAGGAATAATAGCATCCACATCTTGTTTCAACACCCCAGCAACTGCTACTGAAGGCTAAAACTAAAAAAAAATCCTGGTTCTGTGGGTGCTTGACCCCACCCATTCAGGCTGCTTTTATTGATCCAACTTAAAAAAAACCCCAAAACCTCACAAGCTGTTTATTGGCTTTGAGCAGTCCGCTTTCCACCTCTGTCTTAACCTTTCTTTGTGTATAAAAAAAGGACAAAATACACCTCTTAAAGCCATAGTATCATCACACTACTCACTCACTGGGGTCACCTCTGGTGCTCATGTATGATCACTAACTGCTCTTGCAGCCACTTCCAACATACTCAATCTTTCTCTTATTACAGGAAGTACTGGCTCATAATGAGGCTGAGAGGTCCAAGACTGGTGGGAGGTGGTAGACATCAGGCTCCTTATGCATTTTTGAGGAGAAGATTGTGGACGTAGCTGGGAGAAACAACAAAATATGTGGCAGGCAGGCAGACAACCACTGTTCCCTCTAAGCTGTATAGCCATGTGACCGCACAGCCACGTGAAGATCAATCGGTGTGCTGATTACCTCAATGAACCCCGTGACTGGGGCCATTGAATTGCTTCCCTTGTTCTCCCCCCCCCCACCATTAAAGCAATATTTTTTTTGTGTGTGTAGGGGAAGGTTTAGAAGGGGTTTTAACTAGTATGTCAATAATTCATCGCTATTTATTTGTAATAAATAGTCATTGTTAAGCACATAAACCTTGTCTGTGTTTTCTGTTCATCTGGGTCTACCTGGTAGATAAATCGGGGAATTTTGCATTATTGGATAGCACCTGTAACGTTTGTGATGACATTAGGAGTAGTGGGGCTTGATTTCCAATGCACTACCCCACTGAGGCAGACACTTTAACAATCAAGCTGCATGTTATGCCTCCACACGGGTCGCATGGAGGTTTTCTAAGGAGGTAGTGATCATGCCTTGGTAAGATATTCTGAGGTATATGACCTCCAATATCAATTGTGAATTTCGCTGTTTGTTAAGTTTTCCTAGCCACACTCTGATGTCCAGCGATACATGAATTCAAACAGCAAAAGGCAGTGACTGTGCAGATTCGCTGCCTTGTCAGTTAGCGGCATGGGGTTCTTTCTCTCTCGCTCGCTCTCTATCTTTCTACCTCTCCTTCACTGACCATGTGCTGCCTGTTATCTGTCCTTCTCCCTTTTAAAAGTGTTGTTGTTTTGATCTTTTTCCCTCCAAAGTTCCAAAACAATGCAACTGTATATAAAACAGTTATTGCTGCTCCTGGAATTCGAGGAAATCACCTCCAGCACCTAAAAATACCTCAAAAACAAGGAGCAGCTGTTACAGCCACAAACTTTTCCCATCCTCCAACATGGCTTTGTACGTGGGAAATCATATCTCACAAACTTGATTCAGTTTTTTCAAGAAGTAACAAAGAGAATTGATGAGGGCAGAGCGGTAGACGTGATCTATATGGACTAGGCAAAAGTGAGAACTACAGATGCTGGAGATCAGGGTCAAGAGTGTGGTGCTGGAAAAGCACAGGTCAGGCAGCATCCGAGGAGCAGGAGAAATATCTCTCCAACCCCTTGGCTCACAGCCCCATTCCTGAATGTCGATTCTCCTGCTCCTCGGATGCTGCCTCATCTGCTGTGCTTTTCCAGCACCACACTCTCGACTGGTGAGCTTTATGGACTTCAGTAAGGCATTTGACAAGGTTCCCAGTGGGAGACTGGTTAGCAAGGTTAGATCTCATGGAATACAGGGAGAACTAACCATTTGGGTACAGAACTGACTCAAAGTTAGAAGACAGGGGGTGGTGGTGGAAGGTTGTTTTTCAGACTGACAATTACTGACCTTCAGATGAAGTGAGAATTGAAGGTAGATGGTAAGCATTGCTTAATCTATGGAGGCATAGTCACTGCTATTGTCCCATGAGATTCCTCAAAAAATGTTACAAACTCCATCCACAGAGCAAAAAAAAAACAGAAGAAATTTCCTTCTTCCACTTTGAATGTAATGGGTCATTCTTTGAACTTATTGTGTAGTTGATTATTTGATAAATATGGTGAAGTTCCAAATTTATATTTGTATGAATAACTTGTAGGTTCTGCTGTAACTAATGAATTTCCACATTCCTTTGGTGTTGCTATTCCTCTGGTCCCAATGACCCTTCAACCCCTACCCATTTTGGTTGAATGCCTTTATATTACAATTAATTCACCTGTTTTACCTCAGAGCCTATGAATGTGGGGGTTCCTACACCCATTCTGGTCCTATACACACCCACGTAGAGGCCAGAATTATTGTGACCTGCTTGAACCACATGCCCTGCTTCAAATGTTCCCAGTCCCCTCAATTCACTATGAAGTCCTAATTTCCTCCCTGTCTCCAACTGCCTCCTTGTCAGCATCAATATTCCCGTGGAGACCCAGTGCAATGAGGCACATCGCTAATACTTGCCTGCTTTCCCCAGGATGCAATGGACTGATCACTGATAAGTCCCTGATTATTAGTGATTGAACATTTTTGACGGGCACATGGCTACTCCCTGTACGCATCTCTCAACATCACCTAGACTGACCTACACATAAATCACTGGACTGATTGTGTTTGAGCTTGAGGACTGGCCATAGCCCAATCCCCAGACTGCAACAATACAGATCCCTGGACTTACAAAGGACCAATCACCTGACTGACTGGCCAAACCCCTGAAGTGGGATCAGACTAACCCCTTGACTGACTGTGGCAGTAACTCCTGATTGACTGGAGCCCACCCTCACCCTACTAAACATACAACCCATTTGACTTTCACATATTGCCATTATCTTCAAGCATGTGCAATGCGTTTGCTATTTCAGCTGCTGGCACATGTTGCAGCTCTGACTTTGATGAAGAATGCCATAAATGTTAAATGCCTCTCTTACTTTTCAGTGCACCCTACTGCCACAAGCCATTTGGCTAGAGCTAGTAATAAGATGGAATTAATAATGGATCTCATACTTATGGAACCTTTAGTACAAGGTGATCATAACATGGTAAAATTTCAAATTCAGTTTGAGGGTGGGCAATTTGGGTCTCAAACTAGTGTCCTCAACTTAAATCAAGGAAATGACAGACAGATTCATAGAGATGTACAGTACAGAAACAGACTCTTCGGTCTAACTCATCCATGCTGACCAGATATTCTAAATTTGTCCAGTCTCATTTGCCAGCATATGGCCCATATCCCTCTAAACTCTTCCTATTCATATACCCATCCAGATGCCTTGTAAATGCTGTAATTGTACTAGCCTCCACCACTTCCTCTGACAGTTCATTCCATACATGTACCAGCCTCTGCATGAAAAAGTTGCTCCTTAGGTCTCTTTTATATCTTTCCCCTCACCCTAAACCTAAACCCTCTCGTTCTGGACTCCCCCAACTCCAGGGAAATGACTTTATTTATTTAACCTATCCATGCTCTTCATGATTTATGAGGTCACCCCACAGCCTCCAACACTCCAGGGAAAAAGGCCCCAGCCTATTCAGCCTCTCCCCATAGCTTAAATCCTCCAACCCTGGCAAAATCCTTGTAAATCTTTTCTGAACCCTTTCAAGTTTCACAACATCTTTCTGATAGGAAGGAGACCAGAATTGCGTGCAATATTCCAACAGTGGCCTAACCAATGTCCTGTACAGCCGCAACATGACCTCCCAACTCCTGTACTCAATACTCTGACCAATAAAAGAAAGCATACCAAACACCTTCTTCACTATCCTATCTAACTGTGACTCGACTTTCATGGAGCTATGAACCTGCACTCCAAGGTCTCTTTCTTCAGCAACACTCCTTAGGACCTTATCATTAAGTGTATAAGTCCTGCTAAGATTTGCCTTTCCAAAATCCAGCACCTCACATTTATCAAAATTAAACTCCATCTGCCATTCCTTGGCCCATTGGCCCATCTGATTAAGATCCTGTTGTAATTTGAGGTAACCTTCTTCGCTATCCACTACACCTCCAATTTTGGTGTCATCTGCAAATTTACTAACTGTTCCTCCTATGTTCACATCCAAATCATTTACATAAATGACAAAAAACAGTGGACCCAGCACCGATCCTTGTGGCACTCCACTGGTCACAGGCCTCCAATCTGAAAAGCAACCCTCCAGCACCATCCTTCTACCTTTGAGCCAGTTCTGTATCCAAATGGCTAGTTCTCCCTGTATTCTATGAGATCTAACCTTGCTAACCAGTCTCCCATGGGGAACCTTGTCGAATGCCTTACTGAAGTCCATACAAATCACGTCCACCACTCTGCCCTCATCAATCCTCTTTGTTACTTCTTCAAAAAAACTCAATCAAGTTAATGAGACATGATTTCCCATGCACAAAGCCATGCTGAATATCCCTAAGCAGTCCTTGCCTTTCCAAGTACACGTAAATCCTGGCCCTCAGGATTCCCTCCAACAACTTGGCCACCACCAAGGTCCGGCTCACTGGTCTATAGTTCCCTGGCTTGTCTTTACCACCCTTCTTAAACAGTGGCACCACGTTAGCCAACCTCCAGTCTTCCAGCACCTCACCCATGACTATCAATGATACAAATATCTTAGGAAAGTGCCCAGCAATCACTTCTCTAGCTTTCCACAGAGTTCTAGAGTACACCTGATCAGATCCTGGGGATTTATCAATTTTTATGCGTTTCAAGACATCCAGCACTTCCTCCTCTGTAATATGGACATTTTTCAAGATATCATCATCTATTTCCTCTAATTCTATATCTTTCATGTTCTTCTCCACAGTAAATACTGATGCAAAATATTTGTTTAATATCTCCCTCACATCCTGCGGTTCCACACATAGGCTGCCTTGCTGATCTTTGAGGGGCACTATTCTCTCCCTAGTTACCTTTTGTCCTGAATGTATTTATAAAATACCTTTGGATTCTCCTTAATCCTATTTGCCAAAGCTATCTCATGTCCTCTTTTTGCCCTCCTGATTTCCCTCTTAAGTATACTTCTATTCCCTTTATATTTTTCTAAGGATTCACTCAATCTCTACTGCTGTACCTAACATATGCTGCCTTCTTTTTCTGAACAAAACCCTCAATTTCTTTAGTCATCCAGCATTCTCTATATCTACCAGTCTTTCCTTTCACCCGACAAGAATATACTGTCTCTGGACTCTCATTATCTCATTTCTGTAGGCTTCCCATTTTCCAGCCGTCCCTTTACCTGCAAACATCTGCCCCCGATCAGCTTTTGAAAGTTCTTGCGTAATACTGTCAAAATTGGCCTTCCTCCAATTTAGAACTTCAACTTTTAGATCCGGTCTATCCATCACTATTTTAAAACAAATAGAATTATGGTCCCTACCCCAAAGTGCTCCCCCACTGACACCTCAGTCACCTGCCCTGCCTCATTTCCCAAGAGTAGGTCAAGTTTTGCACCTTCTCTAGTAGGTACATCCACACACTGAATCAGAAATTTTCTTGTACACACTTAGTAAGTTCCTCTCTATTCAAACCCTTAACACTACGGCAGTCCCAGATTGTTTGGAAAGTTAAAATCCCCTACCATAACCACCCTATTATCCTTACAGAAAACTCAGATCTCCTGTCAAATTTGTTTCTCAATTTTCCGTTGACTATTGGAGAGTCTATAGTACAATCCCAATAAGGTGATCATCCCTTTCTTATTTCTCAGTTCCACCAAAATAACTTCCTGGACACATTCCCAGGAATATCCTCCCTAAGTACAGATGTAATGTTATCCCTTATCAAAAATACCACTCCCTTTCTTCTCTTTCTATCCTTCCAAAAGCATTTATATCCTGGAACATTAAGCTGCCAGTCCTGCCCATCCCTGAGCCATGTTTCTGTAATTGCTATGATATCCCAGTCCCATGTTCCTAACCATGCCCTGAGTTCATCTGCCTTTCCTGTTAGGCCTCTTGCATTGATATAAATGCAGTTTAATTTATCAGTCCTACCTCATTCACTGCTTTGTTCCTTTTCGCAACTGTACCAGTCTCAGACTGATCTCTTCCCTCACTATCTCCCTGGATCCCACCACCCCACCTTATACAGTCATAGAGTCATTGAGATGTACAGCATGGAAATAGACCCTTCGGTCCAACTCATCCATGATGACTAGATATCCCAACCTATACTGGTCCCATTTGTCAGCACTTGGCCCATATCCCTCTAAACCCTTCCTGTTAGAACATAGAATGTTACAGCACAGTACAGGCCCTTCGGCCCTCGATGTTGCGCCGACCTGTGAAATTAATTTGATGCCCATCTAACCTACACCGGTCCATTATTATCCATACGTATGTCCAATACCCATTTAAATGCCCTTAACACAAGGGAACAACATTTGCTATCCTCCAGTCTTCTGGCACTACTCCTGTAGACAATGACATAAAGATCAAAGCTAAAGGCTCTGCAATCTCTTCTCTGGCTTCCCAGAGAATCTGAACATAAATCCCATCTGGCCCAAGGGTCTTATCTATTTTCAGATCTTCCAAAATTGCTAAAACTTCCTCTTTGTCAACTGCAATCCAATCTAATCTTGTTGCATATATCTTTGTATTCTCACTAACATTGCCCTTTTTAACGTGAATACTGATGAAAAGTATTCATTAAGCGCTTCCCCATGTCCTCAGATTCCACACACAACTTCGCACTACTATCTTTGATTGGCCCTAATCTTACTCTAGTCATTCTTTTATTCCTGATACACCTATAGAAGGCCTTAGAGTTTTCCTTGATCCTATTCACCAACAACTTCTCATGTCCCCTCCTGGCTCTTCTTAGCCCTCTCTTTAGATCTTTTCTGGCTAACTTAAAATCTCAAGCCCCCTAACTCAGCCTTCATGCCTCATCCTCACATAAGCCTTCTTCTTCTTCCTCTTGACAAGAGCTTCAACTTCTTTAGTAAACCATGGCTCCCTTCTCTACAACTACCTCCCTGCCTGATAGGTATATACTTATCAAGCACCCGCAGTAGTTGTTCCCTGAATAAGCTCCACATTTCAAGTGTGTCCATCCCTTGCAGTTTCCTTCCCTATCCTATGCATCCTAAATCTTGCCTAATCGCATCATAATTGCCTTTCCCTGAGGTATATACCTATCCCTGGCCATTTGCTATTGTAAACATACCTGAATTGTGGTCACTATTCATATACCCATTCAGATGCCTTTTAAAATGTTGCAATTGTACCAATCTCCACCACTTCCTCTGGCAGCTCATTCCATACACATACCACCCTCTGTGTGAAAAAGCTGCCCTTTCCCCTCTCACCCTAAACCTATGCCCTCTAGTTCTGGACTCCCCGACCCCAGGGAAAAGACTTTGCCTATTTATCCTATCCATGCCCTCATGATTTTATAAACCTTTATATGGTCACCTCTCAGCCTCCAATGCTCCAGGGAAAACAGCCCCAGCCTGTTCAGCATCTCCCTATAGCTCAAATCCTCCAACCCTGGCAACATCCTTGTAAATCTTTTCTGAACTCTTTCAAGTTTCACAACATATTTCCGATAGGAAGGAGACCAGAATTGCATGCAATATTCCAACAGTGGCCTAACCAATGTCCTGTATAGGCGCAACATGACCTCCCAACTCCTATACTCAATACTCTGACCAATAAAATAAAGCATACCAAACGCCTTCCTCACTATCCTATCTACCTGCAACTCCACTTTCAAGGAGCTATGAACCTGCACTCCAAGCAACACTCCTTCACACCTTACTGGTTTAAATCCTCCAACGCAGCTCCAGCAAATCTCCCTGTCCAGTATATTAGTCCCCTTCCAATTTAGGTGCAGTCTGGGGTGGCACGGTGGCTCAGTGGTTAGCACTGCTCCCTCACAGCGCCAGGGACCCAGGTTCGATTCAGGCGACTGTCTGTGTGGAGTTTGCACATTCTCCCTGTGTCTGTGTGGGTTTCCTCTGGGTGCTCTGGTTTCCTCCCACAGTCCAAAGATGTGCAGGTTAGGTGAATTGGTCATGCTAAATTGCCCATAGAGTTAGGTGCATTGAGATCTGTCTCTGAGGGTTGGGTCTGGGTGGGTTACTCTTCGGAGGGTTGGTGTGGACTAGTTGGGCCGAAGGGCCTGTTCCATGTTGTAAAGAATCTAATCCTTCTTATATTGGTCACTTCTATCCTAGAACTGATTCCAATTATCCAAACATGTGAACCCTGTCTGTGACTCTGACTAGAGAGAGTTCCTTAACACAATTGATCGCTTGGAACCTGACATACCCCTCATTATATTAGAGGCTGTCTCGATACCAGAAACGTGGTTGTTCGTGCTATATTCTCCTGAGAGTCCATCACCCCCTACATTTTCCAGAACAGCATACTTGTTTGAGATGGGGATAGCCACAGGAGATTCCTGCACTACCCGTCTCCCTCTCCTACCTTTCCTGGATGTAACCCATCTACCTAACTGTGTCTGTGGTTTTTCTCCCTTCCTATAATAGCCATCCATTACACCCCCTAGCTCCTGTGAATTCCTTATTGCCTCTAACTGCCACTCCAACTGATCCACGCAATCGGGTAGGATTCACAACCAAACACACTTACTGCAGACATAATCATCTGTAACATGGAAACTCCCCCAAACCTCCCACATCAGCTAGGAAGTGCACATCACTCTACTAAAGGCCATCTTTGCACCTTAACAGTCTACAGACCCAGAATATAACAAAGTCTTACTGCTCTAAGAAGCGCTGCTACAGGCTAATTTAGTACCTATTTTTTATACTTTTTAAATTTAATCAAGAGACAGATCTCAATAAGACATATAATCAACAAAGAACCCACTCCATTCGCTACTGTAGATTTACAAAAAAACAGCATGGTTACACTTAAAAACTATGCACTTAGCTTGCTCCCGTGCTGTGAGCTCTCCCATAAAAGGTTCCTCCAAGGTTAGCTATGAATTTTGTTGTTTATTAGTTTTTCTTAGACACACTCTTGATGTCCAGAGCCACTTGAACTCAAGGGGAAGCTATGCAGATTCAGGGACCATGTGGTCACTGCCTCTGTCTCTCTTCTTTTTTTAAAGTGCCGTTGGTTGGATCTTTTATTTCCCCCAAGCTCCAAAACAATGCAACAGTTTATAAAACAATAATTACTATTCCTGGAATTCAAGGAAATCAGCTCCAACACCTAAAATACCTCGAAAAAAAGGAGCTGTCCTCCACCTTGGATTACCTAAAATCCTTCACAAAAAAAAGAAAAATCGGTCTGGAAAATAGGCTAAGACAAGTCAGTGGCAGACATTTAAGCAGATAGTTCATCACATGGAACATAAGAACTGGGAGCTGAAGATGGCAAGTCAGTTCCTCGAGCCTGCTCCACCATTTAACATGACGTGGCACGATCATCTCATCTTGGCTTCAACTCCTTTTCCTGCCTGTTCTTCAAAAGCTTTCAACCCATTACTAATTAAGAATCTGTCTATCTCCTCCTTAAATTGCTCAATACACCAGCATCCACCGCACTCTGTGGAGTGAATTCCACATAGTCACAACTTTTTGACAGAGGTAATTCCTGCTCAGCTCTGTTTTAAATCTGCTATTCTCTCTAATTTAATAATATCCTTCCAATAACTAGGTGACCAGTACTGCACACAGTACTCCAGAAGAGGCCTCATCAATGTCCTGTACCACCTCAACATGACATCCCCAACTCCTATACTCAAAGGTATGAGCAATTAAGGCAAGCATCCTAAACACCTTCCTAACTACCCTATCTTTCTATGATGTAAACCTCAAAGAATTATGTACCTGAACTCTTAAGTCTCTCAGTTCTATAACATTATCCAAGGTACTACTTTTAATTGTAGGAGTCTTTTCCTTTTTATTTTACCTTGCATTTATCCAAATTAAACTCTATCTGTCACTCTTCAGCCCATTGACCCAATTGATCAAGATCTCTTTATAATCTTAGATAACCTTCTTCACTGTCCACTATACCACCAATCTTGGTGTAATCTGCAAACTTATTAACCATGCCTTCTATATTCTCATCTGAATCATTTATGTACATGACAAAGAAAAGTGGACCCAGTGCTGATCCCTGTGGAACACTGCTGGTCACAGGCCTTCAGTCCGAAAAACAACACCATCACTGTCTGTGTCCTGCTGTTAGGCCAATTTTGTATCCAATTGGCAAGCTTACCCTGAATCCCATGTGATTTAACTTTACTAATTAGTTTACCATGCAGGACCTTGTCAAAGGCTTTACTAAAGTCCAAGTAAACAATGTCTACCGTTCTACCTTCAATCTTCTTGGTTACTTCCTCAAAAAAAACCTCAATCAAGTTTGTAAGACAATTTCCCCTCACACAAAACCATGCTGACTATCCCTAATCATTCCTTGCCTTTCCAAATGCATATAAATCCTATCTTTCAGAATCACTTCCAACAACTTACCAAAGTCAGATTCTCAAGTCTCTAGTTCCCAGGCTTCTCCTTACATCCCTTCTTAAATAAAGGCACAACATTAGCCACTTTCCAATCATCTGGCACCTCACCCATAGTTATAGATGATGCAAAATTATTTCTGCAAGGGGCCCTGCAATTTCCTCCCTAAAATCCTGGGATATACAAGATCAAGTCATGTGACCAATGGTGAGCCAAACAGGTTAGTGAGCTTGTTCAGACTTGTTCTGTGCTTTTATAGAGTGCACACCTACCAAGTAAAACCTTCCTTTCAGGTTGCAGTGAACAATGAGTTTGTGTTTTATTTAGTTCTGACTGAAGCCTCGTAATTGCCTAGTACAGAATAGGATGTACAGTTTTGGTCCCCGTATTTTAAAAAAAAGGATATACTGGAATTGGAGATAATTCAAAAGAGATTGATTCCTGGGATGAAGGGGATGACAAATCAAGAATGGCTGAAGAGGTTAGGCCTTTATTCATTAGAGTTGAGAAGAATGAGAGATGATTTTATTTAAACATACATGACTCTGAGGGGGCTTGATAAAGAAAATGTTGAGAAGAGGTTTCCACTAGTGGGGAATCTCAAACTAGGGGGACTAGTTTGAGAATAAAGAAACAACCCACTGAAAACTGAGATGGTAAGTGTCTGGAGTTCTCTACCCCAGAGAATTATGAATTAAATTGAATTGAATTTAATGTCATGTGTACCGAGGCACAGTGAAAAGCTTTGTCTTGCGAGTAATACAGGCAGATCACAGAGTTAAATAGCATAGATAAGTAAATAATAGGTAAACAGTGGCAAAAACAAAAACATAGGTACAGGCAAATGTTAAGAGTTTGCGAGTCCATTCAGTATTCTAACAGCAGTAGGGTAGAAACTGTTACAAAACTGGCTAATGCATGTTCAGGCTTCTGTACCTTCTCCCCGATGGTAGAGATTGTAGAAAAACATTGCCAGGGTGGGATGGATCTTTGAGAATGCTGGCAGCCTTTCCCTGACAGCGGGCCTGGTAGATGGATTCTATAGATGGGAGGTTGGCCTTTGTGATTGTCCAGGCCGAGTTCACCACTCTCTGTAACTGTCTCCGATCTTGAATCGTACAGTTAGCATACCAGGTAGTGATACATCCAGACAGAATGCTCTCAATGGTGCACCTAGAAATGTTGGCAAGGGTATGCGCCATCACACCAAATTTCCTCAGCTGCCTGAGGAAGAAGAGTTGTTGTTGGGCCTTTGTAACCAGTGCATCCACATGAAGAGTGCAAGGAAGCTTGTTGTTGATGACCACTCCCATTAGCTGGACACTCTCCACTCATTCCACCTCTGTGCTGTTAATGTGTAGGGGGGCATGAGTAACATTCCGCCGAAAGTCAATAATGACTTCCTTGGTTTTGCCGCATCGAGAGCTAGGTTGTTCTCAATGCACCATTTTTCCAGGTCTTTCACCTCCCGTCTGTAGTCTGTTTTGTCGCCATCTGAGATTCGACCAACTATGGTAGTGTCATCAGCGAACTTGTAACTGGCATTC
Organism: Chiloscyllium punctatum; assembly: GCF_047496795.1. Classification (NCBI taxonomy): domain Eukaryota; kingdom Metazoa; phylum Chordata; class Chondrichthyes; order Orectolobiformes; family Hemiscylliidae; genus Chiloscyllium; species Chiloscyllium punctatum. Next base: position 20,508,770 of record NC_092791.1, on the reverse strand, counting down.
ATCTGGTATTGGAGGTTAGATCAGAGGGCGTGGGCTAGGCAAGCATGTTGATTTTGCCTAGCGCGCACACTGTGCAATGTAACTTGGACGCCTCTAAGGTTTTTTTTGTATGTCCTTGCTCACTATGATCTGCCTCTACTGCTCACAAACAAAGCTTTTCACTGTACTTAGGTACACATGACAATCAACCAACCAAACATTTAAAACAAGGATAGATAAGTGTTTTAAATATCAGGGAGTTGAGGACTAAGGTGAGCTGGCTCAAAAGAGGAGTTGAGACCTCGGAAGATCAGCCATGATCTTATTGAATGGCAGGGCAGGCTTGAGGAGCCAAATGGCCTGTTCTTGCTCCTGCTCCTATTTCTTAGGGCTTGATTGCTGTGCTAAAAATGCAGTCTAAGCCAATTTAAGGTTGCCTGCCTCTAACTTAGCATTAAAGACATCTATGCTAAAACAAAGCAGGCTGTGTCAGTCACAAAGGCTGTCTGCATCTAACTGAGCATTAAAGATCTTCTGTTCTAAGATAAGTCACAGAAGATGCCTCGATCCGTATCAGTGCTAAGGATCTGGGATAGATGCACAAGATATCGGTCACGATGTATAGGCATGTCACAATCATGCAAGTCCTGAGTCTATCTCAACACTAAAGTATTAATGTTTGATTTAGTTATTGTCATGTGTATTTTGTTACAAAATATAGTAAAGAGTGTTGTATGGTGTCATAAAATCCGACACGATCTTAAAACACAGAAAAATAAACCAAATCAGACTATAAAAAGGCAGAGAAATGGACAAATATAGAAAATGTGTTCAAACTTACTTCTTGTTAAGTGCTCTGCCATGGGCCTGGGGCCCAGGCACGAGTTCCCTTTACCACACCACTGCTGCAGGAATGAAAGTCGCCACTCTGTGGTACCGACTTGCCTCCACTGACACACTGGCTACTAGGAGTCCTTGATTTACTTCACCAATGCTGCCAGGTACCACACTGGCACAAACTCAACTCCACCACTGCCATGAGTCCACTTTGAGCCCACGTTGCAAATGAAGCCACTGCCAATGCCGCCAGATTTCATACTGGGCCAATATGTGCAACTGCTGCTGCCTCAATGAATCTGCTCAGGACACAGATGCTGCCAGGAATCCAAACCCACTTCCAACGCCCCCGCCACAAGTCCACGCTGCTGGGCCCATTTGCAGTCTCTGATGGATACCATTGCCCTGACCGAGGTCTTCCCAAGAGGTAAGTAAAAGAGAAAAAAAAAATTTAAATGAGAGAAAAGAAAAGCAGATGGAGCAGAAAAGCCCCAGGCTCAGAAGCCCTACTCCACCGCCTTACTGAAAAGTACACACCGAGTTGGACCGAGGCCAAGCACTAGGATGTTGTGCAGCTAGTGCTTTGCTGATGCCATATTATGTGGATGAAGGGTCCAAGAAGAGCATGCCAATTGATCATGAAGGTACCTTATGCAGAAGCTGCGGTTTCAGAGGAGAAGCTAGATGGTCATCATCACCATTCAACAAGCTGCAATGGATAACCGCCAGACAAGCCACTTTGTTTCATCCGTGCACTTTTTTTAATCCAACCATGCAAAAGAAGACTGGGAGTGTTATGTTAATATGGTAAGTTGGGCTATAAATGAGACACAAACACATGAGCTTCACACCAGCTGACAGCAAGATTTTAAAATTGCCATCTCAGGCATGAGGACTTAATTGTGATATGAAGAAACTGCTGGAGACACTGGTTATTGTAAAGGATATGGGAGAAAGAGTTGTGCTACAAGAATTTCCAGATGACTAGCCAAGCTGTTCCAGTACACTTACAACACTGGCATCAACCCAGCAATGTGGAAAATTGCCCAGGTATGTCCTGTAGACAAAAAAAAACAGGACAAATCCAAACCGACCAATTACCTAATCATCAGTCTACGCTTGATCATCCATAAACCGATGGAAGGGGTCATCAACAGTGCTATCATGCAGTCCTTGGTTAACAATAACCTGCTCACTGACACCCAGTTTGGTTCTGCCAGGGCCACTCAGATGCTAATCTTATTACGTTCTTCCTTCAAACCTGGACAAAAGAGCTGAATTCCAGAGGTGACGTGAGAGTGACTGCCCTTGATATCAAAGCTGCATTTGACAGTGTGCAAATGACATTATCATCACTGAATTTGCTTCTAACAACATCAAGGAGCCCTCGCAAAACTAGAGTCAATGGGAATCAGGGGGATAATTCTTTGCTGGCTGGAGTCAAAACAGAGAAAGATAGTTGTGGTTATTGAAGTTCAATCATCTAAGCTGCAATATATCACTGCAGGAGTTCCTCAGGGTATTGTCCTCGGCCCAGACATCTTCAGCTGCTTCAATGACCGTTCCTCCATCATAACATCAGAAGGACAACAGCATCAAATACATGGATAGACCACCACCTAGTTCCTTTCCAAGCCACTCAACATCTTGACTTGCACCCCACTATGCTAACATTTTCATGTACGAGTTCAAACAAGACTTCTTTGCTGCACAGGATCTCCAACCAGCACTACACACCAGATATATTGACAACATTTTCTTCCTCTGGACCCATGGCGAGGAGTCACTGAAACAACTACACAGTGATATCAACAAGTTTCCTCCCACCATCAGACTCACCATGGAGTACTCTTTAGTATCAGTCTCATTCTTGGACACACGCATCTCGCGCACCTCAGTACCTCACTCTACTGCAACCCCATGGATAACCTCACAATGGTGCACTTTCCTAGCTTCCACAAGAAACATATTAAAACAGCCATCCCTTATGGACAAGCCCTGCACATACACAGGATCTGTTCAGATGAGGAGGAACACAACAGACACCTGAGGGTGCTCAAGGATGCCGTCGTAAGAACAGGGTATGATGCTCAACTCATCGATTGCCAGTTCCAACGTGCCACAGTGAGAAACCATGATGACCTCCTCAGGAGGCAGACATGGGATGCAGCCGAGAGGGCACCCTTCACTGTCCAGTACTTCCCGTGAGTGGAGAATCTATGCCATGTTCTTTGTAGCCTGCAACACATTATCAATTAAGATGAGCACCTCGCCAAGACCTTCCCTACATCTCCACTTCTCACCTTTAAACAACCGCCAAACCTTAAACAGACCATTGTTCACAGCAAACTGCCCAGCCTTCAAGATAGCATCGACCACAACACTGTATAACCCTGTCATGGCAACCACTGCATGACATGTCAGTGTGTCGACACGGATATCACCATTATACTTGGGGACACAACCAACCACGTGCACAGCAGGTACTCACGTGACTCAACTAACATTGTCTATCTCATATGCTGCAGGCAAGGATGCCCAAAGGCGTGGTACGTTGGCAAGATCAAGCAGAATAAATGGACGCGCAACAATGACCAGACAGATGACCAGTCGGGGAACACTTCAGCTGTCAGGGACATTTGGCCTCGGATCTTTGGGTGACCATCCTCCAAGGTGCACTTCGGGATACACAACACCACAGAGTGGCTGAGCAGAGGCTGATAGCCAAGTTCAGAACCCATGAGGATGGCCTCAACTGAGACATTGAGTTCATGTCACACTACAGGTGACCCCACTACACTATGCACGCACACACACACATTCATGCAGACCGTGTCTCATACACACACGCTCTCTTACACACACACACACACATATACAGCCCCACCCATACACACACACACACACCCCCTCTCACAGGCTTATACTCCATCTCACACACACACATACACTTTACCATGCATGCACACACACTCTCTCACATGCACACACTCTCCGTCTCTCTCATGCAGGCACACACACATAAGTTGATGGGGTGAATTTGTATTTGCAGAATTATATTGGCTGATACATTCTACTTTGCTCAAAAATGTACAATCTGCAGGCAGTCAATCCACGTAATATTTTATAAGTTCCTACTTTGGAAATAGAACCAGTCGGACTCAAGATTGGGTACAGATAGCTCTAACCACACACCTTCAATGTATTGTCTGAGCTGAGATGTCACCTATTTTATAAAACCTTAAGCTATCTCAAGCATGTGTCGTAAAAGAAGTTCTGAGATTTACATATTAAATGAACCAAAACCTGCAACCCATTCTAAAAGATGAAAGATTTAACAGAAATCTAGATTTGTTCATTACCTGTATATCATTTCAGTTGCATGACATTCTAATCTTTTGCTATAAATTCTGCATCTTACGATCCTCTTTTACAGAGCAGCACTCTGAAAGCTAGTGCTTCCAAATAAACCTGTTAGACTATAACCTGGTGTTGTGTGATTTTTAACTTAGTCCAACACCAGCTCCTCCACCTCATAGACATATATCACCATTCTTTCAGTGTTACTGGATCAAAATCCTGGAACTTTCTCCCGAACAGCATTATAGATCTAGCTACACTAAACTAACTGCAGGAGTTTAAAAAGGTTGCTCACCATCACCTTTACAAGGGGAACTAGGGATGGGAAATAAATGCTGGCCCCACAAGCAGTACCCAGACCTCACAAATTTATTTCTTAAAATTAAGGAGAATTTTTCTCAACGTTAGGAATCTGATTTTTTTTTCACTCATGCCTGATTGAGTCATTATGCTCTCCAACATTGTTACCAACTCAGAGAGAGCAAAATCTGCACTTTGAAGCAACTGAAGCTCATGGAATTGAAGACAAATTATTCACCTCATTAGAAAATGGACTCTGCAGCAGAAGTAAGGATAATGAGCTCTAATTGGCAGAATGTGACTGACTCTGCAAGGACCTATGTTGCAGATTTAATTCTTACGATATTTAGTAACAACTTATGTTAAGTAGGGTTGTATACCTTGTAATTGAGAAAGTTAAGAGGAGGGGCTGGTGGTAATGTCCCTACCTCTGAGCCAGGAGGTTTGGGTTCAAAATCTCACATCTCTGCATAGGTTGATTAGAACCTTAAGAGGTAATTTAATCAAGGTTTTTTACAAACATTATTGGGAACAGAGAGGGGAGATAGAGTTAGCACATTGGGGCATTTAATTAAGCTAATTAGGTAAACTGGTTAGATCTGGTTCTTGAAGCAGGGCAGGTCTTACAAGTTTGAAAACCAAGGCCTACTACTCCTAGCATGGAGTGTGAGTTACAGAGGGTGACGTTGGGGTGGTGGTGCCGCCGCCGCCTAAGAACAGGCCTAGGTGAATACAGGGTTCTGTCGAGGGGGACAAACAGCAACAAAGTAAGACCTTTGTTCCCACAAATCCCCTAGTTGTTAAAGGAGCTGAGCCGGCACCTAGTGGAGTGGTACCCTTCTATTAGATGTGGGAGATCAGGGAGTAGTTGAATGTCCTTGGTGACTATATCTGTAGGAACTGTCTAGCTACAGTTCCCCTCTAACAATCACCAGACAGTTGGAAGCACAAGAGTATGTAGGAAGTAGAGAATGTAAATAGATGGTTGCTTCAGGGAGGAGGTAGTCACACTGCAGGTTCAGTCTGGTAGAGGTGTAACCACCAGGAGAAGTTAGCAGCTTGTGCAGGGGTCTATTGTGGCTATCCCCTTAAGCTATACAATTTTTTTTCTCTCTAAATACATTTTGGAGGATTTAATTTAGATCGAAATGGTAGCAGCCAGGTCTCTGGCAACACAATTAGTTCTGTAAAGCAGGATATGGCAAGATTCAATTGATACCCTCATGTAGTCAGGGTCATAGATCTTGTCTGTGACTGTCGAAGATGGGTATGTGTGGCTAAGGAGCTAGTGTGGAGGATGGGATTCAGAATGTTGGAACATTTAGATCTCCTCCAAAGAGGAATGGTTTCCACCTAAACTGGAGTGACCAATATCCTGGTGAGGAGGTTTGCTGGAGCTATGAGAGGGTTGAAAGTAGTCTGGCACTGGTGTGGGACCCTAAGCAGTAGTGAGTCAAGAGAGAAGGTTGAGGCTAGTACAGAAGTTAAATGGACAAAGCAGGCAAGAGCCTAGCAGGGAATGGGTGAAGATTGATTAAACTGCATTTTATCTAAATGCAAGAGGCCTGACGTTTTAAGGTGGATAAATGTATGGATTGGAACTGGGATATTGTAGCTGTTACAGAAACATGGTTGCAGGAGAGAACTGGCAGCTGTTCTGGGATACAGATGCAATAGGAAAGACAGCAGGGTAGGCAAGAGAGGAGGGGGAAATGGTGTTTATTAGGGAAAACCTCTCCAATACTTAGAGGATACTTCTGACGATCATCCAGTGAAGCAATATGGGTGGAACTGAGAAATAAGGTGATTACTTTTGGACTGTACTATAGACCTCTAAAGTCAGTGAGGAAATTGAAGAGTAAATATGTAGGGAGATAGCTGCTAGAATAAGAATTGTAATAGCAGGGGGTTTAAATTTTCCAAATAGAGTAGGATTGCCATTGTGTTTAGGATTTGGATGGGGAGGAATTTGATAACCTTTTGAACACAATGTGGATGGCCCTACTACAGAAAAGGCAAAATGTTTCCTCTTGGGAAATAAAGTAGGGTAAGTAACTGAAGTGTTAGTGGGGGAGCACTTTGGGACCAGTGGATGTAATTCTGAGCTTCAAAATCCTTTTATGGAAAAGGATAGGCCTGGTCCACCAATTAAAGATCAAAATTGGCCTTGTTCCAATTAGACAGGAACTGCCCAAGTTGACTGGGGCAAGGGGAGGCTGTTTGCAGGAAAAACCCGCATCTAGCAAGTGGGAGACTTTCAAAAGTCAGATAATGAGAATTCAGGGCTAGCATGTTCCTATAAGTGTGAAGGGTAAGGCTAATAGAAGTAGGGAACCTGAGATGACTAGACACTTGAGGCCAGAAAAAGGAAGTACGTGTCAGGTGCAGACAGCTGGGATCAAGTGTACCCTTGAGGGGTACAGGGGGTGTAGGAGTACACTTAAGGGAAATCAGAGCAAAAAGGGACAGAAGATTGCTTTGGCAAATAGGGAAAGGAGAAACCAAAGATACAACAGGTATGTTAAGGGCAAAGGGATAACATCTGAGACAACAGAGTCCCTTGAAGATCAATTGTTCCATCTGTGTGGAACCATGGGAGATGGTTGAGATCCTAAATGAATATTTTGTATTGGTATTTGCTGTGGAGAATGCTAGGGAAGCCAGGGAACTTTAAGATATTGTGCTATCTGAAAACAGTCCAATTTACAGAAGTGAAGGTTTTAAAACATTTTATAGTAGATAAATCCCAGGATCTGATCAAGTCTATCCCAAGACATTATGGGCAGCTGGGGAGAAAGCTATGGGGGCCCCTAGCAGCGACACTTGTATCATTGACAGCTATGGGTGAGGTACTGGAAGACTGGTGGTTAGCTAATATTGTACCTTTTCTTTAAGGCTGTAAGAAAACACTAGAACCACAGACCAGCTAGTCTAATGTCAGTGGTGGACAGGATCGACATGCATTTGGAAAAGCAAAGACTGATTTAGGAATAAATAACATAGCTTTGAGCATGGGGAAATTTTTTTTGGAAGAGGCAACCAAGAGATGTGGTGGACAAAGTTTAAAAATCACAGAATACTAGATTAGTCCAACAGCTTTATTTAGAAGCACTAGCTTTCAGCATTTCTCCTTCAGGTAGCTGAAGGAGCAGGGCTCTGAAAGCTAGTGCTTACAAATAAAGCTGGACAATAACCTGGTTCTGAATCTTGTAAAACAAGATGTAGGCAGAGCAGTAAACATTGTTTGCATGGACTTTAGGAAGGCCTTTGACCAGGTTCCACATCTTAGACTGATAGTAAGATCGTGTGGGATCCAGAGAGCTAGCCAATTGGACACAATTGGTTTTTCAGTAGGAGACCAGGTGGTGATGGGTCATTGTTCAGACTGGAGGCCTGTGACCAGCAGTGTACTGTAATGATCAATGCTGGCTCCATTGTTCATCACTTGTATTCTCATCCAAATCATTTGAGGCATGGTTAATAAGTTTGCAGATTACCCCCAAAATTGGTGGTGTGGTTGACAGTTAAGGTTATTTAAGAGTGACTGGATCCTGATCAACTGGCACCATGGGCTGAGGAATGGCAGACATAGTTTAATTCAGCTTGATGCAGTTTAATCAAAAACTAGGGCAGGGCTTGCACAGTTAATGGTAGTATCCTGGAGTGTTGTCAGTGACCTAGGGGTGCAAGTATATAGTTTAAAGTGCCACCACAGGTAGACTTTTTTTTTATTTCAAAAATATACTTTATTCATAAAATGATTTGATGGTCTGTACATTTGATCATGCCATACATATGTCCATATTTACAAACACAGATTCGAATTTATCCTTGTCCTTTACAATCCTGTGCATTTTTCAATCTTGTACATATACATCTATTTGGCTGAGGCATCAGCAGAGCCCAAAAATACGTCCGCATGGGCCCCCTGTTCTTCTTTAGGCAGGCCGATCTTACACGGTGGTCTTTCCCCACCGCGCCTTGGCGGCAGCTGCCCCAAGCTTCAGCGCGTCCCTCAGCACGTAGTCTTGGACCTTGGAATGTGCCAGTCTGCAACACTCGGTCGGGGTCAACTCCTTCAGCTGGAAGATCAACAGGTTTCGGACCGCCCAGAGAGCGTCCTTCACCGAGTTGATGATCCTCCAGGCGCAGTTAATGTTCGTCTCGGTGTGAGTCCCGGGGAACAGGCCGTAGAGCACGGAGTCCCGCGTCACGGCGCTGCTCGGGACGAACCTCGACAAGCACCACTGCATTCCTCTCCAGACTTCCTCTGCATAGGCACATTCCAGAAGGAGGTGTGTGACAGTCTCGTCCCCCCCGCAGCCACTTCGAGGGCAGCGTGCGGTGCGGCAGAGAGTCCGGGCGTGCATAAAGGATCTCACAGGCAGAGCCCTTCTCACCACCAGCCAAGCCACGTCTTGGTGCTTGTTGGAAAGTTCTGGCGATGAGGCATTCTGCCAAATGGCTTTGACAGTCTGCTCAGGGAACCGCTCGACAGGATCCGCCCTCTCCTTTTCCCGAAGGGTCTCAAGGACGCTACGTGCTGACCACTTCCTGATGGACTTGTGGTCAAAGGTGTTTTTCCTCATAAATTTCTCCATGAAGGACAGGTGATACGGAACGGTCCAACTACTCGGAGCGTTCCGCGGCAGCGAGGCCAGGCCCATCCTTCGCAACACCGGGGACAGGTAGAACCTCAGTACGTAGTGACACTTGGTGTTTGTGTACCGGGGATCCACGCACAGCTTGATGCAGCCACACACAAAGGTGGCCATCAGGGTGAGGGTGGCATTGGGCGTGTTTTTTCCCCCATTGCACCGGTCTTTGTACATAGAGTCTCTTCGGACCCGGTCCATCTTTGATCTCCAAATGAATTGGAAGATGGCCCGGGTGACTGCGGCGGCACAGGTCCTGGGGATAGGCCAGACCTGTGCCACATATAGCAATACTGAGAGGACCTCACACCTGATGACCAGGTTTTTTCCCGCGATAGAGAGCGACCGTTGCCCCCATCTGCCTAGTTTCTGTCTCATCTTCCTGATCCGCTCCTCCCAGGTCTTGGCGCACGCCCCAGCCCACCACAGGTAGACAGTCATTTGACATGCTTTCCTTCAATCAGCACCGAGTACAGGAGTTGTGACATTGTTACAGCTGGACATGACTGCTCCTCTAACAAGTTATGGTGTCCTTGCTGTCTTTTTCCAGAGGTTATAAAAGACAGACTCTGAAGCACTTGGGTTAAGTTTTTAGGGCCAGTTTGATTATAGGTACTGCCTCAGGCAAAAGGCTTAAGTGTTTTTTAAAAAAAAACACTTGTACATTGCAGCTCAGCTTTTCTCTAGTTTGGTTTCTTTTTGTCTCCTGTAAGACCCTGTTTGATTTTGTGCCAAGGGGTGTTTATGGGGATTGTTGCAAGTAGTTAACAGCATAAACTGGGATAAGCTGTTGGGTTGTTATTCTATATTGTCTCTTTTGATTCATTCAGTAATCTTGCAAATTGTTTTGTTTAAAACATGGGCTGGCCATCTACATCCCTTCCAGAATATCCATGTAATACTTAAAACAACTTGCAAAGTGAGTGGCCCAGACCCTAAATGTTTTGAGGGTCTGGCCTGGTCAGTGACCTCATTGTACTCCAACTTTACACTTGCATTCTTGTCACATGCCTCAGTACAATGTACAATTCTGGTTGCCCAGCTGTAGGAAAGATGTTGTTAAATTGGAAAGTGTAAAAAGCCAAGTCTTAAGTCTTAAGGTTTGAGTTAAGAATAGGCTGGGACTTTTCTTTTCCCTAGCATGTAGGAGGCTGAAGCATGACCTTGAGGCTTTGAAAATCACAAGGGGTATGGATAGGGTGGATAGCCAGGTCTTTTTCCCAGGTTAATGGAGCCCAAAACTAGAGGGCATGAGTTTAAGCTTAGAAAAAATTTAAAAGGGACATAAGGGGTAACCTTTCTACCCAAGGATGGTGTACATAGAACAAGCTGAGAGTAGGTGGGTACTATTGCAACACTTTTTTTTATAAATATTTTAATTGGACAATTGCAACACTTTAAAAGGCATCCAAATGGGTCCATGGACAGAAGGGTTTAGAGACAGACTAATCTGGAAAAGGGATTAGTTCAACTTAGAAACCTGGTTGGTTTGGGCTGAGGCTGTTTACATGCTATATGTGCAAGAGTCTTCAACTGTTTCTGGTAGTTGGAGATTTTCAAGAATAGGGAAATACTGTAAATATAAAGTCAACTTTTCAGGAGCATAGTGAGGAAACACCTCTAATGCACATTTGGAATTCTTTCATCAATGCTAATAGATGCCAAATTGATTGTTCCTTTTAAATCTGAGATTGATAAGTTTGTTTCTTTCATATTTTTAAAAAAAGTTAGTGCATGGAGTTGAATCACAGATGAGCCATGATCTTATGGAAAGGCCAAACAATATGGAAGGGTTAAGTGACCACCTATTCCTCTTTGGTCACAATTTTGACTGTTTCTATTAAACATTCCTAAGTCTTTGTCAAAGGACAACAATCCAGCTTCTCCTGTATCTCCTCAGAATTGGTTTTTTCCCCCATCTTTTTTTTAATATCAGAGGTTATCCAACAGGGCACCAAGAAAAGACTAGTGGAGTGAACACAGTACTCAGCTTGGTCAAAGGGACAGGTTTTAAGAGATTTACAGGAAGAGAACATCTGAAAGACAGATGTGTGTAGGGAAAGAATTCCAGAGCTTGTACCTCAACAACTGAAGGCACAGTCACAATGATGTATCAAGGACAATGGGGAATGTAGAGAAGCACATACCTTGCAGCATGGTTTTTATTTTTGCAGGAGATTATAGAACTAAGAATGAAGATGTTAATGAACAGAGGGATGATAGGAGAATATGGAACTTGCTGTGAGTTTAGACAAGAATAGCACTGTTTTGGATGACCTAACATTTTTATTTTACACAGCAAAATGTGAAGGACCAGCCAGGAATGTGTTGAATGGTTAAATAGCAACAGCCATGAAGGTTTCAACAGCAGATGAGTTGAGCCATGGGGAAAATCAATTTATGTTCTGGAGATGGAAATAAGTGGCTTTAGAGATGGCACAAAGACTCCTTTTCAATTGAGTGCTGCTGGATTCTTTCATCCTCCACTCCACCACCAGCCCCCCGAAAACCTGACCTCTGAACTTGGTACCACTCAAACCTTGAATTTGGACACGTCATTCATCGACTTGAGACAATATATTCTGTGTCCCTTTTCTTTCCAGGTATTGGCCAATGCTCATGGCAATTTCTGCCATGCCACTGAGGCCTCAAGTGGCAGTACCCTCCCACACCTCCATACTTTGGTAAAATGGCAGAGATTGAACTGTCTTCTGATCCATCTGCCCTTAATCTTGGGAACATTAAGATCAACAATTGCATTAGTATTACCTCCCATGGCCAGTGAGATTAGTTAACTCGGCACAAACAAGCATTTGGGTGTTGGACCTCTTTTTATTAACAAACCACACAATGCATTTACCCATGAAACTATCAAAGTTGCTTACTGAAATTATTTTTGAGGAATGATTCCAAAAAATTCAAGAATCACTTTCACAAATGAAAATAATGAAGGACATTGCATTTCTTACAATGTTTGCTACATTTCTCAATATGAAGCAAGCTTTTAAAGATGAGAAATTTGAAGAAATGTTATGGCTTAGTTTTAGAGGAGGCTTTTAGATCAGATACTTAGAGGGAATTCCATCTTCGATGACCTTATAAATGGAGATAGGAGGCATACTCTGGTATATTCTTACTCCACTGCAGTGTTCTGATTTTAGCAAATATTTTGCAGAGTTTCCTTTCAGGTGTCCTTCTGGCCATCTACTTTAAAAGCATAAAAGCAAAACATGACTAAAATAGCTGTATCTCCACATCAGTTGTCTGGTTGACAGATTTTTTTCATCAACCTGTTCAGATGCTGAGACTACCATGGCCCTGAACATTTAAAAAAATTAATCTGCTCACAGACCACCAGGGTAGATGAGAATTGAATGAAACCACTAAGGTTTGCTTTAAGAAAAAGAAGCATATGTCAGACACAGACTAAATTAGATCAAGTGAATCCTTTTTTATAAAGGCAGTAGGAGTATACTTGAGAGAAATCAGGAGAGCAGAAAAGGGACATAGCTTTGGAAAATAGGGTTATGGAGAATCCAAAGGGTTTTTACAAATATGTTAAGGACAAAAGGGTAACTGGGAGAGAATAGGGCCCCTCAAAGATCAGCGAGGTGGCCTTGTGTGGCACTGCAGGAGATGGGGAGATACTAAATGAGTATTTTACATCAGCATTTCATGTAGAAAAGGACCATGAAGATATAGAATGTAGGGAAATAAATGGCAACATCTTAAAATCCTCCATTAGAGGAGGAAGTGCTGGATAAATCCCCAGGACCTGATCAGGTGTACCCTAGAACTGGGAAGCTAGGGAACTGAATGCTGGGCCTCTTGCTGAGATATTTGTATCATTGATACTGACAGGTGAGGTGTTGGAAGACTGGAGGTTGGCTAACATGGTGCCACCTTAAATGTGGCAAGAACAATCCAGGGAACTATAGGCCAGTGATCCTGATGTCGGTGGTGGGCAGATTGTTGGAGGGAATCCTGAGGGACAGGATGTACATGTACTTGGAAAGGCAAGGACTGATTAGGGATAGTCAACATGGCTTTGTGCGTGGGAAGTCATGTCTCAAGCTTGAGTTATGGAAAGCAAATCTTAGCAGGACTTGTACACCTTAATGGTAAGGTCCTCGGGTGTTGCTGAACAAAGTCCTTGGGGGTGCAGGTTCATCGCTCCTTGAAAGTGGAGTCACAGGTAGATAGGATAGTGAAGGTGGTGTTTGGTATGCTTTCCTTTTTATTGGTCAGAGTATTGAGTACAGGAGTTGGGAGGTCATATTGCAGCTGTACAGGACATTGGTTAGGCCAATGTTGGAATATTGCATGCAATTCTGGTCTTCCTATTGGAAGGATGTTGTGAAACTTGAAAGGGTTCAGAAGATTTAAAAGGATGTTGCCAAGGTTGGAGGATTTGAGGGAGAGGCTGAACAGGCTGGGGTTGTTTCCCTGGAGCATTGGAGGCTGAGGGGTGACCTTTATAGAGGCTTATAAAACTGAGGGGCATGGATCAGATAAATAGTGTCTTGCCTGGGGTGGCAGAGTCCAGAACTAGAGGGCATAGGTTTGCTTGCTGAGCTGGAAGGCACACTTGCAGATGTTTCATTACCATATGAGGTAACCTCTTCAGTGGCCTCCAGACAAAGCATTGCTGATTCCTGCTTTCTATTTATATTTGGGTTGGTGATCTCTCTCTCTCTCTCTCTCTCTCTCTCTCTCTCTCTCTCTCGAGGGTGGTAAATGGGATCCAAGTCAGTGTTTGTTAGTTCTGGTTGGAATGTCATCCTTCCAGGAGTTCTCATCTGTTTGGCTTGTCCTAGGATTGATGTCCCAGTCAAAGTGGTGTCCTTCATCTGTAAGGATACTAGTAGAGGGTCAGTCATTTTGTGGCTAGTTGATGATCATGTATCCTGGAGGCTAGCTTTCTACCTATTTGCCCAATGTGGTGTTTCTAACACTACATCTGGATGGGTATAGAATAGGAAGGGTTTGAAGGGTTATGGGCCAGGTGCTGGCAGGTGGGACTAGATTGGGTTGGGGTATCTGGTTGGCATGGATGAGCTGGACTGAAGGGTCTGTTTCCAAGCTGTACATCTCACTCTGAACCCAGTGGTAGGGACACAACTACTGCACCACATGAACCCCTGTCCTACTGATTGACCTGTTGAGAAAATCCTTTCAATACAGTCAGGCTAGTAGGCTTTTTGTGGAATACTTAATTTGGTTTTTCACTGTCTCTAATAGTTCCTGTGGTCATGGGTACAGGCCCTTCAGACCTTGTTGTGCTGGCCTGTGAAAATAATCTGCGCATCTAACATACACTCCACATAGGGATAATAGTGGAACAATGCCCACTTAAATGCCCTTAATGCAGCAAGTCTGTTAGGCATGCCATTCCATGCTCCTACTACTGGGCAGCACAGTGGTTAGCACCGTTGCCTCACAGCACCAGAGACCCGGGTTCAATTCCCACCTCAGGCGACTGACTGTGTAGAGTTTGCACATTCTCCCCGTGTCTGCGTGGGTTTCCTCTGGATGCTCAGGTTTCCTCCCACAATCCCAAAAAATGTGCAGGTCAGGTGAATTGGCCATGCTAAATTGCCCAGTGTTAGGTGCAGGGGTAAATGTAGGGGAATGGGTCTGGGTGGGTTGCGCTTTGGTGGGTCAGTGTGGACTTGTTGGGCCGAAGGGCCTATTTCCACACTAAGTAATCTAATCTACAGAGTGAAGAAACTACCCCCAAATCTTTTGCCCCTCAATTTAAAGCAATATGCCCTCATGTTAGCCTTTCATCTGAGGGGCAAAAAGGTTCTCATTGTTGACCCTATCTAACCCTCACTTAAGCAGCAATGAATTCTTTTCCATTTACTTTATATATAAAATAACAAACTTCAGTGGTTTATATTGAAGCTTTTCTGCTCATATGATCAAAGGCCCCTCAATTGAACTAACAGAGAAAATGAATTGGAACCAAGCCTTTTTGCTGGTTGACTTTTATACTGCTGTAGAATAAAAATAATCAAAACATAATTTTATCTTTGCTGCTTTTTGCCTCCTTGGGTCCTCTGGTTGTGTACTAGTCCTCCAACTGGGAGGACAAACAGGCAAGATTCTACCTGGTTTCATCATAGGGTGAGATGTTTTCACTTGGAACTGCACCCTGATAGGGCAGTTCTGATCAGGGACCTGTCATGCAGGGAGTGACAAGAGTGAACTCATGAAATGTTTTGCACTTGGTAATCTCAGCTCTTTGGGAATTCTGGCAAAAAAATACAGGAATGTGAAAGAAAGCTGGTAATATTCAAGGAAACGAAAAAATATATTCTGGTTTTCCATTAACACCACATTAACAAATTGCATAACTTTCCAGTTTTATATTACTGTGCGACATGACAGGCAGGGATGTGAACAGTTTCTAGCAATGAATCCCCACTGAAGTAGCTGGTGGAACTATTCTTTGCAAAGTGACAAAAGGTGAAATTTATTGTCTTACAACTTGTGCATAAGCTTGTATGCTAATTCAGATATTTTTCATTTCAGAAAGTCAAATGCCTGCAGAAACAACCTAACTGATTTGACAATGCTGGATTAAACCAATGAACATGGAAGTAGAATGGTTCTGTAGATTTGAAGTGTTCAAAACTAGTGCTAGAAAGTGACTTAATGCTCACTGTAATGATAGAACTAATGCTGAAGTATGGTTTTTATTTGCCTTCAGGTTATCTAACTTACAATCTATTAACTTTGTCATTTTTAAGACTGCTAATCTAGAACTTTTGGCATACAGTATCAAGCAGTCCCAGTTCAGGTACAGAACAGCCAATGGTGAAGCTCCCACCATTTTGTTATAACCTACATCCCAACCTCAAGCTCAAACTATCTCCTATTAGACAAATGGGAATTGTTCTATGCTCACACCAACTATTGTATGCATTTTGAGAAATTATCAAGTGATACCAATTTAGTGAGGAATGATCAAGTTGACTGAATAGGATGCTGACTCGTGTGATGGCTCACCCAAATGAGAATAAAACTATACATGGAATGAAATCACAGGCCAAGTCTAACAGTTAGATATCTACAATGTGCAGATGCCAGTGTTGGACTGGGGTTGACCAGAGTTTAAAAAATCTCAACACCAAGTGATAGTCCAACACATTACTTTGAAGTACAAGCTTTCATAGTGCTGCTCCTTCTGTCAGGTAGATAGTAGGGCAGGATCATAGGACACAGAATTTTATAGTAAAAGATGTCATATAACTAGATGTATTGTACAAATCTAGATTGCTGTTATGTCTTTAATCACTTTGGAAATGTAAGTTTTTTGATTTAATATGTAAATCCCAGAACTACTTTCAAGTCAGTCCTAAGAACTTGAGGTCTTTTCTTTTTAAAGTGACATCTTGGCTCAGATAATGCATTAGGATGTGCAGTTAGTCTGTTTGTATCCCAACCTTGTCAGAATAATTCTAACTTGGAAATTGAATCGATAAAATGTCATATGGACTGACTGTGTCTACACATTCTATTTTGTTCAAAATAGATTCTATCGGCAAATGCAAATTTGCCCCATAGATGCGTGAGTGTATAGTGTGGTGGGGGTCACATGGTGTGACATGAACGCAAGGTTCTGGTTGAGGCTGTCCTCAGCTACTGGAGTTAGCTATCAGTCTCTGCCTGGCAACTGTGTACCCCAAAGTCTGCCTTGGACAGTCACCAAAGATCCAAGGTTGAACATCCTTGATTGAAGTGCAGCACTATTATCTGTGGGCTTGAGGTAGTGAAGTATTGAGGTGCCTGTCTTGGAGATCTCACATAATGAGACTGATTGATTGATTCTAAAGAGTAGTCCATGGTCTAGGCAGGCTATCTAGTGACCCCTGCTGGAAAGTTTGAGGCTATAATTCAACTCTGCTGTGCTCCATCTGCTTGTCACAATGGAGTTGCTTGCTCAGGCTTACAGGTGGGGAAAAAACAATTCAAGAATGTAGGGTTTCCAAAATTCACAATTGTATTTCTAGTGTGAAGAATGGGAGGAGGGTGTTAGTTTTTCTCCATTCCTCTATATGCAGAGAAACCTTCAGCTTTGTAGTGATTGTAATGAGATCAGCCAGGAGGATCTCAAAATGAGTTCCCTGATTGAGATTTTGTTTTTTTTTGGGGGGGGGGGGGAAGAAACACCAGATTATAGTCAAACAGGTTTAACTGAAAAAAAAACTAGGTTTTGGAGTACTGCTCCTTCAAGTGCTGCCAATTAAGCCTGTTGGACTATAACCTGGTGTTGGTTTTTAAACTTTGTACACCCCAGTCCAACACTATCATCTCCAAATAATTCCCTGCTGATTAGGCTGTTAACCTAGTCTAATCAGAGCCCTGGCTGACAGACAAGTGTCAGAGGGTCTGGTCACTTTGTGGACCTGAAGCTTTTTTGGTTTGGGAGTCTTTCCTGAGGCACCAAATGAACTTTTTCAAGAGTTGACTTATTTAGTTAAGGAATATTACAATTCCAAGCTCTCTCTCATTCAGAGATGCAATTGTTTTTTTTACTTGGCAATTTGAGAACTGGGGAATCAATGTCAGATCTTTGACTAGGTCAAAATCTCTGGCAGAGATATGTGACTTTGGTTTAACCCTTATTGAGATGCTGAGAACCCATTTGGTGTGTGGAATTAATGTGAACATTCAAAAGCACCTACTAGTTAAAGCACAACTGGACTTCAAACTCTGCAATTGTCTTTGACATCATAAAATGTGGCAAGTGGAGCATGATTGCAGGGTATTCTGATGGAAGTGGACACCCTTGCCAAGTCAACTGAGCTTGGGGTACAACTTGAGTGCAGGCAACTGCATAGCCTTACTCTGGACGTATCCTGAACGGACTCTAGGTCAGCCCACAGCCAAGCCTCGGACAAACCTTTTTCTTCAGGATCTGGGCTGGTAAGCCACTGTAGTTGCTGCCACTATGCAGACATGAGACAGCGAGTCCCATTAGACCTAAATTGAGATCTCATAGGCCAGTATCTGGGAGAGTGCACACTCTGGAAGGTCCACCTATATCTGGTTTGGAACAGCTAATTTGCTTAACAACATCGAAATCAGAACCAATCTAGTTAAATTGTCACCCATTTCTAATGGAGGTTGATACCAGTGCAGCTGTATCACTGATTGCAGAATCAGTCTTTAACAGAACTCATTATGGACTCCCAGCCCTTAAGCTTAAGACCTTGACTAGACTGAGAACCTATACCAGGGAACCTTTACAGATTAAGGGTCCAACTTCGGTTCTGGTCTCTTATGAGAAGCAGCTGGTTTTTACCATTGACTGTAGTAAAAGACTCTGGCCCAAGCTGGATAGGGTGAAATTGGTTGAGGAAGACTCTCCTTGATTGACCCACCATTTTTTTGATTAGAAAATGGCTGCCTGAGTCATCCTAAATAAATGCCAGAAGTATTTGGGAAGGTCTAGGGATGATCAAAGGAGCCAAGGCCACCTTGCATGTTGACCAGGAAGTAATGCCATGATTTGGCAAAGCTTGCCCAATGACTTTGCTGTTACAGGCAAAAGTAGAGCCAGAAATCAGGAGGCTGGAAAGTGAAGGAATCATCAAACCAGACCAGTTTGTGGAATTGGCAGCACCAGTCATACTGATTGTGAAACCCAGTTTGCCTTTGTGGGGATGTTAAATGGTAAACAGATTCTTGCAGCTGGATAAATATCCAATCCCTGGCATAGAGGATTTAAACACAAAGCCAGCACTGATGTTGTCCCTCACTAAGATGAACATGAGTTAGATGGTGGATTTTCCCAGTAGTATGCTACAATTAATACCATAAGAGTTTGTACCAATTTGAGACTGCCTTTTGAAGTATTTTCAGCCTGAGCCATTTCAGTGGGTGATGCAGAACATTTTACAAGGTCTACCCCAGGTTACCATTTAGTAAATGTGCTCATAACCAGGAAGACCAATAAGGAGCTCTTCAAGAACTTGGACATAGTCTTTAGACATTTCTCCCAGGTGGTGTATTCCTTTTAAAAGGGGAAAAATGTCTGTTCCAGGCACCCACTGTAATCTACTTTAGCTACAGTGTCAACAAGACCATAATAACCTGTTGCAGGGTAATCAAAGGTGCCCTGGCTCCCATGTCCATACAGGAGCATGGGTCTGCCTTTTGGATTAGCTGAATTATTACAAATTTCACATGTAACCTGGCTTCCTTCCTGGCAACCTTTTTAATCTGCTATTGAAAGAGTCCACCTTGGAAATGGTCTTGTAGCTCAGGTTTAGAAGTAAGGGAAGAGAAGTGGCTCTTAGTCTTAGCCCATTCTGACTTTAAACTTTCTGGACACCTTCCAGTCACTGCTGACCATATCACAGATCTGGTCCTGGCAAAACTAAACAGCTGCTGGTATGAGGAGAAACAAGTAATCTCAACCAGAGCTGAAATATTTCTGGACCTGGTGAGACCCATCTGCTATGGTGAGCTCCATTATGGGAAGGAAGATTTGATTTAGTCCTGAGTAAAGGTCACTGCCAGATACTGGCTGAACTCTACCAGAGTGATCCAGGGATGTCCAAAATGAAAATGGTGGCTAGGATCAGATGCTGACGCTGCATTGGTGATGCAATGCCCAGAGTACCACCAAGGACAAAAATTACCAACAGCAGCTCCCCCACATTCATGGGATTGCCAGATTAAAACCTGGACTTGATTTCAGGTCAACTATGGGCTGTGATGCTGTCACTTTTTAATATAAAGGTTATTTTGTCTAGTTTGGTTTTGAACAGGTCATAAAAGCAGAGGTGCAGAAGAGTCTAGGTTTTAAGACTTTTTGCCTTGCTTTAAAAACACTTGGAGGGGTGTGGCCAGTTCTCCCAGTTCAGGCTTTCTAGTTTTTTAAGCTGCAGCAATCACAAGATGTTGGAGCCCAGAAGAGTCAAGATCCAGTAAGGATTCCTGAGTTTCTCTGAAATCATTCAGGAGGATGATCCCTCCTGCCTGTAAGAATTTACATTTTCTTGCCAAGAGGTATGTTTGTGGGATGTTACTGTATTGGAACAGTTAATTGTTGGTTGGTTAGGTTTAAGTTATTCTAAGTTCTGCTTCCCTTATGTTTTCAACTGTTGTTGTCAGAGATTTACAGAATGGAAACGTGCCCTTCAGGTCAACTCCTCCATGCTGACCAGATATCCCAACCCAATCTAGTCCCACCTGCCAGCACCCGGCCCATATCCCTCCCAACCCTTCCTATTCATTATGCCCCTCCAGATGCATTTTAAATGTTGCAATTGTATTTCCTCTGGCAGCTCATTCCATACAGACACCACCCTCTGCATGGGAAAAAGTTGTCCCTTGCATTTTTTAAAAAAATCTTCCCCTCTCACCATAAACCTATGCCCATAGTTCTGGACTCTCCTACCCGAGGGAGAAGACCTTTTTGTATATTCCATTCATGCCCCTCCTAATTTTATAAACCTCAAAGGTCACCCCTGTCTCCACTCAAGAGAAAACAGCCCCA
The DNA here is from genome assembly GCF_047496795.1 of Chiloscyllium punctatum. Classification (NCBI taxonomy): domain Eukaryota; kingdom Metazoa; phylum Chordata; class Chondrichthyes; order Orectolobiformes; family Hemiscylliidae; genus Chiloscyllium; species Chiloscyllium punctatum. Next base: position 20,488,124 of record NC_092791.1, on the reverse strand, counting down.
ACCTATTTTGCCTCTCCTATAGCTCAAAGCCTCCAACCCTGGCAACATCTTTAAATCTTTTTTTAACCTTTCAAGTTTCACAACATCCTTCTAATAGGAAGGAGACCAGAATTGCCTACAATATTCCAACAGTGGCCTAACCAATGTTCTGTACAACCACAACATGACCTCCCAACTCCTGTACTCCATACGCTTTCCAATAAAGGAAGGCATACCAAATGCCACCTTCACTATCCTATCTACCTGCGACTCCACTTTCCAGGAGCTATGAACCTGCACTTCAAGGTCTCGTTGTTCAGCAACACTCCCTCAGATCTGACCATTAAGTGCATAAGTCCTGCAAGATTTGATTTCCCAAAATGCAGCACCTCTCATTTATCTGAATTAAACTCCATCTGCCACTTCTCAGTCCATTGGCCCATCTGATCAAGATCCCATTGTACTGAGGTAACCTTTGCTGTCCACTGCACCTCTGAATCTGGTGTCATCTGCAAACTTGCTAACTATCTCTCTTATGCTCACATCCAAATAACTTATAAATGATGAATAGTGGACCCAGCACTGATCCTTGTGGCACTCCACTGGTCACAGGCCTCCAGTCTGAAAAACACCCTTCCACCACCACCCTGTCGTCTTCTTTTTTTTTGAGCCAGTTCTGTATCCAAATAGTGAGTTCACCACCTGTTCCATGAGATCTAACCTTGCTACCCAGTCTCCCATGGGGAACCCTGTCGAATGTCTTACTGAAGTCCATATAGATCACATCCACTGCTTTGCCCTCATCAATCCTCTTTCTTACTACTTCAAAAATCAAGTTAATGAGACCTGTTTTCCCACACACAAAACCATGTTGACTATCCCTAATCAGTCCTTGCCTTTCCAAATACACATACATCCTGTCCCTCCAGATTCCCTCCAACAACTTGCCCATCACTGACATCAGGCTCACTGGTCTGTTCACTGGCTTTTCCTTACCACCCTTCTTAAACAGTGGCACCACACTAGCCAACCTCCAGTCTTCTGGCACCTCACCTGTGACCATCAATGATACAAATATCTCAGCAAGAGGCCCAGCAATCACTTCCCACAGGTCTAGGGTACACCTAATCAGGTCCTGGGGATTTATCCGCGTGATGCATTTCAAGAGATCCAGCATTTTCTCCTCTGTAATATGGACATTTTTCAAGATGTCACCATCTATCTCCTGATTCTATATATTCCATGTCCTTTTTTCCCCACAGTAAATACTGATGCAAAATAGTCAGTGTCTTTCCCTCATGTCTTGCAGTTCTACACAAAAGTCACCTTGCTGACCTTTGAGGGGCCCTATTCTCTCCCTAGTTTACCCTCTTGTCCTTTTTTAATGTATTTCCAAAAACCCTTTGGAATCTCCTTGACTCTTTGCCAAAGCTATCTCATGTCCCCCTTTTGTCCTCCTGATTTCCCTCTACTTGAGTATACTTCTACTGCCTTTATAATCTTCTAAGGATTCACCTTAATCTCTCATCTATACCTGACCTATACTTTTTTTTTAAAAAACCAAACCCCCTCTCTTTAAATTCTATTCTGCTTTGTTGTAAAGCCATGTGGTTTGACCAGCTGCATCACACCTGGAACATCCACTTCAGATCTGCTTTTTTAAAATAAGAGTGTTAGGTCTTGGCTACCTTTTAAAATATTGAGGGGTCTCTTTTATAAGAGAAGGGATTTTGTGGGCTCCACATTCTTCAACTTTGAATAGGTGTCAACCACGAAGTTGAAGGTGCATAGAGTTCATTTGCCAAACACTTGGATATCAATGATTGGAAAAAAATCCAACCATCTTTTGCAATGCATGGGCTCCTGGAAGTGTTAGTTACTCAATGAACTATCATTTACCAGCTGGCAACTAAGTGTTTCTTAAAGTTAAATGGCATTTGGTAGCTTCATACCAGAAGCAAAATATATCAGCCCCTCAACAGCCTGGAAGGCTGTCAGAACTCATGGGCTCTCCACCTCTGTCAGATATGGACATGGTGGATGTCACAGCCTCAAGGTACCACCTGATAAAGTGGATGAATGTCTTCTGAAACATCCTGGGTGCAAGAGGTTGGCTACTGTCTTATACATGCTGCCAGTATCAGAGGAACCAGACCTGCTGTGAAAACTCCCTGGGGTGGCAACAAGAAAAGAAATCAGCCTATGTCCCCAAGTTTATAGGGGGAGGGATCTAGTGATGGTAATGAGGTCAGCCAGATGGACCTCTCAATGAGTTGTCTGATTGGAGCTGTTACTTTAGTCCAATCAGGGAGCCCTGGCTGACAAAAGTTTGTCTGCAATGTGGTCAAATCACATCATACCTACCCTCCAGCAGAAGGAGCAGCTGTTGTCAGGGAGCCATTGGTCAGGATCCTGCACCTCCTACTCTATGGGTTTGAGTGGCTGTTGGAGAGGTGGGCCATGGCAGTGAGGGTGACCAGGATCTAGGATGTACTGGGTGGTGGGGCCTGGGCTGGATCTGCAACAGGATATAGTGAGCAGGGCAGCAGTGGACATCCAGTGCATGGCCACTACCATCTGACACAGTGCACCAGTTGGATGCTCAGATGCACAGTGGAATCCCATCTGCACTTACCCCTGCCTGGATGGAATTTCACATTGGCCCCAAGGTCCCATACTTCATTTGGGAACCAGTGTCCCACAACCTGAGCCATCTCTGGAATTTTAGTTTCTTTTTTACATTAAAAAGGCAGGCCCTGTATAGGTTGCTGCACATGTCCACCTCTTCTCCCTCATCCACTGCCTGAGGACACCTTGTGCTGATTTGCCATCAGGCAGTGGGGATCCCCAGTGGAGGGGTCTCTACATGGGAGTCCTCCCCCTTTTTTCTCTCAGGGAGCTGGGGTTGGGGGCACTGCATGCAGCAGTCCCCTGTAACCAGACTGCAGTGGTTCACAGACTCTCAGCACAATTGCTTGTGCTGTGGAGTCTGTGGACCATGTATATAGTGGGTGTTTGCACTCCCATTGATTTTTCTTAAACTTCCGCCTCTGTTTTTGGTTGCTCTTCAGTCCCATGCTCCTGATCTTCAGGCACCTGGTATGGAAGAGGAGGACAGGTCTGCAGACCTGTGGGTCTGCTCCTGGGCCTGGCCATAAACAGGTCCAGGTAGCTGGCTGTGGAGGGGGTTGTTAGGGCTGATTGATTGCTTACCCCTCTTCTGTGGTTATGTTTGAGCCCAGGTGTCCCTGGAGAAGGAGCATGTGATGTTCAGGGAGTGGAGTGTTTTTTTTCCCCTCCAATTCTATTTTTGATTTAATCTCTACCCTTCACTGTTTGATCACATAGTGCCCTTCACATCAAAGGGCAATGCTGCTTGTCACTAGCCACTTGGGTGTTTCTCTTCTTCCTGGTGGTGGAAATTGAATAAAGAATCGTACACCTTGTCCTTCCCTGTCTCTCACCTATGTGCACACAATATGGGTGCTGGGGAAAAATAAGCACTACTGTAATTAGGCAGAAGTGTAGGGGTCAAAAGAAAAAACAAAAATAAAGTGTCAGACATTCTGTTTACTCTCGGCTGGCTTCCTCTGCACTCGCTCTCAATGTCAATTATTCTGTGTGAATAAAGGGTGAGTTGGTGACAGAAACTAGCTTCTGTGGAGCAATTTAAAGGTCTTTATACAACTAATAGCTTTTCTCCTCAAAACTGTTGCATGTAACAAACAGCACCCACTAGTACCATCAAATCTAAGAGCATACAATAATTGCAAGGGTTTTCAATCCCCCATTGTAAAGTTTAGGAATCGTATGATGCAATCCTGTGCCATCCTGGTCACTAATGCCACACATTTGACCCTTGGAAGGACCATTTCAGTATCCTCCAATGCATAAGCCTTATTGATAAGGCATGGAATGAGGTCTCTTTCTGTACGTTGCAGTTGGCCTGGAGGAAACGTAATCTGTTCCAGGACCTGGTTCGTGAACTATCAATTTTCCCATTGTTCGGATATTTCCGGAGTCTTTTTTTTTGTCTCTTGGAGGTTAGTGATGCCACAAGAAAACGATCCAGAGAAACTTGTTTGTTTTTCTTTGCAGAATTTTCCAAAAAATGGGACATCCCATTGTCATTTAAAATGTTCACTGCTCTGTTGGTCAGTTTTGTTAGGGTGATGCCTCTCAACAAAAGCCTGCACTTTTCACTCCATTTGCTACAAATGGCTTTGATTTGAACACTTGATACATCTTCCCTCTTCTTCCTTCTCTCCAGAATGCTCCTACTGCACTTCAACAAGATCTTTCTGTGCTGAGTTCTTGTCTGTGGTCCTCCACCAGCTCTGCCACATCATCCTTATTTACCTCCAAGCCCATATTTTGGCCCAGGGTCACAATCTCGCTCACTACATTTACTGATGTCTCCTCAAAACCCTCAGTCTCTCTCAGGTACACAATCTGGCCAAAGTTTCCTCCAGGCCAACTGTAACATACAGAAAGAGACCTCGTTCCATGCCTTATCAATAAGGCTTATGCAGTGGAGGATACTGAAATGGTCCTTCCACTACTGACCAAGGGTCAAATCTGTGGCATTAGTGACCTGGAAACACCTGGTGAACAGAGCCTTTGTATATAATTTTTTTGAAATTTGCAATGACATTCTGGTCCATGGGTTGGATGAGAGGAGTGGTGTTGGGAGGAAGGAACTTTACTTTTATGAAGTCTTATTCAATGTCCAAGTCTTCCACCAAATTTGCTGGATGGGCAGGAGCATTGCCCATTTACTAGAAGACACTTAAGTGGCAAATTATTTGTTTCAAGATATTGCTTGACAGCTGGTGCAAAACCTTCTGTCAACCATTCCATAAAAATCATTCACGTGACTTGAGCCTTGCTATGCACCCTCCACATTACCAGCAGTTTAGCCTTCAACACCCTATTGTGTTGAAAAACACGAGGATTTTCAGAGTGGTAGACTAATAGAGGCTTAATCTTGCAATCCCCACTTGCATTCGCACACAAAAGCGTTAACCTGTCCTTCATTGGTTTGTGGCCCAGTAGTACCTTCTCCTCTTGGGTTATGTAGGTCCTTTTGGGCATTTTTTTTTCCCAGAAAAGTCCAGTTTCATCACAGTTTTAAAAATTGATGTGAGACATAACCTTCATCTTCAACAAACTTTTATTGAATTCCTTCACAAAGTTCTCCGCTGCCTTTTTGTCTAAACTAGCTGCTTCTCCATGCCTTATTACACTATGGATTCCAGTTCGTCAACGAAATTTATCAAACCAGCCTCTGCTGGCTTTAAATTCTTCAACGCTAGCAGTACTTGTACTCAGCGATGTCACCAACAAATCACAGTGCATGTGTAGAGCCTTCTTGCAGATTATAGTCTCGTTAACACTATCTCCAGTAAGCTCTTTTTGATTTATCCAAACTAATAATTTTTCAACCTCGTCTAACAAGTTAGGCCTTTGCTTTGTTAAAATAGTCACTCCTTTAGCCACGTCAGCTGCCTTTAGTGCCTCTTTGTTCTTTAGGATAGTACAGATAGTCGATTTCGCCATCTTGTACTGCATAGCAAGATCAGATACGCAAGCACCATTCTCGTGTTTAGCTATTATTTCCTTCTTTGTTTCTACAGTAATACGTTTAGGCTTCTTAACACTACTATCACTACCACTTTTCACTTTCTTGGGAGCCATAATGAGAGCTAATTTAATGCAAAAAACAAAAAAAAAGCATAAGAATGCTTGGACGTTGGATGTTCACAGCGCGTGCGCCAAAGACTAACTATGAGATCATGCGGGGCCCGAGAGCTTTTGCGTTCAAAGCACGCGTAGTAAAGCAGAACAATGACAATGAAACCACGGGCTTTTTGCGTACGTGCCTTGAATTTCGTACGTACGTTGAAGCAAAATTTTACATACAATCCTGTTCGTAAACTGATTTGTTCATTGACGGGATCGTTCGTATGTCGAGGCGCTACTGTATTGGGCCTCACTCTGTTTGATTACCTTTCCATCCTAATGACCACTGTCGTCTTCATAGGTCAAAAACACTTTCCATCTTGGTTTCTTAAAACAACGTGGAAGGAAAACATGCTTTGAAATTGCTGTTTATGTTCAAAAGCCAAACAAGTTTGAATGATGTAACTGATTAATAACATAAAAGTAGGTCTTCAGTAATATGCACGCTCTAAAAATCAACAGGACGAGTAATGCAGAATGGCTCTGTGACATATGTGGGGCAAGAAATCAGTGATTTAGTTCACATTTTTTTCATAATTCACCCATGATCTCACTTCCTGAAGTGACTCAATGCTTTCTGATGAGTCATGAAAAATAATGAAAATTGTTATCTTATGTCCAAAAATACAGGACAAAATTCTAACCTCAAAAGCCAAGTTCATTTATTCCAATCTATTCTGCTTGTTGTACTTTCCCAAAGTATAAGGGAATGAGTTTTCCATAACTCTACTGTTTGCAACTAATGTATATATGTTTAGGAGGGAAGAGAAAATTGGCAGACAAGGAAAATTCACTATAATCATTGAAAAGACGTGAAAACAAAAAATAAATGCTAACACAGCTGCTAGAAATTGCATTTTCTGGCATTAAAATTTGACTTGTTACCTCTGACAACTTCATAAGTTTATCCAGTGACTAGATAAACTTTGCAGTTTTGGAAATTTCTCCGGTTTCGTCCCTGATTAGATTCCCTACAGTGTGGAAATAGGCCCTTCGGCCCAACAAGTCCATAACGATCCACCTACCCAGATCCATTCCACTACCCTATGTTTACCACTGACTAATGCACCTAACACTATGGACAATTTAGCATAGCCAATTCACCTGACCAGAGGAAACCCACGCAGACACAGGAAGAATGTACAAACTCCACACAGATGGTGACCTAAGGTGGAAATCGAACCCGGGTCCCTGGAGCTGTGAGGCAGCAGTGCTAACCTCTGACCAACCATGATCTAATTGCTCCTCAGCACACTTGAGTTTGGGAGGAGTTATTTAGCTAATTCCTGATTGTATTCCATCAAGTCCCTGCTAACAGACTCTGCCTATGGATAGACATTAATTGCTAACAAAACTGGATTTTGCTATGAGTTCTTCCTGAGATTTAATAGCTCCTTGACCATCACTGGTTAGGTCCACACATGAAGAGTTGGTGCTTAGTTGTGATTAGATTACTTACAGTGTGGAAATAGGCCCTTCGGCCCAACAAGTCCACACTGCCCCGCCGAAGTGCAACCCACCCATACCCCTTACCTAACACTATGGGCAATTTAGCATGGCCAATTCACCTGACCTGCACATCTTTGGGCTGTGGGAGGAAACCCACGCAGACGCGGGGAGAATGTGCAAACTCCACACAGTCAGTCGCCTGAGGCAGGAATTGAACCCAGGTCTCTGGTGCTGTGAGGCAGCAGTGCTAACCACTGTGCCACCGTGCCATCCTTCTTGGTGAACATCCTTCTTGGAAGGGAAGAACAACAACCAACAACTTGAATTCTATTTTGTACTATGAAGTAACTCCACAAAAGCCGGTATCCCGTCACCAAGTCAGCCTTCAGTTACATGTGCATAGTACATGACACTGACACAGCTATCTGTGAGCCAGGACTCCCTGATTAAGCTGGTTAATCTAGGGCTGTTAACCTGGTCCAATCAGGGAACTCATTCTATGAGATTCACCTGGTTGACATCATTCCAATCACTATATACTACTTCTTCAAATTGCAATTCTTTTTAAGATTGTATATGCTATAGAAATTTAGGGTAATTCAGATTAGTAGCATACTTTGGGTTACCAGTAACATCAATAAATCCATCAACTTCTGTTTGTCATTTGTGGTATGGCTGAAACTTTTCACTATGTTAATGCCCCACAACAAATGGCTGTTTTCCTCGTAGGAACACTTTTGAACATCATGCCTAATAATAGCAGGCCCTCCTGTCACATGTCACACAGAGGTTTTTCTTTCAACACAACGGTTCTTGGATTTGCATTCCCAGCTAGGTGATTTGTACTTCAACAGTAAATTTTAATTTGCTAAACTGAAGAAAGAAAAAACTGGTAAATCAACAACAATTAATTCATAATTATTCACCAACATATACGTAAGTTTGGTTCAGTGGATAGGACTCTTGCTTCTGAGCCAGAAGATTCTGGATTCATAATCCCATGCTAGAAATTTGAGTGGATAATCTAGACAGGTGATTCTGTGCAATACTAAGATAACAGTACATTGGGCATGTTGTCTTTATAATGCGATATTAAACTGAGGCCTTGCCTGACAATTCAAATAAACTTTAAGCATCCTATGAGGTTGTTTGATAATCGGCAAGGAGCTCTCCTCACATTTGGGCCTAAATGTGATATCACCATTGAAAAGCAAATTATTCGTCATTATGTTTGAGAGATCTTGCTGTGCATTAGACAGTGATGTGCCTACACCACAACAGTCATTGCATTTCAAGTGTAATTTACCGGGGGTCTATTTTGTGCTTTGAGTGATCTGAATGAGGAGTATACTAATTGACTGCCCAAACTGGTGGCTCCAGCCTCACTTAAATTTGGCAGGGAAGCTACAGCATGCCAAACTGAGCTCCTGAAGCAGTTCACTGGATTGATATCAGATACAGGGGTGGTTACCAGTAAAAGTGAACTATGGAGTGAGCAGCGGTTCACATACACAGTGATCTTGGGATAGCACATGTGGCCTGACAAAATAATTCAAGATTTATCTTTGCGGATTTCTTTAACTCCATTGCTCATAGAAATTGTTGGACTTTAGATTCATTCCATCAATTTAGACCGAAAATGACAATCAGGGTTCTCTTTATGTCATGGGACCTTGATTCCACAGTAAAAGGGACTTACACCTATCACCTAAAACTGGCAAGCACCCGGCAGCTGGTTCCTTTGAAAATGGAACCCCCTGCATCACCAGTTAATAGGTATGGTTACCAACTATATCTTGAGGTTGCATTGACAGCAGGTAAAGGCGGTGTAAGTCAAATTTATTGTGTATGAAGTGATTTAAAATGTTTCAAAGAGAAGCAATAGAGCATTTTTATGGACGATTTATTTTCTTCTGTGCAATGGTAGTTGGTAGTGAATCTGCTGTGATTACAAACTCCAGATTTAAGTGACTACTTATGACAGCATCCGAATTCCTGATATGTGACAATTTCAAACTCACAGCCAGCTCTCTATATAGAGAATACAAAGTCTTTATGCCTCTGCATTTTCTGAAGTTTCATCTCTGAATTGAATTTGCTGGTATCATAATGTGGAGATTATATTCCTGACATGATTGGGTTTGATAGTGGAGCCTTGTCATCATTTATTATCCAGGTTCATGCATAGAAGTGACCTTTTTTAAATGCTGTGTTGGAGGGGTACCAATGCTTACAGAATTGTCATTGTTTCAATGTTGCTGTGTTCTGTGAATCACTTTTCTTTCTTCAGTTCTCCGCCCAAAGGCAGGTCTGACCCACAGCACTGTGACCTCTACTGTGGATAGGGCAAGGAGGCAAGTCCAAAACCTACCATGGTTGGAACAAGAATCAAACTCCATGATGTTAGCACCAAGCGTATCCACAGTGACCATTCAACCAAGTAATCCAACCCCACAAGCAGTCCAAGTTGCTATGGTTACATACACTTCAACATACTGTAGTCTGGAGCTATGAATAGTGATTGTACAGGCTCCAATTTTCTTTCCATTACATTACTGGCCAGGAATCTCTCCTGCTCTTACTGCCTGCTATTGGCATACGTAGGAAGGATTTGCAGGTTGATATTCAACCTGTTTGGCTCTATTAGAAATGTACCTTCCTTGGCCATCAAGTCCTAAAAAAGATCTTCAGGAAGGAGGGCGGGCCACTATGCAGTGATTGTACCCCTCACTAAAAACAGGAACACAGAATAGTAATGCAAATGGGGTATAATGAATGAGGCTAGACACACTTTTGCCCTATTATATTTTATTTGTGGTATTAATGGATCTCCCATGCCATCTCTCATTAGTAGCCTGGGTAAGAAGGGTCAGTTAGATCAGTTGACCTGACCGCGAGCATGTAATTCAGAATAAAGCCAACAGTCAGAGATTCAATTCCCATTTCAGCTAAGGTAGGGTTGACACCTGCTCTGTAATAAAATCATGGCAGAAACCATGCTTCAGTAACTCTCCAATTGAGGGGTTGCTCGCTTGAGATGTTGGGGTAAAGTTAAATTATTTTCCGTAAGCCACCAAATAAAAGTGGGTGTACAACTTATTTCTATAAGTATTAATACATAGCACTCCATATTCTTGTCACAACTATCTGTTATAGTGTTTAATTGAATGGGAATGTGTTTCTATGAATGTGACTATTTCAGTAGCCCTTTCAATAACAGCTAATCAAATCATAAATAACTGGAAAATGGTTAATCTGTAATTTCCAAAAGGTACACATAGACATTTAAGTTAGTCTTTGTTTTATATGTCACAAAGCACTTTCACAGGATATAATATGATTGCTGGGAGAATGAGATGTTATTTATAATAGCAGTCCTACCAGGAAGCCATGCTTTCAGTCTTGCTCTGTCATGCTGATATACAAATTGCTTTAGTCAGGTAGAGACTGCTCTTGCATCTTTCAAATCTATCTTGATCAATGGTTTTGTAACCAGAATCTGCCTCCATCTGGGGATAATTACAATGAGATTGTTAATTCAAATCACACAGATCCATCACATGTACAGATCATTCTGTTGATGCATGACACCAATGCAAGTACAATGTTGCTGTTTATTTAACAAATACTCAGAAATCCTATTACGTACAAGCAAAGTAGTGAGAATGAAGCATTTTTTACACATAGATTCATTTTTCATACTGTAAAATTTTACTCTTGTTCACTAAATTGCTGAATAATTAAGTTTTAGCCTGAATTTCATGATCTGGCAGCAAAAGTGCTTTCCAACAGTTCAGAAAAAACTGAGCATAACTTGGTCAAGCAATAGTTCTGGTGACTGCCTAAATGTTCATCGTACATTCAAGTAGTACATTTTCCCATACATTTTACATGCAACTTAAAGTTTCAATTTATAGAAAATATGAGTTTGCCTATGGAAGTAGATATTTACAGTGATACAAAATGAAGAATATTAATAAGTTGCCTGAGGGGCAACTTTTTCAGGCAGAGAGTGATACATGTATGGAATGAGCTGCCAGAGGAGGTGGTGGAGGTAGGTACAATTACAACTTTTAAAAGGCATCTAGATGAGTGCATGAATAGAAAGGGTTTAGAGGGATTTGGCGAAAGTGAGGACCGCAGATGCTGGAGATTAGAGTCAAGAATGTGATGTTGGAAAAGCACAGCAGGTCAGGCAGTATCCGAGCAGCAGGAGAGTTGACATTTTGGGCAAAAACCCTTCGGGATCTGTTTCTGTACTGTACAACTCTATGACTCTAAGTCTACTTCAAAACTTCCCCACATTGTATGAAATGAACATTTTATCCCTGTGCATATTATCCTCCCCTTTCAAACTTAAAACCAAATTTGAACAAGATTCATTTAGATGACATTGTCTTATAGTCAGCTATACATACAAAACGTCGGAATAGTCAAGGCTGAAGGTAACAAAAATAAATACAAGGGTTAAACAGCAGATCGGTTGAGGCGGAGGTAAAGATGGGTGGTGTTGTGTTGGGTGTCAAGGTTAGGGACAGTCTGATTCTGCCTCAGACAGTAGCCAAGGAAGAGGAATTCAGATTAGATAACAGACAAGTAGATTGGCAACACAGTGTTTGAAAGAGATAGTAGAATGGAAGAGCTCAGTGCTGGCAGTAGTTTAAATCTGAATTTGCATCTTCAAATTATGTTGCCAATGGTCAGAATATATTCTGATAAATAGGATTACACCAAGGATAGATCTTTGGGGGTCACCAGATGAAATGGTGCTGGACACAGGATGACAACTGATGTGTTCTAATAAACAGTCATTGGACTGAAAACATTAACTCTGCTTCTTTCCTACAGATGCTGCCAGACCTGCTGAGTTTCGCCAGCAATTTCTGTTTTTGTTTCAGATCTCCAGCATTCACAGTTCTATGTTTTACTATGCAATTGAAGACGATAATTTGGCTCCGACAGAATGTGTAAGAGCGAAATACAGCTGAAAAACTAGATTGTGTTGGGATATCTGGTTGGCATGGACGAGTTGGACTGAAGGGTTTGTTTCCATGCTGTACATCTCCAAGACTCTATAAAAATAGTTCTATTTCAGCTGGATGGTAGAAGAGAACATTGGAGAAATGCAGTATGGCAAACCATACCAAAGGCTGCAAGTAGGTCATGAATGATGTGAAGAAATAACTTATCATGGTCATAGTAACAAGAGTACCAACTTATAACGTTAAGTAGGGCCACTTCAGTGCTATGTCAGGCCACATTGGTGAAATCCAAACGCAGTTGCAGTAAAGAGAGGTACAGATTTGGAAGGAGACAACACCTTCAAGAATTTGGAAAAGGAGATAATACTTTGAATTAGTTAATTTTCTGTTGACTGTAGTGCATTGTGGAAGTTCATTTGCAAGGCTTTATAGACATAAATGCTTGACGAATTGTCAAGGGTGTGCTATTTAATTTGGTTCGTTGTTTTGTCTCCGAATTTGGAAGATTACGGAGCCTGACACAGAGTAAGAAACAATCCTGTCACATTTTTCTGAAATTTTGCAGCTGCCTGTTTAACTGAATCCTTACGTAACTCGACCATCATAACTTTACAGTCCATAGACCTGCTGTTAAACACATTGTACAAGCAGCTTGTGAGGTTAAAAGAACGTTAAGTTGGTGGTTTCTTCTGACGAGTTATTGGGGATGTGCAGACTTGAGTAATGTATTCAACAAGGTCACAATTGCGAGGGCAGCAATGAAAAACACTGTCTAGAACTGATATTTGAAACGTTACCGGAATTATTAAAGGTACTTCAATAATACCTTATTCGAATGTATAGTATATAGAGGCAGTTTGCTTCAATTCCAGCGCTACTAAGCACTTTTCGGTTTGGATGACGCTAAAGAAAAAAGGGCGGGGCCCCTGTCGGTGACGTCATATTCTGGTTATTAGGCAGTTCGACACCGCCCCGCCTGAGAGAAACGGAGTGCGAGAAGGAAGAGGCTGAACTTGCTTAATCCACTCAAACATGGCCGGCTTCTCAGCCTGGTTCTGGAATGAAAGATTCTGGCTCCCTCACAACGTTACTTGGGCCGACTTGAAGAACACCGACGATGCCGAGTATCCGCAAGCTGGTGATTTGCTCTTCGCTTTCCCGCTTGCATTTGGCATCTTCCTCGTACGTCTGGCGTTCGAGAGGTAAAAGAAGCTCTAGTGGTGGGGGGGTGTGGGAAGAAGAGAAGAATGGGGGAAGGGAGTTGGCGCTATGACTGACAGGGACACTGTGGTCAATCGCGTGCTGCTGGAGTAGCCCTGAAGTCCCACCTTCTTTCTGGGGTGGGGGTCTTTGATTGGCTTGTTTGGTGTCCTCGGTTGTCTGCCGCGCGTTGTCTTCGCCCCCTCGCGCTGTCAATCACAAGAGCGGGTGGGGGTTTGTCAGTGAGGAGTGGGAGAACGGGCGAAGGCAGTGTGTAGACTGAATACTGTGATTTCTGAAGCAGGATTGCATCCAAGCTCTGTGGCTAAATGTGTTTCTGGTTAATACTTGTCCAACAGGGCAACCGTGCAGGCAATTGAAATCCAAAGTCAACTTTTAGTTTCTTGAGGAAATCATGAACACGGCTATTAGCATAGATAACATTTTACAGCAATTGAGATAACACCTGTGTATAAATAATTCGTTTTCTTTTTAGCCGTTCGCTTTCTGGCTCCCAGAGCTTTCATTCAGATTGATCAATGACTGGTTTATGTAAGGGAATCGCCTAAAATGATGTGAGCTCTAATCTCTCTCGGGCTACTGTCCAGTTCTGACTTCCATTATTGATAAGGAACCACCGACTTGCTGCCCTTCAGTACGGGATGTTGATGGGTCGTACACCAGTCTCTGTGCATTTTTGCCTCCTCAGTAAGTGCTAGTACACTGAAGCTACGAGGATTATGGCAGATCTGTGGTACCTTTTGTTATCATCTGGTGTCCACTTGCAACTAACATGTAGAATCTGATTACATTCCCTGCTAGATATCGAATTTAATCTCCAACTGGCCTTGATTTTTCAGAGTGATAACGGAGAATGACATGCGGAGGTCTTTGGTTTCTGTTTGAGCGCCATGTCCCTGTGGACCCTATTTGAAAGTTGGAATGTTTCATACGTTCTCTGTTAAAGCTGCAGTGTACTATATAACAGTAATTTCTTTGCTGTCTGGATATCATTTACTGACTAGCTCAAAGATGCATGTTAGTTTTTAAACATCATCGCCACCTGTTCCATTGGTGGCTCAATGGAAATAGGAGCTAATCTGACTGTTGTGGTACTGAGCCACACACACTGGAAGGTTGTAGGTTTGCCCCCTTATTTGTGCAAGAGTTATCAGAGCATGTGGTGGGGACTGCAGCCAACTTTATTGTCCTGGGCTATGCAGGAAAGAAAAGGAATATAATCAACTCCATGTTACCCATCCTGATCGCTATTCAGCAAGCTCTGCCAAAAAATGCATGGTTTGCCAAGCATAGGACTGGATTTACAATCTGCCCACAATTAAAGAACCAGTTGTTTCCTATCTAGGATGGCAACTATGCTACTTTTTTCTCAGCAGTTGTTGACTACTTCAACAGTGAATGGTGAGGAATGAGGGGAGAAATAGAGAAGCATTTTTATGTTTTGGACAGACCTGATTTGAATGTTTGTCTGACTGCATGATGGGTAGGAATTTGGACATGGTGGTGTGATCAATGTATAAGTTTTACAGGTCTATACATTGATTTCTACTTTTTATAGTAAGCATATTCCCACATGATTCAGTCCAATTTGGTTCCATATTTCTGTTGGTTTGAGCTAATTGTAATGCAGATTTGTGCATTGTACTCTGAGCTCTGATTTAGTGCACTGATAGGTTTAATGTAGGAGCTCCCATTTGGGGATGCTTGTATCTTTATCTAACAAATGTTCAAATTCCTATGTGAAGGAGGGGCAAGGAGGAAAATTCTACTAATTCTTGCCTGGACTGTCTGTCTTCATCAAAAAGCTCCACATGAGAGAGAATAGCTATAAAGTTGCTAACCTTGCAAAATGCATCTTTGTTTGGCAGAGTGACCACTGTGTAGAATGTGTATTCTGAGTGGGAGGCTTTAGAGAAGTAACACTGAGGATTGCTCAATCTAACAGACTTGGTTTCAAAACCTCGTGCATGACATTCCTGCCCTATCTTGGCAATTTCCTCCCCACTCCAGTTCCACAAGTATTTATTCACCCTGGGCTGAGGGGCCCACATCATTCAAAATCAAAAAGGTAATCGAAGGAAAAGTTGAAACCCAAAAAAGGTGAAGCATTTCATTTGGCAAAAGCAGGTTCCCAAGGTGCATTATCTAAAAAAAGACATGGTCAGTCTGTGGACCATGATAAGGGCCATGATAATGCCAGTTGAGTATTGGCAAACACTCTCTCTAACAGTGAGGACACGACGACCAAGTCAGATCTACTCCTTCATGGAAGGTTCAAATTGGAAATTGGGCGATGGCTTATTGGATTAGAATGAAAGGGATTACTACCTGAGTTTCTCAGTATTCCTTCCTAAACTAACTGTGTGGAGATAAGTTGTCTTACCCCATCACTGAGATAAATGACAGCACAGACCGGAGTTTAAATCTTGTTTTCCTGGTCTGTATCACGCCAGACTATCTGTTTACCAGACAAGTGTTTCTGGTTTTGAATCTTAGTAACTTGAGATTACTGGTTGTGTTGTAGTCAATAGTGGGTCAAGTAAACTGTAAGAACCTCCTTTTGTAAAAAGATTGCAAGTGTAACAGCTTGATCTGCATTCGGAAATGAAATTTTGTGATTCACAGGAGAGGCTGATAAAACTTACTCTTTTCCAGGAACAAGTTTCTGGAAGTATTCCAGAAATAAAAAAAATCTTTTTTTTTCCAGCTTGTCCAAAGCCTGTAAAAGGTTTTTGTTTGTATTTTAGCATGAGTCCACCAGAAAGCATTCCCGAATCTTCTCGGTCCCACTGCACTTGCTATCAGTCTGCTATCTCAGCCCCAGAGTATGGCCATGTTTAAGCTTTAGACCAGAAAATTTGTGATGACCTGTCAATGTGTGGAATTGCTTTGAGATCTGGATGGAGCAGTTCACTGTCCTCTGGTTTAAAATCAGTCAGAGCATTTGTGTGGTTTGTAACTGATTCTGAATTTGACACTTCACCCAGTACCCAAATTTCATTTCTCAAATTGCACTCTCCCTTGCTCACATGCTCAGATTGAAAGTGATTGGTAAAGTAGCAGTCTGTGCTTTCAATGAGTAGTTGAATGAGCAGAAATGAGAACATTCCTTTTTTTAAAATCTGGATGGGGAAATGAGGCCAAGGATTAATTGTGCTCTGGAATAGTAATGTTGATATGTGGCTGGAATTCAAATGTCCCAAAAATGTAAATTTGCTCCCGCTTGCTTTCTCTCCAGATGCTGGCTGACCTGCTGACTTATTCCCAGAATTTTGTTTTATTAGAGAAACAAATAATTGTCCCCACCTCCTTCCTCCTCAATGATATGAGCTGTGTATGCATTATAAGCAAGATACTGTGTGTGCGCAATAAGAAATGTGCCATATTGACACGTAAAAGGAGAGAGTAACAATCCTATAGCTTTGTGATTATCGTGCATTAAGTGTTTTATGATGCCTGAAAGGGAGATAAAAGAATGTAACATTCACATTTAAAATCCTTGAAATTTAACTGTCAGTACAGAAGGGCTGGGTTATCATTTTCCTATCTTGAAAAACTGCAAGTACAGAGGTCAATCAGTCTCAAACACTGCTGTGTTGAACAAGTAAATATTTAGTGATTTTACAGGCATCAAATGATAAGCCTCTATGCTTTAAAGATACAGTCTTTAAGGCTTGGAGCCTTTTGAGCTGCACCCCCATAGTTGGGTGTAGTGGTATTGGGGCTTTTTGCTAACCTTCACCCAATATTCAGGGTGGGAATGTATATTGAGTTGGGGTAAATGCGTAGATAATGGTTTGCAACTTCTTACGATTTTAGCCAGAAACATCTCTGGGTAGAGAAACAAATTTCCATTCTCCTGACATCATGTACAGAGTAGGCTTGATATTCGTTCGCTGCTCGTTGGATGCTGCCTGAACTGCTGTGCTCTTCCAGCACCACTAATCCAGTGTTTGATATTCGTTATGTACATCCAGTATTTATAGATGCTTAGAATATCACTTGTGAAAAGCTGCCATGATTTGGAGATGCCGGTGTTGGACTGGGGTGTACAAAGTTTTTTTTAAAAAAAAAATCACAACACCAGGTTATAGTCCAACAGGTTTAATTGGAAGCACACTAGCTTTCGGAGTGTCGCTCCTTCATCAGGTGGTTGACAACCTGATGAAGGAGCGACACTCCGAAAGCTAGTGTGCTTCCAATTAAACCTGTTGGACTATAACCTGGTGTTGTGATTTTTTTTAAACTAAGAAAAGCCGCGCAAACCAAATGAGTTAGTGTGGACTCAATGACTATAGTGATTTAAATTCCATTTTATAGCCTTCTCATCAATGATTTTGGATATTTTTAAAAAATACATTCAGTTCACTGTGTATGGTTTAAAATGTTTAGCATTATAATTTTGAATTTAATGTTAACCACCTGACATATACAAGGTGCAATACATGCAAGTCAAAGTCCACAAATATTCTCTTCTGTTTTTAAATACTCTTCCTAGCTTCATCAAACTTCTATGGTTTACCCATGCACGTTCCATGTTGCTTTCCTTGCTTCTCCACAACTGACCATGTCTTTTTTAGATAATGCACCTTGGAAACCTGCTTCTGCCAAATGAAATGCTTCACCTTTTTTGGGTTTCAACTTTTCCTTCGATGACCTTTTTTGATTTTGAATGATGAGGGCCCTAAACCAAAGAAAAACAGTTTGATGTGAATTATCAGCAGAATGAAAAGGTGGTGGGTGACACTGACCAGGGAGGGGATAAATGACTTAATGGAGCAACTAATTTTTAGACTTTTTTGGTGAGATGGGTATGAGGGATGCTTGAGGGCTAAGTGACTAGTGGGAGATTGGCAGATGGAGGCAGAATGAATCTGTCCTTGATGACTTGGCGAGGATGGAGTATGATTGTATCACTTGATTTGCTGTGGAATATGGGGGATATTTTTGCTTTCTGGGATGTTTTAGGATTATAAATGCCAAAATGCAATATGCTGTGTTTATTTAATAAACATTTCCTGGAATATAATTGTTCTATGTATAATTGGAATATAATGAACAAAATCTTTTTTTTTCAGTTCTATTCAGGAAAAAAGTAGTTCAAACATTGTTCTAATTTTTATGTTTTAAAAATAATTACTTTTACTGCTTTGAACATGTTTTTTCCTGTGAGCTCTGTGCTTAGTAACTTGGCATTGATCCACATGTTTAGAAGAGGGGTGGGCATTGCAAGGCAGTATATATTTTTGAATAGCATTGGCTGAAAGCAAGACTAAAACATTTTTTAGATGAGATTAGATTACTTACAGTGTGGAAACAGGCCCTTCAGCCCAACAAGTCCACACCGCCCCGCCGAAGCGTAACCCACCCATACCCCTACATCTACATTTACCCCTTACCTAACACTATGGGCAATTTAGCATGGCCAATTCACCTGGCCTGCACATCTTTGGACTGTGGGAGGAAACCGGAGCACCCGGACGAAACCCACGCAGACACGGGGAGAACGTGCAAACTCCACACAGTCAGTCGCCTGAGGCGGGAATTGAACCCGGGTCTCATGCGCTGTGAGGCAGTAGTGTGGAAAGTAATCTCCTTCCAATCTGAGTTTTCTCATCAGGTTGTTTTTATGCATAGCCAGAATTTTGAGATGTACTACCCTTTGTGCTGGTGGAAAGGTTGCTTTGGACAATCCAGCTTACCTTGCTGGTACTGAAAGTATTATTCAGACATTTTGAACAGGATGTGTTTCACTCTTATTTTTCTTTTTGAAGGGTTTTTGAGAGACCAGCAAACGTTTTCAGATTTATATTTTTAAACATCATCTCTCTGTATAGAGAATCATATTCATAAGTCAATATTTTAAATTTTTTCTTCATCATCCCTGGACACGTACCTCAAAGTAAGCATACAGCTGCATCAGGTAGTGAAGGCAGCAAATGATATGTTGGCCTTCAGAGCAAGATATTTCCAGTACCAGAGCCAGGGATGTCTTCCAGCAATTGTACAGGGCATCAGTGAGACCACACCTGGAATATTGTGTGCGGTTTTGGTAGTCTCTTCCTGAGGGAGGGTGTTCTGACTGTGGAGGGAATGCAACAAAAGTTCAGCAGGAATGGCAGGATTGATGTACAAAGAGAGATTAGATTACTTGCAGTGTGGAAACAGGCCCTTCGGCCCAACAAGTCCACACCGCCCCGCTGAAGCGCAACCCACCCATACCCCGACATTTACCCCTTACCTAACACTATGGGCAATTTAGCATGGCCAATTCACCTGACCTGCACATCTTTGGACTGTGGGAGGAAACCGGAGCACCCGGAGGAAACCCACGCAGACACTGGGAGAACGTGCAAACTCCACACAGTCAGTCGCCTGAGGCGGGAATTGAACCCGGGTCTCTGGCGCTGTGAGGCAGCAGTGCTAACCACTGTGCCACCGTGCCGCCCACAATTGGATTGGTTCAGACTATATTCACTGGAGATTAAAAGGATGAGGGGGAATCTCATAGAATTCTGTAAAATTCTAACTGGACAAAATGGAGTAAATGCAGGAAGGATGTTCCTGATGCACATAATCAGGAGCAGGAGTAGGCCATTTAGCCCCTTGAGCCTGCCCTGCCATTCAGTGTGATCATGGTTGATCTGTTTGTAATCTTAATTCCACATTCCTGCTTCCCCAATAGCCTTTCAACACCTTACTTAACAAGAAACTGTCCACCTCTGACTTAAACACATTCAAGGATTCTGTTTCCATCGCCTTGCAGGAAGAGTTCCAAGGACTCCCCATACAGAAATGATTTTGCCTCTTCTTTGTTTTAAATGAGCGACTCAAAGTTTCTAAACAGTCACAGGAGTTTTAGTAAAAGTGAAATACTGTGGATGCCGGAAATCTGAAACCGACACAAAGAATGTTAGATAAATGCAGCAGGCTGGGCAGCATCTCTGGGAGAAACAGTCAACATTTAAAGTCCAGTATGACACTTCTTGAAGTCGCACTGAACGTGAAGTGTTAATTGTTACGTTTGCTGCCAATGCTGCCAACCCTAATGATAGAATCTCCCACAACAAGAAACGTCCTCTCCACGTCCACTCTGCCTAGACCCCTCAGGTCTTCTATTTCAATCAAGTTGTTCTTTAATCTTCTAACTTCCAGTGGGTACAAGCCCAGCCTATCTAACTATCCTTAATCAACAGTGCATCTGTTTTGGGAATTAGTCTAGTAAACCTTCTGTAAATACGTTGGAAGCAGTTCACATCCTTCCTTAAATTGGCAGTTCACAGTACTACAGATGTCGACTGTCCAGTGCCCTGTATAACCTTCAAATTTTGTATTCTATTTTTATTGTAATAAATTAATAACATTCTTGGCTTTCGTGATTACTTGCTGTACTTGCGTAGTAATATTTTGCGATATGTGGCACTGTCCCCCAGGTCTCTGCATCCAAGAGCTCTGCAATCACTCACTATCTAGATAAAATGCTTCCTTAGGGTGTAGATTTGCTCACTGAGCTGTAGGTTTGATATCCAGACATTTCATTACCTGGCTAGATAACAACATCAGTGGCAACCTCCAAGTGAAGTGAAGCTGTTGTCTCCTGCTTTCTATTTATGTGAACAGGAGACAACAGCTTCGCTTCACTTGGAGGTCGCCGCTGATGATGTTACCTAGCCAGGTAATGAAACGTCTGGATATCAAACCCACACCCTAAACCTCGACCTGAGCTACAAACCTTGCAAAATGCTTCCTTTTTATTCTTCCTTTCAAAAATGGATGTTTTCACATGTTTCACATTATACTTTGATTTACTACAACTTACTTTCCTGCCCATGTGTGTTGTCAGCATATTTGGCAATCATGTCTTCTGTTCCTTCATTAAGGTCATTTATATAAATGGTAAACAGTTAAGGTCTGAGCACTGGTCCTTGTGGTGCACACATATTACATCTTGCCAGTCTTCTTCCTGTTAGCCAGCTAATCATCTATCTATGCCAATATGCTGCCCCTTACTCTATGAGCTTGTCTTTTCCTCAACCTTTTGATGTGGCACCTTATCAAATGCATTTTGGAAATCCAAATGCAGTACAGTCACCTGTTCCCTCTATCTACAGATGTGTTGCCTCCAAGAACTATAATAGATTGAACAATCCTGATTTCCATTTCACCATACCATGTTGACTCTGCCTGATTACTTTGAACTTATCAAAGTACCGTTGGAACTACTTTAATAATAGCTTCTAATAGTTTCCCTTTGGCAAATGTTAAGCTGAAAGGGCTTTAGTTTCAATTTTGGTCATCCTTTGTTGCTTATAATATTTTGTACAGTTATCTGACCATTTTTATATGCTTTTGTTTTTAGAAAACGTTTGTTACAATCTTTAACATTCCTAGTTGAACATGATGCTCAGTCCATCACTCGTGTGGAGTTTAGAATCAGAGGTCATCATCTAAGGATACAAGCTAGGGCATTTTAGGACCGAGGAAATGTTTTCTTTGCCCAGAGAGCGGTGAGCCTATGGAACGCTGTCATAGAAAGTGGTTGAGGTCAAAACAGTGAATGTTTTTCAAGGAGTTAGATGTAGTACTTTAGGATTTAAAGGGATCAAAAGGTTTGGGAAGAAAGCAGGGACAGGATATTGAGTTGGATGATCAGACAAGTGGGCTCAAAGCTGGATAGCCCACTTTCTATTCTTTTCTGTAACCTGTCTACCTGAAGTGGTTTACCTTCGGGTGACCTTTTGTGGCCCTTGGAACTGACTCCAAGCTCCATGAAGCCTTTTTGTTGATTTACTTCATCTTGCCTAGAGTTTCTTTTAGAGGAAGCTCTTGGATCACTATCAACTGCAGTGATCAATCCTGGCTTATGCAAAATTTAGCGGGGCATTCCATGAGTAACTCCAGGCAAACCTTATACAGTTGCTTACCATGAAAGCAACCTGCTTGGTTAGTGCTAAATCTTTCAGAACAAAGGTTCTGCAGCTCTACCACATCCAGTAGCAAGTAACATTCATGCCACACACATGCCAGGCAATGAGCACCTCTAATAAAAGACAAACTAACCACCACCCCCTGACATCTCATGATGTTACCATCACTGAATTCCCCCACAATAAACATCCTGGGAGTTACTATTGATTAGGAACTGAATTGGGCTAACCATATAATACAGTGACTACAGCAGCAGGTCAGAGATTAGGAATCTTGCAACAAGTAACTCTCCTCCTGACTCCCCAAAGCCTGTCCACCATCTACAAGACAAAGTCAGGAATAGGATAGAATATTCCCCACTTGTCTGGATGGGTGCAGCTCCAACAACACTCCAGAAGCTTGACACCACCCAAGACAAAGCAACCTGCAAAATTGGCATCACATCCACAAGTGTCTACTCCCTCCATTGCTGACACTTTGTAGACAGTATACATTACTGCTATGAGATGCACTGTGAAAGTTCATGAAAGATCCTTAGACAGTACCTTCCAAACCCATCTAGAAGGACAAGGGCAGCAGATACATAGGAACTTGCAGGTGGTGGTGGTGTTCCTGTCCAAGGCGCACTCTGTCCTGACTTGGAAATATATTACCATTTCTTCAGTGTCGCTGGGTCAAAATCCTGGAATTCCCTCCCTAATGGCATTGTGGGTCAACCTACACCAAATGGAACGCAGCGGTTCAAGAAGGCAGCGCACCACCACCACCTTGAAGGCAACAAGGGATAGGCAATAAATGCTGCTCAGCAAGTGATGTCCATGTCTCACCAGTGAATAAAAATAATGAATAATTTTTAAGATTGTAACCAATTAATTTACCCTTCCTCATGCAGTTTTTATTCAGTCATGGTATTTGGAATTTACTGGCTAACCTAGCATTTACTGCCCTGGAGAAGGTGGTGAGTCACTGTCTTGAATTGCTGAAGTATGTGTGGTGTAGGAATACCCACAGTGCTGTAAGAGAGTTCTAGTATTTTAACCCAGTAATCGTGAAGGAATGGCAATGTTTCCAAATCAGTGGTATGTGGTTCAGAGGGAAACTTGCAAGTGTTTGCTGCCTTTTTTCTCTCAAGAGGTTGAGAGTTTGGAAGGTGCTGTTGAAGAATCCTTGGTGAGTTGCTGCAGAGCACCTTGAAGACAGTACACACTGTGCTTCCGTGATGGAGGGAATCTTTGGGAGTTGGGCGATGAGCTATTTCCTGCAGAACCTCCAGCCTCTGAACTCCCTTGTAGCCACAGCATTTGTGTCTGGTCACTGGGAACAGGGCAGGAACTTGGTGACAGTAATCTTAGAGTGTCAAGAGGCGATGGTTACATTCTCTCGGTGCAAGATGATCATTGGGTAACCTCTGTGTTACTTGCTATATATCAGCCCAGCTCTGGATATCGTCCAGGTCATGCTGCATTTGAACTTCATTGTCTGAGGTGTTGAACATAGGATGCTCACTGATGCTTGCGCTATTTCTTTCCTTGAAAGAGGGAAGGTAACTGAAGCAGCAGAACATGGTTGGATCAAGGACACTACCCTGAGGAACTATGGCTCTTGTGGCCTCTGGATCAGGAGCACCGGTTCAAGTTCCAACTGCTCCAGAGGCATGTAATAATATCTCTGAGCAGGTTGGTTAGAAAACAAGTAACTAGTTTAGGCATGCCTTCTCTAGAGCAGAAGGTCTGGGTTCAAGTCCCACCTATTTGAGTGTGTAATAATGCCCTGGAGCTAAGATGACGGACCTCGAACGATCACCACCATCTTCCTTTGCTGATTGGAATCCTATCCAGGAGATTTTTTTTCTGCCTGGTTCCCATCGATTCCAGTTTTGCCAGGGCTCCTTGATGCCTCACTTGGTCAAATGCAGCCTTGATGTCAAGGATTGTCACTCTCTCCTCCCCTCTGGAATTCAGTTCTTTTGTCCATGTTTGAACCAAGGCTGGAATGAGGTCAGGAGCTGAGTAGCCCTGGCAGAACCCAAACTAAATGTCAGAACTTTTCCAAATGAAATAAAACTTTGCATAAATATTTTGTACCATAGCTGAAATAAGTGCTGTTGTGGCTTGTTTACCTGAAAAGCTTTGTTTTTTTTATCTAAAAGGTTTATCGTTACATGTTCAAAAGATAATTATGTGCAGCTGTTTTATGATTTCAGGTGGAAAATTTTTAATGCACAGTACAAGAGAAGGGTTTTATTTGTTGTTTGTAGTCTGGACCTGGGATTCCTCTTGCATGTCTAAGTAGCTGCTTTTAAACCAGAAGGGGGATTGAGTAAAACGCAGTGTTTTAAATAGTCACCTGAATGAGAGTTTTTAGTATGGACGTTGCAAAAGAGGAATTGTCCATGATGGTTTGACCATATTCAAGGAGGTTTCATTGTGTGACATTCTGTGTCATTATCAAAGTGAAAACTCCATTTCTTAAGCTGTGATTCGTTGGGAATCTTGTTTGCATTTAGCCAGAAGCTATTGTTTTAGTAGCCTCCTGGGATACTGACATCTGCTTTTCTGTCTGTCCCAACCTGCTGGTTGTTTGGTTTTGCCCTTGTTCACTATGGCTATCGTATTCCATGCACAGCTGACGCGTGTGTGTGATTTCAGAAACTTCGTTCTTACCTGTGTTAAGTTGGCTCTAGGCAGGTGGGACTTGAACCCAAGTTGCCCAAAATTAGGGGCACTACCACTGCATCATAAATCTTTAAATATTGTTACTAGGGGCTGATGCATTCCAGCTCCTGTGGAAAATAGTCCTCTTTTGTTTTACACCCCTCCTGGAGTAGAAACATCTAGAAAATTTTAAGTGAATGTAATCAGAGGAGTGCCTTACTAGAAGCTTTGAGTTCACTTTGACATTTTGACAGCTAGAAGTTGCGAGTGAGCCACATGGTTTTTTAGCTCATCTCTGTTGCAATCCTTTCTGATTTTGTTCTGGCTTCCTCCTTTCTCCAAACTGTTCCCACCTATGTGTTGCTTATGCAACCCCGTTCAGTTTGCTTTGAGGGCTTGGAATTCCAGAGCTTGTTGCCAAGATGGTATTGGTGGGGTGAAGGAAATGCTAGGTACACAATGCCAGAATTGGATGAATGCTGTTCAGTGAAGGAATGTAAGAATGTAGGTTCTGGATTGGCTGAGAGACATGAGGAGTGGTGTGGCTTATTACAAGGGGATTCAAGTTTTCAATAGTGCAGGAAGGTACAGAAGGCAGCAATTTTGGCCCATGTCTGTACTGGTTCCTGAAAGAGCCACCCAGCTAGTGCCACTCTCCAGCCCTTTCTCCAAAGCCCCCTCATGTCATCACTTCCAACTCAACATCCAGCTCTTGTTTGAAACCCATGGAATCCACCTCCAACACTTTTTTTTTCCCCGAGGCAGTACATTTCCGACTCCTAACAAGAGTAAAGAAGTTTCTCCTCCTCTCACTCATGTTCTCTTACTGACTATCTTGAAATTGTGATCCCTAGTTACGGACACTCCAACTAGTGGAGGCAGAATATCCTCCTTTACCCTGTCAAAATTATTCATAATATTGAACACCTCAATAATATCACCTCTTAATCTTTTCTGCTCCATGGAGAATAAGCCCAATTTGTCTAATCTTTCCTAGTATCTAAAATCCCTCATTCCCGGTATTATTCTAACGAATCTTCTTTGAACTCTTTCTCCAGGGCTTGAACATCCATCTGTAAGTAAGGTGCCCAGAACTGAATACAATACTCCAAATGTGGTCTGACCAATGATTTGTAGAAGTGTAGCATCGCTTCCTTGTTTTTATACTTCATGTCTCGATTTATACACCAAAGGATCCTATAAGCTGCCTTAACAACTGTTTTAACTTGCCTAGTCACGCTCATGAACCCTGAGGTCCCTCTGCTCCTGTACTTCTGTTAGGTAGCTAATTTTTAAAATTCATTCGTTGTGGGTGTCACTGGCTAGGCCAGTAGCTAAGGTCCTAGGGAGTGTTGCTGAACAAAGAGACCTTGGGGTGCAGGTTCATAGCTCCTTGAAAATGGAGTCGCAGGTAGATGGGATAGTGAAGAAGGTGTTTGGTATGCTTTCCTTTATTGGTCAGAATATTGAGTACAGGAGTTGGGAGGTCATGTTGCAGCTGTACAGGACATTTTGGTTAGGCCACTTTTGGAATATTGCATGCAATTCTGGTCTTCCTATCGGAAAGATGTTGTGAAACTTGAAAGGGTTCAGAAAAGATTTACAAGGATGTTGCCAGGGTTGGAGGATTTGAGCTGTGGCAAGAGGCTGAACAGGCTGGGGCTGTTTTCCCTGGAGTGTCGGAGGCTGAGGGGTGACCTTTCATAGAGCTTTACAAAATTGAGGGGCATGGATAGGATAAATAGACAAAGTCTTTCTTTTCCCTGGGGTTAGGGAGTCCAGAATTAGAGGGCATAGGTTTGGGGTGAGAAGGGAAAGATTTAAGAGACCTAAGAGGCAACCTTTTCACGCAGAGGGTGGTATGTGTATGGAATGAGCTGCCAGAGGATGTGGTGGAGGCCAGTACAATTGCAACATTTAAGAGGTATTTGGATGGGTATGTGAATAGGAAGGGTTTGGAGGGATATGGGCCAGGTGCTGGCAGGTGGGACTAGATTGGGTTGGGATATAAGACCATAAGACATAGGAGTGGAAGTAAGGCCATTCGGCCCATCGAGTCCACTCCGCCATTCAATCATGGCTGATGGGCATTTCAACTCCACTTACCCGCATTCTCCCCGTAGCCCTTAATTCCTCGAGACAACAAGAATCTATCAATCTCTGCCTTGAAGACATTTAACGTCCCGGCCTCCACTGCAATCTGCAGCAATGAATTCCACAGGCCCACCACTCTCTGGCTGAAGAAATGTCTCCGCATTTGTGTTCTGAATTGACCTCCTCTAATTTTAAGGCTGTGTCCATGGGTCCTAGTCTCCTCACCTAATGGAAACTATTTCCTAGCGTCCACCCTTTCCAAGCCATGTATTAACTTATACGTCTCTATTAAGTCTCCCCTTAATCTTCTGAACTCCAATGAATACAATCCCAGGATCTTCAGCCGTTCCTCGTATGTTAGACCTACCATTCCAGGGATCATCCGTGTGAATCTCCGCTGGACACGTTCCAGTGCCAGTATGTCCTTCCTGAGGTGTGGGGACCAAAACTGGACACAGTACTCCAAATGGGGCCTAACCAGAGCTTTATAAAGTCTCAGTAGCACAACGGTGCTTTTATATTCCAACCCTCTTGAGATAAGTGACAACATTGCGTTCGCTTTCTTAATCACTGACTCAACCTGCATGTTGACCTTTAGAGAATCCTCAACTAGCACTCCCAGATCCCTTTGTACTTTGGCTTGGCGAATTTTCTCACCGTTTAGAAAGTAGTCTATGCTTTTATTCTTTTTTCCAAAGTGCAAGACCTCGCATTTGTTCACGTTGAATTCCATCAGCCATTTCCTGGACCACTCTCCCAAACTGTCTAGATCCTTCTGTAACCTCCCCACTTCCTCAGTACTACCTGCCTGTCCACCTAACTTCGTATCATCTGCAAACTTCGCTAGAATGCCCCCAGTCCCTTCATCCAGATCATTAATATATAATGCGAACAGCTGTGGCCCCAAACACTGAACCCTGCGGGACACCGCTCGTCACCGGCTGCCATTCCGAAAAAGAACCTTTTATCCCAACTCTCTGCTTTCTGTCAGACAGCCAATCCTCAATCCATCCCAGTAGCTCACCTCGAACACCATGGGCCCTCCCCTTGCTCAGCAGCCTCCTGTGTGGCACCTTATCAAAGGCCTTTTGGAAGTCTAGATAGACCACATGCACTGGGTTTCCCTGGTCTAACCTGCTTGTCACCTCTTCAAAGAATACCAACAGGTTTGTCAGGCACGACCTCCCCTTACTAAATCCATGTTGACTTGTTCTAATCAGACTCTGCTCTTCTAAGAATTTAGAAGCCTCATCCTTAATGATGGATTCTAGAATTTTACGAACAACCGAGGTTAGGCTAATTGGCCTATAATTTTCCATCTTTTGTCTTGATCCTTTGCTTGAACAAGGGGGTTACAACAGCGATCTTCCAATCATCTGGGACTTTCCCTGACTCCAGTGACTCTTGAAAGATCTCAACCAATGCCTCCGCTATTTCCTCAGCCACCTCTCTCAGAACTCTAGGATGTATCCCATCGGGGCCAGGAGATTGATCAATTTTAAGACTTTTTAGCTTTTCTAGCACTATCTCTTTCGTAATGGCAACCATACTCAACTCAGCCCCCTGACTCCCTTTAATTGTTGGGATATTACTCATGTCTTCCACTGTGAAGACTGACGCAAAGTACTTGTTAAGTTCTCCTGCTATTTCCTTATCTCCCATCACTAGGCTTCCAGCATCGGTTTGAAGTGGCCCAATGTCTACTTTTGCCTGTTGTTTGTTTCTTATGTATTGAAAGAAACTTTTACTATAATTTCTAATATTACTGGCTAGCCTACCTTCATATTTGATCCTCTCCTTTCTTATTACTCTGTTATCCTCGGTTTGTTTTTGTAGCCTTCCCAATCTTCTGATTTCCCACTGCTCTTGGCCACTTTATAGGATCTCTCTTTTTCTTTAATACATTTCCTGACTTCCTTTGTCAGCCATGGCTGTCTCATCCCTCCCCGGATAATCTTTCTTTTCTTGGGGATGAACCTCTGTACCTTGATGAATGGGGATGAATATCTGGTCGGCATGGACGGGTTGAACCGAAGGGTCTGTTTCCATGCTGTACATCTCTGACTCTATGACTCTAATTGCCCAAAGCAGTTAAGAGTCAATTTGCTGATGACCCAAAGGTACGTAGGAAAGTGACTTGTGATGGATTAAAGTGTATTTCTGTTACAGAAACTGGTCCTGCAGTTCAACACATTTCAAGTTGGTGTTTGTGCAATTCTTGCAGTCCCCTCCTGCCATCAACATTATCCTAGAGAAAAGGGTTAGGGAGGCAGTACCCAGATGGGGCTCATGGGGAGAAAGCTGATAGGAGGGAATCATCAAAAATGTTACCAACAATTAACTACACCTGATTGGCAGTGGCAACCCTTGAAGACTGAGTCCTAAATGATCCAGCAAGGGGTGATTGGTAGGTCTTTTGAAGGAAAAGTGGCATCAGCAGCTGCAGAAACATAAAGTTATTCAGCAACATTGAAGCAGAATCAACCAGGATGGGCACTATTGGGAACTAGCTCAGGTGGGTGAAGAATTCCTTGGAGGAGACCGACTAGAGAGTGGAATAGAGGTTGTTAAGTAGGGAATAGACTTTGTTGAAAATAGCAGCCATAGTCGAGTCCAAAATAGTTTGTTAGGGATGAGATTGGATCTTTCCCTAGAGTCCAACAGCAATAAAGTGAGCCTGGTCTGGCCAATTACCACCCCATCAGTATACACTCTACCTCTTTACTGATGAAAGTGATCAATCACAATGCTATTGAGCAGCACTTGCTCAGCAATACCCTGCTCATTTAAGTCTGTTTGGATTCAGCTCTGACCCCTCAGTTCCTGATCTTGTTTACAGCCTTGATCCAAACATGGACAAAATAGCTGCAGTCCAAGTGAGGTGAGAGTGACTGCCCTTGATATCAGGTTGCATTTGATAGTGTGGCATCAAGGCGCAATAGTTGAGTGTAGTGCTGAGGGCTTACTCCTGAAGAAGGGCTGAGACTCAAAATGTCGATTCTCTTCCTTGGATGCTGCCTGACCTGCTGTGCTTTTCCAGCGCCACACTCTTGACTCTGATTTCCAGCATCTGCAGTACTCCCTTTCTCCCATCAAGGAGCAGTACCAAAGCTGAAAACAATGGGATGCATTTGAGTGGGAAAATTCCTCCTGCTATTTGGAGTCATACCTGGGACAAAAGATGATTGTGATTTGTTGGAGGTTTATCATCCTAGCGCTGAGATATCACTGCACGAATTTCTTGGGTTAGTGTTCTTGGCCTAGCCACCTTCAGCATCATCAATGACCTTCCCTCTGTTATAAGGTCAGAAGTGGGAATGATTGCTGATGATTGCACAACATTCAGCACCATTCATGACTCCTCAGATACTGAAACAGTCTATTCTAAATGTGGCAACACCTGGATAATATCCAGACTGGGGCTAACACGTAGCAAGTAACAAAAAATAAGAATTGCTGGAAAAATTCAGGTCTGACCACATCTGTGGAGAGAAATCCAAGTTAATGTTTTGGGTCCAGTGACCCTCCTTCAGAATGCAAGTAACATTCACTTCATGTTGGTGCTGGGCAATGAGCATCTCTAACAAGAGAATTCAACCTTGATGTTTGGCATAACTGTGACTAAATACCCCCAAGATCAACATCCTGGGGGTCATCACTGACCAGCAACTCAACTGGACAAGCCATGGAAATACTGTGGCTGGCCGAGGAAGCCAGAGGATAGAGATCCTGCAGTGAGAAGCTCTCCTCCTGACTCCCGAGAGTCTGTCCACCACCTGTAAGGCACAACTCGGGGAGTGTGACGGAATACTCTCCATTTTCCTGGTTAGCTCAATTCTGACAACACTCGAGAAGAAACCCCATTTGAAGACAAAGGAATCCACTTGATTGACACCACATCCACAAATGTCCATTCCCTCTTTCACCGACTGAGTAGCAGCAGTGTGTACTATCTACAAGATGCACTGCCAAAATTCAACAAAGATTCTTAGATGGCACCTTCCAAACCCACACCATCCTGAGTTGGAAATGTATCACTGTTCTTTCAGTGTTGGTGGGTTCAACTCCTGAAATTCCCTCTCTGACAGCATTGTGGGTCTACTGAAAGCACATGGCTTGCAGGTTTTAAGGGGGAAACTTGCCACCACCACCGGGGACATGAGCATTCAAACTGTCATCCGATAATTCAGAAAAAGTGGAATATCAAATTCAATGAATGAAGAGGAACATGGTGTTTTGTGCAGGGAGGATTCTGAAACTAGAAGTGCATATCTATTATACCGTGAGATCATTACAACAGCCAAGGTAACTCGATGAATCTGATTAACGTTCTGTAACAGGAAAGGGAGAGAGAGAGATTTTTCCACCTCTTGCTCCTCTTCCAGTAGCAGGAGGTCCCTGCTCAGCCTCTGAACTAGAGCCGAAAAATAATTTGACTGCACAAACTAGGAAAAGATGCAAAGATAACAGCTCGAAATAGTTTAGTTTAAAAAACTGGTCTTAAATTTTAACAGGTGTTCTTATTTTGAGCTGTTATCTTTGCACCTTTTCCTAGTTTAAGACCATTTTTTAAATTTAAAAAATGGTCTTAAAATTTAACAGGTGTTTCTGTTTTTTTTTAAAAAACACTTCCACAGCATTGTCTCAAAAGGCAACAGTGGAGTTCTCCCTGGTGACCAAGCTAATATTTGTCTCGACCAGTATAGTTAAGAAAACTGATTACTTGGATGTTATCTCATTTGCCATTTTTTTGTAATCTTTACTGTGGATAAATTTGGCCACTGTTTTCTTCATTACAATAGTGACTACACTTAACCTCAGGGCATCCAAAAGCACTTTATGAAAGGTGCATACAAATATTTGTTGAGTTGGAACCATTTTTTTTTTGGGTGACGGAACACTGCTTGAAGTATTTTTTTAAAAGAAATCCAACCTGTTCGGTCATGTTCTAACACACCCCTCTTGTGGCCATCCCATCCTGAAGTGGAACTTAACCCCAGACCTCCTGTTCCAGAGATCAGGATGCTACCACTGTGCTGCAAGACCTTATCTACACTGTTTGAACTTGTTTCTTGAAATTGTACTAAAATGATTTGTTTACACTTTAATTATTGACTTTTACATTTGTTCTTGGTTAGAATATTTCTGCTGTCTTTTATGCAATTGGCTCAGTTTGCTGAAAGAGGGTACCTCCTGTGTACCACATTTTAGAATTTTTGTTTCTTCTTTTGCTGAAGTATTTTAGTATTGTAACTTGTTACAAGTTGATAGCTGCATGTTACTGAACACAGCCTTAAACTAGTGAGATTGAAGAACGGGGAAGAAAATGAAGTGATTTAGAAAGAACAAATGGATTACGAAGGAGGAGGGGCAAGAGACAGAACGAATTATGTGTAAGAATCAGAAGCTACAATTTATTGCTCTTTTCTTTTTGAGGGGAGGATGAGTAACATTGCAGGAATGTAGACCATTGACAGTGCCTTTGCATCGTTTGAGTATTAGCTCAACTTTGCATGTTATGTTTGTTTTGCATTTTTAAACCAAATTAGTAATTTCTTGAAGGTTTACAGCTTGCTGTGATTTTTCATCAGGCTGATAGTGGGAATTGTCTGGCAATTTGATCATCTTGTGGATTATCTGTTGCACAGTAATGATGAGCACATTTTTAAACTTGTCGTTTTACTTCCTAGCAAATTCTGGACTGTTGCCTCCTAATCATTTTGTGGTGATGAGATGTGTACAGTAGTGGAAACAATTCCACCATTTTTGCACTGCAGGTTGGAACAAAATCGGCACTTTTATTGAGCTTTTGCCAAGTGTGCTCTGGGACAGATGATGTGATGCTCCCCTTTTTTTTAATAGGTTGGTTGTGGGGGGGGGGGGAGGTTGGAGGGTTGGATGGAAGTGGCAGATTAAGCCTGGGTGTTTTTTGTTGGAACAGAGCTTCCCACACCCCAAACACTGTGCTACTATCAGCGTGTTTCTCACTTTGCTTTCTTCTCCATTTGTCCTTGCATGCTTTCTCTCTTGCCTTCTGTTGTGTGCTCGCACTCTCTTACATTTGTGCCTTCTTTATTTTTCTCTTTCTAGTTTTTGTTCTCGCTCTCCTCACTCACTCTCCTCACTCACTCTCCCTCTCACACACACACACACACACACACACACACACACACACACACACACACACACACACACACACACACACACACACACACACACACACACACACACACCCCTATTCTGTCTTTCTCTCATGCACTCTTTCATACACATGAATTGTCCCACTTTTCCTATAGCCATTGCAAAAGTTTGATTTTATAAAAGTACACACACTTCCCCAATTTACCTGTATTGCAAGAACCAGATTTTTATACTTAACTTCCTGTTTATTATAAACTAAACTAAATAGATTCTTGCTATGGATAAACAATAATGAATTGTTGCCAGTTAATTCTCCTACTGCTTAAAACATACCCACGCCATTGGTTGGAGGGAAAGACAGGGATGTAGTTTAGTGGCAACTGTTTTCCAGGGTTCACAGAGATGGTCCTTTTCCTGAATTTTTCAGGATGCACTGCTCCTTGATATGCCATCTCTGGATACTTTTGCTAGCTTGCAAAAGGTACAGGGTGGTTGGTTCACAGTTCTAATGTTTCTGGCTTACTGATTTTTTTTAAAAGAGCCACAGCATACCACAATGCTGAGGGAAAAATAAACTGAATTTCTTCAGGCTTACTTGGGCTTTAATATAGAGCAATAACAACTCCCTTCGAGAGGTCTTGTTTCTGCCCCAAGCAGTCACACTTAAAGCTGTTCAGCTACCTGGAGACCAATCACTTGGTTGCTGGCAGGCAGCAACCTTTGTCATTGTTCTGTAACTAGTGACTAGTTATCAGTCAAGCTACTTATTGCTGGCATAATCTCTGTGTATACTCCCTCATTTTAGTTCATCTGCAGTAAAGGTACAGGCACTGAGGTAGGAAAACTGACTGACTGCTCTGCAAGTAGTTTCCTTTTTGGCCTTGATCTTCCACAACCGAATTTCCATACAATTTTTTTTTTCTCACTGATTTTTGTGGGGCAGAGGGGTAGAATTGTAATTTTGTAATTGTTTCACAGAATGATAGATGCAAAAGGGGCAGTGAGCTTGTCTGGGATATACAAAAAAAGCAAAGCTGCCAATTCCTATCATCAGGGTCATCGGTTTGCAGTGACCAAGTCAGATTCAGACTTTCAGGGCTAAGTTTTTGGCTGTTTGCTTTGTCTCTCCCTTTTTCAACCTGAGCAAGTTTAGCTTTGATTGTAAAACAGAGTCACAAGTGAGCTAGGAAATGGTTTGTAAGAATAGAAGAACTGGCCAAGTTCGTGAAAAAAGACTTTGCGTTCACTGCATGGATTCATTTCGGCCAGGATCCGGGAAAATTTATAAGCTGACTTTCATCCCAATCGAAGATGAATTGAAGTCAGTCCTTGGGTCAAAAGGCCAGTCTGCTAATGCACTGTGCTACAGTTTTGTGTGCCAAAACAAATTCTGTGCCATTTCAAAAACGTGCATAAACATTGGATTATTAAGTTCAAAACGTAAAAGAAGACACTAAAAGCTAGTTTCTATCCAACTGTCAAAGGTCAACAAACTTCCCTTTTTCAGATCACTTTACACTGAATTTTATTTATTGTGATCTTGAAACCACAAAACGAGGATAGGGGAAGAGTCTATCTGATATTACTACTTTCCTCCACCCCCTCTCTTATCCACACTCTCTCAGTGATCCTTAATGTTTTACTGTCCATTATTGTGTTCTCCTGCAACCCCACAGAAAAAATAAAGCCTGTAGGCCCAGTGTTGAGCAAATTAATTATGGTAGCATGGAACAGTAACTTGACATTTGCTTCCCAATTCTAACTCTTAAAGCACAGGATGCGAAGAGGGTTGCACAAGAAACAGCTTGCTCAGAGAGCAGCTTTTGAGGGTTTAAGAATGAGTTGTATTCCTTCATGGAGTATAATCCATAAATCAAACAAATCCGTGCTAAATAAAAGCTTCAATCACAAAAGATTTCCATTCTTGTCTTTTGTGTTTTTCACCCCCTAATTAAATTAATTGAGCTGCCTCACAAGACCTGCTCAAACAGCAAACGTCTGCCATTACTTGGTCAACCAAGTGCTTATTGTGAGAAAACATCTGTCTCTTGCAGCTAGTACAACAGTAAAGCCAAACCCCCTATGTAGTTCCCAATCCGCTCCAAGAGCTACAGAGTGAAGCCACATGATGGCAACTTGGATTAGTATAGCATCCTTAACATGATGGGATATCCCAAGGCACTTCATAGGTGCTTGCATGACAAAATCTAGCACTGTGATGTAAAGACTATAGGACAGAGTCAGCATGGATTTATGAAGGGGAAATCATGCTTGACTAATCTTCTTGAATTTTTTGAGGATGTAACTCGGAAGATGGACGAGGGAGATCCAGTGGATGTAGTGTACCTGGACTTTCAGAAAGCTTTTGATAAAGTCCCACACAAGAGGTTAGTGAGTAAAATTAGGGCGCACGGGATTGGGGGCAAAGTACTAGATTGGATAGAGAATTGGTTGGCTAATAGGAAACAAAGGGTAGTGATTAACGGCTCCATTTCGAAATGGCAGGCAGTGACCAGTGGGGTACCGCAGGGATCCGTGCTGGGACCGCAGCTTTTTACAATATATGTAAATGATATAGAAGATGGTATCAGCAATAACATTAGCAAATTTGCTGATGACACAAAGCTAGGTGGTAGGGTGAAATGTGATGAGGATGTTAGGGGATTACAGGGTGACCTGGACAAGTTAGGTGAGTGGGCAGATGCATGGCAGATGCAGTTTAATGTGGATAAATGTCTGGTTATCCACTTTGGTGGCAAGAACAGGAAGGCAGATTACTACCTCAATGGTATCAAATTAGGTAAAGGGGCTGTTCAGAGAGATCTGGGTGTTCTTGTACACCAGTCAATGAAGGCAAGCATGCAGGTACAGCAGGTCGTGAAGAAGGCTAATAGCATGCTGGCCTTCGTAACAAGAGGGATTGAGTATAGAAGCAAAGAGGTGCTTCTGCAGCTGTACAGGGCCCTGGTGAGACCACACCTGGAGTACTGTGTACAGTTCTGGTCTCCAAATTTGAGGAAAGACATTCTGGCTATTGAGGGAGTGCAGCGTAGGTTCACGAGGTCAATTCCTGGAATGGCAGGATTGCCTTACACGGAAAGACTGAAGCGACTGGGCTTGTATACCCTTGAGTTTAGAAGACTGAGAGGGGATCTGATTGAAACGTATAGGCTTATGAAAGGATTGGACACTCTGGCAGGAGGGAACATATTTCCGTTGATGGGGGAGTGCCGAACCAGAGGACACAACTTAAAAATACGGGGTAGACCATTTAGGACAGAGATGAGGAGAAACTACTTCACACAGAGAGTGGTGGCTGTGTGGAATGCTCTGCCCCAGAGGGCAGTGGAGGCCCAGTCTCTGGATTCTTTTAAGAAAGAATTGGATAGAGCTCTTAAAGATAGTGGAGTCAAGGGGTATGGAGATAAGGCTGGAACAGGATACTAATTAGGAATGATCAGCCATGATCATATTGAATGGCGGTGCAGGCTCGAAGGGCAGAATGGCCTACTCCTGCATCTATTGTCTATTGTCTATTGTCTATTGTCTAAACCAGATAAGCAAAGGTAGCTTTTCAAAGGAGGGGGACAAAGAGGCTGCAAGCCATAGGGAGGGAGTTGCAGAGATTGCAACCTAAGCATCTGAAGGTTCAGCTACCAATAGTGGAGTGATTTTCATATTTAGAGATAAGAGGTTGGAATAGAACGATCTCAGAAGGTTGTATGGTTGGCAGGACATTAGTGATTTGAAAACAGCTGAATTTTATCAGTAAGCTCTTCCTTTTTTTTTAAAGAAAGAGGAGTGGTTTAAACAGGGCATTTTTTTCTCTCTTCAAGCCTTCCACTATTTATCCAGACAACACTACATCTTGTGAAACTTTTGGCACGGTGGCTCAGTGATTAGCACTGCTGCTTCACAGCACCAGGGACCCAGGTTCGATTCCAGCCTCTGTCTGGATTTTGCATATTCTCCCTCTGTCTGTCTGTGTGGGTTTCCTCCCACAATCCAAAGATGCACAGGTTAGGTGGATTGGCCATGCTAAATTGCCCATAATGTTCAGGGATGTTTAGGCTATGTGCATTAGTCCGGGTGAAATGTAGGGGAATGGGTCTGGGTGAGATACTCTTTGGAGGCTCACTGTGGACTTGTTGGGCCAAATGGCCTGGTTCCATACTGTAGGGATTCTATGATTCTTTTTTTATGATTTGAGGCGTTGGCCTTTCAGTGCTGTGACTTGAGCTCAGTCAGTGCTTGGGAGCTTCTAGAAGGATTTAAGTCCGTGTCAACTCAGCCCCATACAGGATCTATAAAATTCAAGAAGCAACCACAAAGATAGTTGGTGTGGGGAACATGTAGCAGTCTGGGGCTAGGAGCAGTGACTTTGCTGTAGTGCAAATTTATTCATGATTAAGCCTATAGTATCTCCAGAAAAGGATTTTCTAAAGATGGTGCTACTGTTTTTTTTGGGGGGAAAAAAAATGTTCAGCCGGTTGTTCCTAAGTGCACACTATAATTACAGGAAAAATACTCCTAATAGAAGAACAAAATAACTTTTTCTTTTCTGCCCCCAGAGGGAGCTTTTAACTGTGTGGCTTAACATGTGCCTGATGAACGCCAATAAACCGAAAACGCTGACCAATTTTCTCTACTTAACAAGCAACTATTTATTCATTATAAATCCAAATAATCAACTTTTTTAATGCTTTTGTTTCTAACTTAAGGCCCTGCATATGTCCAGACAGACAAAATAAAATACATGGATGTTATGGGTGGAGGGGAAAACAAAATTAGGGTCACATAGTTCAATAGCACTAGTCTACAGGATTCACTGAGATGTTGCTTTTGCTTCTTCCAAGATCACAACAAAAAAAAACTACTTCAATAACTAGACCTATTAACCAGATTTCTTAATAAACAAAACTGATTCAGTATTTATTATCAATAAAGATGTAATAACCCAGCCTCAGGCGACTGTCTGTGTGGAGTTTGCGCATTTTCCTCGTGTCTGTGTGGGTTTCCTCCGGGTGCTCCGGTTTCCTCCCACAGTCCAAAGATGTGCAGGTCAGGTGAATTGGCCCATAGGTGCTTTAGTCAGAGGGAAATGGGTCTGGCCGGGTTACTCTTCGGAGGGTCGGTGTGGACTTGTTAGGCCGAAGGGCCTGTTTCCACACTGTAGGAAATCTAATCTAAAGAAAAATTGATTAACTTAAATATAAAGGTATAAATGATTACCACTATAAATATCCCCAAAGTGCGCACATTCATCAAGAAAAGAGGAGTTAAAAGATTTCTCTGTCGAGACTAGCTTTTTGAGGGGGGTTGGAAACTTGCCTTCTACACGAACCTATTCGCCAAAAGGATTAAGTGTGGAATGTTTGGGAGTCTGTTGCTTTGATGTTCTGGCATTTGTGGTCGAGTCACCAATCACACACAATTGTCTTGAGGTCGTGCAGACATAGCTTGCACAGGAAATACAACTTTGAGTTCACTTTCTGTTCAAAGGATCAAACAGGTTTCACCCTGAAATCCACAAGGTTTTTTTTCCCCTTTTTTTTAGAAATGGGAGAGATAGCTGAACAGCTCATTCATAGCATGGTTTTTCTCCAACTATGTTTCGTTTTTAAGCAGGTTTCCCTACAATCGAACGAGATAAAACCAGAACCTCTGCAACTCTTGTCATTGTTCAAAAACCGACCCCAACAAGGGCTTACAGCAAAGCACACAGTTATCACCAGTTATGATTTTTAGGAAGCCTTGCTGTGAGAAGTATTTTGTTTGAAAGTAAGCAATTCTAAACACAAATCATCTTCGTATAAGCACCAGGTAAATATCTACGGTAAAACCGGGTATTTCCATTTAATTTGCTAGTGTAATGAATCAGGCAGCCTGGTTGCAAAAACCTTTGCTTGCTCTGTAGAGCACTTTTGTTGTAAAAGTTACTCTATATTCTGGTCAAATTGCATGCGGCAATGTTGTTTTTATAATTCACCCTGAACTTCAATCTCATTTTGATTATCTTTTGAGCTGTTTGATGTACAAGTAGAGTGGATGATAGCATGTCACCTAATTAGCTATTTATATGTATTTTTCCTCATTCAAAATCCCTAATAGATGTGAGCTTTACTCTTGTACTGTTCCTGCAGTTTAGCTCCTGATTATAATGCAGCAACGTTTTAGTATCTGCATTTCCATCCTTTTTTGATGGGTAAAACTCCCTTTAATGTGCTTCTTTCAAATGCTCAGATGTCTGTGGTTTGCCATGTGTGATTGTTCATCTGTTGAATGACCTTCTGCTTGGCCTGAAGAGCACTGTTGCCATGGTGAAAGGGTTTTCAAGAGGTTTTCTGTGTTTGAATACATAGGAGTGTGGATGATTGTTGAATTATAAACCTTATCAATCTGGTTCAGTTGGCCCTTTTTTTATTTTTCAACAAAAATATCTTCCTACTTTCAGAATTGATTACATTCCCCCAAATGGCTCAGTCACTGCACTTTCTAGTTAGGCTAAGGAAACTCTGGTATGATCCCCATCAATGCTGTATTAGTTGATCTCCTCCTGTTGCATGGCATTTGCAGTGCGTCCATTGGCTCTTCAGTGGCAGTTCTCAATCGGAGTTCAGTCTCCTGGCTCCAAGAAATGAGCTTGCTTGAAACTCAAATAAGGCAGTTGTTTCTCTGTGAATTCTGAACAATTTGCCATGATATCCTGGGTTTTGAATCTGTTTATAATTAGACTATTGTCAGTCAGTCACTAGTATCTCTCCATAAAATAATCTTAGCATGTTAAGTAACGATACCAAAATGGAGGAGAGCAAAGATGAGATACATAAAGCTTCAATGAAAGGAATTGCATGTGGGTATCTTTTCCCAAATGTGTTGGTGGGAGTCATCTTCAAGTATGGTATAGAGGTGTTACTGACCTTGTTAAATGATCTTTTATCCAACAAAACAGTTGATTTTTTTTTTGTTGTTGGACTAATTGGGATGCAATCATCCACTTAGTTGTTGCCTTCAGTAAAATACCCTTTTTGTGTGCATTTTTAGCAATCTGGATCTCTGGTGATGAGCCACTTTTACTGATGCAAGAAATTTGCTGTGGCATCGTAGTCTGTGTACAGACAGCAGAATCTCGGCTCTTTATTGCGGTTCGAAAAGATTTACCTTTTTTTTAATAAATGGAGATTGGAGATCGAAAGGCCTGATAAGTGTACTTTTCTTGAAATGCTTCATGGAAGGAACTGAAAGTTCTCTGTTATTGTACAATATGTGTAGCAAGTTACTCTTGAGCTTCTGATTGTCAACTGGGTTTATAAACATCCTTTTATAGGAGAAAGTGAGGACTGCAGATGCTGGAGATCAGAGTCGAGAGTGTAGTGCTGCAAAAAGCACAGCAGGTCAGGCAGCATCTGAGGAGCAGGAAAATCAATGTTTCAGGCCTCATTCCTGATGAAGGGCTTTTGCCTGAAATGTCAATTTTCCTGCTCCTATTATAAACAAGATGTCCCTTTTCAACTGGAATAAGGTTGTATCTTTGAAGGAGTTTAATATTTCAATGGGTGAGTTAATGAGGTCCCAGTGCAAAAACTACCTAAAATGAAGATAATACAAATTAAAGGTTACTTTTTCAACCAAGAATTCCTTTTGACAGGTTGTTTTGGCTTTTGGTTATAAAATGGCATGTTGTATTTGGAGAAAATCTTGCCACCTAAAAGAGTATATTTTCTTTTCATTTACTTGTAGGATGGGAGTGTTGCTGGCCAGGCTTGAATTTATTGCCCTATCCCTAGTTACACTTGAAGGTGGTAGTGAGCTGTTGCCTTGAACTGCTGCAGTCTGTGTGTTGTAGGTAAACTGTCAAACTGGGGAGAGAACTCTAGGATTGTAACCCAGTGACACTGAAGGAATGGTAATATATTTCCAAGTCAGGGTTGTGAGTGACTTGGGGGCAATTTGCAGGTGGTGGTGTTCCCATGTATCTCCTGTCCTTGTCCTTCAAATGGAACAGGCTGTGGGTTTGAAAGCTCTAAGGAGCTTTGGTGAATTTCTGCAGTACAGCACTGCTGCTATTGAACGCTGTTGGTGGTGGGCTGCCAATTAAGCTTGACACCATCCCGGATAAAACAGCCTGCTGAAGTGTTGTTGGAGCTGCATTCATCCAGTGGGGATGTATTCCAAGCGGGGAGTATTCCATCACACTCCTGACATGTGCCTTTGGTGGACAGGCTTTGGTGAATCAGGAGCTGAGTTACTCGCTGCAATATTCCCAGCTTCTGACCTGCTCTTGTAGTCACTGTATTTATATGGCGAGTCCAGTTCAGTTCCTGGTCAATAGTGTTTGTGTGGCACATATTACTTACTTTCATAAAGTCCTAAAGGACAGAAACAGACCCTTCAGTCCAACCAGTCCATGCCGATTGTAATTCCAAACTAAACTAGTCTCACCAAATTCCAAACTAAACTGCCTGCTTCTGGCCCAAATCCCTTCAAACCTTTCTTATTCAGGTACTTATTAAAGTGTCTTTTAAACATTGTAACTATGCCC
This sequence comes from Chiloscyllium punctatum, assembly GCF_047496795.1. NCBI lineage: Eukaryota > Metazoa > Chordata > Chondrichthyes > Orectolobiformes > Hemiscylliidae > Chiloscyllium > Chiloscyllium punctatum. Next base: position 20,446,392 of record NC_092791.1, on the reverse strand, counting down.
ACATCAACCACCTTTCTCAGGAGGTTCAATCCACAAAAGAACCACTGGTTTAAAAAAAAAATTGCCTCATCTTTTTTGAATCTCCTTTTTGTTCAAGTCTCATCTAATGTTCCTATCTATCCTTAATCTTCTGCTCCCAGTGGTGCGTGTGAAAAAGTGAAAATAAGTTTCTTTTTCTTTCCCCCCCCCCCCCCCTTTTTGCATTTATCTGTTTACAAAACACAAACCACCTCAATGCAGAATTCTTACTCGCTCATACATTTTCTGACTTTGCTGGTCCAATATGAATATTAACATGTCTGTGTTAAACTTCAATACATTTTTTTTTCAAAATACTAATCAGCACAGCTCTGGAAAATGTACCATTGCAAGACTGTGTTTTAAAGTACAGTGTTGTTCTCTGAAATATTAAGTGAGTGCAGAGATTGGGAGAAGCAGGGCCCTAGATTGATTTAATGTTATTTGAATTGTTTTTTCTTAAGAGTAATCCACTTTACTTTTAAAGGTGAAAGTCAGAGAAGGAAAGTTCAAGGTTGTGGTCTATTCTTCCTGCTCAATGGGAAGTTGGGCACAGTTCCAGTGCCAGAATGTATCTCGGAACTGTTTTCAGCAGCAACTCCTGGAAGCCTGGGTTTCTGAGCTGGGGCGGCAGCTGGGGACTCTGTGTACATGCTGTCTATGATACTTGCAGCTTTGTGGATGCTCTGCAGAGGTGGTCACGCTGCAGGCTTAGACTCCGTGGGCAGAAAGGGAATGGGTAATCACCCTGCACAGTAAAAGGACGAGGCAGGCTATGCAAGAGTCTTCTGTGACTACTCCCCTTGTAAAACACACCTACCACATTGGATACTGTTGAGGGGAATGGCCTTTTCAGGAGAGTCGCAACAGCCAAATTTGTTGCACCACAGTTGACTCTGCTGAATTAAAAGGAGGAATGCGAGGAAAAGCTAAAGTAATAAGGGGTTCAATTGCAATAGGAATAGGTAGATATTTCTGTGGCCTCAAACCCGATTTCAGGATGGTATGTTGCCTCCTAGGTGCTAGGGTCAAGTTTGTCTCAGGGGCTACAGGACCTTCTGGATGGGAGGGTGAACAGGCAGTGGTCATGTTACACATTGATACCAGCAACGTAGGACCTCATTCCTTTTTTCTTTTAAATCTAAGAGCAGAATATCAGGACTTAGGAAGCAGGTTTTTAAAAAAAATAGGACCTCCAAAGGTAGTGATCTCACTGGTTGCTACCTGTGCCACAGTCAGAATAGAAGTAGCTGGATATATCAGTTCAATCAATGGCTGGAGAGATGGTGAAGGGGGAGGGTTTCAGTTTCCTCAGATATTGGGACTGGATCTGGGGGGGATGGCCCAGTACAGATTGGATAGGATCCACCTGGACAGGACCAGGACTGATGTCCTAGGAAGGAAATGCCAGTGTTGGTTGGGGAGGGTTTAAACTGAAATGGGGGATTGGAAACTATGCAAGGAGATAGAAGAGAAGGAAACAGGACAAAAACAAAAGACTGAATGGGAAATAAGAAAGTGATTAGGCTAAGAATTAAAAGGCAAGGATAACCGGGCCACATGTGGCAAAATAATGAGAATGAGACTAAATGTTTGAAAGGACAAGCCTTAAGGCCTTGTGTCTTAATGTGTAGAACATTTGTAATAAAGTGGATGAATTAATCACTGACATAGATGTGAATGGGATTATGGAGAAGTGGCTGCAGGGTGACCAGGGATGGGAACTGAATATCCCAGGGGTATTCCATTTTTAGGTTGGACAGATGAAAAAGAAATGAAGGTGGGGTAACATTGCTGGTTAAAAAGGAATTAACACCGACATGAGAGAATATTAGATCTGGTGAAGTGTAGTCTGATCTTAAAAACACCAAGGGGCAGAAAATGAATAGGGTGTTGTATATAGTGGTAATGTGGGGAAGGCATTAGGACATTTAGAGATGCAAACAACAAAAATACAGCTGTAGTTATGGATGATGTTAATCCACATCGAGATTAGGCAAATCAAATCAGTAACAAAACCTTTAGTGCATGAGATGGTTTTCTGGATCACTCGGTTGCAGAACCAACTAGGGAACAGGCCATTCTGTGTCTTGTGGTCTCTTGAGTAGCAAGCTCAGACCTGAATATTTAACCAACTTTGTCATTCTGTGAGCAGTTGCCACTCCTCCCATCTTTCCCTTTTTTATTACTGGAGCGTTTTGTCTCTGTTTGGACTATTTTTGATTGAGAGAACAAACAGTTTACGACCTCGCCAAATCTAGTGAAAAAAGGGTTCTCCTGACCTCTGGACTATATGGCTGGCCCTCTAATGCCAACCCCTCCAGTCTGGGGAAATTGCCTTTCCACATCTACCCAGTCTAGACCTGTTAAGAATTTTATACATATCAATGAGGTCAGCTCTTATGAAGCCAGCAAATATAGGCCCATGCTATATGATTGTACTTTTCTAGGGTAATCAGTTCATTCCAGGGATTGGTCTAATAAGCCTTAGTTGCACAACAAGTGCATCCTTTAGATAGGAGACCAAACCTGTGCATAATTACTCCATGTGGCCTAACCAAAAGCCAGTACAATTACAGGAAAAAATTCATTTTATTATGGTGCTCTACTCCCCCTTTGCAATAAAGGCGAACCTACAGGCACAGGGCAAGAAATTGGGAAAATGACTGTAAATTAACAGAATGTACTATTTTTGGTTTTATAATGGTCTGTGTGAGTGCATTCCTTTAATCCCCTCTCTCATTCCTTCATCACTAATGGGAAGAGAGGCAAAACCTAGACAACAGCATGTTCAGGAATGAGAGTGAATGTAGGCTTCATTTTGCTAAGATGGGGCACCTAGTGCCATCTGCCCTTAGAGGATCCCAACATTCTTCTGACCGCAAAGAAACCACCCCTCAATTCCTGTAACCCTGCATCTCCCATGGCTAATTCACCTAACCAACACATCTTTGAATTGTGGGAGGAATCCCACACAGACGTGGAAAATGTGCAAGCTCCACACAGCCAGTCACCTGAGGATGGAATCTAACCCAGGTCCCTGGTGCTGTGAGGCAGCAATGCTAACCACTGAGTAACTGCTACTCAAATGTCCTGTAAGGTTTCAATGTCTGCACATATAGACGTCTAGTCATCTTTGAATAGATTGTAATAGTGTGAAATACCCTCGAATCCGTTAATGTGCTACCTTCGTAGCTGTTGGTTTTCTTTACTGCCCTGAGCAAAGGTGAGTTGCATATATAGTATAATAGGGATCATTGTTGCATAAAAGCTGATGTTGTTGTACAGCAACGTTTGGAAACTACCTCCCAGCCCCCACCATTGCACATGGCCTCCTGTCGAGCTGATCCTTGCCCTCCAGCAGCTCAACCCTGTCGACTGAAATTGGAGTTTGTCATTTCAGTCATGTAGTGTTGTGAAACATGTGTGAACCTGTGCGTTTCTGTGGAAAGCTGTTCCTCTTGTTATGACGCTGCAAATCCTACATTGTTTTGGCTGTTGTATTTCTAAATATTAACTATGGCACATTTATTCTATCATCTTTGCAATACCTGAGGAATGATAGCTGTTTGGTGGGTGCTGGCTACCCTCCTATAATACCTAGCTGAAGTAGCTATTCCACAGGAATAGCTTTGCTGTGTATGATCTTGTTTTTGTATGGTGGGCGCACGCATTGCAGTAGGAGTCACTGGACTGTGTTAAAACAACGCAGCAACCCTCCCTGCTTTGAATGGGCATAGCCTGCTGAACAACCTAAAATACAACTGAAGAGCAGAGGGTCTGTTTTTGATGCACTGGTAGACAATTCAAAGGTGACAGCTGTAAATCTGTCAGTAATGCAATGAATGTCATGTCTGGATTCATATTTAGAAGCATGGGGTGCAAAAGCAAAGGCTCCATGTTGGGCTTAGAGGGCCTCGCTGCAGCTGGAGTTTTGGATGTAGCTTGACAACTTGAAGTTGAAGCTTTCATTTCAAGAATTGAGATGATTGAGTGGTGATCTGACTGAGATCTTTTGCGATTAAGGTTACAACCAGGTAATTTTTTTTTGATGAAATACAAACAGAAATTGCTGAAAAAGCTCAGCAGGCCTGGCAGCATCTGTGGAGAGAAATCAGAGTTAATGTTTCAGGTCAAGTGACCCTTCTTCAGAACACTAGTCAATGGGATAGTTATAGAAAAATAGTTTCTGTAGCATAACCACTGGCTTTCGTCTACAATCTACATTGAATTCATAATGTCTGTAAATTATTGGGGGGGGGGGGGTGAAACTGAATTTCCACTCACCCCTGTTGAGAAATTTTTGTTTTGTAGTGTATTCCCAGGTGTGATAGCGATAAAAGGGCACACACTGAGTGAGCAGGAGAGTTGGGATTAGACTAGGTGGCTTGTTGGGGCGGAAAACAAAGTGTTGATAGAATAAATGGCCTGTTTTGTGCTGCAACGTTTCGGGGTGAGGAAACTAATTTTTAAGCTCCTGTCGGGGGGAGAAAAGATCTTTTTGAGTGAATGTGAAAGGGGTCAATTAAAACTGTGAAGCTCACCCTTTTTAATTAAAAACTTGCTTCATAAAATGTACTCATCCCTTATTGTCCTTGAGCTCACCACTAATGTGAACCACTGCAGTCCATATGCTGTAGGTAGACCCACCGTGCTGTTCGGGAGGGAGTTCTGGGATGATTATATTTCCAAGTCAGGATGGTGGGTGAGTAGCTTGAAGTGGAACTGACCATGTTTCTGCTTCCCTTGTCCTTCCTCTGAAGGAAGTGATGATGGGTTTGGAAGGTGCTGTCAAAGGCCCCTTGATGAATTGTCTTAAAAAGTGCTTTCGCCTTCAATTGGACTGTATCCAGTTTTGAAAGAGTGATGGACTAGGTGGTTGTTCCCATTCGTCTCTGGACTGGGGCCCAGATCCATACTATACTGAGTTCTTTTGATACACCGCCCCATAGATTCTGCATTCCACAAATACAAAATTACTAAAACCAACTCTGCTATTTGTGTTTGAAGATGCTTTTATGTGGAGAGATTTTTGGGATTTGGTTTCCAGGGAGCTCGTGTTTAGTTGGCTCCTAGTATGCCCAACTCCCCCATTCATTTGGCAGTTTTGTTAATCTACAGAAACCAGGATCTGGTTCTGCCACAAGGGGAAGGAAAGCTTAAAGGCAGTAGCCCAGCTTGAATACCTGTCTCTGGGAATTCAAATTAAGCTGCTAGTGCAGGCACTATTGTACTGGTTCTACCTTTTTGCAGTAGGTTGTGGAAAAGCTCCGAATTGAGGGCCAAAGGTATGTTGTATTTGTTGGTGATCATCAGGAATTCAAGAGAGAGTTTCTTACCTAGAAAGTGAGGAGAATGTGTAGCTTGCTACCATTTTAAGCCAAATGGCTTGATTTTGTGCTGTGAATTTTTAGGAGTGTAGCCATTGTTGAGATCACGTTCTGCTTTTATTGGTTGGAAATGGTCAGATGTCACATGACACCAGGTTATAGTCCAACAGGTTTATTTGAAATCACAAGCTTTTGGAGTGCTGCTCCTTCATTAGGTGAAGTAGCGTTAGCTGACGAAGGAGTAGCACTCCAAAAGCTTGTGATTTCAAATAAACCTGTTGGACTATAACCTGGTGTCATGTGACATCTGACCTTGTCCAGCCCAGTCCAACACTGGCACCTCCACATTGTTTGGAAGTGGCCATGGGTTTGGAATGTGCTGTCTGAGAAACCTTGATGAATTTCTGCAGTGCATCTTGTAGATAGGAGGGGCACCTCATCCACAAACAGTCAAATGGATTTCCTTTGTCTTCAATGTGTTGCTTCTTGAGTGGTGTTGGAGCTATACTAACCAGGCAAGCAGTGAATCATCCATCACATTGATCCCTTATTGATGGTGGACCAACTTTTGAGGAGTCAGAAAGTGACCATTTTCCTAGCCTCTGACCTCTTCTTGTCACTATATTTATACTATATCAAGGGGTGGTGGTTGAATTCTATCATCTTAGAGTTGGTCACTGCCCAGCACTTGCATTGTATGATAGTTACTTCCCACTTGTAAGTAACTTTACCAATTTGAATAAGCTTAGGGTGAAACTGAAATGTTTTTTGTTTTTTTTTTAAACAAACCAGGTTCATTGCCAAACCATGTGCCCTGAGCCTTCGAATCCAAGCAAATGGACCACGCAGAGCACAGCCCAATGCTATCCTAGAAAAAGTCTTTACATCAATTACTAAGGTGAGTGCTATGGTCCTGGAGCTTCACTCACCTTTCTTTTGTTTTTACCAGAAAGTGCATGTTTTCTGCAACTGAGGCTGACTGGGTATCCACCCCCAAACCAGTCTTGTACAACAGCCCAAGTCCCTGACTGAGTGGGTAGAGCAGCAGGTCTGGTAGCATCTGTGGCGAAAAAACAGTATTAACTTTTCAAGTCCAATATGACAGTTTAGAACTGAAATGTGTTGGAAATTTTTACGCCAACTCTTATTCAACACACAGTTTTTTTTTTAAATAAGAATTTTTCAACACCATTTTGGATCTGAAGAAGTCAAAATGTTAACTCTGCTTCTCTCCCCACAGATATTCTCAGACCTGAGTTTCTCCAGTATTCTCTGTTTGTTTACTCCGAGGCTGGTCAGTGTTAAAAGAAGTTATATTAAATGACAGTGCCTTAGTTGCTGTTTTGTACTGACTTCCCAAATATTTGATGTTTTTTCCATCCTGCTTTCCTCTTTTTAATGATACTAAATCTTTCTATCTACATAAATGAACTAGACACAGAATTTTTAACCCATTGCACTTATATGTCATTGACTCAGATATTATTCATAACACAGCTACAAGTCCCAACAGAACAAATATCCAAAAGGACACATCTTTTTGATAATAAGTCATTATTTCTCTTTTTCTAAATTTGAACCTAAATACTCTCTGCTGCTCTTAGAGCAGGGCATTCGCAAAGTTGAAACTTCTCAGTAACACAATCATCCATTTTAATTGAAGTTACTTTAAAGCAAATAGATTGTGTGACTTTAAAGAGACAAGCTACCTCCACCCTTGGCAGCAGAACAATACATTGTATGATAGATGGCCTAAAATTCCTGTTTTGCAATATAACATCACAGGAGATCTGCAAGTATTGCAAATTCTGACCTGTGTAAGTGTCTAACATGAAGCCTTGTTTGGGTTTTATTTTGTCCATGCCTTTTTAAGCCGTGACTATCAATCAATCTTGATCTTCTCTTTTAAGATCTATCCATTGGGCAACAATGTTATATCCTTTCCAAACTTTGAGGCCCCATAAATTTCAAACAAGCCAAGCCTATCACAACTAAGTATTTGGTGTGCTAGACTGCTGGGGGTTGTGGGGCCTGTAGCTGGCCCAGCAAAATGTAGTTTGCACTTCAGTATCAGATGACTTTAATAGTCAACAACCAACAGATGGATTTGAAACACATAGGGTTGTTTTCACTGCTGCAGGCTTTTATTCCTGTCTCCTCTCCCCTGTGCAGGAGTGAACCCCTTCTTAGCAGTGTTGTGGTCTAGCTTAGCTGATGTGCCCTGATGACAAATTGAACGTGGCATGTGCTGACCTTGTGCTATATTTTCTGGATGTCTTTAAAGACTAGTGGAGTGCTTTATAGAGAGAATTTGCTGAGGGGCTCGGACTGGGATAAATTGCCCCAGTCATAGGGGAGGACTGTATAGAATGGAGAGCTTGGAGGTCCATGTGTGTAGATTTGGTTTTTGGGTCTGCTTCTCATTCTGTGTAGCAGATATCCTTTTAACCATTTTGTTTAGAATTTCTAATTCTTTTAAAAGGTGTGCAGTCACTTCAGAAAGGCCTGTGACCTTCTTATTCTTTTTCTCTTGTACACTCATTTGCTCTCTACAAAGGGTCAGACTCTTGAATCCAGTTTTTTAAAAAAAAATCTCAGAAGTGGGGCTTGTGCTGCTGCTGGCTTGCCAGAGATCCACTCCCCAGACAGCAGTTGTGTACCTGCAGCACACTGTGCTCCCTTATGGTAAAAGTGTTAACAGTTTCCATTCTATTTAACAGCAACGTAAAGATATCCATTTGGCTATTGCACCTGTGCTGAAAGCATGTTTTTGTGAATTAAATGTTATTAATATGAAAATTTTAAATTTTCTCTTATAATAATTCCAACAGCTAGTAGATTGAAATAATTTGTTTATATTCACACCTTTATGCAGCCTTGTGCTGTCCCAGATGTGCTCTTACAACTGAGATTATTTTGCTTCCTGGAGGAGCTGACTGGGTGGAAGGTGAGTGATCATTGAATTGCCCCTGAGACTGGTGTTGGGCATTCTGAAGAATCGCCAAATCTCCATCCCACCTCCCCTAAAAGAACTTCCTCATCCTCTCCGTCCCAAATAATCTATTGAGAGAGTTTGTCCTCTGGCTCTAGACCTGCCACAATGCACCAAAAAAATGCTGGGGGAAGCACTTGTGCTGCACTTACCTTGTCAGGCCCTGTAAGAATTTTGAGATTCAATGGGAGAACCTCTCATTCATTCATCTAACCAATGCAGGCCCAGTTTCCTCAATTTCCTCAGTCTCTCCTCCCAAGAGCAATCCTGTCATCCTAGTCTGGTGATCTTTTGTTGCATTCCCTTTTATGGTAAGAATATTCTTCCTTTTGGTAAGACCACCAAAACTGCACGCACAGAATGTAGCCTCATGAAACCTTGATACAATTCCAGTAATCCTTTACTCTTGTACTCTCATCACCTTGAGAGGTCAGTATACTATTTACCTTCCTAATTCCTCCTTATCATTGCATGTTGGTTATCAGTGATAAACCACAAATTGTTTAAAAATTTTGGAGTTGAGGATCATTGGGAAATGGAGGTCTTTTTTACTTCTGTAGGTACATGAACTAGGATGACTATCATCTGCATTTGCATGTGATCTTGTTGCTGGTCAATGGTTGGTTGAAATAATTTCAGTATATTTAAGTGTGTGGTGATGAACTCCTGTATGCCACAATAGTGATGGCGAGGATCTGAAAAACCTATTATTAGGATTTCTATTTTCATGGGTGGTGCAGAAATTACAAAGCTTGTCATTGCATTTCCATATTTTGCATTCCTTCTCACTAGGTCAAAAATTCTGGTGCTCTCTCCCTAACAGCCCTGTGGGTCTACCTGCACCTCAGAAGCTACAGGCTCAGAAAGGCAACTCCCCACCATCTCATCAAGGACTGTATAAGCTGTTTCTCTGGTGCTGTCCCATGATGAATTAAAGGCAATTAATCCCATGACCTCTGCCTAGGTAGATCACCCCTGACTATCTGAATAGCTGTTGTGGTTAAGCTAGTATTGGTCCTATTTGTACACGTTTGGAGTGTTTTGGTTTAATTTAAAAGCTGTAGAACCTTTTTGAAGTGCAGAAACACATCTGCAGATGCTCTAAATGGTCAATTGTGTGGATAAAAGATTTCACTAAGCATTGGCAATCAAGACCAATAAAACCTGATCTTGACTCCTACATAAACAGTTAGCTTTTTGACTCTCCACAATAAAAGCACCATTTCATAAATGGGACAATGTAGTAAAGTAGCTGCTGTAAATCGCTCCTTAGCAGCAATCCTAAATGGGAGAGCTGGCAGAGTGACTCAGTCTTGTATTGTGGATTATTCTAGTGGAGTCTGTCAAACTCTCTGGATGATCAAGTCATTACAGCTATGTCTTGAGGAGGAGGAGTGGGTGTTGGAGGACAGTAAAGAGGAGGAAAATTCCAATTAAATTTAAAGCTTGGATCTTCAGAAAGTGGTGCATTGGTAACATTTGAAATTGTTCCTAAAAGCCCTTTTGTTGATGCATTGAAGTTTTAAAATCCTGTTTTATGTTTTGTTCATTCATTTGATGTTTTAGCAATATAAAGCTGATCTAAAGCTTACAAATCAGACTTTTGTTTTTGTTTAACTTGCCTTGCTTTGCAATCTCCTGTACAATTAGGAGGAGGCCATATGGCCCCTAATATCAGTGACTGCTCTTTGCCACAGTAATCCAAAACTAAATACGCAACCCCAACCTCTCCTCAGTCTTGCATTTTTCAATAGCAATCCTTTTTGTATTTATACAGCGCCTCCTCTGCAAAAAAATCTTGAGCAGCTTCAGGGGTTTATTAAGGCAAATGGATGCTGAGCCAAAGAAAGGATTGGTAGAAGAGACCACAAGCTCAGTCAAATAAATGAGTTTTTAAGTTGGACTTTCTTGTTTCAAAAGATGAAGACAAGAGTGGTAAGGAGGAAACACTCCCTCTTGTGTGAGGCCGATGTGGCTGAAGGCATGGTCACTGTTGTCAGCGTGAAGGGTGTGAAAAATTCAGAAGAAGCCGGAATTTGAGGATAGGTCATTTGGGCTGGAGGACACTTACACAGATGCGAAAGAGTAAAGCCATGATTAAACTCTCAAAAGTTAGTACTTTTAAGTTTTGAGGCTTCGGGACTGAGCAAGTGGAAAGAAAGAAGGCATCTTTATGTATAGAGCACCTTTCTTCACCTCAGCAAATGAAGTCCTTTTCAACTGTAGTCACTGTGATGTAGGAAGTGCACTTGCACACAGCAAGATTTTACAAGTTGCAATGCAGTAATCACTAGAGGCATTTGATGAAGGATGAATATTAGCCAGACCACTGGAAGAGTTTCCCTGTTGTTACAATAGTGCTTTAGGACCTTTTACATCCACCAAAGAGGGTAAACAGAGCCTCCATTTTATCTATTTTCTAAAAGGAGGCCTGCTCAGACTCTGCAGCACATGTGCTCAGTATTTGCTCTGAAGGGGAAACCTAGATTTTTGATTTGACTTGGCTCGGTGACAGGGACTTGCACAAAGTTCACCACCTAAGTTTACGTCAGCGTGTTGGAGTGACAGGTGGGTGGGAATTGTTGCAACATCTGGTAAAGATTGGGTAGAGATCTGGATGTCTTCTGACTTTCCCACTCTGGTATATGTCTACACTGGCATCTTTAGGATATCATGTATGGCCTTTTGTGCTGTTTGCAGTATAAGGAGTTTTGACAGCAAAAGACCTTTTTAGAAATGGTGATTGAAGTCTTTATCTGTGAAACTAGGAACATTTCAAGAGGCGTGTAGGTGTGTAGCACAACTACTTCCTGAAGAGCTTTGAATATCTGAGATGGTCATCTCCTTAGCTATTGGATTTAGGAAGGTCCCTGGACCATGCAAAGCTTGTTTATCAACTAGAACAGCTGTAGTGCCATTACAATTAACCACAGGAGCCCTGTGTTAAATGGGTTGGGGCAGCTGGGAGGTGTTGTAGTATAAAACCAGAGCACCTGGCCACTCGAAGTAAATGATAAGTGCCATTTCGGAAGGTACGCCAAATTAGAAAAAAAAGCAGTAGGACATAGTGATGAGCTCTGGGAACAGTTTATTGATCCAGAGGCCTCTGTGCCACTGCTACCAGATCTAATCAAACTCTGCTAAAATGACTCTCTTGTATCTCCTGGCTGCATTATTAAATGAGTTCTTGCTTATAACCATAACCATAACTGTAGCCGTACACTCTGTTCCATACGGCTATTGAGTAAAGTGCTGGAGCAGCCTTTGATCTAATGTGACATAATTAGAGTAGCATCTACATTAACCATCTCCTTTCTGTCATTTGAAGTTTTGTTTTGTGCTGCCCACTCTGCAACAGCTTCTGTCTATTTTTCCCCTTTGACAACTCCACTCCACGCACATTCTGAGAAATGCATGATTGCCAATGCTTTGGCATTTGGCCCAAGTGGAATTGGGTGCATTAAAACAACAACTAGTCCAAGTTGTTCCATTTTTACATTTGGGGGATAGATAGCAGCCATTCTCTTTGTACTGCTAGAATCCTATAACATGCATGATCTACTGTTTACTTGCTTCCACCCCCATAACATTTCTGTTCAAGAAAATGTCCTGTCACCACAGTCTTAATCCCTCTCGCACTTCATTTTTAGTGATGCACATTTAACTAAGCTCATTTCTCATGCCACCTGTTTGCTGACTTTCAAAAAGTTTGTGTTTGCTCTCCCACACCTTGTGGAAATGTATTAACTGGTGTGTGCTGGTGAGTTTGTATCAATTTAGGGATGCCACATGTTTGATCTCTTGGGTATTCTTGGGACAGGTCACTAATTTAGTTTGGCACACGATGGGTGCCAGAGAGGGAAAAGAAATGAGTTGGGATTCCTGCTCACTGAGTTTTGTAGGGAGGACTATATCTGGTTCTGTTTTAATGCCCTATCCAATTGATTTAGTTTGCTAGTGCTTGCTGTCTTGGTTTAGTTATGACAAGGCACCTTGGGCAATATATCAGAGCTGCCAGTTACTGTGAAGCTGCCTGAGCACAGGCAGTACCATCTGGAGCATAGGGGTGAACCTTCCCCTTTACCCTTAAACTCACATGCTACTCCATACAGCAGCCCCCTAACACAAGCCAATGTATTGCACTGAGGAAAAGCTCACCATATGGGTTCACAATATTGTTTTTAAAAAATTGTCATCTTTTCCAATATCTCTTTGATACTGTCTACTGATGCATAGCAGCCAAATATGCTGTCCACTTTAAAATGATTGAACAATGTAAGTTTTTAGTTAAACTCCAAAGAAAAGTAATGTCTGATGAAGCTTTACAATAAAATATCAACTGCAATTCCTGCATCCCGTTTTTAATCACCTTGGTTCCCCTCTCACTTCCTCGCTTTAGGAAGGCGGCTAGTCCTGTATGCTAATCTAAGTAAACACAGAGTTCCGCTGAACCCTGTAGTCATCCTTTTAGGGAACAATACGGAGTGTCTTTTTTTTCTGGTTTTGTTTACACTAGCCTTTTGGATAGAAAGGTCTTGAGTCTATTGTCTGTATCGTTTAACAATGTTATGTCAAAGACTTTTGTAAAACTGAATATTGGTGCAAGTTAATTCTGATGGATCATGATATGCAGTGAAGTTTTTTTTTAACCTGTTCAGCGCATCTCTGTTTGAGTTTTATGAAGGTCTCTGGCTATTAGAGGGGGTAAATTCAGAACAGAAATGCAGAGACATTTCTTCAGCCAGAGAGTGGTGGGCCTGTGGAATTCATTGCCGCGGAGTGCAGTGGAGGCCAGGACGCTAAATGTCTTCAAGACAGAGATTGACAAATTCTTGATGTCACAAGGAATTAAGGGCTATGGAGAGAATGTGGGTAAGTGGAGTTGAAATGCCTATCAGCCATGATTGAATGGCAGAGTGGACTCGATGGGCTGAATGGCCTTACTTCCACTCCTATGTCTTATGGTCTTATTAAGTTACTTCACCTAGATTTGAGCATTTTATTTTGGGGGTGGGGGTAGAGAAAGTAATATTTTTACCATCCCTTAAATATCCTGAACATTGCATTTTTTAAAATATTTCAATTCCGCTTTTATGTCCTCTAGTAAAACAAAATTACGTCCCACATCACACCGTGCCCTACGTTTTTGAACGTTGTCAGTTATCGATGGAGCGGTTTCTGCAAACCTTAAATTCATGCTAATGTATTCTCTTTCTTTCTTTCTTTTCTCTCTTTCCTTCCCCTCAGTCTCCTGATGAGAAAAGACTTGAAGGCCTGTCAAAACAGCTTGACTGGGATGTCCGCAAAATTCAGCGTTGGTTTCGACATCGAAGGAATCAAGATAAACCAAGTACCCTCACAAAATTTTGTGAGAGCATGTACGCTTTTTTTTCTCTTTTTTTTTCTTCCCCCCCCCCCCCCCCCCCCCCCCCCCCACCTCCTTAACTGTTGTTGAGTCTTCAATTGAATTCCATTAAACCTAGTTAAGGCCTATTGTGCAATATTCCTGCTATTGTAATTGCAGTTTCGGTTCATACGGGTGAGCATTCATGCATTTCTGAAAACAATCAAGTCTTGTAGACAACTGATAATCTTCATGTAAACTCTTTGTTCTGTCCTCCTTTTAAGAATGAATAAGATTGCACATGTCTGTGCTAGTTAGTACTTTATCTGGGGCGGAAAAAAAAGTCTATGCAATTTGTGCTTCTGATTTCCTTCCCAAACTTCATCTGAAAAGATCTGCATTGTAGGCTTTGCAAAAGAAAACCACGAATTGAAGGACGAAGATGCAAGTGAAATGGTGGTGTCTTTCCTAATATTCTTTAGAACATCCAGATTATTTCCAAGATTTCTGTAAAAGAATAGTGGATGTTGTTGGCATGTGATGCACATTTATTATTTTGTATGTTTCTTTTTAATGTATAATCTTCCACCACACTTACATCCAGAAATTGGAATGGAGTTGGCCCATAATTGGGGCAACTGGTTTACGGTGACTGAACAAGTGAAATTTTTTTTCTTTTTTGATTAATTGCACAAGGAATCATTTTGTAGGCTTGACCCCAATGGTTGAAATGACTGCGAGTGAGCGAAAATGTAGTTCCGGGTCATCATAAGTGTTTGGCAGTTGTCTTGTCTTGATATTTTGATGCTCCTAATACTGCCAACTCTTGCGTAAGCTTTTCAATCTGCTGGACAGGAAATAATGACACAAGCAGCAGTGACATTGACAGTGCCAAATGCTGGGCAAGAATGGTAGCAGAGCCCAGGCGCCAATGGCTGATGAGTTAGGGCAGTGGCGGCACAGCATGAACAGCCATGACAGCTGAGTTTAGAACAGCAGTGGCAAAAAGCACAAATACCAAAGGCGGCAGAGCATGAGCGGCAATGGCGGCACAGCATGAATGGCAACAATACTACCATGGGCATTTGTAGTTTGCTTATTAGTTTTGGTGAAAATGACTAATTTCCTCCTGCAAGACCTCTGTATGCCACTAGCACCAAGTTCAGAATCCTGTGCGGCCCACTCTATTTTATTTTTGTTTGCACTGTCTTGTTCAGGAGTGGTTTTGCCCATATTTAATAGCAAGAGTTGTTTTTTGGAGCAAATGTATTCTTGCTAATCAATGTCAGTATAGCTCTGTCCCTTTTTAGTTTGATTTGATAAGTTTAACATTTGTCACATGGCACAAGAGGAGGCCTTTCAGCCCACAGTTCCTGTACCAACTTTTTTTCACTTTTGAGAACTATCCATTTAGTCTTGCTTCCCTAGTCAGTCTCTCTATAGCCTTGCAAATTGTTCTGTGTCGTCACTGACTTTCTGAATCTACTAGCACCGCCCTTTCAGGTAGTCTGCTCCAGATAATAACTTGCTATGTTGATGGAAAAGAAACATTTCTTCACAATGCTGCACTTTTGCTAGTTACCTTTTTAAATCTGTGTCCTCTGGTTACCAACTGCCTGGCTAGTGGCAACAGTTTCTCTTTTTTAACTTGCTCTGTCAATAGCCTTCTGGGTTTTTAACACCTCCATCAAATCTCTCCTCTCCTTCCTGTTTTCTGCTCCCAAGGGAACTTTTTCCTTAAAAAAAGGTGTCCCTACAGAACTGAAATCCTGCATCTCTTCTACTGAAAAGTTTTTGATGTCTAGAAGCAGACTGACTGACAGTTTCTTCCCCTTTCTTCTGTTCCCACCTCCCGTCCCCCTGTAAAAATGGAGGGTGAATCCAGAGTGTAGCTTCCCATTTGTCTGGGTGCAGAGAGGAAACAGCAAAAAAACTGCGCTAATGGGTGGGTGAGGGAAACCTGTGAGTATTATAAAGTTACTCTTATCAATGTAGTTGCTGATTATAGACCAGAAAAGTGAGGAAGAGAAAGTGCAGCACTCTTTTGGGGAAAGTCTTGGACTGCCATGAGCCTTACAGAGCCACAAACCAAATGTCGTTGTTCCTTTGTGTTCAGCTTTTTCATATTGCTACCTGCAATTGTAGCCCCTGGCAGTGGGATTCTTGAACTTTGATAGTCTGGTATTCTTGCTGCTGTGGAGCTTTATTTTGGAGCCCGTTGATTTGATCACAAACTGAAAAATAATTTTGGAGGTCAAACAGCAGTCTGTATCTGTCTCAAAATGGAAAATCTTAGGATTGTTTTTCCTGATCTGAATCAGAGTTGTGATTGATAGAGTGTAATTACCTGTGCTTTGCAGGGAGAATGAAATTAACTAGGGTACCGCTCCTGAATTGCTGTTCAGCACCTATTCCTGTGTGTGGCTGTGGTTGCATATAGGCTGCAGTTTGGATTCATGTCCTCTCTCTAGTCACGATAGCCTGCTGGTGCTTGCTGCCTCGACTCATGCAAAGAATGACCAAGACCACTGATTTATTGGATGCACAGAAGTGGGCAGTGTGATTTCCAAAATGTCATTAGAAATCCTGGAGGTTCATGTCAAAAACATTGGGAATTTGCTTACTCAGTCACTGTAAACCAATGGCCCCAATTTGTAATCCATTGAGATTGGATTCCTCCCCTCCCCAAGAGTAGCCAAACCCACAAGGGAATGGATTTGATTTGCTTACTGCATAAATCAGTGGCCTTGATTTTAGCCACTTGGGCACCCACTGAGCTGTACTCCAATGGAAAAAGGTAACAGCCCCATGAAAGATGGAAAGAATTGAGTTTGTGGCCCAGTATCTTCTATGGTAGTCCAAGGCTTTCTGAAAGGAACTTCCCAACTTCCTGTGCTTTCCTTGATCAACAGACGAGCATGTGGTGAGAGCACAAATCCACACTCAGCAAATGACTTTTACTGTCGCCTGTCTGCAATCAGATAATTGAGTTTTTCACTTTCATTTGGTTTAGAAGAGGATAAAAATATCTAGGTTCTGGGGTAGAATATAAACACATTACTGATAATTGAGAGACCATTGCAAACTTCACTTGCTGCACTGTCTACTAAGACGTTGTCCAACACAAATCTTCATTGCTTGTTTAATTTCTCGCTGTGTTTCTGGGATCCTGGCCAGCTCTGAAATGCTGTACCAGTTCTTGTCATTGGTTTTTGGAGTTGTATTTGATGTGGGCTGTCCCAGATAAATTCTGTTGGGGTTTGTGGTCTAATATGTCCAGGGAAACTATTTCTCTTCGTGTCCAAGTGTTACCCTTAACAGTGTATGTTGCACTTCCCCAAATGGTGTTGAGACCTGTTGGGGGAATATGAGACTGTAATGGGATAGCGGGTTGACCTTGCTGTTAACCTGTTGAGTTTTGTAGCACTTCGAAAGTCAAACACTTTTTTTTTAAATGTGAAGTTATTTGTTTAGAAATGCTCACAAATTTGCAGGGACCTTATGAAGCAGCACTCTAGGAAGTTGTCTAAGGTTCTGGGCAGAGAACCTCAGCAGGTACTTTTTTTGTGATCTCATTCTTTCCTCCTAAGAAACAGAATGTCCTGATTTTTGTATTATTCGTAGATGAAGTTTTGCGCTTCTAACAGAATAGCCTTGTCCTCTCCAGGATGTGTCCCCTCTGCTTTTACTTTTTTTTTGTGTGTTTGGGAATTCACACGTCCTGCTCAGTGTTCAGCATACTGTGCCAAAGGCTGTTTCATTTAATTCACAGAATCGGGGATGTTCTTGTCATTCTTGAAATATACAATCTGTATTTAGTTTAAAAATAAAGGCACCAGTCTTCAAAAAAAAAGTAATTTCACTAAACAGGTCACGAGTCTCTGCAGAATCAAACAGCTTATTTTGCTGATTGTCTTGCTACTTTTATAACGTTGTGGCGAGAGACTGATCATTTACAAATTGATAGGAAAATGTTCGGATTGTCTCTTCTGCAAATACTGGAGCAGTAAATGTCCAGGGAATGGTAGGGATCTTTTAAAGGCAGGCTAATATTCAGATGTGTTCACTTGCGCTCTTTAAACTGAGGTCAACACTGAAGTGGTTTGGCATTTTTATTTGCCAGTTAATTTTTATACAAACACAACGCTTGCCTCCCTGAATGGCAGCTGAACTTTGCATTCCAAACACCTAAATTCACCTCCACAGTGGGAGGCAGTAAACCAAGGTGCTTTACATTTTAAAAATCAAAAATGAGCCTATTTACATTATCTAGCATCCAATTGTATTTTGCTTTTGCCTAGGTGATTTGTTAATTTAGCTCCCTTTTATTTTTATTGTTTGACTGCGTAAATGCCTCCCTCCACCCATGAATCATCAGTGTTTGGAGTCTTTTAAGTCTGCCTTTTTTGACTTTGCTTAAACTCCAAGTAGAAACTTTCGAGGGTATGAAGCCTTTTAATGTAATTCACATGCATGTTTGAGCTATTTGTGAATTAGGCCCACTCTGCAGTGTTCATTGTGGATTACAAATGTGGAATAGATGCACTTGAGTGCTTGTAGATTACAGGGATAGGAAAGCTGCAAAGTACGTGATCATGAAGTAATTGCAGCACTGAGGGATGCTGATGAATGACTCCTAATGGTCACTTCAGTTGTTAACAACACTGGTTGTGTGACTGGTTAAAGACTAGCATTAAAAGCTTCTGTATTAACAGACGTTTTGTTGGTGACCTGCAATATAGAAAGATTTATGCTGCATCCCCACTGTTTCTGGAAGAATAAACTAAGCTTTGCTGTTTATCTCCAAGTATTTTCCCCAATGGTTGAGCCCCAGCTATATATTTTAATCTGGGAGGCTTGTGGCCAATGGCCCTTCACCTGAGTCATTTGAACATAACTGAGGCACAAGAGCAAGGCTGGAGCAAACTGACCAAATTTCTGGGCTGTTCTTGTGAAGTTCTTATCGACCAAGGAGTAGATTAGGGTAGCGGAAAAGTTTTTTTTTTCTCTCTCTCTCTCCTCCCTCTCTTTGAAAACCTTTTTATTTTTAAAAAAAGAAATTCTTTGGAGTCCAGATTGGTCAACGTGAGCTCCGTTTTTAGACTTGATGGGGATAAAGCCCCCACCCCCTCATTTTCTGATTTCAAGTGTTTTGTGTTTGCAGGTGGAGACTTGTATTTTATTTCTATATATTCTTCTATGGAGTGAGATTTCTATGGAAGGTAAGTGCTGTTATGTGTGTGTGTCTATAAATCTGCACCACCCTGCCCCAAAGGGAAGAAAGCATTTTACATTTTTTAATTTTTTAATTTTGATTAAAAGAAAAAGAATCATAGGATATCCTCCTTAGAGGAGCAATGGTCTGACAAAGTTACTGATGTGCAGTATAGGGGGCATTCTGCAATAAATTACGATTGTGTTCTGTTGCTTTCCAATGTAAATCTATTAGAGCAAATTTACTTATGCTTTGCAGATATAGTTGAGGGGGAGTGGGGGAAGATGTGTACTGTTTACTTGCCAATCAAAGTAAAGAAAAATCTTGCATCTATCACTACGTCAGAACAGCCAGTGAAATATGTGTGAAGTTTCATCACTGAGACATTGGGAAAGATGATGACCAGTTTACACACAGCAAACTCTCTCTCTCTCAAACAAAGAATCTTTGTATAATGGTGTACTTTCTGCGGTCAGGACAATTAGGGAGCTCCTCTGTCAATTGACTAGTGTAAGAGGATCTTTTATCTGCACCTGAGAGGGAAGCAGAATTTCAGCAGTGTTTGGAATGTTTGTCTAGATATTAATGTTTTTGAGTGTGGTTTGACTCTGACATCCTAAATGAGTAGGGGGCACTAACACTCGACCAAGGCCAAAACATAGTTTAAACTGGGCAAGAAGCATTTTAATAGCAGTGTCAAATGAAGTTGTTCAAGGGAGCACTTGATGGGAACTGTGGTGATGCAGTGACAAACTGCCAGCTTCTATCATGTTTGAATAGTACAGTTTATATCCAGAGCGCTTATGTTGCAGGGGGTCACATCCCTGCTTTTCAGTCCACAGTTACTAATGCCCTCTTAGGGTATGGTGCCTAAAAAGAGCAAGTACAGTTGTTTGTTGCATTTTAAGTTATTCCTTTTTCTCCTTTTTAACGTATCTCACATTTTAAAAAAATGTTAGGGTTGGAGCTGGTTATCTTTCAGTTCTTTGAACTAAATGACTCCAAACATTTTATGGCAGTTGTTTCTGGATGTTTAAAATGCCTCCTCTGTCAAGGTTTATTGGCTTACACTTCATACCAGTCTACTATATCATGGCTAGAATCATAAAACTCAAATGTGTGGAAGGTTGTGGGGTAAAGTCCACATCCCATGACCCGGGTGCTGCATTTCAAAACCACGAGAGATGTTTTAACAGATGAATCAGGAACAAGAGTCCCTCGTGTCTGCTCCGCCATTTAATAAGATCATGACTGCTCTAATTACTCCATATTCTTGCAAACCCCAATTAATCTTCCATTAATCTACCCACCTCTGTTTTTTTTAATATAAAGAATGTCAAGACGCTCATCCTCAAAAGGCAAAGGGGGAAGTTCTCTGTCTTAAATGCCTGACCCATTTTTAGAAACCGTAACCCTTGCTTCCAGATTCTCCCAAAACCATCCTCTCTACATTTGCCCTGTCCAGATCCCTCCAGATCTTGTGTGTTTCAATCAAGTTACCTCTCCATCTTCTAAATTCCTAGTGAATACAATCCAAGCCTGTCCAATCTTTCCACATAAATATTCACTAGTACTTTATTCTCCTCTTACGTTTACACTATAGTGCAAATACACTTTCGTCACTTTTTATGGCTGCGTTATCCTGCCCAGCAGTGTATACATGACTGCCAATGTAGCTCCCATGGGCAGCAGTTTCTAATGGGCTTCCTGCTGCGAGCACAGTGCGCCTTGCTGTTGGTGCCAATTGGGTTTGTGTAGAAAAACATTGAATGAAAAACAAACCTAAAGACCCCACCTACACACCCCTCTACAGAGGCTGGTATCCCGTCACCAAATTTGATAAGGTTCCCCATGGTAGGCTCATTCAGAAGGTCAGGAGGAATGGGATACAGGGGAACTTAGCTGTCTGGATACAGAATTGGCTGGCCAACAGAAGACAGTGAGTGATAGAAGAAGGAAAATCTTCTGCCTGGAAGTCAGTGGTGAGTGGTGTTCCACAGGGCTCTGTCCTTGGGCCTCTACTGTTTGTAATTTTTATTAATGACTTGGATGGGGGGATTGAAGGATGGGTCAGCAAGTTTGCAGATAACACAAAGGTTGGAGGTGTCATTGACAGTATGGAGGGCTGTTGTACGCTGCAGCGGGACATTGACAGGATGCAGAGATGGGCTGAGAGTTTGCAGATGGAGTTCAACCTGGATAACACCTTCCTCTCCTCCACCACTTGACAACCCAGTAGAGGGTCCTCTGTTGTCGCCCGCACCATGGCCCGTGTGGTTATTACAGTCTTCCCCCGCCCCTCCGGTTTAGCCCCCGGTGCCGGGGCTTGTGGTGTTGACTTCGGGGGAGTGGGAGTGGGTGTGGCGGCGCCACCCTCAGCCGTTGGTGTGGGCTGGGCAGCCTTCTGGGTGGGGCAGTTTTTTCTTACGTGCCCCATCTCGTGGTACAGGTGGCACAGCATGCTGTCCAGAAGACGTGGTAGGCCGCGCCCTCGTGGAGGAGAGTGAAAGAGCCCTCGGTGACCTCCTCCCGGGCCAGGCAAATGAACACCTGGCGTTGGAAGGAGTATGTGTGTCAGAGGGCAGGGTCCTTAAGACAGAGCAGGAGCGGTTGGACACCCGACCGGATCTCCCCCAAGGTGGTGAGGTGGGGGAGAAGGAGCTCGCTGGCAATGAAGGGCGGGACGTTGGAGATCACGACCCTCTGGGCCGTAACCTCCAGAGGGTCGACTGGCAAATGTGTCCCGCCCACAGTGAGCCCCCTCTCCATGGCCAGGTGAACTGCCTGCTTGGTCTTCAGGAAAAGGACGGCCTTCCCGTACGTGCTGGCTGCAGCGACGACAGCCAGTGGGCCGACCACACTAGCTATGGCCTTACTGCAGGCCTCGATGGACATGTTGAGATAGGGATAGGCCTTTACCCCCAGGCGTTCAGTCAGGTCCCTGAAGGGGGTCGTGGTTGCGGCCGAGGTTGGAGCAGCCAAGCCTAAGGCAGCGGCTACCCCGGCGTAGGTGCGGCTGGGCCCCGCGACCTTCGGGCTCTCCATACTCTGCTGCTGGATGTTGGTAGACCCCAGGCAGCAGCAGTGAAGGTGGGCCTCTGGCAGCAGCAGTGGTGGAGGTTGTGGGGAGGGGCCCAAGGCGAGTCCCAGGCAGCGACGGTGGAGGCAGGCTTCTGGCAAGTCCTAGGCAGGCCCTTGGTTGCAGCGATGGGGGCAGACCTGTTGGGGAGGGTCCCCAAGGCGAGTCCCAGGCAGCAGCAGTGGAGGTGGGCCTCTAATAACAGCGGTCGTGGTGGCGGTCCTGGGAGGGGCCCCAAGGCAAGTCCCAAGCAGCAACACTGAGGCAGGTCTGGGCGGGGTCCCAGAGACCAGCAGTGGGAGTGGGTCCCAGGTCAGCAGCAACACTCCCTTGACCTGGGTGAGGCCCAGGCTGCAGCTCCAAAAGTAGGCCCAGGACTCAGCGCTCTCACCTCCTTCTGCTTCTGTCTCCTCCTCCTTCCTCCCCTTCCTTCCTTCCTTCAGCTCTCTAGATGTGGGGCAGCTGGTCCAGGGACCGTCCCCTTCCTCTCAGACCCTTTCAAGGAGGAGAGTCCTTGCACGTGTGCACTCTCACACTGATCCAACTCTCAAGGGTGTTGGTGGACGCCGCGTGCTCCTTCTCCAAGGACACCCGGGCTCTAACGTAACCCCGGAAGAGGGGCAGGCAGTTGGCCCTAACGACCCCCTCCATGGCCCGCTGCCTGGACCTGTTGATGGCCAGTTTGGCCAGGCCCAGGAGCAGACCCACGAGGAGGTCTTCAGACCTGCCCTCCCTCCTCCGTACCGGGTGCCCGAAGATCAGGAGCGTGGGACTGAAGTGCAGCCAGAAACAGAGAAGAAGGTTTTTAAGAAAATCAAAAAGGGAGTGCAAACGCCCACACCCAATATATACATGGTCCATGGACTCCACGGCGCCACAGAACAAGCAGTTGAGCTGGGAGTCCGTGAACCACCGCAACCTGCGGTTGCAGGGGACTGCTGCGTGCAGCACCCTCCACCCCAGATCCCCGAGAGAAAGGGGGAGGACTCTCGCGTAGAGAGCCCTCCACTGGGGATCCCCACCGCCCGGTGGCAAATGGGCACACCAAGGCGTAGATGAGGAAGAGGTGGACGGTGTGCAACAGCAGTCTATATAGGGCCCGTCTTTTAACCCCTTGGAAAGGAACAAAATTAAAATTCCGGAGGCGGCTCAGGTTGTGGGGCACAGGCTCCTGCGGGAAGTACGGGACCTTGGGGCCAATGTGAAATTCCATCCGGGCTGGGGTGAGCGCGGACGGGATCCCACCGCACACCTGAGCGTCCTCCAACTGGTGCACTACGTCGGGTCTGAGCACCGCCATTAGACTGTTGTTCTTTTCTTTTTCTATTTTTTTTCTTCTTTAGGCCCCAGACTCAAAAGCTCTCACCACCTTCTGCTTCTGCCTCCTCCTCTTCTTCTTCTTTCCTTCTTCCTCTCTCTCAATGTAGGGACAGCTAGTCCAGGGACAGTCCCCTTCAAGGAGGAGAGTCCTTGCACATACGTATACTCACACTGATCCAATTCTCAAAAGGGGGAAAACACCCAAGTGGCCAGTGGCACTCAAGTTTATTTCTTTTTTTCTTTTTTCTCTTTTTCCCCCCCCACACTACCGCCTAACTGCGGTAGTGCTTATTTTTTCCCCAGCACCCATGGTGTGTGTGTGTGCAGGTGTGAGACACAGTAAAAGACACAAAGTGCACGAATCTTTATTCAATTTCCACCACCAGGAAGACATGAAAAACACCCAAGTGGCCAGTGACAAGCACTGCCCTTCACATCAAAGGGCAATGCTGTGTGATCAAAAAGGTGAAGGGGAGGGTAGGGACTAAAACAAAATAGAGTTGGATGGGGAAATAATGCACTCCACTCCCTGCGGCGCCCACCTCTCCCTGAATAACTCCAGGGTGTTGGTGGACACTGCGTGCTCCTTCTCCAAGGACACCCGGGCTCTCGCTCCTGTTTTATTTTTTTAATTTTTTTTTATTAACCCCCACACTACCGCCTAACTGCGGTAGTGCTTATTTTTCCCCAGCACCCATGGTGTGTGTGTGTGCAGTTGTGAAAACTGTTGTTCTTTTTTTCTTCTTTGTTAGGAAGGAAACACTCGAGTGGCCAGTCACAACTCCAGGGTGTTGGTGGACACCGCGTACTCCTTCTCCAGAGACACCCGGACTCAAAAACTGTTGTTCTTGTCTGTCAGCTAGGGCTCCCTGATTTGACCAGGTTAAGAGCCGTAATTAGGGAACTCCTATTCTGAGGTCCATCTGGCTGTTCTCCTTACAATCACCCACATCCTTCCCCCTCTGAGTCAGAGGACATAGGCCTGTTTTTTTTTATTTATTTCTCCTTGTGGTTCCTCCTGCACCGGTTCAAGTTTCTCCAACTCTGCCTCTGGTACAGACAGGTGTGGTGCACAGTCGCTCACCTCTTGCGTCCAGAGCATTGTTATAGCTCTAGTAGAGTTGCTAATCAAATAGGAACTGGGATAGTTTGGTATCTAGTAAAGCTGTAGGCTGTTTCTTTTAGCCAGCCTTCAAAGTTTGGACTGCACTTTCTTTCAGACAAACGGTTGATGGATGGCATGGAGCTGTCCTTGTACGCTGAATACCATTCAACTTTAGGGAATTCTCGAATTCTAAATGAGGGCCTGTTATCCGTGACCAACACTTCTGGGAATCTGTGTATTGCAAACGATGCACACAGTTTTTCTATCATCTTTCCCACATTGAGTGGGCGACCACAATGACTGAACATAAAGTCCATGATGTGGGGGAGCTGCTATCGGTAATTTTTGTCTTTGTTGGCACCCTGGGCACTACCCCCATCAATGCGGCTATGGCTGCATTCAGTCCTGGCTACCAGACATAATGTCTTGTCAATGTCTTCATTTTGGATACCCCTGGATGACCCTGGTGGTGTTCAGCCAGTATCTGGCAGCGACCTTTGCTCAGGACAGTCACTCTTGCTCCCATAATCCTGTGTCATCCTGTACTGTGATCTGGTCTCTGTGTCCAAAAAAATTTCAATTCTGTTTGTGACTGCCCTTTACAATTCCCGATCACTATCACCATTTTCAGTTTTGCCAGGACTGGATCTTGCTGCGTCCAAGGTCTGATATTGTCAGCTGTGACTGAGTGTCCAAAAAATTTAAAACCATTGGACTGTTCCAGTAGCAGTACCACTGGTGATGTATCTGCCAGTGAGAGGTGGCTTGGTGTGTTCACGTTTGCTACTTGGCCTCCTGGATGGTGTTTCAACTTATTATGTACATTTAGTCTTAAAGCCCACTGCTGACTTTGACCTGAAGCTGTGGGTGACATTGCCTTGCCCTCTTTAAGTAGACCTAGCAGGGGTGCGTGGTCTATTATTACAAATTTACATCCGTACAGGTATTGTTGGAACTTCCTGACTCCAAATATGATTTACAAAAAAGGAATGTTTGGCAATTTGGGCATAGTTAAGGTCTGCATTAGCCAAAGTCCTGGATGCATACGCTATTGGGCGTTCCACTCTGTTGGCCCACCTATGAGCTGATACTATCCCAATGCCATGCAGGGAGGCATTGCATGTCAATACCAGACCTCACTTGGGATCTTAATGTGCCAACACCTTAGAGCATGATAGCTGTTTCTTCACTTGCATGAAAGCTGTAGCTTGGCTACTCTAGCATTTCCAAGGCTCGCCTTTTTTTTTTGTTAGGAATTGATGCAAAGGATATAAACGAGGTAAAGTATGAATTTTCTGTAATAATTCACCAACCCAAGTAAAGACCTAAGCTCCAGTACAGACATGGGAGCAGGGGTCCCTTTGATCACCCTCCCTTTATCTTCCAATGGCTGTAACCTGGCCTTTTTCAATTCTGCAGCCCATGTAGATCACTTAGGCTGCCTTGAACACACATTTTTCCCTTCTAAGGCATATGCCCGCCTTGGAGAAATATCTAAAGACTGTGTCCAAGTTCCACAAGTGCTCCTTATTGATCATGCTATTGTTAGCATATCATCCAGATAAATGGTGACCTGGGGTAGACCTTGTCCACTGGAAAATGGCACAGGCTGATGATACGTCAAAAGGCAGTCTCGTATATTGGTACAAATCCTTACGGTTATTATTTGTAGTATACTTCTGGGAATCCTCATCGAACCACAGTTGCAGGTACACATGGCTCCTGTCCAGTTTCGCGAAGGACAACCCTCTATCAGCTTTGTGTATGAATCCTCTATATGTAATGGATTAGGTATTTATCCAGTTGTGAAAAGCAGTTTACCGTTTGTTTAAAATCCCTACAAAGGCGAACCGACCTGTCGAGCTTCGCAATTGATATAACCAGTGCTGGCCGTTCCACTAACTGGACTGGGTTGATGATTCCTTCACTTTCCAGCCTCCTGATTTCTGCCTCTATTTTTGGACGTCAGGCAAATGGAACTGTGTGGGCCATGCAGAATCATGGATTTGCTTCCTAATCAACATGCCAGGTGGCCTTGGTCCCGAGACCTTCCTGAAACTGTTTGCCTGAGATTTGGCTTTGTTTTGGGGTTTTGCTGTGGCTGATCTAGGGTCTTGCTGTTCAGGATATGTCCTGAGTGAGGCGACGCGATTGCCTTCACTCAAGTGGTGTTCCCCCAAGCTCAGTCAACCTGGCAAGGGTGTCACTTCTATCAGAATACCCTGCAACTCATATGCCCCACTTGCTGCATTTTCCATTGATTTAAAGCTACTTGTAGTGCCTGTTTGAAGTCTCTAGTTAGGCTTCAGCTAGTAGGTGATTTTGCACAGTCTTATCATTTAATCCCATATACCAAACAGAATCTCAGCATCTCATTTAAGGGTTAAATCTAAGTCACATGCCTCTGCCAGTCATCTTAACCTAACTGAAAATCTCAATATGGATTCCCCATCCTTGAATTGTCAAGTAAAACTAATAGCCTCCAAATTAGAGATGACTTGGGATTGTAATATTCCTTAACTAAATCTATTAATTCTTGAAAGGTTTTAGTATCTGGTGCCTCAAGGAAATTAGGCTCCCAATAACTGAAATAACTGCAAGTCCACAAGCTGTCAGAATTAATCATTGCTTTTCATCTACTGTAATGTCATTTGCCTGGGGGGGGGGGAAAAACCCACATTCTTTCCACATACTGGGTTCAGTCTTTGACGGCAGGATCAAGAGTCAAACTGTCCAAATAATGGCATGATGCCAGAAATGCTCACTCCAACTCCAAAGACAAATGCTTTGAGGACCATTCTTCAAGAGCATGCTTTTCTCTCTGCCACTGAAATAACCTCAGTGGCCTGTATTCTGTCACCAAGTCACTCTTTACTTGCATGTGGAAAGTCCTTGGGTGGCATGGGGTCTCAGCGATTAGCACTGCTGCCTCACAGCACCAGGGATCCGGATTCAATTCCACCCTCTGGGAACTGTCTGTGTGGAGTTTGCACACTCTACCCTTGTCTACGTGGGTTTCCTCTAGGTGCTCCAGTTTCCTCCTACAGACCAAAGATATGCAAGTTAGATGAATTAGCCATGCTGAATTGCCCTGTAGTGTCCAGGGATAATGTGGCTTAGCCATGGAGATGGGATGGGTTTGAGAGGATCTGAATGGACAAAATAGCCTGCTTCCATACAGTAGGGATTCTATGATGTTCTCTGACACCGATTCTGTTTCCTCAGTCAGCTCTGAGTGAACAGAACCTCTTACACTCCTGTTTCTATTTGTCTGGAAGGGCTCCATGATTGGGGCTGTCTACCTGGTCCAATCAGAACTTGTATTCTGTGAGGTCCGCCTGGCTGACCGCATTTCAATCACGACACTCACCCAGTGTATTTCTGTTTGTATTGACCAGCTTTGCCTTTGCCTTTTTGCTTAATTCTGGTGTTGCTCCAGAATTCCTGTGTAAAGGCAGGCACTCTTACACTAAGATATCAGCTCCCATTTGGAGTAGAAAGTACAGGCCAGTATATTGGTCCAAAGACTGTTGTCAAAATAACAGTAAGACTAGTTGCATTTGCTGCTATTTATTTGTAAATATTCCAGTGACTTCAATTGAGGGCAGATGCGCAATTAAATGTGCAAATCCAAGTATTTTCTTATTTGAGATTTGTTGCTCTGTTCTTATTGTTATCTTCTCCGAAATGGCATAATGCTGTGTTTCGTGATTCAAAGGCTGCATTTGTTGCCTCCTGCAACAGTAATTATTGGGGGGGGGAGGCAACCCTACAGTCCCTTTTGCATCTCACTGTGACGGCACAGGACTCTTCGATGGAGTGGACTGGTGCCCCTGAAATTAGAAAACATGTGACCCAGAGGAGTTCTTGGAAAGAGACTTCCATGCCTCACTTGCTGCCCCATTCCCTGACTGAAGTGGCAAGCCTGGCAGCAAGAGAGATGGTGAGCAGGACAAAGGGAGCAGCCAGTGGGATGACCAGAAGCAATCAGAAGGCTCTGTTGCAGTGGTGCTGTGCAAGTGGTGGCTACCTTTGCCAACCATCTTGCCATTGGCAGCAGTCTGTTACTCTAATGCATCGGAGCACTAATTGTATACAATTAATCCGAGATGTATAGTAAACCTACCACAAAAAAAGTCACTTCAAGTCTAAGTTTGCTTTTAAGGGGAGCGATGAGTGTTCGTTATGGTGGATTAACCTCCGTGACTCTGAAAATGACGAGTGTGGCGTCTTGCTTCTTTCGGGGTTTAATTGTTTCTTTAATATCCTTTTTTGTTTGGTCTGGTTTTACACTCGTTCCAATATTTTTCATCCAATTCATGCAATTTACTGTACAAAATAACGTGGTTAGGTGGATAATGGAAAATCTAATTTAAAGATGGAAACAATGGAGAAAGTCGGCACAGATACAGTTGAGTCAACTGGCCTTCTGTGCTATAACTATTCTGGAATTCCATGATCCCAAGAACCAGTGGTAAGATTAGTCAGAGATTAATGTACTTATTCAAAATAAAACCAATGAAAGGTTTTGCTGTTACACCAATAAATCATGGAAAAATGGAATGTGTGCTGATTTTGTTATAAGCAAAATTGATTTGTCTTCTAGTCTGAGCTCTACTGCATTGATGGCAGTGGTGAAGAGCTTGAGCATAGAAGTTAGGCTCCAGGATATTTGCTGTTAACGCTAACTTTTCTGTTTTTGAAGTTTTAAATATCTGATGGACCATAGCCAGATCTCGTGGACTGTTGCTAAACAACTGAGTTTTTATTTTCATTTCTGGCAACAAAGCTAATTATGTCTTCACTCTTCCAATTTGCTTTGGCTGTTGCAGGTATAGTCACTAATCTATTAGCAAGGAGATTTGAAATAGTTGCTTACCTATCCTCAAAACAGGAGGGGTTAGCCAACTTGGTTTGCCACATATTGCAGCAAGGGATATTGCAACAAGTGTTGTTTATATGTAGTTGGGTTGTACCAAATCTTTTTTTTTTTTTCTCCCCCCTACTTCCAACCTCCCAATGACTTTGTGATTGTTCTAAACTGTATTTAACAGTGCAAGTCTCATCTTGTTTAGTGAGACACTGGTTCTTCTAACTCTCACCAGCCTTTATGTTGCAAGCCTGGACAGGGCATATGCTTTTTCTTGGTTCTTGATGTATGTAAATAAGATTCTGCAGTTGTGGTAGTCTTTGCTTTACAATACAAGACCATAAATAGACAAATTACCATTTTAAAATTTTAAAAATTGCTTTGTAACCACAATGTACTTGTATGAAGAGTTTTCATTTGCCTCTGCCAAATATCTTTGCAGGCATCGGAAGTCATAATTTGTCAACCTGAGCAGTTATTAGTGGTGTTGAGTGGCTGCCACTGAGTAATTTGCTTATCTTTCCCACCTTTAATTTTGTGGCTCAACTCTGAAGGGTTTTTGATTGTCAACACTTGTTGTGTGGGCGCTCTGCATTACAGCAAAGAGAAGCCTGCTTCAGAAGGATCTGGGTGTGCAGGTTCACAGATCACTGAAGATGGCAGTGCAGGTAGATAAGGTCATTTTTAAAAAAAACAAAAGCCTGTGATATGCTTGCCTTCATTGGAAGGGGTATTGAGATTAATGAAAGGCAACTCATACTGCAGCTTTATAAAACTAGTTCACTTGGCCACACTTGGAATGTTGCATTCAATTCTGGTCATTACAATACCAGAAGGATGTGAATGCTTTGGAGAGGGTACAGAAAAGGTTTAGCAGAATGTTACCTGGTATGGGGGATTTTGGCTATGAAGAAAAGTTGGATAGACTGGGTTTGTTTTCACTGGAAAGCAGGAGGTTGTGGGGTGACCTGATAGAAGTTTATAAGATTGTGAATGGCATGGATAGAGTGGAAATTTCTCCAGGGTGGAAGGGTAAATTACTAGGGGACACAGGTTCAAGGTGCAGGGGTGGGGAGTTTAAGAGCTGTGTGAGGCAGGTTATTCAGTGTGGTGAGTGCCTGGAACATGCTGCCAGAGGTGGTGGTGGTGGTAGCAGTCCCAATAGCAGTATTCCAGAAGCACCTGGACAAATACATGAATAGGAAGGGAATAGAGGGATATGGATCCTTACAGGACAGTTTTAGTACGGAAGGGCAAATTGTGTTGGCGGAGGCTTGGAGGGCTGAAGGGCCTGTTCCTGTGCTGTATTGTTCTTTGTTCTCCAGAAAATTTTTTTTCACTGTCCTCCCACCTTTTTCATTTTGAAGCATTGACTCAAAACAACTATTTTTATCTGTTTTATTGACTACTTTTTCCCTGTATCATGAGGCCAGGAGCAGTCACTGCCTATGCTACTTTTTTGACAGCATTGCGTGCGTGGCCAGACAAGTGTTGGGTAATATTTGTGCCATATAATGCCTCCCAGCAAGAGGGGCCCCAACCATTGTATGTACCAGTCATACCAACATAATGGCTGCTCTGTGACAATCTTGTCATCCCTTAACCTTTTCTAAATTTTGTCCTTTTGTGGACTAAAGAAAGTGATTGAATACTCACAACTTAACTGGATTGGTACAACCACAACAGCAATATTAAGTTCAATGACAGCCAGAATAATAGTCTATAACTATTTTCCTTGTGGCTTTTATTTATCATAGTTGCACTATGAAAAAGGGGACCTTTTCTGTAGTGGTGGATCACTGAATAATGGTGACATTTCATCACCCTTTTTCTGAGCCCAGTTCTGGGGTACCCTTTGCTGCTGTATCTCTGAAGGGTGTGAGGATGCGGTGGAGATTTATGAGAATGGTTCCAAGTGTGAAGGGTTTTAGCTAGATGACTGGAAAAATTTGAGATGGTTCTTCCTAGAGCAAAGCAACTTGAGCGATTTGATAGAAATGTGCAAGTTTTATGTTTGGCTTGGGTAAGGTAGACTTATGGAAAAGTGGAAGCCAAGATGATGAATGATTTCCAAAGAAAATTGGACAATTTAGTTAGGAGTGGAGTGGGAATCAGATGGGTGGGAACCATTTTGCATCCAACTACTTTGGGTTCTTGTGCTGCTTCCTTCAGGTCCCTTCCCCTTGAAACTGCTAATGTGGTGCAATTACAGGCTGTGACTTCCTTCCACTGAAGTTAACATCATTTTGGCATTATTTTATCACTGGGTGTTACACATGCAGGGTTCAGCCACTGTGCTACTTTCTGTGCTATTTGGCATGTTAGCATTCACTGCCTGAATTGCTGTTATTGGGAGAGCTGTTGCTATCTGCCTTTTTAAATAGTTTCTATCAGGTGCTGATCCAGATACTTCTACAGTGTGAAATGTGGTAGACTGTTGGCATATGAGAAGACAGACTCTCTCTAACCCAATGGTGACCTCTGTGTATTTTTTGGATAGGTCTGCATTACCTTCTGTTTGTTTGTTTGGATGCTGTCGGATACAGTGACATGGAGCTGAGCAAGGGAGACTCCAGAGTCCTGGCAGATGAGCTCCTGAAATACCAGAGCAAATTATACCTCTCTATGCATAATCTTTCACTTAGCATCCTGGCTGGACTTAGAGTCAGAGATTTTACCCTCCATAATATCGGTCATTCCAACGTCTGCTGCTTGTGACTTGACTCTTAGCAAGTCCCGTTCCTTCCGTGCCCCTCTGAGATAACTGCTCCCCTCTAATTCTGGGCTGTTGTGCATCCAGGTTTTTAATTGCTCCACCATCAGAGCCATCTTGCCCAAGATGTCTTTCTGTGATTCAATACCCTTCTTATTGAGTTGCTCCTATGAAGTACCTTGGGACATTTCATTATACTAAATGTGCTATGAATACAGTTGTAACAGTCTTCACTTGCTCCCCACACAGATATTTTTGGGGGTGTTGCAAATGTGTTAACTAAGAGCTGTAACAAGGACCTACAGATGGATTTTTCTAAGATCCAGCTGCACCACCAGGTTTGCATTGACTAGACTTGCTCTGCAAGCTCTCCATCCTGTTCTGCTGTTCCAACAATGAGCAACAATCTAAGCCTTGCCATGTGTTGCAAAATCATTTGTCTGCCGCAGGTTGTTTTGAGCAGTGAGCTGCTGTGTGATGTTAGCAGGCAATTGACCTGCTTTATGCAGCCAACCAATTACTTGAATGTTGTGATGTAGGGAAACATGGCCGTCCAGTTTCACACAGCAGGCTTCCACAAACACCAGTGAGATAAATGGCTAAGTGTTTTTAAATGGCATTGGTTGTGGTTAAATACTGGCCAGAGCCAGCACTTTTTTTAAATCTTGCTGAAGAGGGTAGATGGTGCTCAAGTTTTTACTTCTCCAAAGGCACACCTAACCGTCCACCACTCCCTCAATACTGCACTGAAGTGTCTACATGTAAAGAAACTTGAACCCGTGACATGATTTGTGATTCTGACTAAACCTTGTCTTTTTTTTAAAATGGATTATAGAGCTTGCCTCTGTTTGTAGTAGTCTTATATATTTCCTGAATGAAAATATTTATAACCAGTGGCTGTAGTTTTTGGGGAAGTGTAGTTTACTCTTAATTCTGGAATGGTGTGGATAAACAAGCTAAAACCTTGTTTGTAGTTGCTTATTATAGTAATATGTTGCTCTTTTTTTTTTTTGCTTGACCTGCTGGACCTAATTGAGTGTGTAAGTGTGGCTGTTCTGGTTCAGTGCATAAATTTCCCATTTGGAATGGGAGTGTGACCTACAGGAGAAGGAGGCTCCAGTTCTGTCAATGGTGTGTGCTGAGTTAATGAATCTCAGCGGGTCTGTAATGGCACAACAGACATGCTGATTGCCCCATAGAGTTGGGATGGAAATGGATCAAAATTCTGCTCCTGATC
This sequence comes from Chiloscyllium punctatum, assembly GCF_047496795.1. Classification (NCBI taxonomy): domain Eukaryota; kingdom Metazoa; phylum Chordata; class Chondrichthyes; order Orectolobiformes; family Hemiscylliidae; genus Chiloscyllium; species Chiloscyllium punctatum. The sequence goes on along the minus strand of NC_092791.1, from coordinate 20,413,169 downwards.
ATTGGACAGTTCATTTCTACAGTTGCCCAATTGAAAGGAGGATTAACCTAGGTTGTGATGTTTTCCATAGTCAACGAGCCCACTACCCAGAATATTGCAAGAATGGCTATCTGTTAACGTACAGAACACTTTCAGTCACTGTGAAACAGGTACCTGGCCTGTGTTGGCATATTCAAGAAAAACACTTTAGGAGGGGGTAGTTGGGGAAGAGAAGCATTTTCAAAATATATCTTTTGATACTAGTCTGGTGGTATGGTCACTGCTGTATGTAACTCTGCTTCTGCTTCCTTCTAGACTCCCTGGTTCTGGGACACACGACATTGCTGGTATAACTACCCCTACCAGGTGAGCACTGAACAATGGTGATTTGTTTTTTTTCTGGAAGTAAGCAAATACTAATGTTTTGTGCAATGGAGGAGGACTTACTTTTGTCAGAGAATTATTTTTGTCTCCTTTTTATGATCTGAAGTGTGTATATGCTTTTAAAAAAAAATGTAAACACAACCCTCATTAGGATTAGAGTTTCTGGTTTCACACTGGAGTGAAACAAACATTTCACACGTGCTGAGAGCAGATGATTAATCGAGAGGAGCCAGTTTCTCTAAACTTGTGTAAAATTGGGTGAATTGGGAAATGTATTCCTCACCACTGGACTCTCTCCCTCTCGTCTTGTATTACCCCCTTTTTTTGTTTTTGTCCAGAAATTGACATACATTGATTATGAATGGTGCAGATTAGTGCTATTGTTTCATTTTAATGTTAGCCAAAGGCCATCTGATTGCAATCTTTGTTTAAAAAATGGAGTGTGTTTAGAAGTGAGTTTTCGCTGAGTTCTGGGAAGTCATTTTGGTGTGGCTTTGCTTTTGGGGTGGTAGTGGGTCACGGTCTGATTTCAACCCAAGATGATGACCTAATTTTAAAAAAAAGAAACATTAGGCTGGCCTGGTGGCACCTTTGGATGGAAAAAATTAATGTTCAAGCCTGATGACCTTTTTTTTTAAAAGCATAACTCCTGGATGAAAGTCTCTCTCAATTGATTAGAACTTGTATACTTTTTTTTCCCCAAATGTGTGTCTCTGTGCAATTCCTAATGTTGCCTATGAAATTTTTGTTTCTAAGTAATTTGGGAGGTAATAATGAAAAAATAAATTTGTGGTGTATGGAAGCCTGAGCAAGATTAATTCAATTGTATCATTAAGTGCTTGTCAGCTGATGATATTTGTACATGGGATATGTACCTTTTTATAACCGTGCTCTGAGTATATATTGACAATTAACTCTACTTTGTTCTTTCCTGCAGCAACTGGTGTTTGACATGTATTATTATTACATAATGGAATTGTCGTTCTACTGGTCACTGATGTTTTCACAGTTTACCGACATTAAAAGAAAGGTAAGCACCTGCCAGCCTATTGAGTTGAGTTTGAACCATCAGGGTAGTTTCGATCTGAGGTAGCCAGTAATTGCAGCTAATTGTAAATACTGTCCCCATTGCAAACTAGTCTAATTTAAACTACGTATTAAGAGAACCACAGTCCAATAACTCATTGTGTTCTGTTAATTATCTTGTTTAAATAAAGCTGATGGTGTTATATTCCTTTACAAAAGTTATTTTAATAACCCTATTTGGATTTGGTGCAAAGCAAATTGAGACTGTCAGTGGGCCTGAAGTAAGGTTGCCTTCCAAGATTTCTCTACTTAAAATCTACTTTTAAACAGAGTACTGGTTCTTTTTTTTTAATCCATGGCTCTTTCATTGAGTAAGCTGACTTGATGTGCTGTATTCTTCAGGAATAGCTCTAGCACAATTGGAGCAAGTTGAATGTGACAAAGTTGGGGGATTTTTTTTTTAAAACCTTGCTCTTGACTGTATTATAGCTACCTACTTAAATACTGTTTAATGTTTTTCTTGTTCTTTAGCACTGAGGCCCCGACCAAGAATTTTTTTAATATTCAATATAATGCAATCAATGTCAACAGCACATAGTAGACTGTATGTGATATACAGTGTAGGTCCTTCAGCCCATTGAGTCTGTGCCTGTCAAAAACAAGCTCCTTAACTGTTCTAATGCCATTTTCCAGCATTTAGTCTCGTCTATCTTGGCATCACCAGTGTATGGCTAAATACTGCTTAAATGTTATGAGGGTTTCTACCTCGACCACCTTTTTTTGGTGAAACAACTTTTCTCTCCTCTCATCCCCATGAAACCTCCTGTCCCAGACCTTTAAAATCTCCAGTCCAGGCATCATCCTGGTGAATCTTCTCTGCACTCTCTAATAATGTAGATTCCAGAACAGCGCACAAAACTCTATTTGCTTCTGTGGAACTTCATTTTAATTGAACTGAAGCCTCAAATCCTTTGCTCATCAAAAATGCCCAACAAGTTTGTTTTTTTTTGGCTCTTGAGTTTAACCTATGTAAGTCATACAAATCAGGACGCCCATTATAGAAGGTTAGCGTATATGGAATTAGGCTGAGCATTGAAATCTTGATTAAAATGCTTTATTGGGGAAACTTTGAATTTCAAAGCAATGTTTAAGTGGCTAATGGTGTGCTGCAAGGTTTTAGTTTTGGCCACTTCTGTTTACTATTGTATCAGTCATGTTGAGATGGACCTTTTGAAGTGATGGCAAAATTTGCAAATGATATAGAATCAGGAGATAATGCCAAAGGGAGAAGGTTTTGGGGGAAAAGCAAAAAGAACTGGGAAATTTCTAAGAAAGTTCAGCCTCCAAAAGTCATTTACGCATCTCAGAACACGAAAGGACATGAATCCAGATCCTGTTTTTGCCTGCCTGCCCTCTCTGATGGATAGATCACAATCCAGTGATTGTTGAACCAGCGAAGGAAATGGGTTTTAGAAAGGCTGGTTTAAAAGTAAGTACTTAACAACTTTGCTCTGGAATAGTGTCTTGTGACCAGTCTGCTGTATGTCATATGAATTTAATATTTGAATAAATTAATTATCTTATCCGAAAGATGATTTGTGTGCAAATGAAATTATCTCTGCTTTGAAATCACATGTGTAACTTCTATGTTTTCTTTTGCTCCAAGTTTATGCTTTTGAAAAGTACCCTAGTGTCTTTAACATTCAATTAGTGCTAGTTCCTGCCAAACGAACTTTGGTTTTATGTGCTGCTGCAGGCTAACTTAAATCTGCTTTATTTGTTTTAAAAAAAGTGCATTGATCTCTACTACAGTGTGGTCTGCATCTAGAAGCTGATCAGTTTTTAACGCTTGTCATTTAAAAAAAAATTTGTAAGTCTGTTTCTGCTATTTTCCCAGGATGTTCTAGGTTCGTTGGGTTTTTTTGCTTGTTTTGGGGGCTTTTAGATATTGACATCTATTCCACACTGTCTGGGTCCTTGCAGATGACATGGGTGCCTCCCTTTTTTTTAGCTTTAAATCTCGCCTTCAGCTCTTTACCCCTCCCACCCCTGACTAAATGATTGAGTTGGTCTGTTTCCTACTTTGGCCCTCTCCATGGGCGATATGTTGTATTTGGAGTTCACATGGGACTCATTGTCCTCCAGGCTATAGGATAAAGTACTGGGTGAGGTGCAGTCCTGCCAGTTGCAGCTTATGAAGTCTAGAATTTTGCAGTATGGGTTGTTGAAATCTGGCTAATCCTCAAAATTAGAATATCTGGCCTGTGGTAATCCAACTAATTAACTGCCCACTGCTGTTGATTTGTACATGATAACCTTTTGAGGGAGTTTCCAAAGTTGCTGCTGTTTTTGAAGAGGTGTTGGACAGACATGTAGTATTTCTGATTTTGAGGAGGAAGAATTAGTATTATTTTTAAAACCCCTGCAACTAACTGAGGCTGTCTTTGCTCACCTCTTGCCATAGAGCACGACAGGAAGGAAGATGATGGAAAAAACGCTTGGGAAAAGCATTCTCCTGACTCTGGAGCAGAATCGAAACTTTTCAAAACCACATCTTCCTTTTTTTTTTCTTTTTCTTGTTTTTTTTTTAGACCTTAAAAAACAAAGGTTATCATGTAGGGGAGCCCAAAGAGGCAAAAGGTACATTGCTTTAATTAGTGTTGGTTGCCAATTTTCTTGAAAAATGAGTTTCTGAGACAAGTTCATTTTGTATAGTCTTCAAACTCACTTAAAAATACTGGTCAGATTGGATTTCTTGCAGGGGGAGGAAGTATGCATTGTTTTGGATTTGTTTTAGAAACTGCTGACAAACTCTTAGCATCTTCAGCTTCTGCCTAATAAACGTCAATTAAAATTGGAGAGAAAAACCCCTTTTGTCACAGGTGCAGTGTGGCTGGTTGCATTCAGCTTTCTGCTATTTGTGTCTTGTGTCCATTGTACACCACCATTTGTGCACTCTGCTGCCAGTTGATGCTGACTGATTTGATTCTTTCATCTGCGGTTGATTGGATTGCTTGCTTTTGTTTTCTTTATCGCCAGCATTTTTCCATTTCTCTCCATTCACTACTTCTAACTGTGGCTGTCTGTGCTGAGTTCTGTGACTGACAGCTGATGGAGGAGCCAGTATTTCTACTGCTTTGTATATAAGCTTTGTCCTGCATTCTATGCACTCAATTTTCTCCTTTTTTAGCCTTTATGCTTAATTGGCATTCTCCCTTGTAATAGTGATCCAAGGGTCTCTCTAACTGTGTGAGACGGTTGGATTTCTTATTCATGTTAGCCGTTTAGAAGCTGAAACTAAACATTGAGTTGGCAGTGGCCATCTCGGCTGCTTCAAGTTGGACTGAAGGACATTCATACTAGTGTCTGCATTTTCTCAAATCATGTGCCAAGAATACTTGGACCATGGTCCATTGGCTGTAATCATTTAGTGGCAGGTTGAGTTTCTGCCTGTGGTTTTGCCCACATGATTGTTTCAGTTCATATTGCCATCAGTGGAGAGTATCAAATAGAGTTTAAACACTAGCTCTCTGGAATATACCTCCCTCCTCCCTCCCTCCCCCCACCCCACCAAAACCCCGACTCTGCAGCACTGTCTGGAAGACCCTAGGTTAACTCTCTAGTTCACCCACCACTTATTCTGATAATGAATCATCATTACTGTAGCTTGCTTAAAAACTGAACACCCACATCTATAAGTACACCTTCTATTGTAGTGGCAGTCTGTTGGATTTGATCTGTATTTGGCATTAAATAGGAGGTCACAACATAAACATATTTCACTTATCCATGTGGAGCAACAAAAAAAGCCAGAATTAAGAGAGAAATGCAAATCTTCTATAAGTTTGAAATGATTTGAATTATATTGGTTTCTGATTTTTGTCTGGCTGATGGTGATTTGCTGTCTTTTGAATTGAAACTTCAAATGCTGTCACTTGAAGCAGACCTGATTCCAGACAAGATGTTGATGGTCTGTTTTTTAATTGTTGACTTTGAGAGGAACAGCGAACAGGAATCATAGCCCGAGGTTGTGAAGAAACTGTGTGGCTGTGCAATGACATTATGGGTTACTATCGTGGGAATAATGCCCCTGGTATTTATAGGGCGATGCGTTGGGGAAGAGAATTAATCAGAAATCTGGATTAAAAATACCTTCAACAACACAGTTTTATAAAATTGCATTGTCTGCTAGTTTAGTGGATGTATTAACCCATAAGGATAGTAATGTAGGTTTCTGGTTCAGACAATGCTTCTAAACTGGAAGAAAGTGAGGACTGCAGATGCTAGAGATCAGAGCTGAAAATGTGTTGCTGGAAAAGCACAGCAGGTCAGGCAGCATCCAAGGAGCGGGAGAATCGACGTTTCGGGCATAAGCCCTTCTTCAGGAATGAGGAAGGTGTGCCGAGCAGGCTAAGATTAAAAGGTAGGGAGGAGGGACTTGGGGGAGGGGCATTGGGAATGCGATAGGTGGAAGGAGGTTAAGGTGAGGGTGATAGGCCGGAGAGGGGGTGGGGCGGAGAGGTTGGGAAGAAGATTGCAGGTCAAGAAGGCGGTGCTGAGTCAGAGGGTTGGGACTGAGATAAACTGGGGGGGAGGGGAAATGAGGAAGCTGGAGAAATCTGCATTCATCCCTTGTGGTTGGAGGGTTCCTGGGTGGAAGATTAGGCGCTCTTCCTCCAGGCGTCGTGTTGCCATGGTCTGGCGATGGAGGAGGCCAAGGACCTGCATGTCCTTGGCGGAGTGGGCGGGGGAGTTGAAGTGTTCAGCCACGGGGCGGTTGGGTTGATTGGTGTGGGTGTCCCAGAGGTGTTCTCTGAAACGTTCTGCAAGTAGGCGGCCTGTCTCACCAATGTAGAGGAGGCCACATCGGGTGCAGCGGATGCAGTAAATGATGTTTTGTGGAGGTGCAGGTGAATTTGTGACAGATATGGAAGGATTCCTTGGAGGGAAGTGAGGGGGGGGAGGTGTGGGCGCAAGTTTTGCATTTCTCGTGGTTGCAGGGGAAGGTGCCGGGAGTGGAGGTTGGGTTGGTGGGGGGGTGTGGACCTGACGAGGGAGTGGTCTTTCTGGAACGCTGATAGGGGAGGGGAGGGAAATATATCCTTGGAGGTGGCGGAAATAACAAAGGATGATACGATGTATCTGGAGGTTAGTGGGGTGGTAGGTGAGGACCAGTGGGGTTCTGTCCTAGTGGCGATTGGAGGGGCAGGGTTCAATGCCGGAGGAGCGGGAAGTGGAGGAGATGCGGTGGAGAGCATAGTTAACTACGTCTGAGGGGAAATTGCGGTCTTTGAAGAAGGAGGCCATCTGGGTTGTTCGGTATTGGAATTGGTCCTCCTGGGAACAGATGCGGCGGAGGTGAAGGAATTGGGAATATGGGATGGCGTTTTTACAGGGGGCAGGGTGGGAGGAGGCGTAATCTAGGTAGCTGTGGGAGTCGGTCGGTTTATAGTAAATGTCCGTGTTGAGTTGGTCGCCTGAGATAGAAATGGAGGGGTCTAGGAAGGGGAGGGAGGAGTCTGAGACGGTCCAGGTAAATTTGAGGTCGGGGTGGAAGGTGTTAGTAAAGTGGATGAACTGTTCAACTTCAATTTTAAATGGATTAGCACCTCTGCTAAAATAGACTGAGAAATTTTGGGTGCACATCTCTTACATTTAGTAAACCACAGTACAAAATCAGAGACTCTGTAAACTGGACCGAAGATGACAAAAATACGCACCTGAGAAAGTAGCCTTTAGTCTTTTCTTGTGTACTCGTTTCATTTATATGCCAAGAGAATTATTTTGCTGTTTCTCAGCCCTCCAGTTCTCCACATCATGGTTGTTGTTTTTTCTGCGACTAGATGACATTAGTTCCTAGAGTAAACTTGACAGTTTTTTGTTAGAGAAAGTGCAAGCAGTTTTAATTGGTATAGTATGTTGCCTCCTGGGTGCTAAGGTCAGAGATGTCTCTGATCGAGTCTACAGGATTCTTAACCGAGGGAGAGCAGCCAGAAGTTGTGGTACACATTGGTAGTAACGACGGAGGTAGGGAAAGGGATGAGGACATGCAAAAAGAATATAGGGAATTAGAGTGGAAGCTAGAAGGCAGAACTAGCAGAGTAAGAGCCCCTCCCACCCCCCTTTGGCGATGACCTTTGCACCCTCACTGTCAGACTATTGGAGGGTGGCAAATGTTATTCCCTTGTTCAAGAAAGGGAATAGGGATAACCCTGGGAGCTAGTGAGGACTGCCCATGCTGGAGATCCCAGTTGAGAGTGTGGTGCTGGGAAAGCACACCAGGTCAGGCTGCATCCGAGGAGCAGGAGAGTCGACGTTTTGGACATAAGCCCTTCATCTGGAATGAATGATGAAGGGCTTATGCCCGAAACGTCAATTGTCCTGTTCCTTGGATGCTGCCTGACCTGCTGTGCTTTTCCAGTACCACACTCTTAATCCTGGGAATTACAGACCAATCCGTTTTACAGCTGTGGTGGGCAAATTATTGGCGAGGATGGGATGTGGAAGTTTTAGAGATGGTGCGTAGGAGATTTAGCCGGATGCTGCCTGGACTGGAGGGCATGTGGTAAGGTTGAGGTAGCTCGGGCTTTTCTCATTGGAGCGAAGGAGGGCGAGAGGTGACTTGATAGAGATGTTCAAAATGAGAGGCATAGGTCGAGGTTTTTCCCAGGCAAATGTGGCTATCATGAGGGGGCACAATCTTAAAGGTGATTGGAGGAAGATATAAGGGTGATGTCAGAGGTTAGTTCTTTACACCAGACAGTGGTGGGTGCGTGGAATGCACTGCCACTAATTGTAGTGGAGACAGGAGCATCAGGGATATTTAAGCAACACTTGGATAGGCACATGGTAGATAGGTTAGTCTGATCTTTTAGAGTAGGATAAAAGGTTAGCACAACATAGAGGGCCGAAGGGCCTGTATTGTGCTTTACTGTTACGTGTTCCAATGTTGTAACTGCTCTTCGCCAAACTATTCACTCTTAGAGCCTTGTAATGTTAACTGCACACTGACGTTGTCATTCGTTTGAATTTTAAAATTTTATGTATTTATTTATTTAATACCAAATTTAAATGTGTAATTAAATGGGTTTTGTCATGTGCATTTTTAAAAAAAGCCCCTGAAAGCTGAACATGAAGACAAAGCTTATTGTAGATTCAATTCCAGTCTGGGTAATCGAGACTAAGCTAAGGGTAATCCAGGAGAACTGCACTTTATGATTAGTTTGATTACTTGTTCAAAATAGTGCGGAATTCACACAGAAAAGGATGGCACTTTACAGCAGGTCATCTGTGGAGACAGTGGAAGCTCATTGTTTTGGTTCCATGTTAACTGGCTGTTAGACTCCATTGACACAGAAGTGGCCGTTAAGTGAAACGAATTGATCTGGAGTTTTAAGTTGAAAGTGATGCGATTTTAAACGAGCGATGATAGAAATGTGTAGCAGCAATTCTGATCTTAGACACTGTAAATGTAACACACCTTCCTCATTGTCTGTTTGCTTGCACACTCACCACTGTTGAAGTGAATCAAGTTGCTCTGGAACCCTATGTAATCCACATGGTTTGTCCTGGAATAAATTGTGAGAACAACCATTACTGTCTGAATCTGGTCATAGTCCCTTGTTTACTGTGTGTTTGCAACTCTCTGCCAAATAGGACCACTTAGTCAGCTGCTTGCAGACTTCAGTCCGTAACCAGTTACCAGTGCAGTACAAGTCCTGGATGACTCTTAACTCTGTACACTGGGTTATGTCTATCTGCTAACTGTGATCTGGCTGAAATCTTAATAACCATTAACGTGGAGAAACTTGAGCACATCGTCCTCTCCCACCTTCTCCATGACTTTGTGCATCAGTACACTATACCAGAGAGTCCAGTTGCAGCAGTGTCCAGCAGTTACTGTAGTTCTGTTCAAGTACAGCAGTTTGTGCGCAAAATTCTGAGTTGCTTAATAATTTGATGCTCCCCTTTTTTTGTTTTGCAGGACTTTCTTATTATGTTTCTCCATCACCTTGCGACAGTTGGATTAATCACCTTCTCTTATTCCAACAACATGGTGCGAGTTGGAACACTTGTCATGTGCCTTCATGACGCATCTGATTTCTTTTTAGAGGTGAGACTATTCTGTTGCATTATGAGGCACTTTGGTTTGGTGATTTAGTCCTGGGTAATCACCATTCTCAATTATTCTGGCTTTAATACCTTCTTGGACCAACAACACTTGGTTCTTAAGTTTTTACCACAGTAGTCTGTGAGCAGTTTTAACCAAGAGTGCGGAAGCAAAACAAATTTGTTGTGATTAATGTGTCTGTATTATACCAAAAAAAAACTGTCTCACAGAGCCAGACAGACAGTTAGATACAGAGACACCAGACATAAAACTATATACAGAGGACCCTCAATTATCCGGCATTCGATTATCCTAAATATCAGATTATCTGGCAAGGTCCCGATGCTTGGCTAAACTGTTATCTGGCATTCAATTATCCAGAATTCGATTAACGGAATGAAATATTCCCCGCCAGTGTTCTACGGATAATCGAGGTTCTTATCAGTTATCAAGAAAAAGCCTGTGAAGATGTGGTTCTAAGGCTGGGATCTCATTTCGTGATTCAGATAATGGTTATAAATTGCTTGACCTTTACTCATGCAGTTTATGGCCATGAAATTGCACAAGAATTGTAACCCAAGCTTTATCCACTTTAAAGCCCCACTGTCTCCTTTTCTAATATTAATAGCACATTATGGTTGTGTGTTGACTGTTCATAACAGGACCGTCTGATTTGCAGGGAGTTTGGACTTTTATTATCTTACACAGCAGGATTTGATTTAAAGTTTCCACCCACCTAGAGTTTGCTGAGGCTTACTTACTGTAAGTGCCAAAATTGATTCAACTCTTAAAACTGTTTAAAGAATGTATGACCCTTGTTCCCTAAGATTTCAACTCCAGTGAATCATCACTGTTCAAGCATCCTGAGAATCCGGGTGGGAGGTCAGCTCTGCAAGTAGGGCGTTTGTTCCATGCCTTTGGTGATGTGGCTGAGACTTAGAATTCACTGTGTAGTTTAGCAAAATACCGATTGGCAGAGCCTGTTTGAAATAGATTGCACTGCTGTTTCTGATGACCCCTTCTGTGCGTCACATGGTGCTGGGGAATGAGACTGCCAATTACCAAGCGTCTGGTGCCCAACATAAAGTATATTCTCAACCAGGTCAGCTGCAGAATAAGGGTCCCTCTAATCTTAAAGTCCTTTTGGCTGTGTGCCCTCAAGTTGAAGTTGTAAGTTTGAAATCCTCCTTTTATTTGTGTTCCCATTGTGAGTCCTAAATAGGAGTATGCTCGTTCCATTCCGCTTTCACCAACCCACCTAACTGCCCATAACTGCATGCAATTTGACAATATCCAATGCATTTGCTGCTCTGGAGAGTGTAAATTTCACATAGAAAATGTTTGGACGTTGAGGTTAAGATACTGTACCTTGAGGCAGAGCCGAGGGAACTTTATTGTTGATAATTGTTAATTAAGACCTGATGTTATGCACTGGATGCTTCTTTCTCCAGCACTTCAAACTTCAACAATACTATGGTGAAAGAAAAATTAGCTCAGGAGGTCAAACAACACACGCATCAGCAAGCACTGGAATTCTTCCCAAGATCGTCATTATTGGCTGAGTTACCAACAGAAATCCGATTGCTTTAGGGTAATCCTGCTCTGGCACAGCTCTTTACGCAGAGATGAAAACTCTGCCAGAGGTTGTGCCTAGTTAGAATCCAAAGTAAAGAAACTGCTACTTTCAGTAATAGTGATAAGTACTTGCATTTACATAGTGCCTTTTCATGTTATAAAATGCTTTTGTCACTCTTGCTTGCTCTGCCTTACGTCCTCTCTCTGTCTGCCTCTCTCCTGAATGATAAGTGGATAAATCCCCAGGACCCGATTAGGTATACTCTAGCATTCTGTGGGAAGCTAGGGAAGTGATTGCTGGGCCCTTGCCGAGATATTTGTATCATCGATAGTCACAGGTGAGGTGCCGGAAGACTGGAGGTTGGCTAACATAGTGCCGCTGTTTAAGAAGGGTGGTAAGGAAAAGCCAGGGAACTATAGACCAGTGAGCCTGACATTGGTGCTGGGGAAGTTGGAGGGGATCCTGAGGGTCAGGATGTACATGTATTTGGAAAGGCAAGGACTGATCAGGGATAGTCAGCATGGCTTTGTCCGTGGGAAACCATGTCTCACGAACTGATCAGTTTTTTTTGAAGTAATGAAGAGGGTTGAGGGCAGAGCAGTGGACATGATCTGTATGGACTTCAGTAAGGTGTTCAACCAGGTTCCCCATGGGAGACTGGTTAGCAAGGTTAGATTTCATGAAATACAGGGAGAACTAGCCATTTAGAAACAGAACTAGCTTGAAGGTAGTGGGGGGGTTGCTTTTCAGACTGGAGGCCTGTGACCAGTGGTACTTTGTCATTTTATATAAATGATTTTGATGTGAACATAGGAGGTATAGTTCGTAAGTTTGCAGATGACACCAAAATTGGAGGTGTAGTGGACAGCGAAGAAGGTTACTGCAGAGTACAACTGGATCTTTATCAGGTGGGCCAATGGGCTGAGAAGTGGCATATGGAGTTTAATTTAGATAAATGCGAGGTGCTGTTTTTTTTTGGGGGAAGCAAATCAGGGCAGGACTTAAACACTTAATGGTAAGGTCCTAGGGAGTGTTGCTGAACAAAGAGACCTTGGAGTGCAGGTTCATAACTCCTTGAAAGTGGAGTCTCAGGCAGATAGGATAGTGAAGGAGGCGTTTGGTATGCTTTTCGTTATTGGACAGAGCATTGGGTGTAGTGGTCATGTGGCTGTATAGGACATTGGTTAGGTCACTTTTGGAATATTGCATGCAATTCTGGTCTCCCTCCTGTCAGAAGGATATTGTGAAACTTGAAAAGGTTCAGGAAAGATTTACACTGATGTTGCCAGGGTTGGAGGATTTTAAATACAGGGAGCGGCTGAATAGGCTGGGCTGTTTTCCCAGAGCATCAGAGGCTGAGGGGTGACCTTGTAGAAGTTTATAAAATCATGAGGGGCATGGATAGGATAAATAGACAAGGTCTTTTCCCTGGGGTCAGGGAGTCAGAACTAGAGGGCATAGGTTTATGGTGAGAGGGGAAAGATATAAAAGAGACCTAAGGGGCAACTCTTTCATGCAGAGGGTGGTGTGTGTGTCTCTGTGTGTGTCTGTGTGTGTGTGTGGTACAATTACAACATTTTAAAAGGCATTTGGATGGGTATATGAATAGGAAGGGTTTGGAGGGATATGGGCCAAGTGCTGGTAGGTGGGACTAGATTGGGTTAGGACATCTGGTTGACATGCATGAGTTGGACTAAGGGTCTGTTTCCATGCTATACGTATCTGACTCTATGGTTGTGATGGTATTTAAAGCAGATTGCTTCACTCTCGATTCTCTCTCCTCTTCTTCTCCCCTATGTTATCCTACTTTTCAACGCTCTTATGAAATAGAGTTCAGAGGGTTAATTAATGCAGAGCTCTATTACAATCTAAGGTTTTATGTTAATTGCTAGTGTACCAAGTGTGACGTTTTTCAACAGTTGGAGAAACTGGATTGATTTTTCATTTTAAGTTTTCTAAGAGAGCCTTAATTTCACATCTCTTTCCACATGCTCTATTTGCTTATACCTATTTTGCTGTTTTCCCTTGCAGGCTGCTAAATTAGCAAATTATGCCAAGTATCAAAGACTTTGTGACTCATTATTTGTGATATTTGGTTTTGTCTTCGTCTCCAGTAGGCTTGGCATTTACCCGTTCTGGTGAGTAAAAGCCACATTTGGCTGTTTAATGCATTGGGACCCATGTGCGATTGGGGCTTTGAGATTTTCTTCTCTTTTACACTTGACTTGCAAGCAAGATGTTGCTGAGGCTGTATGTTGATAAATTTGTGTGTTTTCAAAATCACAAGCAGGGTAAACAGTGGTTAGGCAAAAGCTGGTCCTGCTCATAAAAGAAAAATGAATGGGAGGGCATACATTTAAAGTAATTAAGCAAGGGTGATGTGCGAAAAAAACTTTCACCCAGTGAGTAGTTATGGTATGGAATTAGCGAGTTTTGAGAAGATTTGTAGCTCGGGTTGAGGTTTTGGATGTAGGTTTGCTCACTGAGCTGGAAGGTTCATTTCCAGATGTTTTGTTATCCTACTCGGTAATATCTTCAGTGGGCCTCAGTCGAAGCAATACTGAAAATTCCTGCTTTCTATTTACATGTTTGGGCTTCTTTGGGTTGGCGATGTCATTTCCTGTGGTGAAGTCACTTCCTGTTCCTTTTTCTCAGGGGATGGTAGATGGGGTCTAACTTGGTGTGTTTGTTGATAGAGTTCCAGTTAGAATGCCATGCTTCTACGAATTCTCGTGTATGTCTTTATTTGGCTTGTCCTAGGATGGCTGTGTTGTCCCAGTGGATGGTATGGAATGCATTGCCTGAAAATGTGGTGGAAACAAGTTTAATTGAGGCATTCAAGAGAATGTTGAATGATTACCTGAATCACAGTGGTATGCAGGAGATTGCACCAGTTTACTTACCTAGTGCCAGGCACAGTGGGCTGAATAGTTGCCTCCTGCATCGTAACAGTTCTGTGTTCCCTTTATGGGTAGCTGACAGGAAATTTTCAACATATTTACATTCCTGGATTTCCAAAACACATTCAGATTTTTGGATAGACAGCATTTTGCCTGGGACAACAGCAAGAGGAGGAGTGGAGAATACTTAAACTATGTACTCATCTTGTGAAATAGTCTAGTAAAGATGGGGCATGTGGGTGAGACTTTTTGCTATTCTATTCACATGTTTGGGATGCAATCCATCTGTTGGGAGAATGATGCTAAGGCCTTCTCTCCACCATGGAAGCAATTTCACTTTTTCCCCTTACCTTCAAGAATTTTGGTAGGCTCTAATCCTTGATAAAACAAGGGAGCAAAGAGACAGGAGCAAATCTTTCTTTTGATTTTGAAGTGAATCTTCATAATTACTGCAGTTATTTTGCAGCAGCACTCCCCTCCCAAGAGAAAATAAGTCTCACAACATCAACACCTCCACTCCTGAGTCAATTATAATTGACATAAGTCTTAAGGAACATATGAATTAGGAGTAGGAGAAGGTAATTCAGCCATTTCACATGATCATGGCTGATCTCAACCTGGTCTCGACTCCACATTCCTACCTGCTCCCCATAGCCCTTTATCCTGCTCTTCATCAGAAACTTATCTATTTACTTCTTGAATTGGTTGATGGATTCTGCCTCCACTGCACTTTGGGGCAGTGAGCTCCACAAATTCACAACCCTCTTAAGAGTAGTAGTTTCTCCACATCTCAAATTTTGAACCTACCTCCTCTGTCTCCTTGTTTGAGACTGCCCAACAAGGAGCAACATCTGTTCATTGTCTCGGTAAAAACAATGATTGCAGATGCTGGAAACCAGATTCTTGATTAGTGGTGCTGGAAGAGCACAGCAGTTCAGACAGCATCCAAGTAGCTTCGAAATCGACGTTTCTGGCAAAAGCCCTTCATCAGGAATAAAGGCAGTGAGCCTGAAGCGTGGAGAGATAAGCTAGAGGAGGCTCCTCTAGCTTATCTCTCCACTCTTCAGGCTCACTGCCTTTATTCCTGATGAAGGGCTTTTGCCCGAAACGTCGATTTCGAAGCTACTTGGATGCTGCCTGAACTGCTGTGCTCTTCCAGCACCACTAATCCAGAATCTGTTCATTGTCTGCCTTATCAATCCCCTTTAGCATTTTAAATACCTCAATCAGATTTCCCCTGCCCCCGCGCCTCATTTTTTCTGAACTCCAGCGAGTAGAAGTCTAGGCTATTCAACTGCTCCTTGTACGACAACCCTTTCATCCTTGGAGTCAACCTGGTAAACCATCTCTGAGCTGCCCCCAGTGCCACCACATCCTCCTCAAAGTAAGGAAATCAGTTCAAAATGGAGAACTGTGACCAATTGTGTTCCACAGGGATCTGTGGTGGGACCACTGTTTGTGATATACACAAGTGATCTGGAGGAAGGTATAGGTGGTCTGATTTAACAAGTTTGCAGATGACACTAAGATTTTTGGAGTAGCAGATAGTGAAAGGGACTGTCAGAGAATGCAACAGAATATAGATAGATTGGAGAGTTGGGTGGAGATATGGCAAATGGGAGTTCAATTCTGGCAAATGCGAGATGATGCATTTTGGAGAATCCAATTCAAGAGCAAACTATATGGTAATTAGAAAAGCCCTGAGGAAAATTGATGTACAGAGAGATCTGGGTGTTCGGGTCCGTTGTACCCTGAAGGTGGCAATGCAGGTCAATAGAGTGGTCAAAAGACATGTGGTGTGCTTTCCTTCATTGGACAGGGTATTGAGTACAAGAGTTGGCAGGTCATGTGACAATTGTACAGTTCTGGTCGCCACATTACCTAATGGATGCGGATGCTTTGGGGAGGGTGCAGAGGAGGTTAATCAGGATGTTGCCTGGTATGGAGGGCACTAGCTATGAAGAGAGGTTGAGTAGATTAGGATAACTTTCATTAGAAAGACAGGTTGAGGGGAGACTTGATTGAGGTCTACAAAACTGACAGCTATAGACAGGGTGGATAGCAAGAAGCTTCCCTCCCCGCCCCCCTCCCCCCCCCCTCCCCAACCCTCCCGGCAGAGTGGAGGACTCTAGTTAGCACTTGCTGCTTCACAGCTCCAGGGGACCCTGGTTCGATTCCAGCCTCAGGTGATTGTCTGTCTGTGTGGAGTTTGCACATTCTCCCAGTGTCTGCGTGGGTTTCCTCCCACAATCCAAAGATGTGCAGGTCAGGTGAATTGGTAGTGCTAAATTGCCCCATAGTGTTCAGGAATGTGGTAGGGTAAATGTAGAGTAATAGGGTGAGGGAGTGGATTTGGGTGGGATACTCTTCAGAGGGCTGCTGTGGACTCGTTGGTCCGAGGGGCCTGTTTCCACACTGTAGGGATTCTATTCTATGAAATAATTGGGGTCATGGGATCAAGGTGAGAGGGGAAACGTTTTTTAAATCTATCTTTTTTAACAAAGGAATTTTTTTTTTTGGAATATTACAACAAATACAAAACCAAACAATTCATTGCATAGAATTGCCATGGCTATATAAAGGCTCTTCTTAGTATGGTGGACAAATCTGTACCAGATGGTCCAAAAAGGAAGCCACATCCTATGGAAATTCTCCGTTTTATGGTGCGCCATACTTGTCAAATTCCAAGGGGATGTGCTCCATGACTACCTTATGTCAGCCCCAGGGATTTTCTGACACCCACCCTAATAGGATGTTCTTTCTTGTGAGGAGGATACTGAAAAGCCTTTTTTTTTGTGTGTACATCTAATTAACAAAGCCAAGAAGAGGAGATACTGGGTCCATCTCCACCTCCAGCCCCAAGGCCTTCTCTATTTCACCTACCACAGCGTTCCAGTATGCCCGCAGTCGGGCAGGATCAAGGACAATGAGTAAGCGTGCCCACGCTCACTTTACATTTAGGACACATTGGAGATGCTCCCACTTTAAATTTAACAAGACAGTCTGGGCCAGATGGACCCTGTGGAGAATCTCCAATTGCAAGATGTGGGTCCTGTTATAAACCAAGATCCTTCTTGCATTTTCCCAGATATCCTCTCATATTTCAGAAGAGATCTCAGCGTCCAACACTATCTCCCATACTGTACAGAGCAAGTTCGGTCTTGTCTGAGGGAGCTGCTCCCAATAGATGAGCGTTGCGAACAGATAATGTATCATCAGCACTCAACACCCTCTTCTCTATTTCACGACATGGTTGAAGAGCTTCAGGGCAGAGGAAATGACCTGGGAGTTGCAGTGGGAGAGGGACTCCCTGAGATTCTTGTAGAGAGAGGAGGGAAAACTTCTTCAAGGCAGGCATCCTTGCAAGAGGATTCGCAGTAGGGTTAAAATCAAGGAGATAAAAACAATGACTGCAGATGCTGGAAACCAGATTCTGGATTAGTGGTGCTGGAAGAGCACAGCAGTTCAGGCAGCATCCAAGTAGCTTCGAAATCGACGTTTCGGGCAAAAGCCCTTCATTAGGAATCCACCCTCTTCTCTATGTCAGACCTATAAGGATGAGTTAGAAGTATGGTCTCTTTTTGCATGAAATTTCTAATTTGAAAGAAATGATAAAGGTCCCTACTGGGCAATTCCTATTTCTGAGCCAACTGGTCAATGGACATCAATATGCCCCTTCAAATAAATCACCCAGGCAAGACATACCTCTAACTGCCCATAGTTTTAACCCGGAGTCCATCCCTGGCTGAAAACCTGGCATACCAACTATGGGTGTCAAAAATGATGTTTTAGCAATATTGCCCCCCCCCCCCCCGACTCATTGCTCTCTATGCCTTGACAGTATTGATGACAATTGGGCTATAGCAATATTCCTTAACTGTCCTAATGTCTAAGAACAGCAGGCTAAGAGGGGGGCATCTTGCCTGAGATGCTTCGATGTGCAACCAAAGTGAGTGAGGATCTCCCCGGGCCCGATCGTTCACTTAAGATAGCAACTAGCTTAACTGAGAGTTTTTGATATCTGGGAGACCCACTTCTCCCAGTCTGCAAGGTTACTGCATCTTAGTGAATTTAATTAGGGGCTGCTTGCAGGGATACCAGATAAAAGAACTGAACCAGCCGTTCAGTCTTCTCAATATTTGCTTTGTAAAAAGCAGAGGAAGCTTTTGCATAGGATACAACAGGTGGAGCGGAATGCTCATTTTAATGAGAGCTATCCGACCTAACTGAGATTGGAAATAACTCCCATCTCTGAAGATTCTGCTTGATTCTATTGAATAAATGGGCAAAATTGTCTTTAAATTGCCGATCAAAAACTGGAGTAATAAAGGTTTGGAGATGCTGGTGTTGGACTGGGGTGTACAAAGTTGAAAATCACACAACCACCTGATGAAGAAGCAGAGCTCTGAAAGCTAGTGTTTCCAAATAAACCTGTTGGACTGTAACCAGGTGTTGTGTGACTTTTAACTTGGAGTAATAAATATACCTAAAGTAGAGAAAGCCCTCCTGCAACCATTTAAAGGGGAACAGAGATCCATCCTCAGTATCAGGCAGTCTCGAGAGACCACTCGTGGGCATGGCCTCTGATTTTGCAAAATTGATCTTATAAACTGAAGCACCCGGAGGAAACCCATGCAGACACTGGGAGAAAGTTGCCCAAGGCAGGAATTGAACAGCGCCAGAGACCCGGGTTCAATTCCCACCTCGGGCAACTGTCTGTATGGATTTTGCACATTTTCCCTGTGTCTGCATTGGTTTCTTCCAGGTGCTCCAGTTTCCTCCCACAGTCCAAAGATGTGCAGGTTAGGTGAATTGGCCATGCTAAATTGTCCATAGCGTTAAGTGTAGGGGAATAGATCTGGGTGGGTTGCTCTTCGGAGGGTTGGTGTGGACTTGTTGGGCAGAAGGGCCTGTTTCCACACTGTAGGGAATCTAATCCAACTACTTCAAAATATGAAAAGGATATGGACACTCTACCCTGTCAAATGCCTTTTCCGCATCTAAGGAGATCACAATCACTGTTGACATGTTAAGTAATCTCCTGAGATTATCTGTTGATCTGCAACTTTTTATAAACCCCGTCTGGCCCTCCTCCTTAATGATGGAGGGCAGTACAGTTTCTTGCCTTAATGCAAGTGCCTGAGATAGGATTTTGAAGTCAACATTCAGGTGTGAAATAGGCCTATAGGGAGCTGAGTCCTCCAGGGCCTTCCTGCTTTTAAGAATGAGAGAGATATCTGCCTCTCTTGGAGATGGTGGGAGGAGCCCACGACTATAAACATACTAAGCATCGGCCCTGACAATATACTGACATTCATAGAACATTACAGCACAGTACAGGCCCTTCGGCCCTCGATGTTGCACCGACCTGTCATACCAATCTGAAGTCCATCTAACCTACACTCTTTCATGTATGTCCATATGCTTGTCCAATGACAACTTAAATGTACTTAAAGTTGTCAGTCCCTTTATAGAACTCACTAGGGAGCCCGTCAGAAGTGGGCGCCTTTCCATTCTGGAGCTGCCTCACAGCCTCCTGTACCTCTTGCTCTGACAGCGGGGCATTGAAGAGGGATTCTTGTTCAGGGATCACTCCCAGAAGGTCAAAATTCTTAAAAGGCTCCATTCTAACCCACCCACCCTCTCAGCTTTCAGATTGGTATATTTCAGAGTAAAATTTCTAGAATGCTGCATTAATCCTTTTAGAATCATAGGTTAAATTTCCAGTGTCCTCTCTGAGGGGGGTGCACTCCTTTTCCTGGCAAGGTACGCTAGGTACTTTCACAGCTTATCCCTGAGCTCAAACCAGCCTTTGACTTGCAAATGTAAGCTCCCTATTGGCTGTCCATGTGAGCATGGAGTTCAACCTAGACCGAAGCGCTGTGACCCTCTGCAGTTTAACCAGCGAGGGCCTGTCAAAGTATGTCTTTTCAGCTACTTTCAGATGCGTCTTGAGCAAGTGTTGCTGCTTACCCATCTGCTGCTTGGCTGAATAGGAAATAACCAACCCCCAGCATAGTCTTTAGCTGTTTCCCAAAGAATGGATGGGCTACTGGCTGAGCCTGAATTAATATCTAAGAAAGCCCTGAACTCAGTAGGAAAGAATTCAATAAACTTGCTGTCTTTAAGGATGAAGGGGTCCAGTCGCCAATGCCTCGAGCCTACCACAGTATCCTTACTCTTAACCATTAAATAGACTGGGGCATGGTCATAAATACACTGGGCATGATCGGAAATAGTGATATTGCCAGTTGTGCATGATGCCAATGAGCCCAGATGTGCTGCAGGGGTCAGAAAAAGATCAATCCTGGTATGGCATTTATGTGGGTTCGAAAAGAACGTGAAGTCCCTGCCAGTAGAGTGAAGGTGTTTGCAAACTTCTACCAACCCCAATTCAGCACACAAATCCCTTCATTGTTTGGATTGCAAAGAAGACATTGGCAGGCCTTTGGGCAAGCTGGCAATCTGTAGGGTCTGTGAGACAGTTGAAATCCCCTCCTATGACAATATGTTGAGATGCAAGGTTAACCAGTCTAGAAAGTGCATCTAACAAAAATTTAAGGGGGTGGGCCAGCAAACATTTAAGATCCTGTATTCTTTCCCATGTATCAAAGCTGTAAGGATTACAAATCTCCTGTGTCTTTAATGCACTCTAATAACTTAAATGGGAGATTCTTTCTAACTAAAATGGCCACGAAGAGGGGAAAAGTTTAAGGGTGATATGCGTGGAAAGTTCTTTATGCAGAGAGCAGTGAGTGCCTGGAACGTATTGCTAGTAGAGGTGGGCACGATAGCATAATTTAAGATGTATCTAGACAGATACATGATTGGGCAGGGAGCAGAGGGATACAGATCCTTAGAAAATAGGTGACAGGTTTAGATAAAGGATCTGGATCAATGCAGGCTTTGAGGGCTGGAGGACTGAAGGGCCTGTTCCTGTGCTGTAATTTACTTTGTTCTTTTTAACTGGACACAATATTTCTGGTGCGGTTTCATCAATGCTTTACATAATTGTAATGACAATTCTTTACTTTTATAATCCAGTCATTTGCAGTAAATGCCAGGATTCCATTTGCCTTTCTTATTACATGCTGCACCTGCATTCCCATTTTCTTTCATTCAAGCATAAAGACACCCAGATCCCTCTGCACTGATGCACTTTAAATCTGCCTCCCATTTAAATAATAATTTGTCCTTTTTATTTTTCTGGCCAAAATAGACAACCTCTCACTTTATCCACATGAAACTCCACCTGCTGGATTCTGGACCATTTTCAAAGCCTATCAATATCCATCTGTAAATTCTTAATCTCATCACTGCCTGCTTTTGGTATCTTCCACAAACTTTGCAATGTTACACTCTCTTTGTCTGCTTGCAGATCAACTATTTGCAATCTCTATAAATGATGCCCAAGATCCGAACCCTGCAGTAACTCACTTGTTACAGTTCACCAATCGGAAAAGGACCTATCTATCCTGCTTTGTCTGTCAGCCTATCCTGCTTTGTCTGTCAGCCAATCCTGCGTCCAAGCCACAGGATATCCATCTACCCTTAGTCCCCTGGGATCTAAACTTTTGGATCAGTCTTTGTGACACCTTTTCAGATGCCTTCTGGAAGTCTTGATAATACCACATCCACCAGATCCCCATTATCTACCTTGCTCGTAACATTCTCAAGTTTGTCGAGCATGACTTGCTCTTAATAAAACCATGCTGACACTAGTAAATTGGGCTTGGTTTTTCCAAACTTTGTTATCTCCTCCTTATAGAGTCATAGAGCTATATAGCATGGAAACAGATCCTTCGGTCCAACTTGTCTGTGCTGACCCAGATATCCTAAATAAATCTAGTCCCATTTGCCAGCACTTGGCCTCTATCCCTCCAAACCCTTCCTAATTCATATACCCATCCAGATGCCTTTTAAATGTTGCAATTGTACCAACGTTCACCACTTCCTCTGGCAACTCCTTCCATACACACACCACCCTCTGTGTGAAAAAGTTGGGTCCCTTTTAAATCTTTCACCTCTCACCTTAAACCTATGCCCTCTAGTTCTGGACTCCCCACCATGAAGCAATTTCCCACTACAGAGGTCAAACTAACTGGTCTATAGCTTCTCATTTTTTACACATCTCCTTTTTTGAATGGGGTTGACATACTAATATGTTTCCAATCCATTAGCACCTTTCCAGAATTCAGGGAATTTTGGAAAATCGTAACTAATGTATCCACTATCTCTGCTACCACGTCCTTTTAAAACCCTAGGGTGTAAGCCATTAGGCCCTGAGGACTTATCAGTCTTTAATCCCATCAGTTTAACTTCATACCTTCTCCCTAGTTGTAGTAATTCCACCAAGTTCCTCTGTAGTAGCTGCAGTTTTAGGGAAAAAATTATTATTATCCACTGTGAAAACTGAGATAAAATACTGGTTTAGCGCTTCTGCCATTTGAGTTTCCTATTATTACCTTGCCAGGAATGAGTAGGGATCAGTTTGATGGAAGGGGCATTCGATGAGTGGTATTTGATGTTCAATCCTTCATTCTGCTCAAACATCTTTGAATTACAAAATGAAAAGCAGTTTGGTAATTTTAAACTATTTCAGAATGCATCTCTTTCATCAGAGCGACTTCTGACAGTCGCAACCAGAGCCACAGCCACAAAATTGAATGTGGAGCAGTCTCCAGTGGCTGAATTTAAGAGTAGACTCCCTACAGTGTGGAAACAGGCCCTTTGGCCCAACAAGTCCACACCGACCCTCTGGAGAATAACCCACCCAGAACCATTTCCCTCTGACTAATGCACCTAACACTACGGGTAATTTAGCATGGCCAATTCACCTGACCTGCACACCTTTGGACTGTGGGAGGAAACCAGAGTACGGGGAGAATGTGCAAACTCCACATAGACAGTTGCCCAAGGCTGGAATTGAACCAGAGTCCCTGGTGCTGTGAGGCAGCAGTGCTAACCACTGAGTCACCGTGCCACACCATTGCCTACTCCTCTTGCTATTTCTTATTGTCTTCACAACCAGGGTAATGTGGAATATATTGATGGCAAACCCACAATCCCCAAATCAACACCGATGCATACATTTCTAACTTGTAGCTCTTAGCAGCCTAAATTGTTGCACTTTACTCTCCAAAAAATTGTGAATTAAACATTACAAACCTAAGGAATAGGAGCAAGAGTCAATAATTCAGCTGTCCAGGCTGCTCCACCACTTAATGATTCTGGCTGATCGCATTTTGGCATCAACTCCACTTTTTTGCCTGCTCCTCATAGCCCTTCAATCCATTACAAATTAAGAATCTTGCTTGCTCGCTCTTGCTCTCTCTCGCTTCACCTCCACTGTATTCAGTGTTGCAGTATCCATCAAATTCGGAGGGTAGTGAATTCCAAAGATTCATAATCTCTTGTAAATTTATTGGGTTTTTAAAAATCTAGTATCAACAGTTAATTGAACTGTTGCACTAGGGATCCATTTTTTAAATGCACGGGAGGTAGCGCTTTGTTTTATTACTCAGACATTGAGCATTGCCTGAGCTGATTTTCCCCCACCCACAGTAATCCAAGAGACCGTGTGGAGAAGGTGAGGTCATAGTTGATGATCTGCTTTGATCTTATTGAATAGCAGAGCAGGCTAAAGAGGCTGAATGACCACCTCCTATTTAGTGTTATCCTTCTGGTTGAGGTTCAAGTGCCATTGTGATGTGGTAAGTGTGGGACGAGCACCGCAATGATGACAGCTATTTTATAGAGTGACAAGTTTTTACAGCATTTATTCTTACTCCAAGTCACGAGGTACTGCAAAGAAACATTGAGGCTTTCTGGGAAAATGTAGAATTAAGTTTGAAACCGGGACCATGGAATATTTCCCAATGTTTCACTTGTCTGTTAAAACATTGAGGTGGCAACCAAATCTGATGTTGTATTATGATGGGAAAGCATAATGTGAGCTGTTTCACACAACTTTTTAAAATCCTTTTTTACCCCTTCTATTCCCAGAGAGGCAAGAGACAGGCAAAGCATCTGTTGGTTCTTCCTGGATCAGCTCACTAGCCTATCACAGGAGGATATAGTGCGAGGTACCCCATTTCACATCAGGCACAACTAGTCAGGAGACTCCCACACTTAACTTACTGCTGCCATAGGTATAATAGAGGATTTACTGGTTGATAATCAATCTGTGTGGCCAGTGATCCAGATTTGAAGTGAACAAATCAAATTCTGTAACTATGGAGAGCCACTGTCCTTAGTTGTATAGTTGGATTCCGGGAATTGACAGATATTTTGTGATTCTGTAGTCCACAGTCTGAGGCTGAATCTGAGTGTTCACACTCTAGCTGCTGTATTTAACCCGGAGCTGAGCCTTCACCCCTTTATCCTCTCTCAGACCACCTACTTCCATCTCCTGTCACATTGCCCATTTCTACCCTTGCCTTAGCAAATCTGCTGCTGAAACCCTCATCCATATCGTTGCTACTTTCAGGATCAACTGTTCCAATGTTCTCCTGACTGCCTCCAAAAACATCTATATTAGAGGCAAACTGCTACAAATGTCTTCACTGGCTGATTGTTACTGTTAACCAACTTCGATGCAGTTTCTTCTCAAGATTCCCCAGTGGCTCTTGAAAATCAGCTTTATTGCAGAATTCTTGTCAGAATTGCAGCTTGAACCTGCTGCACACAACAGCAGTCCTCTCGAATAACTGGAACCTGGGTACAGCATTACCGATATGAGCAGCTGCACATTGTACATCCTAGATGGTAAATAATATCAGTGTGAACTAGAAACCATTTGTCTTTTTAAAAAAATAGTCATAAAATATGCAATGATTTCTTTTCTATGAAGAAGAAACATTGTGTGCTAATAACATCACTTGATGCTTTTAATGCAGTGTAGGTATAGTAGGGGTGTGTATGATAAGATGAAGCACATCAAAGGAAAAATGTGGAATTCAGAAAATCTCTTTCCAAGGTGTTCTGTACATCTTTACATAATTAAAAAATAGGAGCACAGGTAGGCCCCTCCAGCCTACTGTGCCTTTAAATGAGATTACAGTCACCTGTGACATTGACTGATTCCACTTTCCCATCCAATCCCTTGATTCATTCAGTGTCTAAGAAATGTTTTTTTAAAAAATTACTCAGCCTGGCATCTGCAATGCTCGGGTACAGCACTTCAAAGATTTTTCTCTCTCTCTCTCTCTCTCTCTCTCTCTCTCTCTCTCTCTCCGGTTTATATGCTACGTATGGTATCAAAGAAGATTGACCTGCAAATAGCTGTCTAAACTGTAGCCAAAAGAAAGCAAATGTTAATTGGTATTGCAAGATGGCAATGAACTCTTGTTTAATCATGTGAATTCCTTCTTTTGAGCTTTGTTGCTGCCTCATAACAAGGTGCTTGTAAACTTCTTTTCTGGTGAAATCCAATATAGGAGGAGTGTCTAGGTGAATTCTGGGCACACCAGCCTCTTCCTCAAATGGCCCTTCCCAGGTTGAATAGCCTGTAAATGCTCACCAGTCAAAGTGAGCCAAATGAGTGACTGTTAGCAGACTTTTTCAAATGTGGAAGCCATAATAGTGGATAACCATGATAGCCTTTGTTACTTTGCAGACTTGGTGATTCTGGCATGCAGCTAGCTAACTTGCCATCTCTGAACTTGGTATCCTGCCAAATTCTGCATATCCTAACTTAATTGCTGACATGCATTGATTCCTCATTAAGCAATGCATCTTTGTTTAATTTCCATCCTTGTTTTAAAATCCTTCCAGTGGCCTTGCCTGCTTCATTTCTTCCAGCCCCACAGATTGCAGCATTGCAACCAGTAGCAAGGATTTAGTGAGAAATCTGCAAAAATTAACGTGATGTTTGCTTTGAAGTTATCATGAATGATTCAGAACTTGGAACTTGCTTCTGAGTTTGAGGCTGCACATTGGCATATATCCACCTATCTACCCACAAGTAGGCAGGCCTTGGATCGTGTAGTTTAATAGTTCATTGGTGTGGGTGACAGAAGACTGTTCCCACAGGCATTGTTTTGTGTTTACAAAAATAACTCTGACCTGCTTGCATTTGTTCACACTAACGATCCAGACAAGGAAGGAAATGGCCATTTATATGTCATCCAAACAATGACAGACTTATTCCGTGCCAGTAAAAAGGGAGAGGGCGGGAGAAAGAGTCTGGGTCATTAGTCTCTGGATCATTCATTCACCAGTTCAAGCTAAAGGTTTCTCCTGTGCAAAAAGTGCATGTTATCCTGACAACACTTGATCGTGCATGGATGAATGAGAGGTAACGAGGAGGAGCTTGAAGTGTAGAGAATGCAGCTTTGAACCCACAGTTTTGAACTTACACCTTTCCCCACCTCTGGTAGCATGTCACCACATTTTCTTCAAGGCAGCATTTGGTTTCACAGGAGTTGAGGTAAAAGGCAGGTGAATTACCTGATTCTTTCCAGAGCCACCACTACTTCAGCCACATGGCAGCTTTAGCAGAAATTTGATTGCAGTTGTGAAATGGAAAAAAATAAAATTCTCACCTGGTTTTGTTTTTTGTTGTAAAAGTATTTTCTTAAAAATTGTTGTAGTTGTGATGGCTTGTTTAAGTTTCGCGATAGGATTTGGGTGCATTGTAATTTGACAGCACTTTGAGTTATTGTTTGTAAACGTCTCTTGATGTCTTTTTTTATTTCTGAAAAAGATCCAGCTTTGCAAAGTGGAAATTGTCCACCTTACACAAAATCCTGGTCCTTTAAAGGAAGTGATTTTTGCCAGGCATTTTGTTTGTATTTTAGAAAAGACTTTCAATGTTTATTTTATTAATGATGTGGTGGTGGTGGTGTTGGACTGGATCAGAAATCACATGACGCTAGATTATAGTCCAACAGGTTTATTTGAAATCATAAGCTGTCAGAGCGCTGCTCCTTCAGGTGGACTCTGAAAGCTTGTGATTTCAAATAAACCTGTTGGACTAAACCTGTTTTATCAGTGTTCTGAATGTTTTTGTAGATCCTCTAGTCATAAATGGACAACTTCAATCTCCTCCTCGTTACCTCTCATTCATTTAAGCAATACATCATTATTTAATTTCCATCCTTGTTTTAAAGTCCTTCCTATGGCCTTGCTTGCTTAATCTCTTCCAGCCCCACAGATTGCAGCATTGCAACCAGTGGCACAGTCAACCCATCATATTCAGTCTAACAGTGAAAACTTGGCTTAGAAACAACTGTGTTTAACTTAAATAAAGGGAGTTACAATGAAATGAGAGTAGAGTTAGCTAAAGTAGACTGGGCAGATAGATTAGCTGGAATGACAGTAAACAAGCAGTGGCAGACATTTTTATGGAGGTAATTCATGATTCTCAGCAAAAATACATCCCAGGAAGGAGTAAAGATTCTGAGAGGGGGATAAAAGACCCAGTACAACCCATGGACAAAACCAACGTCCTCTACAAAATTCCATGAAGGACTGCCACAAACACTACATAGGACAAACAAGAAGAAAGTTAACCACCAGGATATACTAACACCAGCTAGCCACAAAAACACACGACCCTCTCGCCCTCATAGCCCTACACACGGATGACAAAAACCACCAATTCGACTGGGACAACACATCTATCCTGGGACAGGCTAAGCAAAGACATGCCAGACAATTCCGAGAGGCCTGGCACTCCAACCACAATGCCATAAACAAACACACAGATCTAGATACCATCTATCAACCCCTCAGAAAACGAACAGGAAATGACATCACCACAAACTCCAGGGACCCCATCCAGGACAAACATATGAATAGAAAGCAGGAGACAACAGCTTCACTTTGCTTGGAGGTCGCCACTGATGTTACCTAGCCAGGTAATGAAATGTCTGGACATCTGCGAGCAAAGCTACACCCTAAACCTCAACCTGAGCTACAAACCTTGCATTAGTGTGTGTTTTTTGAGGAGGTCTCGACCAGAGTAGACAGAGGGAAACCAGTTGATGTGTTGTATTTGGACTTCCAGAAGGCATTTGACAAGATACCTCACGAACGGTTAAGTCATAAGAGTCCATGGTGTTGGAGGTAATATATCGGCCTGAAGAGCAAAGTAGTTTGAGTAGGAAATAGCAAGTGGCGATGGGTTATTTTTCAGGTTGGCAATCCATGATTAGTGGGGTTCCACAGGGATCCGTTCAGTGCTGAGCTCACAACTGTTTACAACATACATTAATGACTTGGAAGTAACTAAATATACTGCAGCCAAATTTATAGATAGCTCAAAGAGATCAGTCCAAGACTGGTTGGGAAAAGGGACAAATCAAGCAGTCAAGGTAGGCAGGAACAAATCAGAGAATAAGGTAGGACTGATAAATTAAACTGCATTTATTCCAATGCAAGAGGCCTAACAGGGAAGACAGATGAATTCTGGGCATAGTTGGGAAGGTAGGACCAGGATGACGTAGTGATTACAGAAATGTGGCTCAGGAATGGACAGGACTGGTAGCTTTAATGTTTCAGGGTATACGTGCTCTCGGAAGGAAATAAATGGGAGCAAGAGAGGAGGGGTAGTGGCGTTTTTGATAAGGGATAGTATTACGGCTGTACTTAGGGAGGATATTCCAGGGGATATGTCCATGGAAGTTATTTGGGTAGGACTGAGCAAGGGATATTGGGGTTTGTACTGTAGACCCCTCAATAGTCATCAGGAAATTGAGAAACAAGTTTGTTTGGAGATCTCCATTATCTGTAAGAATAATAGGGTGGTTATGGTAGGGGATTTTAACTTTCCAAACATAGACTGGGACTGCTGTAGTGTTAAGGGCTTGGATGGAGAGGAATTTACTGTGTACAAGAAAATTTTGTTTCAGTATGTGAATGTACCTACTAAAAAAAAGCTGCAAAACTTGACCTACTCTTGGAAAATAAGACAGGGCCTTAGTAACTGAGGTGTCAGTGAGGGAGCACTTTTTGGGGCCATTTTTAAAATATATGAAAAAGGATTGAACTGATCAAAAAGTTGAAGTTCTAAGTTAGAGAAAGGCCAATTTTGACGGTATTAGGCAAGAGCGTTCAATAATTGACTGGGGTGTTTTTATTAGGGAAAGGGACAGCTAGAAAATCGGAAGCCTTCAAAAGTAAGAGTTCAGAGCCAGTACGTCCCTGTTACAGTGAAAGGCAAGGCTAGTAGGTGTAGGGAATGCTGGATCACTCGAAGCTGAGGCTTTAGTCAAGAAAAAGAAGGAAGCATATGTCAGGTATAGACAGCAGAGATCGAATGAATCCTTAAGGCAGTAGGAGTATACTTAAGAGGGAAATCAGGAGGACAAAAAGGTGACGTGAGATAGCTTTGGCAAAAAGGGTTAAGGCGAATCCAAAGAGTTTTTACAAATACATTAAGGACAAAAGGGTAAATGGGATAGAATAGGCCCCTCAAAGATCAGCAAGGCCACTTATGTTGGAACCGCAGGAGATAGGAGAGATACTAAATGAGTATTTTGCATCAGTATTCACTGAGAATGATATAGAAGGTAGAGAACTTGAGGAAATAAATAGAGATATCTTGAAAAATGTCAATATTACAGAGGAGGTGGTGCTGGATGGCTTAAAATGCATAAAGATGGATAAAACTCCAGGACCTGATCAGGTGTACCCTAGCTTCCCAGAGTTCTAGAGAAGTGATTTCTGGGCTCCTTGCATCGTTGATAGTCACAGGTGAGGTGCTGGAAGACTGCAGGTTGGCTAACACGGTGCCACTGTCTAAGAAAGGTGGTAAGGACAAGCCAGGGAACTATAGACCAGTGAGCCTGATGTCGGTGATGGGCAAGTTGTTGGAGGGAAGCCACAAGGATGGGATTTACCTGGATTTGGAAAGGCAAGGACAGATTAGGGATAATCAGCATGGCTTTGTGCTTGGGA
The DNA here is from genome assembly GCF_047496795.1 of Chiloscyllium punctatum. NCBI lineage: Eukaryota > Metazoa > Chordata > Chondrichthyes > Orectolobiformes > Hemiscylliidae > Chiloscyllium > Chiloscyllium punctatum. The sequence continues at coordinate 20,383,291 of NC_092791.1, read as the reverse complement.
AATCATGTCTCGCAAATGTGATTGGTTTTTGTTTTGAAGGACAAAGAGGTTTGAGGGTAGTGTGGTGGACATGACCTATATGGACTTCAATAAGGTATTCAACAAGGTTCCTCCATAGTAGACTGGTTAGCAAGGTTAGATCACATGGAATACAGGGAGAACTAGCCATTTGGATACAGAACTGGCTCAAAGGTAGAAGACAGAGGGTGGTGGTGGAGGGTTGCTTTTCAGATGGAGGCCTTTGACCAGTGGAGTGCCACAAGGATTGGTGCTGGGTCCACTGTTTTTTGTCATTTTATATAAATGATTTGGTTGTGAACATAGGAGGTGTGGTGATGAAGTTTGGTAGATGACCCCAAAATCAGAGGTGCAGTACACAGTGAAGGTTACCTCCAAGTACAATGGGATCTTGATCAGAGGATCTCGATCAGATGTGCCAGTGGGCTGAGGAGTGGTAGATGGAGTTTAATTTAGATAAACGTGAGGTGCTGCATTTTGAAAAGTGAAATCATGGCAGGACGTATACACTGGTAAGGTCCTAGGGAGTGTTGCTGATCAAAGAGACCTTGGAGTGCAGGTTCATAGCTCCTTGAAAGTGAAGTCGCAGGTAGATAGAATGGTGAAGAAGGTCTTTTGTGTGCTTGCCTTTATTGGTCAGTGCATTGAGTATAGGAGTTGGGAGATTATGTTGTGGCTGTACAGGACATTTAGTTAGGCCACTTTTGGAACACTGCGTTCATTCCTGGTCTCCCTGCTGTAGGAACGATGTTTTAAAACTTGAAAGGGTTCAGAAAAGACTTACAAGGATGTTGCCAGGGTTGGAGGGCCTGAACTACAGGGAGACACTGAATAGGCTGGGGCTATTTTCCTTGGAGTGTCGGAGACCTTTTATAGAGGTTTATAAAATCATGAGGGGTAGAAGGTGAATAGATAAGGTCTTTTCCCTGGGATGGGGGGAGTCCAAAATTAGAGGGCATAGGTTTAGGGTGAGAGGGGAAAGATTTTAAAAGGGACCTAAAGGACAACGTCCTCATGCAGAGGGTGGTATGTGTATGGAATGTGCTGCCAGAGGGAGTGGTGGAGGCTAGTACAATTACAAAATTTAAAATCTGGAAGAGCTGAGAGGGATATTGGCCAAATGCTGGCAAATGGGACTAGATTAATTTAGGATATCTGTTTGGTATGGACAAGTTGGACCGAAGGGTCTGTTTCCATGCTGTACGTCTGACTCTGACTCTAAATGGAGTAGAATGTGGGAAAATGTGAAGTTCTTCATTTTGAAAGCGAGACAAGAGTTTTTTTTAATTTAAATGCAGAAAAATGTAACACTTAGTGACTTGAGGTGGAAACTTGTGCACGAAACACAGTCAGCAGGTGATCAGGAAAGCTCATGGAATGTTGGCCCTTATTTCAGGGGGGGTTGGAGTATAAGATTAGGAAAGTTTTACTGAAACTGTAGATGGTGCTGGTGAGACCATATCTAGAGCACTGTGAGCAGTTATGGCCCCCTTATTTAAGGAAAGATATTTCATTGGAGACAGTTTAGAGAAGTTTCACTGGGGTGGGATTGTCTTATGAGCAAGAGTTCAACAGGTTGGGACTGTACTCATTGCAGTTTAGAAGAATGAGAGATGGTCTCATTGAAACATATCAGATTCTTATAGGGCTTGACAGGGTAAATGCTGAGAGGATGTTTCCCCTCGTGGGATATTCTAGGACCAGAGGGCATAGTCTTAAAATGATGCCACCTTTATTCTGAGACTGAGATGAGGAGGAATCTCTTCGGAGGGGTTGAGAGTCATTGGAACTCCTTACTGCAGAGAGCTATAGAAGCAGAATCGTTATGTATATTTAAGGATGAGATAGGTTCTTGAGCAGTCGGGGAATTGAGGATTACTAGGGGAGGAATGTCAGATCAGCCATGATCCTGTTGAATGGCAGAGCAGTCTTGAACCGAATGGCCTATTCCTGTTCCTATTTGTTGTGGTCTTAGAGTGCAGACACAAGTTTGGTAATGGGACAAGTGAAGAAACAAAAGATTGGTGTAGGGGAGGCATAAATGGGAATTAACAACTACTGTGTAGAACAATGATATGACACAAGCGTATTGAATTCCAGGTTCCGAAGTGAAATGCCTAATTGAAAGCTGCAGTGCTATACCTCCCAGCTCACATTGAGTTTCATTGAAACAGTGGCAGAGGAGAAAAATCGTAATCAGAGCAAAGAATTAAAATAAGTGACCGGAAGCTCTGGGTCAGATTTGTCAACTGGACAGAGGTGTTTTCAAGTGGTCACCCAATGTAAGTCTGTCCTCCCCATTATGGAGGAGACAATCTCGTGAGCAACAAATGCAGTATACTAAATTTAAAGACCTTTAAAGTGCTGTTTTCATCTGGAGTATTAGGGACACTGAGCAGCACTAGGGAAGGAGTTAAAAGGAGCAGTGTTGCATCACCAGTACTTGCATGGGGACAAGTGAGAAACACCAACTAGCAACAAAAAGACATGACCCTCTCCCTAGTATCCTCACATACAGCTGAGGAAGGACACCACTTCGACTGAGACAACACAGTTATCCTAGGACAAGCCAAACAAAGACATGCACGAGAATTCCGAGACGCATTGCACTCCAACTGGAACTCTATCAACAAACACATCAAGTTAGACCCCATCTACCAACCCCTGAGAAAAGGAACAGGAAGTGACTTCACCACAGGAAATAACATCACCAACCCAAACATGTAAATAGAAAGCAGGAATTTTCAGCAGTGCTTCACCTGAGGCCCACTGAAGATATTACCTAGTAAGGTAACAAAACGTCTGGAAATGAACCTTTCAGCTCAGCGAGCAAACCTACATCCAAAACAAGTGAGGCTGTTGGTGGTGACAGGAATGCTGGGGCAATAGATATGTTTGGTGGCTTTGTGCTGAAGATAATGCAAATGACAGGATTGTCTGTGGCGTACAGGGGTTGCTAGGCTGGAAGGTGAAGATGAGAATCCTCTGAGGAGATGAAGGGATGAGAGCAGAAGTTTGGGAATTGAACATATGATAAAGGGCCAGGTCACATCTCTATTGAAGGAAGTGTTTTTGTTGGAAAGTATTTACATAAATGAAGGTTGATTTGTGATTTTTTTTTTTCCACTTTCAGGATTTTAAAAACAACACTGTTTGAAAGTTGGGAGATCATTGGACCATATCCATCCTGGTGGTTCTTCAATTTCCTGCTGATTGTACTTCAGGTTCTACATGGCATCTGGTCATATCTCATTATACGCATCGCATATAAAGCTATTGTCAAGGGAAAAGTAAGTTTTTGAAAACTTTTGAAATAGACAATGCTATGTTGTGCTGCCTCTACTCTGGTTCATTGAATCAAACTCCCATCAAAAAGTTTGCTTTCAAGTGAGAAGGAGGACAAAAATGATTTATGTTAGGTTGGGTTCAGTGCGGATGTTTGTTTCTTTTTTAAAGTGAGGCTTTCTCTACAAACCCTGTTCACCTATAGCTGAATTAATAAACTATGAACTAGGGTAATGGCAGCCTGGTTAGAAACTGAATGTTGAGTGTTGTACTGTCCAAGGTGAAGAATATTGCTCTGTGAATTGACAAAGTTAACTCATTTTCAATTGTAGTCTCTTTGAGAAATCACTCCACTATTCGGTGATGCTGATCTACTTTTGTGCACCTTCAATTAGTCATTGACTGTGGTGAAATCTGACTTCTTGCTGACCCAATTTTCATGCTGATTTAAGAGTATTTGATATTTTTCTTGACATTGGTACAAAATTTGCCTTTAGCAGCCACACACCGTACATGCCAATGAAGCTGTTTTTTCTGGGTGAAGTTAATACTGAGCAATGGACAATTTGAAGGCATGCGCACTCCATGTGAGACTTGATTGCTGTGATGAAACTTTGCCTTGAGTTTGGTTTCTCTCTTCTAAAGGACGTGCTTTGAATTTGTATGGAGAGATGGGAAGCAACATTTGAGGAAGACGCTAGGCAAGAATAACCTAGAGAAGTACTTCCCAAACTGTTTCCTAACATGACCCAATCGGCCAATTGGGGGAAATTGTTTTTGCTGGAATTAAATCTATTGTAAACTCAAGTGGCTAAACTTTTCTTCAGTTACAATTGCATCAAAGATGGGGCTCTCTCCCACACTTGCTCTGCCTGCCCTTGTAATGGTTGGAAAGCAATTTTAATTTTCTAGCTTTCAATTATTTTGGTCCAATGTGGTGTATTACCACAGAATTCGGTTTTGAATTTTAGCTGGTTCACTGTGGCATTTTTTATTTTCAACCGTATAAGGTAATGTATTTGTGGAGTTTTTTTGCAGTGAAATGCAGAAGGTTGGTAAGCTGTAGAAAATGATCCTGATGAATGAATGAATGAATTAGTAATACACCACCTGTGTTTTCAGATCCTGGTGCTGCAGCTGTTTCTTGGTGTTCTATTTCTCCTGTGTCTCCATGTATGTGTATCCACTCAGACAGTCCAACTGAGCAAGAATTTCTTGACCAGCCTTTCTGTGGTACAAGATTTGGTTTCATATTGTCTCTTTTTTTTCTCTCCCCTCCCCTCGCCCCTTATGTTTCATACTCTGTGTCTGTGCGCCGGGAAGTCTGGGAAGTGGGACCTTTTGCTTGTAAGTGTTGCACCAGTTGGAGTCAGTAGTCCAACACTTTCCCTGATTTATCTCTGTCTGCAGCTACCTATGCTTTGCATGGTTTTATATCTTCATTAGAATGCTCCACTTATCCATCATTTTCCCCTTTTTCGCTTTGCATGGTATTAACAACCTGAAATAAAGGTGCCCTAACCAATTACCAATGTACTGTGCAATATAAGGAAGCTATTATTGCCAGTAAATAACTTCTGTCTCTCTCTGTGTGTCTGTCTCTCTCTGTGTCTCTCTCTCTCTCTGTGTCTCTCTCTGCCTTAACCAGCTGCCAGATATTCCAGCTCTAGACCGTAAAAAGGCACTGTCAATATACTCTCCTGCACAGGCTTTAACTGCAAGGGATGTTTTACTCACTGGACTTGATCATCCATTTAACAAAGAATTGATACTCTGTGATATTCCCCTGGGTCTCTTAGTAATTCTGGTGCCTGGTGTGGTGCTTCAGGTTTGAACCTTGGTTTATGCTGTTATTGGTGTTTCATTGAGGCTCAAGTGAAGCAGTTCTGCTCAGTGAACAGTGAAGGAAAGTTGGTCTTCTTGAAGATTAGCAACTTGAGAGGTGACCACAGCATTTAAAATGTTAGGATTGACTGGCGAAATGGGGTCATGCCTCTTCTATTTAGAAAGTAGAACAAAAGGATCTTCATATTTGAAGGAATCTGTTAAATGAATTTGTAGCAGGGTGAAGAGCGTATGAAAAGTGAAGCATGGCCCAGAAGACTACGTGAAGGATCGATTTGTGAGCACTTGCCGAGAAGAAAGGCGGTGAGAGGGAGGATGCTGCTGATGAAAAGGGCAGGAGGTTGAAGAAAAGACAGTTTTGAGATCACAAAGAAAAAGATTCTGCATCTGACAAAGTAAAGCCAAATGTTACCGTCAATCCCATCATTACATCACTCGGTTCAGAGTATTTAAGTTGTGGAGATCGCCAATGTAAAGGTGCAGAAATATATTCTGGAGTGTCGAAGCAAATAGGCATACAGAAGGTGGTGTAGGCCATTCAGCCCCTTGAGCCTGTTCCCAATTCGGTGAGATCGTGGCTGATCTATGGCCTAGCGCCATATACCAGCCTTTAGCCCATATCCCTTGAATCTAAAAATAGATTTTTTTTTGTTAAAGCTAACAACTGATTGTGCATTCATTGCTGTTTGTGGAAGAGGGTTCCAAACATCTAATGTCCTTGTGTATAGAATTTATAAATTGATTCTCTTTATTTTTGGTTCTTATTGCCACATCTTGGCAATTAGCTCTGTTTTGTCCCAAGTTGCACAGCACCTTCCAAACATGTGACCTGTGCCATCTGGAAGGGCAAAATCTGTATGTGATTCCCCTCCAAGCCACTCACCGTCCTGATTTGGAAATATAGAACATAGAACATAGAACAATACAGCACAGAACAGGCCCTTCGGCCCACTATGTTGTGCCGAACACTTGTCCTAGCTTAAGCACCCATCCATGTACCTATCCAATTGCCGCTTAAAGGTCGCCAATGATTCTGACTCTGCCACTCCCACAGGCAGCGCATTCCATGCCCCCACCACTCTCTGGGTAAAGAACCTACCCCTGACATCGCCCCTATACCTTCCACCCTTCACCTTAAATTTATGTCCCCTTGTAACACTCTGTTGTACCCGGGGGAAAAAGTTTCTGACTGTCTAATCTATCTATTCCTCTGATCATCTTATAAACCTCTATCAAGTCACCCCTCATCCTTCGCCTTTCCAATGAGAAAAGGCCTAGCACTCTCAACCTATCCTCGTATGACCTATTCTCCATTCCAGGCAACATCCTGGTAAATCTTCTCTGCACCCTCTCCAAAGCTTCCACACCTTTCCTAAAGTGAAGCGACCAGAACTGCGCACAGTACTCCAAATGTAACCTAACCAAAGTCCTGTACAGCTGCAACATCACTTCACGACTCTTGAATTCAATCCCTCTGCTAATGAACGCTAATACACCATAGGCCTTCTTACAAGCTCTATCGACCTGAGTGGCAACTTTCAAAGATCAATGAACAAAGACCCCCAAGATCCCTCTGCTCCTCCACCTTACTAAGAACCCTACCGTTAGCCCTGTATTTCACATTCTTATTTGTCCTTCCAAAATGGACAACCTCACATTTGACATGGTTGAACTCCATCTGCCACTCCTCAGCCCAGCTCTGCATCATATCTAAGTCCCTTTGCAGCCAACAACAGCCCTCCTCATTATCCACAACTCCACCAATCTTCGCATCATCTGCAAATTTACTGACCCACCCTTCGACTCCCTCTTCCAAGTCATTAATAAAAATTACAAACAGCAGAGGACCCAGAACTGATCCCTGCGGAACTCCACTTGTAACCGGGCTCCAGGCTGAATATTTACCATCTACCACCACTCTCTGACTTTGACCGGTGAGCCAGTTCTCTATCCAACTGGCTAAATTTCCCTCTATCCCATGCCTCCTGACTTTCTGCATAAACCTACCATGGGGAACCTTATCAAATGCCTTACTAAAATCCATGTACACTACATCCACTGCTCTACCCTCATCCACATGCTTGGTCACCTCCTCGAAGAATTCAATAAGACTTGTAAGGCAAGACCTACCCTTCACAAATCCGTGCTGGCTGTCCCTAATCAAGCAGTGTCTTTCCAGATACTCCTAAATCCTATCCCTCTGTACCCTTTCCATTATTTTGCCTACCACCGAACTGGCCTGTAATTCCCAGGGTTATCCCTATTCCCTTTTTTTGAACAGGGGCACAACATTTGCCACTCTCCAGTCCCCTGGTACCACCCCCGTTGACAGTGAAGACGAAAAGATCATTGGCAATGTTTCTGCAATTTCCTCTCTTGCTTCCCACATAATCCTAGGATATATCCCGTCAGGCCCGGGGGGCTTGTCTATCCTCAAGTTGTTCAAAATGTCCAACACATCTTCCTTCCTAACAGGTATCTCTTCTAGCTTACCAGTCCATTTCACACTCTCCTCTTCAACAATACGGTCCCTCTCATTTGTAAATACTGAAGAAAAGTACTCATTCACGACCTCTCCTATCTCCTCTGACTGAATACACAGTCTCCCACTACTGTCCTTGATCGGACCTACCCTCGTTCTTGTCATTCTCCTGTTTCTCACATACGCATAAAATGCCTTGGGGTTATCCTTGATCCTATCCGCCAAAGATTTTTCATGCCCTCTCTTAGCTCTCCTAATCCCTTTCTTCAGCTCCCTTCTGGCTATCCTGTATCCCTCCAATGCTCAGTCTGAACCTTGTTTCCTCAACCTTATGTAAGCCTCCTTCCTCTTTACAAGACATTCAACCTCCCTCATCAACCAAGGTTCCCTCACACGACCATCTCTTTCCTGCCTGACAGGTACATACATATCAAGGACACGTCGTATCTGCTCCTTGAAAAAGTTCCACATTTCAACGACATCCTTCCCTGACAGCCTATGCTCCCAACTTATGCTCCTCAGATCCTGTGTTACAGCATCATATTTACCCTTCCCCCAATTGTAAAACCTACCCTGTTGCATGCACCTATCTCTCTCCATAACCAAGGTGAAAGTCACAGAATTGTGGTCACCATAACCAAAATGTTCACCCACTAACAAGCCCATCACGTGTCCCGGTTCGTTACCAAGTACCAAATCCAATATGGCCTCCCCTCTGGTCGGACAATCTACATACTGAGTTAGAAAAGCTTCCTGGACACACTGCACAAACACCGCCCCATCCAATCTACTTGATCTAAAGAGCTTCCAATCAATATTTGCTGTTGCTTCTGTTTCGCTTGGTCAGAATCCTGGATTTCCTTCTCTATTGGCATTGTGGGTATACCTACAACTCTTGGACTGCAGTGGTTCAAGATGGCAGCTCACCAACCACTTCAAGGGGCAATTAGGGACACCCATCCCATGTGTGAACTTTGGGAATTAAACCCAAGATTTTGCTGTGATTTTTATTTCCAGTGACAGTGGTACTGCTTTTGTTAAGACTCATGCACTGTTTCTTTATCTGTCAGTTATTTGTTTTGGTGTTGAAACTCTATTGTGCTGCCACTATTGGGTGGGATTTGCACAAATAGACATGAGCTGGTCAATGAACTGGTCCGCTGCTTTTAATTTTGCCAAAAGAAATTTTCTCCATAAAGCTCTGGGGGAAAGCGAAGGCTTCTGAAATTTTGTATCTTTTGAGGTTTTTTTGGTATTTAAATAGGTTTATTCACCTGTAAACTTTAATTTTTCTGGTATCTGCTAAATATTATTGCTAACAAGTGTGACATCGACATTTTTCCCCCTATTTAAAATAATATTTACTTCTGCCAGTCCAAATATTTACTGACTGGGTGGTAGAGAGAGAAAAAAGTCCATGACTGTAATTTACCATTTTTTTGTCTGAGGGGATGGATCTCCCTTTTAATTAATTCCCAGATCCCTGGCTGCGTAGTCCAGGTGGATCAATAGCCCTAATCCCCCTCTCCTTTTGGATAGAGGGTGATAACAGTCCAGCTGTCAGAGGCTCAGAAGCTGCCATCTTGCTGGTCAAATGCGTCTACTCCTCATTCATAATGTTGTTCTTCATTCTGGACTCAATATTGACCTGCATTTCTGAAACTTAAAAATGCAAATTATACTGTATTTATGAATCAAACTCTGTGTAGCTCTTTGTAAAGAATGTTTTATTTCTAAAGGTGGATTATATCCCAGCTGTTGTCTGCCAGGGTTGCTCAGCTTCTGTCTTCAGTATTTTTCTACTTTTTGTTTTTATCTTATCAAATATAGTTTGGTGCTTGTTGCATGCCACGTGCCTTTTTGGATGAGCAGATGTGTGTGAAAGCCTTTCGGTAAATTGGTAGACTATTGGGTGTGGGGTATTTTAAGAATTCTTCCTGTAATTTAAAATTATCAAAATTGTTATACATTGCTTGCTTTACATTTAAAACAAACTTTGAATATTTATACATATTGATGGCAGCGTTTACCTCTGTCCTAAGCAATTGGGATTCAATTCATCCAAGTTCTTTCCTGAAATGTCCTTTTTTGTTTAAGAGTTGTGGTTTCCTGAGGAGGTGGGATTTGTGCCATTGTCTTTTATTTCATGGTTATTTAAAAGATAACAACATGGAGTTAAACTGTTGTGTGCTGCGAATAATTTCAATTTGCTACCAGCCAACCTGACGTGCATGTTTTAGAAGCCGGATTATTGAGAACGAAACTATTTATTTATGTCAGTGGGGGAGGAACCATTGCCCAGAACTTTTGCACCCTAGTTAGCTTTTAAAATGCAATTCTGGGAATGCTGACTCTGGAGTTTGATTTCTCCTTTGGTTTTGCAGCTCCACCCACTGAGTTATTTGGGAATTGCAGCAGCGAAGTTTAAAAAAAGTTACCACAGCCATATATTAGTTCACTGTATCTGGTGCTCCTTACGTAGTCATCTCTACATCAGAGAGACCAAACGTAAACTCGGGGCCCATCTCATCGAGCATCTCAGCTGGGCCAGCAAGGGCTGACCTGACCTCCCAGTCATTGCCCATTTTAATTCCCTTTTCCACTCCCTTTTCAACATGACCATCCTCGGCCTCCTCCATTGTCACAGCGAATCAGACCGCAGATTGGAGGAACAACACCTCATCTACTGCCTGGGCAGCCTGCACCCTGGAGGACTCAACATTTGAGTTCTCAGATTTCAAATACTCTCCCTTCCCATCCTCTGACTCCCTTTCCAGCCCCTCCTTCTTGACCCTTCCTTCCAGTTACCAACTAGATTCATACCTCCCATCGACCTACCAGGTTGTACCCTCTACTTGTCTTCACCTATACCCACCACCATCCTGCCCTCCAACCCCCTTTACCTGCAGCCCCCCCCCCCACCCACCCCGAAGCCCTGAAGAAGGGTTACACCTGAAACGTTGACTTCTCTACCTCCTGATGCTGCCTGGCTTGCTGAGTTTTTCCAGCCTCTTGCTTGACCAACTTGGATTCCAGCATCTGCAATCATTTTGTCTATATATTAGTCACAGCCCACACAGACCAACAGGCACCTCTCTCTATATATTGCTTAAAAGTTTGCTGATTTTTCTGGAGCCTTATAACCTGAATTAAAGGGAATTTTGAGTTACAAACTGCTCAGTGTCTCATGTTGCTGGAAATAAAACTAAATATGACTTATAAGAACATCAGAGTCAGAAGTACAAATTGGCCATTCAGCTCGTTGTCTGCTGCACCATTGGCTAAGATTCTGGCTGATCTACCTTCATTCCCTTTTCTGTACTGTCCCCATATCCCTGTAATTCCTTCGGACCCAAAAATCGATTGATCTTTGTTTTGAGTGTGCTGAGCTATTGGTCAAAAACTCTAAAGATTCACAACTTTCTTCCCTTCAGTTTGAGATGTCTGACTACTTAGTCTGGAGACAGAGGAGAGGTTATTTAAAAGGAAAAGGAAATATTCCCAGGGTGTATTGCACTGGGACCTCTGGCAGCTTGTTGCAAAGTATCCCTGGCAGAAGTGCAGGCATAAGGCATCCCCTCCAATCTTTGGCTGACATCTGCAGGGTGTGGGCGGATGAGTTACTTTCGACTTGATAGCCCTATGTCCATAAGAGAGAGCATTATGCCTTTATGCCTTTGGGCCTTGGTGCCTGACGTGGTTGCTTTGCAACCACCAGCAATGGTTCAGGATCATTACCCTTGAGGGAAAGGGAGCAAAGCCAAAATTTAAAATGGAAACAGCTGTTGGAGTTTGAAGCCCTCTTTAGCAATGGAGAATTTGTCGTGCAGTGGTAGTGTCCATACCCCTGGACCAGGATGTTTGGGTTCAAGTTCCACTCGCTCTATAGGTGTGTTGTAACATCTCTTCATTCGGGAAGATAGATCAAATGAAAAAATGTATAAACTTTGCACAATTTGGCAGCAGAATTTGTCTCTCCCAGAACATCAACAGTTCACTTGTCAATGAATGGTTCGGAAGAAGCCGCAAGTTGACTGCTCTGGTGCCCAAATGTATTTAGTGGAAGAGTTCCCCTTTTTGTTTAAGGTGTTAGAATTGTGTTCACCATCCTATAGCCCAGTCAGAAAGCTAAAAGATGATTTTTGAGATAGTCTCACTATTGGTTTTTCTTCTTTCTGAATGCTGCACTTGAAAGAAATGTGTTAATTTTAATTACCATCTCGAATGAGACAATCTAACCACTGCCCCATGCTATTCGTGGACATTACCATCACTGAATTTCCCTGCTATCAATATCCTTGGTGTTACCGTTGACCAGAAACTCAACTGCGTAAACACTGGCTACTACAACAGGTCAGAGGCTAGTAACTAACCTCCTGAAAACCACCTTTTCAAACACGTGACCACTTCCATCTAGAAAGACAAAGGGAGCAGATATGGGAGCACCACCACCTTCAAGTTCCCCTCCAAGCCACTCAGTTGGAAATATATCGCGTTCTTTCACTGTCACTGTGGGACTGCAGTGGTTCAAGAAAACGGCACACCACCACCTTCTCGGGGGGGCGGCGGCAACAAGGGACAGGCCAGCGATGCCCACGTCTCATTAATTATTTTCTTAAAATTTTGTTTGTTGCATGTTTTATTAGAAGTCTGTTGCAGTGAGGGGGGCTGAATTAATGTTGAGAATAGCTCAGCTCTTTGAAGTAAGACTTGGTAGCTTCTACAAGATTCCTTTTGTCTCATCCGCACTTGCCAATTCCAACAGAAGAATTACAAGTTGAACGTCAAAGTTTAATTTTGGTTTTCAGTTGTACAACTTTTTAAGGGTCCTATTAATGACCCTTTTAATTGACTTATGAGTAGTTGTCACTTCGTAGCATTTTGAGTTCTGACTCCAATTTCTTGTGTAATTACGTACAAAGACATTTCACCCCATCCAAAAATTTTTTTCTTTCCCTTTTTTGGCTTTAACGACGTCACTTTGCATAGCTAACCTCTTGCAGACTGCTAACACTAGAATTCATGTAGTGATTTACTGACATGCTGCTTTTTTTAATTAATCTATGGGTGGTGGTCTGGAGCTAATGGCTAGTTTCAAAGAGTGGATGCAAAACTGCTTCAAAACTCATAATCCACTCTGCAGAGTTCCTGATCTCCGTCACAGCCTGATGTGCAATCTCCGCAGGCATCCACTGTCTTCTGCTTGGGCCTGACCGACCAAAGGAACTCTAAGAAGCATGGCAGCTTCTTATTTGTCAGTTAACCTGAGAAAAGCTCAGTTTTGCAGAAGTACATTAATGGAAATTAAATTTGCCGTTCTTGCCTTCTGAATTTAGCAGCTAGGCACTTGTGAAATCTGGGAAATGGGAACTGAGGGGAAACCTTTTTCCTTATCAGTGTTGTGAGGTTTTATTTTATTTTATTTTTCTTCTGAAGTGAGCTTTGAGTTAAGTTGCCTGCCTTTTGAACTTTTGGAGGTTGTGAACCATTTCCAAGGACAAATGTCAACCTCCTTCATAATGCTGGTTCCATGAAGGGCCTTTCTTGTTTCTCTCTTCTGGGGAAGAAAACACCTCACTTTAAGTTTTGTTTAGCATCTTCCCAGCATGAACCCACTGCGATCAGAAACTCTGTCTTGTTAGGGAATTGATCCAGGCCACAACCTTGAGCCTGTGTGGTGCTGAAGCCAGGTAACCTAATACTCCACCTAACATCAATACTATTATCACTGTACCAAGTGGAGCAGCAGGCTTTTGATTCAAATGACCGTTGTTTTTCATGATGCGCAATTCTAGTTTTGTAAATGCCACTGATGGATGAAAAGGCAAAATGTGTACCTGCCTGTGTAAATGTTAATTCATTTTTCTCTCCACTCCAGGTCTCTAAGGATGATCGCAGTGACATTGAGAGTAGCTCCGACGATGATGATTCTATGACCAACGGCACGAGAACTCATCAGCACAATCCCTTGAAAGGAGCCAACAGTACGAATGGGACCAATGGCCACCTAACCACTGGAGCATGGGCAGGAGACCATGAGTTTGCATGAACTGTGGAACATGGATTAGGCACAGACAGGACAGCTTCATAGAAAACAACCAAGCACTGGACAGTTTTTTTTTAAATTAAAAAATAAACTGGGTGTTGCTGCATGGGATCTGAGACAGGCTGCCTGCTCAGTAGCTTACACCTGCAAAGCACACAGGTGTTTTTCCTTTATTCTCAGTGAGTGTGCTTTAGCAAGATGAGAAATTGAAATGCAGCTTTAAATGGGAATGGATGGAGCTAGACCTGAGTTTCCTCTAGACCCATCTTATTCCATTTAACAGCCTGCAGTGCTTTAAATGGGTTTTGTGCAATTTGTCGAATTGCTAAAGGTGTGGTTTACATTTCAGGCCTGTGTTTTTGTAGTGTTTCCTCATTCTATATTTTGGCTCTCATTGGCACAAAGAGGTGGAGACCAGAGAGGGAAAGAACACAAATTCGAAACCAAGGAGATTGTGTAATCCGTCTTGGGTGCTGGTGGGACTTCAAAGGCAGGCAGGCAGGTAAAACCAGTCACTTCAGATGGAAAGAATATTGCTGGAGTGGTGCTTGAATTCTCACCAAACCTGGCATCTTAGGGAATTTTCTATAAAGGAATTGAGTAATCTGTAAACCCAAAGAATCAGGAGTTATGGCCACTGGTCCAAATTGTCTTTTATTTGTGGTGTCATTTCACTATCGACCTAAGTGGTGAAGCACAACTTTGTATTAAAACACTAGGTTCTGGCTGGCAAGCGAGTGTGTGCGCATATGTGTTGTAAACCCTCTTTCAACATTGGACATTTGAAGGAGAGATCTTTTCCCGTTCATCTGTTATGTGGTATTTTGTGTTTCAAGTTAACTTTGTTTCTGTTTTCATACAAAGTAATTTCATTTTTATCAATGTAGTTTGTGAAACCAAAAGGCAGCTACCATGATGCTGATATTGGGCAGTCTATAGCTGCCAAATTCAATTTGCCATTTATTGGGAGTGCTGGTTTTTCTGCAGCAGTGTATTGATAATTCCCTGTTTTGGAGGCATAAAAATAAAGCAATCCTCTGACCTCCATTGTTCCCATTTCAACTTTTATGAATGGGAGAGGGTTTGAAAACTAATTTCTCTCTGACCACCTAGTAATAGTTCGGTGTTATAAATAATAATTGCTTAATTGCTCTCTTATACTAAAGTAGAGATTGTCAATCTTTTTGAGCTGGTGAGGTTCCAGTGAAATTTAAATCTCCATGAGTAGAAGTTTTTTTTTTTAACTTCTAGTTTTTAAATCGTCTTCCAAAGTAATCCATTCATGCCTTTTTTAAAGAGGAAATGTGGGCAATGCTTTAACCTAATTCTGGGTTTTGTAATCTTGTTGCTCCCTGGAAGACTGCTTTTAAGCTACATTTCCTGCAAGTAGCTGTTAACGTAATGTTTTGAATGAGAATTTGTGAAACTGTTCCAAAAGGTTTGTTTACAAGTTGCAGAGTTTGTCTTTTTAAACCTGAGAACTTTTTTGTGGTCTGCAGTAGTTCCAGGTATGCAAGCTGTTTTCTTGAAAGGAAAAGATTGTCTTGGCCTGTGGTTCTGTGGCGATCATAGTAACCTCCCTGACAGGTTCAATGTAAATACTGGTTCAAGGAAGATTTAAGACATTTTTGTTTTAAGTGAGTTAAATTTCTGAGCCTTTTTAGATATTTGAAATGAAGACGTGTAAATTATATTGATGTAAAGCAAATACACAAAACGATGACATTTGACATAGTTCTCTTGCTTTAAATTCAAAATTGGGCTCCGGAAGCCTTTTTTCAATTTGATGTGCCAGATTTAGATTTCTCCCCATCTTCAAAATGTTAACATTTTGAGGTTAGAATCCTCCCTTAATTCTAGTATGCCCTCTTCTCACCTTCATTCCACCTTTTTACCACCAACCCCCGCTCCCACCCCGCCAAAAAAACCAAACCAGCTAGACTGCAGCTGTTAAATAGGAGAGTGAGTGTGTCTGACTCACACTGCTGCTGCATTTTAGGAAGGATTAAGTGTATCTTCAAATGGTCAGTTTGCACCTGACCTTCAGAGTAGCCTTCATTCCACCATTAAACAATTTCTTCTGCCTTACTTCTCCTTCTAGCCTGGAAATTATAGTGTCCTGTCTGTTGATTTGGCTGACATTACCTAATTCAGCACAGCCCAGGAATTGTCAGAGCCTTGCTATCGATGACTTCAAGCTGCCAACACTTTACTGTCAAGACAGTAGCGAAGCCACCCTACTTTTTTGAGACTTTTTCTGTTGCCAGAGAAAATCTCCAACTCAGAAAGAGATCTTCAGTGAGCTTTCTTTCATGTTTTTTCCATTGTGATGAGGTATTGGTCTGAATATCCTTTTATGTGACGAGTGCATTTTGCTCGCTGAACATGGAGGGTTTGGAAGCATGAATGAGATGGCAAGGTATTATTCGTATTATGAGCCCTTTTCAGTAACCTCCCCAACTAGCTCTGCTATTCTTATCTTGACCTTTTTGTCTTTGAAACACCGGATAGCACAATGTAAACATGTAGTGTCCCAACTTATTCAGCCACCAAACCTGCCATTTTGGGTCACTATTTTTCCAGTCTGTCATCTCATCCTCCCTCCCCCGTAACATCATTCAAAATCAAGGAACTTTGAGTGTTTGCAACTGTTACCAATGTCATTGACAGTTGGGAAGTATGGGGTATTGCGCCTCTTCATCCCTCACCCCAGGAAGTGTGACACCACAGCCTGGTGACAACTTATCTCTTGGGTCTTGATTGAAGGCTGGTTGGTGGATTAACTTGAACCTGGTGCTGTGCATTACTGCTTGATACTCACTTGCTCTTAAATATAGGTCTGTAGCACAAGACTGGGTAAAAGTCTGAATTAAACTGGCAGTTATAAGCACTATTGAAAGGGATGTACTTGCGTTGTGTAAGTAATCTAAAGTCCTTGATACTTTATTGTAAACCTTGCCATTTGAGTTTAATTAGATCAATTTCACTGGAATCACTTACTTACAACTGTATATTTGTGCATACTGCTAAACATGACCAGAAAACTTAGATCTAAGTTTTATTATCGTGTCGAAAGGGGTCAGACTAAATTTATGGTGTATGCTGGTTTGTTTCATCATGTAAAATGATGTAGTCGTGTATCTGCCACCGAGTTATTTTTCTTATCCCAAGTGGTCTATGCTCCATTTGTCATGAATACACCCAGATTTCAGAGATTTGAAATGTTAAACACCACTAAGAGCTCTCCCAATGCGTTGGCTATTTGGTTATGAAGTTTTAGGAGGGATTTTTATTTTTAGATTTTATGTTGTTTAAAATGTTGGAGTGAATCTGAGCAGGGTTTATCTTTAGAACTTGGTTTATGCAGCAACAATGCGTTTGTATCTTGGAAAACAAAGGAATGTTTTAAAATCAGATTTGTCTTCAGTGAGTTATGCTGTATTTCAACCCTCCAGATTGAGAATCTTTTAAAGGATGTGACATCATCCAGTTTGTCAATTTCTGGAATCCGCCTTAAGGACCTTTAATATGGAATGACCACAAAGGTGCCAGTTTGGACTTTTTTTTTCTATAGAAAATTTATTGGATACAGTAAGTTCTATGCTATTTGATCTTTTGAATCTGTCTAAAATGCCTCTTTGTTTGGCAATGGTCTTGCTGACAAAATGGTAGAAGATTAAAGGAGAGAACCATGCTATCCTTTGTCCTTTGTCATGACTTGGTCCTGTCCACTGGTTCCATTTTGAATTTCTGTTGAAGGCTGCACTTTAGTGTGGGGGTGTCTGTGTTCTGGCAGAAAACATTTAAGATACACATATATAATCTTACCTGCCATCCCCATGTAAAGTCAGTGATTTTTATTTTCTTCTTACATGGCTTGGTCATCTGCCATTCAGGTTTACCAGTGTCACAAAGTGGTTCTTAACTAATTTTAACATCCATGTATAGGGATAGAAAAGGAATTCACTGAAGTACAGATGTTCGTGTTGGTTTTAGGATAGCTTAACTTGGTGGAAAAAGTTAAAAGACTGTAGTGTAGTTGAGGGTATTTGAATACTGTAATGAAGTATGCATTTGATAATTAAAAATTCCTGTTTGCACTGATGATGACATCGGAACTGAATTGTGACAAACTACAGCGTTAGACCCTAAAATGGACTCTGCAGAAATGGTACAACAGTCTCTCAATGTCTACAGACTGTGGTATCCATCTTCAAAGTTTTTTGTTGAAGGAAAACAAAAAGCATTTTGTGTGAAATAACCACCTCAAAGCTTTCATTTCTTCTCAGGCAGTTTAGACACCAAATTGATTGATTGATTTTTATCAATGCAAAAGCAGCCTTGTAAAATGACTGTATTGTCATTTGTTTTGGAAAAAGTTCAGCCAGAGAAGACTGTGCACTTATCACCTATCTAATTCAAGCCTGGCTACAGTTCCTAAACAATCCCACTCTGTCCTAAGCTTTTAAAGTAGATTCATCAAACAAAGGTTGCATCCAGTTCAGAAGTCTGCTGTAGCAGATCTGACTTTAAGCTACCACAACTAAAAGTCTCCCCTCTGAGGAAAAGGACATTTAGTCCAAGCAATCGTTTGAAGGAAGAATAGTCTTGAATACATATTTATTCTTCCCCTTTAACACTCTACCGTCACCACCCTGTCAAATCCCATCTCCAGTCTGGGAAGTGGTATTGCGGGCTGTGAAAGATGATGCAACGATTTCAAATGTGTGCCTTTTGACTTTATAGTCCTTTTGTGTTTTTGTGAAATGCTGATTGTTGTAAAAGAAAGAAATACCTGAGTTAAAGGAAATGATTATGTGTCATTTAACTAATTCTGTGATAGGAAAGAAAACCAAATCTGAATTACTGTCTCTTTGTTCTCTTTTGGACTCCACCTGAGCCATATTTTTGAACTTTAGCCTCAATCTCTGCCAGCCATTATATTCTTATACATTTTTTTTATTGTCTGGAAGTTATGTTCATGGGAAATTTTCCAATATTCAAGCAGTCATTCTCTGGAAGATTTGCCAAGCTTACTGACACAAATGATGTCAGCAAGTGTATGTATTTGTGTTGCGACCCAAGCAGTTGCATGTTGAATTTCTCAATGAGATACTGAGCTTCTCACTGTATCTTCTACCCAAGTTTTCTCAGCACTCTTTCAATATGACGCCCTTCTAATTGGTGTGATACTTTCTCATTTGTTACTACATGCCAGTTGATGTCTTGCTCTGCTGTCTGGTCAACTTGTCCATTGTGTGACTCTTGTCATTTTTCTTTAGCTTATTTGGGGACAAGAGTTGGGGTGGGGGGTAGGTGGCAGAAGAGAGGTACTCCCATATTATCCAAATTTACTTCCTGGTCCAGAAATTCTCACCACATTTTAATTCTGGGCATGACCTAGCACTAGTGCTGTGCCACTCTTGTGCCTACACTATTGACATTAAGTCATTATGTATGTAGAATGAAGTTGATCCGAGTGTTTCTGGATTACACTGGCTCAGATGCTGTGTAATATATGTGCGGGATGGAATTGGGACCAATGGATCCTCTGGCTGTGCTGGAGATCATTAAAATACAATAGCATTGATTTTCAAAATTGCAAACTGGATATCATTTTAACTAAAGTGACCTTGTGTAACATTGCTTTATTAAAATATTTACGATTTAAATCAATTGTTTGAATAGACTTGTTTTTTTTATGCTTAGCCAGTCATAATACAGTAATGGCAGTTGTGTCCAGTTATCATTCATACCTTTACATGATGTCATTTACCTCCTGGTGATGGTTTGATATCATTTTAGTTGCGCTGTTTCCTAATTAGTTGACTAGGGTTTAGCACTGAATAAACAAGCAGCAATTCCAATCATTGACTTTTTCTCTCTCTCTCTCTCTCTCTCTCTCTCTCTCTCTGGAGTCCGGTATCATGGCAGCAATGATGCCCCATGTTCTCTGGCATTTGGAGTTTGCCATGAGCTGCCCGAAATTTAAAGAAAAGAAAAATTATTCTGGAATGTAAAGAATTATTTTTTCCTTTTTAAAGAAACCCTGAAGGTGCAGTAGATGACATTATAAGCTGCTATGGAACTGAGCCATGCGTCAGAGTGCTTTCCCCAGTTCAATCACTGGTCAATAGGGTCTTAACTAATGTTGTCGGGTGAAGGAGGGAAGGAAAAGGTACAACTGATCTTTTCTGCCTTCTGGGCTACAAAGGAGACCAGCTAGTGTTTCCATTTGTCGAATTACTACTGTAGTGTAAGGTTTAAGTAGTTCTTTAATGCGATGGTTGTGTTCTTGTGCAACTCTGCATTACAGAAAAATTGCACTTGACATTGCCAACACCAAGTTTTAAATGTTCAAGCTTTAGAAACAGTGCCCCCAATCTCATTACAGTGCATTTGTTTTAACGAAATGCATGTTATAGCAGAATGACCTGTAACAGATGGTGGGCAGATGTGAAAAGCTGTACCCCAGCAAAGGTTTTGCCACTGCTTTTGAGTGATAACAAGAACACCACCATCATCCTGAAGTGTTTGCATCTCATGGGGGCAATGCTAATTTGCTGAGAGCATATCGAATACACCTTGTAGAAAATATCTTATCAGATGGCAAGATAATTGAAGTGATCGCCTATAAAACTGGTGCCTGAACTGACTGGGGAATCAAAAGCCAATGAAAGCTTTTGAGGTTGTTCTGGTTGGATGAGGCATCCAATATCTTGGTTTGTTTTCATGTTTAACTGTAGAAAGTTACTTCGCAGTTTTACTGTGCATTTTTTCTCAAACCTTGCAACATGGTTCCTGAAGTCCCAACCAGCTTATCACAAGAGGCAGCATAGTCAGAAACACGAGTGATTTTGATGAGTAGCTTTAGTGATACGAGTGATTTAGGGAAGGAGGACAATTGTAATAATAATCAGAAATAAATAGTCTTTCATTTTAAATCAATGCATCAATTTCTGTTGATATAGACTTTGTGAAATAACCAGTTATGGATGTATTCGGTGGAGGTTTTTCTGTTTGTTGTTAATTCAATGTGTTTTTTACTGGATACACTGCAATAAAAGTGTCACTAAATATTTGTATTGAATGGTGCCATTTCATTTTCTCACCATTAACTGAAATTCCATTGAGATTGTATATTTTGAGGCCCAGTTACTGCAAATTGGGACATTCAAGAAAAAGTCACTGTTCAACTACTTTCCATGAAATGTCAAGACTTGCTTCAATTTTAATGTAGCGCTTAAGGATTTGGCTCCAAATGGGCCATTGCTACCTCAGTTTTCAACCCACTGGGGTCCTGACCCCAGCCCCCACCACCATTAAAAGGCAACTGGAGCTGATAGAAGTGCACCTCAGAAAGAAGTCTCCAGTGAGAATGAAAGGAGAATTTTTAATGTTCAAAGTCAATTACAAGACTTGGTTACTGATTGCTTCAATATCAATACTATGCTCATGTACATTTCCTGATGCAAATTTAGTTTGTATGTGCATCAATGCCAATGTTTTCACAAGAACAGTAACAGGGTCTATGTTTGTCCCAGTTATCTACACACCTTCCTTCATCAGCGGGTCCTGGAGCAGTACTTGAATCCAGAGTCTCTGGTTCATAGGCAGGATGCTACCCATTGTTACAAATCCTGTGTGTGGAAAGGTTGCCAAATGCAACCATCCTGACACTGAACTCTATTACCTGGGTAACTGGGTCAAAAAAGCAACTGACTATTGAAGGACATGGCTTTCAAATGTGAAAAATCAAGGCTAAAATTCAGTTTTTCTGGTCTGGAGGAGCCAGAAACTCAAAACTTAAACGAGTGGGCAAAGTTACACATACAATCCATTGGAAAATTTTCAAGCAACTATTAAAGAGGAGGATTAAGACTACTAGGAAAACTTGGTTCTAGTAGTTACATAATATTAAATAGTATTCATTTTTGTCACAAAAGTTGCTTCTGCAGTCTGATGTAGAGACCGCTATTAGTCCTTTATCATTTCATTGACTTGGTCTTCAGCTGCTGCCTTTAAAGCCTTTTGTCTCTGGAAGTAGCGGTAGGCACGGGCACTACACAGATAACCACCATATATTGTCAGTAATATCATTGATCCAGAGAACATTCTGTACCCAATATCAGCAAGCCTCTTGGAGGACACCATTGTGGCAGATCTGAAACACAAATTTTTTATTAAATAAAAACACTTGCATTTCTGTAGCACCTTTTTACAATCTCAAGGTATCTAAACACCTTACACTACTTGGGAGCTGATGAAGTACTTCAGTGACTGTGCCCCTAACCAAGCTGTTCCTGTACAGTTACAGCACTGGCATTTACCCAACAATATGGAAAATTGCCCAGTTTATATGCTGTACACAATAAGGTCAAATTGAACCCGGCCACTTACTACCCCATCAGTCAACTCTCATTCACCAGTAAAGTGATGGAGGAGATAATCATCAGTGCTGTTGAGCAGCTTAACAACAGATCTGTTTCACTAACACTCAGTTTGGGATCCACCAGGGACACTCAGCTCCTTATCCAAACAGCCTTGATCCAAAATTCCAGGGGTGAGTGTGACATGACTCCAGCTAAGACACTGGTTGTGGGAGTGCTGGCAGAGATGGAGTTCATAATCAAGATCCTGGAACCCATAAGAAGTGGAGGCCACCTTTTGAAGGGAATGTAAAGACCAACTCTTGGATTAATATCTTGCATTATATTCTGTGTTTCAAGATGACACTGGAGTGTGGCAACACTAAACATCACTTTTTACTCTTTGCATACACGTGACAAACAACCATCTAACTGAAGGACAGCAGATACATGGGAACACAACCACAGCAAGTTCCGTTCCAAGCTACTCACCATCCTGACTTGGAAATGTATCACAGTTCCTTCAGAGTCACTCAGTCAAAGATCTGCAACTCCAATCTAACAGGTTTAGCTACAACAAATGGACTGCTGTGGTTCAAACGCAGCAGTTCACCATTACCTTCTGAAGGACAACTAGGGATGGACAATAAATGCTGGACCAGCCAGTGATACCCATATCCTGTGAATATTTTTAAAAAAGTGATAAAGAAACTTCTAGAAAGAATGTTTCAGGATTAAGTACTCATCCTGGGAAAGGCTGCATGAATTTAAGTGCAATTTGTGTTGAATTAATTAAAAGTTTTTATCAATGTGGATAAAGCTGTTGATGTGGTGTACACTGACTTCCAAAAGGCAAAATACAGTGCCACACCACAGACTTGTGAGCAAAATTGTACCTTACTGGAAAAAAAAAGGGATCGTAGCAACATCGATACAAAACTGGCTAAGTGGCAGTAATGGATTACTAGTTAATTGATTATTTTCAAGCTAGTGGAAAGTTTATAGTGGAACACCTTGAAGGTAAGTGTTGAGACCCTCACAATTAATAACTTAGACCGGTGTTTTGAAGACTTTTGAGGTTGTGAATCTTTGAATGATCCTAGTGGAGAGAGCAACTTAATTGACTGCTTAGTGAGTCCTGATTCCTGCTGCCTAAAAAGGTAGGCCCTCATCCTGCCCACCTTTTTAATCAACTGCCCTGTGAGGGAGATTGGGTGGTGGGGGGGGGTTGATGAAAAGAAGGGGAGATAGTAGACACAGCTGAACGATGGTAGCACTGACACTGCTGAACTCCCTCCATACCGCACTGGAGTGTCTCCTCAATTGTTCCTGAAATACACAGCTTTCTGGGTCCAAATGTCCAAAATAAAAATTTAAGCCAAGACTGGCACTATGCAGGGAAAAGGATCTTACTGTAGAAGCAAACTGGTAGCCAGCTACCATTCCCTTGCATCTTTACCCCACCCCCTTAAAAAGATACAGGCATATAGACTAGCTCCTGTTACTCGAGGATGGCACAACAACAAGCATAAGTCTAAATGACGGCAGCCTGACCAACAATAGCCATTACCTTTGCAATCACTTAAATGGCCAGGGACATAGACAGAAAGTGAAGAGATCATCAGCAATGCCAGATGAAAGCAAAGTACTGCAGCTACGTGAAATTTGGAAAAAGAGAATGCTGGAGAATCTGTCTGGTAGCATTTATAAAAAGAGAGAGTTAAAATTTCAAGCCTTGTATGCCTCCTCTCCAGAGTTTCTTCAGCAATCGGTCCACTCTTCCTCTGCTCCCAACATCTCCCCACACCCCCAAAGCAACTGCCCATTCATTCAGAGAAGGTCTAACACCTGCCGGTTTACTTCCTCCCTCCTTCCAAGGTCCCAGACACACCTTCCTGGTGAAGCATAGATTTACCTGCACTTCACACAATCTAGTCTACTGTGAGCAGTGAATACACTATGGTCTCCTCTACATTGGGGAGACAATGGGCAGACTGGGCAACACCTATGTTCTGTTTGCAAAACGATCCAGAACTTCTGGTTGCCTACCAATTCGGCCAACATCTGTCTCAGGCTTGTTGCAGTGCTCTAGTGAAGCTCAGCATAAGCTGGAAGAACACCACCTCATTGCCTGCTTCAGAACCTTGCAGCCTTCTGGACTCTATCAGGTTCAATAACTTTAGGGCTTGAGCACCAAAGGGTCTGTTTTCTGTGCTGTGTGACTTTATGACCTTCTCCCATCTCCTTACCCCAATCCCCACACTCAGCCTTGTCATCATATGGTCTGCTACCACAAGCAACCCATTGCCAGATACTAATGGTCCCTGTTAGCAGCTGTTGATTCCTCCAGGCTGACCTTTACCCATTCCTTTGTCTGTCCAACAGTTCTTTTTTCCCTCTCTCTCCCTCTCTCTCTATCCATTTATTGCTTACTCCTCCCTCTTCCCCATCTTCAGTATACATCCCAACCTTTTCCCAGCTACAATAATTTCAGAAGGAGGGTCACTGGACCTGGAATGTTAACAGATTTGAGCGGGATGACTATTCCAGGCAGCAGAGGTCTGCAGGTCAAAGCCACAGTGAGCCAAGGTACATCAAGGTAAGAGTGAGGCCATGTTCTTTGGGAACTGGGCCAAC
Organism: Chiloscyllium punctatum; assembly: GCF_047496795.1. Classification (NCBI taxonomy): domain Eukaryota; kingdom Metazoa; phylum Chordata; class Chondrichthyes; order Orectolobiformes; family Hemiscylliidae; genus Chiloscyllium; species Chiloscyllium punctatum. The sequence continues at coordinate 20,358,609 of NC_092791.1, read as the reverse complement.
TGATCCTTCATCTCCCTCACCTTATAGGGAAGGTGATGGTTTAGTGGAATTATTGCTGGACTGTTAATCCAGAGACCCAGATAATGTTCTGGGGACCTGGGTTCAAATCCTGCCATGGCAGATGGTGGAATTTAAATTCAACTTTTACAAATCTGGAATTAAGAGACTAATGATGACCATGAATACACTGTTGATTGTCAGGGGAAAACCCATCTGTTTCCCTAATGTTATTTTTAGGAAGAAAACTGCAGTGGGTCTGGAGTCACATGTAGTCCAGACCTGGTGAGGATGGCAATGTGGTTGACTCTTAGCTGCCCTCTAGACAATTGGGAATGGGCAATAATTGCTGCCCAGCCAGCTACACCCTCACCCCCATGAATGAATTTTTAAAAACCCATCAGGACAGATTATCTTAAGGAACTGGGAACATGGGGCTGAACAAAGTCTTGGGAGGAGCGCACTGCCAAGGTGAAGCGGAAACGTCTTTTGGGAGCACCGCTTCCTCTCCATTGCAGGTAAAAACCTTTCTATCAGGTGGAGGCACTGTTGTTTTATGTGGCGCAGGTCTAGCCCATTCCCTGAACCTGTGCTGTTTCGGTCACGAGCCATCTTCCACTTCATCTAGAGGTCTAAGATGGATCATGTCTGCGGGGACTCCAAGTACAAAACTCTGGATAAGGGGAGGGGGGTAGAGAATGTACCAGCGTCACTGTCATCCTGATGGTCACCTTTGTATGCAACTGCATCAAACTGCATAAACCCTCAGTATGCAAACACCAATTGTCACTATATACTGAAGTTCTACCTGTCCTTGGTGCCACAGAACACTCCCAAGTATTGGACTGTTCCATATCACCTGTCCTTCATAAAGAAATTTACAAATCTTAAACCATTGGTTTGTCAGGAATTGGTCAGCATGTAGCATCCTTGAGACCCTGAGGAAAAAGGAGAGGATAGGTTCTGTCGTGTGGTTCCTAGAGCAGACTGTCAGAGTCATTTGGTTGAATGCCTCATCACCAGAAATGTCCATACAAGTACCAAGATGTTGCTTGGCTGGTGGTGAGAAGAGCACTAACTGTGAGATCCTTCATTTACATCTGGTCTGTCTGCACACTGCCCTCTGTGGGGGGGGGGGGGGGGGCAGGGGAGGTTTAAGAGATTGTCACACATCTCCTCCTCGAATGTTCCTGTGTAAAGGAAGTCTGTAAAAAGATGCAGTGGTTTTTGTCGAGGTTCATCCTGAGCAACTCTGTGATGTGAGACTCCGTGCTCTATGGTCTGTGGTCTGTTCCCTGAGATGCACACAACATCAATTGCGCCTGGAGGACTATCAATTTGATGAAAGGTGCTCTTTAGTCTTCCAATTTTGAGCAGACCAACAATAACAAGGAGTTGGCCCTAACTGAGTGACACATTCCAAGGTCCAGGATTATGTGCTGAGGAACACACTAAAGCTTGGGGCAGCTGTTACCAAGGCACAGTGGAGAAAGACCACTGTGAGGTCTTTCTGCTGAAGGTAAGTAGGAGTTAATTCAGTTATCGGACCTTTCTGATGCCTCAAATGCATATAAATATGGTCTTAAGTAAGAGGTGTCTGGTTTGTTTGGATAGTCAAATTCCAATGTTTGTTTCCTTGATATGCTACTGTACTGAACTGTGTTTGTGACTATGTATTAAGATATCTTTTAGGAATATACTTTTGAAGTTTAAAACAAAATTACTCTGCTTTCTCCATAGATGCTGCTAGACCTGCTGCGTTTCTCCAACACTTTCTGGTATGATTTCAGCAAAGCTAACCTTGCTTTCACAGCCTGGCTGCTCGCTGAAGGATGTTGAGGCCTCATTCGTTGCCTCCAACGCCGCTTTGTTATGAGCTGATGGGTCTAGTGGAGGCGTTATCTCCAAATCCAGCCCGGACCCAGGTGAACGCGGTTCAACTTGTGAAATAAACGGCGCCATCGATGGCCTCGGAGTTTAGGCTTGACCCCCTGAGGTTCGACCCGCATTTCCAACAAGGCTACCTCCAGGCGGCCCTGCGTCCCAGCCTCGACTTTCGCCGGGCCCGAAGGCCACAGTTCTCGCTATCGCTTCCCCAGCACAGGATCAACCGCCAGACGCTACTTTTGCCGCCTAAACGCAGAGAAAGTCGGTTTCCAAAGCCGAACCTTCCCCCGAATCATTAACTCACCGAGTCTCTGTCTCCGTGCTTCTCCAGCTCGAGCGGCGACCGTCGAGGACACAGGTCAAAGGTTACACACCCCAACACCCGCTCTCCTTGCTGCTGTATATTTTAATTTTTAGATTCGAGGTGGCTCACCGTCGTTTTCTCGACGGTAATAAACGCTGGACCGAGCCAGCGACACACACCTCCTGCAAATCAAGTTTTTTAAAAATTTGGTACGTCAGCAGCCGGATTGGCAAGTTTTTATAGAGCCCAGGACCCAATCTAGATAAATTCGAAAAGGACGGAATAACAAGACCGATGTTAGATTGAAGGCGCTGACTGGTAGATATGTTTTTAAATCAATATGTTCAGACACACTTCTGGATCAGATGCTACTTGAACCTAGGTCACCTAGCTCAGACGCCATATTGGGAGTACCATGTATAATTCTGGTCGCCCTGTTATAGGAAGCATGTTATTAATCTGGAAAGGATGTAAAAAGATTTAGCAGGATGTACTGGAGATTTTGAGTAATAAGGAGAGGCTGGGACTTTTTTTCCCTGGAATGTAGGAAGCTCAGGGATGATCTTATAGAGGTTTATAAAATCATGACCGGTATAAATAAGATGAATAGCCAAGGCCTTTTCCTCAGGATAGAGGAGTCCAGAACTAGAGGGCATAGGTTTAAGGTAAAAGTGGAAAGATTTAAAAGGGACTTAACGGTCAACTTCTTTCACACAGAGGGTGGTGCCGTGTATGGAATGAGCTGACAGAGGCAGTAGAAGCAAATACAATTACAACATTTAAAACATATTTGGACAGGTACATGAATAGGAAGGGTTTAGAGGGATATGGTCCAAATGTAAGCAAATAGGACTAGTTCAGTTTAGGAAACCTGGTCAGCATGGATGAGTTCGGCCAAAGGTCTGTTTCCATGCTGTATGAATCCAGAAGCACTACCACTGCACCATTCCATTTTAATAGAGTTGGTTGAAATAGGGACTGAAGGGAGATTTATGTGGATCTGAAATGCTACTGTAGATGTGACAGATGCTGCTGCACCTGCTGAGTTTCTCCAGCAACTTCAGGTTTGTTTCAGATTTTCTATGGTTCTTTGTTTTATAATTAATTAAGAGATAATAACTGGTGGCTTGAAACATTTTATTGCATTAAAAATCATTTTTCTTTATCTTCAGTGATTTCAAAGCAAACTACTAAATGTAATCATCCCAAACTATAGTTTCATGATGCTGAAAAATTAATTGTGGAAAAAGTAGATTTTAAACACTTTTAAATCAACTCATGTCCCATACTGATGTTCAGAAATGCTTATACATAGTTTTTCGATTTGCCAAGGTCTGTCATCAGTTATGGTTCAAAGGATTCCTCTGCACTGCTGCCAATGATGGACTAGTCCAGCTTTGGCCAAATTCATCAGGAGATCATTAGGGTTCGACCAACATATCATTTGTAAGGATCCATGAAGGATGGAAATGCTGCACAGACTGAGGGCTTGAAATGAATTCGTTCAGTGGGAAGAAATGGAAGTAGCAATAATCTTGAAGAAAAACAGGAGAATCAACTCACCTCAAAGCCCCCTTTCTGTACAGGATTCAATTTGAAGTGCACACATCCTGTGTTCCAGAGTGTAGTTGTCACGTCCAACCGCAAAAATAAGGCTCCTAATGAGCTTGAAAACTATTTAATAGTAAACTGGTGGCTAACACAAACAAAACTGCTTTGCTCATCCACTCAGCAATCAGTAGCGAACAGGCCAGGATCCTGAGAAATATATAGGAGAGGTTGTGGTTTTATTCAAGATGACAGAGCACGTGAGGCTCATCAACCACCATTTATATTTGCTCAATTAGTTTGCAGAAGATATTTATTGAATTTTCATACTACTTTCATGACGAAGCTGGAATCTGAGAACATATGACAAAATCATAGATTTTATCTTAGAAGTATATGCCATTTCTGTGCAGAGATGGAGTCACCAAGTGTTGTCGACTGACATGCATCTTAACCCAATGTGCCATGTTTCTCCCATAAAATAACATTCAAAATGTTGAGTCTCAGATTTCTCTTGTTCCTCCGTATAATGTGACTTTATTGAACTCACAATATATTCTACAGTTGCACTTGCATTACAACACCCGTCACAGCATGATTTAGAGAGGTCCTCTCGTTTAAAAGCTTCTTTTTAGAAAGGTTGTTGGTCCTAAAAATATATAGAAACGAATGAACTTTCAGTCACAAAAAAAAACTGTACATTATAAAACAGTTCTCAACGGCAAAGGTGGTCATATAAAAGGGTGTTCCTTTACGTAAAAGGAATAAGGAATGGTTTCTTCCATATGCGGACCAGTTAGGTTTGTGTAACTGATCCTCGTGACTTAATTTCCACGTTGACTCAAATTATTGTTTTTGAATATTGTTTTTTGATGGGTTTTGTCTGTGTGGGTCGGTAGTGTTTGATAATGGGATATTCTGTCCCTTCTTTTGCCCCTCCCACTTTGTTTCATCAGTGTCGTGTACACCAGAGGTGAAACAAAAGCTGCTGCTGGGTGTAATTGTGTAATAAACAGAATGTGGAAGGCTATGTGCATGAGAACAGGTGACTGTACTTGTGTATGTGCATGTGTGAGTATGAGAGAGAGAGATTGTGGATGGGTGTGTGTGTGAGAAAGTGTGTGGAATGGGTGGGGTGGGGTATGTGTATATATGTATGTGCGGTATATTTCTATTTCTAAAAACACTAGTCAGGGACTGAACGGATCCCAAAGTGTTCACATATGTTGACAAGTTCATCTGGGGCCCCAATTCACCTCTGCCATATTCACCAGCACCCTCAAGGAGAGAGTTAATGCTTCTTGAATATTACCTGATATTTATTACATGTTCAACTTTCATCATACCTGCACGTATGGAAGCGGGAGGCAAAGAAAACATTTCTCATACTCTTGTTAAAATTAGAGACACAGTTTCCTGCGTACACTCTCTCAGTCTACGATACCTAGTGTAGAGTGGGATGGGACTTTAAATAAAGCTTCCATTGCAACTGAGCATGTTACAACATGCTTTCTGAGGTTTAACATCTCAGATTATTTTGGCTTTTCCAGGGCTGTATCATACTGGTTAAAGTTCCCTCATCTACAAATAATTCATAAATTCTAAGTGTTGTTTGTAACCACATTTGTTTTAGGTGAAATTTGTGCTCATCAATTTGATAGTTTGAGAAAATGGAAAAATTTGCACCAATTTGTTTCATTCCGACCTCACAGAGAAAGAAAGAAAGAATTATATCTTACAGTGTGTCTAAAAATGCATCCCTTCCTCAGTACCACACAGAAGTTTCAATAACCTCTGTCCATCTCTCTCAATCTATTGCCAACCTAACTGAGTTCACTGGGACATGTGGCAAGTTTCCAGTGAGATTCCCACTTCAGGAACCTGCTGGTGTGAATTACAAGCTAAATGGCACTTGAAATATCCCAATAATTGGAACCACCCACAGATTTCAGTTGAGATCAGGACCATTGATTGATAATTATTTGAAATCAGAACAGAGGGAAAGGAGCCTGTAACAAGACATGATCCATTCATCAGGGCTACCTCAAAGCTGTTACACTTATTTTCTGTGATTGATCACCCCTTTCTTTGGCACCTCTGGAAAGAAGAGGTAAGCAGATGGGAGGGAAATTTTCTGGGGACATGAGTCTCATTTCTGTTTGCATTCAATGGGTGGAGGGAGTGAAGTCCTAGACGGGATAGTGAGGTGACAGTCCCAAAAGAATATTGCATTATTATTCCACTGAGAGCCTGCTAGATTTCTAACTGGAACATGGAAGAGAGTCTCAACCAATACATTTTAGCCTAACCTCAGAAGCATACCCCTTACACCAGGAGAATCTTTCACATGAACTAAGTGGATCCTCTCAGTAAGATTGCCAATTCTGTGCTGTGGGCCTCTGTCTGTTGGAAACTTGATTGAATCATTTCTTTTGGACCTTATCAACAAGTATGTTTGGGGTGGATTTGCACATTAATCATGAGAGGTGAAAAGTTAAAAGTTGATCACACTGCATCCCTCCTTTAATCAGATCTATTTCTGTTAGAGAGACTTGATCTTTGATCTTAGCTATCAGATTGACTTGGCATTTTAAACATTTTCAGCTGCAATCCAGCCATTTACGAACACAAACATGATTGTTTTCCTTGTCTCCATCTTAAACCAATGCAACGTCCAATCACCACAATCATCTGTTGTTCTGTGTGTGTCAGACACAAGCATATTTCAGGTAGAATCTTAGAATTGTTCACTAAAACACACCTACTCAAAAGCAGCAAGCGCAATCACATCTATTTTGTAATGTAAGCCAGACGATGTTTAGCCATCTACCTGGAGCAGTCTGAAAAACCTGCATGAAATTTACTGCACACATGCACTCTTCCTTTTATTAAATCTATTTACCTTCCCAACAATCTGTCAGTCACACGAGATTCGACGTGAATGCTGTGTTTGGAATGTAGCCACACTTTGAACTTTACTGTGACTTGTACTCTGAGGAGCACAAGAGGGCCCAAATTTGTAAGTTTGGGGTGAGGGGGAACATTGTAGTGAGTGTCAATAATATGGGGACATTGGACATTGTAGTGAAAGACAAGAACGTGAATTTCAATGGACTCTATATTTCCAACGTGGAGCAAGAGCTATGACATTCATATTCATCCTTGGGGGGGGGGAAAAATAATTATTGCTATATTGCTGCAGATGATGCTTTGTAAATCTTTAACTACGCTCCAGGAATGGTTACAGTTGGCCCAAGATTTCTAGAACTGGAATTACTAAATGGCATTGTGCTGTCTGGACTGGGAACTTATCACTCCAGATTTCATCTTCGTCGCTGCCCCCCGCCTCCCAAACAAAAGTTCTGGAGCTCAGTGCAAAATTTAAAAAAACAACATAAATAATATTATTTACTAAATGTCACAAATATAAATAGATATTAGTGAAATCTGGACGTGATGGGTAATTTCGTCCCTTACAGCTCTTTGTACTGGTTATGTCACTTGTGTGTGATGTTGTCTGCCTCATTGCTGAGGGAGGTTGATGCAGGGAGAGAGGGTCAGAACAGAAGAAAAATTCACAAAATGTTTGGAATGCTGTTTTTAAGATGAACATTTCTGTGGCTGCTCCTTTTCATAGAGGTGGAATGCTGCTTTTGTGACTTTGGGCAACATAAGAGCTAAACTCTGTGTATGGCACTTAGCCGTTGGCTGTCACTGTATTGTTCATCTGATTTGTCACCTCTATCAGCCCCTACGTTTACTTAAAGGAGAAAGCCTTGTCCTGGCCAATTCAAAAGCTCATACAGTTCAGACCAGATGAGTGCTGACCTGCAACGTTCCTAAAACAGACACGTCATTGCCATGAGTCAGCACAGTAAACATTTCAATGGGGAAATAAATAATTCTCTGGGCTGAGTACTGAAACAATTTAGTGAAAGCTCAGGTGTCACTGGAAGAGCATGAGAATGCAGGTTTAAGTCCCACTCTGTGTTAGTTGATGAACATGTAACATAATTAACCTGTGCCTTTCCCACTTTGAAATAGCTTTACTCCAATTGTTCTCACCCCTCTTGAAATGAATGATGAAGTGCAGTAACTGGCAGCAAAGTCTAATGGTATCAAGCAATCTATTGAGCACCCCTTGTTGTGATGTCCATTCCCCACATATTCAACCTCGGCATCTAAAAGCTAAGACTGACACATTAAGGATAGGGTTTATTTTTAAATACTGTGGATTAATTTCCACCATTGAGCCACATGAAACTGTCAAAACCTATTTCATTTCCAGTCCTGAGCAGCCAACAGCCAGAGATGGCTTTTGACAATTCACACCAAGCTCATATTTTACACAGAGCTTCGGAGGAGCAATGTTTCTGGGCCTTATCTTGAACTCCATTGCCCCAATTTTCTGATGACTGTCTAGCTTGAATGGTAAAACTCGGCCCATCGACTCTCAAAGAATTTCCTCATTATGTATCCTGCTCGTCCGACTTCCGAGTCATCCTCATTAAAGGTCATACAGTTATCAAACACCAGCGTAGTGTCTTCAGCAAACTCCTCACAAGTCAAGTATCTGTTCAGAGAAATCATTTCAAAATATTTAGTGACTTTGAAAAATATCTCTCAGCAAACTCCACTGTTCTCATTATTCTACTTGTCAGTGCTGTGTATTTCACAGTTCAGTATGCAAATCCACTATGCAGTGGGCTACAGTGCTACACAAACCAGAAATGTGCTGCTTCAATCTCTGGTCAAAGGTCAGTTAGCTACATCTTGAGAAACCAACTGGCTTCAGTGTCACTAAACCAGGGAGGGAGGGAGAATGAGGGTTCTACCAATGGTCCCTGCTGAAATTTGGCTGTGCACACACCATGCACATGGAGTCACTGGTATGGACCTAACAATGAGCAGCAGATGAGTAGTCGGCCATACCAGCATGGCACCAAACATAACCATGTCCTCATCAGATGTCTACAAGCAAGCAATTTGGAGAGAGCCAGTTGCATAGTAATCTAGAGTGAGAGCAGTGACCCTTTGAGATGTGTGTGTAGTTAAGTCCCACATTAAACTCTGAATTAGACAGCAATCTGTAGACTTCAAGACAGGTTACTCATATTTAATGTAATAAGTGCTGGTCACATCTGGTGAACAATAAAACAAAATCTTCTAGTGTGATTTGGAGTGATTCAGGCCACACGTGTCCCACTTGATAGGCCCCTGTCTCTAACGGACATTAAAAAAAGAAAGATCTACATTTATAAAGAGCTTTTCATGACCACCTGATATCTCAAAGCACTTAACAGCCAATGAAATAAAAACAAAAAACTGCGGACATTGGATGAAGGGTTCTGATGAATGGTCATTGGACATGAAATGTGCACAGGATCAGACAAAAAGGACAAATGGAGGTTGGCTCCCCTGTCCCGGTACAGGCCCCCCACACCCAATGTCAATGCACAGAGAATGCGATGGTGCCATTAGCACAGGCATAGTTGCTCCCTGAGACCTGTCTTGTGGCCAGTTAACATCATGGGCTGCATTTGTGCAATGCAGTGGCAATTTTGGTGTAATGGATAATGACTGCACATTTTAAACTATTGTAAAGTAGGAAGAGTGGAAGTCAAATTTTCACAGACAACCATATAGCCATGGCCAGATAGTCAGTTTTTGTCATGTTGATTGTGGGATAAATATTGATCAGGAGGCCATGGAGAACTTATCTGCTTTTCTTTGAAATGGTGCCATGGGATGTAATATTCACCTGAGCAAGTAAATGGGCCTTAATTTAACATCTGTTGAAAGATAGGACTTATATCAAGTACAGCACTGCCACAGGACTGGATTTTTGGTGCTCAAGTCCTCGAATGAGACTTGAACCTAGAGCTTTGTGACTCAGAAGCAAGTGTGCAAACAACTGAGCCAAGGCACATTTGAGAAGTGCATTAAAGCGTTCCATATGTTCATTAAGAAAGGTCCATGCCATTAGTGGTCATTAAAGCAGGGAATCCTCCTCTTCCCTGATCATAATGATCTGGCGTCCAGTGCCAGTGCATTCTGATCAATTCCCACCCACAAACACAGATGAGATAAAGCATGAGTTTTCTTCCTCTTAAAACCTCCTGCCTTGACTCCTTTATATTTGACTGTTTCTCTCTTTAACTTTCAACAATCATTGCGATAATAATACTTACTTCCCACTAATCAACTTTCTCCTGATGGTGGAAAAGTCCATGGGCCTTTTGATGATTTTCCTATAGCCAGGCACCAGCCTTGGGTTCACAGGATGCAGGAAGGGCCAGGCATCCTCGTGGGCTTCCATTTCCATGAGGATAACCCTGTAGAGTACAATTCCCAGCATTAGACTTGAATCATGTCAGAGATTTGATGCAGCATTGTCACATGTGACAATGAGGGGTGGGTTGGAAATTCCCATCTGTCAGCTTAGGATCTTGGGATTGAGGGCATGTCAGTCAGGAAGGACTCTCCATCTCCATCTCTTGTCCCCAAGACAGACAGAAAGTCACACCATGCCTCAGTCACACATACAACAGGGCGGAAGTGGGCACTGCAGATGCTGGAGATTAGAGTCAAGATTCGAGTGGTGCTGGAAAAGCACAGGTCAGGCAGCATCCGAAGAGCAGGAAAATCGACGTTTCAGGCAAAAGCCTCATGAAGGGCTTTTGCCTGAAACGTCAATTGTCCTGCTCCTTGGATGCTGCCTGACCACCAAGGAGCAGGACAATTGACGTTTCAGGCAAAAGCCCTTCATGAGGCTTTTGCCTGAAATGTCGATTTTCCTGCTCTTCGGATGCTGCCTGACATGCTGTGCTTTTCCAGCACCACTCGAATCTTGACTCACACAACAGTCAATTATAGAAAGCTAGTGATTGTTAATTCATGGTTTTGGTAGACTCTTGACGAAGTTCACCATTTGAAATTATCAGAATAATCCTGATTTGTGCTGAATACTGATCACAAATAATCACAGTTACAGCTGGCCTCGGTGTTAGGAGGGGATGAATAAATATCAGCCAGGGTTCCAAGTGCTGACTGATGGAAACTTGATGATGATGCCTTTTATAGTTCAATAGGCACTTGTTGTCTGTATTCATGTATGAAGAATAACCACTAAAGTGAAACAATAGAAGGTGTCTATTGTTGGGGAGTTGTAGGCCAACAAGACATCTTTAAGAGAGGATAAAACTGGAGAGGAAAATCAACATTCTTTCACTGACATCCCGGAACAGAAAAATGGAATTAGTAAAAGCCAGCAGAAAGTAAACAGCCTTGTTCAGGGAACACACACTACTGGCTCTTACTCGCATAACATGAGGTCACTGGATTGGTCTCGGTTTGATATTTTCTTCCTCTTGGCAGCTGGAGATCCCCCTCGCAATGAACACTTTCTTCTGCGTTTCTTCATATATTTTCTAGGACAATGTGGGTCAAAATACTCAAAGTCATTGGCTTTGTTTGTGAAATGCCTCCTGTTTCTTCTCTGTTTGCTTTCTCTCTGGGATGCCCCACTCCTGACAGACTGGTTACTTGCCTGGAAAAAAGAAACAAAGTTGGTCACAGTGCTCCCACAGCCCAGCTCCAGTGAGCAGCTGCAGAGATAATTGTGCACATACCTGAACGTGTTACCTGATGGATAGTGTAGAGATGAGAATGGGACTGGTTATCCTGGCTGTTCACACTTTATCTTTAAGTGCTCACACTATTAAAAGGTGTCTGAATGCCTTCTTGATCTGCGTTTCGTCTCATGGGGAGAAAAATATCAAGTAGTTTCCCACAAAAAATGTAACCCAGTGGGAAGGCTCAAGAGCTGGGCGCAAACTGAAGGCAGTCTCATCAAAAGTCAACTGAGTTCTTGTTACTCTAAGTGAGGGTTTGCCTCAACAGTACCATTTGTTTCAGTTGTCCAACTACAAATATTTGAATACATTGGTGTGGTAGCTGAGAGGTGTGGGAAGCTTGGAGTGAATTAACTGGAAGACAATTGTAAGGAAGAGCAATCATTATTCATCTCTTGTCTAATGGTTCTTATTGGAAAATTTGCATGTGATGCTTTGGGCAAGGTCAGGCCTGATATGGATTTTCTCTGGGGTCAAATAGCCAGTGACCCTCACTGTTCAGGTTTCTGACTGAAGAATGGGCACTTGACCAACAGACTGGAGATGAATGTTAGGAGGTGGGAGGATGACGAGATTGGCAAGAAATTAATTCTTGCTGGGTAGGGGAGCAAATTGCATTCTCTGGGCTAGGTGTGTACACTATGTTAGATACAACAGCAATAAGTGAGTATTGTAATGTTAGGAGTTTATTTCAGAAAGAATTTACTAAATGACAGTATCTGACCCTGAGAACCAGTTCAGAATCTCAATCCTGTCAAACCGTAAGCTCCTTACCATGGCAATGCAGATCGGACAGAACCAGTCTCCCTCTGGAATCTCAACAATCTTGGGCTTGAGGCAGTAGGTGTGACATCCCTGATCACAATTGTCGCACAGCAGCAAAAACTCATCTTTGTCCCCCTTTCCACAGATCTGACATGACTGTAGAATAAATTCATGAAGTGACACTGTTTAAATCCAGGTGCGAGTGTAAAATGAACAGAAGGCATCTGATTGGCTGGAGGCAGGGTCAGAAGCAGTTTTAATACTCCAACCCACTGCTCCATCCGGTCAGAATCAGCACTCTGTATCCAAAGTCAGAAGTCACACACAATTATGGTGCAGCGAAGACTGAAAACAAAAAATGCTGGAAATCACAGTGGGTCAAGCAGCATCCATGGAAAGAGAGCAAGCTAATGTTTCGAGTCTAAATGACTTTTCATCAGAGCTAGTTCAATGAAAGTGTACTCCCACAGCAGAAGCAGCAACAGTAAATTCTGACTAAACGTACCCATTCCAACAGCATAATGTTAGAATCCATTTCCTGCACCAGTCACTTAGGTGACCAGGTGGAGAACATGGATTCACTGTCCTTGGACAGTGATGGTACTCAGGCTAGCCATACGTGCCTAGTGTAGTGGGTCTCAGACTAAAGTGGATATCAATTGGAGGTTTTTCGCCTGAAGTGTGGCAGAGTTAGCAAGGAAATACACATGATTTGTTGTTGGCATAGGCTTGGAAAGAGGTTGCCACAGTGTGTGAATAAAAGGTGCAAGTTAGAGGAATGGTGATGGAGAGAATGCCGGAAGGATCAGGTAATATTGGTGAGGTTAGTGGACAACAGAGTAAATGGGCCAAGACCCAGACACAGATGACAGAGGAATAGACAGATGGTGAGACACATACCATTAAATGTCATTACATGGATCTGTGGTTTTTGACTGATGTGTCATGAGAACTGGCCAAGTGGTGCTGTGAAATTTTATATAAAGGTATTGAAAATCAATGTAAAACAATGCCACCAGATTAAGGGCCACAAATAGTCTGAAAGAGTTGAGTAGATTTTAAAAACGTGTCTGTGCTCACAATGGAAGACAGTTTATTTTGCCAGTGGATTTGAAACATTAATGCTTTTGATCCTTCTTTATCTTGTTGTATCTTGTTTTATGTTGTAAACCTCTCTCGTAAGGCTGTAACCATACATGCAAGTAAGCGTGGTGTTTAAGAGCAATCAATTCAGCTGAAAACAGTGGGCGTGCCATGGAATTGTCTGTCTCTGTGAAGTAAATTGTGTTACTAAAAAGGTTGGGAACCACTGAGATAGATATTACAAGTTACATTAATTCCAAGAGTGAAATATCTTGCTTACCACTTTCATGATAGATTTCTCCCAGGCAATGGCCCTCTCGAGTTGTTGAATGCACATGAATACCTGAGCAGCATTTGTGCATTTCAGTAAGGTTTCTCGCCACACACTTAAGCCAGGAGAGATGTGACCTTCATTGCTGTGTGAAAGACACAAAGAAAGCCATTCAGTTTGTTGTTCACTGGATGCCTCCACTGCCACAGAACAGGTGAATGATCTCCCCTGCTAAGGCATGGAACATTCTTATGCAACCTTTGCACGTCTTTAACAATAACACCATATGGAAGTCAAGCTCTGAATCTCCCCTGGGAAGATGGAGTGAAGATCAGGCCAAAAATCAAGCAAGTTTCCTGAAAGATCCATGCTGCTGAAAAGCCCTGAAATGTTAGCTTACATTTCAGAGGTGAGGAACTTTTGGGTGGGCTCCTGTGATTGTCCCAGACACACTGGCAGCACAGAGGGGCCCAAACTGCCAACAGGTACTCATGAAATTTAGACCAGAATGTTAGCAACATATTGCAAATATTTACAATGTAAATTACCTGTACTGCTTAGCATCATTGACACCCTCTGCAGAAGTGTTCTCCACTTTCCCTGAAACTGGTTGACACAGTGGTTCTTTCAGATATCGCCGCTCTACGTTTAATTCTAACGTTGCCAAGCGGGTTACAGCCAAGTCCAAAGGGTTGTTATTTCGTCGCATTAACTCCATCTCCTCCTCATCTTTCATTTTCCCATCACCTGAGGTGAGCCACTGCTGATCGAAATACACCAGGTCATCTCGAGTGGAGTCGGTGTCTGGACTGGTCCAGCCCTATGCAAATCAAACGCATTGCTCACTGCTCATGTAGAAATATGAGGCAGATCAGTGAAGGTGTTCTGGGGGATAGTGCAATCTGATAACACTGTGTCCTGCAAGATCCAAGCTTGAAATGTTCACAGGACCTGACCCATGGCATCATGGCTCAGTTACATACATACTGCAGTAAGTGGGTAAGGAATTAACAGTGGAAACCTCTGTCATTTAAGTCCATGTAGTGTGGAAAAACATTGTTCTTCCTGGGTCTCAGAACATGCCCTTCCATGTTTTTCTACCCACTCCACTTCTTCATGTCAAATGAGTGACTAACTCAGAGAGTTCATCAATCATCAGCAGCCCTCCTACTCCAACTAATTCACACGTGCTGTCTAAACTGTGGAACACTTCACCTTTCTCAGTGTTCTCTACAATCACAGGGTCTTAATTGATTCCCTTATAAATTTTATCTTCTGTTTTATCACTGCAGACCTTGATCCCTCAACTGTGGCTCCAGGGCCCTTGATTTTTCAATGATGACAGCAAGGCCCTGTCCCTTCAGCAGGATTTATCATCAACAAATTACTGCTGCTTACCTTCACTGTACACAATCACCTGGTGGATATACTTGAACTCAAATGTCCTGCAACTCAGCATTATCACAATTGAAGTCATCTTGCTCAGGCACTACCAGAAATTCCACACCTCAACCCTCAATTCTATCCCTCTTCTGTGATGCCCACTGAAGGCCAATCTAACGGTGCACAATGTCCTGTTTAACCATGAGCCGAGCCAGGTCTTCTGCATCATCAATATTGTTGGCCTCTGAAACAATGGCCACCTTTTCTCAATCTCACTGTCACTAAATGTTCATTCACGCCATTGTGTCCAAACGGATAGCCTTCGCCCTCTGTCCTCCAACCTATTCTAATCAACTCATGCAGAACACCATCAAATCCATTCCTTCCTGCACCAAGCTTGACTGCCCTGATCATTGCTGCTTTTCATTCTCCAGTACATCAACTTCAATCCCCTCAGCCTCATCTACAATTCCTTCCTCATTTCCTCTCCACATTGTGCAAGGTCTTACAGTTCTCTCTGCTCACAAACACTGTGTAACTTCCTTCCCCTCAGGGCAGATCCTTCTGCCACAGTTCCTTCTGGAACTCAAAACCCCCCAGATCCAAACCTATCCACATTAGTACGTCTCTAACTCGCTTTCAAAATTCTTGTTAAAATCTTCCTACAATGATTCTGTTCGCAATCTCCCTCAGTTCTCCATTTTACAAGCTGCTGGGGTCTGACTCCAAAGGACTGCAGGACGTTTTGCTCTCCTAAAAAGTTCAAATTAAATGTTGTTGATATGTGTGGGACATGTAACTTTTAAACTGGAATAAAAAATTCTGAATTAGTAACAGTTTAATTATTGCTATATCCTCATGCAGCAACAAGTCTTTGATTTTCTACATTGAGAGACATGGTAGGGCAGTGTCAGTTAGTGTATGATTATTCAGTTTATCTAGGGCATAGTGTAATCATTTGAGATTAGTGTCTGATGGGACTTTCCTACCTTCACCTGCAGACTTGCAGATATTACTCTCTGCTCCAGGGCCTCAAGGTAGCGCAGAGCTGCAAGATCGACTGGAAATGCCCACTTCTCTGGCTTCCACTTCTCCACCATTTCCTTCGTTACGGAATGCTCCTTGTCATTATTGCTAAAGATGGAATCTGAGAAAGGAGAGAAATCAGGGAATTAAATATGGAGTTAAATAGATCTGGGCTGCTATTGGACTCAATACCCATGCGTTATTGATTAGGAAGAATACTTCAGAGTTTAGTGTCTGATTGCTGTCCAGAAATCCCTCCCTAGTCAAACCATTTACTGACACTCAGTGGCCAGATTTTCATATAAATAATGTCAACTAGGTTAGATATGTGGCAGCTAGGGAACTGTAGCCCACAATAGCCAGCACCTTTGGAAAATAAGATAATAAAAGATCAATTGCAACATTTAAAAGGCATTTGGATGGATATATGAATAGGAAGGGTTTGGAGGGATATGGGCTGGGTGCTGACAGGTGGGACTAGATTGGGTTGGGATATCTGGTCAGCATGGATGGGTTGGACCGAAGGGTCTGTTTCCATGCTGTACATCTCTATGACTCTCTGACTGCACAGCGAGCTCACAAACATTATAGATAAATTGGCTGGCCAAATACAAAAAGGTAAAATGTACTCTGAAGAAAATAGTATCCACTATCATCACAGTAAACCTCTGTTTTGCAGGAGTATCAATCATAACAGGATCACTGCAATCTTATGTAGCAATAAGAGCCCTACCTTTCTTCTCTCTCATACAAGCTTGACTGACATAGTCCATATGTTTGAGGAGTTGTTTCTGTAAAGCCTTTTCCCGTAGCCCCCGCGGATGAAGGGCTTTAAGGAGGCAATTTAGCTGCTCCAGATTGTCAATGTGCCACCAGCCTTTCTGCATCTCTACAAAAGAAAGAAAATACAATTAGTGAATCACTGGAACTGCAGATCCGAGCTCCTTAAATAGTGGGAACAATATTGAAAGTTGCTCTTCAATCCTAATGCTTCCGCATAAACAAATATGGCAGTATTGTTAGCTTTCCAAACGTAATGTATCTGAAGTTAAAGCAACTTCTATAATATCGATATGGCTGGCAGGCTTGTTCATGTACCTGACAACTTTAGAAAATGGTGGAAAGTGTTAACCCATGTACAGATTAAAAAAATGAATTCCTATAGTGCCTTACACAACTTCTCAGGATGTTCCGAAGCACTTTACAGCCAATTAAATATATTGGATATAAACCAAAAGAACTGCAGATGCTGTAAATCAGAAACAGAGATTGCTGGAAAAGCTCAGCAGGTCTGGCAGCATCCGAGAAGAGAAATCAGAGTCAACATTTCAGGTCCAGTGACCCTTCCTCAGAATATAGTCACTGTTGTAGCAAACATGGCAGACAATTTGGGCACAACAAGCATCACAAACAGAAATGTGAGAATGAGCTGATAATCTGTTTATGTGATGTTAATCCTGGAATAAAGAAAAACACAAATTTCCTCTAATTTCAAGCTCTGAAGAACAGTCATACTGGACTCCCTCTCCACAGTTATGCCAGACTGGCCAGGTTTCTCCAGCATTCTCTGCGCTTGTTTTAGATTTCCAGCATCCCGCAGTATTTTTGCCTTTATTAGCCTAGGGATAAATATTGGCCAGACCTTTGGGGATAACTCCCCTGAAATAGTACCACAGGATCTTTTAGTTCCACCTGACGGGATAGATGGGCCTTGTTTTAATACCTCATCCAAAACAACAACACTTCAACAGTGCAGTGTTCTCTCAGCACTGCACTGGAGAGGCAGCCTGGAATTTTATGCTCAAGTTCTGGAGTGCTACCCACTGAGCAATGGCTGACATCTTTGAGGAATTGGTGGCTAGGTTGATTGATGGTTATCACAACTAAATAAAGATAGGAAGAGCACCTACTGAAATCCCATGTTGGCACTCGATAGTATATTTTTATCATGGCATATTTGGTTACATGGAAAAACTGTATCTTGCTGCCTGACTCTGCAATTCTGGCAAATTTGATTCTAGATTAGAGTGGTGCTGGAAAAGCACAGCAGTTCAGACAGCATCCAAGGAGCAGGAAATCAACACTTCGGGCAAAAGCCCTTCATCTGAACTGCTGTGCTTTTCCAGCACCACTCTAATCTAGAATCTGGTTTCCAGCATCTGCAGTCCTTGTTTTTACAAAGGCAATTTGATCTAAGAAATAGTCCTTTGGTCGCAGAATAGATTGACTTGTAGAGAATCACAAACAGCACAACACTGAGGAAGGCCATTCAGCCAACTGTGCCTGTGGTTGGTTCTTGAAATGAACTATCCAATTAGTTCCACTCCTCCTGTCAAATTAGCCCCTTTAAATATTTATCCAATTCACTTTTGCAGTGTAGGCAGAGTTTCAGAGAGACTTTTAAAAAGACTTAATATTGAAGAAAAGCATGCTTTAAAAAGCTAAAGGTGTAACAAATAGCTCAGTAATAAATTCACCAGGAGATACTGAACCCTACACACTAGTTTGATATTAAAGAGCTGTAATACTACTGCTGTCCAATAGAAAGCACTCTATCAATAGGAATGGACAGTGACTCCTGACCCAGGTTTTGCATAAAGAATTAAGCTTGCGTACTGTTTCAGAATGAAGGGAAAACCTTTCAAGCAAAGCAAGTTAAAGAAATAATACCATTTTATTCATTTCTTTTACAAAATTCTGCTCTGTCTGAAAATTTACACAGGTTCTGAAAAGTGGAGAAATAAAGTTCAAATACATATTTATGTAAATGTTCACAGTTTGTTATGTAATAGAGGCAGTAGCCACAAGTGTTGAGGCAAGTGTGACAAAGGCATATGTATTAGTTATGGCTCTGTGGGTAACATTCCAAGGGTGAAGGTCCATTCTACAGTACCACATCCAGTACCGGGCTGAGAGAATGCTGCATTGACAAGAGTACCAGTTTTCAAATGAGAGATTAAACAGCTGCCTTCCCCTACAGGTGAATGTGAAAGATTCTGTGCCTTGAAGTGTAACAAAGGTTTCGTCAATGTCTTGAGACAATATTAATCTTTGAGAGTGTGGTGCTGGAAAAGCACAGCAAGGTCAGGCAGCATCTGAGGACCAGTTAACTCGACGTTTTGGGCAAAAACCCTTCATCAGGAATGAGGCTGGGAGCCTCAAGGGTGGAGAGATAAATGGGAGGGGAGGGTGGGAAGTTAACTGAGGGTGCAATAGCTGGATAGAGGTGGGGATAAGGTGACGGGTCAGAGGGGAGGGTGGAGCAGATAGGTGGGAAGGAAGATGGACAGGAAGGACGGGTCATGAGGCTGGCGCTGAGCTGGAAGGTTGGAACTGGGATAAGGTGGGGGGAGGGGAAATGAGGAAACTGGTGAAATCCACATGGATGCCATGGGGTTGGAGGGTCCTAAGGCGAAAGGGGTTCTTTCTCCAGGCGTCGGGTGGTAAGTGAGTGGCAATGGAGGAGGCCCAGGACCTGCATGTCCTTGGCGGAGTGGGAGGGGGAGTTGAATATTCAGCCATGGGATGGTGGGGTTGGTTGGTGCGGGTGTCCTGGAGATGTTCTCTGAAGCGGTCCGTGAGGAGGCGTCCAATGTAGAGGAGACTGCATCAGGAGCAACAGATAGAACAAATGATATTGGTGGATGTGCAGGTGAAACTTTGATGGATGTGGAAGGCTCCTTTGGGGCCTTAGACGGAGATGAGGTGGGGGAGGTGTGAGCTCAAGTTTTGCAGTTCCTGCGGTGGCAGGGGAGGGTGGGTTGTTGGGGGTGGGGGACGTGGACCTGACGAGGTAGTCGCAGAGGGAACGGTCTTTACGGAAAACGGATCGGGTGGGGAGGAAAATATATCTCTGGTGGTGGGGTCCATTTGTAGGTTGTGGAATGGCGGAGGATGATGCAGTATAGGGAGGTTGGTGGGGTGGAAAGTGAGTACTGGAGGGGTTCTGTCCTCGAACACCACCCTTCCAATTGCAAACAGTTCCACCACAGAACACATCAGATGGCCTCCTTCTTTAAAGACTGCAATTTCCCCTCCCACGAGGTTGATGATGCCCTCCAATGCATCTCATCTGCATCCTGCACCTCTGCCCTCAAACCCCACCCCTCCAACCACAGCAAGGACAGAACCCCCTGTTCCTCACCTTCCACCCCACCAACTGCTGTACACATCGCATCATCCTCCACCATTTCTGTCACCTACAAAAGGGCCCTACCACCAGAGATATATTTCTCTCCCCAAGCCGATCTGCTTTCCGCAAAGACCATTCCCTCCGCAACTACCTGGTCAGGTCCACCCTAACAACCCACCCTCCCCTCCCGGCACCTTCCCCTGCCACCGCAGGAATTGCAAAACCTGCGCACACACCTTCCCCCTCACCTCTATCCAATCCCCCAAAGGAGCCTTCCACATCCATCAGAGTTTTACCTGCACTTCCACACACGTCATTTACTGTATCCGTTGTTCCCGATGCAGATTAGGAAGGCAGGATGCCGACTCGCAGAGCACTTCAGAGAACATCTCAGGATACCTGCCCCACCACCCCATGCTTCCCCTCCCATTCTACTGAGGACATGCTGGTCCTGGGCCTCCTCCACCACCACTCCTTCACCACCCAAGCCTGGAGGAAGAAAGCCTCAGCTTCCACCTGGGACCCTCCAATCCCACAGCATCAATGTGGACTTCACCAGTTTCCTCATTCCCCCCCCCTTACCCCAGTTCCAAACTTCCAGCACAGCACCATCCTCATGACCGGTCCTACCTGTCCATCTTCCTTCCCACCTATCCGCCCCACCCTCCCCTCTGACCTAATCACTTTTACCCCCACCTCCATCCACCTATTGCACTCTCAACTACCTTCCTCCCAGCCCCACTCCCCTCCCATTTATCTCTCCACCCCCAAGGCTTCCAGCCTCATTCCTGAAGAAGGGCTTTTCCCTGAAACGTCGATTTTCCTGCTCCTTGGATGCTGCTTGACCTGCTGTGCTTTTCCAGCACCACACTCTCAACCTAATCTCCGGTACTCACTTTCACCACAATATTAATTCTTCCAAGCTACCACTAAAGTAAGCTTAATAAACAGGTTTTTATCACATTGCCTAATGACAGTCTTTGCTGTGTACAATTGGCTGCCATGTTTCCTACATTACAATACATTTCATAAGTACTTAATTAGCTGTAAAGTATATTGGGATGTACTGGCATCATGAAAGAACCAAACAGAGTCATAGAGATGTACAGCACGGAAACAGACCCTTCGGTCCAACCCGTCCATGCTGACCAGATATCCCAACCCAATCTAGTCCCATCTGCCAGCACCCAGCCCATATCCCTCCAAACCCTTCCTATTCATATACCCATCCAAATGCCTTTTAAATGTTGTAATTGTACCAGCGTCCACCACTTCCTCTGGCAGGTCATTCCATACACGTACCACCCTCTATGAAAATGTTGCCCCTTAGATCTCTTTTATATCTTTCCCCTCTCACCCTAAACCTATGCCCTCTAGTTCTGGACTCCCCGACCCCAGGGAAAAGACTGTGTCTATTTACACTATCCATGCCCCCTCATAATTTTGTAAACCTCTATAAGGTCACCCCTCAGCCTCCGACGCTCCAGGGAAAACAGCCCCAGCCTGTTCAGCCTCTCCCTGTCGGTCAAACCCTCCAACCCTGGCAACATCCTTGTAAATCTTTTCTGAACCCTTTCAAGTTTCAAAACATCTTTGCGAGAGGAAGGAGACCAGAATTGCACGCAATATTCCAACAGTGGCCTAACCAGGAGGAGGAATAAGCCCTTTTCAGCACACTCCTTCAATCAATATGATCAGAGCTGATCAATTACCTCCACGTTATCTTCCCACAGCATGACTATATCCCTCAATTCCCTTCATACCCAAAAATCTATCAATCTCTGTCATTCTTCTATACTCCAGGAAATATTGGCCAATTCTCCTCACTCTGTCTTCAAAGGAGAATCACCCCAGTAATCAGTCCACTTTATTGCATTTCCTCCAAGGCAACTATATCCTTCAGTTGGTAAGGAAATCAAAACTATACACATATTACTCCAGTTACCAAGGCCTTGTGTAAGGCTAGGAAGACTTTTTAACTCTTATAAACTGCAGAATTGGGCTGAGAGGTGGCAAATGGAGTTCAATGCAGCTAACTGTGAGGTGATGCACTTTGGGAAGAATAACAGGAAGGCAGAGTACTGGGCCAGTGGAAAGATTCTTGGGAGTGTGGATGTGCAGAGTGATCTTGGAGTCCATGTGCATAGGTCCCTGAAAGTTGCCACCCAGGTGGATAATGCTGTTAAGGAGGCATATGGTGTGTTAGGTTTCATTCGTAGAGGGATTGAGTTTCGGAGCCATGCTGTCATGCTACAACTGTACAAAACGCTAGAGCGGCCGCACTTGGAATATTGTGTACAATTCTGGTCGTCCCACTACAGGAAGGATATGGAAGCATTGGAAAAGGTGCAGAGGAGATTTACCAGGATGTTGCCTGGTCTGGAGGGAAGGTTTTATGAGGAAAGGCTGAGACACTTGGGTCTGTTCTCATTGGAAAGAAGGCGGCTAAGAGGGAATTTGATAGTACAAGATGATCAGAAGATTAGATAGGGTAGACAGTGAAAGTCTTTTTCGTAGGATGATGATGTCAGCTTGTACAAGGGGGCAAAACTACAAATTGAGGGGTGATAGGTTTAAGACAGATGTCAGAGGCAGGTTCTTTACTCAGAGAGTGGTAAGGGCGTGGAATGCCTTACCTGCCAATGTAGTCAACTCAGCCACATCAGGGAGATTTAAACAATCCTTAGATAAGCACATGGATGATGATGGGACAGTGTAGGGGGATGAGCTGAGAATAGTTTACAGATCGGTGCAACATCGAATGCCAAAGGGCCTATTCAGCACTGTATTGTTCTATGTTGTGTTGCCATAGTTTTACCAGACCATAAAGGCTGCTCTCCCATTAGAGAGAGAAGCAACTGGTGGTGATTTAACCTGAGGGCCACCAGTCCTCAGGTGAGGGAAGAGGTTGAGAAGGAGAGTCCTTCATGGTAACTACAAACCAGTGATAGGAATTGAACCCATCACACTGCTCTTCAAACCAACCCTCCAGTCAACTGAGCTCAACTGATCCCACCTTTATATTAGGCACCATAAAAATGTAGGTCTGTCTTTTAAAATGGAAAGCTACAGTAATTTTACAAGACCTAGCTCCCAGCCTGCAGCTTTGTCTGTGACAAGCCTAAGTGCTGATGACAGAATTGGCCCTATAGTGTTATTAGCCTCAGAATTAGCTTAATAGCAGCATAATTCCCTTCTTAATTCCTGCTTACAAAAGTCAATTCAATGAAACCACAATGTATTTTAGTTAATGATGACGAGTGATTGGAAGTGAGTAAAAGGCCATAATGTAATGTCACATGTTTTCCACAAAGCAATCAATAATTATTCACAATAAGAATACTGTTCACAATAACTGGTTTAGGCACCAGTTAAACATTGATGTTAATTTACTGCGTAACTATTCTGCACACACAATTAGATGAACAGAGTGGATTGAGCTGAAGAATGAGGGTGTTGAAGTGTGGGGAAGCTGGTAATACGGAGGTTTACAAGAATGGATTTATACACAAACTAAATTTATCACCAATAGACTGGAAAATTGTGGAAATATGCAACACATAATATCTTGGGGTCACCTGTAGGAGACACATTTGCTCATAAAATGCTGAGTTTTTAATCCAAATTTGCTAATGTGCCAAAATTGGTCAGAGGGAATGTTGTGATGAGGACATAAAGAACCTGCATGGGGATAAACAGGATGAGTGACTGGCAGGTGGAGTCTAATATAGGAAAGTGAGAGATTATGCATTTTGGTAGAATTTATCAAAAGGCAGACTATCATTTAAATGGAGAGAGACTCCAAAATAAAAGTGCAGTGGAGAGCGATCTGGGTATTCTTGTGCATGAAACACAAAACATTAGCATGCAGGTGCAGCAAGTCATTAAGAAGGCAAATGAAAATTTGATTTTTATTGTCAGGGGGTTGAATTTTAAAACTAGTTACAATTGTACAAGCGTTGGTGAGGATGGACCTGGAGTACTGTGTGCAATTTTGGTCCCTGTATTTAAAAAACTATGTACTGGCATTGGAGGCAGTTCAAAAGAGTTTCACTCAGTTGATTCCTGGGATGAAGGGGTTGACTTATCAGGTGAGTCTTTATTCATTCGAGTGTAGAAGAATGAGGGGTGATCTGGGGTGATCTTATTGAAATATACAAGATTCTGAGAGGACTTGATCAGGTAAATATTGAAAAGTGTTTCCACTGGTGGGGTCACAGTTACAGAATAAAGGGGCATTCATTTTTTTAAAAAAGTGAAGAAATTACTTCTTGCTGATGGGAGTGAATGTCTAGAATCCTCTACCCGAGAGAGTTGTGAAGACTAGATCACTAAATATTTAAAGGAAAGGTAGATAGATTTTTGAAATGTTGAGGGCCGGCAGGAAAGAGACGTTGAGACCTGTGGCAGATCAGCCACAATCTTGTTCAATATTGAGACAGCCCTGAGGGGCTGAATTGCCTGATTCTGCTCCTATTTCTTAAGTTATTATGCAGCATTTTCCAAGGTGGCCAATATTCGCCTTTTGGTTTTTTTTTTGGTAGCTGATTTCAAAGATCAGTGTTAGAACAGGATCTTCAGAAATGGTGCTCCACATAAGCACCATTCCTTACTGGGAGCACTTGGTATGGGATTGAGTCTTTGAGGTTATTTAACAGCAATGTAACTTTGTGGCCTTAAAGATTATAGCAAAATAGTCAACCTTTATGGCACTCTGTAACAATCTTAGCTCCCTTCCCCAATAAGACAAAGTGACATTTGACTTGGAGTGAGCATCTCACCTTCTGGAATAGGTTTCAATTGCCGCTGACTCATCTCTTTCTGCAATTTTGATGGCCGTCCACGACGTCTAGGTGTCGGTGGCAAAAAGCATACACTCTGAGGAGCACTATCGCAACGACGAGACTTGACCTTTGGTTTGGTCACAGTGGAGCCAACTTCGAGAGAAGTGGGGATCAGGGTCTCGCAAGGAGCAGCGGGGTCCATCGAGTCTGCAGACTGCCCATCAAATGGAACATCCACGTGTAGCATCAGAGAAAGCAGAAGAGAATGAAGAGAGAGTGGTGAGCAGAGTCATGTACTGCTAAAAACCTAGGCTGCACCATCACACAGGCCCCAAGAGGAGAGTTCATCAGAACACTTTAGATTTCATTTGAGAAACATTTAGAAACATAAAGCTTCCTCACATGGCAGTGTTGAGGTTTTCAAAATTCATTGGTAGGATGTGGCTGGCCAGCATTTATTGCCCGTCCCTAGTTGCCCTTGAGAAGGTAGTGGTGAGCTGTTTTCTTGAACCGCTGCAGTCCAGAGTGAAGGCACTACTGACACAAACTGGAGGGGCCCCTATGTTTGGTTTCCGTTCTGAATTGAATTTCAGACATTTGAAGTCTTAATACTCTGCACTGGGGAACTAAGAGATAACAGTCAGGGCAGTAACTCTTCACAGAAGCAACTGGTATGGTTCACAAAAGTAGCATTCGTTGGGCAACCAAAGATTGCAGTAAATGGGCCTGACCAATAAAAACTGATTGTGGGCAAGATTGACCTTTTGGGGGAGAGAAGTACAAGACATTCCATGACTGTGAGTAAGGCTATTTTGGGGTAAGGCTTGAGGACACATTGGCCAGACTGACATCTCAGGAATGGACACTTGGGTGCAGTAGTGGAGATCAGCGTGAGGAACCACCTGGCTGTGGTGTCGAGGACAGCTCCTTCAACAGTGAGCCCACAATTTGCCAATCCCATTTTCAAGGAAGGACTCCTTGCTTCTGATGTGTATTGATCATTTACCATGCTTTGAAAATCAGGCTTTTACTTCCTCAACACCCTTTTCTTGTTAATGTTCTCCCCTTCTTCTGTTGGAGGTGTTGCTGCATTCCTGCTCCACAGTTCCCTTCTCTACCTTCCTCATGGGCCAATGCCTCATTTGTGACTTTGCATATTAAAGTGTCAGCAACGCTGACAGCCTTGTAGCTACTAAGTCAGCTCATCGCATAATGGAGTAAATCGCTGTATCATTCTAGGATTTTATGATTGCCTGACATCACTCACTCCTTCCAGCAGAGGTTGCTAGATAGTCACTAGGAGTTACCTACACCCGCTGTTGAGACCACTTCTCAACTTGCTTGGGATCTATTGCTCTGTATTCACTGCTTTAACCAGCTGGACCGCTTGGAGAGGAATCAGTCTCACTAACAGAACAAAATTCCAAATGGCAGTGGTTGTTACTGGGCAATATAGTGGCTCAGTGTTTAGCACTGCTGCCTCACAGCGCTAGGGGCCCAGGTCCAATTCCAGCCTCGGGTGACTGTCTGTGTAGAGTTTGCACATTCTCCCCATGTCTGCATCAATTTCCTCCCACAGTCCAAAGACGTGCAGATTGGCCATGCTAAATTATCCATAATGTGCAGGCTAGGTGGATTAGTAACGGGAAATGTGGAGTTTGGAGGTTGGGGGGTGGGGGTGGGGGCGGGGAAGTGTTGGTTCCATATGGGCTGTTCCTCGTGAGGGGATCAGTGTGGACTCGATGGGCCGAAAAGCCTGTTTCCACTGTAGTGATTCTATGTCTTCAGGAGGATGTGCAACTGCCCTACGATCATACCGAAACTTAAACACAGCTGTTAATGTTTCCTTATCAAATCACAGATTTGATCTCAAGAGGTGTACTGTATCTAATGTTCTGATAAAAAGTCACTAGACTCAAAATGTTCACTCTGTTTTCTCCCCACAGATGCTGCAAGACCTGCTGGATTTCTCCAGCAACTTCTGTTTTTATTGGGTAAGTGCTCGGGTTTCTTGTTTTAATTCAGGTAAAAGGTGCTAGTCTTGGGTTATATCTAACACTTCACATTTTTTGTCTCCAGTGTCAGACACATGCCCAGATCAGGTATGAACCTCAGCTATATAAGACCATAAGCAAAAGAAGGAGGATTGGACCATTTGGCCCCTCGAGTTCAACAATTCAACACGATCATGGCTGATCTTTGGCCTCAACTTCCCTTTCCTGTCCACTCCCCATGTCCCTTGAATTTTCATGTACTCATTCACAGAATGTGGGTGTCGGTAGCTAGGCCAGACTTTATTACTCATTCCTAATATTCCTGAAGAAGGTGGCGATGTGCTGCCTACATTAACTGTTGCAATCCATATGGCGTAGGTACACCCACAATGCTGTTAGGGATTTTGACCCAGAAACAGTGACAAAATGGCAATATGGTTCCAAGTCATATAATTCCCCTCCCACCCAGTTATACACTCTTTCACCCTCTTCTGTTGGGTACGGGATGTATAAGTTTGAATACACATGTAAATAGATTCAAGAACAGCTTCATTGCTGCTATTATAAAAGTTCTGAATGGACCTCTCAAATGTTAATTCTGATCTCTCTCTCTCTCTCTCTCTCTCTCTCTGTGAATGTAACACTGTGTTCTGCTACTCTAATGCACTTTGTATGGTACGATCTGCCTGTATAGCCCGCAAAACACCACTTTTCACTGTATCGTGGTACATGTGACAACAATAAATCAATCAAGTCAGGATGGTATGTGGATAAGAGGGGAACTTGCAGGTGGTGGTGCTTCCACGTATCTGCTGCCCTAGTCTTTCTAGGTGATAGAGGTTGCAAGTTGGGAAGGTGCTTTTGAAGAAGCCTTAGTGGTTACTACCATAATCTCGTGCTGCTGCCACTGTGTGTCAGCGGTGGAAGGAGTGACTGCTTTGGGTGTGAAAGGAGTGCCAATCTAGTAGGCTGTTTTGCCCTGGATGGAACTGAGCTACATGAGTGTTGTTGGAACCACGCCCATCCAAGTAAGTGAAGAGTATTCCATCCTGACTAGTACCTTGTACGCAGTGGACAGGCACCGGGGAGTCAAGAGATGAATTTACTCGCTGCAGGATTCCTCGCCTCTGATTTGCTCTCATAGCCACCATATTTACATGGTGAGTACAGTTCAGTTGCTGGTGAATGGTAGCCCTCCCTCAGGCTGTTGATAATGAGGATTCAGTGGTGGTAACACCATTGAATGTTAAGGGGAAATGTTTAGATTATTTTGTGTTGGAGGTTGTTTATTTACCCATATTATGCTTCTGTCTATTAACCAATCCTCTATCCATGTTAATATATTATCCTGTAAATCTAATGAGCCCATATCTTGCATATTAACGTCTGATATGGCAACTTGTCAAAAGCCTTTTGGAAATCCAAGTATACAACATTTGTTGGTTTCCCTTTATCTACACTCCCCCTACTAGTTACATCTTCAAAGAAACTCCAATTTTATCAGACATGATTTCTCTTGTATAAAAGCATACTGACTTTGTGTGAACATACTCTGGCTTTCTGAGTATATTGTTAAGGGTTCTTTAATGTTCGAATAAAGCTACCTTTAGCTTTTAGACTCTGTCCAAAAAATGTGCCATATTTCAAGAAAGATCCAGTATTGAACATTTTCCATTGCCTGCATGAGTCATCATTCAGGCTTTTCTGAGTGAGGTTGATCATTAAATAATGTTTGAGTAATTATGTAAAGCCCACTAGGAGCTGGACTGAGACAACCCAAATGCAGTTAATGCTCTGGCAGTTATCAATCCAGCCAAGATTCAGAGGTGAAAAGCTACCACTGACTCAGTCAATGTTTTTAAAAAAACCTCACTTCCACTCATATCCTTCTTTCTCCCTCCAGCATTCAAAACAGCAAACCAAATACCTGTGATGATGTAAACTCAGGAGATGTAAGTGGCTTTAGTCCATCTTGGTTCAGCTGACTTGTATCAGAATCCAGTCTCTGGGATTGATTCTGTTGTGAAGAAAATGGCAGATGGGTAATCGATGAGGAATCGCAGGGTGTTCTAGGTAAAAGGCTGAACCACTGTCCATGTTTCTCAGCACACTCTTTGACACTTTGCTCTGAGTTTGGGATGCTAAGATCAAACAGCTTCCGATTGCTGGCCAGCAGCACTTCTGGGGAGATAGTACTCGGGTTATCTTTGTTAGAGCTGCAGTGAGGTGTAGGAAGGGAAAGGTTTGACACAGAGTTCTGTAGGATGCTCAGCCAGGCTAAAAAAACACCCGACTGGTCAATGTTTTGAGGAGTCTGACTGGTGGAATGGGAGTCTTGGATAGCATCACTGGAATGTTTGGCATATGCAGCATCTTGCAACTTTGGATTTTCTGGGTTGACCAGTTCGGCGTCACATATTCCCTGCTGGTTATCTGCTGGCTGACCCAGAGTGGTTGGATTCTTGTCAGCTACCTCGCTCGCCTCCACTTTAATTGGGGCATTCTCCAAAAGCTTGCTCTTTTCTGCTTCCAACTCTTCAGTGCCTGATGGAAAGGAAGGTCAAGACTAAAATATGACATCTCCTCAACAAAAATACATTTTGTAGATCACAATGCTGGCTATGCCCAATAAGCGTAGAGTTCAAACCCCAACTTTCCTCCCTCCCAAGCCTGCTGTTTATTCCTGTTCATTACACTTGTTTTCCCTTCTCTTTTAAAAGCAGTAATTCATGCCAGGGCACATGACGATGGGCAGAGTTTTTGGAAAGTATGTGTATGGAGAGTGCCAGAGGAAGTGGTGGAGGCTGGTACAATTGAAACATTTAAAAGGCATTTGGATGGGTATATGAATAGGAAGGATTTAGAGGGACGTAGGCTGGGTGCTGGCAGGTGGGACTAGATTGGGTTGGGATATGTGGTCGGCATGGACGGGATGGACCGAGGGGTCTGTTTCCGTGCTGTACATCTCTATGACTCATTCAGATGCCTCTCAGGCCACCACTTACTATGCCTAGACCTGGTATGGCTTTGACAGGCTGAATGGCCCACTTCTGTGCCGTTAATTACTTTGTCATACAAGGTGAGGGGGCAGTGGGGTAAGGTATCAGAGGCCTGCTGGGAAATCTGGAACCTTCGCCCAGTGCCTTTCGTTCAGGGGCTGAGTAGGGCAGAAGAAAGGAGAGAATAGGTTAGGAGAATTGGCCATGCTAAATTGCTCATTGTGTAAGTTATTAGTCAGGGGTAAACATAGGGGAGTGGGTTATTCTTCGGAGAATTGTTGTGGACTTCTTGGGCCAAAGGGCCTATTTATACGCTGTAGGGATTCTAATTCTAATTCTTAGCTTTAGGGGGCGGCACAGTGGCTCAGTAGTTAGCACTGCTGCCTCACAGCACCAGGGACCTGGATTCGATTCCAGCCTTCGGTGACTGTCTGTGTGGAGTTTGCACATTCTTCCTGTGTCTGCGTGGGTTTCCTCCCACAGTCCAAAATGTGCAGGTCAGGTGAATTGGCCATGCTAAGTTGCCCAGAGTGTTAGGTGCATTAGTCAGAGGGAAATGGGTCTGGGTGGGTTACTCTTCGGAGGGTCGGTGTGGACTTGTTGGGCCAAAGGGCCTGTTTCAACACTGTAGGGAATCTAATCTAAACTAAATATTAGGCAATAAATGATTAAATCATCAATTTTGGCAGAAAAATTATAGACAAGTGTCTCACAGCATCAAATTCCCTGAAATGGAAACAGTATTTTACCACAGAACAGTTGGCATTGTCAGTCTTACCTAGCGAACCCTCAGAGCCTTCCACAAACACCCCACAGAGGTGGGGAAAAACCCAGTAGCGTCGCCTGAAACGGTCCTGCCCCAATAACAAGGCACGTAGTGTCTGGGAGACTTGAAGCAGCTTCCGTGCAAAAAAACTTTGTCGCTATGGATACAAGCAATTACGACATTGATTACCAAACAACAATGACAGACACTTTTGCTGTGCTCTGGTATAAAGGAAACCAGCTCTGATCACTTTACAGGGAGAAGATGATGGACAATAAGCAAAGGAGATAAAAATCAACGTGATTGTGTGTGGTGTATTTGTGCATCTATTTATGTGTTCATGTACAAGTGCTGAGAGGGTTTTTAAGGCTCTTGATAATGGCGTATGGAATTAAGAGGAATTAGTTGCATGGATACCAAGATAGTCAGAGGCCAGAAAGCAAATTGTAAGGATAAAGGAGACTGCATCAGAAGTGATGAGCTGTGTCACGCAAGGTTTTATGTTAAGCCTGCTCTTATTCACTGTTTACATAAGTCAGTGAGATTGAGAACTGAAGAAAACAAGGTCAAAATTTGCTAATAAAATCAAATTGACTTAGCAAACTGTAATGATGCCGGTTATATATTGTTTTTCGAACTTGTTTATCAAGAAGATGTGGTGTATATTCAATAGTTCGTTGCCAATGATGGAGAAGTTACAATTGCAAGGAAAGACTCAAGAAGGAAGGGTTCTTTTTGTAAAGTAGCAGCTCATCGGAAGTTGAAAGATAACCCAATAATAAGGAGTTGGAGTAGGCCATTCAGTTCTTCAAGCCTGCTCTACCAATCAGTGTGGCCGATCCAATTACAGCCTTAGTCATGGTTAGTTACGCAGGCACAGCAAGTAATTCGGACAGCTAAGGGATTCTATAATAATGTAAGTATCATTGATCACAAGGGAAACTGAATACAAACATCGAGAAGACGGGGCATTGGTGGAACTGCATTTGGAGTGCCATTCACAGTACTGGTCTCCTTATTTAAGGATGGATGTAAATGCTTTGGAAGCAGTTCAGGGAAGGTTTATGAGACTAATACCTGGAATGGAGCGGGCAGTGTTATTATATAAGGAAAGGTTAGACAGCATAGGGCTTGCATCTGCTGGAGTTTAGAAAAGCAGGAGGTGACTTGATTGAAAAATGAAAGGTGTTGACGGATATTGACAAGAGGGATGTGGAGATGATGTTTCCTCTGGTGGGAGAATCTAGAACTAGGGGGTCATAGTTTAAAGTTCAAGGGTCAACCAATTAAAACAGAGTTGAGGCAAAACATTTTCATTCAGTGTGTTGAGTCCTTAGAGGTTTCTTCCTGAAAAGGTGGTGGAAACAGAATTTTTGACTATCTTTAAGGCAGACATACATAGATTCTGGTTAAACAAGGGGTTGAAAGGTTATCAGGGGAGGTGGGAATGCAGATTTGAGGCAATAATCAGATCAGCTCTGATCTTAGTGAATAGCAGAGTAGGCCCGAGCAGCTGAATGGCCTTCTAATTCATACGGTCAGGCTCATGTAACTCCCACTTTCCAGTTGCACTCCCCACGCCACCACTACTACCACCTAACCCTGGACTCCAGTGTTATTTAAAATTTGGTCTGACTCAGCCACAAATATGTTCAATGACCCAGCCTCCATTGTTCTCTTGGGTAGAGAATTCCAAACAACAACAACCCTCAAGTAAGGAGACCAAATTGTATGCGATAAAGGTCTTCAAAATTGTTGTGGTTCTGTTCGCCGAGCTGGGAATTTGTGTTGCAGACGTTTCGTCCCCTGTCTAGGTGACATCCTCAGTGCTTGGGAGCCTCCTGTGAAGCGCTTCTGTGATCTTTCCTCCGACATTTGTAGTGGCTTGTCTCTGCCGCTTCCGGTTGTCTGTTCCAGCTGTCCGCTGCAGTGGTCGGTATATTGGGTCCAGGTCGATATGTTTATTGATTGAATCTGTGGATGAGTGCCATGCCTCTAGGAATTCCCTGGCTGTTCTCTGTTTGGCTTGTCCTATAACAGTAGTGTTGTCCCAGTCGACCTGTCATCTGTGTGTGTGGCTACTAAGGATAGCTGGTTGTGTCGTTTCGTGGCGAGTTGGTGTTCATGGATGTGGATCGTTAGCTGTCTTCCTGTTTGTCCGATGTAGTGTTTTGTGCAGTCCTTGCATGGGATTTTATACACTACGTTGGTTTTGCTCATGCTGGGTATCGGGTCCTTTGTCCTGGTGAGTTGTTGTCTGAGAGTGGCTGTTGGTTTGTGTGCTGTTATGAGTCCTAGTGGTTGTCTGGCTGTCAGTTCAGAAATGTTCTTGCTGTATGGTAACGTGGCTAGTCCTTTGGGTTGTGGCATGTCCTCATTCCATTGTCTTTCCCTTAGGCATCTGTTGATGAAATTATGGAGGTATCTGTTTTTGGCAAATACATTGTAGAGGTGTTCTTCGTCCTCTTTTTGCAGTTCTGGTGTACTGCAGTGTGTTGTGGCCCTTTTGAACAGTGTCTTGATACAACTTCTTTTGTGTGTGTTGGGGTGATTGCTTTCGTAGCTCAGGACTTGGTCTGTGTGTGTGGCTTTCCTATATACCTTTGTGGTGAATTCTCCATTCGGTGTTCTCTCTACCATCACGTCTAGGAATGGGAGTTGGTTGTCCTTTTCTTTCTCTCTAGTGAATCGGATTCCTGTGAGTGTGGCGTTGATGATCCGGTGTGTGTTCTCTATTTCTGTCTTTTTAATGATTATAAAGGTGTCATCAACATATCTGACCCAGAGTTTGGGTTGAATTTGCGGTAAGACAGTTTGTTCTAATCTTTGCATTACCGCTTCTGCTATGAGTCCAGAGATGGGTGAGCCCATGGGTGTGCCGTTGATGTGTTCATATATTTGGTTGTTGAATGTGAAGTGTGTTGTGAGGCACAGGTCCAGTAGTTTGAGTATGCCGTCTTTGTTGATAGGTTCAATGTCCTGTTGTCTGTTCTGTATGTCCAGCAGGTTGGCTATTGTTTCTCTGGCTAGGGTTTTGTCGATAGAGGTGAACAGTGCCGTTACATCAAATGAGACCATAGTTTCTTCCTTGTCTATGTGTATATTTCTGATGATGTCCAAGAATTCCTGTGTTGACTGTATGGTGTGTCTGGATCCGCTGATCAGGTGTTTCAGTTTCTGTTGTAGTTCTTTAGCCAGTTTGGTGATGGTGTCCCTGGTAGTGATACTATGGGTCTGAGTGGGATGTCTGGTTTGTGCACTTTAAGTAGTCCATAGAATCTGGGGGTGTTGTTGCTTTCAGGTTTCATTGTGCAGGTTCCTCAGTGTGTTGTTTATCCTATTGGTGAGCTGTCGGGTGGGGTCAAACTCCCCCTTTTGGTAGGTGTTGGTATCTGCAAGTAGTTGTTGCACTTTTTGGATGTAGTCTGCTTTGTCCAGGATGACCATCATTCTGCCTTTGTCTGCTGGTAGTATGACTATGTTCTTATCGTTTCTTAGTGATTTTAGTGCTTCCCTCTCCTTGGTGTTGAGGTTATGTGTTTGTTTTTTCCTTGTTATCAGCGGTACGATACTTTGTCTCACTGTTTGTTGTGTCTCTTCTGTCAGTCCATTGTTCCTGAGTGTGCATTCTAGTGCTGCTAGGAAGTCTGCTGTCTTGGCGTCCCTGTGGTTGTAGTTGAGTCCCTTGGCCAGTATTGTTCTTTCCGTGTCTGTGAGCTGTCTGTGGGAGAGGTTTCTAACCCAGGTGTGTGTTGTGGTATCCTCTCTGTTGTGTGTTAGTTTGGCCATTTTTTCTTTTAGTGCCGTTTTTTTGCGGTGTGTGGTCCTGTTCTGTCCTATGGTCCGGGTCCATTCCTGATTGGTGGTTTTTGAAATTAACGATTTTTGGCGCGCAATTTCTTGTCTGTATTTGTGTAGTCTGTTGTGTGCGTCTGTAATCATTACCTGGATCATCCTGAATTCGTTCAGTCTGGCTGTGTGTCTGGCTTGTGGGTTGTTGACTGGTGGTCTGTATCTGACACATGGTGGAAGGATTCAACCCAAACTCTGGGTCAGATATATAGATGACACCTTTGTAATAATTAAAAACACAGAAAGAGAGAACACACACCGGATCATCAACGCCACACTCAGAGGAATCAGATTCACTGGAGAGGAAGAAAAGGACAACCAACTCCCATTCCTAGACGTGATGGTAAAGAGAACACCGAATGGAGAATTCACCACAAAGGTATACAGGAAAGCCACACACACCGACCAAGTCCTGAACTACGAAAGCAACCACCCCAACACACACAAAAGAAGTTGTATCAAGACACTGTTCAAAAGGGCCACAACACACTGCAGTACACCAGAACTGCAAAAAGAGGACGAAGAACACCTCTACAATGTATTCGCCAAAAACGGATACCCCCGCAATTTCATCAATACATGCCTAAGGGAAAGACAACGGAATGAGGACATGCCACAACCCAAAGGACTAGCCACGTTACCATACATCAAGAACATTTCTGAACTGACAGCCAGACTACTACAACTACTCATAACAGACTCATAACAGCAGACAAACCAACAGCCACTCTCAGACAACAACTCACCAGGACAAAGAACCCGATACCCAACATGAGCAAAACTAACGTAGTATACAAAATCCCATGCAAGGACTGCACAAAACACTACATCGGACAAACAGGAAGACAGTTAACGATCCGCATCCATGAACACCAACTAGCCATGAAATGACACGACCAGCTATCCTTAGTAGCCACACACGCAGATGACAAGCAACGTGAATTCGACTGGGACAACACTACTATTATAGGACAAGCCAAACAGAGAACAGCCAGGGAATTCCTAGAGGCATGGCACTCATCCACAGATTCTATCAACAAACACATCGACCTGGACCCAATATACCGGCCACTGCAGCGGACAGCTGGAACTGACAACCGGAAGCGGCAGATTCAAACCACTACAAATGTCGGAGGAAAGATCACAGAAGCGCTTCACAGGAGGCTCCCAAGCACTGAGGATGTCACCTAGACAGGGGACGAAACGTCTGCAACACAAATTCCCAGCTCGGCGAACAGAACCACAACAACGAGCACCCGAGCTACAAATCTTCTCACAAACGTTGTCTTCAAAATTACGAGAGGATAAATACTGATACTTTGTTTTGCTGGCTGAATGATTCAAAATTTTCTACCACAAACCACTACTCAATCAGAGCCTTTGCTTTTCTTTTAACGTTCTACAGATTAATAATTACTCACCTTACTGAGTTTCTCGATCTGACGATTTAATTCAGCAATGCTGGCAGAAGGATGATCATCCATCTAAGAAGGGCAGTTGAGAGGCATATATTAACAGCGAGAACTAACAGATACACCGTCTTATTCATTGTTTTAGACTATTCTTTTGCTGCAGTTTTTTATTCTTAGTTTTCTGACCTATCATTCTCTGCACCACAAACCTCAAGCACGCTGCTTGTGAACTGACCATGAAAAAGTGCTTATCAATTCGGATTAAATATGTCACATCATTCCCACGGCTCAGTCGGATGGCTGGTGTGTGTGTATAATGAATATATATTGCTGAGACGCATTTGGAGGCTTCCTTACAAGATTCAGCTCAACCCAATTGTTCAGATAGTGTAGACAGAGCTTTACCCTGTGCTGTCACAGAGTGTTTGATGGGGACAGTGTAGAGGGATCTTTACTCTGTATCTAACCCCATGCTGTCCCTGTCCTGGGAGTGTTTGATGGGGGAGAGTGTAGAGAGAGCTTTACTCTGTATCTAACCCCATGCTGTCCCTATCCTGGGAGTGTTTGATGGGGGGGGAAACAGTGTAGAGAGAGCTTTACTCTGTATCTAACCCTGTGCTGTCCCTGTCCTGGGAGTGTTTGAGTGGGGGGAATGGGGGAGACAGTGTAGAGACAGCTTTACTCTGTATCTAACCCCATGCTGTCCCTGTCGCTGGGAGTGTTTGGGGGGGGGGGGAACGGTGTAGAGGGAACTTTACTCTGTATCTAACGCTGTGTTGTCCCTGTCCCTGGGAGTGTTTGATGGGGAGAGTGTAGAGAGAGCTTTACTCTGTATTTAACCCTGTGCTGTCCCTGTCCTGGGAATGTTTGATGGGGTACAGTGTAGAGGTAGCTTTACTCTGTATCTAACTTTTTGCTGTCGCTGTCGTGGGAGTGTTTGAGGGGACAGTGTAAACAGGGCTTTACCCTGTACTGTCCCTGGAGAGTGTTTGATGGGGACAGTGTAGAGGGATCTTTACTCTGTAACTAACCCTGTGCTGTCCCTTTCCTGGGAGTGTTTGATGGAGCTTTACTCTGTATCTAACCTCATACTGTTCATATCCAGGGAGTGTTTGATGGACACTGCATAGAGAAAGATTTACTGTGTGTCTCACCCTGTGCATCAAATATTTCCCAGAGTGATCTGCAGAGAAGGGTGTTTTCAGGGGTTGGTGGTAGAGTGACTTCAGTTCACTTTTGTATACCTGACAGTACCAATCATAGACAGCCGCTAGAGGAAGTGTTCCTATCTTTGCTGCATCAGCTAGGGAAGGGATATTGCATAAAAAGGAAACTAGACAAAGGGAAAAGGAATTGGTGGCTTAAGGAAACAGCCTAAAATATAATTTAACCTTAATCATTCCATCAATCTTTCTTTCTGATGATTTATCTTTCGTTTCCTCCTTCACAATCTCCTCGGCCCTTGTGCTTGCTGCTATACTGTTGTGGCCTTCTTCAGGACAGAGGCCTTGCTTTCGCCTCTTGCTGTCCACAATGCTATCGGCCTCCTGAATTCCTTTCTTCTTTGCCAGAGCTCTCTTTAACCTACCAGGAGAAATGAACAATTTTTTTTAAAAAAGCCTTTCACCTTAGTTTTTGTCCTGTTAACGATAAGCAGGGAATCAGAACCCAGAGCTTGGTGATTGTCTGAAATGCAGTGTGGCAAGAATAAGACAAGATCTTCACTTGTGGCAAGGCTGACAAACAAAACAATTCGTTGCATGCAAGTAACTTGAAATAACGCCAACCTACCAGTTTCTCCCTGTCAGGAATCTGCCGCAAGGGAAGGCAAGGGTGCAACAGTAATGTAGGTGGATGAGCAAACCCAGGCCAATGCTCTGGGGACAGAGGTTCGAATCCCACTATAGCAGATGGTGGAATTTGAATTTCTTTAAAAACTGAAATAAAGAGCTTGCCTAATTTGCAATCTTGTTGATTTGTCTTAAAAACCCACCTTGTTCACTGTGCCCTTTAAATAAAGAAATTTGCCATCCCCACTTGGCCTGGCCTACGGATGACCCCAGACTCACAGCAATGTGTCTGACTCTTAACTGCCCTTTGGGAAATTAGGGATGGACAAAAAATGCTGCTCTGGCTAGTGATGCTTACATCCCACGAACAAATAAAAAAAAATCATTTTTGCGCTACAGCAAGGAAGCTACCAGAATAAACCAAATGTGGGCTTAGGTTGGGGGGAGGGGAGAGGCGCGCAAATCATACACACACAAACACACACACACACACAAACCTAGTGGCTGCTGAGGCCAATTGTCATCAGCTCCCCCTGCCCTGCTGAGATCTGTCAACCCAGGCCTGCGATTGAACCAGAAACCTTTTGGTGTCTATGGCTCTGCAATGCTTCAGGCAACACATGACCCAGCAGGAGAACGGAGATGGTGATTTGTGACATTGTGAGAATTCTGGATTGGAGGAGACACTGAGCTTATGGAAAAAAGCTTAATTAACAGCTAGTCCTGCTGCAACACTTGGTTAATGAGTGTGTACAAAAGAAAGTACATATGAGTTCAGAACTGTCACACATACCGAGGAAATGAGCATTTGATGATGATTCATAGCTTGAAAAATGGTCAGAGTAAGAAGGCACCAAATTATGATCCAGGTTCACATGCACAATTCAGCACTCTGTTAATCATAGAATCCCTACAGTGTGGAAACAGGCCCTTCGGCCCAACAAACCCATACCAACCTACTCTACATTTACTCCTAACTAACACATCCCTGAACACTATGGGGCAATTTAGCATGACCAATTCACTTAACCTGCACATCTTTAGATTGTGGGAGGAAACCAGAGCACCCAGTTGAAACCAACGCAGACACGGGGAGAATGTGCAAACTCCACACAGACAGTTGCCCAAGGCTGGAATCGAACCCAGGACCCTGGTGCTGTGAGGCAGCAGTGCTAACCACTGAGCCACCATGCCCACACCCTCAATCCTAAATTGCCTCAATCTTAATGGTGCCACATTGGAAGAGGTACTCAACACCAGAATGTTTCTCGTACCAAAGGCTTCGGAGGCAGATTACAATTAAAAACCAAGGTCCAGTTATCGCAGCCTCCTTGTCACACATGGTCTTGACCAGCTCAGACACCAGACTGCATGTCACTCATTCATTTGCTGTTGTTATCACAGTTTCAGTGTTGCATTGGGAAGAAACAGGAAAGAGAATATAAATTAGCATACTTTGTTTTAAGAAGGAATCCCTGAGGTCCAGATCCACTCATTATGATAAAACCTTTTTTGGTGCTTCTAAAGGGACTGGAAATGGAATACCTTACCTCCTCAGTTTGCCATCCACGATCCACTTGTTCTTCCGAATGTTGGCACGATGATCTATGTTTTTATCTATTTCCCTGCACAGATCAAATCAAGAGCCACGCTTTAATATCATCGCTTTCTTCATGCTTTGCATATTGTCTTTAGATTCTTTTTCTCAATTATCTAGTTCCTTCTTCCAGGTGCTCCATTCCGATTGGCTGTTTTGAGAGCAGCCATTGCAGCTATGAGGAGTTTGGCTCAGGCCGGTTTCTCCTCCAATAGGCTCCTAACCCAACTTACAAAGCACAAGGATAAGGGCTCACACTCACTCAAGTTAGGCACTAATTTCAACCGTGTTGGAACTAGCCCAGAGACAAAATGCAAAATCAATTCAGTCACTGGAGCCTGGACACTATGAAGGGTTAGCTCCAGAAGAGACACCTGAACTGTTCTGGTAATTCACACCAGAGCCAGCAAGAGAGAAAATGACAAAGATCTGCTAACTCAGTACAGACTATGAAATGACCTCGAGAAGGGCTCATGCCCGAAACGTCGACTCTCCTGCTCCTTGGATGCTGCCTGACCTGCTGCGATTTTCCAGCAACACATTTTCAGCTCTGAAATGACCTCTCCCTTTTTCAAAAATGTGTCAGCAGAGCCAGTATTAACTACAATCAATGGCTGGCTCTTCTGCAAGTTAAGCAAGTACCACGTTTTGCCTCCTACCTTATCACTATGCTGCTCCCCAGCAGC
This sequence comes from Chiloscyllium punctatum, assembly GCF_047496795.1. Classification (NCBI taxonomy): domain Eukaryota; kingdom Metazoa; phylum Chordata; class Chondrichthyes; order Orectolobiformes; family Hemiscylliidae; genus Chiloscyllium; species Chiloscyllium punctatum. The sequence continues at coordinate 20,318,699 of NC_092791.1, read as the reverse complement.
TCATTGACGAGGAAGGCTAGCACTGCTGCCTTTTTCTCAGAGCAGTGTGCCTGGAATGATTTGCTTTTCAGCCCTTCACAAAGCTCTGTTTCAGCACCGTAAGACTCCAGGAAAATCCGCAGCACTTCTGACACATTATCCCGGTTGATTCCAATATCACAGATTCGTTGCCCAAGAAATGTTACTGACTGGAAAAGTGAAGGATTTGATTGATTACACACCACATATGGGAAAGCTACATATACAACATGTAAAGTATAAAGCTTGCTTCAGCTCAATATGCAGGACTATAGATCATAGAATAGTATAACACAGGAACAGGCCCTTCAGCCCACCATGTCTGTGCCAACCATGATGCCATTCTAAACTAATCCCATCTGCCTACACATGGTCCGTATCCTTGACCGTTCATTTGTCTGTCTAAATGCCTCTTAAATGTTGCCGTCATATCTGCTTCTCCCACCTCCTTTGGCAATACTTTCCAAGCACCTACCCACACCTCTGTGTAAAAAGACTCTGACTGACCCCATCTTATCCATGCCTCGCAATTTTATATGCTTCTCTCAGCTCAACCCCCACCCTCCTAAACTCGAGTCAAAACAACTTTTGAAAAGCCTTTCACCTCAGTTTGTGTCCTGTTAACAATATGCAGGGCATCAGAGCCCAGTGCTTAATGAATTCAGGGACTTGCATCCACCCCAAGATCCGTTCTTGTATCAATTCTACTACAGGTCCTGCCACTTGCTGTATATTTTTCTCTTGCATTTGGCCCCCCCAAAATGTATCACCAACTCCATCTTTCTCTGCCCAACTTTCCAACTGATCTGTATGCTGCTGTATCCTTCGACAACCTTCCTCACTATCCGCAACTGTTGTCCATGTTGACAACATCCACTGCCCTGCTCTCATCAATCAACTTTGTCACTTCTTTAAAAAAACTCAATGAAATTTGAGAGACAAGACCTTCCCCCTTACATGCTGACTATTCCATACAAGTCCATTTGTTTCCAATAATAGAATCTTGCTATACTGTAAGAGATTGCACAGGACATAACATATATGGTGAAGTCTTAATGCACAATAAACAATGCTCAAAAGGTTGAAGTTAGAGTAGGAGTGTGTGTGTGTGTCTCTCTCTCTCTCTCTCTCTCGGTGGGGGGGGGGGGGTAAATGGGGTTTCTAGGACCATAGCAGGTCACAGAGCGAACAGCTAAGAGCAACTCTGATTACAAATTTCTTAATTAGAAGGAAGACTCTTTGCCAATTCACCCTATCAAGGCCCTTGCTTATTTAAAAACCTCAATAAACTCTCCTCTTAGACTTCTCTGCTTCAGTGCAAATCAGATTCTCAAATTTCTCTGTATAACTAGTTGCCATCTTTCGCATCATCCTGATGAACCTATGCTGTCCACCCTGTGTGGCTCTAATGTCTGTGGCTCTCAAAACCTAGCTGTCACTGAACACTGTCTTCTACTAATATATTACATTTTTGGCTTTGTGCTTTTCTATAGGTCTTCACTGAATTTATAAAAGCTGAAATGCTACCATATTTACAGCTTTACCTTTCTACACTTCCAGGGTATTATATATCGGAATCCCTTACCACTGTGTATTCCCCATTCAAAATGTATTGTTTCACACTTCTCTATATAAAAAAATGTTCGTCAACCAAAACATTTGTTATATGTTCGCCCATTCTGTTTTAGATTAGATTCCCTACAGTGTGGAAACAGGCCCTTCGGCCCAACAAGCCCACACCGACCCTCCGAAGAGTAACCCACCCAGCCCCATTTCCCTCTGACTAATGTACCTAACGCTCTGGGCAATTTAGAATGGCCAATTCACCTGATCTGCACATCTTTGGACTGTGGGAGGAAACTAGAGCACCCGGAGGAAACCCACGCAGACACAGGGAGAATGTGCAAACTCCACACAGTCAGTCGCCCAAGGCTGGAATTGAACCTGGGACCCTGGTGCTGTGAGGCAGCAGTGCGAACCACTGAGCCATCATGCCACCCCATGGTGTATGGTGTATGTCTTGGATGGTGTATTCCATCACACTCCTGACTTGTGCCTTTGTAGATAGTGGACAGGCTTTGGGGAGTGAGGTGGTGAGGGACTTATTGCAGGGTGTGTCACCTCAGACTTGCTCGTTTAGCCACTGTATTTATATGGCTAGTCCAGTTCAATTTCTGGTCAATGGTAGCTCCCAGGATATTGATAGTGAGGGAAAATCAGTAACAGAGTGATGGCTGGATTCTCTCTTGTTTGAGATGGTTATTTCCTAGTACTTGCAGGGTGTGAATTTTACTAGCCACTTATCAGCCAAAGCATGGATATTTTCCAAGTCTTGATGCATTTGAACATGGATTGCTTCAATATCTGAGGAGATGTCAATGGTGCTGAACATTGTGCAATCAACAGTGAACATCCCCACTTAGAGTCATAGAGATGTACAGCACAGAAACAGACCCTTCGGTCCAACCCGTGCATACCAACCCAATCTAGTCCCACTCCATACCAATCAGATATCCCAACCCAATCTAGTCCCACCCGCCAACACCCGGCCCATATCCCTCCAAACCCTTCCTATTCATATACCCATCCAAATGCCTTTTAAATGTTGCAATTGTACCAGCCTCTACCACTTCCTCTGGCAACTCATTCCACACGCGTACCACCCTCTGCATGAAAACATTGCCCCTGAGGTCTCTTTTATATCTTTCCCCTCTCACCCTAAACCTATGCCCTCTAGTTCTGGACTCCCCCATCCCAGGGAAAAGATTTTGTCTCTTTACCCTATACATGCCCCTCATAATTTTGTAAACCTCGAAATTGTCAACCCTCAGCCTCCGACACTCCAGGGAAAACAGCCCCAGCCTGTTCAGCCTCTCCCTATGGCTCAAATCCTCCAACCCTGGAAACATCCTTGAAAATCTTTTCTGAACCCTTTCAAGTTTCACAACATCTTTCCGATAGGAAGGAGACCAGAATTGCATGCAATATTCCAATAGTAGCCTAACCAATGTCCTATACAGCCACAACATGACCTCTTAACTCCTATACGCAAAACTCTGACCAATAAAGGAAAGCATACCAAACACCTCCTTCACTATCCTATCTAGCTGCGACTCCACTTTCAAGGAGCTATAAACCTGCACTCCAAGGTCTCTTTGTTCAGCAACATTCCCCAGGACCTTACCATTAAGTGTATAAGTCCTGCTAAGATTGGCTTTCCCAAACTGTTCTGACCTTATAACAGAGGGTAGGTCATTGATGAAGCAAGTGAAGATGGTTGAACACCTACCTAATGCCCACCACATTAATAAAATTGAACAGAGCTGATATATAATTAACACTGAGCTTTGTGGGTACAGTATGTCCAACCCATTTCCAACTGGAGCAACACTTATTGACCCTAACTCTCATTTCTGTACCCATCAGCCAACCTTCTCTCTGTGCTGCTACATTTGGTTTGGCTGGAGAATTTGGAACACAGTCACTTGTTCAGTCTCCATACCTGGTATTTATGTGGCAGTCCTGGATCGAGCACTGCAATCTGGAGTAATCGAATGAGCAGATCCTGGATATCAGCCATATTGTCTCCAACATTCAGCAGCCCTTCCTGGAGTGTATTCAAGCTTGGCACATCCCTACTGGGGTCGAAGCCGAGCACCTTGCCATAGTTGTGCAAAAACTCAATGACTATGAGACAGTTAGAAAAGGCACGGCCAGAAAGCACCAGGCCTGGAATGGGGACAAACTCCGGCAAAGGCTGGAAGAAAAATGGAGGACTATCTATGAATATGGCAGAATTGCATACCCAGGTAACCACACCATCTCCATTATTATTGCATGGAGTAACAGTAAACCTTCAGAAATATCTAAAGCAAAGTTAAACAACTCCTTCAACATTTGACACCACCACAACTCTAAATTCACTAGCTCCTTATCTACTTTCCTTATCTGAGGGTACTGACTCACTGGGTTAAAGCGTTATGGTTAGGGTTCCCAATCCTGGATTAATTCCTGGAGACACCAGGATGCTACATTTTCATTTCACATCCATCCAGAGTTGGCAATACTTCTGGTATCTCAGCCAAGAAACCACTCTCCAAGAAGCCTCAAAAGTGAGTAGGTCATAGAACTCTCAACAATGAGCATACCACAGTCAAGAGCAATAGCAGAGAAAGCAACATGTTGTCTGCTCATGCAGACATTCTAGTATTGCGTAAATGAGTATTGATCATCGCATCTCTGAGCTTTTCCACTCCTGACCTCAGGAATGTTGAGCTTGCTTGTATCGCCCCAGATCAGCCAGTTCAGTCACTAAATGGTGCAACAGCAAACAGCACCAACCAGAAACGGTGCCAGGTTTGAATCCTGTTTTGTGGCCAGATCACTGGTTTCACCCGAGGTACTAGTGTGGGCACTACAATGATCACTTGGAATAGGTTATGGAACAATCAGTCAGGGTTCCCAGTCCTCAGTCCTGACTGACTCTCAGTTGGCATGGTATGTAGAACAGGATCAGGTTCAGATGACCAATATTGTTGAATGGCCTAGTGACACTTGCTTTCTAAGCTTCCAGACGATGCGCAAACACTTAAATGATGTACTAATTTCATTCACTAAGTCTGACAGTCATAAACACTTTCTGATAATAAAATTGAGGGAAAATAATGAATGCTTGGACTCAAAGGAGTAATCACTGTTTTACATAGCATGTACTATATGAGCGTGACCTTTTCCTTTCGCAGGTGGCTCTAGGTTTGGTGTCAGATAGAGGTTTACCTTGTGATCAGTTAAATACAGGTCTTCGATGGGTTTCTTCATCTCCTGCCCGAGCTGCAACTTCTGCTGTTTCCCTTTCAGTTTCTGCTGCTTCTTCGTTTGCTTGTCCTTCTGATCCTTTCTCAACCTTTGGGCTTTCTGCATCTTCTGCTCTGGTTCAAGTTGAGACTGTCCCTGTTATAAAGGGATGAAAAAACAGCATTAGAGATTCACTACATCTTTTCCTTGACAATTGACTCTTGCTGTTGACTCCAGTTGATTCTTGCTGACACACATGCACACTTGCTGTCTGCTCTTCCTGTGTGACACCAGGCACATGCTAGTGGCCTATTCGACTCTAGAGGCTTAACCCAATCTTGAACCAAGGATTGAACCTTGAACCTTCAGATCTATATGGCTGCTACATGCTGTGCTTACCAACTGAGCCATTAAGGGAGTCAGACTGCAAATTCACTATCATCTGTCGAGAAGCCGGGAATCCCACAGGCATGATCAAATTAAATGGGAAAACCTGCCTGAAGGGCTGAATGGTCTTCCTCTGTTCTTATGCCAGTGTTCTACTCGGCTCTGTAAACATGGAGTCAAGATTAGAATGGTGCTGGAAAAGCACAGCAGGTCAGGCAGCATCCAAGGAGCAGGAAAATCGATATTTCAGGCAAAAGCCCTTCATCAGGAATGAGGCTGGGAGCCTCGGGGGTGGAGAGATAAATGGGAGGGGAGCTGTGGGAATGGTAGCTAAGAGTGCAATAGGTGGTTGGAGGTGGGGGTAAAAGTGATAGGTCAGAGGGGAGGGTGGAGCAGATAGGTGGGAAGGAAGATGGACAGGTCATGGGGGACGGTGCTAAGCTGGAAGGTTGGAACTGGGGTAAGGTGGGGAGAGGGAAAATGAGGAAACTGGTGAAGTCCACATTGATGCCCTGGGGTTGAAGGGTTCCAAGGCGGAAGAGGAAATTTTCCAGAGTTGTCCCAGCAAATACAACAGGATCAGCAAAGTAAAACCAACTGGCAATAAATTGTTACAGGGCCATGATTGTTAACAGTGAGAGAGGACAACTGAAATTTACAAACAATATACAGCACAGAAACTAACTACTCAATCCAACCAATCTTACCAAGACTCTTGGAGGGAGGGGTTGGGCTGGTTATTGCTGGTTAGATACACTCTCTCTGTACTCAGTCATACAAAACATGACAGTACCACACTCAATCACTGGTTTGTGCTGAATTAACAAGCCTCAGCCTGACTGGCCTTAGTATAAGGCACTAAAGCAAGAGAGAAACAGCTAAAGCTGTATCCTGATGCATTAGCCAGTCCATAGATACAGAATAGACCTTTGAGGGAAGTGGTAGAGAACTGGTAGAACCTGTGGACATGTATCCCAGTAAGTCAGGCGTTTCAAGAATGGACAAAAAAAGGGCAAGCCTTATTTAAGCTGGATAGGTTCAAACAGCATCAGCTTATGATTGCATCCACTCTCAGAACCAATGTCAATCAGAATTTGAGTGGGGAACAGACCAAACCAATGTACATTCGTCCTCTTTGCCTAGGATGTCAGAATCAGGGACTTAGTAACACAGGTTAGATGTAAATCCAAGTTTTCTCTGGACTGCCTTAGCCCCGATCCCAGAAAACAACCATATAGTAACGTCAGCATGGCACTTTACCACACAAGCTGCTCTTGCAGCTTCTCGGACAAGCTTGGCCAATTAGTGTTAATTAGAACTGAATTCTGTTTTATTTCCAGCACACTCAGGTCTCTAGGCAACTGGGTTGAAAACCCATAGCAGTACATTTCATGTGGAAGTTGTAGCAGTTGTCAGACTGAGTGGCTTTACTTCCATCAGGTCAGGTTGCACTGAATTGTGCCGGCTGAATTCTTATATTCCCAAAGGTTTTTCATTTCAAACACAAACAAAAATAGAAATTGCTCAAAAATCTCAGCAGATCTGGCAACATCTGTGGAGAGAAATCAGAGTTAACGTTTCGGTTCCAGTGAGCCTTCCTCAGAACTGATGGCAGTGAGGAAAATGTTGCCTTTTATGCTGAAGATAGAGCTAGGGGATGGCGCTAAGGGGTGGAGATAGAGCCCAAAGAGAGAGAAGAACAATTGGACAGACAAAGGAGTGGATAACAATCAGGCTGGGAGGTTTAATAGCCGAAGGGCCTGTACTGCAACTTTCTATGTTCTATGTTCTATTAATGGGGACTATTAGTGGCTGACACTAGGTTGTGTGTAATAGCAGACCATGTGATAACAAGGCATGGTGTGTAGGGGCTGGGGGAAGGACATGGGAAAAGGTGCCTCAACCCCTAAAATTGCCGAACTCGATATTGACCCAGAAGGCTGGAGAGTTCCTAAGTGGAAAATGAGGTGCTGTTCTTCCAGCTTTCACTGAGCTTCACTGGAGCACTGCAGCAAGCCTGAGATAGAGATGTTAGTCAGGGAACAGGGTGGTGTGTTAAAGTGGCAGGCAACCGGAAGCTCAGGGTCTTTTTTGCAGGCAGAAGGTAGGTGTTTTAGACTAGATTACTTACAGTGTGGAAACTGGCCCTTTGGCTCAACAAGTCCACACCGACCCTCCAAAGAGCAACCCACCCAAACCCATTCCCCTACATTTACCCCTTCACCTAACACGACAGGCAATTTACCATGGCCAATTCACCTAACCTGCACATTTTTGGACTGTGGGAAGAAACTGGAGCACCCGGAGGAAACTCCACACAGACAGTTGCCTGAGGCGGGAATTGAACCCAGGACTCTGGCGCTGTGAGGCAGCAGTGCTAACCACTGCGCCACCGTGCCACCCGTATTCTGTGAAGCCGTCACCCAGTCAGCATTTTGTCTCCCCAATTTACAGGAGACCACATTGTGAGCAGCAAAAGCAGTAGACGAGATTGTGAGAAGTGCAGGTAAAGTGCTGTTTCACCTGGAAGGTATGTTTGGGGCCCTTGGATAGTGAGGATGGCAAAGGAAAATGGGCAGGTTTACACCTTTGGCAGTTGCAGAAGGTCCCGGGGTGGGGGGTTGGTGAAGGAGGAGTGGACCAGGGTGGCCCAGAGAGAACAGTCCTTACAGAAGGCTGACAAGAGAGAGGTGGGGAATATATGTGTCTGGTGGTGACATCTCACTGGCAGGAATGATGGCGAATGATCCTCTGGATGTGGATGCTGGTGGGATGGTAGATAAGGACAAGGGCTATCACTGTTGTAGGAGGGAAGAGAAGGAGTGAGAGCTAAAGTGCAGGAGATGGGTTGGACACGGCTGAGGGCCCTGTCAACAACAGTGTTGGAGAAGCCTCGGTTCAGGAAGAAGGTGGACATTTCGGAGGCTCCCTTGTCAAAATTGGCCTCGTCAGGACAGATGCGATGGAGATGGAGGAACTGGGAGAATGGAATAGAGTCTTCACAGGAAGCAGGGTGTGAGGCTGTACAGTCACGGTAACTGTGGGAGTTAGTGGTGGATATTGGTGGCCAGCCTATCCCCAAAAATAGAAACAGAGATGTCGAGGAAGGGAAGGGAGGAGTTAGGGATGGAATTTCAATTTTAATTTCAAACCTTTTGCTTCAATTTATTCAGCAAGGCCTTCAGCTTCTGCTTCTCTTTTTCATTCAGAATAGCTGGAAAAAAAAATCAAAAAAAGAGAATTGCATTAATCAGCTTTCAAGTATACTGCATCCAATCTAACTGGAAAATGAAGGGACTGGGAGAGTTGGGGGCTGGCATGGAATGGGTATTATATGTTCAGCTACCCGTTTATAGACTCTTAGAATTCCTACAGTGCAGAAAGAGGCTACTCAGCCCATCAAGTCTAAACAGACTCTCCGAAGAGCATCGCACCCAGATCCAGACCCCCACTACACTATACTTGTAACCCTGCATTTCCCATGGCTGATCCACCTAGCCAACACATCTTTGAACTGTGGGAAGAAACCAGAGTGCACAGGAAGAATGTGCAAACTCCACACAGACAGCCGCCCAAGGCTGGAATCGAACCTGGGTCCCCTGGTGCTGTGAGGCAGCAGTGCTAACCACTGAGCCACTGCGCTGCCATTCATCCACCTGCATGAATCCGATAGCAGGTGGCTGATCTGTTGTAGGCCCTTACTGTGCAGAATCTCTGATTCATGTGACAAATGCCACTTTTTGATATGTGAGGGGTGGGGGGAGGCGTAAGAGAGGTAGCTCTAGTTAAACTGTTACGGGTCGGCACCTCTCGCTGACTGAGAGGACTGGGCATACAACCTCCACTTTGGCTTCTAACAATGCCGTCCCGTGACCAGCCTTTAAAATGTGAGTGTGCGTGAGCTCCAGCCAATGACACCTCTCTCTGGGCAAGCATGGGACCTGAATTGCCCGGCTCAGATAATAAGCAATCAGGAAGCATTCGAATGCAATAAAATGTGGGTAATCTTTCAGCAAAGTCAAGCCAGAATTTATAATAGCCTTAATTATAAATAATCTGTTTCTTGGGCTTCCTTGTGAAACATGGAGCAAACTGTGGAAGGATCCATTACCAAGAATTCCCAAGGGAGGCTTTCAACACTCAATACAGTGTCAACCCTCAATACAGTTTCAACCTTATCCTGGTACATGCAAAAACCTTGCAGAATCAGTCCTGTTATCATATTTTAAAGTGCCCGCTTACTGGATGTTTATTGGTTTGCCTGCAAGATGACACATCACGTCAGAACATTGAGCACTATTGATGGGAATATTGTTATATCAGCTTCCTTACACGGTCAGCCGTGTATTTGGAGTGTGGAAAGTGACACCTGGCCTGTCTCGATAGGAGACACGGTATCTGGGCCATACTGTACATCTGGCAAAAACAACAGACACAATTGATCAGAATCTTTTCCGACGTTAAGACCGAAAAAACATGCTTCTATTCACACAAAAAAAATTGCCTCACATTTAAGCTTTAAGTAAACATAAGTAGTTCTTAAATTAAAGGAACAGTTACAAATCTTATCAGTTGGACACCCAGTCAGGTCCTCATCTTTGCATCGGTTCCAAGGTTGAGCCATGTGGAAGGTGACGTCTCAGTGAACAGCTTTCCTCCTCCCTCTCCCCTCCCCTGCATTCTCTACTGAAATCAATGGGCCGCAAAGATCACTGTGAACTAAGGCTGGGCAGCAAAGCATCCAGTTACAGTCCCATCCAGGCTTACTACTGGTGCGAAATGGCAGCTCTGGTTAAGAAACCAGCAAAAATATTCTTTTCAAAAAAACGAGGCGAACGGCAGATTTCAACTGCATATTTGCTGACAGTTTGAGCTAACATTTAAATTACAAACAGAGGTAAGCCACTTAAGCCCTTCAAGCATGCTTTGCCTTCATGGCTGATCCAATTCCTCCACATTCCACCTACCCCCCCCCCCCCCGGCCATTAATTTTTGCCCCCATGCTTAGCAAGAGTCTATCCACTTCTGTCTTACAAGATATTCAGAATTCTGTTTCCACCACCTTTTGAGGGAGAGAAGTTCAAATACTCACAACCCTTTGTGATGAAATATTTCTCCTTATCAATGTCTTAAATGGGTTAAACCCCCCCCCCCCCGACTATTTTTAAAGAGTGACCTTTCAGAACCTCGAGGCATCCCACAGCACTTTACAACAAGGTTTCTTTTTGAAGTGTCGTTACTGCTGTAACATTTAAAATGTGGCAGACATCCAAAAAGAAAATCTTCCAGAAACAGCAATGCGATAATGCTCTAGTGGTGTGAATTGAGGGATAAATATTGGGCAGGACACTGGGGAGAATTCCCCTGCTCTTCAACAAATAATTATACCAAATCTTCTTACATCCACCTAAGAGGATAGATAGCATCTTGATTTATCATCTGATCTGAAAGGTGGCAACTCAAACAGTGCAACACTGCCTCAGCACTGCACTGGGAGTATCAGCTTGGATTTTGTGTTCAACTCTCTGGAGTGGAATTTGAACCCACAACCTTCAGCCTCAAAGGTGAGAGCAACCATTGATTTGCCAGTCACTTAATCAGGGAACAAGCTGAGCAAATACAAACAGCCAACCCAGGCCTGTTGAAGTGTCAGCAATGGCTTCATTGATAAAGCTCTTGCCTGAGTCACCAGGTTCTGGTTTCAAGTACCAATCCACCCATAAAAACCCAGGCTGAAATGCCAGTGCAGTCTTGCACTGTCGCAGGTGGAGGCATCTGAATGATACATTGAACTGAGGCCCCAGCTGCCTACTCAGATCCCAAGACACTATTTCAAAGAAGAACGAAGGGGAATTGTTCCTAGTGTTCTGGCCAATATTTTTCCCTCAACAAACATCACTGAAAACAAATTATTGCACTGCTGTTTGTGGGAGTTTGCTGTCACATAGTCACTGTTGTAATGCAGGCAATCAGTTGAAAATATCCCATTGCTTGTGAAGTGCTTTGTAAAATGCTGTATAAGCATGAGTCATTTTTTTAATGTTTGTTTGTTTTATTGACAAGCACATCCCCAAGGACAACTCAAAGATCCTGAGGAGGTTTGACAGGATGGATGTGGAGAGGATGATTCCTCTTATGTTAGAATCTAGAACTTGAGGATACTGTTTAAAAATCAGGGATTGCGCACTTCAAGCAGAGACGAGGTGAAATCTTTCTGATTTTGTTTTGTTTCTCTCAAAGAGTAGAGTCTTTGGAAACCTCTCCCTGAAAGGCGGTGGGAGGCAAGTCTGATTTCCTTTTGAGGGAGAGGTGTCGGCATTCTTGGTCAGCAAGGGGGTGAAAGGTCATCAGGAATGTGAATTTAGGGTTACAGTTGGCTCAGCAATGATCTTATTAAATGTTGGTACAGGCTCGAGGAGCTGAACGGCCTACTCCTGCTCCTTGTTCAAACGTTCATAATTGGCAGGGAAGGACATTTAGCGATACTCTTGAATGGGGACTGGCTTGTGGTCCAGATACACACATTCTTTCAATCATTCAATTAATGATCTGATGTAGTATTGAACCAGGAAGCTTCAAGTCTTTGACCTATCCTGAGGATGGCAGCAACTCGGCCTGAGTTGGGGCTGGGAAAGAAAATCAGTCGGGGCCCTGGGGCTGGGAAAGAAAATCAGTCGGGGCCCTGGTACCCGATTGATGTTCGGTGCTTACCTATACCGATCGTTGCTATGCACGTGAAAGAACAGAGGCTGGTATCCCACCACCAAGTCATCCTTTGTTTACACATGCTCAGTACATGGGCTCTGACCTGCCAGCTCAGAGCCAGTCCCTAGAATGAGGAGACTCTCTGACACTCCTGTTTCTATCTGGCAGTCAATGAGCTCCAATCACTACAGCACATGTATCGAAGTTGGGCAATAAAGGAGTCGAGCTGTGATTCACTGTCTATACTGAAATATGAAGAATGGCTGGAGAGTCAATCGCAGCTTGAGAAGTGTACCCCGAAACGAGTCAAGCATCTTCAACAGAGAGAAAATTAAAAGGAGGGAATGGAAAGAAAAACTTGTGAGGGGGCTGGGAAGGAACAGAATCACAAAAGTGCAAAACATGCATTTTATATGGATTAATATACATGTCAAGATAAGGTCTACAGAAAGGATTGTATTGCATTTAACAGATACATTGCTACACCTGGGAGGACAAGGGCAGCGGATATATGGGAAGATCACCACCTGCACATTCCCCTCTGAGCCACGCACCACCCAGACTTGGTAATCTATTGCTGTTCCTTCACTGTCGCTGGGTTAAAATCCCAGAACTCCTCCTCAAACAACACTGCGGGTGTATCTGCACCAAATGGACAGCAGGCAGCTCAGCACCACACCTCCTCACAGGCAATAAATACTGGCTCAGCCAGTGATGCCCCACATCCCTGTACAAAGTAATAAAGAAAAGGAATGAAATCAAGTTGTATCACCTTGAGATTCGATTCTTTTCATGAGTTTGAACTCTGTCTTGTTGAGCAACGTCACAGTCTTGACCTTCGGTGGCCTTCCTTTGCCTCGCTTGACCTTTGGTGGTTTCTGGGCTCGTTGCTTGTTCGGATTCGGTGGCCGTCCCCGTCTGCCCATCATGGCTTTAATCCGTAAAGGGATTTCTTCCACAGTAAGCCTGCACCACTGCTCACCCTAAATATATCAGACAAAAAAAAACATCACTGCTTTAGATGGACACACGAAGGGACAAAACAGAGACTTTTGTCTGTGTGAGAAGCCCCATATAAATGCAACTCGTTAAATTGTTCCTTAAGATGTTTTCAGTAGTGGGAGATGCAGTACCAATGGGCTGGATAGGAGGTGCTAGGGTATGGGAACATGCCAACTATTCCTTGCATGTTCTGTTCCTAGTCTTGACTATTGTCAGGAAAAAACAAATGCCAAGTGAAAGGTAAATGATTCAACAGGAGAGGGAGAACCAAGAGGTGAGTGAAGCACCTCGAAGTCTCCCAAGCAAAAGTAAAGACACATTCGCTGAATCATGGGTTGAGATGGCATTTTCACTCATAACACATTAGATGACGTAGCGATTTCCTCTTTCTTCAAGAACCCTTGCTTATCTCAAATTTTGATTCAAATTGGAAGCAAGACACTAAGTGAAGCCAAATGTGATAAACAAATTTCTATTCAGGAACAGAAGCCTGTACAAACCTCAGAGGAGTCCCGTGCTTCAAAGAAATCTCCCACATTCATCCTGGGACTGAAGCTGAAATGTTCCCGATTGACTTCAGTCACTGCATTTCGAACCAGGTACTGGAAAAAGAACAGAACTCATCTGTTTCCAACTGACAGTTCATTAACTCTATCCAAAAATGAAGGGTAACTAGATAAATCTGAGAGGGTTAACTTTTTTTTTTGAAACAGCCTTTTGCTGCTGCTCAATAACCATGCTGTTAGAATTTTCTTGGGAAAGAAAGCACAACATCCCTACAATCCGTACAGTGTCTAAACCCTCTGGAGCTTTAAAAGATCTTGTCGCATCATGATTTAAAGCAAGAAAGTCTGGTGATCTCACTGGGGAAGGCTGTCACCTCTGGAAAGAAATAGAAACATTTTTCCATCACTAACAGGGTTTTATCACTCTCGATTAAAGCACATGATGGAGAAAAGCAGTCGCACAACATTGAACTTGTTAAAAGGACACCGTTAACTGTTAGCCACTGAATGAGAAAGCCTCTTGGGAAAGTTAGAAGCACCATTACTCCTCACTCCTCCCCACTCCTCCTCCTCCCCCCCCCCCCCCCCCCCAACACCAACCCCCCACCCTCCTGCACCCCCCTCCCCAACCCTACGATGCTCACAGTGTTCACTAGAGGCCATAAGGAGCAGCGAATACATTGAAGATGAAAAGTCTGCAGTAGTTAGGCAATCCCACCTTCCAAGCCGAGGGAGCATAACATGGCCATGGTGAAAATATAAGGAGGTCCAATCCAGCTATTTTTGAGGACTTTGGAACAATCAAGCTCAGAGATCGGTCTCAGTCTGACTGCTAAAAATGTGGAGAACGAAAAATAAGGTTGGGAACTAATTATTTGGGAAGCTTCTTATGAGAGCAGAATGATGTTCTCTGGAATGAAACTGCCTTTCAAAAAAAAAGCAACCCTCCTTGTTTGGGTCTGGTTACATGTGTGGTGATTGCTGTGTACTGCCTTCTCCAAATGGGCAGCATTCCTATTCTAACCTACAGAGTGGGTTTTGGCAGGGATAACGTAGCTGCATGATCCTCTCCTTACCCAGCAGACACAAACTTTCCGGCAGGAGCAACTGGATAATGATCAGGAGCATGAATCTGAGCTGATCTCCCTCTCTCACCCAAAGGCACTGAAACCAATTGGAGCATCAAGATCCAATCAAAACACCTCTGACTGTTCGAAATTCCAGCAGAAACAGAGCTAGCCTGTCCAAACTTTCCCCATGGGATAGAACTAGTCATTAGTCTTGTAAACTTCTCTGAAAAGCTTTCAATGCATTTACATCCTTGCTTAAATAAATAAGGCGACCAAAACTATGCACAGTATTCCATATGCATTCTCAACAGTGTCCTGTATAACAGCAGCATGATTTCCTTTTGTTTCAATTCCCTTTGTGATTTAATGACAGAGGTCTGTTACCTTTCCTAATTACTTGCTGTACCTGCAGACTAAGCTGTGATTCATGCACTGGGAAATCCAGATCCTTCTGTAACTCCGAGTTCTGCAACCTCTCACTATTTCGATGATACAGTTCTTTTTTATTCTCCCTGTTAAACTGGACAACTTCATATTTTCCTACATTATACTCCATTTGTGTAATTTTTGCACAATCACTTCAACGACACATATCCTTCTGCAATGTCCTTATGTCCTCTTCACCACTTACCTACCAACCTTCCTATCTTTGTGACATCTGCAAATTTGGCAACCATACCTTCCAGCCCTTCATCCAAGTCATGTATATAAATTGTCAACAGTTGATGTCTCAGTTCTGATCCCTGTGGCATACCACATCTTGCCAACCTGAAAAAGACCCATTTATGTCTACTTTCTGCATCAAGTTAACCAACTAATCGTTAATCCATGTCAATATGCCGTTCCCACACTACAAGTTTTATTTCTGCAACGACCTTTGATGTGGCACTTTATCAAATCTCTAAAGGAAATCTAAATACAATACATCCACTGGTTTCCCTTTATTCATAGCACATGTTACCCTTCTTAAAGGACTCCAATAGGTTGGGTCAAACATGCTTCCCCTTTCACAAAATCACAAACTCTGCCTGATTACCTTGAACTGGTCTAAGTGGCCTTTGGAACATTCAATTCTAAGTCTATATGCAGTCCACTGACATGACTGACAGCAAGACTGGAAGAATTTCAAACTGGTAGAAAACAACTCTTCCAATACCTCACTGTGTAGCTCTGAGCCAAAAATGTGAAGCTAACTGATTTAAAATCAACCACTGTTTCTGTTTCTGGTCACCAAACAGCAAGTCTGGCCTGTCAGCAGTCATCAGATGAGAAGTAAATTTGGGCTCAACCCAACGTAACATCCTTCCCAGTTCCAAACGAGGTTCAAACAGGTGCCACGGCACTCACTGTCTCAGCTCACAGGTGAACAATAGCACCGGGAAAGGGGTGAAGAATGGCACTGGGAAATGGTGAAAAGAGGGTGCCAACAGCAAGCCCACTTTCCAATCAGAAGTTAATGTCTTCCGGAGGGGAGAGATGTTATCCAGACAAAAATAAAAACCTTTATTACAGTATACCTCAAACTTATTATACACTGGAAAGCTACTCACATTGTGTAGTTGTCATTTTTTTTCTGGTAATTACCTTAATAACTTCAGGGAACTGACGTAACCTCTTTCCACAGGGGGCGTAATATGTGGTTTCCCCATGCAGGCGGGTCCCAACAGTCCTGAGTCTGATCTCACGCCTCCATCTGACAAACACAATAACTTTATTATTTGGGAAGCAAAAACCAAATGCAAATTTATTTTTAAAAAAGGCATCTATTTTTCTTTCCTCCTCTTTCAGTTAATGGTATGACTCTGAATCTTGAACTGAGGGGGGCTGGACAGACAGTTGAGATGTTGAGTAAATTCTCTCGCGAGGTGATCTGATTGAAATATTGAAGTTTCGGAATGGGCTTGACCGGAGAATCACTGAAAGGTTGGTTTCTCTTGGCTGCGGAATCTGGAATAAGGGGCCAGAGTCTCAGGATAAGGGGACCATTATTTAGGACTGAGAGGAAGAGAAATTTCTTCACTCAAAGGGTTGTGAATTTTTGGAATTTTCTACTCTGGAGAATAATAAATGCTCCATTATCAGATATATTTAAGGATGAGATAAGACAGGTTTTTGATCTTGTTGGGAATCAAGAAACACAGGGAATAGGTGGGGGAAGTGGAATTGAGACTGAAAATCAGCAATGATTTTATTCAACGTTGAATGGTAGAGCAGGCCATATGGTTTGCTCTTGCTCCTCTATTTTACAGACTCAGACAGCTCAGGTAGGCCATTCGACCCATCATGTCTGTGTTGGCAGGTATTTTCCCTCCGTTTCTATTGGGAAATGCCTGGCCTTCACTCACAACCTCTTCAAGGCAGAGATTTGAAAAAGGCACACCAGCACCAACCTCCAGGAGCAACCATTTACACTGCAATAGCACCCCATCTGTGCAGAAAGAGCACTCTGAGCATTTCATAGAGCAGGGGGGAAAAAAAGCTGTACATTGGACAGAGCCAGGTTAATTGAAGGGATATGCTTTTCAGGAGGCATTTGAAAATAAGAAAGGGAGGTGACAGGGCATGTTGTTCTCAATGATGAGGAGATAGTGCTTCAAAGAACAATCAGTAAAGTAAAATGTGAGCAGGAAACTGGGGGAACAGTGGGTACACTTTGAAAAATTCATTTACGGGATGTGGACATCACTGACAAAGCCAGCATTTGTTGCCCATCCCTTAAGGTGGTAGTGAGATGTCAGGGAGGGTGTTCCAGTGAAGGAATGGTGATATAGTTACAGGCCAAATGGTGTGGGGTTTGTGGGAACAAATGGATGGAGTAGATTACTGAGGCAGGTTGGGGTAAGGTCACGGGATAACTGCATGCACAAGTTGAGCGAGCATCTTAAAGTCAAAAGACCCTAGATTAGAGAGTCAGTGTAAATTAGCAAAGGCAGGAATTAGGGACTCTAGCAGTTTGTGCAGAGGGTTACAGGCTACAAAATTCTTATAGTTTACAGAAGAGAAAATTGTTGAAACAATTCAGCTTATGCAGGACTTAATGTGATTCAGGTGGTATGAGAATGCCTTAGGGCTGGAGAATGAGAGATGGGAGAACAGTGTTAATGACAGGATACAAGGCATGGGAAAGGCACAGGAGTTTTGATGTAGTGATGATAGGGCAAAGGTAGGTTCGTGATGTTATCGAGCATGAGATTGAAGGACAAGAGAGGATTGAGGGAGATAAAGAACTACATGGATAAGATGAATTTAATAAAGGCTGAGGTATTTCGTAGGGAGGCAGACACTGAATATTGTAGTGATAATAACGTGGGGGATAATGACAGAAGTTAGAGTGAGATATATCAGAGAGTTCTTTTTCTGAGGTGATAGTTGAAGGATTTTGGAAAATGCAGAGGTGTATTTAATATAAAAGACATGAGGAAATGATTGGAGTGTACAGTGTTGGTGATAGACATCCTAAATGGCTCAAGGATACATGCTGATGGAATCAGTGTGCTGTAGCTGTCCAGTGGGGACAGCGAGATTCAGGGATGAGGAAAACAAGCGTCAGATGAAGTGAGGAACGATGAGCTTAGGTCAATCTAAAATTGTTGAGAAGAAGGAGTTATTCAGTGTGAAGATGCTGCCTGAACTGCTGTGCTCTTCCAGCACCACTAATCCAGTATTCAGTGTGAAGGCTGATGGTAGATAAGGGTATGGGGGGAGCGAACTCAGAGTTGGAGGTTGTTGTTGAGAATGTGTTGCTGGAAAAGCACAGCAGGAAAACCAACGTTTCGGGCCAGAGCCCTTCACCAGGAATCTGGTGATTTTCCTGCTCCTCAGAAGCTACCTGACCTGCTGTGCTTTTCCAGTAACACACTCTCAACTCCGATGTCCAGCATCTGCAGACTTCACTGTCTCCTCAGAGTGGGAGGTTCCTGAGGCATGTGACGAATAAGAAGAACCATGATGGAGAGGTGGACAGAGTGAAGTGTTTGAACATAAGGGAAACAGGAGAAAGGGGGAATAAGTATGACACTTCAACCACTGGTGATTTGGTGGAACATGGAACAGGAAGGAGTGGGCAGGTAGTGAATTGGGAGGATGTGAATTCACAAGAAGCAGGAATTTCTGAAGGCTGGTACAGAGAGGCAGGCCAGAGCTTTGGTAAGTGGGTAGTTGAGTGATGAGAGAAAGAGACAAAATATTGAGACTGGAGGGTGACTCAGAAGTGCAAAGAGGAAGAAGGAAGTTGGCAAAATGTTTGAGAGATTAATAAGGTACCGTGAGATAGCAACACAGCAGTTGAGTGGTGACTCAGGTACGTGTTAGTGTAGGTGTGGAGAAGGATACTCAGCCTTGGGCAGAGGGAAGCTGTTCTGTTCAAAGGTAGCATAACGTGTGGGCCAAGAAACACCAGCAATAATGGTTACAAAACAATCAAAACATAGAGTTCCGGTTCAAGGAGTGGTGACAGATGGGAATGATGCTACAACTCAAACAGAATTGAGTGAAGCCTCATGACAGGCTGGGGTAAGTTCGGAGACTGATTGGGAACAACTGCAAATGCCAAGGTTAACAAAGTTCAAAGTGAAGAGTTTATACCAACCGTAAGAATAAGATCCCCGTGGCTACAAAGTCCTTTGAATAGAGGCTTGAGAAAGACAAACGAAGTCCAGGGTCAGTCTGCCATTTAATATTTGGGGGGTTGCCAAGCAATTGGGGGTGCCCTTAACTGGCCTAAAACATTGGAAGGTCCAGAATGACCTTGAGAGGTTGGACTGTGGAATTGACCAGAGGATTGGAAAGGGACAAGCCTCAATTCTGGTGTCAAAGGTCTGAGTGTGGCACTGGGACTTGCACAGACATTGGTTTGCAGTGGACAAGGTGAATCAGGACAGCAACACCAGCACCAGAAGGACAGCCGTGTCCCCTAATAGCACTAGGACAGCAGACATGCCCAGTATTAGCACTAGGAGGAGAGACATGCCCAGTAGTAGCACTAGGTGGTCAGCCGTGCCCAGTAATAGCTGCATAACCAGGAAGCAGTTTTTCAGTACAGATTAATTGCATCCTCAAAGAGAAAGATTTTCCCAATCTTTTAATTTCTGAGCTTCAGGCATTTGATGATAGGGTCACTCACTGCCTTTGAAGCCACATCATCCATTGACATGGATGCTGAAAGATGCTGGAGAAAGAGGAACACCCTGAGGCAGCTACTACAACATTGAAACTGTTGCCAGGAAGGATTTCTGAGCTTGGTACACAGGAGCAGTGTGAGGAATGCCATCTCTGACAGCTAAACAGAAATGGGTTTTGGAAATCAATTCCAGAAGCTGTGTAGAGCATGCAAATCAGAAATGCCTCAGCAAAAATCTATATCTTCCTTCCACTGGAGGCAGCCTTATTCTATTAAAACATACCAGATGATCACCCACCCACCATTGTCACAACTGACAAATATGTGCACTGTGAGATATTGAGACATATAGACTAGGAAGGTCTCAGGGACGAGTCATGATCTGTACTGAGTTAGCTGCCCTCAATCACGAGAATAATAGTGGTATCACAACTTGCCTCTGCACCACACTGAGCACTGCAGTTACTCATTGCACCAGTGAGGTAGCCAGAGTAGGCCCGTTCTGAACCAGTGTTACAGGCAATGAGCTCTATTGCTAAAAGCAGATGATCAGGAAAGGTCTGAAGTCAAAGGCACACTTGGGACTTGAACAGCCTGGCAGAGCCCAATAACGGAATGCTTCACTGATTGACCAATTGAGAATCAGCATGTGTCGGGAAATAAAAGCAGAGAAACAACTTTATAAAAAGGGAGTGTTTTATTTTGAAATTAACTTACATACAAGTTATGAGTTATGGAACTCTGGAGAAAAAAGGTGTGGCGCTTGGGACTTTCATCGGCATCAGTATGCGGTTTGCAAGGTGGACCAGGACAGCAACACCAGCAGCAGAAGGACAGCCGTGCCCAGTAGTAGCACTCATCCCATCAGCTGGGATGCCAGAGGGAGACGGAGAAGCTACAGTCCAACACAACAAGATCAGCGTGTGGACCGAAACGGAGCACTCTTTTCCTGTCATTCAGGAAAGCAATGGAACCACACAGCCGAATTCTGTCAGCTATCCCAATAAAAGAAATCTGGGACATTCAGACCAAACAGAATCAAAGATCCAATGAATATGAACAGTTGAGAATCAAACTTCAATCACAAATGTTATGTATGCATACAATCGTTTGCTTGAGAGTCAAAGAAGAAGTAGCTGATCTATTTGTTATCATCAGGAACATGAGCAGAAGACAACAATAGAAGTTGTGATTCTGAAGATCACTGTGTGAGCTGTTACCAATGACCAGAAATGAAGTCAACTCTCTCGTCTGGATGAGTGTTGTCCCAAGTTCAATACCTCGATTGCGCTGTATTACCTGAACTTAACCCAGGATCTAATAGGGAAGCTATCAACCAGTCTCAGCAGCCATGGAGGAGTCAAAAACATCAGCTCCTGCTTGAGTGCTGTCCAGTGAGCTCTGCTGGAACGTATAGGTGGGCGTGCACTGTGAGAACGTGACTGGGCTCAGCTGTGAAGGGCCACTTGGTACAATCATCACACACAGTGTGGAGACCCAGGCGTGATGGATTGTCATTTGTGCAAGATACCAGGGGACTGGTGATGCCCATGAGAAAACATATCTCAGCATGCATCAGCACTGATGGGAAAGCAGGAGAAAAAAGAGAAAATAAACGCCTGGAGTAAAGTTTCCAAAACCTACAGGTGCGTCAGAGCAGGAGAAGGATCAGCAGTTTTACATAGAGAATGAAGGAAGACAAAGAACTGTGGGATCACCACTACTGTAGTATTCTCTTCAATTGGTCACCATGGCATTACTTTGGTAAAGAAACTGGCATCTTGACTGTAACTGTACCCTTTGGCTTTGTAATTAATATCACGGGGGGAGAAATTTCACAGAGTCAATGTGTTCATTTTAAATAAATGTCATAAAAGTAGCACAGACAGGAATTGCATGCAGTTGTTACCCAATGGTATAAAAATTAGCGCAGAAAGGAAGTTTAGGACTTTGGATAATAATGCTTGCATTTATATAGCACCTTATCAAATCGCAACGGCTCGAAGTCTTTCACACAATGAATGATTTTCAAATGCGCGACAGTCCTTGTGCAGAACACAAGCAGATAAAAAGTTGCAGGTAGCAGTTCACAAAACTCTGGAAGGAAGCCCAGAAGAACAGGGGAGCCTTAAGTTACCTTAAGTTAATTGGTCCCCAGAATAAGAGAAACTGAATGTCAGCCACAGCCAGCAGATGAGGCATTTGAATGCTAAGAAAGTTCTGGGTACAAAAACTGACCATTCCCAATCTCACTGCAGACCTGCAATGCAGTGATTGCTCCAGTGCAGGAACAAAACCTTATTACATTTGACCAGAAATACCTCAAAGGACCTTTGAGATTTGAGTGGCAACAGCGAGCCAATAATTATGTAGTCAGGGTAAGAAGATAGTTAAATCAATGTCCCAGATAATCAAGCCTAAGAATTTCCTGTGGTTTAATCAAACTCTTAGAATAGCAGTCAAGGCTTCCTCACAACAAAAAAGAAATACACAAAATAGACAGATTGGTTATAGAAAGAGCCACTAAAGATATTGAACATATATGCATTGAGTTGGAACAGTTACGAAAATGAGGAGGGGACCATGACATTTACAGTTGGGAATTCCAGTTGGTCCTGAAACTAACACTAGTTCGAGACAGCAATCCACGCAGTGATCAGATTTGCCCTTAACCAAGGAATGACTCTTATGCGAGTTGCTCTCAATTGGGGCTCTCTGGACTTCTAGCAAACCTGTTACTGGCTCCTGTATTGATAGCCTTAATAAACATCAGAGAAAATTACCCGTATTGCAGTGGAATGCGCAATTCGCGTTCATCAGTTACTCTTCTACGTATGCATTCGCCTGTGGGGAAGAAAAGCAAGAGGACATTTTACTTCCACATACAAGCCTCTCTATTGCTAGCACGTGGTGTTTATGACCCACCTTGCCAGAGTCCTAGCTATTTATGCATCACTCCAACATGCACCGCACTCACTAAATGTCACATTACAAGGTGGTGCCAAAAATTCTGAAAGGTTAATTATTTGTAAGTTCCCTCCTTCTACCCCCAATCTGTGGTATGCTATCTGTTTTCTGTCTTGGCCTTTGGTACTTTACTATTAATTCCCTCAATAAGTAGTACATTAAATACACTAAATACTGACCTCCAGCAACTGGGCATGCATGCATTACATCCATCTCCCATTACTCTGCAGATGGCCATTCAGGGGGGTGTAAGAGCAGTCCTGTGTGACTTCACAGCAGAACAATTGACACTAGGATGAAACCTGCCACCAGTTGCAGTCTGGTACATTGGTGCAATAGCAGGGCAGAGTGGCAGACTAAAAATTTTTTTTTATCTGCTATGCCACTCAGATTGCCCATTCCTAGTGCTCCACACTAGGAAGACATGAAGGTCACCTTCAAATCCACTGAAGGAATCAATGTCTTTATGTTAAAATAACCACATTAAAATGTGCTTATTAGCCATTGATAACAGGTAAGAGATACTCTAAGCATATCTTAGCTACATATTAGATCCAAAGCCTACTTATGAGACCTTGCTGCAGAGGACGTTACCATTCTATCTACTCTCAGTAGTTCCCCATGTCCTCCCTGAGACCTGGTCAATTGTGTGCATAATATTGGTCAGAATGAACAGTAATCACCACATGTGGAAACCATTCAACTTGCAATGGTTGTTCTTGGGAGTAAAAATGAGATATAAGCACACAAACCTGTCAACACGTCCACATGAAATTCCTTTAACTATTTCAACAAAGAAGGTTGCATCAAACTGGTTAATGTCTTTGTTCAAAAGGATCTCGCACCCCACATTCAATCTCGCAAAAAAACAATTTCACTTTAGCTGGGTAAAATCTCTCAACTTCACGCTCTTAACTACCTCAATTACACGAGAAGCTGAAGCTTGAAACACTTAGCAAAGTTGTTGGATTTTTCCCACTCTTGGTTTCCTTGAAACAATCTATGTATGCTACTTCCTGACTGAATAAATTACCCCTGTTACTTCTCGCATACACTTCTCCACTCTGCTAAATAAATATAAACTCCACAATATTAACCCAACGAATACAGTGACCCAGAGTCTTGACGGTAAACCAAGCCATTAAAAACCATAAGTATCTTATGAACGAGTGGTACAATTCTAGTCAAAGCCTGATGGTGTATTTGTAGGGGTCAGGATTTGCCTGGATCTTTGGGAAGTGCTAATCACTCCTTTTAAGGAGGTTTCTCCCCTTCTTCTTGGCTACTGTTGTGCCACATGTCACTCCTCATTACAAGAGGCAAGATGTTCACTAAGGGATGCTTGAGAGTTTCTCAGAATGACTCTTTCCTCCAAATCTTTCCACCATGCAAGGAAGCTCCCCTCCCTTTGCTACAATGAGAATAAGGGATTCAGCACAGAAAGTATACTAGATGCAAATGGTTTCACTCAACTATTATGTGGTGCGGAAATATTGGAGCAGTGTAGCCACCTAGAATTTCATCAGGTAAGAAAAGGTCAATCTCAATCAACAATTAGGGTTGTCAATGGTTCCAAGGTTGTTCTGGAGTCTCCAGGAATTGAAGACTAGTTTCCAGGACAATGCTGCGAGCATCGAGAGAACCAGGAAAACAGCCACTGGGCCACTGAAAACTTGCTTTCTTTTAGAAAAAGGTTCTTCAGGTACATTTGTTTTTTAGTTCTAACATCGTTAAACATGGTGAAAATGCTGTTTGGTTAATGGCAAAGAATCATGCAGTTAGCTAATGAAGAGAACAGTTGCTTTCCAATTAGATCAGATTCCCTACAGAGTGGAAACAGGCCCTTTGACCCAACCAGACCACACCACCCAGACCCATTCCCCTCTGACGAATACACCCAACACTATGGGCAATTGATATCGGGAAGCGAGGACGGAGGCAGCCAGTGGCAGCGGGTATAGAATGGGGTGATCACACCCAGGCTGTCCTGTGGCAAAACCTTAAGGAATGTGTTTAGCTAGAGTTGGCAACTTTAGGGAAAGTCAGAGTGCTGCAAATTATTGCCCCCTCTCCCTAACAACTTGCTAACAATTAGCTCGAGAGTAAAAGGCTTAGGGATTTAGCAGTACTTTGCCTGCACGCTTCTTTGCCTGGGATATAACCAGGGCTCTGACAGCCCTGTGACTTAATGGCTGCAGAAAATGCCCAAGGATTTCTCTCCTCCCACTTGTTTCCTTTCTTCCAGTTGCAACTAGACTGAAACCAATGCCTGGCGGAGCAATACCAATACCTGGTGTTCGGAGTCAAAATGGCATCAAACTTTTGATATTCTAAACTCTCATTGATGTGGAGCTCAAGAATTTTCACTATTTCACCACTTGTACTTCATTTACTGCCAAAGTGGGCAAGGTACAAAATACAGGACAGTTACGTAGTCCCAGTGATCCCAACTCATTAAATGGCCGCTTTCGCAGAAGCTAGAGTCCAGCGAGCAGGTGCAGTGTTCAAAGTGTGACAAACACAGGGATTTTAAAAAATGCAAATCAATGAGGATTGCAAAGAAAAGGAGAGTGAGAGATAGGAAGAGAGAAAGAAATGATTTGCATTTAAATTGCGCCTTATCATGTCTCTTAGAATCTCAAGTTGCTTCACATATAATGAATTACTTAAAGTGCAGTGACTGTTGCTTTGTCGTCAAACGCGGCAGCCATTTTTGCGCACAGTAAGCTCCCACAAACAACCGTGAAACAAATGAGCAGCTAATATTTTTTGGCGTAGCTGGTTGAAGGAGGAACATTGGCCAGGATACTGAGGAGAACTCCCCTGCTGTTCTTCCAATAGCGCTTTGGAATCTTTAAACGATCACCAAAACAGGCAGACGGGCCTTGATTTAAGGTATCATGCGAAAGTCAACACCTCTGACAATGCAGTACTCCCTCAGTGATGTACTGGGAGAGCTAGTTTAGATTTTGGGCTCAAGTTGCTAGAGTGGAGCCTGAAACCACAACCCTTCTGCAAGAGTGCACTCAACTGAGTTACCAAATGAGCCATGCTGGCGCACAGATGACACCATTTAGAATTGTTACACCAGGTATTGGTTACCAGCTAAGCAGGGTGAACTGAGCAAGGTGTGAAATGCATGGGGATTATCTAACCCCCATTAATTTCAGCTCCTAATCAGCTGGCTTTGTAGCAGCCCTGAGCTCAGCCTCTTATCCTCTCTACTCTTAATGTCTAAAGTGGCAGCATTTTGCAATTTTACTTCTGGATGCGACGAGCAGAGCCTCAAGATTAAATTGTCCAATTGAAGCAACGTAGCTCCTTGCTGGTTTAATGTGTGGGGTGGGGAGGAAGAGAGAGGGATGGGGCGTGGTTTGAGCTTTTGTCACTGAGTGGAACACTGGGTAGTAACTGCAGCTGTCTATCAACGGGCTTTGAGCTCACCGGCACTTCAAACAAATGAATATTATTCAATCTTGTCACATCAAACTTTAAGATTGGGAAATAACAGCTTGAACATGCCTGAGCTCTGCACATCATATTGGAAAACACACTGTTGTAAATGCTACCACTTCAGTCAAAAAGCTAACGGCTTAGCCAGCTGCCAGTAGGCATCCTATTATTCTGTTTAGCCAGATGAGACTGGCTGGGTTTAAAGTGGCAGCTATAACTGTAAACAATTAACCAATACATGGGCTTTCAGAGGCTGAGCACAGCAAACTGCTTTTCAATCCCAAGCTTTCTACACACACACACACATACAGACACAAAATTACAATGCTCTCAAACAGTGGACAGACTTGCTGCTGCGTTCTCAAGCTGCACAATTTAGTTGGATTTGCCGCAGAATTGTGGGGCCCTTGATGTATAATTTTGCCAGGAAGAGGAACTAGCTTAAAAAGCATGGCAAGGGCATCTCCCCCCCGGTAGCCTCCTGTGTCAATGCACAGCTGAGCTCCACAGACCAGAAAGGCCACTGGTCTGCGTGGGACTAGCTGATTTTAGCTAGGGCAAATGAAAGGGGTGTTATAATTGGCATCAGTGCCTCCTGGAAATGGAGGGAAAATTTAGATGCAGAGTCAGCTCAAGACAATCTCGTACACCTCACGTAGCACTGATGACCAAAGCTCAGAAGCCAGTGACCTGCCTGCTCCACAGCACAAGGAGAGAAGCAACCCATTAGAGAGAGGGAGAAATCTCCAAAGAAGGAATGTAGCTACAAAATCAGTGCCGATTTCTGTAGCCTCTGCTCTATTCTGTTGCAAAATCATAGGTTCAGAGAGGCCTCCTTTTAACAAAAAAAAAGGGTAGCATTTATATCTTGACAGAACTTGCTAAGTCATGACTCACCTTTACTTGTGGCAGAGGATGATGGCGTCAGAGGTGTCAGCTGGACAGAATCCTTCTTTTCTTTCTTCACAGGGGTTTTGAAGAGTGTGGAGGATTCCAGAGAGCGGGCGCTGTTGCTTTCAGGAGCACCAGGGCCGTCAGCATCAGCATCAGACAGCGTGAGAGTTGACATGACCAGCTTCGAAAGGATTTTTACTGCTGCAGCATCAGGATCCTCACACTCATCGGTTTCACTGTCTGAGACAGTCAGATCTGTACAAAATTTAAAAAAGGAGCGCCATTACATTTGGCATAAACAGCTTTTCGCAGATGCACAAGCCGATATCTCAAAAGGCATCAACACCATTTTTGCTCCAAAATAGAAAAATGAGTAACATTTGCTCAAGTTTTACCTACCTCCCAACCCCACGTCACCACCCCCCTACCCCAACCAGTAAAACAAGTGCTGACTCACAACTTGACAAAGACAAGGATTGGTTCAAGTTCAAATTTAATCTTGTAACCTAAAGAATAAGTAGGTGTCTCCAGGCCAAAATACCTCCCTGGGCACTCTTTCCTTCAAAAGGATTTGTGAATATTCTTTGTTGCTGAATAATTAATCCAATTTGATATCCAATATTACTAATACTGGATGCTTTGTAATAGCAGCTGTGGTCACCATTTGGGAACCGATGTTTGTGGGTCATATTTTTCCTTCCGTTCTACTGGCTTTCACCATCTCAATCTTATTTTGGCTTTTGACGAGGCAGGCAATACGGCGAAGAAGCTACAGTTGTACAAAGCCTTAATGTAGTAAAACCTTCCAGCCAAGGCACTTTGCAAGAGCAAATTTAAGAGGGAGGTGTTCCATTTCTGAGCTCTTAATGGAAGGATATGACAAGAAATTGAGCAATCCAGACCATGGTTATTTTGTCCTTTTTTTTCTCTTCTTTCATCACTCTAGCTGCTTTTCTCTATTTGCTGTTGAGAGGGTGGTGATGAGCTGCCTTCTTGAACTGCTGAAGCCCATGTCCTACTGGCTACTGCCTTCAGCTTCCATATTGGAAGATACACTGAGTACACTTCAGTGGGGAACTTTAACACCCATCACCAAGAGTGGCTCAGTGGCATCACTACTGCCTCAGCTGGCTTAGTCCTAAAGAACATAACAACTAGACTGCACCTGGGAGATGGTGAGGGAACCAACAGGAGGGAAAACCCAGTTTGACATCCTCCTCACACATCTACCTGTGGCAGATGCATTTGTCCAACACTATACTGGTAGGAGTGACCACTGCACAGTCCTGTGGTGACAAAACCCAAACGGAACACTTTCAATGTGTCAAGTGTTTAAGAGGATAATATTCAGAAAAGATAATAACAACTCAAGGCTGAGCATCCACAAGGTGCTGTGGGCCACCGACAGCAGAAATGTATTCAACTGCAATCTGTAACCTCGTGGTCTGGCGTTTTTCCCCGCTCTAGCATTATCAAGTTAGGGGATCAGTTCTGATTCAATGAAGAATGCAGAAGATCATGCCAGGAGCAGCACCAGGTACATGCTAGACCACAGAAGCAACATGAGACAGACATAAAGAAGCGATCCTAAAACAGTGGACCAGATCTAAGCTCTGCGGTCCTGCCACATGCAGTCCTTCATGGTGGTGGACAGTTAAACAACTCACAGGAGGAGGCCGCTCAAACATTTCCATCCTCAACAATGGGGGAGCTCAGCAAGTTAGTACAAAAGACAATGCTGAAGCATTTGCAAACCATCTTTAGCCAGACATGCCAAATGGATGATCCATTTCAGTCGCTTCCTGAAGTTCTCAGTGTCTCAGGTGCCAGTCTTTAACCAATTTGATTCACTCCATGTGATATCAAAGAACAGCTGAAGGGACTGAATACTGCAAAGTCTATGGACCATGACAGATTTCCAGACTTGTGCTCCAGGACTAGAAACAAGGCTAAAAAAGTCGAGAGACAGCTCAGAATAAGACAAAAGGCTGTTAATTTGCAAAGAAACATTTGTTATATGCATTTGTTCATTCATTTTAGATTAGATTAGATTCCCTACAGTGTGGAAACAGGCCCTTCAGCCCAACCATTCCACACTGACCCTCCAAAGAGTAACCCACCCAGACCCACTTCCCTCTGACTAATGCATCTAACACTCTGGGCAATTTAGAATGGCCAATTCACCTGAGCTGCACATCTTTGGACTGTGGGAGGAAACCGGAGCACCCGGAGGAAACCCACGCAGACACGGGGAAAATGTGCAAACTCTACAGACGGTCGCCGAAGCCTGGAATCGAACCTGGGACCCTGGTGCTGTGAGGCAGCAGTGCTAAACAGAGCCACCGTGCCACCCCTTTTGTGGAGTTATATTTTGACCAGAGCAGGGAAAAACAATGACCCCGGTACTTGAACTTGAAAAAAAAGCAGAACAAATCCAACCCATTCAACACCACCACACAAGACTGCTCACAATCATCAGCAAAGTGATGGAAGTTGTTGTCAATTGTGCTACCAAGAAACACTTCAACAATAATCTACTCATCAAATATACCAGTTTGGATTTGCCAAGCTGATGGGTTCCCAAGATCATTACAGTCTTGATCCAAACATGGACAGAAGAGCTGAATTCCAGAGGTGAGGGGAAATTGCCTATCCTTGACATCAAGACAGCATTTGACAAAGTGTGGCAGGAAAAAGCTCTTGCAAAACTGGAGTCCATGGAAATCTGGGGGAAAATTCGCCACTGGTTGGAATCCTATCCAGAACAACAAAAAATGTTTGCGCATGTTGAAGGTCAAAGATTTCAGCCCAGGAGATCTCTGCAGGAGTTCCTCAGGGGGAGTGTGCTAAGCCTGACAATCTTCAACTGCTTCACCACTGACCTTTCCAGTCAGAAATGGGGATGTTCACCGATGACTGCACAATATTCAGTACCATTTGCGACTCCTCAGATACTGGAGCAGTAATATCCGGGCTTGGCTGACAAATGGCAAGTTACATTCACACCACACAAGAGTCAAGTAATAACTATCTCCAGTAAGAGAGAATGTGACTGTTTAGACGACTGCTGAATCCCCTACCATCCTGTCATTACCATTGACCAAAACCTGAACTGGACTGAACTGTATATATACAGGAATCAAGAGAGTGGTGCTGGAAAAGCACAGCAGGTCAGGCAGCATCCAAGGAGCAGGAGAATCCATGTTTTGGGCAAAAGCCCTTCATCAGGAATGTCGATTCTCCTGCTCCTCGGATGCTGCCTGACCTGCTGTGCTTTTCCAGCACCACACTCTCGACTCTAATCTCCAGCATCTGCAGTCCTCACTTTCACCTGTATAGATACAAGACCAGGTCAGAATATAGGAATTCTATGATAAGTAATTCATCTCCTGAGTTCCCAAAGCCTGACAACACATACATGATGCGTCAGGAGTGTAATGGAATACTCCCTACTTGCCTGGATGGGTGCAGCTCCAACAACACTCAAGAAGCTCAACAACATCTAGAGGTAAGCAAGCTACTTGGTTGACATCCCATCCACCAGCTTAACATTCACTCCCTACACCTGGAAGGACAAGGGCAGCACAGACATGGCAACAGTACCCCCTGTGAGTACCCCTCCAAGCCACCCACCATCCTGACTTGAAAATATACTGCCGTTCCGTCATGTCACTGGGTCAAAATCCTGGAATTCTTTCCCTAACAGCATTGTGGGTCTACCTACACCAAGCACCTTCCTAACCCTCCCCCCAGGCCCAGGCCCAGCCCCACCCTCCTATTTATCTCCCAGCTCCCTTGCCCCACCCCCACATTCCTGATGAGGGGCTTATGCCCAAAACATCGATTCTCCTGCTCCCTGGATGCTGCCTGAACTGCTGTGCTTTTCCAGCGCCACATTTTTCCACTCTGATCTCCAGCATCTGCAGTCCTCACTTTCTTCTACCTACACTCTATGGATCTGGATGTAGGTTTGCTCACTGAGCTGGAAGGTTCATTTTTAGACGTTTCGTCGCCATACTAGGTAACATCTTCAGTGAGCCTCCAAATGAAGCATGACATTCCAACCGGAATCTATCAACAAACAGATTGACTTGGATCCCTTTCACCACCCCCTGAGAA
Organism: Chiloscyllium punctatum; assembly: GCF_047496795.1. NCBI lineage: Eukaryota > Metazoa > Chordata > Chondrichthyes > Orectolobiformes > Hemiscylliidae > Chiloscyllium > Chiloscyllium punctatum. The sequence goes on along the minus strand of NC_092791.1, from coordinate 20,287,665 downwards.
AAAGCAAAGGAAATGACGTCACCACAGGAAATGACATCGCCAACCCAAGGAAACTCAAACGTATAAATAGAAAGCAAGCTACACCACCAGTGCTTCATTCGGAGGCTCACTAAAGATGTTACCTAGTACGGTGACGAAACGTCTGAAAAACGAACCTTCCAGCTCAGCGAGCAAACATACATCCAAAACCTCAACCTGAGCTACAAATCTTCTCAAAACTTGCTAATTGTATGGATTGCAGTGGATTGAGAAAGCAGCTCACCACCACCTCCTCCAGGACATTCAGGATGACCAATAAATGCTGGGCTCACCAACGACACTGGCACAATGGCAAGGGTGGCACGGTGGCATGGTGGTTAGCACTGCTGCCGCACAGTGCCAGAGACCCAGGTTCAATTCCCGCCTCAGGCAACTGTCTGTGTGGAGTTTGCACATTCTCCCAGTGTCTGCATGGGTTTCCTCCAGGTGCTCCGGTTTCCTCCCACAGTCCAAAGATGTGCAGGTCAGGTGAATTGGCCATGCTAAATTGCCCATAGTGTTAGGTGAAGGGCTAAATGTAGGGGAATGGGTCTGGGTGGGTTGCGCTTTGGCAGGTCAGCATGGACCTGTTGGGCCGAAGCACCTGTTTCCACACTGTAAGTAATCTAATCTAAAAAAAAACTCACAAGACTTTTAAAAGGGAATCAGATTACCTTTTCTTGGCGAAGATGAACGTGGAGTCAACAGGAGGGAGGCTGAGGTCTGAGTTTCATTAAATGAAGATTTGAAAAGATTCAAACTTTCTAGAGAAGGAGCAAGTGTGGAGTCAGAGAGGGAGAAGGTGGAGACATCCTGCTTCAGCGACATTTTCACCTCTGCATCATGGCAGTCATTCAATTCATTATCTGACTCACCAGAGAGCCCTGCAGAATTAGTGAACAAAGGAAATTATCATACAGTGAGCAAGTTAAGAAACCTCCACCACATTTAGACCACAGACATAACATCTTCAGATAGTCCAGGTAAGAGTCGACACTACATTTTTTCAAGACATTCTTACATACTTTCAATTCACTAGTCGTGGATCAGCACAGTCAGATGGCTGAGAACTAATCTCACATTCAGGGAGGGCATGAGAGATCAAGATAGGGCAAACAAATTCAGCATTCTCCTTTAGCGTACCTCCATCCCCACTGCCAAACTACACCTAAAACATCCACTCCGCAATTCCTTTTATTCCCTCTCTTTCTTCACCCTTCCTCTCCTGAATAGATTCCAGGAGTGTTGGTCGCACTGTCGTCTCCTATCTAAGTGTCCATTCTTCATGTACGAGTCTAGATCGAGACTATTTGATGTGGGAGACATGACAGGTGAGCCTATCCTGTACTTGATGTTTACCCATAGATACTTTATATCAGCGAGATATAGAGGTGGAGAAGTACTGGGTAATGATAAGGAACAGAAATCCACACTTCTAGCCCAAGAGCCCTGGATCCTAATTGTAGTGTTCTACCCAAGACTGGCTAAGTAAATGAGATGAACCAAGAAATTTCTAATCCTCATGGTCTGTATGGATCAGTAACACAGCGAACCACTGGAGTTGTTCTATTTATCATCTCTCAATGGCAACTGTGTGGTATGACAGAGAACAGAACAGGTTCACTACTAGGATTCTCCTCATGTAAGCTCACAATCCTTGACTATCGGTGGCGAAAGGCTCTGATGTTATGCTACGTTGTGGGATGTTTACACCAATACACACCTAACTGTCCAAACCAAGCAGGATGGAAATGCAATATTCTAGGTAAAATCATCATGGAAAAATGTACAGCAGTCAATGAGAATAAAGGAGGCACTGTGCTTTTCAGGAATTTCCAATTTGTTCTCATTAGAGTCATTGCCTTCAGATGATGGTATGAAACTTGAAAGGTGCAGAAAAGATTTACAAGGATGTTGCCAGGGTTGGAGGGTTTGAGCTACAGGGCTGTTGAATAGGCTGGGGCTGTTTTCCCTGGAGTGTCGGAGGCTGAGGGGTGTCCTTATAGAGGTTTATAAAATCATAAGGGGCATGGATAGGGTAAATAGACAAAGTCTTTTCCCTGGGGTAGGGGAGTCCAAAACTACAGGGCGTAGGTTTAGGGTGAGAGGGGAAAGATAGAAAAGAGACCTAAGGGGTAACTTTTTCACACAGAGGGTGGTGTATGTACAGAATGAGCTGCCAGAGGAAGTGGTGGAGGCTGGTACAATTACAACATTTAAAAGGCATCTGGATGGGTATATGAATAGGAAGGGTTCAGAGGGATATGGGCCACATGCTGGCAAATGGGACTAGATTAATTTAGGATATCTGGTCAGCATGGACGAGTTGGACCGAAGGGTCTGTTTCTGTGATGTACAACTTTATAACTAATTACTAGACTCTGTAAATTATCAGAAAGGCTTTTGATTTGACATATGGAAAGGAATTCATAAAACTAGTACCCTTTTAACAAAGTGGCCAATTAAAAGGGAGCTGGTCCAGTGACTCAGAGGGTAGATGTTTTAGCTGATTACTACTGAGCCATTCAAACCTGAAAAGCTACAGTCTTAATGTACATTATCAGAGCTCCTTGGAGTTCAGTTGCCATTTGCACTGAGTTGGTTGCTGTTGTGGTTCTGTTCGCTGGGAATTTGTGCTGCAGACGTTTCGTCCCCTTAGTTGCTTTTAGCCAGGGCAGCGGTTTGGTCACTGGAATGTTCTAGTGCACCAGATTCGGATCATGGTGGGGGAAATGTCTTTATTCCTGAGCACCACCCAGTGACCAATGACTGGGAAATGCTACAATGAGTGGGATGTCAGAAGAGAGCAGAATGAGAGTTCACTGAAGTGCTCTGCACAGGTAAATGCCCAACACTCATAGTCAGCAGTCACACATGAAGAATAGTCCAAGGTACCAAAGAGCAGTTGCCTCCTATACAGCCTTCCCACAACATAAATTCAGACCTTCCACGAGCCAAGAGTTAAAGAGGCTCATGGCCCTTTTCCTCCTACTGTAACAAGCTGTCGGAGAAAAACTTTCATAATTGAGAGATCAGTAGCCAAATTTCGTTATTGGGCTTCAAAAGACAATAACAGAGGGAATGCATTCAGTAAAATGTGAGGCTTCATTTCACTGAGAGTTGAGCCCATACAAATCCACAACAGTGAATGCTGCCTCAGAGCCAAGTAATGTATTGTACAAGGTTTAATTACCCATGAAATATGATGAGGTGTACGGCATCACTACAACTGAGGCCGGATCATGAGTAAATTCCTTGAGTGGAATGTTGAATGTGATAGAGTTTTCCAAAGAGTGATCACCGTCGCAGTCAAAGAGGGGATTGATAGAGATGTCTTGGTTCGCTGGCATTTTCGGTTCCTCCATCTTTGACTCGATGCCACCGGAGCTGCGCCTGGACTCTGTAAGAGACACAAACCTTCTCTAATTCTGTAGCATCCCATTTCTTTTAGTAACACACAGCATTAGATGCAAGTCATGGGCTGGCCTGGATGACACCTCACTTTGGGGAGAAGGGAAAAACCAAACCTTTCAAATAGTTCTCTTTAATTTAGGAAATTGAAAGGGTTCAAGGCAACTTACAGCACTGAAAAACAAAATCACTTTACATGAAGTATTACCTTACAAATACTTAACACTGCCACTACTTTAACGGAGTGTTAATTTGATTAAAATAAGCATATTGCAAGCTGCTGTTCGTGTGACCTGCTTGTATCACCCCAAGAGGGACTTGCACATTCTGCCTCTTCTGTTCAATAAAAAAACAGTATGTTTCTTTTAAGCATTTTTATCTCTTAACACCATAAGAAATAGGTACAGGAGTTGGCACTCCATTGGTCACAGGCCTCCAGTCTGGAAAGCAACCCTCCACCACCACCCTCTGTCTTCTTCCTTGGAGCCAGTTCTGTATCCAAATGGCTAGTTCTCCCTGTATTCCATGAGAGTTTGGCCCCTCGGACTTGCTGCACCATTCACCGGATCATGGCTGATCTGACATTCCTCACACCATTTTCCTGCCCCTTCCCTTGATTCCCTGACTGATCAAGATTCTATCTATCTCAGCCTTAAATGTACACAAGGGCTCTGCCTCCATAGCTGTCTGCAGCAAGGAGTTCAAAAGACAGTCAACCCTCTGAGGAGAAATTCCTTCTCATCTCAGCCTTAAATCGGTGCCCCTTTGTTCTGAGAGTATACCTTGTAATCCTAGATCCTCCCATGAGGGGAAACATCCTTTCAGCATTTACCCTGTCAAGCCCCTTAGGAATCCTGTATGCTTCAAAGAGATCACCTCTCATTCTTCTAAACTCCAGTGAGTAGAGTCCCAATCTGTTTAACCTTTACTCCCTCCATCTCAGGGATCTTCCTAGTGAACCTTCTCTGAACTGCTCTCAATGAAATGATATCTTTCCTTCAATAAGTGAAACAAAAGTGCTCACAGTGCTCCAGATGTGGTCTCACCAGCACCTTGTGCAGTTGCAGTAAGACTGCTCTACTCTTATACCCCAACCCCCTTGAAATAAGGGCTGACGTTCACAGAGCCTTCCTGAGTATCTGCTACTAGCTTTCTATGTTATGTACACCACTAACTCCAAGTACCTTTATGTAGCAACTTTCTGCAGTTTTTCTTCATTTAAACAATGTTCTTTTGTTGTCCCTTCCAAAACGATCAACTTCACATTTTCCCACATTATACTGCATCTGCCAACCTTTTGCCCACTTACTTAATCTATCTCTGTAAACGGTTGTATTCGTCTTGCAACCTGCCTCTCCACCCATTTTTGTGTCATCTGCAAATCTGGCTACAGTACACTTGCTTCCCTCCTCCAAGTCATTCATACATATTGTAAACAGTTGTGCTCCCAGCACTGATCTCTGTGGAACCCCAATGATTATAGGTTATTCACCTCAATAAGAACCGCTTATCCCCACTTGCTGTTTCCTGCCCATTGACCAATTCTCTATCCATGCCAATATACTGCCTCCGACACCATGGACTCTTATCTTATGACTCCTCAATGTTTTCCCAACATCAGCTACTCTCCAACCGCAGCCTTGAAGACATCGATTCTCACTCAAGTATAGGTTCATGGATAGAAACCACAGCAAAAAGCAGGCAATCGGGCTCACCATAGCTCTTCAACTGGTGCTTTCTACTCCAATCTGGTTTCCTTGACCTATCCCCACAGCTTCCTTTTCAAATATTGATCCAAATGCCTTTAAAATTATATTAGGGTGTGCAGTACTTCTATTAATCCTTAGGATCATTAGAAAATGAGCAAAGTTAGAAGACTTTTGCTACGTAGAGGGTTACCAGAACATGGAATGGTTTGCTACAAATGATGGCTCTAAGTCCGGCCTTCCCAGTTTAATCCCAGTAAACCTAAAACTAATCATTTTATGGCTTATCCAGTTCTTATCCTTTCCCTTGATTCCCTGACTGATCAAGATTCTATCTCAGCCTTAAATATAAACAAGGGCTCTGCCCCCATAGATCTCTGTGCAAGGGGTTCTAAAGGCAGTCCTTCTTTTCTGATTGGGACCATCCTCAAATCCCTTGGTACAACTCATGTTTAGAAATGGCTTTGGAAGCTTGTGCTTCAATACCTCCTCCCTGATTTCCCTTCAGCTGGGTGACGGACTTTCCAGTTTTTAGTCCCATTTGTTTATGGGATGTTGCTTTCATCGTTCAGATACAAAGGTGAAGAGCATTGTTCAAGTAAGTACCTTAACGCCTTCAGAAAGAGAGATGGTTGGGAGATTGAGGGTAAAGCTGTCCTTTCTGTTTTACAGGTGCTGATGAATCTTGCGGGGTATTTCCAGCAAACCCAGCTCGATGTTTATCAGACATGGGTGCAGTAGGCTAGTGCACTGCATGCAAAGACCAAAGTATCAAACACACACACAGTGTATTGAACACCACAGTGCTCAAAATGAAGTCTGTGGCAAGAGCAGCCATTGATTGCAAAGGATGCCTGTCATTAACCAGGCTGGACAGAGGTGGGTACTGCAGATGCTGGAGGCTAGAGTGGTGCTGGAAACACACAGCAGGTCAGGCAGCATCCGAGGAGCAGGAAAATTGATGTTTCAGGCAATGAGCAAATTCCTGATGAAGGGCTTTTGCCCAAAACATCGATTTTCCTGCTCCTCATATAACTGGCTGAAGTCTTATAATTCCTCCTGAACTATGAAGGACATTTTGAGAACACAAAAGGGCATAACTGTCTTTTGAATTTTCTCCTTAAAATACTTTCTCCTTTCAGCAAAAACAATCATGTCTGTTAATAACAGAACATGGAGTATTGCTGAGTATAATGCTTTTAATTAATATGTACTTCCTCCTATGTTAGAGTGTTCATTTATTTATTTCATCTCGTGACATTGCTCACCGCTAGGGCTGTGAGCTCAGTGCAGATGCTTGTTTGCAAAACCTCCAAACTTATGTTCACTACCATCTCGAAGGGTAAGAGCAGTAGATAAACCACCAAGCCAATCACATCTTGACTTGGAAATATATCGCCATTCCTCCAATGTCATTGGATCAAAATCCTGGAACTCTCTTCCTCACACCATTGCTGGTGTACCCACACCAAATGGACTGCGGTGTTTCAAGACGACAGGTCACTACCACCTAGGAGTTACTCCAGCATTTCTTATGTTTGTTTCTTGAACTGGCTTGTAACTTTCAGGATTCAGATCAATGGCTGGTGTTCCTGCTCTTGTTGGGTGCTTTGCATCCATAACAAGGTGGCACCTATAACAAATACGGCAATTGTGGTGCGACAGTCAGATGCTTGCTGCAAGAAAGTTGTCTTTGCCATTCTATTCGTATGAAATTTGAGTCAAACAAATGCACACATGATATAGAAATGGATATTTTGACACCTGAAATGTGATGGACAATCACACACTGCACAAACTATTTTGACGAAGGCGATGACATGCTGTTTTATAAGGTGAAGAGAATTACACCTTGCAACGTGTAATATATTATTTTGCTAAATTGGAGCGGTATCCTGTTAAGGCCACAAAGTTTAATTCCTGTTCAGTAAGCAGGGTGAGGTCATATGGAGTTAAATAGCTTGGTGAGGGAAGTGTAACGATTGAGAGTTTTCACTTGTTGCTCAGAAGCTATGTGTGGTTTGAGTCTGTAACAAGTGACGTCTGCTTGTGTAAGCAAACCTACCATTCATATGAATTAATACAGATACAATATTTGGCATGTTACTGAGTATAACATCCCTGTGTTCATTATATATCCCCATAATATATATATTATATATATATTCACACACATGAACTTTCCTGTTCCATCTTCCAATCACCAATTCTTTCTTGAACATACTGAACTTCAGTATCTTCTCTTTGGACCCAGGCCCAGCCCACCCACTTGCAACTCAACTTAAGCAATGCATGCTGGGAAGTACATATGTATACTGTAGAAAATCTCAGTCTCTTGGCTTGCTGTCTTTTGTTTCAGCATGAGCAACAACATGGGAAAAAGAATGCTCCCAGACCACCCACACATACCAAGTGTTCCTGGATCTTATATTCACATTGCCAAAAGGTCAGTTATTTCATGGTGTTCACTCACCAATGCAGTATGTTTTAAATGTGCATTCATTCGTTATCAGTTCATATGTTGCTGCCATTTCCCTTTTAAAAAATGAACATTGTCATCAAAATGGGTTGCAGTAAGAGTCCTTGGCCAAGTCACCTTTAGTTGTTTCAATGGTGAGCATCCCTCCAGAATAAGGACAGGTGTGGAGCTGAATATTCCAGTCTTCAGCTCCATTTTCCAACTCCACTAACAGAACACTTCATATCAGCCTGCAGTAGAATGGGGAAACCATCTAAGTCTCGGCTGACAAACGAGCTTTCCCTTCACTTTTCCTTTTAAAAGTGACACGGAAATTTGTCAGTCAGTACGACTTGTCAATAATTAAGGACAGGACTGAAATCAGACTCGTACTGGCAATCACCTTGCACTAATCAGGGCAAGTTAAAAGCTGTTCTGTTTTACAAGGATAAGAAGATTAGACCAGGTGAAAACAGTATGCCATTTCTCACCAAATCTCAGCGAACTGAAACATTGGGTGAAATCTTGTTGAGGTGTCAGGAGTCTCACCTGCCAGCTGTCCAATTGGCAAGATACCTGCACTGCCTCCTAGGTCCACACAGGGCAACTCCTCCCAGCCCTTCCTCCCCCCCGCCCTTTTAACCAACTGGTTCTATATTGTCGCTTGTAGCTCCTGCTCAACACATTATAGCATGGGCCCCCGTCAACTGGCAAGCTCAATTGGACATTAATTTGTTTCTTAAATATGGTGGCCAGGCTGCTCATTTCAGTGCCCACCGGCCTGTCGGATTGTGGGAGTGAACTTGGTGATGGGCAGTGGCCATCTGTAATATCTTATGTGCCCCACACCCCAGGTCAAAAACACCCTAGCAGAGGGCCTGAAGCTGCAGCCCTGTCCTTTTCTTTGAAGTTTAACACAGACGGAGTACAAAACCGGAAGTCCCAATTTTCAGAGGAGTGAAACATTTGTGAAGCATTTAAACTTTCAGAATTCAACTCTCGACATGCTAATGAAAGCAAAGTAACATGTTGGATCATCACAAAATCCCATTTGCTGTCTTAGTTTACAATTTCTGTTCTCCATAGATATATATATTCATGAAGAGTAATTATTCTGGAGTTCCAATTTAAATGTAAGCACAGAGGATTTTACATCATTTAGTTGTTCATGGAATGTGGGTATTACTGGCTAGAACAGTATTTATTGCTCGTATGAACGGTAGGACTCTGGAAGTTTACTGAAGATCAGAAGGACCTTGGTATGCATATCCAGCAATCCCTGAAGTTGGCAGGGCAGATTGATAAGGCGGTTAAGAAGGCAGAAGGGATACCTGCCTTTATTAGCCAAGGCATGGGATACACAAACAGGGAGGTTATGCTGAAACTGCACAAAACCCTCCAGCCAACTGCAGCAGTGTCACCACACTACAGGAAGGATGTTAGTGCACTAAGGTGGGTGCAGAAGACATTTGCCAGAATGCTGCCTGGGCTGGATGGTCTAAGCGAGGAGGAAAGATTGGATAGGCTGGGATTGTTTTCCTTGGAACAGTGAACCTAGGGAGGGGACCTGATAGAGGTGTATAAGACTATGAGGGCATACATAGGGTGAATAGGAAGGCACTTTTCCCAGTAGTAAAGTGGTCAGTAACCAAGGGGCATAGATTCAAAGTAAAAGGTAGAAGGCTAAGAGCGGAGATGAGGAGAAATATTTTCACTCAGAGGGTGGTGGAACTCACAGTTTGAAAGGGGAGCGGAGTCAGGAATTCTCGTTACATTTAAGCAGTATGGAGATATTCACTTGTATTGCCATACCCTCCAAGGCCATGGGTCAAAAGGCTGCCTCCTGCACTGTACACATCTATGAGTTATAAACTGGTCAAGCACAAAGCACCACATATTGTCCTGCCTGTCATCCTTGCCCCTGCCCACACTAACTTGCATAACATGGCTGTCCTGAGTGCATTCTTGAAGTTGTACTGCACACAAAAAGTGAGACATTCACTTGGAAAACTGGAATTCACTATCTAGATGAGTACTAGAATCCTAAAAATAACACATACTCTGAAAATACTCATTGAGGTCCCCAGCCATGCAGAGAAGGGACAGGACTATTTGAGATCACATCATTGGAACCATTTCTAAGTTGCAATGGATATTCAAATTCTAACTTGTCTGGAACTGAATGAAAAAAGGATATCTACTGAAAGGCAGTATAGAAAATCTTCTGAGCAATCTGATTAATGGGTTTTGCAAATTGAGGATTGGCAATAAAACTGAGTGGCTTAAAACATGATTGCTGAAATATGCATCAAACAGTGCACTTTTTAAAAAAGGGATATATTGCCCTTTGCCCAATGGTCACTTGTGAAGTGTGACAAACATTTCTGAGTATGTTAGCCTGCAGAATATTTTGAACTGTCCCAACAGAATTTCCACTGTGCCATTCACAGTGGGGTGAAGATTATGCCATAAGGAGCTGAGCATGAAATGTATTACTCTGCTCCAAAAATGCAGTGATGTGTGACTTAGTACACCCCAACAAGTTATTAAAAAAAAATTTCTGTTCCATTCTCAGTTCCATTGCAACTAAAGGAAGATTGCATTTAGACATTAGTCATAGAGTTGTATAGCCTTCAGTCCAACTCATCCATGCCAACCAGATATCCTAAATTAATCTAGCCCCATTTGCCAGCATTTGGCCCACATCCCTCCAAACCTTTCCTATTCATATATCTATCCAGATGCCTTTTAAATGTTGTAATTGTACCAGCCTCCACCACTTCCTCTGGCAGCTCATTCTATACACGTACCACCCTCTGTGTGAAAAAGTTGCCTCTCAGCTCCCTTTTAAATCTTTCCCCTCTCACCCTAAACGTATGCCCTGTAGTTTTGGACTCCACTACCCTAGGGAAGAGACCTTGGCTATTTACCCTATCCATGCCCCTCATGATTTTATAAACCTCTATAAGGTCACCCCTCAGCCTCCGACACTCCAGGGAAAACAGCCCCAGCCTACTCAGCCTCTCCCTATAGCTCCAATTCTCCAACCCTGGCAACATCCTTGTAAATCTTTTCTGAACCCTTTCAAGTTTCACAACATCCTTCCTATAGGAGGGAGACCAGAACTGGATTCTGTATTCCAAAAGTGGCCTAACCAAAGTCCTGTACAGCCACAACATGACCTCCCAACTCAATACTCTGACCACTTAAGGCAAGTGTACCAAACGCCTTCTTCACTATCCTACCTATCTGTGCTCCATCCTCAAGGAGCCATGAACCCACATCCTAAGGTCTCTTTGATTGGTAACCCACTCCCCCGGACCCTACCATTTAGTATATAAGTCCTGTCATGATTTGCCTTTCCAAAATGCAGCACCTCACATTTATCGAAATTAAACTCCATCTGCCACTCCTCAGCCCATTGGCCCATTTGATAAAGATCCCATTGTAATCCGAGGTAACCTTCTTCGCTGTCCACTACACCTCCAATTTTGGTGTCATCTGCAAACTCACTAATTATACCTACTATGTAAATAAATGATGAATAGCAGTGGACCCAGCATTGATCCTTGTGGCACTCCACTGGTCACAGGCCTTCAGTCTGAAAAATAAACCCTCCACCACTACCCTCTGTCTCCTACCTTCAAGCCAATTTTGTATCCAAATGGCTAGTTCTCCCTGTATTCCATGCGATGTAACCTTGCTAACCAGTCTCCCATGGGGAACCTTGTTGAACACCTTACTGAAGTCCATATAGATCATGTCTTCAATCTTTTTTGTCACTTTCTCAAAAGACTCAATCAAGTTCGCAAGACATGATTTCCCACCCACAAAGCCATATTGACTATTCCCAAGCAGTCCTTACCTCTCCAAGTACATGTAAATCCTGGCCCTCAGGATTTCCTCCAACAACTTGCCCACTACCGATGTCAGGCTCACCAGTCTATAGTTCCCTGGCTTTTCATTACTACCTTTCTTAAACAGTGGCACCACACTAGCCAACCTCCAGTCTTCCAGCACTTCACCGGTGAATATCAATGATACAAATATCCAGCAATCACTTCCCTACCTTCCCACAGAGTTCGAGGGTACACCTGATCAGATCCCAGGGATTTGTCACCTTTATCCCAGTACCTCCTCCTCTGTAATATGCACACTTTTTAAGATATCACTATTTATTTCTCCAAGTCCTCTCGCTTCCACATCCTTCTCTACAGTAAACACAGAGATGACATTTCTCATTTAGTATTGTATCCATCTCCTGTGGTTCCACACATAGGCTGCATTGCTGATCTTTGAGGGGCCCTATTCTCTCCCTAGTTACCCTTTTGCCCTTAATGTATTTGTAGAATCTCTTTGGAGTCACCTTAGCCCTATTTGCCAAAGCTATCTCATGTCCCCTTTTTGCCCTCCTGATTATACTCCAACTACCCTAATACCCCTCTAGAGATTCACTCGATCCCAGCTGTCTCTACCTGCCTTTTTTTTCTTAACTAAAACCTCAATTTCTCTAGTCATCCAGCATTCGCTACACCTACCAGCCTTTCCCTTCACACTAATGGAACATACTGTCTCTGGATTCTCGTTATCTCATTTTAAAGACCTCCCACTGTCCAACTACCCCTTTACCTGTGAATAGCCCCTCTCAATCAACTTTTGAGCGTTCCTGTTTAATACCATCAAAATTGACCTTACTCCAATTTAGAACTTCAACTTTTAGATCTGGTCTATCCTTTTCTATCACTATTTTAAAACTAATAGGATTATGATCACAGGCCCCAAAGTGCTCCCCCACTGACCCCTCAGTCACCTGCCCTGCCTTATTTCCCAAGAGTAGATCAAGTTTTGCACCTTCTCTAGAAGGTACATCCACCGACTGAATCAGAAAATTTTCTTGTACACAATTAACAAATTCCTCTCCATCCAAGCCCTTAACACTATGGCAGTCCGAGTCTGTTTGGAAAATTAAAATCCCCTACCATTACAACTCTATTATTCTTACAGATAGCTGAGATCTCCTTAAAAATTTGCTTCTCAATTTCCTGTTGACTATTGGGGGGCCTATAGTACAATCCCAATAAGGTGATCACTCTTTCTCATTTCTCAGTTCCACCCAAGTAACTTCAGAGGACATACTCCCTGAAATATTCTCCCCTAAGTACAGCTGTAATGTTATCCCTAACCAAAAATGCCACTCCCGCCACCCCTGTCCCCCTATCTGTCCTTCCTATAGCATCTATACCCTGGAACATTAAGCTGCCAGTCCTGCCCTTTCTTGAGCCACAGGTCTGTGAAAGTTGTGATATCCCAGTCTTATATTCCCAACCATGCCCTGAGTTCATCTGCCTTACCCATCAGGCCTCTTGCATTGAAATAAATGCAGTTTAATTTATCAATCTTACCTTGTTCTCTGCCTTGTTCTTGCCTACCTTGATAATTTAACTTGCTCCTCTTCTCAACTGTACCAGTCTCAGACCGATCTCTTTTCTCACTACTTCTTTGGGTCCCGGTCCCAGTCCCAACTCCCGCCCCCCTCAAACACACACACCCAATCTTACTGGTTTAAAGCCGCCTGAGTAGCACTGGCAAATCTCCCTGCCAGGATATTGATCCCCTTCCAATTCAGGTGCAGCCTGTCCTTATACAGATCACTTCTACCCAAGAAGAGATTCCAATGTTCCAAGAATGCCTGCCCCCTGCACCAGCTCCTCAGCCACACATTCATCTGCTCTATCCTCCTATTCCTACCCTCACTCGCTCATAGCACTGGGAGTAATCCAGATATTACTATCCTGGAGGACCTACTTTTTAACCTCCTACCTAGTCTCTTTCATTCTCCCTTCAGAACCTAATACCCTTCCCTTTCTATGTCATTCGCACCAACATGACCACCTGCTGGTCCCTCTCCCCTCTGAGAATATTCTGCACCCTCTCCGAGACACCCTTGACCCTGGCACCGGGGAGGCAACCCACCATTCTGATGTCTTGCTGTTGGCCACAGAAATGTCTGTGCCCCTAACTAGAGAGGCCCCTATCACAATCGATCCCTTGGAACCTGACGTACCCGTCATTACAGTACAGACAGACTAAAACTCACTTTACTTCTTTAAAAAGGTGACAGTCATCTGCATGTCAGCTGTTAAGGACAAGTCTGAAATCATACACATACTGGAAAACCATCTCAGATCAGGGCAAGTTGAAGGATGGTCTGTTTTATAAGGATAAGGAGATTATACCAGGTGAAAAACAGTAAATTATTTCTCTTGAAATGCCATTGTTGGGTTCATGTGGCACAGCGGTAATGCCACTGTCAGGAAGCCCAGGTTCAAGTCCCATCTGCTCCAGTGATGTATAGTAACATCGCTGAACAAAGTGATATGAACCTAGCTGAAATGTCATTGCCCTCCAAAGATCGCACACGACCTGCTGAGGATTTGCAGCCTCTGCGGTTTTTTGCTTTTGTAGCAGTATTCTTCAGCTGAAGTTCCTTTCGAGATCATAAAACCTACGTTTGCTGTCAATTAAACACTGGCAAGGGGCACAGGGAGATTAACCAAGAAGCTACGGGTATTCGGAGCCTTGAACTTTGCTTCGGAGTTTTCATGGAATCCTACAGCGCAAACACAGGCCATTCAGCTCATCGAGGCTGCACCGATTCTCTGAAGAGCACCCCACCCAGACCCAATCCTACGCCCACTGCCCCGATAATCCCGCATTTCCCATGCCTAATCCACCTAACCTACATGTCCCTGGACACTGCAGGGCAATTTAGCATGACCAATCCACCATAACCTGCAGATCTTCGGACTGTGGGAGGAAACCGAAGCACCCAGAGGAAACCCATGCAGACACGGGGAGAATGTGCAAACTCCACACAGACAGTTACCAGAGGGTGGAATCGAACCCTGGTCCCTGGTGCTGTGAGTTAATTTATCCATTTAAGCATTACACAGACATTTGAAAATGAAACCTAAATTGCAAATTCATTTATAAGAACAATGTCCTTCAGTTCTTACAAAATACAGCACAGAGGGTGCAATGTCACCCTTCTTTATCTCTCAATGACTGGCTACCTGGATCAGACACATGAGTCCCCATGTTTTTGCGGCAGAGAATTGAGTTTAACACATCAAATTTTCCAAACAGCCAGAAGGAGACATTCTCTAGGTATGAGCAGCCTTGTCTAAATGACTCAAATATGAAAGAATACTGTCAAAAGTTCCTTCTAGTCTGCATGGCCTAGTGCATTTCCCATCAAACACAACTGGGAGCAGATGAAGTCAATATGAAGGGGCTACTTTTGGTTTTGCCCTGAGCTGTCCGTTCACAATGGGGTGGCATGGTAGCTTAGTGGTTAGCAGTGCTGCCTCACAGTGCCATAGACCTGGGTTCGATTCCCCCCTCGGGTGAACCGTCTGTGTGGAGTTTCACATTCTCCCCCCTCCCCGTGCCTGCTTGGGTTTGCTCTGGTTTCCTCCTTCAGTCCAAAGATGTGCAGGTCAGGTGAATCAGCCATGCTAAACTGCCCATAGTGATAGTGATAGGTGCATTAGTCAGGGGGAAATATAGGGTAGGGGAATGGCTCTGGGTGGATTACTCTTCGGCGGGTTGGTATGGACTTGTTGGGCCAAATGGCCTGTTTCCATACTGTAGGGAATCTAATCTAATACAATGTCAAGTAATTTTCCTGTATTTTTACATCCATATAAACTGTACCTGACTCTTTATCCTCCAGCTCCACAACTTGCTCATAATCTTTGCTGCAGAAGAGGTCCAGGTCAGCATCCTCGAGGTCTACTATGTCTGGCTGAGAGTTACAGTGTTCATACTGGTGATCATAAGGATACGTGAAGGAGTGAACTTCTTCAGACATAGTCCTGGTGAGCTCATGGTTTGGGGAGAAAGATGATGGCTCTTGCACCATATCAAAGTGAATTTTCGGAGTCGAACATAAGCTGTAAGGATCAAAATGCAAGCCAGTAGAATTGTGAGTCCTGTCATCACACAGCTTCAGGTTTTTCGGCATTGCAGAAGGCTCAGTTGGGACTTCTTTAATAGCAGTTTCGAAAGGACCATTTGACTGATGCTGACCTTGAGAAGGCAGCTGGGGCAGCATCACCTTTTCTTTGAGTTTGTCCACACTTGTGGACTGGTACTGTCCGCAGTCCCAGAAAAAGTCATACCCGCTCATTGAGTTAGGGTGGGAGTCTCTCATCACAAGGGATGAAGCGGCTGGAGCGAAGGCCTCTGATGTACTCGCTCCTGAGTCAACAGTTACACCATTAACGTTCAGTTCACCGTTCATAGCTGAAACAGAGAGAAAGAAAGTATATTATGAATTGAGAATGTGACATCCCTAACCTGTCAATGGACAGCACCAATGTGTCATAATTATATAACATCCACTTTAACACACATTGGTTTTAATGTCAAGAATCAAAATTTACTTTCTTGCTTAACACCTAAATATAATTTTCAATTCCTGACCTGTTCAAATATAGGAACGACTTTAAGTCAATTAAAAAAAAGTTCAAGGAACAGGAGAATCGACGTTTCGGGCATCAGCCCTTCTTCAGGAATCAAGCCCGAAACGTCGATTCTCCTGCTCCTTGGATGCTGCCTGACCTGCTGCGCTTTTCCAGCAACACATTTTCAGCTCTGATCTCCAGCATCTGCAGTCCTCATTTTCTCCTAAAAAAAAGTTCACTTTTGCTTATGAAATCAGGAGACAGAACCTGAAACAAATTAGCACTTGCTCGGAATTCTCCTTCAACTCTCTATGATTTCTAGTGATTTGGATGCAGGCAGCAGTTATCAACATTGACAGATTACAACAAAAATCCGCAATTGTGTAACAGGTTTAAAAGGAATGTATACTGAGCTGTTCCACAGCAGAATAGTCGGAGTAAGTTGGATGACAAGCCACTGAGGAGATATCAGGAGGGAAAGTTTTTAAGGCGACACCAGAGAGGGAGGTGGAGAGTCTGAGATATGTAGGGAGACAATTTCAGAGTATGGTACCGAAAAGCACAGCCATTAATGGCAGGGCAAGAGGGAAAAGAGTGCACAAGTAGGCACAGCTGGTGGAATGGAAAATCCTGTGGTGTGAGGGGCACTGTAGTACTGCAGGAGGTTACAGAGATAGGGACAGGAAGGCCATGAAAGAATTCGAACACAAGGATGAAAATTTGGAACCTTCTCCACAGCCATATCATGGGGCTGACCTCAGGGGTGGGTGGGAAGGTGGTGGGCGGGGCACACACCCTACTTATGCGTGCCCCTTTCTTCCACTGACAACACACCCAGCCCAGACATGGAAAATCCAACCCCCAGAGTTCTGAGGAGGAGGGGAAAGGATTTGGGAGGTGAAAAAAACAACAGAAATGTTGCAGTATATTGCAAGAACTTGGAATGGTCAGCAGTTTAGTGAGAAAGTGGTCAAGGAGCAGAAATAAGATTGTTGCGTCCCACAGCAGGAGATATGTATCACCACAACAATCAATACCACACTCATCAGGCATGTTTTTAACAAATCTGTTATTCTCACTTCGTGATCACAGCAGTGACTCACTTTTCCAACTTAAACCATTGAGGATTTATCTGCTCCCAGTGACTGTTCTTAAAGGGGAACCATCTGATAAGCTAATCTCATTTCCTTGCAAATGCACAGCATTGGTGATGTAAACCATGTAGCAATACATTATCTTGTCAATTGCATGAACCAGAGTGAAAATTAATTTTGTCAGTCGACTTTCCTGAAAAAAAAACATTAAAACCAATTCTTATGAGAAAGGCATCTTTAACAGTGGAAGCTCCCCAGCTGCCCTGCCCTGTGTGCCCATGAACAGCAACTATGGTATGTTCAGATTTGCAAAGGCAGCTGAAAATTTCATTTCATTGTGCAGAAACCTGCTGTAAATGCTGTGACTGTGGATGTCATTCCTCTTTAGACTTTTCTTTTTCAAGAATGAGGAACCAGGAGGAAGAACTATTAACCTCAATTGGGTCTGCGTGTCTCGAAAAGGGCTGCAGATTGTTGAATCAGTTTGCTTTATTCAGTGCCCTCCTCATTTTCTAGTTGAGTGTGAGGGGAATGGAGCCTAAGATATACACCATTGAACATATTTGCACAAGACCTATATTCAAAAACATACTTGCAAACTGGCCCAATTTATACATTATATTTCCTCAGTTTCCCCGTCCTCTCAGCATCTACCTTGTGCAGCTCTATTATCTTCTCCTGCTATTGCTTCACAGTAGCTGGCAGAGAATACTTCATTCTGAGCAGATTCAAACTGATCTATTGCACCACTCAAGTCCCCTCCTATAAGCTGTTCTTTGCTTTTACCCATGCCCTCACCACGAAGACAGTAAGGAACCTCAAATCAAGTCCATAAAAGCAGGAGAAACAGTGAAATTACCCACAGCACCCTGGGCTAGGGAGGAGGAAATTCTGCCCAAAATCCTATCAGTAGCCAGTAGATATGTGTGTGTGTGTGTGTGTGTGTGTGTGTGTGTGTGTGTGTGTGTGAGTGAGAGAGAAAAAGAGAGAGAGAGAATGCGCGTGCATGAAAAAAAAAGAGAGATCCAAGGAACTGGAGGGCAGCCAGTGTGTGTTGAATCTATACCTTCAGCATTAAGCAACTCCTTAAGGTCTAGAAGGGAGCAAAACGAAAGGACAAACAAAAACAAATTAAGCAAACTAATAAAACCTGATTGAAGTTAACCTTTAGCAGTAGAGCTAATAACGTGTGTACATTGACTCAATTTCTGGTTTCATAATCGCTTAAAACTGAAGGAAGGATTGCAAGAAGCAAACTGATAAGGAGCCATCATGTGACAGAGCTTGGGTGGGGTTGGGAGCGGGGAGCTTTTTCCTAGCCCACTCTCTATAGAAGCTCCATACCAATGCTATGCAGGGCATGAATGACAACTTCCAGCCCAGGCTCTGCCCTTACCTCTGCCTAACTGTGTTGAGTTCATTGTGATCCCATTAGTGCGCAAGCTATCTTCCTGATAAGGTGAAGGCTTAAGGACTGAGGCAACGGGTGTCGACATGCACCAGGCAGATCATTGGCCTCCATATCTGAAAATTGAAAAAAAACCAAAATGGAGACTTCAGGTGCATCTATATTACAGAGCATATTTCCAAGTATCAGAGTGAAAAGAAAGGTTTTCCAGTCACATGTCCCCTTTCTGTCACATGATACTACCTCATGATATGTAGGGTAGCATGAATGACAGTCTGATGTCACGGAGGTTCATGATGTTCATTAATGATTTTTTACAGTGATTTTTCGAGGCATCGTTGAATCTCACAAGGCACCTATGACTGCAAACAACAAATGTCATGACCATCTTTCCTATGAATATGACAACACCTGTGCAGCGGTTCAGAGAAGATTCACTCGGATGATTCCTGGGGTGAAGGGACTTGTCTTATGAGGAAAGGTTGAGCAGGTTGGGCCTCTACTCACTGGGAGTTTAGGAGATTAAGAGGTGACTGAAACATAACACTCTGAGGGAGCTGCACAAGATAGATGCTGAGAGGACGGAAAACTGAGGATCCCAAAGCAGAAAGTCAGCACCACTGAGAGGAGCCGCTGAGTTGAGAATTCTGAGGCAGTTAGTCAAGGCCAGCGCTAAAGTAATTGTAGATGATTAGAACTGGTGCTTGTTCTACATCAGAAGGAGTGTCTCTGGAAGTGTTTAAGGTATTTCATGTTCTTAAGTTTTAATATAGTGTACATATCAGTGGTAAAGTTTAAAAAGTATATAAAAGGCATCATAAGCAATGAATAATGTAATTATATAATTAAACTAATTTAGAATAGAGTTCTGGTGATGTGTCAAGGCTGCAGCATGTAGGAGCCCCTGGATGCCATTGTGATCCAGTCTGTGTGGATGAGAGTGGGAGTTGGAGGCTGGATATGCAAACTGACAATGGCACCATGGTACAGGTGGGTGGAGTACTAACAAGTGCATTAGTAATAGTAGTGGGTGATAGTATAATGAGGGTAATGATCACCATTCTCTGCAGCAAAGAGCAAGAGTCCAGAAGGCCTGCTGATTACCAGGGTTTGGGTCATCAGCTGAGGGCTGGAGAGGAACTTGTAGTGAGAGGGGGAGAGTTTCAGAGGTCATGGCCCATGTAGCTACCAACAACATTGGTAGAATTAGCAACGGCGTTCTGCACAGAGTGGATGTGGAGATAATCTCTAAATTAGAAAGCAGAACAAAGAGTATGGTTATAAGAAAGGTTATAATCTCTGGATTAAATAACTGAGCCACCTGCATCAATTGCTAATTTTAAATCGGAGACAGATAAATTTTTGCTAAGCAAAAGGTATCAAGGGATATGGACCAAAGGCAGATATATGGAGTTAGACCACAGATCAGCCATGATCTCATTGAATGGCAGAACAGGCTCAAGGGGCTGAACAGCCTATTTCTGTTCATATGTTCCAAATCAGCACACGGTACATAACGCTAGCGAGATGAATATGTGATTCAAAGACTGATGTGAACGAAGTGGGTTTCAGTTTGTGGGCTCCTGGCACCAATACTGGGGAAAGCAGGGTCGTACCATTGGGTTAGTCTACATCTGAACTGTGCCAAGTCCAGAGTTCCTGTGAACTGCATAACGAGGGAGGTAGAAAGGGTTCTGAAATAAATGGTGGGGCAAGGGATCAAATGTGGAAAGACATCGCATATCAAAGGTTAGAAACATGATAAGAGATGAAAATAGTAATACGGGAAGTAAGGGTCAGAAGGTGGTACGAAGGGACAAAGAGAAGAAAACCTAGGAATACACCAACATTCAAGATTAGATGTTATAAAGATAACAAAAAAGTCAAAACTAAAGGCTCTGTATCGAAATACGCAACAGCATTCATATACAATAAAGAAATGGAAGTAAATGTATACAATCTGATAGCTGTTATGAAGTTCTGGCTTCATGGTGACAAGAATTTGGTTCTGAATATTAAGGGGTGCATGATATTCAATACAAAAAGTAAGTTAAGGAAAAGCAAGGGTAATGTTGTTAATCAATGATAGTATTAGTGCAATAGTTAGAGATGACATTGGTTCAGGAGGTCAGGATATCGAAATGGCTGTGGTGGAGATGAGGAGTTGATGAAAGAAATCACTCATGGGAGTATACAGACCGTCAAACAGCAACCGCAATGTGGGACAAAGTATACAAGAAGAAATATTCAATGCTGGTGATAATGGGATGACAATGATCATTCATATAAGCTACACCTAAACTGGAACGATCAGGCTGGCAGTTGTAGCTTGGAGGAGAAGTTCATAGAATGCTTTCGAGGTTTAGAGCAGTACATTTTGGAACTGACCAGGGAGCAGGTTACACTAGACTTGGTAATGTGTAACGTGACTCAGAGTTAAGGTATCCCTAGGTAGTAGTGACTGTAATATGATGTAATTTCACATTCAGTTTGAAGAGGAAAAGATTGGGGCTAAGACTCATACTTTAAACCTAAATAAGGGCAACTATATGGGGGTGAGCTGAGCTAGCTGAAGTGAAGTGGCATACCAAGCTACAAGACAGATCAATACAATGCAGGCATCAGTTAGCTCATTTGGCTGGACGGAGATCACTCTTTCTCAGCTTCTCCCCTTGCCTGAGGCCTGGTGAGTTGTCTCTCTCAAATGAGAGAGAACAGCCCTTTGGTCTGGGAGGACGATAGCAACTTTATGTTACTATTCCTTCTATGAAGGAAAATTCTAAAAGAGAGACTCATTATCCATGGTTAACTAAAGAAGTTCAGGAAAGCATAAAACTTAAGAAAAGAAAAATCATGTTTAACCAATTTATTGCAGCTCATTGAAGCAGAAAGCTTAAAACAACGAGAAGGAATAAATGGATCTTTTTTCCAAGTGGCAGGCAGTGGCTAGTGGGCTACTACAGGGGTCAGTACTTGGACTCCAGCTTTTCACAATATATATTAATGAGGGAACTCTCCAAGTTTGCAGGTGACACAAAGATGCCTGGGAGGATGAGCTGTGAGGAGGATACGGAGAAGCTTAAGTGTGATCTCAACAAATAAGTGAGCAAACATATTGCAGATGCAGTATAATCTGGATAAACAAGAGATTATCAAGCAAAAACAGGAAGGCATATTATTCTTTGAATATTGACAGATTGGGAAAGGGGGAGGTGTAATAAGACCTGGGTGTCCTCATACACCAGTTGCTCAAAGTAAGCCTGCAGGTACAGTAGGTGGTAAAGAAGGTAAATGGCCTTCATAGCAAGAGGATTTGAGTGCAGGAGCAGGAGTAGCTAGCTTTAATTGTACAGGACCATGGTGAGACCACATCTGGGAGTATGTGTGCACAGTTTTGGTCTCCTTATCGGAGAGAGGATTTGCTGGCTACGGAGGAAGGCAAGGAACGTTTACCAGACTGATTCCTGGGCTGCAGGAGTGATGCACAGGGAGTGTCTGGATCAGTTAGGGCTGTATTCACTGGAGTTTCAAAGAATGTTCAGGGGGATCTTGTAGAATCTGATAAAGTTCGAACAGGATTAGACAGGAGTGATGCAGGGAAGGATCTTCTTGATGGCTGGGAAGTCCAGAGCCAGAGGTTCATAGTCTAAGGATACAGTACAGGTCTTTTAGGACTGAGATGAGGAGAAATCTCTTCCCCAGAGAGGGGGGAGCCTGTGGAATTCTCTGCATAGAAAGCAGTTAAAGCTAAAAAAGGTAAAACGTGTGTCGGTCTTCTCAGGAGTGAGAATGGGGAGTTATGAGGAGATAATAAGGAAATGGGGAATGAAATGAACAAACAATTTGGTTCTGTCCTCACTATAGAGGATATAGAGGCTGTTCAGGCTAAAATATTGCATGTTTTCAAGAAGGAGACAGATATATTTAGTCATAGAGTCATAGAGATGAACAGCACGGAAACAGACCCTTTTGTCCAACTTGTCCATGCCGATCAGCTATCCCAACCCAATCTAGTCCCACCTGCCAGGACCCAGCCCATATCCCTCCAAATCCTTCCTATTCATATACCCATCCAGATGCCTTTTAAATATTGCAATTGTACCAGCCTCCACCACTTCCTCTGGCTTTGCATTCCATACACGTACCACCCTCTGTGTGAAAATGTTGCCCCTTAGGTCTCTTTTATATCTTTCCCCTCTCACCCTAAATCTATGCCCTCTTGTTCTGGACTCCCCTACCCCAGGGAAAACTCTTCAGGCTAAAGGGATCAAAGCATATGGGCAGAAAGCAGGAACAGGGCACTGTGTTGAATGATGAGTCATGATCACATTGAATGACAGAGCAGGCTCAAAAGGTCCAAACTGCCTACTCCTGCCTCTATATGCAATAGCTCTGTCAGTAACATACATAGAAGCCTGCAGACATACTTTCTGGAAGTCCAAATATAGTATTTGATAAGGTGACGCATCAAAGGATATTACAAAAAAGCTGATGATATAGGGAGTGGCATATTAGCATGGAGGGAAGAAAACAGAGTGGATGCATAAATGGGTCTTTGATTGGCAGGATGTAACAAGTGGAGGCCTGCAGGGGTCTGTGCTGCGCCAGTCTCAATTTTTTAAAATTTATATCAATGTCTTGGATGAAGGGAGTGAAGACATGGTCGCTAAATTCACAGATGACACCAAGATAGTGAGGAAGGTATGTATGAAGAGAACATCAGGAAATCACAGGTGGATACAGGTTGACTGAGTGGGCAAAGATCTGTCACATGGAATATAGTATGGGA
This sequence comes from Chiloscyllium punctatum, assembly GCF_047496795.1. Lineage (NCBI taxonomy): Eukaryota > Metazoa > Chordata > Chondrichthyes > Orectolobiformes > Hemiscylliidae > Chiloscyllium > Chiloscyllium punctatum. Next base: position 20,264,313 of record NC_092791.1, on the reverse strand, counting down.
GAATGTGAAGTTGTTCACTTTTGCAAGGAAGAATGAAATAAAAGCAGAGTGGTATTGAAATGGCGAATGATTGCAGAATTCTGAGGTGCAGACGTATTGAGGTGTCTGGTGCATGAGTCACACAAGGTCAGTATGCAAGTACATCATATAATCAAGAAAGCTAATGGGATGCTAAGTCTTCTTACACGAGAAACTGAATATAAAAATAAGGATGTAATGTTTCAGTTATACAAGACAACAATGAGATGACATCTCGAATATTCTGTGCAGTTCAGTTCCCCTTATTTCAGGAAGCATCTAAGTCCTGTGGGGGACAGTACAGTGCAGGGTTTACTGGATTGATCCATGCAATAAGTGGGTTGTTCTATGAGGATGGTTGGACAGACTGCACTTGTTTCCCCTGGAGTTTAGAACAGTAAGAGCTGATTTGATTGGTGTGTATAAGACCCTGGTTAGTCTTAACAGGGTGGACATGGTAATGATGTTCCTCTTGTGGGGTAGTCCGGAACAAGGGAGCTCTGATTTAAAATTAGGGGTCACCTTTCAGAGATGAGGAGAATCTTATTCTCTTCGAGGGCTGTGCAATTTGGAACTCTGCCTCAAAAAGTGGTCAAGTCAGGGTCATTGAATTTTTTTAAACACGGAAGTGGGTAGATTCATGTTAGACAGAGGAATCATGGGTTATCAGGGTGATGGGAACATGAGCTTCAGCAACAAACAAGTCGGCCATGGTCTTATTGGATAACAGAAAGGCTCGAGGGGCTGAATGGTCTGCGTCTGGTCCTATTTCATATGTTGTATGTTTCCTCTTGAGGGGGAATCTATTTTGGGCTCCCGGCAGCTTCTGCATGGACAAGGCAGTCCTCGCACTGACTCCTTGCTGCTGCAGCAGAGGGGAGTTTGGGGTCCTGGCAGTCTGACTCCAGTGCAGATTCACAGAGACAGCAGCAGAGGCAAGGTTGGGCCCAGTACAAGACCTAGCAACGTTGGCAAGGTGGGCCCAAAGCAGATTCACGGTGGCAGCGGAGTCAAGTTGGGCTGGTGCATTACCCAGCAGCACCTGCATTGGCGAGGTCCAGCAAGGATTCAGTGGTGATGGCGTCAGTGGAGAGTGACTTTCATTCCAGCGGCAGTGGTGGGGCCTGATCACAAGCCCATGGCAGAACACTGAACAAGAAGGACTTTAAAAGTCAAACACTTTTTCTTTATTACTTTATTTTTCTATCTTTATAGTCAACATTTGGTCTACTTTTCTGTGTTTTAAGATGGTGCCAGAGAGTGGCAACACTATACATCACTCTTCACTTGTGACAAAATGTACGTGACAATAAATGAATCAAATCAAATCAACTAGGGGAAAAAGTTTCAGAACATAGGGTCTCTCATTTCAGATGGTGATAGAGCAGGATTTATTCCCTCAGAGAGTCCTTAATCTTTGGAGTTCTCTACCTGAGGGAGAAGTGAGGTCTGGCACATGGAATGTATTCAAGGCGGAGTTAGACAGATCTTTGATGTACAAGGGAGTCAAGGGTTAGAGCCAACAGGAAGGCTACAATCAGATGAGTCCTGATTTTATTGAGAATGGAGGAGCAAATTCAAGCAACCAAATGGTCGATTCCTGCTCTGATGTCTTCTCTCTCTGGGGATTTTAGGGTAATCTTCCTCTATTTTCTCCTTTCCACCCCAGTTTCATATCCTGTGGTATGACCAATACATTAGGTGGAGCATCCTGGCTTTCAGGCTCCCTCAACTAAACAACAACCAAAACACACTGCCCCCTCAGTTTCTAAATGGTACCATTCAGCAAAACCTCATCACCACTCAAAACCCATGTCTCATTATTGAGTGTTGACTTTTTGGGGTGAATACGTTTGAAGACCCTTTGCAGACAGCATCCTCCTCCTAAACTCAAGTCACCTTGGTTTGTGCTCCCATCTCTGGCCAATGTCGTCACTGGAGGTTCAGCACAACGTGGGTGATATCTTTGTGTCTGCTTCACCCATACACAATCAAACCCCACAGTCCAGTTCTGTCCGTGGATGGTAGCCGAGAGGATTTTTGAGTTGAATAGTACAACAAGGTTGGAGACCTGACAGTAAAAAGGTGGGAGTGATTTGAGAGGATGACAAAATCGGAGCGGGATGGATCATCAATTAAAACATACTGGGTTAAATGGCACTTTTCCAAAAATGTTTTGCACCAGTACACCAAGTAACTTCAGTGCTACTGCTGAGGACACATTTGAACTGTCAGTAAGAGCCTGATGCCTAAGGCAGTTAACTATTGTGCAACCTGACTGATACAGTTTGTCATTTGGTGAAGAATGGCAATCACTTAAGGCTGAGTGTTGAACTGGGAGATTCTCATGTAGGATTCCAACATTGCTACCAACCAATGCCTGCAATCAGCCCCTGCATCACCTCCAAACCTCAGTGCTACTCAAACCTGACAACGAAGTTGAACTAGAATTAGAAGCCCTACAGTATGGAAACAGGCCCTTTGGCCCAACAAGTCCACACGAACTCTCCGAAGATAACCCACCCAGACCCATTGCCCTCTTACTCTACATTTCCCCCTAACTAATGCACCTAACCTACACATCCCTAAACACAATGGGCAATTTAGCATGGCCAATTCACCCAACCTGCACATCTTTGGACTGTGGGAGGAAACTGGAGCACCCGGAGGAAACCAACGCAGACACGGGGAGAATGTGCAAACTCCACACAGACAGTCACCCCGAGGCTGGAATTGAACCCTGGCCCCTGGCGCTGTGAGACGCAATGCTAACCACTGAGCCTCCATGCTGCCATTCCTCGGGGACACCTCATACCAATGTCACCAGTGCCAATTCAGTGGCATAAAAAGGGGGGGTGGTTTAAATTGGCAGATTAACAGCCTCAGTTCCTTTAGGTCAGATGTTACAATCTCCCTTCTTTACTTAGTGACCAATACTGTACTTTGTTCTCCCTGTCCCACTCACACCATCTCCATTGTTATTGATTTTATTTGTCTGTCAATAGATAATTCAACTTTCCCGTCCTAACGGACCAAATGCAAAGTGATGAATCAATTATTTCCAAAGATCCATGTCAGAGCGAATGGAGACTCAGCCAGGGTCCCTGCTCCTGATCACAGGATGATATTCAAGGTAGAGGTACATCTGTGTGGCTTTTGGATCTTTGGTAACAACTTAGACCCCCCCCGAAAAGACCACTGGCACTTTTTGTTGAGGTTAACATGTAGTTGATGAATCAAGGGGTGACCAGTGCCAAGAGAACTATGCCCCCAAACAGACTCCAAGCCTCTGGGACAGGAAACAAGAGGAGAGGAGCAAAGTAACAAGAAAACCCTCCACCGACCTGTCTTTTCATGCAGCTTAATAAGGGTAGTGATCACAATAGGGCCTCGGGTATTAATGCAATCATCATGCAGCAATGGGTTGTGAATAACTACAATTCACCAAGCCAATTTCACACAGCTGGAAACACAGTATGTAATTTCCTAATCTATATTTTACCATAAATGATAATTACTCTACATAGTCTGTGGGAATCAAAACTCCCAGAGCGATCACTAGCAAACTGACAGAACCACCGGTGTTTGCATGACTGGTTTGTCCCTTTCTAACACAAATATTTCCAATTATGCCTTAATATACCAGAACTATTCTGGGTTTCAAAGAAGCTCACCTGGGATTTTACTCAGGGGCCAGGCATTCCTTGTTATTGAGGGCTTTAAAATATCCATTGTTGAGATATGGGCCTTGCTGGCAAGGCCAATATTTTTTGCTTGTCCTCCAACTGCCTTTAAGAAGGTGACATGAACCTGCCTGAATCCCTGCTGTCTATGCAGTGTAAGGGAGGAAGTTACAGGATTTTTTGACTCCGTAACAGAATTAGATTGCTGGTTTTTTTCACTAAGTTAGGATGGTGTTGAGCAGTGGAATTTGCAGATAGCAGTGTTCCCATGCCATCTTCAAAGTGACGAGGGTCATGAGTTTTATGAGGTGCTGTCAAGCTGTGGCAAGTTGCTACAGTGCATCCTGTCAGTGGCGCACACTACAGCCATGGTATGCTGGTGATGGAAGGAATGGATGATCTCCTAATCAAGCAAGTTGCTTTGTTCTGGATGGTGTCACGCTTCTTGACTGTGGTTGCAGCCAGGCAAGTACAGGGTTTTCTCTCACACTCCAGAGTCTTGCTTGTTGGTATTGATCTTCAGCACTACAGTCAGAATACTATTGGGAGCTGTAGTCTTTGCATTATTTCTTGACGTCACGTAGAGTGAACCTAATTGACTTAAAACCGGTAATGGTCTTGGAGGGGACCTCAAAAAGGGACCATACATTAGGTACTTCTGATTAAGAATGGTTACATGCACCCACATTCTAACACTAATCACTGGATAGCATCAAGAACAGGAACCCTTCCAAGAGATTAGCTAACACACTGGGATTACACCTGCGACCTTCTGGTAGGCCCGGTGAGCAACAACCCATTTTGGAAGTTCAACTGTCTGCTAACACTGTAGCAATTCCCAACAGGTAGCATTGAGGGAGGGTTCAAGTTACCTTTGCTTCTGCAGATGGGAACTGCAAAGCTTGATTTCGAAAGGCAAATGACACTAAACTGACATATTTAGATGAACAATCAAGAAATCGGCGTTCATAAAGGTGAAACTAAGGCTCCTCTTTTCCACTGTTTATCGGAGAAAAGAAATGTACCTCTTTAAGCCACACAGGAAGATATTAAAACAGGTGACCAAAGGCTTGATCGGTGTCAGTTTTGACCGATTACACTCCTGTGAAGTGCTTTGGGATTTTTTTACTACATTAACAGTTTGATATAAATGCAAGTTGTGATTAGTTATATAACATACTCAGGACAAGAACAAAACTCTTAGCCCTTTCAAATAATGAAAAGTCTTATAACATTTCTCCTTATGCCAGGCGAGGATTACTATAATTCTTGGATGCCTTGCCCAAATGGCCATTTTTCATGTTTGATCTATTTGAATATGAAATGCATTATAGCTGAGCCCAGCTTTGTCTTCAGCTGAATTCCACACAATCAATCAACAGCAATTTGGAGTACATACCACAGTTGGTTTTCTTCTCCCTAATCCTGAGATCGAAAAACAAATTGTAGCAACTCAATGATGTACTACCTAAGTTGGGTCAACACAGTCAATATGAAAGGTCAAAGAGAGGTTCACCTGGTCTGTGGTGCATTTACCCACTGAGCTAATAACTTAACAATGAAGCAGACTTTCATTCACCCAATTTTCCTGTGACAGAAAACATGTTACTGAACTTACACCAGTAGATATATTTGAACAGTGCAGTAACTCCAGATCTCCTTAGTGAATGGTCCTAACTGTTCAACACAACATACTCATTTGGTTCAGGAGTAAGGTCACTGGACTTGAAATATTTCTCTGTCCACAGATGCTGTCAGATCTGCGGAGTCTCTCCAGCACTTTCTATTCTTATTATTCCCATTTGGTTTCTTACATCAATACTTGCTATTTAACCCTTCAAGTCTCTGTCTCAGAAAGATTCACTGCCGAGACCATTCAGAGTCAAACGTGAGTATTTAAGTGAATTTGCTTATTTTCTGACTTATGAAAACCTATTTCTTCATTCTTTCCTCTCCCAAACTCATCAATTTCATAAGGTTACAGTTCCTTAGGAGTTTTGTTGTGAGCTGAACAGTTGCTTAAATAGCCATCCTTCATGCTTGAGCCTAGACTGGTGTCTTGAAGGCTATCTAATTGTAGACTGTATTACAGCATTACAAATTGTCATTGTAACTGGCCACAAGCAACATTCTCCCCCCTTCCCCCCAAAACCCAGAGACGCTGAAGACAATTCCACCAATAAGTTCATCTGGGCTCAACTAATCCAGAACAGACTAGGCAATAGAATATGGGCCTTTCTGGTTATGTGGCTCAGTTGCACACTTGGCAGTGCACCAACTCACTGAGGTATCAGCGGGAGCAAAATATTTCCTTCTTCCCACCTTCTCCAAAAGTTTTCAAGCTCCGATAAAACTATTCCTTTTCAGCTCAGAAATGGTGGGGCAGCAACTGAGGAGGGGGCTGAAGTCTTCAAATCCAAGAAATCAAAACCAAACTAGCTAATGAATTCCCACTCAAATGAATGGAAATTCCTGCAATCCTTTCTGATAAAAGAATAAATGACTGAAGTCTGTCTTTCCTCTAAAAGGCTGTGTTGAGGCAAAAAGCCAAAATAGTTTCCATTTAATTATGCACTTCTTTTCAAAAAAACACTTTAAATATTAATTCTTCTTTCCCAGATAGGGCTAGACTGTCAGGAAAAGTCAATTCAAGGACAGTAGGGAATGCCAGCCCAGCTTCCAAATTTATAAATCTCTTTGACAGGGGAAACTGCATTTGTAGAAGGACTGTACTGTAATCCACACAATAAACAAACCAGTTAAAAATATCCAATATAATTAATGTGCCCCTCTCCAGCCAGTGGAACCATATTAGATGGTTATTACACAAGACTAAAACGAGACATAAGATAGGGCGGGGGAGGTGCACACAATGAAGTGAACAACAGCACTGGGCCTGTAAGCAGAAGATGTCACAACAATAATGGAGGAAAGCAAAGAGCATCTGATGATTTGTCACATTTGCATCAATAAAGTTTGATTCAAATCTTCACTTTATACTGCTTATGGAGGAAGTGGGGGGTTGGGGTGAGGGAATACTGGGAGATGAGGACTTGAAAGAAAGATTTACATCATTTAGCCTTTCTTTCCGAGCCATATTTCAGAAGCGTGTTGTTATACACTCTACAGATTAATTTTCCACTTTGACAAAAACAATTCCTGGAACTTTAAAAAATCATAAAGAAACTAAGTCCTGATTAAAGATTGTTCAGCTCGTTGTCTGTTGATTAGGAATACAATACAGTGGGATTTACTGAAACGCAGCTGAAGCAAAAAGAATGACAGATAATCTATTTGATTTTGCTCCGAGACTAAGAATCATGGTTCGTGTTTCACTGCAGCCATGATCATTCAAGGATAAAAACAGCAAGAGAGGAAATGAGTGGATCCCAACAAGCTGAGGTGTCCTCTGGGTCCTAAAACCTGTCAGATCAAGTCACCACACACACACACAAACTGCTCAGATAACAGAAACCACACACTGCTGTGAGCATTCCATACTGCATTTTTCTTAAAACAGGTTTAATCTTGATTCAGCAAAACTCCAAATACTTCAACTGGTACTACTAACAAAAAAAAGAATGCAGCTGGAACAGAGACAAAAACTATGCATTTTCGTCCCTTTATAATATGTATTTATCAATTTAGATTTATTTTCTGTATATTCTGTTCCAGCAATGGCTGCCTTCTTACAATCTGTTCTGTTCGCTTGGTTCAAGGGAGAATGCTGGATTGAGAACAGAACCAGGAATAGACCTTCATGGACGTCTACATCGACAACCAGGATTTATAAAGCACCATTCACATAGTACAATATTTCAAGTTACTTCACAGAAGCATTATCAGGCAAAAATTGACACCAGGCAACATTAGGATTTATTGTTAGGGAGGGAAATCTTAAGGTAGGGTCTTAAAATAGGAGAGAGGGAGGGAGGTTTAAGGAAGGAATTCCAGAGCTGGGGGCCCAGATCACTGATAGCACCGTGATTAAAATCATGGATACACCAGAGGCCAGAACTGGAGAAAAGCAGAGATCTCAGAGGATTGTGGGAGAAGGGCCACAGAGGAGTTTGAAAATCACAATGTGAATTTTAAGATCAAAAGGACAAGACAAGGAGCTAAGTAGGTCAGCAAGAACAGGGGTTCTAAAGCTTGGCGTACAAAGATCCTAATACTGCAGACAAGTGGGTACCACTGTTTTGTGAAGGGTCTCACAAAGTATGGGAAATTATCTGCAGATATAAAGCAGATGTTCATATTCCTTCCCCAAATGTCTTGTCAAGTTTAATTTAGATAAACGTGAGGTCCAATTTGGTAGGATAAATCAGGGTAGGACTTATACTCTTAATGGTAAGGTCCTGGGGAGTGTTGCCAAACAAAGAGACCTTGGAGTGCAGGTTCATAGCTCCTTGAAAATGGAGTTGTAGGTAGACAGGATAATGAAGGAGGTGTTTGGTATGCTCGCCTTTATTGGTCAGTACATTGAGTATAGGAGTTGGGAGGTCATGTTGTGGTTGTATAAGACGTTGGTTAGGCCACTTTTAGAATGCTGCATTCAATTCTAGTCTCCCTGCTACAGGAAAGGTGTTGTGAAAGTTGAAAGGATTCAGAAAAGATTTGCAAGAATGTTGCCGGGGTTGGAGGGTTTGAGCTATAGGGAGAGGCGGAATATACTGGAGCTATTTTCCCTGGAACGGAGGAGGATGAGTGGTTTTAGAAATTTATAAAATCATGAGGGGCATGGATAGGTGAATAGTCAAGGTCTTTTTCCCCAAGGTAGGGGAGTCCAAAACTAGAGGTCTGAGATTTAAAGTGACGGGGGAAAGATTTAAAGGGACCTAAGGGGCAACGTTTTCATGCAGAGAGTGCTCAGTGTATGGAATGAGCAGCCACAGGAAGTGGTGGAGGTGGGTACAATTACAACATTTAAAAGGCATTTAGATGGGTACGTGAATAGGAAGTGTTTAGAAGGACATGGGCCAAATGCTGGCAAATGGGACTAGATTAATCTAGAATATCTGGTCTGCGTGGATGAGTTGGACCGAGGGGTCTGTTTCCGTGACTAACCCAAATTTAGAATGACATTTTTTGAATGGCTCAATTGTGAGATGGACTGCCTGATATCCATTTGAACCATGCCCACCAGGAAGATCTTGGCATTACAGTGGTGGGGGAGGGGCCTATGTCTGAATATTCCTGGAAGTTCCCCACCTGGAGTTTCCAAAACACAACACCCCTTAAATTACATAGAAGATGGGAAGTGGAGGAGCCACTATGTTCGCTGTTTGTTTAGATTACTGATGTGTCTGACTGTGGGTAGATTCATCCCACTTGCTGAAGACAGCCCTGAGATGACTCAGAATGTGACACATCCCAAAACGGTTGATAATTAAGAGCACTACAGCACGACAAGCTGCATCACACCTACCACATACAAATCCAGTAATCCTGTCGGCACTTCCACTTAAAAATGCCCTCGAGAATACCTGTCAAAACTCAAACACTCAGACTCGGGGTAATGAAATCAGAATCAAGGCTCTGAACCTTGGCTGCTTTTTTTTTTAATCCTTTCCTTCCCCAGCCATGTTAAAGTGAAGCCAGGTTCAGCGTCTGCTGTGATTCTTCCAGCTTCATTGTATACAGACTAGTGACTGAACCCGGAACCTTCCTGCTCACTAAGGATTTGGCCCAAGCATAGATGGATTTTTTTTTTCCCCTTTTTATTCAAGTTGATTTTTGTCAAAAACAAAATCAGATTTCTGGCTGTGGTGACATCATGCTAACCTTCAACTGAACTTGTGAATGAATGGAACTGGTGAAGAATCGTGCAGCAGCTCACACCATCACTCTCTATAACAGAGTGATTAATTATGGCTGTTACTACTGGATTTTTGCCAAAACCGTAGACAGCAAGAGAAGCAATTTAGATTGAACATGTGTCTTATAAATTATAGGTGCTGGAAACAGATTCTTTAACATGCTGGAGACAGTTAATACTTTAAACAAGTCCTGCCATTAGCAACTTGATAGCTTATGTGAAAAATCCTGAATGTTCTCAAGTCAGGGTAGCACCATTAGCCTCAGCACCCTTGGAGCAGAAAAAGCAGGCCTAACTTTCCACTTCCAGGGACACTGAGGCCACGTGTAGTGTCGGCCTATCATAGAAACACAGGAAATAGGAGCAGGAGTAGGCCATTCGGCCCTCTGAGCCTGCTCTACCATTCAATATGATCACGGCTGATCATCCAATTCAATCCCCTGTTCCCACTTTCTCCCCCATACTCTTTGCTCCATTTAGCCCTAAGAACTATACCCGACTCATTCTTGGAAACATTCAATGTTTTATCCTCAACCACTTTCTTTGGCAGAGAATTCCACAGGCTCACCACTCTCTGGGTGAAGACCATTCTCTTCATTTCAGTCCTGAATGGCCTACCCTAGATCCTTAAACTATGACCCCTGGTACTGGACTCCCTGCTCATCAGGGACATAGTTCCTGCGTTTACCCTCTCTAGTCCTGTTAGAATTTTATAGGTCTCTTTGAGATACCCCCTCATTCTCCTAAACTCCAGTGAATATGATCCTAACCAATCCAGTAAGTCTTGCCATCCCAGGAATCAATCTGGTAAACCTTTGCTGTACTCCCTCCATAGCCAAAACATCCTTCCTCAGATAAGGAGACCCAAACTGCACACAATATTTCACGTATGGTCTCATAAAAGTCCTGTACAGTTGCAGCAAGTCATCCTTGCTCCTGTACTAGAACCCTCTCCCTATGAAGGCCAACATATCATTTGCCTTCCTCGCTGCCTGCTCTACCTGCATGCTTACCTTCAGTGACTGGTGTACATGGACACCCAGGTCTCGTTGCACCTCTCCCTTTCCCAATCTATCACCATTCAGAGAATAATCTGCCATCCTGTTTTTGCTACCAAAATGGATAACGTCACATTTATCCACATTATTCTGCCATGTTATTTGCCCACTCACTCAACTTGTCCAAATTATACTGAAGTCCAAATCTCTGCATCCTCCTCACAGTTCACCCTCTCACCTAGTTTTGTGTCATCTACAAACGTGGAGATATTACATTTAGTTCTCTCATCTAATCATAAAGATATTTTGTAAAATGCTAGGGTCGAAGCACTGTGCAACCCCACTAGTCACTGCTTGTCACTTGGAAATAGACCTGTTTGTTCCTACTCTTTGTTTCCTGTCTGCTAACCAGTTCTCTATCTCCGTCAGTACACCACCTCCAATCCCATGCGCTCTAATTTTACTTACTAATCTCATATGTGGTACTTTATCAAGAGCCTTCTGAAAGTCCAAGTAAATCACATCCATTGGCTCTCCCTTATCAACTCTACTAGTTACATCTCATAAATTGCAGTAGATTTGTCAAGCGTGATTTCCCTTTTGTAAATCCATGCTGACTCTGTCTGATCCTGTCACTGTTTCCAAGTGCTCTGCTATTAAATCATTTTCTCCACTACCAATGACAGGCCAACTGGTCTATAATTCCATGTTTTCTCTCTATGTCCTTATTTAAATAGTGGGGTTGCATTAGCTACCCTCCAAGCCATAGGAACGGTTTCAAGATTCTATAGATTCTGAAAGATGCATCCACTATTTCTAGGGTCACCTCCGTAAATACTCTGGGATATATAGATTATTGGGCCCTGGGGATTTATTGGCCTTCAATCCAATCAATTTCTCTGGCATTATTTCCTTTCTGATACTGATTTTGTTCTATTCCTCCCCCTCACTAGACCCTTGTTCTCCATCATTTTTGGGATGTTATTTGAGAAGGCAGAACCAAAGTATATATTTAATTGGACTGCCATCTCTTTGTTCCCCATTACAACTTTCCTGGTTTCTGATTGTAAGAGTCGAGAGTGTGGTGCTAGAAAAGCACAGCGGGTCAGGCAGCATCCGAGGAACAGGAAAATCGATGTTTCAGGCAAAAGCCCTTCATCAGGAATGAGGCTGAGAGCATTGGGGGTGAAGAGATAAATGGGAGGGGAGTGGGGCTGGGGGGGGAAGGTAGCTGAGAGTGCAATAGGTGGATGGAGGTTGGGGTAATGGTGATATGTTGGAGAGGAGGGTGGAGTTGATAGGTGGGAAGGAAGGTAGGACAAATCACAAGGGCGGTGCCAATCATGAGATAAGGTGGGGGAGGGGAAATGAGGGGACTGATGAAACCTACGTTAATCACGTGTGGTTGGAGGGTCCCAAGGCGAAAGATGAGGTATCTTTCCTCCAGGCATCAGGTGGTTGGGGTTTGGCGATGGAGGCGGCCCAGAACCTGCACATCCTTAGTGGAGCGGGAGGGGGGGGGTTAAAGTGTTCGGCCACGGGGCTGCTTTGTGCGTGTGTCTTGGAGAAGCAGAATGTTCTATGAAGTATTCTGCAAATAGGCATCCTGTCTCCCCAATGTAGAGGAGACCGCAACAGTAAATGACATAGAAGAGACCTACATTTATCTTCACTAAACTTGATCTCTTCACATACCTATACATATATAGGTATATGTATCACCTTTCCAATTGTGGACAACTGCTCTTATGTGACTCAACTAATCCCCTGATAAACCTGGTGGATTAGCCAGTCTTTTGGTCTTTGAGGTTTTCAGACTTCTACGTTAAAACTGTTTGTAACTTGGAGATATAATAATGTTGACACAATCCTCGGACCTCTCTTTCCATTGAACAGGGACTGCCTCCTTTTGAGGTATTTCATCCAGACAATATATTTCCCTCACCACCAACCCTCTCACTTTCTTCCTTCCTCCACTGCCAAATGGCTCTGTTCCAGCAATGACAGTCTTCCTCCATCATTCATGTCTTCACCAGCATCCATACAACAATAACAGCAGCTCACTGTTTACTTGTGCAGTCCCACTCTGTCTGGTTCCACAAACCTTCCAGGCCATCTCAGCTTTAGCACCCAATGAAACCGACTGAGCATACAGCTTGCAGCACTGTTGGAAAACCCCCACCTGCAACAAAACTGTCTCTCAAAATTGATTTGGTGTTCTACATTAGTCATAAGATCCTGCCTGTTTCAAATACATATATGGGATACCCAGGGGAAGGCCTTTGGATATATGGTATCTGGCAGTAAATACTTGAGAGTAATAAATATTGATTTAAAAAGACCACCATGATCTGCAAAAGTCTTTGGGACGTCTGTACCTATGTGTGAACATTTCTTGGGGTACATATGGCATTCAATAACGAGTTTTGAGAAGATTTGTAGCTCAGGTTGAGGTTCTGGATGTAGCTGGAACCTTCCAGCTCAGCAAGCAAACCTACAGCCAGAACATTCAATAGCTTCGCAATAGCTGAATCCATTGCTATTGATACAACAAACTACAGAAAGAACACATGCAACAGCAACGATTATTCGAGGAAATTAATATATTGGGAAAAGGTGAGAGCAGAATGAACCACTTTGCTGTGATGTTCAATGGTATTACTGACACTAAAACCTCCACAATCAATATCCTGAGGGTTACCAGAAACTGAACTGAACTGGCCATATAACTGTTGTGGCTCCATAAGTAGGTCACAAGCTGAGATCTCAGCAGTGAGTAACTCCCCTCCTGACTCTCAGCTTGTTCACCAACTACAAGACACAAGTCAGGAGTGCGATGGAATACTCCTCACTTGCCTGAATGGGTGCAGCCTCAATACCACTCAAGAAGCTTGATGCCATCTAGGACAAAGCAGTCCAGTTGACTGGAACCACATCCACCACCTTCAAAATTCATTCTCTTCACCACTGAGACACAGTACCATCTGCAGCAACTCACCAAGATTCCTTCAACAGCACCTTTCAAACTTGCAACCCCAACCACCTAAGAGGACAAGGGCAGCAGATACATGGGAACACCACCAATTGCAAGTGTGTGCGAGCAAACCTGGAACTACATTTCCATTCCTTCAATGTCACTGGGTCAAAATCCTGGAATTCCCTCCATAACAACAGTGTGAGTGTCCCTGCACCACACAGACTGCAGCCAGGCAACGAGGTGGCTCAATAACATCCTCTCAAAAGCAGTTAGGAATGGACAATAAATGCTGGCCTAACTAATGACACCCACATCCGGTGAACAAAAAAAAAATTCTAATTGAAGTTTTCAAAATTACGGATGACTTTTGGCAATCTTTTCCATGATAGGATTCAAACATTAAACAGAAGTTAAATAAGGAAGTTGGGGTAAGAGCTAAAATCAAGAGGAACTACTTTCACCCAAAGGGCAAGAGATGCGAGTACGTAGCAGGCAAGGCCATTGAAACAGACAGTACAAATAGATTTATGAGGCAACTGGGCAGGTTTTTATGCGGAGAAATACAGTTAAGGGTTATGGTGAAAAGGATGTTAGGTGGGGTTGGTTGTGAAAAAGGAACAGATCCTATCTAATGCTTGTTCAATTTCTCAAATGCTTTTATGGTATTACATAGCAAAACTAAAATAATCCTACTCTTTCCTCAGATCATTTGTAACCACAATAGTCCTAAAACTGAACTTCAGCCAGGATAGAAAGAAACTACAGGCCACAGCACGAAGAACAGAAAGCATTGAAACTTTTACCTGAGGAAAAGAAACTGGAGAATTTCAGCTTGATATTACATGACATGAAATGTAATATCAGTGAGAGATTATGGTGCCCTATATTGTGCAGAAGATTAATTGCCAAGTAAACATAGTTAATATTGCATTGACATTTGCTATATTTTTGAGCTCCAAAGACCATGGTACAGTCACCTGATAAAACTGGCATCTCCTCTTGAAAACCTTTGAGTTTTGGATGGGAGGTAAAAGGTTTATAATGCCGCACAATTGAAAGAAACGCACTTTCATATCTCATTGGATCACGGCTGTACAGTTTAAATACAATGACTTTTTAAAATACTAACTTTGTTAAAACATTTTAACTCATTCTTCCCAATGGAATAACTGGGTGAATTTATTGGTACAGTATTTGGACAATGAAAACAGAGTTGTCGGATCAATCCCAGGCAGGTTAGGTGACTGGAGGGGGTTCCACAATTGGCAACCAGGTTCCTAGGACACAGATGAGGAACAATCAACATGTATCCAAGGACAGGATTATGTTTGGTTCGTATTAGACTGCTGCGTGTTGCAATTTAGAAAAAAAATTCACCATGAACACATCTTAATGTTGATACCACAGTTCGGACTCCTTTCATCATTTTTGGGTAAAAAACTTGATGGAATTTCGGCAGGCTGCCCACACCTCCTATGAGCTGAAATTCATTTTTATTTACTGCTGCACAGTGCAGATCTAATGACTCATCACGATTGTGATGAACTGCCTTCTGGAGAGGGTGTTGTATGCCCATTATGAAATTTGTATAATGGATGGCTACAGATCGAACTGCTGTTCAAATGCACAATTAAAAGGAAAAGAAAAGTACAGGAAAAATATTACAGAACACATTACCAGTTTAAGACAAGTGTGGAAACATTCTGCAAGATGTTCGGCTATCCGCCAGTACTTTGAATGCTGCTTTCAGTTTTATTTGCCATGGATCATTTTCTTCAGATGAATTAGATCAACCTTATCTCATTCTATGGGATGAGATGTCACACAGGGGTCCATACTCTCTATATACCCAGAGATTAAGAACGTGGGACTGACTTGCATTCATGTTAAAAGGCCACCAATATGAAACACTATCTCTGTTTATCTCTGCATAAGCACAGCCTGACCTGCTTCATATCTTTTGTTTTGCTTTCAGATTTCTGGTGTCAGCAGTGTTTTTTGCTCTTGCATTTATATAAGGCGCGTGCAACACTGGATATCCCAAAGTGACACCTAAGTATTTTCTGGAACTGTAATCACTGAAGTTCGACAGAATCTGCACACAGCAATCTGCACACAGCAAGCTCTCACAAACAACAATGATCAGACCATCTATTTTAGTAAACCGAGTTGAGGAGGGAGAAATATTGGCTGAGGACATTGGGGAAACTCTCCTACTCTTCAAATAGTGCAATGGCATCTTTTACATTCCCATTCGGGCAGATTAGACTCTGGTCCAAAAGATAGCACCTCCAACAGTGCAGCACTCCCTCAGTACTGTACTGGATATTATGTTCAAATCTCCGAAGTGGGACTTTATGCCCAACCTTCTAAATCAGGGGTCAAATTTCATGAACCAGCGCTGACATGCTTTGAACACTTCGTTGGTCTCTAATACAGACCTATAAACTAGCAGCCTGACCTGGGACACGTATCCCTTTACTTTCCTTGAAAACCATTCTTTGAAGAAGTGAAACAACTGAATGTCAATAATCTTTACACCTTGGTGGAGACTGGAATACAAGCCGACAACAGTTGTATTTGTTTTGCTGAACTTCAACCTCATTCTACATGGCGGCTTGCCACGCTAATCAAACTCTCAGTTCTTAGAAAAGCCTGGAATGGCTGCACAATGAAAACAACATTGCTAGTAACTAACTTAATTCATGGGCTGCTTCATAATTTCTAAATTGTAACTTCAGAACGAACACAAACACACACACACACACACACACCATTCAGAGAGCTGATGACACTGAGCAGTGTGACAACACAATATGTTCGTAAGATGTTTGATCCATTTCTGACACGACCCCATCTCCTTCCCCTTCCTTCGGCTCCCATTAACCACCCAACCACAAGAGACCTAACCATGTCAGTGTTTACAAGGAAATATGCAAAGCATGGGGCAGGTATTTCCCCAAAGAGAACCTATCTGGGGGAGCCTGTATAAGAGGTTAGCAAGGCAGCGTGACATAGTATATGATAGAAACCCACGAGACAAAATAATTTGAAGTTTATAAGTTAACAGTCCAGAAGATGACATCAAGTATTGATCAGGAGGACATGCCATTACATGTCATAGTCACAGAGTCATAGAGACGTACAGCATGGAAACAGACCCTTCAGTCCAACTCGTCCACACCGACCAGATATCCCAACCTAATCTAGTCCCATTTGCCAGCATTTGGCCCATATCCCTCTCTACCCTTCCTATTCATATACACATCTAAATGCTGTAATGGTACCAGCTTCCACCACTTCCTCTGGCAGCTCATTCTATACACACACCACCCTCTGTGTGAAAAAGTTACCCCTCAACACCCTTTTCTATCTTTCCCCTCTCACCCTAAACCTATGCCCTCTAGTTCTTGTCTCCCCCACCCCAGGAAAGAGACTTTGTCTATTTATCCTATCCATGCCCCTCATGATTTTACAAATCTCTATAAGGTCACCCCTCAGCCTCTCCCCCTCGCTCAAACCCTCCGACACTGGCGTGTGAAATCATTTGACCCAAGACTTCATCAACAGTGTCTATGCTGTGGAGGCCAAAACAAAAATCAGCTGTAAAGTTTCATTTCTTAATGATGTCAGATCAGTTGGCCAATTGGAAATGTTTCATCGTTAACAAATTCTAACACTTCCCTTTCCGAAATGGATGGCACACCAGATCCACCCTTCCCAAGTATATGGCCAGGTTTGACCAGCCCCTTCAGTACACATCTCCATATTCAGGTTGGCACAACCAATCGACATTAAGTTAACTCAGAAACTTTCAGCATCTCAGCATTTGGAGGCAACACAAACTAAATGAAATTCACCAAAGCAAATAGTTACTCAAAGCCTGAATTTGGTTAGTTCACCATAGGACCACAGATCATAAGATGTATGAGCAGAAATAAGTCATTCAGCACATGGAATCCAGTCAATCTGATCATGGCGAGGCTAATAACCCTCAAATCCAATTCCCTGCCTTCTCTCCTTCATTCCCTAATTCATTAAAAATCTACGTATCGCCACATTGAATATACATTAATCCCCAGCCTCAACAACCCTCTGTGGTAAAGAAGTCCACAAATTCACTACTCTCTGAGAAGCAACTCTTTCCCATCTCTGTTCTAACTTGGTGACCCCTTACTCAAAGATTATACCCTCTGGTCCCAGACACTCCCACAAGGGGAAACAGCCATTCTGCATCTCCCCTGTCAAGCCCCCGAAGAATCTTGTGTGTTTCAATAAAGGTGATCTCTCACTCTTCTAAACTCCAATGAGTACAGGCCCAACTTACTCAACCCCTCCTCATTAAAAAACCCTCCATTATTGGGATCAACTCTGTGAACTTTCCCTGAACTGCCTGCAGTTTTCTGCAGACTTTCTCCATTTAAATAACATTCAGCTCCTCTGTTCTTCCTGCCAAAGTGCATAACCTCCTATTTCCCGACATTATACTCCATTGGCCACGTTTTTGCCCACTGACTCAACCTGCCTATATCCCTTTACAGACTCGTATCATCCTTACCAGTTGCCTTCCCACCTATTTTTGTGTCATGTGCAAACTTGGCTATCATATATTCACTTTCCTTATCCAAGTCATTAGTATATACTCTGATTAATTGTGGCCCCAGCACTGTTTATCCCCAATTTATGCTGCACTACCCCGTCGTCAGTTTATGCTGCGTTCCCCCATTGGGGGAATCCTCAGCTTGCAATATTATTCTTCTCATCACTTCACTTCACCCTCCAGCGTTCACACAGCTCGGACTCTCAACCCCGCTCCCCTTCCGTCTAGGTCCATACCCTTTGCTAATTTGTTCTTCATTGCTGCTGCAGGCTCGACGGCTACTGCTGCTTTAATCCTGGAATCAAATCTTGCTGCACTTTGCAGGCAGGCAAAGCTGCCTTTGCATGTCGTTGGTGAAACACTCATCTGTTTGCTTAGACCTTGCCTCTGAAGGTCTGCTGGCGGAGAACCTTGTTGCTGGAAATCTGAAATGAAAGCAGAAAGTGTAGGAAATATTCAGCAGGTCCTGCAGCATTTGAGATACCAGGGAGAACCTTCCTGCTTTTTGTTGAAAACATAAAGATTGCCCACCAATGATTTTAGGAAGCCATGTTAAGGTATGCAGAGAGAAAAGCAGAACTCAGGTTTTGAGTCAAATATAACTGAAGTTCTGAAGACTCCCACTTAACTCAAATTGTTAAATCTATTTTTCTTTCCACAAAATGTTGCCAGACCTGCTGAGCACTTTCTGGATTAGTGGTGCTGGAAGAGCACAGCAGTTCAGGCAGCATCCAACGAGCAGCGAAATCAACGTTTCGGGCAAAAGCCCTTCATCAGGAATAAAGGCAGTGAGCCTGAAGCGTGGAGACATAAGCTAGAGGAGGGTGGGGGTGGGGGTGAGAGTAGCATAGAGTACGATGGGTGAGTGGGGGAGGGGATGAAGGTGATAGGTCAGGGAGGGGAGGGTGGAGTGGATAGGTGGAAAAGGAGCTAGGCAGGTAGGACAAGTCCGGACAAGCCAAGGGGACAGTGCTGAACTGGAAGTTTGAAACTAGAATGAGGTGGGGAAAGGGGAAAATGAGGAAGCTGTTGAAGTCCACATTGATGCCCTGAGGTTGCCGCTGAGCACTTTCAGAGTGTTCTGTTTTTTTTTATTACTTGCAGGCTCTCCATCACAGAGACCAAAAATATATCAATTCAACTCGCCAAAAACCTAATGTTCGTTGGTGATTCCACCATCTGCATTTCTGATCTCATCCTTCCTCCAGCCCATGAAGAATGAGATGAGCCCATGTACTTTGCCCTTCCTCAAGGTCAACAGCAATAAGGCCAACAAGTTTCATTGAGATGACTCCACCTAGTGTTGTTGCAGCCCTCTTGACATTGAACCATTCTCCCCTCTTTTACTATCAAAATGTACCAACCCACCAGCCCTGGGCATCTGCCACATTTTAGACTCATGCCACTGACAAGTTTTATCACAAGTCCAGTCTTGCAATGAATATTTGTTGATGAATATAACCTGTCTTCCCCCTCAGCAACCTTCCGAGACTGCAAGGTTTGGTGCGATATTCACAGATTCAGCTTGGTGTCTGACTGAGGCGTGATAGTGGCTGACTGCGGAAAGGAAGA
This sequence comes from Chiloscyllium punctatum, assembly GCF_047496795.1. Classification (NCBI taxonomy): domain Eukaryota; kingdom Metazoa; phylum Chordata; class Chondrichthyes; order Orectolobiformes; family Hemiscylliidae; genus Chiloscyllium; species Chiloscyllium punctatum. The sequence continues at coordinate 20,244,647 of NC_092791.1, read as the reverse complement.
TAGTGACAGGAGCAGAAAATTCTCAGCCTTCTCAGGACAACATGACACACTGCCTACCATGCAGTACAAATGTAAGCACCATCAGCTCTTTTCAGAATGTGTCCTTGTGGATCTGAATCACATCTGGCCTCAGCACACACACCTTCGGTTCCCCCAACTCCTTCAGGAGAACCACAACTTCTTTGATCCAGCATGCCAAGGCTAGAGTGAAAATGCTGGACCCTTCAAGGCTAATGTTAATGATGGGACCTGTAAAACCTCTGCAACAAAGTGCTGCCTCCCCCAATATATCAGAGACAGACCGGTTGACATGCAACAAAAATTTGATATTCCTGGAGTCTTTGCTTGGCCTGAAGGTGGGCAATACCTTAACCCATCGTTTCTTGTAAAGAAGTCAGATGGGGTTTTTGACTTGTCACCCCATTTCTTGATGTTGGATGCTACAGTCAGCCACCACCTTCACTCATGCCAGATGCTGACTCAACTGTACACAAGATTGCCAAATGGAAATACATCTTTGAGACACATCTATCCAATGCCTTGTGTCTGATTCCATGAGCACAATTTTCCTTGAAGCACTGTGGAGTGATTGCATCCTATACATTCGATTCCCAAAAGCCATGCCTGGAATTGCAAGTGCCATTGAGGAATTAATATCCTGTGTGCCAGGTGATCTTATAATGGAAGGCCCTGTCATCAAGATCTGTGTTGGTAACATTCCTGAAGACTATCTTCATAATTGGCAAAATGGAATAAATGCAGTGTCACAATATGACTTGTCTGACACAGTAATCTGAGTGTAATCTGTCCTAGGATGACAACTATTCTGGGATGCATTTGGTCACAGCACACCTTACTAGCTAGCCACTGCATGGCAACCCCCTCTACCTGCTCTCCACTGGCACTTTCTGGCATGAAATCTTTCATCAGAGCCTATAAGATGCTTTCAAGGGTCATTCCTCAATGTACTTTTACCACTGTCTGTTTGGACCCTGTTACTGATGGTTGCCAGTCCAGTGAAAGGATTAAATGGACACATAATCTCTGCAGAAGCTTCAAATTGGCACAATCTGCTCTTTTATCCTTTACTCTTCCTGACCCTGATGCTCAATTCTGAGTTGACACAGACTGTTGTTAAGAAACATAGATAACAGGGTAGATGCAATTCCAAGCCTGGCAAAGGACTCAAAAACACCTGCTTTTTCCAGCGGCACAGTCATCAAATCAAAAAAGAGAAAGCAAAGTTCTGCAGGTGCTGGAGATCAGAAATGAAAACAATACGTTATGGAGAACCTCAGCAATTCTGGTAGCACCTGTGGTGGCAGAAACAAAGTTAATGCTTTGAGTCCAATATGATTTTTTTGGTCATCATATCATTTGCTTGCCTCATTGAATTGGAACTCTAGCCATTGCAGCTTCAGTCCAGATGTGGTACCGTTCAAGCATCATCCCTGTGTCCTCATAGATAGCCAACCTTGTGTGTATGTCTCTGAGGAACTGTGCTGGGGTGAGTCACTGCCACTGTCATTCTTTCAGTCATTACCACGCCTCTGTCAGACATATTTGGACCCGGAGAGACCAAAACACAGTAGAGGACAGTATTTTATTACGGGGTCCAAGAGTGATCGTACAGAGCAACGGCTGCTGCCAGATACTGGCTAAGCCCCACCAGGGTCATCCAGGGGGGTCCAAAATGAAGATGTTGGCAAGACGTTATGTCTGGTGGCCAGGACTGAGTACAGGCATAGCCGCATTGGTGGGGCAGTGCCCAGAGTGCCAACAAGGACAAAAATTACCACCAGCAGCTCCCCCACAGATAAACCCTGGAATGGCCAGATAAACCCTGGACTCGGTTACACGTTAACTTTGCAGATCCTTTCATGGGCTCAATGTTCTTAATCACTGTGGACGCCCAGTCAAATCAGCTGGACATGCATAAGAATTCATTCAGTCTACACAGAGATGACAATGTAAAACCTGCGTGCATCTTTTGCAATACACAGACTGCCAGAAACGTTGGTCACAGATAATGGGCCGTCGTTTACCAGTAGGGAATATGAGAATTTCCTAAAGTTGAATGGCAGACTAGAACAGCTCCATAGCATCCAACATCCAATGGTCTAGTAGAAAGAGTAGTCCAAACTTTGAAAGCAGGCTTAAAGAACAGACTACAGCCTTCTCAAGATACCAAACTGTCCCAGTTTCTACTTGATTTTAGGACCACCCCTCACGAATTTACAAGGATAGCTCCAGCAGAGTTGCTAATGGGGAAAAGACTCCGCACCAGGTTAAACTTGATCTTTCCGGACCTGGATGAGGGTGATGAAGCAGCATCAGGAATGCCCGTACTGGACACAAGACTCTGCTAAGCAAGAGAGACAGTTTGATACAGGGGACAAAGTCTGGTGTTGGGAATGGCACATGGACCATATGAAAGCTGCAATCTCACAAACAGTGCAGAAGCAAAACGTGCCCAGCTTCTTGACTGCTTTATTGACTGTTCTGGAAGCTGTGGGTTCGCCCTGTCTGTGAAATCTTGAAGATACCTCAGAATCTGAGATGGACACGGCGGATATTGATGCCTTTGTCACCTGAAGAGGAGAATGAATTTCTTCCAAGACACTCCGGGTACAAGAGGCAAGCTACTGTGCATTACACATTGCCTATTTCTGAGGCAGAGTCGGAGGAACCCGACCTGGCGCTAAAGTGCCCCAGGAGGAGCTACAATTAACAGAACCAGCCTATGTCCTCGGACCTAGAGGGGGAGGGATACAGTGATTGCAATGAGGTCAGCCAGGTGGACCTCCTTCAATATGAGTTCCCTGATTGTGGCTGTTAATCTGGTCCAATCAAGGAGCCCTGGCTGACAGATAGAAACAGGAGTCTAAGAGGTTCAGCTCACTCGGAGATCTGCCTCTGAGGAAGATAGTTTAGAGTCAAGGACTCTCCACATGTAAATAAAGGGAGACTTGGTGATGGGATACTGGCTTCTTGGGAGTTATTTCGATGTTTCGCTATCCAATCTGGATATTCCCTCATGCATCACACACATCTGTTGCAAAGTGCCACCCTTCAAAGAAGCTCACCAACATCTGGGATGTCAACCACTACCTCTGGGCTGCTACCATCACATGGGGATTGTTCACTCATTGTTCAGCACAACGAGCACTTTGCCCCTTCAGAGAACACACTATCGTACAGATCATTTTCAGGAAGGCCTTATCACTTACTTCAACCTGTGACTGGTCACCCAATGTATCATCGGCTCCAATTGGTTACCCATAAATATTTCTGTGTGATTGACATTACTGTGTTCACTCACTGCGTCACAGCCAGCTGCTATTGAATTGGTTACAGCTGGCTGCCATATTTGACGCTGCGCCTCTACTGAATGAGTCACAGCTAGTTCTTACACGATGTCGATGCCTCCATTGAATGGGTTACAGCTAACTGTCATAACTGATGTAAATGCCTCCGCTGAATGAGTTACAGCTGTCTGCCATTAAAATGGGTTACAGCTATCTGCCATACTTCACATAAGTGCCTCCACTGAATGGGTTACATTGAGCTGCTATAGTTGATGTAAATGCTGACACAGCTGCCTGCTATTGAATGGGTCACAGGTCACTGCCGTACCTGCTCTGCTCTCCAGACCATCTTTGTAAATCCCCCGGTCCTCAAGTGGCCCTGGAGAAGTAGTTGACGTTTCATTTGCTGATGATGTTATAAAGCAAAGTGACAACTCATTTTGACTATAAAAGATTAAGGTCACTGCCACTTACACTGGTACCAATGCACCACACAACACCTTGAGTGATGCTGTCCTCCAGATGTGCATTGGGCTTCATTCACTCGATGGTCCCCTATCTACCATATAGACTGATCCTGCCCCGGTTTGTCAGCCCTGTTCAGCGGTGAACTGCTTCAGGAAAGCCACATTACCACTAAACTTAGGAGACTGAAGAAGCCGAAAGGAATCCAGTAGCAAAGAAAGTAATGCAGGAACATATCTTCCAGTTCTTACACCACAAACCACATGGAGGTTCTATCTATTACCAATGCACATTCCTTTTCTGTGAAAGAATTGTAGACACTGAGAGGACAGTCACTAATGTATAAATTCCCCTATTCAATAGCAGGGTTATTGTGACTTAACATTGACAGTTGATTGACCTGACAGAGTCAAGTCAGAAATCCAAGGTTCCCCCTAGGACGATAGCCAACACTCACTTCAATTGATATCGGCGATCTGATCTACTTCCACGCTGTTATGTTGTGTCATAGGCCTGCCAGTGCTACTTGGTTGTCTTTGTCGATAATAGCTGGTGTGATATTCACAGGTTCATCAGTTCCCAGCCGCATAGCACAGCATAATGAATCAAGAGATCTGAATGTTTCAAGGTCCCTTTCTTTTGCACTGGCTCTGCAATCGACTTCATTTCTGGCTATCAGTCATGATAAACTCTCCCCGCCTGCCTAGCCCATTCCTGCAGAGCTATCTATACCTTCTACCGCTGTAACACTGTCAACCGAGGTCAACCAAACTCCACAACCTAAGATGGGTCCCCTGTTCCTGTTCCAAACATGGACTTCTGAACTGGCCCCACTTTGCAGACACCAGCATGAGCTTCAAAGACATAGGGTGGAACCTTACAGGGATCTGAGCAAAGTCAGCTATGGCCGAATTTGTGGCAGAATCTAGTGAGAAGTCTGGCGAGGCCTATTTCGATTTTAGGAGCAACTTGCAGCATCTTTTATGAATTTGCCAAAGAAGCAAGTTGAGTTTCCCTCTGGGCAGTGGAGAGTTGCTACTTAAGGAGGATTATAGTTTGTTAAACACTTTATCAATGCTACAGCTCACCTCATTAAATATTCAGCTTCCTGTCTTCCCAAACTCACTAAACAACTAGATGCCAAGAATTCTCACCATAGAAATCCGAGTGGGTACCTGGTGAATTCAGCTCACTGCTTGCTCCAAACAACTTCCATGTTGGACACGAGGTACCAACATCTCAGGACACGCTCCATGGTCACCAGCTACAGACACCCCACATCCACAGACATTGGCATCCAATATGTGCCAGCCTGCAAGAACCCTCATGGCACATCTCCGATTCCCTTACAGGACACTTCTGCTCATCAATGCCCCACCTCAGGCTGTACTGGTAACTCTCACAGTAATGCTGCAGTAAGGACACTGTGTGCTCAGCGACACACCAGGCTATATCTCCAGCCTGTTCACTAGCTGTCATAGCACTCACTTACTCGGAGTCAACCTGGATACTCACAGGATCCCTTCCCTTTACTACCTTTGTGTACTTTTCCACCTCAGCCATAGATACCAGGCTCACAGTATTGCAATACAGCCGAGCTATTTAGCACAGCCACAAAGCCAGGAAACATGTCCTGGCTGTCAGCAGTCCTCAGTCCAGTCCAGGGGGATAGCTCTCGCTCACGTGTCCCAGCATAGTAAGTTAAGGGCAGTCTTTGATACCAGTCCAGGGAATTGGACACATTTCGTTAGGTGCTTGGGGTGGTCAGTCAGCATGCTCTCCACATAAAGGGCAAGGAGCTGAATGTCAGCCAGCCAGCCACCTGTCTTGACTCTCTGCTCTATTGTGGGTTGGTTTCTTCCTGGAATTAAAGGGAGATTAAAGTGGGTGGCACAGCTGTTATTTTTAGTGTAAGTGGGGAGGTGACCCAAGCAAGTGAGTAGGCAGCACCGAGGACAGCGCCGAGGGTGAGTGGTGTCGGGATGGATGGCAGCAAGTGTAGAAAGATGTTTCAGGCAGTGGTGAGCAAGAGTCTTGGTGGGAGGTGGGTACAGTAGCAGAGGTAGAGTGAATGAGACATGCGAGAGAAGATAGCGGCACTTACCCTGGCGGGTTTGAGAATAATATTGACCTTCTTCCTACATTGTTGTGCATTCTTGCAGACACTGAGACTGCACTGACCTGGATGGCAACTTTGGAGCAGGTTGGCATGGTCTGGTGTTGTGCCCTCCTGGGGGATGAGGACCTCTCGCCTGTTCACCACCCCTTCTACCAGGACATCTAGGTTGATGCCCACATCTCCAGTGCATATATGAGAAACCATGCAGGGTGGTCTGGACTGACGGTGCCTGTCCGGTGGGCCACATGGACACATTGTTCTTTGCAGATGATGCTGGCGTCAGAAAAGCCAGTCAACTCTGAGATACCCTGGCAGCGGCAAGCTGTTCTGGGAATGGTATGTGGGGCTAGAAGCAAACATGAGAAACACCATAGGGGCAGTTAATGGGGTGTGTTTGGTAAGTTACAGTGAGTAATCTCGCGAGACCTCGTGGTGAAAAACACTCCAAAAAAAAAACCGGATGTAGTTCTCAGAAAAGACTCAGTCCACAATCTTTATCAGAAAAGACTCAGTCCACAATCTTTATTGCCTCACTGAATCTTGTCATCCCCAGCCCAGGCACATGATGCATTTATCTGAGCAGTGTCATGTGCAAGCAAGATCACAAATAGGAGAACAGAGCAAATGAATGCACGGCTGGGGGAGGGGAATGGTGTAGGAGGGAGGGAGGGACTTAGATTCTTGAGGGAATGGCCCAGATGTGGGGAGAGCGAGACCGGTACAAGCTGATGGGCTTCTGCCCAGCAAAACTGGGACCAATATTGTCAGGGTAGTCGCCAGTACTGTGGGCGAGGATTTAAACGAGAGTGGCAGGGGGATGGGAAACCTGAGCAGGGAGACAAGAGTGAGGGAAACAAAGGCAGAAATGAAAGATAGAAAAGCAGAAAGCAAAAGCAGAAGGCAAAAGTGGAAACAAGGACCAGCAGCAAATCAGGCGAGAGTACAGAAAGAATGGATAAAAATGTCAAAAAGACAAGTTTAAAAGGTACTATATCTGAATGTATGGAGCAGAATATAAGAAGCATGGCTAGTAAGTTTGCAGATGACACCAAAATAGCTGGTGTAGTGGACAGGGAAGATTATCTCAGAGTACAGAGCTGGTGTATGGGAGAAGGATTCACATTTTTGGATCATTGGAATCTCTTTTGGGGTAGAAGTGACCTGTACAAGAAGGACGGATTGCACCTAAATTGGAAGGGGACTAATATACTGGCAGGGAAATTTGCTAGAACTGCTCGGAAGGATTTAAACTAGTAAGGTGGGGGGATGGGACCCAGGGAGATGGTGAGGAAAGAGATCGATCTGAGACTGGTACAGCTGAGAACAGAAGTGAGTCAAACAGTCAGGGCAGGTAGGGACAAAGTAGGACTAATAAATTTAAACTGCATTTATTTCAATGCAAGGGGCCTAACAGGGAAGGCTGATGAACTCAGGGCATGGTTAGGAACATGGGACTGGGATATCATAGCAATTACGGAAACATGGCTCAGGGATGGGCAGGACTGGCAGCTTAATGTTCCAGAATACAAACGCTACAGGAAGGATAGAAAGGGAGGCAAGAGAGGAGGGGGAGTGGCATTTTTGATAAGGGATAGCATTACAGCTGTGCTGAGGGAGGATATTCCCGGAAATACATCCAGGGAAGTTATTTGGGTGGAACTGAGAAATAAGAAAGGGATAATCACCTTATTGGGGTTGAATTATAGACCTCCCAATAGTCTGAGGGAAACTGAGAAACAAACTTGTAAGGAGATCTCAGCTATCTGTAAGAATAATAGGGTAGTTATGGTAGGGGATTTTAACTTTCCAAATATCGACTGGGACTGCCATAGTGTTAAAGGTTTAGATGGAGAGGAATTTGTTAAGTGTGTACAAGAAAATTTTCTGATTCAGTATGTGGATGTACCTACTAGAGAAGGTGCAAAACTTGACCTACTCTTGGGAAATAAGGCAGGGCAGGTGACTGAGGTGTCAGTGGGGGAGCACTTTGGGGCCAGCGACTATAATTCTATTTGTTTTAAAATAGTGATGGAAAAGAATAGACCAGATCTAAAAGTTGAAATTTAAGTTGGGGAAAGGCCAATTTTGATGGTACTAGGCAAGAACTTTCGAAAGCTGATTGGAGGCAGATGTTTGCAGATAAAGGAACGGCTGGAAAATGGGAAGCCTTCAGAAATGAGATGACAAGAATCCAGAGAAAGTATATTCCTGTCAGGGTGAAAGGGAAGGCTGGTAGGTGTAGGGAATGCTGGATGACTAAAGAAAATGAGGGTTTGGTTAAGAAAAAGATAGAAGCATATGTCAGGTATAGACAGGATCGATCGAGTGAATCCTTAGAAGAGTATAAAGAAAGTAGGAGTATAGTTAAGAGGGAAATCAGGAGGGCAAAACGGGGACATGAGATATCTTTGGCAAATAGAATGAAGGAGAATCCAAAGGGTTTTTACAAATACATTAAGGACAAAAGGGTAACTAGGGAGAGAATAGGGTCCCTCAAAAGATCAGCAAGGTGGCCTTTGTGTGGAGCCACAGAAAATGGGGGAGATACTAAATGAATATTTTGCATCAGTATTTACTGTGGAAAACGATATGGAAGATATAGACTGTAGGGAAATAGATGGTGACATCTTGCAAAATGTCCGGATTACAGAGGAGGAAGTGCTGGATGTCTTGAAACGGTTAAAAGTGGATAAATCCCCAGGACCTGATTAGGTGTACCCTAGAACTCTGTGGGAAGCTAGAGAAGTGATTGCTGGGCCTCTTGCTGAAATATTTGTATCATCAATAGTCACAGGTGAGGTGCCGGAAGACTGGAGGTTGGCAAATGTGGTGCCACTGTTTAAGAAGGGTTTTAAGGACAAGCCAGGGAACTATAGAGCAGTGAGCCTGACGTCGGTGGTGGGCAAGTTGTTGGAGAGAATCCTGAGGGACAGGATGTACATGTATTTGGAAAGGCAAGGACTGATTAGGGATAGTCAACATGGCTTTGAGCATGGGAAATCATGTCTCACAAACTTGATTGAGTTTTTTGAAGAAGTAACAAAGACGATTGATGAGGGCAGAGTAGTAGATGTGATCTACATGGACTTCAGTAAGGCATTCGACAAGGTTCCCCATGGGAGACTGATTAGCAAGGTTAGATCTCATGGAATACAGGGAGAACTAGCCATTTGGATACAGAACTGGCTCAAAGGTAGAAGACAGAGGGTGGTAGTGGAGGGTTGAGCCTGTGACCAGTGGAGTGCCACAAAGATTGGTGCTGGGCCCTCTACTTTTTGTCATTTACATAAATGATTTGAATGTGAGTATAAGAGGTACAGTTAGTAAGTTTGCAGATGACACCAAAATTGGAGGTGTAGTGGACAGTGTAGTGGTTACCTCAGATTACAACAGGATCTGGACCAGATGGGCCAATGGGCTGAGAAGTGGCAGATGGAGTTTAATTCAGATAAATGCGAGGTGCTGCATTTTGGGAAAGCAAATCTTAGCAGGATTTATACACTTAATGGTAAGGTCCTGGGAGCATTGCTGAACAAAGAGACCTTGGAGAACAGGTTCATAGCTCCTTGAAAGTGGAGTCGCAGGTAGTTAGGATAGTGAAGAAGGCGTTTGGTATGCTTTCCTTTATTGGTCAAAGTATTGAGTACAGGAGTTGGGAGGTCATGTTGGGGCTGGACAGGACATTAGTTAGGCCACTGTTGGAATATTGCGTGCAATTCTGGTCTCCTTCCTATCGGAAAGATGTTGTGAAACTTGAAAGGGTTCAGAAAAGATTTACAAGGATGTTGCCAGGGTTGGAGGATCTGAGCTACAGGGAGAGGCTGAACAGGCTGGGGCTGTTTTCCCTGGAGCGTCAGAGGCTGAGGGGTGACCTTATAGAGGTTTACAAAATTATGAGGGGCATGGATAGGGTAAATAGGCAAAGTCTTTTCCCAGGGGTCAGGGAGTCCAGAACTAGAGGGCATAGGTTTAGGGTGAAAGAGGAAAGATATAAAAGAGACCTAAGGGGCAACTTTTTCACGCAGAGGGTGGTACGTGTATGGAATGAGCTGCCAGAGGAAGTGGTGGAGGCTGGTACAATTGCAACATTTAAGATGCATTTGGATGGGTATATGAAAAGGAAGGGTTTGGAGGGATATGGGCCGTGCTGGCAGGTGGGACTAGATTGGGTTGGGATATCTGGTCAGCATGGACAGGTTGGACTGAAGGGTCTGTTTCCATGCTGTACATCTCTATGACTTTGATCAGATGGGGCCGTGGGCCGAGAAGTAGCAGATGGAGCTTAATTTAGATAAATGTGAGGTGTTGTATTTTGGAAAGGCAAACCAGGGCAGGACTTAAACACTTAATGGTAGGGCCCTGAGGAGTGTTGCAGATAGGGGTGAATAGACCTAGGAGTGCAGATACATAGTTCCTTGAAAGTGGAATCACAGGTAGGTGGGGTGGTAAAGGCAGCATTTGCCTTCATTGATAAGTGCATTGGAGTATAGGAGTTGGGACATCATGTTGTGACTGTACAGGACATTGTTGTGGTTCTGTTCGCCGAGCTGGGAATTTGTGTTGCAGACGTTTCGTCCCCTGTCTAGGTGACATCCTCAGTGCTTGGGAGCCTCCTGTGAAGCGCTTCTGTGATCTTTCCTCCGGCATTTATAGTGGTTTGAATCTGCCGTTTCCGGTTGTCTGTTCCAGCTGTCCGCTGCAGTGGCCGGTATATTGGGTCCAGGTCGATGTGCTTATTGATTGAATCTGTGGATGAGTGCCATGCCTCTAGGAATTCCCTGGCTGTTCTCTGTTTGGCTTGTCCTATAATAGTAGTGTTGTCCCAGTCAAACTCATGTTGCTTGTCATCTGTGTGTGTGGCAACTAAGGATAGCTGGTGTTCATGGATGCGGATCGTTAGCTGTCTTCCTGTTTGTCCTATGTAGTGTTTTGTGCAGTCCTTACATAGGATTTTGTACACTACATTGGTTTTGCTCATGCTGGGTATCGGGTCCTTCGTTCTGGTGAGTTGTTGTCTGAGAGTGGCTGTTGGTTTGTCTGCTGTTATGAGTCCTAGTGGTCGCAGCCAGATGAAACATCACAGAAGTGCTTCACAGGAGGCTCCCAAGCACTGAGGATGTCACCTAGACAGGGGACGAAACGTCTGCAACACAAATTCCCAGCTCGGCGAACAGAACCACAACAACGAGCTCCCGAACTACAAATCTTCTCACAAACTTTATACAGGACATTGGTGAGACCACTTTTAGAATATTGCTTTCAATTCTGGTCTCCCTGCTATAGGAAAGATGTTGCTAAACTTGAAAGAGTTCAGAAAAGATTGACAATGATGTTGCCAGGGTTGGAGAATTTGAGCTATAGGGAGAGGCTGAATAGGCTGGGGCTGTTTTCCCTGGAGCATCAGAGGCTGAGGGGTGACCTTATTGATGTTTATAAAATCATGAGGGCATGGATAGGATAAATAGACAAAGTCTTTTTCCCAGGATAGGGGAGTTCTAAACTAGAGGTTTAGGGTGAGAAGGGAAAGATTTAAAATGGACCTTAGGGGCAACTTTTTCACGCAAAGGGTGGTACATGTATGGAATGAGCTGCCAGAGGAAGTGGTAGATATGGGAACAATTACAACATTTAAATGACATCTGGACGGGTATATAATAAGGAAGGGTTTCAGAGAGATATGGGCCAAATGCTGGCAAATGGGACTAGATTAATGTAGAATATCTGGTCAGCACAGACGAGTTGGACTGAGGGGTCTGTTTCTGTGCTGTATGACTCTATGATTCAGAATAAATTAGTCGAATTAACAATGCAAATCGTGGCACATGGATACAATCCGATTGCAATTATGGAGACATGATTGTCGGGTGATCAAGGCTGGGAAATGAACATCCAAAGGGATTCAATCTTTAAGAACGATAGGCAAAATGGAAAATGAAGGTGATTGTTAATGCAAGATGAAATCAATGCAATAGTGAGAACGCATACTGGCGCAGGATTTCTAGATGTAGAATCAGTCTGGGTGGGGCTAAGAAGCAACGAGAGGCAGAAAACATTACCAAGAACTGTCTATAGGCCTCCAAATAGTCGTGGCAAGGCTACACCGAAAATGACAGATTCATGCAATAAGAAACTACACTCATCGTGGGTAATTCTAATTTACATATAGATAAGCAAACTGGAAAGAGGGGCAGATCGATATTAACAGGACCAGTGCAACCATCATGGATTCCACAATGCAAGTACAACATCGATTTACCTGTCACTATGTTTACCTACTGTTCAGAGACCCCAGCCCTGCACTGGATCAACACGTAAGCTGGCAATAAGATCAGAGGTGGTTATAATATCTCCTACCTGCTGACACGGACTAACTACATGACGTGTGGCTACTCAGAATTAGAACAATACCCCAATGGAAGGAAATTAATTGTCTGTTTGCTTTGATCAGGAAAAGCCACAAATTCAGCCAGAATTCTCAAGGATTGTCCCTGACTCATGAGAGGCTAACTATCAGGAAACTGAAGTTCAAACCAGAGCTGCTGTGCTTCAGCTATTACTGATGTCATCTGATCTGAAAGTTATTGGACTGGAATTCTATTCTTGTACCAGAACCGTGGCTGAGTCAGAGTAGAGTTGAGTCAGACCATCCAGCAAAATATATACTGAGGAAATGAAATCCAATTATGTATAACCCTTGACAGCAACAAAGCCCTCTCATAAAATAAAAACATTCCCAGTATGCAGCATTTCAATTTTTTGCGTTTGAAGTAAATAAAAAGACAAACTCATCAAAGGTTCAAACATTTGAACACTCGGAGAAGACATGGTACCTCGCAAACTATGAGCTCACATCGAAATATCAGCAATGGTGGATCTATGGGTTTCCAATGATCACTAGTCACACTTGGAGTCAGCAAAAATCTACCCATCTAATACTTCTCCAGTCCTATGGGGTCCCCTTTTTTGTTTCACATTCCGATGGATTTGTTACTTCCCGTTCTCTCCCCCCTTCCTGCTGCAGCTGGTGAACTTCCACTGGGGTTCTGCAAACAGGTGACACTCTCCAACCTCAAAAACCAATCATTTCAGAAATTGAATTTCAGGTCATTCTCTGCCCTCGAGAGATCCTTGATCCATTCACTGAATAGTACAGCTCATTCCTGACCCTTCCAGTGTGTGAGTAATACCAACGTAAGAGGCTATCAATTTGATAGATCTTGGGCCTGGCCAGCCACATCCTTCTCTATATCGTTTTAACTCAAGATAGTTTAATCTGATCAAATCCCACTTACTTCAACCTGCTTAATACCATTGCAATTGTGTGCCTTCCTTGTAGATGCCTTACAAAAAGTACCATATCATGAAACTAGTATAAGAGACTCTCCCCACTGGCTATGGTCAAAGTTACATCACAAGGGTTAATGACATGCACAACTGGTAAAGGTTGGGTACTATCAGGTGTCTGATGGGAATGGCTCCCACTCAAAATCAATTAACTGATCTTTCTCTTTCAGACACTGATTGACCTGCTGCACAGTTCTAGTCTTTGCTGATGTTATGTAGAACAGGTGAACAGGGTGCTCAGTACAGGGCATACCTCTGACATTGTGTGGCAACTCAAATGTTATCACAATTACACAGCTCTCCCTGGAGGTATTCCAAGATTGGGTCGATGCTCAATAACTATAAAAGCTGAAAAAAAACATTTCACGCAAGAGCTTCCATCTCACTGGAGAAGCTTCAGGCTATTCCACATCTAACAATCTGCTCTGAAAAATCTGCTCACATTTAGACAGCTGTAATTAATTATACCACAAGCTGAAACAGTCCACAACATTCTTTTGAAACAAAACAATATGCCCTATCTCCAAATGTTAATGGATTCTTTAAAAATTTCCAGGACTCACATCTTTGCCAGAAACAAATTCATTACTCCTTGCGTCAGCTGCTGCGTACCAAGTTTTATTGAAAGTGTTTGAGGTAAATTGTTGACAGACAGATACACAGACAAGAGTGAAAGCAATACCCCCACTAACATTCAGTGATGGAGGTAATAAGTGAAACTCGAATTGTACATCATGTTTGGCTCCACGTGTCCATCTTTTCACAACTGTCCATATTTCCAAGATTTTCCCCAGAAGTTACTGCTGGTTAATAGCTCTTTTATAGACAATAGACGCAGGAGTAGGCCATTCAGCCCTTCGAGCCTGCACCGCCATTCAATATGATCATGGCTGATCATTCCTAATCAGTATCCTGTTCCAGCCTTATCTCCATACCCCTTGACTCCACTATCTTTAAGAGCTCTATCCAATTCTTTCTTAAATGAATCCAGAGACTGGGCCTCCACTGCCCTCTGGGGCAGAGCATTCCACACAGCCACCACTCTCTGGGTGAAGTAGTTTCTCCTCATCTCTGTCCTAAATGGTCTACCCCGTATTTTTAAGTTGTGTCCTCTGGTTCGGCACTCCCCCATCAGCGGAAATATGTTTCCTCCTGCCAGAGTGTCCAATCCTTTCATAATCCTATACGTTTCAATCAGATCCCCTCTCAGTCTTCTATACTCAAGGGTATACAAGCCCAGTCGCTTCAGTCTTTCCGTGTAAGGCAATCCTGCCATTCCAGGAATTGACCTCGTGAACCTACGCTGCACTCCCTCAATAGCCAGAATGTCTTTCCTCAAATTTGGAGACCAGAACTGTACACAGTATTCCAGGTGTGGTCTCACCAGGGCCCTGTACAGCTGCAGAAGCACCTCTTTGCTTCTATACTCAATTCCTCTTGTTATGAAGGCCAGCATGCTATTAGCCTTCTTCACGACCTGCTGTACCTGCATGCTTGCCTTCATTGACTGGTGGACAAGAACACCCAGATCTCTCTGAACAGCCCCTTTACCTAATTTGATACCATTTAGGTAGTAATCTGCCTTCCTGTTCTTGCCACCAAAGTGGATAACCAGACATTTATCCACATTAAACTGCATCTGCCATGCATCTGCCCACTCACCTAACTTGTCCAGGTCACCCTGTAATCTCCTAACATCCTCATCACATTTCACCCTACCACCCAGCTTTGTGTCATCAGCAAATTTGCTAATGTTATTGCTGATACCATCTTCTATATCATTTACATATATTGTAAAAAGCTGCGGTCCCAGCACGGATCCCTGCGGTACCCCACTGGTCACTGCCTGCCATTCCGAAATGGAGCCGTTAATCACTACCCTTTGTTTCCTATTAGCCAACCAATTCTCTATCCAATCTAGTACTTTGCCCCCAATCCCGTGCGCCCTAATTTTACTCACTAACCTCTTGTGTGGGACTTTATCAAAAGCTTTCTGAAAGTCCAGGTACACTACATCCACTGGATCTCCCTCGTCCATCTTCTGAGTTACATCCTCAAAAAATTCAAGAAGATTAGTCAAGCATGATTTCCCCTTCATAAATCCATGCTGACTCTGTCCTATCCTGTTACTATTATCCAGATGTGCCGTAATTTCATCCTTTATAATAGACTCCAGCATCTTTCCCACCACTGAGGTCAGACTAACTGGTCTATCATTTCCTGCTTTCTCCCGCCCACCCTTCTTAAAAAGTGGCACAACATTAGCCGCCCTCCAATCCTCAGGAACCGACCCCGATTCTATTGAACTCTGGAAAATAATCACCAGCGCATCCACGATTTCCCGAGCCACCTCCTTCAGTACCCTGGGATGCAGGCCATCAGGTCCCGGAGACTTATCAACCTTCAGACCTAACAGTCTCTCCAACACCAAATCCTGGCAAATATAAACTCCCTTAAGTTCAGGTCCTTCAGCCACTGTTACCTCAGGGAGATTGCTTGTGTCTTCCCCAGTGAACACAGATCTGAAGTACCCATTTAATTCCTCTGCCATTTCTTCGTTCCCAGTAATATATTCCCCTGCTTCTGTCTTCAAGGGCCCAATTTTTGTCCTAACCATTTTTTTGCCTTGGACATACCTAAAAAAGCTTTTACTATCCTCCTTTATATTCTTGGCCAGTTTACCTTCGTACCTCATTTTTTCTCTGCGTATTTCCTTCTTACTAATCCTCTGTTGTTCTTTAAAAGCTTCCCAGTCCTCAGTTTTCCCATGTGCCATGTTCCCTTCAGTAGCTTATTCCAGGTCGCCATTCTAGATGTAAGCCAAGAGGGTGAAAACAGGCTATTCTGTCAGGAGTGGATCATAGACAAGCTAGCTCTCGGCACTCACTTTCCAGCAGAGATCAATGGATAGCAATCAGGAGCTAGGACTCCAGCCAGTATTTCTTCAGCTTCTGAGCCCAAGCATACTTGAGTTCACCTAAAGCACACTGGTAGGTCCCAGACTCAATTCTGTGTGTAAAGTTAGCATGGCAAACTGGTTGCTATAACTGGTCTCAGCAATTTGGATGAGAAAGGTACATATCAGTTCAGGATTTTGTTCCCAACTGCTGTGTGATAACACTGCCTGGAAAGTGCTTGTGAATGTGAGGACAAGATCAGGAGCAGCAGTGTAGGAGCACCAAACAGCCTTCTGCCAACAAGCTGTGTTAACAAATCTCACCCCGGTGGGACACCCAGGGGGTTGAGTAGAACTCAGGCATTGAGCCGACTGCTGCTCCCCCAATGGCTTCAAAGAGGAAAACTGGGCAGAGCGTAAAACCAGGCTAATCCTCAATCCAATCAGTTTCCGAAGGGGTGGGCTAGGTCAAAAGTGCACCCACACATCATAACTCAGTCACAAAGAATGGCCCATTTGGTTGGGGCTTTGGAGGGCTGCTGGCAGCTGTGAAAATTTACCCCAGCACTAGCCAGCAGCTTCAGAGGAGTTGGGAGGGAAGGGGGTGGAGAACAACAGGGAACGAAACATTTCTCGAGTGTGCTTTTGCTGCTAAAGAACACTTCTCAAGCATGCAGCTGGCCTCAGAGAGCTCGGCTTTGACTTTCCTTCAACTTCCTGTGAGGAACCATCTGTCCGATTTTATAATGGGGCAACTGTACACTTTGTCTGCCCGTGGGAAGAAATACTGGGAATTCCGGTCTTACAGTGGATAGAAAATGTTGAGGGACATGTGCCTGATTTTCCTGGTGTACCATCCTAGCAGGGAGGTTCTGCAACAAGAACACGCTTCTGTAAAATGACTCACTTTTGGTTTTCTATATTATTATTCTCCCAGTGCAGTTGGGAAATGCTAAAATTTTGGTGTTTAGGTTTTTACCATATTAGGAACAGAGTGTTTTACCCAAAGAAATGTGTACAATGTTTGTTTTGTCTGTGCCTCTGCCTCAGCTTCCTCCCAGAAAAGCAGCTACAATCAATTAAACCGAGGCCTTGTCTCCTCCTGCAGTTGAACATAAAAGATCCTGTGACATTCTTTCAAAGATGAGCAGGAGAATTGTCCCTGATGATGTGGCCATTACTCAACCAACAACACTGAACACATCACTTGGTCATAAGCAGATTACTGTCTGTGAGAGTCTGCTATGTGTGAATTTCCTACATTACAACAGTGACTACAGTTCAGAAGTAATCCATTGGCTGTAAAACACTTGGGAACATCCTGTGATCATGAAAGGCGCTATGTCAATGTAATTCTTTCTTTTGTTCTCTAGGCACACAAAGCAGAATCCATCCAGCACATGGTGTAAATTATAGCAGAGCAGCTTTGGTTCTCCGTACAAGTGGAGCTCATTTCAAACAGCAACTGACGAGGAGCTGAGCTAGCCTGTTGGAACACAAATTGAGCTTCAATGTGTAGGTTATTGCTGAATGTTGGCAGAGCAGTTATTGTTGAAGCAGCGGAAAGGACCAAGACAAACCGAAGAGGAACAGCGAAAACGTAAGCGCAAAACCACATTCCCTTCTAAAATATTCTCACAAGAGCAGGCTTTGCTGAGGTTTTCCTACAATAAGCAATGTTTCACAATAAGGAGTCAATTTTGAAGAAAGTGACTGGAAAGGTGATCCAGTACGTGGAGATGTTCTGCTGAACCGAGCAACATTCAATTCTATAAAAGTTTAGTTCCAAAACTCAGGTGAACTTAGTGGGTAAATATAAATATAAAGCTATTTGTGGGCGGCATGGTGGCGCAGTGGTTAGCACTGCTGCCTCACAGCGCCGGAGACCCGGGTTCAATTCCCGCCTCAGGCGACTGACTGTGTGGAGTTTGCACGTTCTCCCCGTGTCTGCGTGGGTTTCCTCCGGGTGCTCCGGTTTCCTCCCACAGTCCAAAGATGTGCAGGTCAGGTGAATTGGCCATGCTAAATTGCCCGTAGTGTTAGGTAAGGGGTTGATGTAGATGTAGGGGTATGGGTGGGTACGCTTCGGCGGGGCGGTGTGGACTTGTTGGGCCGAAGGGCCTGTTTCCACACTGTAAGTAATCTAATCTAATCTAATCTAATCTATTTCTCACAAAGATGGACAGAAATGGTGGAGTCACAGTTAACTCCCGTGACTCCTGAAGGCTGTTTATAGGAGAGCACGGAAACAAACAAACAAAAGCCAACCAGTTGTCTTAACTTTCAGCTGTAAATTCAAAAGGAGGATCAGAATGCAATAAAAGAAAATATGAAAAAAATTATGACTGAATAATCTGGTTTGAGGAAGAAAACATGAGAAACATCATGGTTCTTTTCCTCCTCTTTTCCAAGTTCCCAAGTACAAAACACAGGCTGGTCAAGACAGCAGCCAAGTACCCTGCCAGTAGGCCCTGCTGAGGTTATCTACAAAGCCTTGCTGAAAAGCGCAGAAGAGCGATTATCAAACGTGTGATGATTGCCTAAAACTCCACTCGCATGTGGCTGTCTGGCCGCAACTTAGCACATCATCACGGGAACACAGATTGGAATTCAGCATGCACGTGAACTACTCCAGACTACTCTGCGTTGGCAACTGAATGTGCCACACTGTTCCACTCACGCCCAATACCAAATGGGAGGTTGGTTTTGCGCTTACGTTTTCGCTGTTCCTCTTCGGTTTGTCTTGGTCCTTTCAGCTGCTTCAACAATAACTGCTCTGCCAACATTCAGCAATAACATTGAAGCTCAATTTGCGTTCCAACAGGCTAGCTCAGCTCCTAACACCCTTAACAGCCTTGGTGTAAACATGGGACAAAAGAGCTGGATTCAAGAAGGGAAGTGAGGGAAACTGGCCTTGACATGAAAGCGGTATTTGACCAAGTGTGGCATCATGGTGCCTTAGCAAGTCAGGGGGAATACTCACTGCTGCTTGGAGTCATGTTTGGTACAAAGGAAAGTGGTTGTGGTTGTTGGAGGTCAGTCATCTCAGCTCCAGGACATCTCTGCAGGAGTTCCTCAGGGTAGTGTCCTAGGCCCAACCATTTTCAACTGCTTCCCTCCATCATAAGGTCAGAAATGGGGATGTTTGCTGATTGTTACACAATGCTCAATACCATTCGTGACTCCTCAAATACTGAAGCAGTCAATCTTCAAATGCAGCAATACCTGGACAACATCCAGGTACAGGCTGACAGGTTGCAAGTAACATTTGCGCCACACAAGTGCCAGGCAATGACACCTCCAACAAGAGAGAACTCACCATTGCCCCTCAACATTCAATAGCATTACTATCACGGAATCCTCCACCATCAACATGACGGGGGTCACTATTGAGCAGAAACTGAACTGGAGCAGCCCTGTAAATACTGCAGCTGCAAAAGCAGGTCAAAGGCTAGGAATTCTGCAGTGGGTAACTCACTTCCTGTCACCCCAATGCTTGTCCACCATCCACAAGGAACAAGTCAGGAGTGTGACAGAATACTCTCCACCCGTCTGGAATGAGTGCAGCTCCCACAACATTCAAGAACACTATCCAGGACAAAGCTGCCCTCTCCATTGGCATACCATCTAATATTTTCAACATTTACTTCTTGCAGCACCGACTCAGTCGCAGAAGTGTACACCAGCTGCAAGATGCACTGCAGTGAGTCACCAAGGTTCCTTCAACAACACCTACCAAGTCTGCAATCTCTACCACTGAGAAAGACTGGGGCAGCTCCTAGCCCCACACCATCTTGACTTGAAACTATATTGCCATCCCTTCAATTGTTCCTTGGTCAAAAATCTTGTCATTCATTCCCTTGTGGGTCTACTTACAGCACACAGACTGGTTCAAGAAGACAGCTCACCTTCACCTTCCTCAAAGCAATTACTGTTACGACAACAAATGCTGGCCTTGCCAGCGATACCCACATCACATGAAGGAATTTTTAAAAACTAGAAATGTCACAGCTTCTATTCCCAGATGTGCTGAGTCAATCACTTCCAGCCTGGGTAACAATAGCAACGATACTGTTGTCCTCAAGTGTCGACATCAACAGAGGACAGTAGAGTTAAAAAAAAATCTGTATACCCTAACAGAAAATTTCCAGGGAGTCAACTTGATCTTGTGGGGACAGGTCTTTTCACTGAGCCTGAAGGCTATAGCTTCAAGTTCAGCTCAAGACTTGAGCACATAATCCAAATGGACACTTTCCAGCTGTTTGTAGGATTTTGCCGTGCTCTAAACGTTTGCTGCATTTTCCTATGTAGCAGCAACTATTGCAATTCATAGGATGTGAAGTAACTTGAGGTGTTGTCAAGAGATGCAATTTGGGGTTAACAAGTCTTGCTATTACCAAGTGTCTTCTATTTAATGCATAGTGCATTCTCTACATACCTGACAAATGTATTCGTTATACAGCATAATTCCAATTTTTGTACTATATTTAACATACACTAAATAATATACATTTATTTCAGAAATCAATCGAATGCCATTTTAATTGAAAGTGTTCAACATTAACGGATTACGTTCTTTAAATCTTTAGCTTCATTTTTGTCACAACATCCTTGCAGCAGTTACCATCTGTCATTTGTTTTAAAATGGAGACAACTCCCCACCCCCACCCTCCAACGATTCAGTGAATAAAACTCAGTGAAGTACAGAACCATACAAATCACAGGATTCCACGTTTCTGCTGAATTCCCAGACACAGTGACAGCAAAAGCTGCGAGTGCCCTTGGCCTAAAAAAAAACCAACCACGCCACTGTCTCCTGATCACTACCCTGTGACTCCTGCTGAAATCTATATAAACATGGACACTGAGCAGACAACAGGGCTAGCCTCAGTTGTGACGTTGCTCTATGGCTAAATTGCTTCCCGGCACTCACTTTCCACATTCACTCAGTCAGGATGGTCATTTTGATTTAGGATGGTAAGGGTGGTCATTGCTCATTAACTTTTAACCCAACATAAGTCAGAAAGTGAGAAGACTGGAGAAAGGGAGAGAAAACATTTTTTTTTTACACAGAATAATTAAGATCTGTGAATGTATGGCTCTGATTTTCATTTTCTGCCTCGCTAGAAAGACATGTTATACCGTGACCAAGGTTACCCCAGGTTCTGCAGAGCGAGCAAAAAAGGTAAAGTGTGCTTGTTGATACTGCTGCCTTTGCCCTCTTCTGATTCTGACTCCCACCTGATGGAATTGAGGAGCTTACTCTGCGAGGAATCCCAAGGAATAGAGCCACGGCCCTCAGTCAGTGCTGCAACGTCTCCGAGGCTGGCTTTCAGGTAAGACACTTGTTGGGATTTCTTCTGATAGTGGACTACACGTTTGTAAAACTTATGGGGGCAATGATGTCACAGACCCACCTCACTGCTGACATTGTGGAACTGAAAGTCTGGTTGTAAGGCAGGATTGAGAGAGCTTGGCTCTTCCTAGCAACTAAATTCTATTTTTTAAAGTCTGGCTTTCCCTTTCTTTTGACATTTTTTTTAACCCTGAAGTATCTGCAAGGTTACCTAATCAATGTCTGTCAGTCCTGAAGCCCCATGTAATTTTTCACAAAGATTGATTAAGGGGTTAAATTATAACCTGAGGGGGCAGGAACGAGAGGCAAAGGTGGGAAATCCGCAAAGGATTTCAACTTTCTTAAAAGATTCAACTTTGGTAACTTTAAACAGCTACTGTCTCCAAACAGATTTCTAGACTACTATAAGCAAGATCAATATCAAAGCGACAAACCACGTTGCTACAATCGAGTCGCAAATGCATAAACAGCTTAGTACTGTAAATAAAAACCACAATTGCTTGTGCATACAACTGTGCGTGTCCCAAACTGTTGTCACTTGTGTGTGTTATTAACGCTCAGCTCGAATATTAGTCGATGTGCTACAGGAACAGGACGGTTGCTAGGATCCTGCGAGCCCTCTTTGTATGTAAACGAGAGCGAGCGGACTCTACGACCCAGTGGGATGCCCAGGAGCCAGCCGCAGGAGGAAGTGATACAAGCACAAGGGAGAGAGAAAAAAAGATACAAAACTGCACAGCAATCACACGCACGCATGCTGATCCCCAAACTGCTGCCGGCCCGATCTGAGGGGTTTTAAAAGCCGATCGGAGGAAGTACCCCGGTCACATTACTCACCTAGCCATTCAGCTCATCCCTAGCCGGGCGCGGAGCTCTGCGACCAGCCAGAAATGGCAAAGTTTGGTGAATTTCGCAGAGAGTCAGTTTCACCCCCTCTTCAGGCAGGTGGCTGAGACTAATGACGTCAGTCAGTTCTGACCCACAGCATCATCTGCATAAATTTGACTTTGTAAAGAAAGATTACCATCTACTCATTAACATGCAGCCATTGTACAGCATCCTCCGCTGGTACACATCGCGACAAAATTCAGAATTGTTGCAAAAAAATGCCTCCATTTTCCCTTTAACTTTAGAATGCAACTATTAATAGAGATATTTATATTAATCGCTTTTTAAAAATTACGCATGAGGAAATTACAATGGAAATTTACATTAATCATATTTTTGCAGTTTAATTATATCTTTGAATTCCAAAAACTTGCTGGACATTACCAAATTCATTTTTTTCTCATTTTTAATTGATTACAGTTCCATTTTATGTTCAATACTTACTCGAAAAAGGATGGCCAGATATTTTTCTGTAAATGTAGATTTTTAAAAAATTATCAACAACGGTTAAATAGATGTAGATTGAAATTAATCAGTTTCGTTATCAATTTCTATATCATCTACATTTTTGCATTTTTTTTCTGGTGTCAAGCGGTCTTTTTAATGTATTATAATTTATTGTTAATTTATTAATTATCATGGGGAACTGCATCAAAATAACTGTTACATAAACATAAAAGGGGAAGCAGTCCCTATGTGGGACCTTTTGTAGACTTTACAGAAAAGGGTGGATTTACTTCCTTTGAGAGTTTTTTTCAGAGTTAGAATATGAAAGAAAGATCTGACGAACATGAATCAAAAGAGTATATTCCAGATCGTAAAAAAAAGTGAAACAAAAACTCCCGACCTCTTAACACGTCAAGTGACTATCGAGAATTAGAATTATGGCTGAATTCACTGATAACAGTGACGGCGTTCCTCAGAATGTCAGGGTTGGGAAGGAGAAATATCAACTTTATCAGTACCCAGTGATCCCCTGGTTATCAGGTGGACATCAGCTGATGTCCAAACAGGAATCCCCCCCGACACTCACCATTTTCCAGTTGAAAAATAGGCCCTTGGTAGAGGCAAAAGTGGACTGCTAACGTGTTTTGTTTTTCCCAATTGTCTCAACTCCTCTCCTGCTGGGTTGTCGTCCCACAGGCACTGACTTCTCTAGCCGGCTCCAAATGGTCATCCTTCATGTGTCAACTTTTGGCAGACCATTTTCATGGGGGACACTGTGGTAAAATCAAAAGCTGCCCTTTCCCAGCATCTGAACACACTATCCAGCAGAGGTCGCTGCAAAGTGGTGAAGAGTGGGAACTGTGACTAATGTGGCTTCTCCCAAGCTCAGAGCCACCGAGATTGCTGATAGCACCGTTATTGCTGCCTGGCTGAACTCAGCGCAGATCAGAAACAACATTTTTGTCTCCCCTCATCTGCTTGGCTTACATTCATAATAAGACCATACTCATCAATACAGTAATTGGAAGAGCATGGTAAATAAATTATTCTAATTGGCTAAACATTCTTAGGGATGAGGGAGCACTCAACTCCATGGTACATTGTAAATGTCCTAGAAAAACAGGATTATAGTTGCAGTTGAGAAAGTTATTTTTCTAATTTTGAAAATGAATCTGTTTCAGAAATCAAACATGAATAAAGAATTAAAATGAGTTTGTTCCTTTCAATTCATGTTTGGCCAGGTTTCGGACTAGTTTTGAGCATCATCTTTGATGCTGGTTTGGAAGAGTGTGTTGCCTGGCAATATGGTGAATGTGAGTTGACCAGTCACTAAGTCACAGTCATTCAGACCAGAGATTCTCCAGCACAGCCCCAATTCAATTTTTGCCACAACCAAGTTGACAGAGTTATTCTAACTGCAAGGTACTGGGTTGAAATTATCTAAACTCTGTTTCTCAGATCAAAGATACTGCTTCCAGTGTCAGGTCAGACAACTGAATGTAAATTCGTATTCTTTTACAAATGCTTCTGTCATTTCAGCTCCCTCACATGGTTGAGCTCAGTAACTCCTCTATCAACATACTTCCTCACAGAAGTTTTTAAAACAATTCCACACAGAAGGAAAATAAAAGAATGTTCAGATTTAGCGAGTGAGTTTTCCTAAAGTGACATTCCTTTAAGAAATCTTACCAAATTCCACACTTGCTACATGTGATACAATTTGCAGCATAGAACCCCAACTTTCAGATGAAAGGGCCCGGGGTACCAGAAGTGTTGGTTTCAGAGCCATAAACACCCAAGGTTAGATTAGATTACTTACAGCGTGGAAACAGGCCCTTCGGCCCAACAAGTCCACACCGACCCACCGAAGCGCACCCACCCAGACCCATTCCTCTACATTTACTTTGCACCTAACACTATGGGCAATTTAGCATAGCCAATTCACCTAACCTGCACATTTTTGGACTGTGGGAGGAAACCGGAGCACCCGGAGGAAACCCACGCAGACACGGGGAGAATGTGCAAACTCCACACAGTCTGTCGCCTGAGGCGGGAATTGAACCCAGGTCTCTGGCGCTGTGAGGCAGCAGTGCTAACCACTGTGCCACCGTGCCACCCGTTATAAGTGATCACTTTCACCCTTTCAATTTACACAGAAGTTTGTTCTCTCACAATTATACATAATTCCTTATCAACAGGAATGTACTTCAAAAAGCTGCCTTTATTTTTATGAATTCTTCTTGACTCTAAACCCCCTCCAAGTTGAGAGTGTGGTGCTGGAAAACCACAGCAGGACAGGCAGCATCTAAGGAGCAGGAGAATCGACGTTTCGAACATAAGCCCCCTCTTTTACTGTTTTAAACTCACTCCCTTGAATTGAGTCATTTGGCCTTTCCTAATCTGAATCAGTTTTCTATCCAATGTCACCAACCACCCAACCACACCAACAAGCCAATCTCCCTCTCTCTGATTCTAGTTGCTGGAAGGTGTGTGGCAAGTGTCTGGCAAGTGTCTACAAGCTGCCTGCAAACAGAGAAAATCAGCAGCTCTCAACTTTATATATGAGTAATGCAATCATTTCAAGTGCTGCAGGTAAGGGTGGAGGTGAAACAGATTTTTCTCACCAGCGCCTTTACTTCACTGCACTTTCCCTGAAGCACCGGCACACAACTAGGCGAAGAAATATAGCTGAAAATGTATTGCTAGAAAAGCGCAGCAGGTCAGGCAGCATCCAAGGAGCAGGAGAATTGACGTTTCGGGCATGAGCCCTTCTTCAGGAATAAGGAGAGTGTGCCAAGCAGGCTAAGATAAAAGGTAGGGAGGAGGGACTTGGGGGAAATGCGATAGATGGAAGGAGGTTAAGATGAGGGTGATAGGCCGGAGTGGGGGTGGGGACGGAGAGGTCAGGAAGAAGATTGCAGGTTAGGAAGGCGGTGCTGACTTCAAGGGATTTGACTGAGACAAGGTGGGGGGAGGGAAAATGAGGAAACTGGAGAAATCTGAGTTCATCCCTTGTGGTTGGAGGGTTCCTAGGCGGAAGATGAGGGGCTTTTCCTCCAACCGTCGTGTTGCTATTGTCTGGCGATAGAGGAGTCCAAGGACCTGCATGTCCTTGGTGGAGTGGGAGGGGGAGTTGAAAGTGTTGAGCCACGGGGTGGTTGGGTTGGTTGGTCCGGGTGTCCCAGAGGTGTTCTCTGAAACGTTCCGCAAGTAGGCGGCCTGTCTCCCCAATATAGAGGAGGCCACATCGGGTGCAGCGGATGCAGTAAATGATGTGTGGAGGTGCAGGTGAATTTGTGGCAGATATGGAAGGATCCCTTGGAGCCTTGGAGGGAAGTAAGGGGGGGAGGTGTGGGCACAGGTTTTGCATTTCTTGCAGTTGCAGGGGAAGTGCCGGGAGTGGAGGGTGGGTTGATGGGGGGTGTGGACCTGACGAGGGAGTCACGGAGGGTGTGGTCTTTTTGGAATGCTGATAGGGGAGGGGAGGGAAATATATCCTGGTGGTGGGGCCCATTTGGAGGTGGCGGAAATGACGACGGATGATACGATGTATATGGAGGTTGGTGGGGTGGTAGGTGAGGACCAGTGGGGTTCTGTCCTGGTGGTGATTGGAGGCTCAGGGGCTCAGGGGCGGAGGAGCGGGAAGTGGAGGAGATGGGGTGGAGAGCATCGTTGATCACGGCTGGGGGGAAATTGCAGTCTTTGAAGAAGGAGGCCATCTGGGTTGTACGGTATTGGAACTGGTCCTCCTGGGAGCAGATGCGGCAGAGACGAAGGAATTGGGAATATGGGATGCATTTTTACAGGGGGCAGGGTGGGAGGAGGTGTAGCCTAGGTAGCTGTGGGAGTCGGTCAGTTTATAGTAAATGTCCGTGTTGATTCGGTTGCCCGAGGTAGAAATGGAAAGGTCTAGGAAGGGAAGGGAGGAGTCTGAGACGGTCCAGGTGAATTTGAGGTCAGGGTGGAAGGTGTTGGTAAAGTGGATGAACTGTTCAACCTCCTCTTGGGCCGACTCCCACAGCTACCTAGACTACACCTCTTCCCACCCTGCCCCCTGTAAAAACGCCATCCCATATTCCCAATTCCTTCATCTCCGCCGCATCTGCTCCCAGGAGGACCAATTCCAATACCGTACAACCCAGATGGCCTCCTTCTTCAAAGACCACAATTTCCCCCCTGACGTGATCGACGATGCCCTCCACCCCATCTCCTCCAATTCCCGCTCCTCCGCTCTTGAGCCCCGCCCCTCCAATCGCCACCAGGACAGAACCCCACTGCTCCTCACCTCTCACCCCACCAACCTCCATATACATCGTATCATCCGTCATCATTTCCGCCACCTCCAAACGGACCCCACCACCAGGGATATATTTCCCTCCCCTCCCCTATCAGTGTTCCGAAAAGCTCCGTGACTCCCTCGTCAGGTCCACACCCCCCACCAACCCAACCTCCACTCCTGGCAACTTCCCCTGCAACTGCAAGAAATGCAAAACCTGTGCCCACACCTCCCCCCTTACTTCCCTCCACGGCCCCAAGGGATCCTTCCATATCTGCCACAAATTCACCTGCACCTCCACACACATCATTTACTGCATCCGCTGCACCCGATGTGGCCTCCTCTATATTGGGGAGACAGGCCGCCTACTTGCGGAACGTTTCAGAGAACACCTCTGGAACACCCGGACCAACCAACCCAACCACCCCGTGGCTCAACACTTCAACTCCCCCTCCCACTCCACCAAGGACATGCAGGTCCTTGGACTCCTCCATCGCCACACCATAGCAACACGACGGTTGGAGGAAGAGCGCCTCATCTTCCGCCTAGGAACCCTCCAACCACAAGGGATGAACTCAGATTTCTCCAGTTTCCTCATTTCCCCTCCCCCCACCTTGTCTCAGTCAAATCCCTCGAACTCAGCACCGCCTTCCTAACCTGCAATCTTCTTCCTGACCTCTCTGCCCCCACCCCCACTCCGGCCTATCACCCTCACCTTGACCTCCTTCCACCTATCGCATTTCCAACGCCCCTTCCTCATTCCTGAAGGCGGGCTCATGCCCGAAACGTCGATTCTCCTGCTCCTTGGATGCTGCCTGACCTGCTGCGCTTTTCCAGCAACACATTTTCAGCTCTGATCTCCAGCATCTGCAGTCCTCACTTTCTCCTCGAAGAAATATAGCTGATGTGTTGACTGGAGTTGTCATATCAGTAAAAAGAGACTATGCACCTGTCCAGCTCATCTACAAGGATTGACTCGTTTATTATTGACTCGATGTTTAAGTTCACTTGTTTTCCAGATGGGAGCATTAGTGGAGGTTCAGTGTGGATCAAACCTTGCTGGGTTAGATCAAGAGTACATAATGCTGACACTCAGTTGTTGCAGTGAGGAAGTAAGTCATTCTCCAACACTGACTTCCTTATACGTAATGCACAAAACTAAAATAAATGAAACTCAGGATTAGAATTGACAAGTTACAAGTTATGATTGTCATCTTGAAAAGTCTGAAATTACATTTGTGCTATTCCTGTTCGCAATGAATGACACAAATAAAAATGTTCCTTTTTGTCCCCTAATATTTTCCTCTGGTCTCTTTCTTGGACCGAGATTCCACAAGTACCTGCTATCTTCTGGTTCCATCACCTAATGTTCTTTCTACTACATGGCTTGGTCTTGGTTGCTCTTTCTTCACAACTCATTGACAGCACCTTCCAAACTCACAACCACTATCACCTCAAAGGACAAGGAAGGAACATCACCACCTGTAAGTTTCCCTTCAAGCCACTGACCATCCTGGCTAGGAACTATACTGGCCATTCCTTAACTGTCGCCGGGTCAAAATCTTGGAGCAGCCTCCCTAACAGCACAGTGGGTGAACCTACAGCACATGGACTGCAGCTGTTCAAGAGGGCAGCTCACCACCACCTTCACAAGAGAGATTAGGCATGGGCAATAAATACTGGCCTAGTTAACGATGCACACATCCCATGAATGAAAATAAAGATCTTCTCCCAGGCGGAATTTTGTTTTGTCACAAAGGACTCCTTCCAACATCACAGGGTAAAGCAGGCCGGAGTATTCTAGCACTAGTGCAATTGAATTGAAATGATATAAACTTTGTCTTTTATAATCCAAAGTTCAGATTCCAATGTTAAGTTGGACAACTGATTGTGAATCCTGATTTATTTTTTACCCCAATCCTTTTTCACAAGTGCAGTTGCTGCAAAGGATCTGCTTATTCTTTCTCCTGAATGATGATACAATTAGACACTATTGAGTGAGCAGGTGTCCATTTATAATGGTCAGAACACGAACCAAACAAAGTGCCGGCATTGGGAGGAGCCCCGGAAATAAATTGGTAAAACCCCAACTCCTCCACAGAAAGGCACAAGCCTGTTATTTTATCAAATTGCAGACAGGGGTTCTTTTTATGAAGATAATGTATTTTTCCTCCTTTGCCAAGCCAACTTCTTTTGATTTCACAGCAGCAGCACGGACGGTTATGAGACAGGGTGAAGCAGTATATATAGTATGGATTTCACTTATGTTAACCAATTGGAAATATCCTCTGATCACACTCAAGTGATTCATTCCTGCCCCTGTGGCTGCAGAACATGCTGGCCTCTCTGCATTTTTTTTTCACAAATTATAAATCATGTCTGTTTGCTCGCTATGCTTGAGTGGCGCTTGCTGCTGATTTAAATTTCTGCATGGGCTTTTTGTGTAACTTACAGTCCTGATGTCGCTCTCCACTTGTTCTGATCTATTCCCTCATGCTTCCTCACAGCTGCCGTACTTTGGAAAGTTACATTGGGTCCAAGAGCAGCCAGTGTGCAGTAAATCTGTTGTCTGATGACAATGACAATGAAAGGCAGTGCAGCCTCTGGACTGAATGAATGAGGAAAGTCAAACAGCACAAGAGAAGGTTGGTTGCAACAAAAGAAGCAGAAAAGATTGCAAGACTCGGTTTGCGGGGGATAGCACAGGAAACAGGGTGCTTGGTGCTCCAACCAGTGGACTAAGCTACTGTTTCATGGAGATCCTTAACTTCCGATGAGAGCCTGTGATGTGGAGATGCCGGTGTTGGACTGGGATGTACAAAGTTAAAAATCACACAACACCAGGTTAGCCTAGATAGTGATGCTAGTGTTGCTGGGCTATTCAACTGTGGAAACATCACAAATATATACAATCCCATCTTTATCTCATATCCACACATGTGCAGGGTTCACTGACCAATAATCAAACACACAAAACTTGCTAAGTTTTCCTTTTTCCTACCTCATGACTGCTGAGGCCAATCATTGCTCACCTACAATCACCATGACAGCTACCGGCTGACTCAGCAAAACCTGGGGATCAGACCTGAAACCTGACACTGTCTGGCTCAGTAATTCTCTGCCATTACCATCTGGGTGCTGTTATTTACGGCTGCTTTAACAATATACTAGCTTAACTGTAAAACTTACTCCATTACACTCTTCAGTTGTTTACCCTGCTGGAGTCTCTTTATGCTACCCATGCAGCCAGCCAATGGAAGATGCGCAGCAGTTTGGAAAGACTGGTTCTCTGATTTTACCTTGCTTCTTGTGTGAAAGCCCCAAAGGTGCATGTGCGGGAGCTGCAACATGACTGGGAGCTGCAACATGACTGGGAGCTGCAGCATATAAAGGAGTCAAGATTAGGGTGGTGCTGGAAAAGCACAGCAGGTCAGGCAGTATCTGAGGAGCAGGAAAATCAACGTTTCAGGCAAAAGCCATTCATCAGGATCACTCATTCACTCTGAGCCTTTCTGGATGCTGAAGGCATCTCTTCTTGAATTGCTTTATCTTGACCCTCAGCCAGAGATACCAGGCTAACTGTACTGCTGTATTGCCATGCCATTCACTATAAACGCAAAGAAAGGAAGCTTTTCAGAAAACAACAAAAGCTGGAGATCACAGTGGGTCAGACAGCTAAACATGAACAGTCATAGAGACACAGAGATGTACAGCATGGAAACAGACCCTTCAGTCCAACCCATCCATGCTGACCAGATATCCCAACCAATCTAGTCCCACCTGCCAGCACCTGGCCCATAACCCTCCAAACCCTTCCTATTCATATACCCATCCAGATGCCTTTTAAATGTTGTAATTGTACCAGCCTCCACCACCTCCTCTGGCAGCTCAATCCATTCACACTGTGTGAAAAAAGTTGCCCCTTAGGACTCTTTTATATCTTTCCCCTCTCACCCTAAACCTATGCCCTCTAGTTCTGGACTCCCCACCCCAAGGAAAAGACTTTGTCTACTTATCCTATCCATGCCTCTCATTATTTTATAAACCTCTATTTGGGCAACCCTCAGCGTCCGACACTCCAGGAAAAACAGCCCCAGCTTATTCAAGCTCTCCCTGTAGCTCAAGCCCTCCAACCCTGGCAACATCCTTGTAAAATCTTTTCTGAACCCTTTCAAGTTTCATAACATCCTTCCAAAAGGAGGGAGACCAGAATTGCACGTAATATTCCAACTCGAAATGTTAGCTTGCTCTCTCTCTATGATGCTGCCTGACCAACTGTGATCTCCAGCTTTTGCTGTTTTTAGTACAGATTCCAGCATCTCCAGTTCTTTGGTCCCACATTGTAACTTACCATGATTGTCAGCAGGCCTCAGTTAAGTCAAGCAAGCTAGCCTTCATTCTGGCACAGTAAATCAAGGGCAGTCTCTGATACCAATCCAGGAACTTGGACATGGTTGGTCAGTCAGTCACACAGGGTGGTCAGACTCAGGATAATCTCCACTCAAGCGGTGAGTAGCTGAATATCAGAAGATAATACATATTGCTGCTCATGAGTGTTGGTGGTGGAGGGAGTGGATACTTGTGGATGTGGTGGAGAAAGTGAGAACTGCAGATACTGGAGATCAGAGTCAAAAAGTGTCGTGCTGGAAAAGCACAGCAGGTCAGGCTTGTGGATGTGATGCCAATCAAGCGGCTGCTTTATCCTGGATGATTGTCAAGCTTCTCAAGTGTTGCTGAAAATGCCCCCATCCTGGCAATTGGGGTGTATTCCATCACACTCCTGACTTATGCCTTGTACACGGTGGACAGGCTTTGGGGAGACAGGTGGTGAGTTACTCGCTGCAGGATTCCGAGCCTCTGACCTGCTCTTGGAGCCACTGTGTTTATGTGGCAAGTCCAGTTGAGTTCCTGGTCAATGGGTAACCCCCAGGATGTTGATAGTGGGGGAATTCAGTGATGGTAACACCAATGACTGTCAAGGGGCAGTGGTTAGATTTGTTCTTATTGGTGATGGTCGTGGCCTGGCATTTGTGAGGTGTAAATGTTACTTGCCACTTGTCAGCCCAAGCCTGGATATTGTCCAGATCTTGCATGGACTACTTCAGTATCTGAGGAGTTGAACATTGTGCAATCATCAGCGAGCATCCCCATTTCTGACCTTATAGCCGGTTCTTCTCTAACGCGGTGGTTGCATTCTTGTGCAACCCCGTGTTATAGAAAAATCGTGCTTTAGAAACAGCGCTTAATGTGTAGGCGATGTAATCATGTTACAGCCAACACACATTTTAAAAGTTTGCACTTTCAAAAGTGTCCCCAATTTGTCAATTGCGTTCCAGCAAATTTGCGTTCACGAAACGTGCATGATAGCAGAACGACCAGTATAATGAAGGGAAGGTCATAGGTGATGCAGCTAAAGATGGTTGGGTCTAGGACACTCCTGCAGAGATATCCTGGAGCTGAGATAACTGACCTCCAACAGCTACAACCATCTTCTTTTGTACCAGGTATGACTCCAACCAGCAGAAAGTTTACCCCCAACATGCATTGATTCCACTTTTGTCAGGGTTCCTTGATGCCACACTCAGTTGAATGGTTGATTTCAAAGGCTGTCCTCTGGAATTCAGTTCTTTTGTCCATATTTCTGACCAAGGCCGTAATGAGGTCAGGAGCTGAGTGGCCCCTGGCATAATTCAAATTGGTCCTCGCTGAACAGGCTATTGCTGAGCAAACTCCACCACTTTATCGCTGATTGAGAGCAGACTGATGGCACAGTGATTAACTGGTTCACAATTGTCCTGCTTTTTCTATACAGGACCTATCTGGAAAAGTTTCCACATTGTCAGGTAGATGCCAGTGTTGTAACTGTACTGGAACAGCTTGTCGAGGGGAGTGGCAAGTTCTGGAGCACAAGTCTTCAGTCCTATTGCTGGAATGTTGTGACATAGCCTTTGCAGTATCCAGTGTCTCCAACCATTTCTTGATATCACATGGAGTGAATTGAATTGGCTGAAGACTGGTATCTGTGATCCTGGAGACCGCTGGAGGAGGTGGCATGGTGGCTCAGTGGTTAGCACTTCTACCTCGCAACACCGGGGACCCAGGTTCGATTCCACTGTCTGTGTGGAGTTTGCACATTCTCTCTGGGTCTGTATGGGTTTCCTCTAGGTGCTTCGGTTTCCTCCCATAATCCAAAAATGTGTAGTTCAGGTGAATAGGCTATGTTAATTTGCCCATAGTGTTCAGGGATGTGTAGGTTAGGTGTATGAGTTGGGGGAAATGTAGAGTAATAGGGGAATGAATCTGTTTGGGATACTCTTCAGAGGGTCAGTGTGGACTTGCTGGGCCAAAGGGCCGTAGGGATTCTATGATTCTGTAGGGTTTCCACGAGGCCGAGATGGATCATCCACTCGGCATTTCTGAATGGAGATTGCTGCGAACGCTTCAGCCTTATCCTTTGCACTGATGTGTTGGGCTCTTCCATCGTTGAGGATGGGGATATTCATGGAGCCTCCTCCTCCAGTGAGTTGTTTAATTGTCCACCACCATTCATGACTGGATGTGGCTTGAATGCAGAGCTTAGATCTGATCCATTGGTTGTGGGATCGCTTAGCTCTATCTAACTTGCCACTTGTGCTGTTTGTCACGCAGCTAGTCCTGTTTGGTAGCCTCACCAGGTTGACACTTTATTTTTAGGTATGCTTTGTGCTGCTCATGGCATACTCTCCTGCACTCTCCATTGAACCAGGGCCGATCCCCGAGCTTGATGGTAATGGTTGAGGGGGGCATATACTAGGCCATGAGGTTGCATATTGTGCTGGAGTACAATTCTCCTGCTGCTGATGGCCCACAGTGCCTCATGGATGCCCAGTCTTGAGTTGCTAGATCTGTTTGAAGTCTGTCCCATTTAGGACATTGATAGCACCACACACTATGGAGGTTATTCTCAATGTGAAGGTGAGACTTCACCTCCACATGGACTGTGCAGTGGTCACTCTCACCCGATACTGTCGTCATGGACAGATACACCTGCAGCTGGCAGATTGGTAAGGATGAGGTTGAGTATGTTTTTCCCTCTTGTTGGTTCCCCCACCACCTGCCGCAGACCCAGTCTAGCAGCTTTGTCCTTTAGGACCTGACCAGCTCGATCAGTAATGCTACTACTGAGCCACTCTTGGTGATGGACATTGAAATCTCCCACCCAGAGTACATTTTGTGCCCTTGCCACCCTCAGTGCTTCCTCAAAGTGCTGTTCCACATGGAGGAGTACTGATTCATCAGATGGTATGTGGGAATCAGCAGGAGAATTCCTTGCCCAGGTTTAACCTGAATCCATGAGACTTCATGGGGCCCGGAGTCAATGTTGAGGACTCCCAGGGTAACTCCTTCCCGACTGTGTCCCACTGTGCCATTACTTCTTCCGGGTCTGTCCTGCCAGGACATATCCAGGGATGGTGATAGTGGTGTCTGACAGGTATGATTCCATGACCATGACCCTATGTCAGGTCGTTGTTTGGCTAGTCTATGCAACAGCTCTCTCAATGTTGGCACTAGCCCCCAGATGTTAGTAAAGAGGACTTTGCAGGGTTGACAGGGCTGTTTCTGACTTTGCCTTTTCCAGTGCCTAGGTCGATGCCCGGCAGTCCATCTGGTTTCATTTCTTTCAGACTTCAATGGCCATTTCAGAGGGCAATTGAGAGTCAACCACATTGCCGTGGATCTGGAGTCACATATCAGCCAGACCAGGTGAGGATGGCAGATTTCTTTCCTTGAAGGACATTAGTGAACCAGATGGGTTTTTCTGACAATCGACAATGGTGTCACAGTCATCAGTAGATTCTTAATTCCAGACAGTTCTGTTTTTGAACTCAAATTCCACCACCTGCCGTGGTGGGATCTGAACTCAGCTCCCCAGAACGCTCCCCATTCCTGATGAAGGGCTTTTGCCCAAAACGTCGATTTTCCTGCTCGTCGGATGCTGCCTGACCTGCTGTGCTTTTCCAAGCGCCACTCTAATCTTGACTCCCCAGAACATTAGCTGAGTTTCTTGATTAATAGTCTAGTGATAATACCACCACGCCATCGCCTTCCCCCATTTCCAGGTTCTTGTCCACAAAGCAAGTTGCCAATTTTCCCTTCCTGTCCAAATCCAGGACAAATGGAACCATGCAGGGCAGCCCTGGACTGACTGTGCTTGTCCAAGTGCACAACAGCATTTTAAGAACAGGGCCGGTGCTAGGGATGACAATCTATTCTGGGTTACCCCGATACTGGCAAATTGGTTGATTGTGGTGAGAATTGGATCTGAGAGGTGTAATAGGAGCGTGGTAAGTAATAAATAAGGTGAATTTGCTAAGACGTGGCAAGAAAACTTGCTGACTGAAAAGCGTAAAGATTCAGCCTATTCAATATGGTGGGTATCAACAAACAACTTTATCTGACTCTTTTAAAGATAGCCAGTCTCTGATCTATCCAGCACTCAAAATGCATGGGGGTGGCAGGCAAATTCTCAATCCACCTGGGAAAACCCATTCACAGGATTTGCAAACAGAGAAAAGTTACCCCCATAACGCTGAGGAGCTGCTCCTCCAATCACAGATTGTTTTGTTTCTCAGCAATGGGAAATGGGAGCAATGGCAGGCCACAGGCTGAATGGGAGAGAGGGGGAGGCTGCAAATAAACAACAAGGTGCAGTTTAAACCTGTTATTGAAGGAACACTCAGCGAACTAGGAACTAGAAAGCCTTCAAATCACTGTGATCATGAATTACTCATAAATGACTGGTATCCGTAGCTGCAGCAGTATGGGACAAATTGTGGTGGCTATAGTAATGAACATCCTGTCAATTCTTCCATTCAGATCTGAGATTGAGATCTGTGATGCAATACCTGGTTAAAGTATTCTTCTTTGTGAACACACAATGAAAACACATCAGCTGTGACCTCACCAGCCTGCAATAGGTGTGCTTAGGATGCCAGCTTTTTCTGCTCAGATGTATGTGTCAGTTATTTTGAAAACCAAACTTTTGTTGCTAACTTATTCCTGTTGAGTTGTCAAATACTGAAGCATCTTGGAAATTAATGCTTTCCTTGTGTGCTATGGCTTTAAGTTTAATGAGATTGATAATTATTGAGGATGTTGATGGGTTCTATTGATGCTGCTTTTCGACAAGTGCACATCCCCCACACATCAACACAAAAGCAGAAAATGTTATTATGTGATTACTTCACTTTATAAAGGAGCTAGTGAGAATGAAAACATAGCCTCCAAAAGTCATAAGTCATCCTTCAAAGGAAGACTCAGAGAAAAAAAGAGAATATTTTGTGCCTTCCACTTGTCCTCATGGATGGTGAGATCTCAGAGCTGGAGAACAATTCTCCATGACTATTGCCCCAGAGCTTCCTGCTTCATCATAGAAACTACAGAGGGCACTAGAAATAAAGGCCTCTGAAAACCAACCAACCCACTGTCAGAGAACTCCCCGATTCTTTGCAATGTCCAACACTCTAATATCGTATACGAACTAGGAGCATGAGTTGGCCAATCAACCCCTCGAGCCTATTCACTAAGATCATGGATGTTTTGATTGTGATCTCAACTCCATGTTTCCACCAACCTATGATAACCTTTCACCCCGTTGGTTTTCAAGAATCTGTCCAGCACTGCTTTAAAAATACTCAAACAGGCTGTACAGGACATCGGTGAGGCCATTTCTGGAATACTGTGTTCAATTCTGGTCTCCCTGTTATGGGAAATTTGTTGTGAAACTTGAAAGGATTCAGAAAAAGATTTACAAGGATGTTTACAGGGTTGGAGGATTTGAGCTATAGGGAGAGGCTAAACAGGCTGGGGCTGTTTTCCCTGGAGTGTCGGAGGCTGAGGGGTGACCTTATAGAGGTTTATAAAACCATGAGGGGCATGGATAGGGTGAACAGACAAGGATTGTTTCCCAGGACAAGAGAGTTCAAAACTAGAGGTCATAGGTTTAAGGTGAGAGAGGAAAGATTTAAAAGGGATCTGAGAGACAATGTTTTCACACAGAGGGCGGTGCGTATATGGAATGAGCTGCCAGAGGAAGTGGTGGAGGCTGATACAATTACAACATTTAAAAGGCATCTGGATGGGTATTTGAAGAGGAAGGGTTTATGGGCTAAATGCTGGCAAATGGAACTAGATTAATTTAAGATATCTGGTCAGCATGGACAAGTTGGGCTGAAGGGCCTGTTTCCGTGCTGATTGACTCGATGACTCTGCTCCCAAAGGCTTTTCAAGGAAGAAAGTCCTAAACACATACAACCCAATGGGATTTTCTTTTGTTCTTATCCCTGTTTTAAATGTGCTACTCATTATTTTTAAATAGTGACACGCCAGTTCTAAATTCTGTCATTATAGGAAACATCCTTTCCCCATTCATCCTGTCAAAACCCCTAAGAATTTTGTACATTTCTAATTACGTCACCTCTTGCTGTTTTAAACTCCAGCTGATAGAAGCTTAAAGTGTCCAACACTTTTCTCATAAAACAATAATATGAAACCACAACCTGTTCGACAGCATTCTTCTTGAGAGCAAAATGTAGATCGATCCCTTGACATCGTTCCATAAGCTTCCACAACATCGAGTATGCATGCCATGGCAACCTTAAACTATTCCTCTTGTTTTAAGGATCACTAGGATTTTCATTTCTTATGGATTGAAATACTCTCATATTCACCAGCCACAGGAAAGTGATTCTAGAGGAAACTGGTGGTCTCTGGTACTATTTTGTCAAATGATTTCCATTCTCCACCCCAGAAGCCCCCACCCGCACAATAATTTAGGTAAGGGGAGGTGGGCACAGTGGCTCAGTGGTTCGCACCACTACCTCACAGCACCAGGGACCCGGGTTCGATTCCACCCTCGGGCAACCATCTGTGTGGAATTTGCAGGTTCTCTGCGAGGGTTTCATCCGGGTGCTCCAGTTTCCTCCCACAGTCCAAAGATGTGCAGGATAGGATAGAATGGCCATTCTAAATTGTCCATAGTGTACAGACTTAGGTGGGTTAGCTATGGGAACACAGGGTTATTGGAGGGGGGGGGGGGGGGGAAGTAGAGCTGAGTGGGATGCTCTTCAGAGGGTTGGTGTGGCTGGATGGGCTGAATCACCTCTTTCTGGGATGTAATGATTCTCACAGTCAAACACTGCCAGCGAGAATGTATCAGTTTCCAAATTCTTTATTTTCCATCAGTCTCTGCTGCTTATCTTCACCTGATACATTTGATATCACTTAACCTTCTCCAGTGCAATTTGTCTTAACAATCTATGGGACGTATGACCTTCAGAAGGGATGAAGCACTTGGATGCAACTGGATATTTCATCACAAGCCACTCCCTGAATGTGCTGCTGTGCATGAGTGTACATTCTGTGCATGTGTTCGGCTTCTCTGAGGAGAGATAGACTGCAGGGTGCCTACAACAGCAGCAAATCTGCCAAACTGGTCACTTGTGCCATCTGGAGGGAGCTGGCACTGCCAGAAATGCCAGTTCGCTCAGGCTGAAGAGTGCCAACCAGTGCCGCAAAAACTTCATGTGACTTGATCGAGGCAGGCAAGGTGACA
Source organism: Chiloscyllium punctatum (assembly GCF_047496795.1). NCBI lineage: Eukaryota > Metazoa > Chordata > Chondrichthyes > Orectolobiformes > Hemiscylliidae > Chiloscyllium > Chiloscyllium punctatum. The sequence goes on along the minus strand of NC_092791.1, from coordinate 20,205,955 downwards.
GAGACCAACTGATCGTCATTTTCCATTTTAAGTACCAAGAATAATCTTCAGCCTCGAAATGTAATAGCTGTACACCTCACTCTTCACAACGCACTTTGCTTCTGGGACAGAGAGCTCATTCAGGATCTTGTAGTATAGCTACTCACCTCCTTCAACAAGAAATACTAACATCCACAACAATAAACCCCTTTCCTCCACGTAGGAAGAGCAATACCACCACTTAGAAATATAAAATTGTTACAGGACAGAAGGAGGCCATTCAGCCCATCAAATCCATACCAGCTGTCTGGAAGATCAGGATAGGTTGAGAGTTCTCGGCCTTTTCTCGTTGGAACGGCGAAGGATGAAGGGTGACTTGATAGAGGTTTATAAGATGATCAGAGGAATAGATAGAGTAGACAGTCAGAAACTTTTTCCCCGGGTACAACAGAGTGTTACAAGGGGACATAAATTTAAGGTGAAGGGTGGAAGGTATAGGGGAGATGTCAGGGGTGGGTTCTTTACCCAGAGAGTGGTGGGGGCATGGAATGTGCTGCCCGTGGGAGTGGTAGAGTCAGATTCATTGGCGACCTTTAAGCGGCATTTGGATAGGTACATGGATGGGTGCTTAATCTAGGATAGAAGTTCGGCACAACATCGTGGGCCGAAGGGCCTGTTCTGTGCTGTATTGTTCTATGTTCTATGTTCTATCAGCTCTTTCTCTGTAGGCCTGTCAGTTTTTCTCTTCAGGTACTTATCCAATTCCCTCTTGAAAGCCACGATGGAATATTCCCCCATCACCCTCACCCCCCTCCCCTCAGACAGTGTACTTCAGATTCTAACTATTCACTGTTTAGCTCACGTCGGTTCTTCTGCCAATCACCAAATTGGTTTTCTCTTGTTTGTGATCCCTCTGCCAATGGGAAAAAGCAACTGCAACCAAAATTCATGATAGTGTATAAGGAGAAGGCCTTGGAGCTCATAGACATTGCAGCTCTACTCTGAGCGATGGTGAGACTGGAATAGATGGTGTTAGAGTAGTGACTAAATACCCACACGTGCTTTGCACTGAGTCACACACAATCCATCTATTGAGGGACCTTTGAGGAGATTTCCTGTAGTAGCTCACAAAATCTTGCAGCCACTAATTGCACACTAGGTTTTGGGACAGGCAGCAACCCCATAAGACTGGATGACACCATTTTGCTACTGCTGCTGTGATACCAATGGTTATGAATGCTCCAATCTTATCTCAGTCAACCGATGGATAGTGGTCATACTGCACCCTGAGCTGACATTACAAAGATTGCTTCACTTCTGCAGAAAATGAGCGTGTGCAGTAACGGTGAGTGTGATTGGTATCTTCACAGGTATAGAGAGAGTAGTGTAGGTGATGTACTTGGCTGTAGGTTCTCATGCAGTCGGTGGCAGAGAACCTCGATAGTTTTGTTGGTGAAATGCACCCTTCTTACACGTACCTTTTCACTAAGATCCTCCTGTGACCTGTATTGTCTATAGAGGGAGTGAAGTAGTTTATATATGGTGAACTGCATCCTCCTTCAATGCTGATTGCTCCATCCTATGCTGCTGCTTCTCCACCATAAATCCACACAAGAATATGCTCACAGGGAATTTGAGCATATTTGCTCTTGAAGCCCTCACCATGGATGAGGTGGATATATCCCGTGATGAGACCATGTTTGGAGTACTGCATGCAGTTCTGGTCACACTACTATCGAAGGGATATTATTAAACTCAAAATAGTGCAGAAAAGATTTACTAGGTGCTTCCTGGTTTGGAAGTTTTCAGTTATAAGGAGAGGTTGGATAGGCTGAGACTATTTTCCCTGGAGCGCAGGAGTTTGATGGAGGACCTTATAGAGGTCGATCAAACCATGAGAGGCATAGATAAAGTAGATAGCCAACAGCTTTTCCCCATTGTGGGGGGGGAAGGGTTTCAAAAACGAGAAGGCATAGGTTTAAGGGTCCAGAGGGGTGAGTCTTTCATGCAGAGGATGGTGAGTGTTTGGAATGGGCTGCCAGAGATAGTGGTGGAAATGAGTACAATTTCATTACTTTTAAAAAATATGCCGACAGCTACACGAAGAGGATAGGTATGGTGGCGGGGGCGCGGATATGGAGCAAACACAGGCAAATGGGACCAGGTTAATTGTGAAATCTGGGCAGTATGGGCCAAAGGGCCTGTTTTCCATGCAGTAGACCTCTATGACTTTCAAATTAGAATTCCTACAGTGCGGAAACAGGCCCTTCAGCCTAAAACGTCCACATTGGCCCTCCAAATAGGGACCCACCCAGACCCAGTCCCCTAACCTATATTTACCCCTGACTAAAACCTACACATCACTGAATACTATGGGCAATTTAGCAGGACTAATCCACCTAGCCTGCACATTTTTGTAATTGTGGAAGGAAACAGGGAGAACGTGAGAATGTGCAAACACCACACAGACAATTACCCAAGGCTGGAATTGAACCTGGGCCCCTGGTGCTGTAAGGCAGCAGTGCTAACCACTGAGCCACCATACCACCCCACTCTAGCCTGCATTATTAGAAGCAGTAAAGTATGGCTGCCAAACAAAAAACATACAGTAAAAATTGGATCCAAGCTGGAGAATCACTGCTGAGACACCTTCACAGGCTCCAGGTTCTTCACCTTCACCTCTTGAATGATCTTGAACTGCACATCCAAACTCCGAGACTAATTTGCCACACGTACTTTGAGAGTGTAAAAGCAGGAAAATGGGACAAACTCAGCAGGCAGATCACAACAAAGACTTAAAAACATGAGAGAATTGATGAAATGGGGCACCAGAGGAAAACAAACAGTACAGTAATACTTAGAAATGAAGGAACAATTCATACTGAAACTCTATTTTGAAACATGCAAGATGTGTTGGACCAGTGTGTCTCAGTCCCAAGTTTTGGGGGAAGGAGACTGGGGGAGGGAATTGTTTTTTTTGGAGAAAACTGGAATAAATAAAAATAAATCTGCCTGAATTCACTGCCAAAAACAAATTAACCAGCATGTCAATCTGTCTTGCTCATCTGCACCATCTAGTGGCAAGGTACAAAGGAGCAATGATGCAGGTCTGAGAGAGGGGCGGCCCCAAAAGAAATGAAAGGCATTTTTAAATATATTGTAGCGATTGGAACCAGGCTGACTACAAGGTCCTTAATTGGGGTTGTTAACCTGAGCTAACCAGGAAAGCCCTGGCTGACTAACATAACCAGGATGTTCGGGCCCGGGTGTCCCTGGAGATGGAGCACGTGGTGTCGACCAATACTCTCGAAACCTTTAGGTAGAGGTCAACACCACGGGGAGTGGAGTGTTTTATTTCCCCCTCTAACCTTATTTTGATTTAGGCCTTACCCTCCCCTTTGTGTAAGCATTGCACGCTCTGAGCTTTGCTTGTCGCTGGTTCCATAAAGAAAGACAATATACATAACCAGGAGATTTTGAATCTCCTCAGTTTAGGGGACTGACTCTGAGCTGGCTGGGCCACAGCCAATGCACTGTGCACATGTAAAGGTGACCTGGCGATGGGATACCTGCCTCTGTGCACTTATTTCAGTGGTGATGGGAGAAAACAGGATGTGCCTGAAGAACATTCACTTGCAACAATCATCATGGAGTTGGGGTAAACATTTCTGGCATCATGCTTTTATTTGGGAAGCTTGACTCATTTGATCCAGCTGTTGAAGACTGGGCACAGTATGTGGAAAAAACGTGCAGTAGTTTTTCTGGGCAAATGAAATTGGGACAGAAGAAAAGCAATGAGTAATTTTCCTGACAGCTTGTAGAGCTGCTGCATTCTTGGTTATAAGGGGCATAATTTTCTCAGAGGCACCAGACACTAAAACCTTCCAAGAGTTGACGGAGTTGGTTAAGGAATATTATGACCCCAAACCTCCTCTAATTCCGAGACGCTATCGGTTTTATTCGGCTGTTGGAGAATCAGGGGAATCCGTATCAGGATTTCTGACGAGGTTGTGATGACTGACAGAGGCATGTGACTTTAACCCTTAATGAGATGCTGAGAGACTGTTTGCTATGTGGGATTAATGATGTAACCATGCAGAAGGGCCTGTTGGCTGAAGCCCAACTGGACCTCAAACAGGCCCTACATCCGGCTTTATCATGAGAAAATGTGGCAAGTGGAGGGGGGTGGGGGGGGGTGGGGCTACAGCCCATCCCAATGGAAGTGGACTCCCTCACTTGTTTGACTGAGCTTGGGGGACACCACTTGAGTGAAGGCAATCACTGAGTCTCATGCAGGGCATATCCTGAGCAGGGGGACTCTAGGCCAGCCCACAGCAGGACCCCAGCAGGACCCCACAATGAAGTTGAGCCTCAGCCAAGTGGCTAAAATGTTCTTCAGAATCTGGGCCAGCAAGCTATTGTAGTTGCTGCCGACGTGTGGACGCGAGACAGCAAACAGGTCCTACAAGGCCTGACTTGGGTAACAAAACTCATACCCAGGAGAATGCACACCCTGGAAAATCACCCTGCATGTGGGTTGGGACAATTAAATTGCTTACTGACATCCACATCAGAACTGATTAAAATGAATGTTTGGTTACATGGTCACCCAGTTCCCATGGAGGGGGATACCAACACAGCTGTATCAGTGGTTGCAGAATCGGTCTTTAACAAGGTTCGCTTGGGTCTCCAACCCTTAAGTTTGCACAAGACCTCAGCCAGACTGAGAACATACATTGGGAACCTTTACAGACTAAGGGTATGCCTTTGGTTCCAGTCTCCTATGAGAAGCAGTTGGTGCAGTTACCACTGATGAGAGGAAAAGGCTTGGGCCCAAGCCTATTTGGGGTGGAATTGGGTGAGAAAGATTCACCTGGATTGGCCTAACATTATTTGATCAGAAAATGGCTGCCTCAGTGAAGACCTAGTGAAATACCCAGGGGTATTTCAGGAAGGGTTTGGGACTATCAAAGGGGTCAAAGTCATTTTACATGTTTGCAGGAAGCAATTCTGAGATTTTACAAGGTCTTCCCGGTGCCATTTGCCTTGTGTATAAAAGTAGAGGTGGAAATCAGGAGGCTGGAGGGTGAAGGAATTATTAAACCAGTTCAGTTTGCAGAATGGGCAGCACCAACTGGACAGATGATGAAGCCTGGCCACTCAGGTCACCTTTGTGGGGATTTTAAGCAAATGGTAAAGCATTTCTCACAGCTGGATAAATACCCAATCCCTCACATAGAGGATCGGTACGCAAAGTTGGCGGGGAGTGGGGGGGGGGGGGGGGGGGGGGGTGTCCCTCAGTAAGCTTGACGTGAGCCATTTCTATCTGCAATTGCAACTGGATGAGGAGCCCCAGAGGTACGCTACAATTAATACCCAGAAGGGTTTATATCAATATACAAGACTGCCATTTGGGGTATCATCAGCCTGCATCCGTTTTCCAGCGGACCATGGAGAACATTTTTACAAGGGCTACCCCAGGTTGCCGTTTATTTGGATGACGTACTAATAACAGGGAAGACCAATAAAGAGCACTTGGAGAACTTGAACATAGTGCTTAGGCATTTCCCCCAGGCAGGTGTACGCCTTAGAAGGGAAAAATGTGTGCTCCAGGCACAGCAAGTGACCTACCTGGGTTAAAGAGTTAAAACCAGGTAACACCCTTTGGAAGAGAACGTGAGGACAATTAAAGGAGCCCCAGTTCTCCCGTCTGTACCGGAGCTTAGGTCTTTCCTTGGGCTCGTGAATTATTACAGAAAATTCATACATAACCTGGCCTCCATCTTGGCAACCTTACCCCTGCTATTGAAAAAGGGCCAGCCTTGGAAATGGTCACGTAGCCAAGAAGTAGCCTTTAGGGATGTGAAAAAGCAGCAATTGTCATCTAAGCTGTTGGTCCATGACAATCCAAAGTGAGAGGGTGCTGACATGTGATGCCTCCCCTTTTGGTATCAGGGTAGTGTTGGGTCACTGGTGGCCCAACAGAGAGGAACACCCAATAGCATATGCTTCCCGGACTTTGGCTGATACAGAACGCAAATATGCCCAGATAGGGAAGGAATGTTTGGCAGTCATCTTTGGTGTGATGGGAATTTGCCATAGTGACAGATTACAAACCCTTGTTAGGGCTACTGAAGGAAGACAGGACAGTGCTGCCCATAACTTCCGTGAGAATTCAGAATCTGTCCAAACACTGGAGGCAGACATAAAGGAGCAGTCTACAGTATCACTTGATACCAAACTGTCCCAGTTCCTGTTCGATTATAGGACCACCCCACACACAACAACAGGGATAGCTCTGGCAGAGTTGCTGATGGGGAGAAGACTCTGCGCCAGGTTCAACCTGGTGGGTGAAACAGCAGCAGGAATGCCAATGCTGGCTGTGTGCCGCCTCTAAGTGACAGAGACAATTTAATTTGGGGAGAAGGTTTTGTGCCGGAAACATGGAAATGGCCCTGTATAGGTATGAGGCAAGGATGACACGAGGTTGGGTCCTGTGACTTACAAACTCAGATAGGTGATACAGTGCTGAACAAACATGTGGATCACCTGAAAGCTGTTACCTCACAAATGGGGCAGGAGCAAAACATACCTGATCCCTCAGAACAACCAGAAGGCCTGTCAGAAACCACGAGTTCTCCTCCTCTGTCGAGTGTTGAGCAAACCTCAGAGTCTGAGATAGATGTAGCCTCGATACTGCTACCACCAGAGGAAGACAAGGAAACTCTCCCGAGACGCTCCAGATGCAAGAGATGGGCTACACTCCGGTACACGCTGCCCGTGTCAGAGTCTGAATCAGAGGAACCGGACCCAGGGTGAAAATATCGCAGGATAAACGACAAGAGAAAGACCAGGCCTACCTCTCTGGACTTGTATGGGAGGGTATGTCGTGATTGGAACCAGCGGGACTTTGTTGACTATGAGGTCATTGATTAGGGTTCTTTACCTGGACCAATCAGGACAGCCCTGACTGACTAATATGACCAGGAGACTTAGAATCCCCTGAGTTCAGGGGACTGGCTGGCTACACAGCCAGTGTACTACTGCTGGAGATTTCTGGGCTGCAGCTAGTGTGTACTGCTGTTTGTTGGAACTGGTTCCTGAACTGGCTGGCTACAGCCAGTGGTCCTGCGGGACAAACTTGAGTTCAGGATGACTTGGTAATGCGGCCTGACCTTGTGCTGTTGGCTTGTGGATTGTGCCTTTGCAGGTAGGCTGACCCCTGTGTGTTGATCATGCTTCCGTGTGTGGAATCTGTGCTTGTGAGTGAACCATACCTGTATGTGTGGATCTGGTTCTGTGTGCGGACATGTGTTTGTGTGGGGTATCTGCCTTTGGGTGTGGACGCTACCTGGGTATGGGGTTTTTTTCTTATATGTAGATTTTGTTTTTGCCTGTAAATTCTATTGTATGGGGGTCCTATTAGATTCCCTACAGTGTGGAAACAGGCTCTTTGGCCCAACAAGTCCACACCGACCCTCCGAAGAGCAACCCACCCAAACCCATTTCCCTCTGCCCACAGTGTTAGGTGTATTAGTCAATGTAGTTTGGCCAATTCACCTAACCTGCACATCTTTGGACTGTGGGTGTTCTTGTTTGTTGGTTGAAATATTTGGGTGTGATTTTGTGTAGTAAGGTGACTGGGGGCCTGATGACTGTTGGCTGGCAAGAGGAATGGAAGGCAAGCTATGGGCCAGTTGGAGTGGTCAGAAGCTGGAGGTTGGACAGACAACCTGGAAGGATGTGGGCCAGAGGGCTAGTCAGTATGGAGGATTGATGATCTGCCTGGAGGGATATGGGCCAGAGAAGGGTCTGTCAGTACACACAGTGACTGGAAGGCTGATGACTGTCCAGTAGGAAAGCTGGCCAAGGAAGGTCTGGTCAGTATGTGGGATGGACCAGCACCAGGAGCTGTTGGGGACCAGAAGGTGTGCAGAGTGACTGGGAGCTGGGTTATGTGTTGAGTGCTTTTCACTGTTGTATGCTGTTTTCGGTTATGCTGTGTTTTGTACACTGTCTTATATTATGCCTGGTTGCAGGTGATGTGCGAAGTGTTTGCAACTGTATATAGTGGTCCTTTGCCTGTTTGACTCTGCTTTTAGGGGCTGTCATGGATTCTCTTATGTACTTTGGTCATTACGGTACCTTTTTGGGGAGGACAGAGACCTATGTAAGAACTTTGTATGGTATTGTGTGTTGTTGTTGTTGTTTCTGCTGAGATTTGGGGTGCCTTGAGTTTGCAATCCTATTTCGCTGGTGTATTGTCTTTTGTATAATCTTGAATTTAAAACAGGGGATTTTGAATCACCTCAGTTCAGGGGACTGGCTGAGCTGGCTGGCCACAGCCAGTGTACTGTGCACGAATAAGTTAAGGGTGACATGATGGGATACTGGCCTCTGCAATTATTCCATTTATCAAGATTAATCTTAAGCCTTTTGTAGAATCTGGATGATTCAATTACTAATTAAAGAGCATGCTTTGAAATGGAACCTTTTGTCAGCACATTAGGAAGCCCTCTTTCGAACAGAGACTTAAGGCTAGTAAAAGATAAGTGTTGGCGTCAGCTCACTCCTGCCTTTCAGTGCAGAAAGAAATTTAACGACCTAATTAGATCAGGCAAGGTACATGAGGAGCTGCACATTGAGACCCTTAATGTTACTGTACATTATGTGGCCACACATTCCCAAACCACACTATACTAAGTATGTCTGCCACTGTCAATGATGTTCACCTCGTGTGAGTTGTAAATTGCGTACATTGGAATAGTTTTGGCAGGAAGCGTGAATGGAATTAACTTCACTGGGCTCAGTAAGGACCTCTTGTACAATCCACTTGGGTCAGTCAAAAGAAAATGATTCTGCTGTTCAAACTTTTCTCTGTTTAGGTTTTTACGTTCCTGTCCTCGAGGGACTGATCCTGACTGGCAAAGACCTACAAGTGTTGGAAACTTGCCCAGGTGGATGTAAGGTCAGTGCAAGCTGCATTGTGGTATAATCCATGCCAGGAGACCTCTGCCAACATGAGGGTTTCTGGCAGGCCCCAGAATTGGAAATAGCTCTCATTGGAAGCTGAGATGGTTAACTGTGCACTGTTGCATAAATGCCTGCAGCACCTTTTAAAAAGGCCAGAAATTATTGGAAGATTGGGGGTGATCATGACAAATATCTGCCTCATTCAATGTCTGAAACCTCATCTACTGAGTCCTCAGTTTACGGAGGCAGGTTTAGAGACTCCTGCAGGAGATTTTGCCAGGGTGGGTGGGGGTGGGTGGGGGGAGGAGCTCTTTGAACTGGAGAAACAGGGTGTCAAATGAGCACAACTGATGGTTACTGGAGGGAAGTGGGCAAGGACAGTCAGTAATTCACACAACCTCCCAGTGCAGAAAGAGCTTTAATGACATTAGTTCAGGCTTGGTGGGAGAAGCCAGCCATATGTGTGCTGCATTAAGTGTGTCTGACTCACTGCAATATTCCTCTCTCATGGTGCTACACTGATTTGAATTGCTTTGACTTGCTTATCAGTGATCTTCAAAAGGAAAAACACTCCATTCCCCAGTTTCACATGAACATATTCATTCTTCTACCATGTTAAATGCATTCAACACATTTGCATGGAATATCGGGGTTCTTGGATAGAGAAACTAAGCTGGATGATAGTCTTTCCCATAGTCATACAGCACGGAAACAGACCTTTCGGTCCAACTAGTCCATGCTGATCATAATCCCAAACTAAACTAGTCTGACTTGCCTGCTCCTGGCCCATTTCCCTCAACCTTTCATAGAATCCCTACTCTTACTTATCTAAGTGTCTCTGTAATAACATTATGATCTTAAGAATTAATACATTTGTTTGCAAACCCACCACAGGCTGTATGTGGATACCCAGGTCTTCCCATAGAGTCATAGAGATGTACAGCACAGAAAAAGACCCTTCGGTCCAACTTGTCCATGCCGACCAGATATCCCAACCCAATCTGGTCCCATTTGCCAGCACCCGGCCCATATCGTTCTAAACCCTTCCTATTCATATACCCATCCAGATGCTTTTTAAATTGTACCAACCTCCACCACTTCCTTTGGCAGCTCATTCCATACATGGCACCACTCCCTGGGTGAAAAAGTTGTCCCTTAGGTCCCTTTTATATTTCCCCCTCTCACCTTAAACCTCTACCCTCTGGTTCTGGACTGCCTCCATCCCAGGGAAAGGACCTTGTCTATTCCATGCCCCTCATGATTTTAATAAACCAGGTAAAAGCAATGAGTGATCAGCCACAGGCATTTGCATCTATCTCCTGCTCAGGTGGCTAATTCCCTATCAGGAGGAAGGCTTGCACAGCTCGGTGAATAGGCCATCAGGTTTGATGGGAGAAATGTGATTGCTGAAGCCTAGTCAGACCACACTGCTTTTATTTCTCCTTCATTAATTGTCACTGAATGATATCCCAAAATCAACCCAAATGGTAAGGTCGCACTGCAGGCAACAACCTATGAATATGTTCATGGAGTCTAAGAGCTGCTGTAAATCACTTGCAATGTGTGCTGATCTGCTGCCTGAATTCTTGGAAACGAGCACAAACTGCCTATTGTAATCCTCTAAATAGCCATAGGAAAATGTTGGTGTTGAAAGCTAGTCCCAAAACTTTTGCAGAATAAAACTCTCCACAACAGCATTTATCTGCCAATGCTACTGGCAGAGAAAAATAGTGGTCATCTGTCAACTCCTTTAGTCAAGGAACCTCATGACACCATGTATAAATGCTGCCATTGAAAACCGCTTGAACCTCTGGCTCCTTGTTTTGTCATAGGTTCATGTGTTTCAGAGTGACCTTTTCTGTATCATTTGCCATTTTTCTCACTTGCGTGAAATGATGGACAATCCTTTGAAGGCTGAAAAACCCACACTTCTCCAGCCTTTCCTCATGGGGTAGCACGGTGGCTCAGTGGTTAGCACTGTGCCTCACAGCGCTAGGGACTTGGGTTTGAGTCCCATCTCGGGCGACTGTCTGTGTGGAGTTTGCACATTCTCCCTGTCTCTCTGTGGGTTTCCTCCCATAATCCAAAGATGTGCAGGTTAGGTGAATTGCCCATAGTGTTAGTCAGGGGTAAATGTAGGGGAATGGGTCTGAGTGGGTTACACTTTGGAAGGTTAGTGTGGACTTGTTGGGCCGAAGGGCCTGTTTCCATACTGTAGGTAATCTAATCTGGGTTTGTGGTCAAAGGGATGTGCTTTGACTTGTCTTTGTGGCAGTTCCAGGACTTGAAGAGTATGGTGTTATTTCGCTACTACTTTTGCAGTTAATCTTGTCTTTAATGGATTAAACTATTTCATCAACAGTATAATTACATTGCTTTTGAACTGTGTGGAGATCATTCCAAGAATCTCTCAATTTTGGATTACTTTGAATTTTCCAGAAAAAGGAAGTCTCAGGAAATTGAATCTCGTTTTGGTGAAGTACAAATTGCATTGAGTTTCTTTTTTGGATGTTTCCTCACTGCAAGGCCTTTTAAAAATTCTCACCATTTCATACCAAACGCCACCCCATTAATTACCTACCCTACCCCGACAGCAGCCCTCACATCTCCACCTTATCCATGCGTTTTTCCCACAACCTACCACTCACTAAGTACCTGCTGAAAGACTGCCATCCCTGGTGCCTGTGCCATGTTTAAAAGTCCATTGTGCACTGGGACCAGCGTTGGGATTCTGAAGCTGGCTTGCTGTTGGCCACAATTCTCCAGCAGGGACCTGCCGATCCTGGTGGCGGGAGGGGGCGATACAAAGCCGAGGGGCTCTCTTCCCCAAACCCTGGCAGTTTGGTCTGAGGTCACCACCACCTCAATTGGTGCAATCTCCAGGAACAGCCAACAGTCAGAATGGGTCAGTGACCCTCTATGCTGCACCAGGGGAAGTACCACAATCCTCTCTGCTATCTTACACTCCTCCTTCTCCTTTTTCTTTACTAGAGCATCCACCTTCCACGCAGGGTCATGCTCAGCCATTCTCTCTGTTGCCTGCAACATCTTCCCACACTTGCTCTTATCCCCCAGCCTCCCACACCATTAACCCCACATGCCCTCTCTACTGTCTACTCACTCACTTGGGACACCTCAGCAGCTTTCACTCACCAGCACTAACAGCCATGACACCCACTTATAACTTACTCAGTATCTTCCTTTTTTTTTTCAAGAGAAAACAGCTCCCAGAAGGGCAGAAAGACCCAGCTGGGTGGAGGGGTGCCAAGAGGATGCTGTCCCTTGGAGCTGAAGACTGGGACTGCTCCTGTTGGGATACTGAGACATCTGTGTTCCCACTCTTCCTCCACTGTGACTCTCTGACCACCTCCTACTGTCAGTCTCATTCATTGCACACCATTTCTGACTGTTGCTTGCAATGCCATTTCTCCCTTGGGTCCTGCAGGTGAGATGTCCATTTCACCCAGTATTAGCTTCTCTTTGAATTCTGAAGAGGAAATACCCGAAACCTCAGCAAGTATCAGGGAGGCTGCTTGCTGCACCCACCTCCAGCTCCGATATGAACCTGTCGGTGGGAAATGCACACTTAACATTTGGGAGCACCTCACAGCAACAGTTCCACATCTGTCTGAGAAACAGCCCAGGGTCATTGGCACTGGAGACCAGGTACCTGCTTGGTCCCAAGCAGGAGAGGAGCTGGGGGGTGTCAGCAATCAAGGACTTTGTTCACATGCACAGGGAGCAGCAGACAGGTATGTATGACATGGTCCTCCATGTCCAGAGGCTGCAGCAGTGCAGTTGAGCTATGGGTAACCCAGCTGCTTGGAGCATGAGACTGTCCAGCTGGAGAGGTTGGTAGTTGCCATGAAGAGGCAGATCGGGCAGCCCCAGGATCTGCTGGAGGGGGGCACACACCTACATTCCATCACCTTCGCCATTGGTCCTCGGGACCAAAGACATGGTGGCAGGGGATGGTGAATGTGGCAAGGACTCCAGTTGCCCCTTCTTCACCATGAGACCAGGTGGTGCCAGGAAGTACCCAGGTACAGGAGGAACCACAGGGCCAGACCCTGCAGAAGTCTCCTCTCATGACACCCCAGAAGTGGCTGAGCCCACTATCTCCAGCCTGACTGTGTCCCTCTGACCATTTGGAAGTTCAAGCTGAGGAGGATCCACTTGCTTCTGGTAAGAAGACCCTCAGTTGTCAGAGACATCCAAATACAGATGCCTCTGGGATGATCCAACTGATCCTCCAAGGCCAATGAGCTGCACTACCCAGGAAGCTCCCTCCGACCCAGCTGCAGACCTTGGGTGTACACTGACATGAAGTGGGAAGGAGAGGAGAAAGAAAGTGCCTTTGGAGGGCACTTTGGTGACAGTGCACTGCATATGAAGTATCACATTTGTATTAACATGCTTGTTGCTGTGTCCTATCTGTTTGTTTGAATCTGTGTAGCCCAGAATGCAACTGTACCAGCATCACATCTAACATCATGGCCACACTGGACAAATCAAGGATCATCTGTTGAGCATCCTGGAAACAAAATGCCGAGCTGGAGGGTTGGATCTGGGATGAGGTGGGGAAAGGCAAGATGAGGAAACTGGTGAAATCAATTTTGATGCCATCGTCTCATGAGGAGGTTGAACAGTTCATCAACTTCACAAACACCTTCCACCCTGACCTCAAGTTCACGTGGACCATCTCAAACACCTCCCTCCCTCTACTATTCCTTACTCCCAATTCCTCTGCCTCTGCCACATCTCTTCCACTCCAGAACATTCCAGATGGCCTCTTATTTCAAGGACCACAACAGACTCTCCCACGTGGTCAACAATGCCCTCCAGGCATTTCCTCCACTTCCCGTACCTCTGCCCTCGAACAACACCCCTCCCAACCACAACAAGGACAGACCCCTCCCCACCACCCCCCCCCCCCCCCCCCCCCCCCCCGACACCCCCCCTCCCCGGGTCATCACCTTCCACCCCACCAATCCAAAAGACTGAAGGATAGCAAATGTTGTCCCCTTGTTCAGGAAAGGGAGTAGAGACAACCCTGGTAATTATAGACCAATAAGCCTTATTTCAGTCATGGGTAAAGTGTTGGAAAGGGTTATAAGAAATAGGATTTATAATCCTCTAGAGAGGAGTAAATTGATTATGGATAGTTAACACAGTTTTGTGAAGGGTAGGTAGTGCCTCACAAACCTTATTGAGCTTTTTGAGAAGGTGACCAACCAGGAGGATGAGGGTAAAGCGGTTGATATGGTGTATATGGATTTCAGTAAGGCATTTGATAAGGTTCCCCATGGTAGGCTATTGCATAAAATACAGAGGCATGGGATTGACGGTGATTTAGCAGTTTGGATCAGAAATTGGCGAGCTGAAAGAATACAGGGTGGTGGTTGATGGGAAATGTTCATCCTGAAGTTCAGTTACTTGTGGTGTACAGCAAGGATCTGTTTTGGGTCCACTGCTGTTTGTCATTTTTATAGATGACCTAGATGAGGGCATAGAAGGATGGGTTAGTAACTTTGCAGGTGACAGTAAGGTCGGTGGAGTTGTGGATAGTGCTAAAGGATGTTGCAGGTTACAGAGGGACATAGATAAGCTGCAGACCTGGGCTGAGAGGTGGCAAATGGAGTTTAATGCGGAAAAGTGTGAGGTGATTCACTTTGGAAGGAGCAACAGGAATAAAGAGTACTGGACTAATGATAAGATTCTTGATAGTGTGGATGAGCAGAGAGATCTCTATGTCCAGGTACATCAATACCTGAAAGTTGCCACCCAGGTTGATAGGGTTGTTAAGAAGGCATACAGTGTGCTGGCTATTGTTGGTAGAGGAATTGAGTTTCAAAGCCACTAGGTCATGTTGCAGCTGTACAAAACTCTGGTGTGGCCACACTTGGAGTATTGTGTACAGTTCTGGTCACCGCATTATAGGAAGGATATGGAAGCTTTGGAAAGAGTTCAGAGGAGATTTACCAGTATGTTGCCTGGTATGGAGGGAAGGCTGAGGGACTTGAGGCTGTTTTCATTAGAGAGAAGAAGGTTGTGAGGTGACTTAATTGAGATATATAAGATAATCAGAGGGTTAGATAGAGTGGTGATGGCTAGCACGAGAGGGCATAGCTTTAAATTGGGGGGGTGATAGATATAGGACAGCTGTCAGAGGTAAGTTCTTTACTCAGAGTAGTAGGGGCATGGAACACCCTGCCTGCAATAGTACTAGACTCGCCAACTTTAAGGAGATTTAAATAGTCATTGGAGAAACATATGGATGAAAAAGGAATAATGTAGGATAGATATGCTTCAGATTGGTTCCACAGGTCAGTGCAATATCAGGGGTTGAAGGGCCTGTACTGTGCTGTAATGTTCTGTTTTATTTCTGGATACAGCACATCATCCTACGCCATTTCCACCACCCACAATTAGACGCCACCACCAGAGATATATTCCACCCCCCTCCACCCCTATCAGCATTCCGCAGAGACTATTCCCTGAGACTGGATTAGTGGTGCTGGAAGAGCACAGCAGTTCAGGCAGCATCCAACGAGCAGCGAAATCAACGTTTCGGGCAAAAGCCCTTCATCAGGAATAAAGGCAGTGAGCCTGCAGCATGGAGAGATAAGCTAGAGGAGGGTGGGGGTGGGGAGAGAGTAGCATAGAGTACAATGGGTGAGTGGGGGAGGAGATGAAGGTGATAGGTCAAAGAGAAGAGGGTGGAGTGGATAGGTGGAAAAGAAGATAGGCAGGTCGGACGTCAAGGAGACAGTAAGTGAGCTGGAAGTTTGAAACTAGGATGAGGTGGGGGAAGGGGAAATGAGGAAGCTGTTGAAGTCCACATTGATGCCCTGGGGTTGAAGTGTTCCGAGGCGGAAGATGAGGCGTTCTTCCTCCAGGCGTCTGGTGGTGAGGGAGCGGCGGTGAAGGAGGCCCAGGACCTCCATGTCCTCGGCAGAGTGGGATCTCGTCCACATCCCGCACCTCCGCCCTCAGACCCCACCCCTCCAACCGTAACAAGGACAGAACGCCCCTGGTGCTTACCTTCCACCCTACAAACCTTCGCATCAACCAAATCATCCACCGACATTTCCGCCACCTCCAAAAAGACCCCACCACCAGGGATATATTTCACTCCCCACCCCTTTCCGCCTTCCGCAAAGACCGTTCTCTCCGTGACTACCTGGTCAGGTCCTTCACCGCCGCTCCCTCACCACCAGACGCCTGGAGGAAGAACGCCTCATCTTCCGCCTCGGAACACTTCAACCCCAGGGCATCAATGTGGACTTCAACAGCTTCCTCATTTCCCCTTCCCCCACCTCATCCTAGTTTCAAACTTCCAGCTCACTTACTGTCTCCTTGACTTGTCCGACCTGCCTATCTTCTTTTCCACCTATCCACTCCACCCTCTTCTCTTTGACCTATCACCTTCATCTCCTCCCCCACTCACCCATTGTACTCTATGCTACTCTCTCCCCACCCCCACCCTCCTCTAGCTTATCTCTCCATGCTGCAGGCTCACTGCCTTTATTCCTGATGAAGGGCTTTTGCCCGAAACGTTGATTTCGCTGCTCGTTGGATGCTGCCTGAACTGCTGTGCTCTTCCAGCACCACTAATCCAGTATTTGATTTTCAGCATCTGCAGTCATTGTTTTTACCCTATTCCCTGAGACTGCCTCGTTAGGTCAACAACCCCCACTAACCCACCTCCCACTCCTGGCATCTTCCCTTTCTGCTGAGAGAGGTGTAAAACCTGCACCCACACTCCCCTCACCTCCATCCAAGGCCCCAAAAGATCCTTCCATATCTGCCAGATTTTCCTAGACAACCAAACACCTCATCTACTGTGTCCATTGCTCTGTCAGGTGAAAGTGAGTACTGCAGATTTTGGAGATTAGAGTCGAGACTGTGGTGCAAAGGCCCTTCATCAGGGACATCGAATTTCCTGCTCCTTGGATGCTGCCTGACCTATGCTTTTCCAGCACCATACTCTCAACCCATTGCTCTCTGTGTCTCCCGCTACACTGGGGAGACAGGACACCACCTCGTGGGACACATGCACCAAACAACCCCACTGCCCTGTGGCTGACCACCTCAACTCTCCCTCCCACTCTGCCAAGGAGATGCAAGTCCTGGGCTGCATCCACCACCAAATCCAAGCCACTTGATGCCTGGAGGAGGAACGTCTTGTCTTCTGCCTTGGGACTCTCCAAACCCACGGCATCAACATCGACATCACCAGTTTCCTCCTCTCTCCTTCACCCCCACCCCCCAACCTCAACTCATCCCATATCCAATCCTCAAACTCGGAACCACTCTATAGAACTGCCCTACCTGTTCATGCTCCTTCCTATCTATCCACTCTGACCTATCACCATCACCACCTCCCCCCCCCCCCCCCCCCCCACCCCCCCCAACGATGCATCTACCTATCACCTTCCCTTTCTATTTATCCTTCAGCTACCTTCTCCCTCTCCTCACTTTCCTGATGAAGGGCCTATGCCCAAAACATCAATTCTCCTGCTTGTCTGATGCTGCCTGATCTACTGTGCATTTCCAGTGCCACAACTTTTTTTGTCAGATTTCCAGCATTTGCAGTCCTCACTTTCTCTTCCTCTTTCTGTACTGTAACAATTCTGTGACCCTAAATATGCTGATTGTGAATGATATTGAAAGAAATCTCCATAGACACTTAGGGAAGTCAGCATAACAGCATACGTACAAATACAAGATTAATCTCAACCTTAGGATCACAAGGTCTGGAATTGCAAGCCCTGATCCTAATATGATTATATTAGCTCACCAATAGCTCACTGTTAGTAAGGAACTCGAAGATCCTTACCCAGCCTGGCCTTTATGCAACTCCAGAATCCATAGTTGACCCTTGTGTGCCCTCTGAAATTATCTAGCAAGCCACTTGTCTTGTATTCAATAAGGTGGTCCACCACCAGCTAGGCAATTAGAGATAGCAATTATAAATACCTGTACATGCCAGCCTAACCAGCTACATCCACATTTCCCATCAGGGCAGCACGGTGGCTCAGTGGTTAGCATTGCTACCTCACAGCACCAGGGACCCAGGTTCGATTCCAGCTTTGGGCGATTGTGTGGAGTGTGCACATTCTCCCCGTGTCTGTGTGGGTTTCCTCCAGGTGCTCCGGATACCTCCCTTAATCCAAAGATGTGTAGGTCAGGTGAATTGGCCATGCTAAATTGCCCTGTAGTGTTCAGGGATGTGGAGGTTAGGTGGATTAGTCAGGGATAAATGGAGGATTATAGGAATGGGTCTGGTTGGGTTACTGTTTGGAGCAGTCAGTGTGGACTTTTTGGGTCAAACTGTTTCCACACTGTAAGATTCTATACTAATAAAACGAAACAAGTCTCAACATGCGTAATGAGAACTCGATTGATTTTCCTAACCAGCCAATCGCAAGGCCAATGAGGTGGAAAAATGGGCCAACCAAAGGTCAACTGTAGATTCTGCACCCATGTGACCACACTCTGTCTTCATTACGTTTCCCATATTGTGCTTTGAGTTACACACTCCCCTTCCTGTACCTGTGTTTCTATATATGGTTTGACTCTATTCTGACACATACAATCCAGATCTTCCTTACTCCCTTATTTGTCCAAACATCTCTAACTTGTGCTCCTCCTTAATAACCCTAATCAGTCAAGACAAAGCCATTTCCCACAGGTGTGCTCATCTAGTCTGTGTCTACAAATTTCCACATTCTGAAGGGAATATCGCAGAAAAGATTTACAAGGATGTTGCCAGGGTTGGTGGTTTTGAGTTACAGGGAGAGGCTGAATAGGCTGGGGCTGTTTTCCCTGGAGCGTTGGAGGCTGAGGGGTGACCTTATGGAGGTTTACAAAGTTATGAGAGGCATGGATAGGGTAAAAATACAAGGTCTTTTCCCTGGGGTGGGGGAGTCCAGAACTAGAGGGCATAGTTTTAGGGTGGGAAGGGAAAAATTTAAAAGGGGCAACTTTTTCATGCAGAGGGTGGTGCGTATATGGAATGAGCTGCCAGAGGAAGTGGTGGAGGCTGGTACAATTGCAACATTTAAAAGGCATCTGGATGGGTATATGGATAGGAAAGGGATATGGGCCAAATGCTGGCAAATGGGACTGGATTAGTTTAGGATATCTGGTTGGCGTGGACAATTTGGACCAAAGGGTCTGTTTCCGTGCTGTACATCTGCCTCTAATCACAGAGCAGTGCAGTGCAGGAGACCGTTCAGCCCATTAAGTATGTAGTAGCTCTTTCAATGAACAATCTAAATAGTTTCATTGCCTTATTCTTTCTCTGTAATCCCTGCAATGTTTTTTTCCAAGTATTTATCCAATTCCCTTGTGAAGGATACAGTTGAATATGTATCCACCTACATTTTAATCATAGTCATTCAATGCATGAAAGGCTTTTCCTCATCACCTGGTTCTTTCACCTTGAATTGGTGCATTCTGGCCATCAAACCCTTCAACCACTGGAAACCGTTTAAGCCCTTTAGGATTTTAAGCACTCCAGTCTAATCTCCTCTTTGACATTGCTCTTCAGGAGAACATACCCCCAGATTCTTCAGCCTATCCTCATGACTGGAATCTCTCAACCTCAGCCACTCTCGTAAATCTCTTCTGTACTCTCTCTCCAAAGCCTTCACACTTCCTTCAAAGTGTGCCACCCAGAATGGGGCAGTATTCCGAATCCACAAAGGACCAAAGGCATCTTTCTGCATTAGAGAAAGACAATTGGTTAGATAACCCACAAGCATGGGGCAAGGTGAGGAGGCAGGCTCTCTGTTTACTGCAACAAACACAGGGATTGCTGGAGAAACTCAGCAGGTCTGGTAGCATTTGTGGTTCTCAATGCACAAAAGTGAGGTGATCTCTTTTTTGGAAGAATGAGGAAAGACAACACAAATTAAGTGGTACAATTTTAAAAGAGAATCAAAGTTCTGAAGAGTCAAAACTTTACCTCATCCCTCTTTCCATGGGTGCTGCCAGACCTGTGTTTCTCCAGCCTTCTCTGCATTTCTTGAGTTCCAGCATCCACAGTATTTTGCCTTTGTTTCCTCCCACAGCCAGTACAGAGATTGAACACGCGCTGTCAGCTTTATTCCACTGGTTTACCAACTGAGCAAACAAACCCAACTGATTTTATATAGGATTAGTGGTGCTGGAAGAGCACAGCAGTTCAGGCAGCATCCAACGAGCAGCGAAATGACGTTTCGGACAAAAGCCCTTCACTTATTCCTGATGAAGGGCTTTTGTCCGAAACGTCATTTCGCTGCTCGTTGGATGCTGCCTGAACTGCTGTGCTCTTCCAGCACCACTAATCCAGTATTTGGTTTTCAGCATCTGCAGTCATTGTTTTTACCTTGTTGATTTTATATCGGGTTTACTATCATTTCTGGCTTTCGAACTCTCTGCCCCTAATGGTCCTATATACTTTATGAACTGCTGTGTTAAGCAGCCTTGCCATCTTCAAACATTTGTGAATAAGCATTTCTTCCTTCACAGCTTTGAAAATTCTCCCGCTTAATTTGTGTTTTCTCTCCTCTCATTCTTCCTACCAAAATATGTCACCTCATACATTTTCCTGCATTGTCTGTCATGTGTCCATTCATCTCACCAGCCTGTCTGTATCCTCTTGAAGATTATTCCTGTTTTACTCACTGTTTACAATAGTTCCAAGTTTCATGACATCTGCAAATTTCAAACTCATGCACTGTAACAATAAGTGAAGCTCAGTAAATGTACATCACATATGTCCCAACACTATGTGCTGTTATTTATTAGTGTTTTCTTTCTAAGCAAATAACCTTTAATATTGTCTTTTGATTATCAGCGTTTAGGGTCATTTTGTTTCTTTTAGGTCCTTTTTATTGCTTGCTTTAGTTTAGTGGTCTATTTCTTTTTCAGTTTCTTTATTTAAATGTTATAACTTAACAGTTAAGTTTTGCCTTTGATCACAGATTTATTACTTTCTATTTCTTGTATTAATCCTTTAGACAGATGTGAAAGAATAAGCACATAATTGAAGGCATTCTTCTTTCTCACCTGTTTCACTCTCCTGATGAAGGGCTTTTACCCGAAACGTCGATTCTCCTGCTCCAATGCTGCCTGACCTTTTCCAACAGCTCACTCTTGACTCACTCACCCAACTGCACCAAGTTCCCAGGCTCAGCAAAGTCCAATTTAAAGTCTTCACTTTAACAGCTTATTCTGCTGTGCCCTCTGAGCTCTGATTTCTCAAGTATTTAACATTTAAATACAATTACAATACAAATTTTAAAAAAAATGTTATGTTTCGGGAATGTCTGTAAAATTATGGTATAATGAAGGCTGATCTTCTCAATCCTTCTGGTCTGGTGCCTTAGGAGAAAGTGAGGACTGCAGATGCTGGCGATCAGAGTCCAGAGTGTGGTGCTGGAAAAGCACAGCAGGTCAGGCGGCATCTGGGGAGCAGGAGAATCGATGTTTCGGGGCAAGAGCCCTTCTTAGGAATGAGGCTTGTGGGTCTGGTCTGAGAGATAAATGGGAGGGGGGGGTGGGGTTGTGGGGAAGGTAGCTGGGAAAGTGATAGGTGGATAAAAGTGAGGGAGAAGGTGATGGATGGGTCCGGAGCGGGGGCTGAGTTGGAGGCTTGGGACTAGGATAATGTGGGGGGAGGGGAAATGAGGAAACTGTTGAAATCCACAGTATCCCATGTGGTTGCAGGGTTCCAAGGTGTTCTTCCTCCAGGTGTCGGGTGGTAAGGGTTTGGCGGGTGAAGGAGGCCCAGGACCTGCATGACCTTGACGGAGTGGGAGGGGGAGTTGAAGTGTTCAGCCTCTGGGCAGTAGGGTTGGTGGGTACAGGTGTCCCAGAGATGTTCTCTGAAATGATCTGCAAGAAGGCATCCTGTCTCCCCAATGTAGAGGAGGTGACATTGGTGGAGGTACAGATGAATTTCTGACAGATGGGGAAGGATCCCTTGGGGCTTTAGACGGAGGTGAGGGGAGTGGTGTGGGCGCAGGTTTTGCACTTCCTGCAGTGGCAGGGGAAGGTGCTGGGAGTGGGGTATGGGCTGGTGGGGGGGGGGGGGGGGGGGGGGGGGTGGGACGTGGACCTGTCAAGGGAGTCGCGGAGGGAATGGTCTCTGCAGAATGCTGATAGGGGTGGGGAGGGAAATACATAGTCTGGTGCCTTGATTGGTATAGGGACTGTGACCTACAGATTGATTTACTGTAACAACTGTGCAAGATATTCACACCAGTAGACAGTAGTAAGGTTATCTATGATGACTCTGTGTGGTCTATTAATCTCTGGTCTCATCAGGAGGGGTTAGGCATGTCATATACTTGCAAACAGTTAAATTTTAAATTATACTCATGGTGGAATAGAATTGGGGGCCTAGAAGACAGCTAATTAGCACTTCTACTTGGATATAAGGCCTATATGATTCACATTACCATGGAACAGGCTTAAGAAGGGGACAGTCCATCAGAATCTTTTGCAGAATCAGATTAGAGGGCTTCTCAAGATATCAATAACACTCAGACTGGTCAGTCTGTAAGAATCTGGATGCAGAGAAATCAGATGGAATCACAAGAGTCATAAAATTGTAAAGCAGAAAAACAGACCCTTTGGTCCAAATTGTTCATGCCAACCAGATATTCTAAATTACTCTAGCCCCATTTGCCAGCGTTTTGTCCAGATCTCTCTAAACCCTTCCTATTGGCAATGAGTCTCTATTGTTCACCACGCAGAACGCAAGTGGGAACTTGCATTCCAATTGAAGAGGAGAATGTTTTGTGAAGACTTTAAAAAGACTGGAATGTTCACTTAGATTTGATTAGCTGGAGGGATCTTCAAGGTAAATCACACCATGAAAGCCAGTTTGGCAATTAGAGATTACCTAGCTGGAATAAAGGAAAAGGAAGCAAGTCATTGGAAGCTGAGAATAGTTATGGACTCATTCCTTGGAGAATAAGGTGTCCACTTAAGGGACAAAGTAAGTATGACATATGATTCTCCTGGTTAGTTACTGGGAATTCAAATATCGTGTTTTTTTAAAAAAATCAGTCTCTATGGGAATACCGTTGAGTCACTGTTCCAGTTGGACAGTTAGTCCCTGGTCTCACACCAAAACAAAAGCAAAAGTACTATGGATATTGGAAGTCTGACATCAACAAAAAGAGCTCAGGAAACTCAGCAGGTCAGGCAGAATCTGTGGAAAGAAACAGTTAATGTCTCAAGAAGAGGATGTAAAGGAAGAGCTTTTAATGCAATGGAAGTGGGGAAGGAGCAGGAAGAACAAAGGAGTCACCCACTAATACCCAAACAGTGACCTATTTACAACTGACTAACAGTCAACCGCTACTTGACTGGCAATTTTTAAATTTGAAACTAAGTTCAAATTGCAGTTTCGTATTTAAAAATATACAATTTCCATACTACTTGCCACTAAATTGCCACTTTTATTAAATTTCCCGGTTTATTGATCCTGATTCAATACTGATGTAGTGGGAAAGCTGCTGAATGGTATTAATCTAGCCACCAAGTCCTTGTGTATATCATCTGGGTTCCAGACCCAATTACTTGTCGGCCAGCACTGACAGCCCTTCGCACTTCGGTACCCAAAGTGTCTTTGGCAACCATCACAGTCAACATGCCAGAAGGTGGACCTGTCCTTTGGTTGTATATTGGTGGCACCTCTGCTACAAGTCATTTTTAACACTTGATGTGGTCTAGGGTGGAAATATATCCATCATGGTTCCACAACTGCAACAGACAAACATCTCTCACTGATCTACAGTATACTGCAGTGTCTGTCCACATGTTCAATACTCTTCAAGCATCATGCTTTCAAGCACAAGACATCCAAGACTCTTGATGAAAGCCAGATATGTTCATACTGAACTTCCAATCAGCATGGCTAACTCCTCCTCTTTCAGTCTGCTTCTCCTAGACATTCAGGGTGTGGAACCCATTGTGCATGTTCCCTTCTGGCTTAATTACAGCTCTCTCTAGGAACATGTTTAGGACTTATACACTTAATGGTAAGGTCCTAGGGAGTGTTGCTGAACAAAGTGACCTTGGAATGCAGGTTCAAAGCTCCTTGAAAGAGTCGCAGGTAAATAGGTTGGTGAAGAAGGCATTTGGTATGCTTTCCTTTATTGATCAGAGCATTGAGTACAGGAGTTGGGAGGTCATGTTGTGGCTGTACAGGACATTGGTTAGGCCACCTTTGGAATATTGCATACAATTCTGGTCTCCTTCCTACTGGAAGGGCGTTGTGAAACTTGAAAGGGTTCAGAAAAGGATGTTGCCAGGGTTGGAGGGCTTGAGCTACAGGGAAAGGTTGAATAGTCTGAGGCCGTTTTCCCTGGAGCGTTGGAGGCAGCATCCATGGAGAGAGAGAGCAAGCTAACATTTTGAGTTGGAATATTGCGTGCAATTCTGGTCTCCCTCCTATCAGAAGGATGTTGTGAAACTTGAAAAGGTTCAGAAAAGATTTACAAGGATGTTGCTAAGGTCAGAGGATTTGAGCTACAGGAAGAGACTGGGGCTGTTTTCCCTGGAGCGTCGGAGGCTGAGGGGTGACCATATAGAGATTTATAAAATCATGAGGGGCATGGATGAGGTAAACGGACAAAGTCTTTTCCCTGGGGTGGGGGAGTCCAGAACTAGACGGCATAGGTTTAGGGTGAGAGGGGCAAGATATAAAAGGGACCTAAGGGAGAACTCTTTCATACAGTGGGTGGTACGTGTATGGAATGAGCTGCCAGAGGAAGTGGTGGAGGCTGGTACAATTACAGCATTTAAAAGGCACCTGGATGGGTATATGAATAGGAAGGATTTAGAGGGATATGAGCCAAGTGCTGGCAGGTGGGACTAGATTAGGTTGGGATATCTGGTCAGCATGGATGGGTTGGATCGAAGGGTTTGTTTCTGTGCTGTACATCTCTATGACTCTGTTTCTGGGCTGGTGCTTGTCATGTGCAAAGAGATGCTGGCAACTTGTTCCTTGTTGTTGCTCTTTGTCTGCTTGCTGCTGTGGCAAAGGTATGAAGGCACAAAGAGAAAACCATAGCAAAAGGAGCTGAGCAATGCAATGGCGGTTCTCCTTCACCTTATATTGAAGGATCAACAAAGTGTGTACCTCATGCTGGAAAGGTTAATACAGCCAGGGCATGCAGGATGAAATGGGAAACGTGAGTGGGTTATTCCAATTTCAAACTGCGAATTGTAATGTCCTGGTGAGATCATTCAAATTTTTTCTGCTCTTGAACACTTTGCTGTGTTGGGCGATAGTGCAGTTTGACTCAGTGTCCAACTTTTGATCCACCTCCCACAGTGAATGACCTTCTGCATGGTGGCCCCTTCACTCAGCCCAGTTGAAATGGTAAATCTCATTGAGTTCACTTACATCAGATTATTGTACTATGTCACATCTTTGTCGTTTTGACAACTTTTGCTAGCAGAGGGTGTTCTAGCTATTTTTCTAAACATTTCTTCTCAGGATTTTAAACTGTTCACTTCTGAATTCCTCCTTCACCCCCTCCATCCATTTCTCTCCTAAAGATGCTTCTATTGCTGAGTTTGTTCTGTGCCAGTGAAACTTGCTTCTGTGTCAGCCAAGTGGCAATTTTGCACCTATGTTTGGATAGTAAATACTGGCATGCTAAGATGGACTAACTTAACAAGCCATAGATCCTTTCATCTTCCTGGTTCAATTCCACACTGAGAATTCATTTACAAGCTGAGTTTCCATCTGTGCTGAGTTGCTAATCTCACATAAGCCATATAATTACTTGTGCAGTTGTAGTTGTAAATGACCCTGTTTGCTCAGGCACTGTCTCTCTCCCTTTTGAAATTACTGTTATTACTCCCAACCTGCTTCTTTAAAAAAAAAGAAATGAAACTATTCTTGTTGCAAACTAGCTCCAATTCCTTATTCCTCTCCAGTCCTTGGATGTGCTTTCATCTCCCAAACCCGGTGTTTGAATCAGTTCTTTGATACAACAGCACTGAAATTGCTCAACTCAAAATCACCCATGGCATTCTCTGTGTCTGCTAACAGTTAATGTTGTGGCTGTACAGGTCATTGGTTCAGCCACTTTTAGAATATTGTGTGCAATTCTGGTCTCCTTCCTATTGGAAGGATGCTGTGAAACTTGAAAGGGTTCAGAAAAGGACGTTGCCAGGGTTG
Organism: Chiloscyllium punctatum; assembly: GCF_047496795.1. Taxonomy (NCBI): domain Eukaryota; kingdom Metazoa; phylum Chordata; class Chondrichthyes; order Orectolobiformes; family Hemiscylliidae; genus Chiloscyllium; species Chiloscyllium punctatum. Next base: position 20,179,806 of record NC_092791.1, on the reverse strand, counting down.
GAGGATTTGAGCTATAGGGAGAGGCTGAACAGGCTGGGGCTGTTTTCCCTGGAGCGTCAGAGGCTGAGGGGTGACCTTATAGAGGTTTATAAAATCATGAGGGGAATGGATAGTAAATAGATAAGGTCTTTTCCCTGAGGTAGGGGATTCCAGAACCAGAGGGCATAGGATAAAGTGAGAGGGAAAGATTTAAAAGGGACACAAGGGGCAACTTTTTCACTCAGAGGGTGGTTGGTGTATGGAATGAGCTGCCAGAGGAAGTGGTGGAGGCTGGTACAATTACAACATTTAAAAGGCATCTGAATGGGTATATGAATAGGAAGCATTTAGAGAGATATGGGCCAAATGCTGGCAAATGGGACTAGATTAGGTTGGGATATCTGGTCAGCACGGATGAGTTGGACTGAAGGGACTACTTCTGTGCTGTACCACTTTATGACTCAGTGGGGCCAACTTAGTAATTGGTGCTATCTGTGTTGAGTATTAATTCAGCCAGAAGGTGGAGCTAATGCTGCAAGTCTACAGCCACTGACAAAATATTCCATTCAGCATTGGTAAACAGATTTGTTTTGTTGTTCTTTGGACAGAAACCGAAGTATCAGATAGGAGAGAGAGAAAATCTAAGAAACTGAGTGAGTTATCTAAAATTAAAGATATGGAGAAGAGTTACCATGTCAGAGGAGGAACAGGATGAGGGCTTGCAATTCCAAACCTTGTGATCCTAAGGTTGAGATCAATCTTTGTATTTGTATATATAAAACTATTATGCTGACTTCCCCAAGTGTCTACGGGGTTTTTTCCATATTATTTAGAGTTAACATGTTTAGAATCACAGAATTGTTACAGCACAGAAAGAGACCACTTGGCCCATCGTGTTTGCAACAGCTCTCCAAAGGAGCAGCTCATTAATGAACTGGTTAGATCTGGCCTGAGTGCAGTCATGCATACCCATCCACTTTTCCAGTCCAGTTCCACAGGAATCAGTGACTCTCTGCCCACCAGCTATACTTTTAACAGGTTCAAAAAGTGTCATCAAGCATGACAATGTCTTGCTTGCAAGACAAAGCTTTTCACTGTGCCTCGGTACACATGACAATCAATTCAATTTATTCTTATTCGATTAAAATATATGATTTTAACGTTTACTTGCTATTGTTTGTGTTAGGTTAACTACTATTTTTGTTTTGATTTTTACTGATATGATTGGTGGTCTACCCCAACCCAGTCTTTCCCATAGGCCCCATTATGTCTATTGCGCGATTTTCTATAACACAAGGTCGCACGAGAACACAACTACTGCACTATAGCAGAACAGACTACCTTACAAATTACATGCAAACCTGTCAAAATCTTGGAATTATCTTTGCCCTTTTTATATAAATGATTTGGATGTGAACACAGGAGGTATGATTAGTAAGTTTGCAGATGACACCAAGTTTAGAGGTGTAGTGGATAGCGAAGAAGGTTACCTCAGAGTACAATGGGATCTTGATCAGATGAGCCAACAGGCTGAGGAGTGGCGGATGGAGTTTAATTTAGATAAATGTGAGGTGCTGCATTTTGGAAAGGCAAATCACCACTCACAAGCTTAAGTGGTCCTTTTTAAAAATGCTCGGGTCCTGGGGAGAGTTGCCAACCAAGTAAACCATGGGGGCAGATGCATAGCTTCTTGAAAGTGGAGTCAATAAGTAGACAGGGTGGTGAAGAAGGCATTTGGTCCACTTGCCTTCGCTGGTCAATGCATTGAGTATAGGAGTTACATGCCATGTTGCAGCTGTACAGGACATTGGTAAGGCTACATTTCGAATAGTGTACAATTCTAATCACCCTTCTATAAGAAAGATGTTGTTAAACTTGAGAGGATACAGGAAAGATTTACAAGGATGTTACTGGAACTGGAAGGTTTGAGTTCTGGGAAAGGCTGGAACTTTTTTCCCTGGATCATCGGAGACTATGGGGTGACCTTCATAGTGTTTATAAAACCAGAGAGGCATGGAATAGGTGAATAGCCAAGGTCTTATTCCTAGGTGGGTGAGTCCAGAACTAGAGGGCATAGGTTCAAGGTGAGAGGGGAAAGGTTTAAAAAGGACCTGAGGGATGTTTTTATGCAGAGAGTGGTGCGTGAATGGAATGAGCTTCCAGATGAAGTGGTAGTGGCAGTTACAATTACAATTACAACATTTAAAAGGCATCTGGATGGGTATATGAATAGGAAAGCTTTAGAGGGATATGGACTACATGCTGGCAAATGGGACTAAGTCAGATTGGGATGCCTGGTTGGCATAGACGAGTTGGAGATTCTGTTCCCATGCTGTATAATTCTGACTATCCCAACACGAGTGTGTATCTCTGGATAAAAAAGGATGCAAAGGAAATGAAGGGTGAAATATTATAGGGGACTGAATTATGTGGGTTTGTGGTAGAATTGTACAAGATGTCCATCGAGGTCTAGCTTGACACTTGGAGCAACACACTAATCTTTTAATTCCAGTCATCAACATGAGATTTCTGTTTAGGAGCAGTAAGTTGCCTGGTAAGGGGGGTTATTATTTGTTAACAGCCTTATTAACTGCACATCTCACCTCATTCATACGCAGCTTCCTTTTGTATCACCTGCCACTACCAGTGAAAACTACAGACTGATAATTGCTTTAAATATTAAAGAATTTAATGCTTGCTCTTAGAAGGCTCACCAGTGGTATATCTTCCCATTATTAAATATGTTGTCAACACATATACAGTCTACACTCAAAGAATGGCAAGTTGGTCAAGGAAATAAGAGCTGCTAGTACATAAGGAAGTGTCCTTCCCCAAGTGGTGAATGTCTACCAGCACTAGTAATAAGCCAGGCCTTTGTTTTTAAATAAAATCCACAGCTGGATACAGGAGGCTTATAACAACAAGTTGATTCTTAAAAGCTTATGCATTGTAAAGTTGTTACCAACTGCTCTGTTCCTGGCAAGATTGGCTATGATGTGACTTAAGAGCAACAGTGATATCTTCAGGCAAGCTGCCAGAGTTACATCAGGGCTACGTACTGTTCTTACCACCCCCATAAAAGTAATAAAAACACTGCCATCACATTCCATCCTATAGCTCTTGATGTGCCAGCTGGATCTCATTTGAGCTGCAGTTTCCTCCAGAGACAGACGTTTTCTAGATTCAGATCAACAAGCTGTCCTTTGGTACAGCTACACTCCCTCTTATTCTAACTCCCTGTTATAAGAGTCGACTTTCTCTCAACACTCTGTATCCATGCTCATAGCAACAAAGCAGTTTCCACTGGCAGATCCACACTTCCTTTCAACCAAAGCTTGAAATCTTCTGCAGAGTATCCTGCAAGATTAGCAAGCATCCTTTTACGAAGATATTTCCAGTGAGATAATGCTAGAAAAGCTTGTAAACTTCATTTTAAAACAAATATCCAGGTGTAAAAATGAACATAGTACAATTCTGTTCATCTTAATTCCTCTTCATAGTGAGGTCAATCACTCACAAGCTTCATTTATTTTCACACTGGCAGTCTTGCCCACATTATTATTTTACAAGCCAGAGGTATCTCTCAGACAACCTTGACCTGATTAGATTGTGTTTGTAGACGTGGCATAAGCACAAGTGTCACCTTCCATTGAACTGGCAGGATTATTCAGATTGCATTATATATTCTGTATTGCTTCAAATTGTCTCCAAAGGAAAGATCAAGGTTTGAGCAGCAACTCAATTGGAAACTCATATGACAAGAGCCTGGCTACAACTTCATATGAACAAGATATAACATAAAGAGATATATTTTACAACTTTAAAATTCTCACCCTTGTTTTCAAATCTTTCCATGGCCTCGGCGCAATCTTCTCCAGACCCATTGCCCTCCAAGGTATCTGTACTTAACCTAATTCTGACCACCTACGGGAGGGGGCAGTACCTTCAGACGTCAAGGTCGCAAACTCTGGAATGTGCTGTCAACACGTCTCCATCTCGCTTTCCTACTTTTAAAAACCTACCTCCTTCATCAAACCTTTGTCTTAATATTGCCTTATGTCAAATTTTGCTTTATAATACTCCTGTGAAACACCTGGGCCAGGTTATTACATTAAAGATGCTATATAAATACAAGTTGTTGTTTCTGTCAATCTTCTCTTTCTGAAAGCAATGATTTATAAGAGGGTACAATGCGTGGCCATTCTTTGCATGTGAGCTTAGACAACACTTGATAGGAGCAGTCACTGGATTATGATTAAGAGTGAGAACCTTGGCTGATTTCTCCCTCCCTGCACTGACCCAGCTCTGTTCCAGCTGAACTTGCTCCCAACGCGGCTCCTCTACATTGGGGAGACTAGACACCTCGCAGAGCACTTTAGGGCACATCTCCAGGACACCCACACCAACCAACCCCACCGCCCTGTGGCCCAACATTTCAACTCCCCCTCCCACCCTGCCAAGGACATGCAGGTCCTGGGCCTCCTCCATTGCCACTCCCTCACCAGCCACGCCTGGAGGAAGAACGCCTTATCTTCCGCCTCGGAACACTTCAACCCCAGGGCATCAATGTGGACTTCAACAGCTTCCTCATTTCCCCTCCCCCCACCTTACCCTAGTTCCAACCTTCCAGCTCAGCACCGTCCTCATGACCTGTCCCACCTGTCCATCTTCCTTCCCACCTATCTGCTCCACCCTCCCCTCTGACCTATCACCTTTACCACCTCTATCCACCTATTGCACTCTCAGCTACATTCTCCCCAGCCCCAGCCCACTCCCATTTGTTTCTTCACCCCCCGAGGCTCCCAGCCTCATTCCTGATGAAGGGCTCTGGCCCGAAATGTCGATTTTCCTGCTCCTTGGATGCTGCCTGACCTGCTGTGCTTTTTCAGAAACACACTCTCAACTCTGATCTCCAGCATCTGCAGACCTCACTGTCTTCCAGCTGAAATCAGCTAAGTCAGTAAAGCCTGGGGCCTCAGAAGTGATAAACGTCTTGCTCTTTATGCGTTGGTATTACAACATTTACCAAGCTAATGAGGGGCATCCTTTTGTTCCGATATAACATGCTCGTTTTTTTTATTTGCTGCACATTTTCCCAGTTATTTTCTTGAAAAGAGTTGAAATGATCAAAAGCAGCAATTATATTGCTAGATGCCTCTGGTGCCATGCATTCACTTTTCCTATAGTTTTAATGTGAAGGGAAAAATTTGAAAGCTATCTTGAAAATGTTTATGCTGATACATTGTTGCTGTGGGAATCACTGACATTGCAGCTGAGTTATTGGAGCAGTGAGTTCAGAAAAATCGCAAGTTGGAGAGGGCAATGTTCTGCTGACACTGCAGAGGTCAGCGTGCTGAAAATCTGAGGCTCATGTCTTTTCACGTATACAACTGTTATTATCTGGCTGAGTGGTCCAAAAGCAGAGGCACATTTTGCTCAGTATAGGGGAAGATCGAGCAGTGCATAAAAACACAGCAACAGGAATAAGCCATTCAGTCCCTTGAGCCTGCTCTGTCAATCTGGATCAAATGCAGAGAATTCTCAAGAAACTTAGCAGGTCTGGCAGCATCGGTGGACAGAGAAACAGAGCTAGTGTTTTGAATCCAGTGTGACTCTCCTTCAGGACAGTTCTGAAGAAGTCAAAATGCCAACTCTGTTTCTCTCTCACATGCAGCCAGACCTGCTGAGTTTCTCCAGCACTCTGTTTGTTTCAGACTTCTTGCATCCGCAGTATTTTGCTTTGATGTGCTATTGTGAATCACGGCTGATCATCTACCGTAACACAATTTTCCTCCAATATCAACATATCGCTTGATATCTTAAATATGTAGAAATCTAGTCACGATGCAACAACTTGCTGTGAAAGCATTGAATTGAAACGTTAACTCTGTTTCTCTCTCTATAAATGCTGTCTTAACTAACACACAAAATGCTGGAGAACCTCAGTCTTGAACATACACAATGACTGAGCTTCCGCAGCTCTCTGGCCATCCCCTCAGTGAAGAAACCCCTCTTCATTTCATCTGAAATGGCCTGCCCCTGATTCTGATGCAGGGTTCCCTGGCTCTAGACTCCCCAAGCCAGCCAGAGAAAGCATCCTCCTGGCCCCTATGCTGACACGCCCTGGGAGAGTTCTTGAAGCTTGTCCTAACATGGTTCACAGGACCATAACATTGAAATAAAGAGAACATTTGAGGATCAAATTGCTCCTGTTTCCAGTTATCGTGCTTTCAGTCTACGCTCACTTAACTGGTTGTAAATTAAGCATTTTAATTAAGTAATTTTGTTTTAGTTCCCTTGATTTCATGGATAAACAATGGTTCAACACAGCATCATGCCTTAAAAGGTCCTGAAATTAATCCCTAGTCTGGGCTGAATTGGCTGATTTCAGCAATAGCACTAGTCGAAATGCAGGAACTTGCTGTGAAAGCATTGAGGTGAAACACTAACTCCGTTTCTCTCTTTGAAAATGCTGTCTGAACTAATACACAAAATGCTGCAGAAACTCAATCGGTCTGGCAGCATCAGAAGAACAGTCATGTCAGATTCAAAATGATAACTCTTTCTCTCTCCAGGGGCGCTGCCAGAACTGTTGAATTTCTCCATCTTCGGAGACAGAAACAGAGTTATCATTTTAAATCCAATATGACTCTTCTTCAGGAACTGCCAGACCTGCTGAGTTTCTGTGTTTCTCTGTGTTTGTTTCAGATTTCCAGCATCTATTGTATTTTGCTTTTGTTACTGCCTGACCTGCTGTATATTTCTTGCAGTTACTGTTCTTATTCCAAACTTCCAGTTCCATAGTATTTTACTTTTGTAAATTGCCCATGTGAGTAGACTAAAGAAATTGGCGGGGAACTTTAGCCTGGTTTCCTGCTCCTACATTCGCTCCAGTAAACCCTCCAAGAAAATCCATTGGGTAAGGATAGACTTGGACTCTGCTTTAACGCTCTCAACTTTCATGTATCTCGTTAGCTCTCGCTGTTTGTACGGAAAAATAGACACTTGGATGAAAGACCAGAGAAATACTGGTCCCCCTGGAAACTACAAACTAGTGATGGTCATTCAGAAGAGATGAGAGATCATCATTGGGCAGGGGAGAAGATGAATGACCATTTGTACAAATTGCACATTTTCCTAATTACAGCCCGAATGACATTCACCTGTTGCTTAGACTCTGGTCATATGATGCCCTTGCTGATTGCAGGAATATTCAAGCCAGTTAGGAGCATACAGAGGCTCAAGAAGCTCACCACACGCCAAGAAAGCAACTAGAAAATAGAAGAAAAAGACATGGATTATTAATTTTGACAGAAAGCTACGCCATAATCCACAGAAACAAGTTTTCACGATCATTGTTCTTTCAGCCAGTTCATTCAACAATTCCTCATTGGTTCAACTATTAACAAAAGGAGCAAAATACATTTTATTTCTGAATGTATTATTAATTATTCTCTCTATCAAAGCGCTGAGTTTTGCTGGGATCCCAACCCAATCTTCGATACCATCCAATATGTTGTGTAGCACTCTCACTGTGTTAAATGGGACACACTTTGAACAAATTGAGCAACTCAAGACTGGGCATCCATGAGACACTGTGGGCCATCAACAGCAGCAGAATTGTACTCCAGCACAATCTGTAACCTCGTGGTCCAGCATATCGGTTTGGAGGGATATGGGCCAGGTGCTGGCAGGTGGGCCTAGATTGGGTTGGGATATCTGGTCAAAATAACATCAATGAACTCTTATGATTTGTCTAAGAGAGTCCAAAAGTTCCTTGGCCTTCTCCAGTGATCCGAAGTTAAACACGGACCCTTCATGGCTAAAGCGTAGTATAGCTGGGTAGCGCAAGGAGTATTGAATGTTTGTTTGTTTGTTTAAATCCCTTAAACACTTCTTTGCTTCATCAAACACCTTCCTCTTTCGAACCAAAGCTAGGGAAAAGTCCTGAAATAACATAATCTTGGATCCTTTGAGTCATGGCTTGTGGATCTTTCCCAAGATTTCTGGAGGCTTCCAAGAGCATCTGCCTCACCTTATAGCTCTGCAGCTAGAACAGGACTGGGAGGGGGCGCTGGTTTGAGCTGGGCCCGCGTATTGCGACCCGGCAGGCCCATTCTACCCTTACCTGGCCTGATCCAGCCTTCAGATTCAATAACTGCGGAAGCCACTGTTCAAGGAACCTTGTAAGCTGGCTTTCTTCTTCCCATTTGGGAAGGCCCAGCAAACGAATATTTTTTCGATGACCTCGAGAATCGAGGTTGTCAGTGTGGTCCTCTAAGGTCCGGACTTGCTGCTCGAGAGTCCGGACCCAATCCACGGCCGATTCTGCAAAGGCCTCGGAGGTCGCGGCCTTTAGTTCTGCCCCTCCGACTCGGCATTCAATTTCCTTGATGTCTCTGCCGTGCTTTTGTAGCGCGGCCGAGAGTGAATTCCACCGACTTCGGGACTCTTCAATAAAGGCATCGATCTTCGCGTCGAGTTTAGAGATTATTTCCACGAGGCTCGCCACCGTAGTTAAGTCCCCCGGGCGGCTGCGGACGCCTCTGCTGCAGCTGGGGAGGGTGGGGGAGGGTGGGGGAGGGGCTCCTGCCTGCTGAGAACTGCGGGCTCCTTTTCCCCCTCGTCATTTTTACAGGAGACTGAACTGTATAAATTTAGTACTAAACCACTAATTACATTAAGTAAAATCTATTTTTAATTGGTTTGGTGAGTGTGGTGGGGGAGGTTGGCCCACTTTGCCTAGGTCTTGGGAGGAGCACTATAGACTCAGACTTGCTGAGTCGCCGCCATCTCGGTGATGGACAATTAAACAATTCACTGGAGGAGGAGGCTCCACAAATATCCCCATCCTCAACGATGGAAGAGTCCAACACATTAATGCAAAGGATAAGGCTGAAGCGTTCGCAGCAATCTCCATTCAGAAATGCCGAGTGGATGATCCATCTCAGCCTCCTCCAGTGATCTCCAGCATTATATATACCAGTCTCCAGCAAATTCGATTCACTTCACATGATATCAAGAAATGGGTGGAGATACTGAATACTGCAAAGGCTATGGGCCCTGACAACATTCCAGCAATAGTACTGAAGACTTGTGCTCCAGAACTTGCTGTTCCCCTAGCCAAGCTGTTTCAGTACAGTTACAACACTGGCATCTATCCAACAATGTGTAAAATTGGAGATCCATATTTGATTTTGCGACATGTGTTGAATTCATTGATCTGGGAGCACAGTGGGATGAATGTGTAAAATTGCCAAGGGCTGGCCTGTACATAAAAAGCAGAACAAATCTAACCCAGCCAATTACCGCCCCATCAATCTATTCTTGATGGAAGGTGTCACCAACAGTGCTATCAAGCAGCACCTGCTCAGTCACGCCCAGTTTGGGTTCCGCCAGGGCCATTCAGCTCCTGACCTCATTACAGCCTTAGTTCAAACACGGACAAAAGAGCTTAATTCCAGAGGGGAGGGGAGAGTGACAGCCCTTGACATCAAGGCTGCATTCGACCGAGTGTGGCATTAAGGAGCCCTATAAAAAACTGGAATCAATGGGTATCGGGGACAAACTCTCCACTGGTTGGAGTCATACCTGACACAGGGGAAGATGGTTGTGGTTGTTAGCAAGAAGTCAGGTTAACTCCAAGACAGCTCTGCAGGAGTTCCTCAGGGTAGTGTCCTAGGCCCAACCATCTTCAGCTGCTTCATCAATGACCTTCCCTCCATAAGGTCAGAAGTGCGGATGATTGCACAATGTTCAGCACCATTCACGACTCCTCAGATACTGAAGTAGTCCATGTCCAAATGCAACAAGATCCAGTCAATATCTAGGCTTGGGCTGAAAAGTGGCAAGTAACATTTGTGCCACACAAATGTCAGGCAATAACCATTAACTTGAAAAGTGTCCATGTTACAAAGGAGATGGTGCTGGACATCTTAAAACGTATAAAGATGGATAAATCCCCAGGACCTGATCTGGTGTATCCCAGAACTTTGTGGGAAGTTAGGGAAGTAATTGTTGAGAGACTTGTATCACCAATAGCACCACTGGAGAGGTGCCAGAAGACTAGAGGTTGTCTAATGCAGTACGGTGGCTCAGTAGTTAGTACTGCTGCCTCACAGTGCCAGGGACTTGGTTCAATTCCAGCCTCGGGCGACTGTCTGTATGGAGTTTGCAAATTTTCCTCGTGTCTGCATTGGTTTCCTCCGGGTGCTCCAGTTTCCCGCCACAGTCCAAAGATGTGTAGGTTAGGTGGATTGGCCATGCAAAATTGCACATAATGTTCAGGAATGCATAGGTTAGGTGCATTAGTTAGGGTGAAATGTAAGTAATAGGATAGGGGAATGGGTCTGGGTGGGATGCTGTTCGGAGGGTTGGTGGGGACATGTTGGCCGAATGGCCTGTTTCCACACTGTAGGAATTCTATGATTCAATAATGTGGTGCCATTGTTTGAGAAAGGTGTAAGAAAAAGGCAGCAAACTATAGACTGGTGAGCCTGACATCAGTAGTGAGTAAATTGTTGCAGGGGATTCTGAGGGACAGGATTGAGAAGTATTTAGAATGGTGAGGATTGATTAGGGATAGTTAACATGGCTTTATCCATAGGAAATCACATCTCACTAAATTAATTGAGTTTTTTGAAAAAGTGACAAAGAAGATTGATGAAGGCAAAGCAGCAAGGCATTTGACAAGGTTCTGCATGGTAGACTGGTTAACAAGGTTAGATCACATGGAATACAAGGAGAGCTAGCCATTTGTATACAAAGTTGAATTGAAGTAGGAGACATAGGTGGTGGAGGGTTGTTTTTCGGACTGGAGGCCCGTGACCAGCGGTGTGCTGCAAGGATCAGTGCTGGGTCCATCGGTTTTTGTCATTTATATAAATGGATTGGATGTGAATATAGGAAGAATGGTTAGTGAGTTTGTAGATGACACTAAAATTGGTGGTATAGTTATATCAGAGTACAAGGGGACCTTGATCAGATGGGCCATTGGGTCGAGGAGCGGCAGATGGATTTTAATTTAGAGATATTGCATTTTGGTAAGAGAAATCAGGACAGGACTTATACACTTAATGGTAGAGTCCTGGGAAATGTTTCCAAACAAAGAGACCTTGGGGTGCAGGCTCATAGTTCCATGAAGGTGAAGTCGCAGGTTGACAGGATAGTGAAGAAGGCATTTGATACACTTGCCTTTATTGGTCAGTGCATTGAGTATAGGAGTCAGATGTCATGTTGTGGCTATTCAAGACATTGGTGAGGCCACTTTTGGAATACTGTGTTCAGTTCTGGTCTCCTTGCTGTTAGAGACATGTTAAACTTGAAAGGGTGCAGAAAAGATTTCCAAGGATGTTGCTGGAGTTGGAGGGTTTCAATTGTAGAGAGAGGAGGAATAAGCTGGGGCTATTTTCCCTGGACCATCAAGAGGGGAATGGATAGGGTCCTTTCTCCTAGGGTAGGGGAGTCCAAAACTAGCAGGCATAGGTTTAAGGTGAGAGGGAAAAGGTTTAAAAGGGACCTAAGGGATAACGTTTTCATGCAGAGTGTGGTGTGTGTACGGACTGAGCTGCCAGAGGAAGTGGTGGAGGCTGGTACAATTACAGCATTCAAAAGATATTTGGATGGGTATATGAATTGGGATTAGAGGGATATGGGCCAAATGCTGGCAAATGTGACTAGATTAATTTAGGATGTCTGGTCAGCATGGATGAATTAGACTCAAAGGCTTGTTTCTGTGCTGTCTATCTCCAACAAGAGACAATCTAACCACTGCCCTTTTGACATTCAACAGTATTACCATCACTGAATCCCCCACTATTAACATCCTTGAGGTTACTATTGACCAGAAACTCAACTGGACTCGCCATATAAACACAGTGGCTACAAGAGCAGGTCAGAGGCTACGAATCCTACAGTGAGTAACTCCCCTCCTGACTCCCCAAAGACTGTCCACCATCTACAAGACCCAAGTCAAGAGTGTGATGGAATACTCCTCACTTGCCCTGGATGGGGGCAGTTCCAACAACACTCAAGAAGCTTGACATCATCCAAGACAAAGCAGCCTGTTTGATTGGCCCCACATCCACAAACATCCACTCCCTCTACCACCGACGCTCAGTAGCAGCAGTGTGTACCATCTTCAAAATACACTGCAGAAATTCACTAAAAGTCCTTAGACAGCACCTTCTAAACCCATGACCACTTCCATCTCAAAGGACAGGGTAGCAGATACATGGGCACACCACTACCCAGAAGTTTCCCTCCAAGCCCCTCACCATCCTGACTTGGAAATATATCACCGTTCCTTCAGTGTCTCTGGGTCAAAATCCTGGAATTCCCTCCCTCAGGGCATTGTGGGTCTATTCACAGCACATGGACTGCAGCGGTTCAAGAAGGCAGCTCACCCCCACTTTCTCAATGGGGCAACTAGGGACGGGGCAATAAATGCTGGGCCCAGCCAGTGGCACCTACTTCCCATGAATGAATAATAAAAAAGTGTGGACCTCCCAACATAGTTTCAGTGGAAACCAAGATTAAAGGGAAAATTGCCATTTGCACTGTTGCTTTGGCTTCTACCAGAGTTTCAGGGAAAACTGAAGAACATCAGTGGAAAATCTGAGTATTTCCGTGTTATGTGACCATGCGAAGATGGGTGAAGGGGTTTATCGGGGCTGAGCCCAATACAACAGAGGTCATCAGAGACCAGACAGGAAAAGGAATGCTGACTGATATTCCATTAGCCCAAGAGCACTGACAGCATTTACAGCCGTTCTGTTCCTGCTGCAATTGAGATCTCCCAATTCCAGAAGGAGTGAATATAGAAGGTTTCCTCTTGAAACTTCAAGAAGCTGACATTGTACGCTGTTCCATCTCTGAGAGAGCTTACAGAATGAAGAAGATAAATTTACAAGTGAGATGGCCATTAACCTGGGATTCTGCAGTGTCAACAGTGTGATGACTTGTTTACAATAGCTCCTAGAAGCCACAGTATCATAAATAAGTGATAGTTTCACTCTAATTTAAACAGATTAATGACTTATTAAAATATTCACCAATGCACTAAGAATAGCACACAGCCAAAAAATTAAATTCTCCTTTTTCCTATTTCAGATGAGCGAGCCAATGCCTCTTTTGTTCCACTTAGTTCAAAGAAGCATTCTCTTCTTTTGGTTTCTCTCATTATACATTGTCTTACTGAGAAAGCAGCAAACCCATTCGTTCCTTGTGCCCATCCATCATAAATCACATTCTAATTGGTCACCAGAAGATATCCAAGAGGTGACCTAGGGCGCTCACCCAATCCGCACTTGGGAAACCACAAGCAAAAACCCCTGTCCTAGCCAACCCAGCATATCACTGAGCTGGCCAAATCGATACATCCTAATGACTTGGAGACAGTAAGGACAGATGGTGGAAGCCACAATCAATAGATGTGAAGATGGAAAAGCACAGCAGGTCAGACAGCATCTGAGGAGCAGGAGAGTCGACTCTTGAGTCCTGACGAAGGGTTTTGGCCTGAAATGTTGACTTTCTTGCTTCTCGGATGCTGTCTGACCTGCTGTGCTTTTCCAGCTTCACATCTATTGAGTCGGATACATCCTAGTTCTTGAGATACATCCTAATCCTGAGTACCCCCATTGTCTGATTGAACTATACGTATGAGGAAGATGCCAGGTTCAATCATTAGTTTGTGCAGAGTAAGCTGGTCTAACCAAGGGTAGAGATAGTAAAGATATAAGAGGCTTTGGTATCCCATGGATACAAGAGGCCAAAGTTAGAGGTACCCAAAGCTTTTGGAGACTTGTAGGGCTGAAGCAAGGTTTCAAGATAGGGAGGTGCAAAGCAGGCACCAGTTGAAGACAAAAATTGAGAACAGCTCTGATATTGCTCTTCCAGTTGAATACCATCCTGAAGTTCACTCTCTGGCTTACTAATTAAAATGGGTGGCTAACCCACAATGTCCAGCAGAAACGTATCCCAGCAAGAATCTTTACCACGAAGTCAGGGAAGTGGGAATAAAGTGGACAAAATTGACGGAAAATACTTTTCCCATTTAAGATACAATGATTTAATACCAAAATTCTAAAAATTTTAAAAATAGAACGTTGCACATAATCAGATCAATCTGTTCTAGGAAGTACTGAAATATCTTATAATTTAAGATTAGGAATAGTACATCATATCTCATTGTTGATATAACTCTTATGAAAACACACTGTTGTGGTAAATTGTCAACACATGCATTTCTAGTGTTTATCATTGTAATCCTTGGGTCACAGCTTTAATTTATCAATACTCTGTGTTTCGATAGCAGGTGAGGACAAGAACAAGTTGATGTTGCACATGATAGAAGATTCACTGTATCTAGGCTCATACAAAGAAAGGACACTTGAGCAAGTTCTCATTCCTGATGTGCAGCTAAAATTGAAAGGTCCAAACTCTGTCCTCTGTACAACATTATGACATGTAGTATTTGTTTAGAAAGCTATTTACTCCTGTCACAATCCCAGAACACCAGAATCTTTGAAAATAGAGTTGTGCTTCAACATCGAGGGAAGATGAGAAGAAAGTTGGGCATGTATGGCAAAAAGCAAACTTCAGTTACTTAGTCCGAAAGCAAAATACTGCAGATGCTGGAAAACTGAAATATAAACGGGAAATCCTAGAAATATACAGCAGGTAAGGTGGCTTCTATGGAGACAGAAACAGATTCAAAATTTCAGGTCACAACCTATAATCAGAATTATTACAATAATCCAGTGCTTAGCACTCAGACTAAAACTAAATAGACAATACACATACAGAGGTCAATGGATTTTCACAGTGATTTTCCATTATCTTCGGAATATCCAGAGGGGTCACTATATAGAATGGGGTGAAGAACAATGTGCAAATGAACAATATCTGATTCATTTCTCCACTGCCTTTTGGGCTATGAAAGAAAGCCTGACAAGTGCTGGGAATATACACATCTGTCGGAAAGAGTAAAAATGAAAGTGTAGACCCTTCAACACAACTGGAATTGGGAAAATAAATGAATCCCTTAATAGGACTGGGCAGAACTGAGAAGTGGTGCTTGGTCAGGGATATGGCCAATGTGTTTTGCCATTTCATGGCATTCTACTGGAAGGCGGATCCACCATGAGCACATGGAGTTCAATGTAGCTAAGTGTGAGGTGATTCACTTTGGTAAGAGTAATAAAAAGATGGGGTACTGGGCTAATGGTCGGATACTTGGTAGTGTGGAAGAGCAGAGGGATCTTGGTGTCCATGTACACAGATCTCTGAAAGTTGCCACCCAGGTAAATAGTGCAGTGAAGAAGGCATATGGCGTACTGGCTTTTATTGGTAGAGGAATTGAGTTCCGGAGTCCTGAGGTCATGCTGCAGTTGTATAAGACTCTGGTGCGGCTGCATCTGGAATATTGTGTGCAGTTTTGGTCGCCATACTATAGGAAGGATGTGGAGGCACTGGAACGGGTGCAGAGGAAGTTTACCAGGATGTTGCCTGGTATGGTAGGAAGATCCTATGAGGAAAGGCTGAGGCACTTGGGGTTGTTTTCATTGGAGAAAAGAAGGTTTAGGGGTGACTTGATAGAGGTGTACAAGATGATTAGGGGGTTAGATAGGGTTGACAGTGAGAACCTTTTTCCACGTATGGAGTCAGCTATTACAAGGGGGCATAGCTTTAAATTAAGGGGGGGGGGTAGATATAGGACTGATGTTAGGGGTAGGTTCTTCACTCAGCGAGTCGTAAGTTCATGGAATGCCCTGCCAGTAGCAGTAGTGGACTCTCCCTCTTTATGGGTATTTAAGCGGGCATTGGATAGGTATATGGAGAATAGTGGGTTAGTGTAGGTTAGGTGGGCTTTGATCGGCGCAACATCGAGGGCCGAAGGGCCTGTACTGCGCTGTATTCTTCTATGTTCTAATACTCTCGGAGGCTTTTATGCTTCAATGTGTTTCCAAGTTGCTTTGAGGTGTTCAATACAACTAAGCTATCCCTTGGTACAACAATGTCTAGTATACACAATACCTCTGAGGGTCTCTTAAAGCGTCGAGTCTGAAAGGTGTCTTTTAGCAAAGTCCAATAATAGACATCCAGGCAGGTAATATTTCATATTAACATTCTCATTTTAGACATTGCAAACAAATCAGATCTAGCTTTGTCCTACAAAAATAGCAAAGTGCACTGATTTATTTTGAACTAGTGTGCTAAATCAATGTCAGTGCCCTCAAAATAACTGCCAGGTGGTCTGGAATTTATCATGACTGTCTAGCTATCCGTATGATCGCCCAACATTTGAAACATTTTCTAATGGAATGTCAAACTGGCTGGAAGGTTTCTATGCATCTCTGCTGATATTCTTCAACCTTGGCTGAAGTTATTTGTCACCTGAGGACCATGGGGATCACCACTCTGTGAAAATGAAGAGGAGTAATAAAATCTGTGGAGCTATTGTGTGAAGGGTTTGGATGGTCTTAGCCAGTTCCAAATGAGCAGTGAACCTCAGCAGATACTGACCTGAATTTGGCACTGGTTTCCATCACTCTGAACAATGTCACAGAATGATATTGTGCAAAATAGAAACTAAAAAATACTGCACTGGTGAGAAGGATGGTGGGGCATTGTAGTGCTTTAATCATAATACTGATTTTATGTCATATCTAATCCCATGCTGTCCATGTCCTGGACATAGGATGGCATGGTGGCTCAGTGGTTAGCACTGCTGCCTCACAGTGCTAGGGACCTGGGTTTGATCCCAGTCTTGGGCAACTGTGGAGTTTACATGTTCTCCCTGTGTCTGCGTGGGTTTCCTCTGGGTGCACTGGTTTTCTCCCACAATCCAAAGATGTGCAGGTCATAGAGATGTATAGCATGGAAACAGACACTTTGGTCCAACTTATCCATGCTGATGAGATATCCTAATCTAGTACCCTTCCTGTTCATGTACCCATCCAGATGCCTTTTAAATGTTACAATTGTACTAGCTTCCATCACTTCCCCTGGTAGCTCATTCCATACACGTACCATCTTCTGTGTGAAAAAGTTGCCCCTTAAGTCTCTTTTATATCTTTCCCCTCTCATCCTAAACCTATGCCCTGTAGTTCTGGACTCCCTGACCCCAGGGAAAAGACTTTGCCTATTTACCCTATCCATGCCCCTCATGATTTTATACACCTTGAAATAGTCACCCCTCAGCCTCCGACGCTCCAGGGAAAACAGCCCCAGCCTATTCAGCCTCTCCCTATACCTAAAATCCTCCAACCCTGACAAGGTCCTTGTAAATCTTTCTGAACCCTTTCAAGTTTCACAACATCCTTCCGATAGGAAGGAGACCAGAATTGCACACAATATTCCAAAAATGGCCTAACTAATGTTTTGTACAGCCGTAACATGACCTCCCAACTCCTGTACTCAATACTCTGACTAATAAAGGAAAGCTTACCAAACGCCTTCTTCACTATCCTATTTACCTGTGACTCTACTTTCAAGAAGCTATGAACCTGCACTCTTGGTCAACCTGGTCTCTTTGTTCAGCAACACTCCTGAGGATCTACCATTAAGTGTATAAGTCCTGCTAAGATTTGCTTTCCCAAAATGCAGCACCTCACATTTATCTAAATTAAACTCCATCTGCCACTCCTCAGCCCATTGGCCCATCTGATCAAGATCCCGTTGTAATCTGAGGTAATCTTCTTCGCTACCTACTACATCTCCAATTTTGGTGTCATCTGAAAACTTACTAACTATACCTCCTATGCTCATATCCAAATAATTTATATAAATGATGAAAAGTAGTGGACCCAGCACCGATCCTTGTGGCACTCCACTGGGCACAGGGCTCCAGTCTGAAAAACAACCCTCCACACCACCCTCTGTCTTCTACCTTTGAGCCAGTTCTGTATCCAAATGGCTAGTTCTCCCTGAATTCCATGAGGTCTAACCTTGCTAACCAGTGTCCCATGGGGAACCTTGTCGAACACCTTACTGAAGTCCATATAGATCACGTCTACCGATCTGCCCTCATCAATCCTCTTTGTTACTTCTTCAAAAAATGCATGAGACATGATTTCCCACCCACAAAGCCATGTTGACGATCCCTAATCAGACCTTGACTTTCCAAATTCATGTACATCCTGTCCCTCAGGATTCCCTCCAACAACTTGTCCACCACCGAGGTCAGGCTCACCGGTCTATAGTTCCCTGGCTTGTCCTTACTACAATTCTTAAATAGCGACACCACGTTAGCCAACCTCCAGTCTTCCGGCAACTCACCTGTGACGATCGATGGTACAAATATCTCAGCAAGGGGCGCAGCAATCACTGCCCTAGCTTCCCACAGAGTTCTAGGGTATCCCTGATCAGGTCCTGGGGATTTATTCACTTTTATGCGTTTCAGGACGTCCAGCACTTCCTCCTCTGTAATATGGACATTTTGCAAGATGTCTATTTCCCTACATTCTATATCTTCCATGTCCTTCTCCACATTAAACACTGATGCAAAATACTTGTTTAGTATCACCTCCATTTTCTGCAGCTCCACACAAAGGCCGCCTTGCTGATCTTTGAGGGGCCTTATTCTCTCCATAGTTACCCTTTTGTCCTTAATGTATTTGTGAAAACCCTTTGGATTCTCCTTAACACTATTTGCCAAAGCTATCTCATGTCTTTTTGCCCTCCTGATTTCCCTCTTAAGTATATTCCTACTTCCTTTATACTCTTCTCAGGATTCACTCGATCTCTCCTGTCGATACTTTACATATGCTTCCTTCTTTTTCTTAACCAAAACCTCAATTTCTTTCGTCATCCAGAATTCCCTATACCTACCAGCCTTTCCTTTCACCCTAACAGGAATATACTGTCTCTGGACTCTTGTTACTGCGTTTCTGAAGGGTTCCCATTTTCCAGTTGTCCCTTTACCTGCGAATATCTGCCTCCAATCAGCTTTTGAAAGATCTTGCCTAATACCGTCAAAATTAGCCTTCCTCCAATTTAGAACTTCAACTTTTAGATCTGGTCTATCCCTTTCCATCACTATTTTAATACTAACAGAATTATAGTCGCTGGCCCCAAAGTGCTCCCCCACTGACACCTCAGTCACCTGCCCTGCCTTATTTCCCAAGAGTAGGTCCAGTTTTGCACCTTCTCTAGTAGGTACATCCACATACTGAATCAGAAAATTTTCTTGTACACACTTAACAAATTCCTCTCCATCTAAACCCTTAATACAATGGCAGTCCCAGTCTGTTTGGAAAGTTAAAATCCCCGACCATAACCACCCTATTATTCTTACAGATAACTGAGATTTCCTTACAAGTTTGTTTCTCAATTTCCCTCTGGCTATTAGAGGATCTATAATACAATGGGCGGCACGGTGGCACAGTGGTTAGCACTGCTGCCTCACAGCGCCAGAGACCCGGGTTCAATTCCCGCTTCAGGCGACTGACTGTGTGGAGTTTGCACGTTCTCCCCGTGTCTGCGTGGGTTTCCTCCAGGTGTTTTATCCCACAGTCCAAAGATGTGCAGGTCAGGTGAATTGGTCATGCTAAAATTGCCCGTAGTGTTAGGTAAGGGGTAGATGTAGATGTAGGGGTATGGGTGGGTTACGCTTCGGCGGGGCGGTGTGGACTTGTTGGGCCGAAGGGCCTGTTTCCACACTGTAAGTAATCTAATCAATCCCAATAAGGTGATCATCCCTTTCTTATTTCTCAGTTCCACGCAAATAACTTCCCTGGATGTATTTCTGGGAATATCCTCCCTCAGCACAGCTGTAATGCTATCCCTTATCAAAAATGCCGCTCCCCCTCCTCTCTTGCCTCTCTTTCTAGCCTTCCTGTAGCATTTGTATCCTGGAACATTAAGCTGCCAGTACTGTCCATCCCTGAGCCATAATTGCTACGATATCCCAGTCCCATTTTCATAACCATGCCCAGAGTTCATCTGCCTTCCCTGTTAGGCCTCTTGCATTGAAATAATTGCAATTTAATTTATCAGTCCTACCTTGATCTCTGTTTTGTCCTTGCCTGCCCTGACTGTTTGACTCGCTTCTTTTATCAACTGTACCAGTCTCAGATTGATCTCTTTCCTCACTATCTCCCTGGGTCCCACCCCCCCACCCTAATAGTTTAAATCCTCCCGAGCAGCTCTCGCAAATCTCCCTACCAGTATGTTAGTCCCCTTCCAATTCAGGTGCAATCCATCCTTCTTGTACAGGTGACTTCTACCCCAGAGGAGATTCCAATGCCCATAGTGTTCAGGGATGTCTGAGTTAGGTGCACAGGTCAGGGGTAAATGTAGTTTAATAGGTTAGGGGAACGGGTCTGGATGGATTGCTCTTCGGAGGATCCGTGTGGACTTGTTGGGCCTAATGGCCTGTTTCCACACCGTGAGATTCTATTTGATGGGGACAGCGCAGAGAGGTTTACTCTATAACTAATCCTGTCCTGTCCCTGTCCTGGGAGTGTTTGATGGGGACAGTGTAAAGGGAGCTTTACTCTATATCTAACCACCTGTCCTGGGAGGAACCTGGTCTGTGCTTTCTTTGAACTTGGATCTTTAAGTAAGCTAAATTGGGGTACTATGCATACCTTAAACTCGTAGCTTTAACATGGGAATGACTCTGGGAACAATAGGGCTCACGTTATGACATGGGTCATAAGAGGCTGTGTAAATTGGGCCTATACAGTCTAGAGTTTAGAAGAATGAAAGGTGATTGCATTGATACATAAAGATTCTGAAGAGGCTTGATAGAGTTGATGCTGAAGGATTGTTTCTGTTAGTCAGGGTATCCAAAGCATGGGACCAGTGTCATGATATGGTGTTAATCACGAGGAAGACTTTTGTCTTTCAATAGATTGTGAATCTTTGGAATTCTTTGCCCCAGAGAATTGTAGATGCTCAATCATTGAGTAGATTCAGTCTCCCATTTCTTTTGCTTGGGGACTTCTTCCTTCTCATTCAGTGCTCTGAGATGTTCAAGGGAAACACTGTACAAATGAAAATTGCTGATATGTGATGCACAATGTTTTTTAGTCAAAGCTGCTTTAAGGCAATGAACGCACAATTTTTCCAAAACCTAGATGACATAAAGCTAGCAAAAACAACAATCAAGAAGTAAAATGTTTAAAACAAAGTTATAAAACATCGAGCAGAAGTGAAATTTGAAGAAAGGACGGATGAGAGAGACTAGGGAGAATGTGGTGTTCCTTTTTATTTAAAATTATGTTCTTAGCAGTTATATCTTTCTCAACAGGTCAATTACACAGCTATAATACTGAATATTTTGAGTTTCGCAGTGCATGAACTGAAAACTAATAAAATCAGTCTAGGGAAGCAGGGGTCTCCAAAGATTTGCCAGCAGTCTAAAGTTCAATATTTTCTGTTTTTCTTATTATTCATCCATAGAATACAACATTACCAAAATTTATTGATCTTTCTTAATTGGGCAGTTGAGAAGAAACCATAGAAAATAAAGATGAAAAAAAGCATTGTTGTAAATGTTATTTTATTCTTTTTCCAACTCGTACAGATCCCAGAATGTTTTTTTAAGATAAATGTTGGTATAAAGTATGGTCGCAACAGCACATAAAATTGCTTATTCAGTGTCACATTAAGTCTTATCTCACATTATTCCAAATGTGTTGGGCAATTATTGCAAGCTGCACAACTTCTACATTTAAAAAAATTAAAAAAGGAAAATTGAACATATAGAAAGTGAAAATTTAAAAAAAAATCCTTGTTTCATGCAAAAGACTCTTTCAGAAATTATTTACTTCCAAAAAAGAACTTTAAATATTGAACATTTGGATGACAGATGACATTGTTTCAGGTACCTCTTTAAAATCAGTTGCAATCTACCAAGTCCATCCCTCACACTGTCAATGATCGGAGGCTGAAGCAACCTGCTTGCAACCTTGGTGTTATACTTGACCCACAATAAGTTTCCAATGACATATGCATGCCATCAGGAATGATGGCCCTTATGCCCGAAACATCTACTCTCCTGCCCCTTGGACCTGCTGTGCTTTTCCAATGCCTCACTTTTTGACACCACTCAGCTATTAGCCATGCTCACTGACCTACATTGACAGCTGGTCAAGTAACGCCTCGACTTTAATATTCTCATCCCCGTTTTCAAGTTCCCCCATTGCCGTACACCTCATTATTGATGTAATCTTCAGTCCATAACCTTCATATCTCCAAGCCATTTTGCCCCCTCAATCTGATATAGGACTGTGGCGATCTGATTGTGGCCTCAACTCCACTGTCCTACCTGCCACCTCAAAGTCATAGATGTACAGCACAGAAACAGATCTTTTGGTCCAACTCGTCCGTGCCGACCAGATATCCTAAATTAATTTAAGCCCATTTGCCAGCATTTAGCCTACATCCCTCTAAACCCTTCCTATTCATATACCCATCTAGATGCCTTTTAAATGTTGTAATTGTACCAGCCTCCTCCATTTCTTCTGACAGCTCATTCCATACACACACCACCCTCAACGTGAAAAAGTTGCCCCTTTGGTCCCTTTTAAATCTTACTCCTCTCATTCCTAAACCCATGCCCTCTAGTTTTGGACTCACCCCAGGGGAAAGACCTTGTCTATTTACCCTATCCATGACTTTGACTCCCTTTTATACCAAATATCCTTCTAACTCAGGTTTAATGAACAAGCCTTTACTGCTCTGTGTGGAGAATTCCAAAGATAAATTACCTTCTTCAAAAACAAATTTCTTAAATGGGGGACCACTTATTCTGAAACTCTGCTCCATACTAAATTAGTTTTATGCTTGCGACATCTCGCTTGCAAAGACCCCTCAGAATCTCACGTTTCAATAGGATCACCTCTTGTCCTCGAAAGTGTCAATGAATATAGGACCAAACTGCTCAACCTTTTCTCATCCCAAGAATCAACTTAGTGAAGCTTCTGTCAGCAGCTTCCAATGCAAGGGATATTCTTTCTTAAATAAGGAAACAAAAACTGTACAAAAAACTCCAGGTGTAATCTTTTCAGTATCCTGTATAGCTCAAAGTTTGTGAGAAGATTTGTAGCTCGGGTGCTCATTGTTGTGGTTCTGTTTGCCGAGCTGGGAATTTGTGTTGCAGACGTTTTGTTCCCTGTCTAGGTGACATCCTCAGTGCTTGGGAGCCTCCTGTGAAGTGCTTCTGTGATCTTTTCTCTGGCATTTGTAGTGGTTTGAATCTGCTGCTTCCGGTTGTCAGTTCCAGCTGTCCGTTGCAGTGGTCGGTATATTGGGTCCAGGTCGATGTGCTTGTTGATTGAATCAGTGGACGAGTGCCATGCCTCTAGGAATTCCCTGGCTGTTCTCTGTTTGGCTTGTCCTATAATAGTAGTGTTGTCCCAGTCGAATTCATATTGCTTGTCATCTGCATGTGTGGCTACTAAGGATAGCTGGTCGTGTCATTTCATGGCTAGTTGGTGTTCATGGATGCGGATCGTTAGCTGTCTTCCTGTTTGCCCTATGTAGTGTTTTGTGCAGTCCTTGCATGGGATTTTGTACACTACATTGGTTTTTCTCATGCTGGGTATCGGGTCCTTCGTTCTGGTGAGTTGTTGTCTGAGAGTGGCTGTTGGTTTGTCTGCTGTTATGAGTCCTAGTGGTCGTAGTAGTCTGGCTGTCCGTTCAGAAATGTTCTTGATGTATGGTAAAGTGGCTAGTCCTTTGGGTTGTGGCATGTCCTCATTCCGTTGTCTTTCCCTTAGGCCTCTGTTGATAAAATTGCAGGGGGTATCTGTTTTTGGCGAATACATTGTAGAGGTGTTCTTCTTCCTCTTTTTGCAGTTCTGGTGTGCTGCAGTGTGTTGTGGCCCTTGTGAAGTGTCTTGATGCAACTTCTTTTGTGTGTGTTGGGGTGATTGCTTTCGTAGTTCAGGACTTGGTCTGTGTGTGTGGCTTTCCTGTATACCTTTGTGGTGAATTCTCCATTCAGTGTTCTCTGTTGCGTGATGGTACAGAGAACACTGAACGGAGAATTCACCACAAAGATATACGTCTGCAACACAAATTCCCAGCTCAGCGAACAGAACCACAACATCCTATATAGCTGCTACAAGACTTCCTTTCTTTTGTACTCTAAGCCCCTTGCAGTTAAAGCCAATATTCCATTTGCCTTCCTAATTACTTGCTGTACCTGCATACTGACTTTGTGATCCCTGTAGACACCCAAATCTCTTTCACAATATTCTGTAGTTTCTCTCTTTTTAAAACATTATGTTTTTTCTATTCTTTCTACAACAGTTAACCTCAAGTTTACACATATGCTCCTCTATTTCTCACCACTCACCCAACCGATTTACGTCCCTTTGTAGATGTCGTATCCTCGTAACTTGCTTTCCCACCTTTATAGTCAGAAAATCTGACCACACTACCATCCACCCCATCATCCATATGACTATTATCGACTGCAAATATTTGAGATCCAAATCTGTGGTATGTTACAGTTTGGGAATCTGACATGACCCATTTATTCCAAGACCATTTATGTTAGCTAACCAATCTATGCTGATATGTTACCCACAACACCATGAGGTTTGCATTAAGCTTTGATCTTGCATCTTATCAAGTTCCATTTTGAAAGCCAAGCACACTACACAGACTAGTATCCTATTATTTACCCTGTTTGTTACATCTTCTGAGTAATTTATTAAATAGTTTCCCAAGAATGTAGGAAATCTGTCCTATTGGTTTCCAAATAGGACAGCCTAATAAGGTGGCAGAGTGGCGCCTAACAGCCTTGGACGACTGTCTGTGTGGAGTTTGCACATTCTCCCCATGTTTGCATGGGTTTCCTCCCACAATCTCCTTTGAAGCGCAATGGGAAATTTGATTAAAGATGTTACATAAATATAAGCTGCTCAAAAAAACCTGGGAAATTGTGAAATGTTGCAAATGGTCTCAGACCGTCAATATGAAACATTAACTAGATACTTCCAGGTTTGCTGAAGGTTTCTAGACTCCGCTATGATGCGGTTTGCAGTCAAATTGCCTACCAATACTCACCACTCGTCTCACAGACGAAGCCCGCCAATTGGGTTGAGATACCTTCAGGCTTTTTTTGGATTTTATTATAAGATAGTTTCAGAGAAAGGAGGGGTTTAACTTTCGAGTATAACAAATCGAGGTTGATCGATTTATTAGCCCTCTCGGGAATAAGCTGAACCCTTGTTAAGTACCTACATTAATTTCTCCTTCAGCCTTCTCGTACAAACTCCACCTCTCACGTTCAGCGTCGTCAACACCGTTGTATTTGACCTTCCGAACCTGTGATTGGCTGCTGGTTGTGAGGGACAACGTAGGCTAGCTTTGTGATTGGGTTACTTTGTTGGGCTAGTCCTCTACTGATTGGCTCGTATGGATTGTAAAACCCTACTTTTCAGTACTACGTGATTGGATTGAGCCAAGGTTTAATCATTCTCGGACTGGCAGGGAGGGCTAATTACAGCAACAACTAGGTTCAATCTGAACAATAAAACGGTGATTTTCTTCTTTCTTTAATGTCCTGGCAGCCAAAGGTACGAAACTAAATGATAATCAAGTACCGATTCAAAATGAGACAGTTAAAAACCGATGAGTATTAAATAGAACCGGACAAAACTAGAATTCTTGATGCAAAGGAGAATTAAATGCAACTAACACGAGGAATCTGCCTGTTCAAGAGCTTCTGCCCAAAACGTCGATTTTCCTGCTCCTCGGATGCTGCCTGACCCGCTGTGCTTTTCCAGCACCACTCTAATCTAGAATCTGGTTTCCAGTATCTGCAGTCCTCACTTTTGCCTACGAGGAATGCATAGCAGCCTCCTTCTGCAAACTATTGTGACACAGCAGAGAGTAGAACATGCTGGATGAGGAGAAATTGAATGTTGTATCTTTAAGTAAAAATGCTTTGTAAAGTACTTTTACAAAATGTTTATAAATAAACGGTTCACACTTTGAAAGGTCAAATGGCATGGTTACCAAATTTGCTAATAACACAAGGACAGGAAGGAAATTAAGTTGTGAGGAGGACACAAGGTTACAACAAGTAGGTTGAAAAAGTTGCCCCTTAGTGCTAGACCTACTGAGATTTTCCAATAATTTGTTTTTGTATCTGCTGGAGTTTAAAATAAATTACTTGATTGAAACATAGAAGATCTGGAGACATTTTGGCAGGATGTATGTGGAGAGAATGTTTCCTGCCCTCAATTGAAACTAGAGGTTACGGTTTTAAAATCAGGTTGCCCATTTAAAACCAAATGAGACCGTTTTCTCTGTTGGATCATGAATTTTTGGAACCCTTCCTGAAAAAGGTGGTGGTAGCAGAATCATTTAATATTTTTAAGACAGGTGGATAAATTAAGCTATCAGACTGATTCTAGAAGTAATTTGGGAATATTACCTATTATACCTCCACTACTCTAACACTGAACCAACGTTCATTCCTCTTTATTGGAAATGAACAATCCTTGAATCTTACACTTAGAGATACCAGAGCTGAAAATTTGTGATTAGCTGTATTTTTAAGCAAACATTTATGCATTAGGCGAATTTAAAACACTACACAGTTTGGATAATTTAACAGAGCATTCTAGTTGCACTGAAAAGGATTAATGAATGATGGTACAAGTGCAAACTATTAGAAGTTCAACTTAATGAAATTGTTTCATACTTTCTGAATAAAAATATAACAAAACCAACCACAGATGCTCTAATTTTCCAGGTTTTGAAATTGTGCAACTTGAGTCAGACTTACTCCACTTGAATTTACTGAAACTGCTACTTCAGTTTAAACTTAAAACACAAATACTTAACACATCTAAAACAACTTACATGAACAAATCAGAGGACAGTTTTTACAAGCCAGTTTTTGGTGCAATGACTATTCATGCTTTAGCCTGTATGAAGACATCATTGGCAAGGCCTATTGGGAGGTCTTGATTATCATAAAATAGTATGCTAATTAAAAAAAAACAATTTAAAACCCAAAAGGTGCACTAAGCTTCTTAAATATACTTGATACAGGACTTCCAGGGTGATCTTGGTAAATAAAATGCAAAATTTGAACATTTACACATTGCCCTTTCCTCAGGTGCTAAAATTACATGTTGCAGATTATACAGTCTACAACTATGGGCATGAGCACCTAATCTTCTGTAGTGTAGAGTGTGGATGACCTGTTTAACTTCAATATGGATGCTATATGAACAGTTTTGCCCTAATGCAATGTTCACTATGAAGACTGGAGGTTGGCTAACGTGATGCCACTATTTCAGAAGGGTGGTAAGGACAAACCAGGGAACTATAGACCAGTGAGCCTGACCTCCCTGGTGGGCAAGCTGTTGGAGGGAATCCTGAGGGACAGGATGTACATATATTTGGAAAGACAAGGACTGATTAGGGATCGTCAACAAGGTATTGTGTGGGGGAAATCATGTCTCACAAACTTGATAGTTTTTTTGAGGAAGTAACAAAGAGGATTGAGGAGGGCAGAGCTGTAGATGTGATCTAGATGGACTCAGCAAGGTGTTTGAGAAGGTTCCCCATGGGAGACTGGTTAGCAAGGTTAGACCTCACGGAATACAGGGAGACCTAGCCAGTTGGATACAGAACTGGCTCAAAAAGGTAGAAGACAGGATGGTGGTTGAGGGTTGTTTTTCAGACTGGAGGCCTGTGACCAGTGGAGTGCCACAAGGATCAGTGTTGGGTCCTCTACTTTTTGTCATTTATATAAGTGCTTTGGACAGTTTGGTAGTTAGTAAGTTTGGCAGATGACACTAAAATTGGAGATGTAGTGGACAGCGAAGAGCATTATCTCGGATTACAACAGGATCTTGATCAGATGGGCCAAGGGGTAGCAGTTGGAGTTTAATTCAGATAAATGAGGTGTGCATTTTGGGAAAGCAAATCTTATCAGGTCTTATACTCTTAATGGTAAAGTCCTTGGGAGTGTTGCTGAACAGAGACCTTGGAGTGCAGGTTCATAGCTCCTTGAAAGTGGAGTCACAGGTAGATAGGATAGTGAAGGCAGCGTTTGGTATGCTTTCTTTTATTGGTCAGAGTAGAGTACAGGAGTTGGGAGGTCATGTTGCGGCTGTACAGGACATTGGTTAGGCCACTGTTAGAATATTGCGTGCAATTCTGGTCTCCTTCCTATCGGAAAGATGTTATGAAATAAAAAGGGTTCAGAAAAGATTTACTAGGATGTTGCCGGGGTTGGAGGATTTGAGCTATAGGGAGTGGCTGAACAGGCTGGGACTGTTTTCCCTAGAGTGTCAGAGGCTTAGATGTGACCTTATAGAGGTTTATAAAATTATGAGGGGCATGGATAGGGTAAATAGGCAAAGTCTTTTCCCTGGGGTCAGGGAGTTCAGAACTAGAGGGCATAGGTTGAGGGTGAGAAGGGAAAGATATAAAAGGGACTTACGGGGCAACTTTTTCACACACAGGGTGGTACATATATGGAATAAGCTGCCAGAGGAAGTGGTGGGGGCTGCTACAATTGCAACATTTAAAAGGCATTTGGATGGGTATATGAATAGGAAGGGTTTGGAGGGATATGGACCGGGTGCTGGCAGGTGGGACAAGATTGGGTTGGGATATCTGGTCGGCATGGACAGATTGGACTGAAGGGTCTGTTTCCGTGCTGTATATCTCAATGACTCTTTGACAAATCAATAGACAATAGACAATAGATGCAGGAGTAGGCCATTCTGCCCTTCGAGCCTGCACCGCCATTCAATATGATCATGGCTGATCATTCCTAATCAGTATCCTGTTCCAGCCTTATCTCCATACCCCTTGACTCCACTATCTTTAAGAGCTCTATCCAATTCTTTCTTAAATGAATCCAGAGACTGGGCCTCCACTGCCCTCTGGGGCAGAGCATTCCACACAGCCACCACTCTCTGGGTGAAGTAGTTTCTCTTCATCTCTGTCCTAAATGGTCTACCCCGTATTTTTAAGTTGTGTCCTCTGGTTCGGCACTCCCCCATCAACGGAAATATGTTCCCTCCTGCCAGAGTGTCCAGTCCTTTCATAATCCTATACGTTTCAATCAGATCCCCTCTCAGTCTTCTAAACTCAAGGGTATACAAGCCCAGTCGCTTCAGTCTTTCCGTGTAAGGCAATCCTGCCATTCCAGGAATTGACCTCGTGAACCTACGCTGCACTCCCTCAATAGCCAGAATGTCTTTCCTCAAATTTGGAGACCAGAACTGTACACAGTACTCCAGATGTGGTCTCACCAGGGCCCTGTACAGCTGCAGAAGCACCTCTTTGCTTCTATACTCAATCCCTCTTGTTATGAAGGCCAGCATGCTATTAGCCTTCTTCACGACCTGCTGTACTTGCATGCTTGCCTTCATTGACTGGTGGACAAGAACACCCAGATCTCTCGGAACAGCCCCTTTACCTAATTTGATACCATTGAGGTAGTAATCTGCCTTCCTGTTCTTGCCACGAAAGTGGATAACCAGACATTTATTCACATTAAACTGCATCTGCCATGCATCTGCCCACTCACCTAACTTGTCCAGGTCACCCTGTAATCCCCTAACATCCTCATCACATTTCACCCTACCACCTAGCTTTGTGTCATCAGCAAATTTGCTAATGTTATTGCTGATACCATCTTCTATATCATTTACATATATTGTAAAAAGCTGCGGTCCCAGCACGGATCCCTGCGGTACCCCACTGGTCACTGCCTGCCATTTCGAAACGGAGCCGTTAATCACTACCCTTTGTTTCCTATTAACCAACCAATTCTCTATCCAATCTAGTACTTTGCCCCCAATCCCGTACGCCCTAATTTTACTCACTAACCTCTTGTGTGGGACTTTATCAAAAGCTTTCTGAAAGTCCAGGTACACTACATCCACTGGATCTCCCTCGTCCATCTTCAGAGTTACATCCTCAAAAAATTCAAGAAGATTAGTCAAGCATGATTTCCCCTTCATAAATCCATGCTGACTCTGTCCTATCCTGTTACTATTATCCAGATGTGCCGTAATTTCATCCTTTCTAATATACTCCAGTATCTTTCCCACCACTGAGGTCAGACTAACTGGTCTATGATTTCCTGCTTTCTCCCGCCCACCCTTCTTAAAAAGTGGCACAACATTAGCCGCCCTCCAATCCTCAGGAACCGACCCCGATTCTATTGAACTCTGGAAAATAATCACCAGCGCATCCACGATTTCCCGAGCCACCTCCTTCAGTACCCTGGGATGCAGGCCATCAGGTCCCGGAGACTTATCAACCTTCAGACCTAACAGTCTCTCCAACACCAAATCCTGGCAAATATAAACTCCCTTAAGTTCAGGTCCTTCAGCCACTGTTACCTCAGGGAGATTGCTTGTGTCTTCCCCAGTGAACACAGATCTGAGGTACCCATTTAATTCCTCTGCCATTTCTTCGTTCCCAGTAATATATTCCCCTGCTTCTGTCTTCAAGGGCCCAATTTTTGTCCTAACCATTTTTTTGCCTTGGACATACCTAAAAAAGCTTTTACTATCCTCCTTTATATTCTTGGCCAGTTTACCTCCGTACCTCATTTTTTCTCTGCGTATTTCCTTCTTACTAATCCTCTGTTGTTCTTTAAAAGCTTCCCAGTCCTCAGTTTTCCCGCTTATCTTCGCTAAGTTATACTTTTTCTCTTTTAACCTTCTAGGTTTCTTTACTTCCCTCGTCAGCCACGGCCACCCATGTCTCCTCCTGGGATCTTTCTTCCTTTTAGGAATGAACTGATCCTGCATCTTCTGCATTATACACAGAAATATCCGCCATTGTTCCTCCACGGTCTTCCCTGTTAAGGTATTGAACCATTGAACTTTGGCCAGTTGCTCCCTCATAGCTCCATATTTCCCTTTATTCAACTGAAATATTGTCACTTCAGATTGTACCCACTCCCTATCAAATTGCAGATTGAAGCTTATTGTATTATGGTCACTACTTCCCAATGGCTCCTTCACTTCGAGGTCACTGACCAATTCTGGTTCGTTACACAATACCAGATCCAGAATTGCCTTATCCCTGGTCGGCTCCAGCACCAGCTGCTCTAAAAATCCATCTCTGAGGCACTCCACAAAGTCTCTTTCTTGAGGCCCGATACCATCCTGATTCTCCCAGTCTACCTGCATGTTAAAATCCCCCATAACAACTGTAGTAACATCTTTGCGACAAGCCAATTTCAGCTCCTGATTCAACTTACCTCCGACATCCAGACTACTGTTTGGGGGCCTGTAGATGACTCCCATGAGGGTCTTTTTACCCTTAGTGTTTCGAAGCTCTATCCACACTGACTCTACATCCGCCCGCGCAAGGGACTGAATATCCTCCCTTACCACCCCCTCTGCCCGTCAGTCTATCCTTACGATAGCACGTGTAGCCTTGAATATTCATTTCCCAGGCCCTGTCCCCATGAAGCCACGTCTCAGTTATCCCCACAATATCATATCTGCCAATTTCCAAAAGAGCCTCAAGCTCATCCACCTGGTGTCTAATGCTTCGTGCATTCATATATAGAATTTTTAATTTGTTACTGCTCTCACCCTTCCCCTCAACCCTTATTTCACTCAACTTTACAGCATGATGCCTTTTCCAGTTTTCTGCCTCCTTGATACAGTTGTCTTTCTTGACTTCTCTTTTTCTAACTACCCCTTCAATTTCCTTTTTAAACATCCAGCTTGTCCCCTCCCCCCCGCTACTTAGTTTAAATGTAGCGGTGTTGCAGCAGAAAACCTGCCTGCCAGAATGCCGATCCCTGTTCTATTAAGGTGCAAGCCGTCCCTCTTGTAGAATTTATGGTTACCATAAAATATACCCCAGTGATCCAAGAACTTGAAACCTTGCTGCCTGCACCAGTTCCCCAACCACACGTTCAAGTCCATTATCTCCCGGTTTCTGGCCACACTAGCCAGAGGAACTGGAAGCAAACTGGAGATAACCACCTTGGACGTCCTGCTTTTTAGCCTTCTTCCTAGTTCTGCGAAGTCTCGCTGTAGTATGTTCCTCCTCTTCTTCCCGACATCATTTGTCAAAGTGATTATGATTTGATAACTATTAGAGGCAAGGTTGCAGAGTGATCAGGACTCTAAATCAAAAGGACATTTTGGAAAAATAAGCAAATAGTGGTTAGGCAGTGCTGTTAATAAAAGTAAGTATCGGTGCAATAGATCGTGATGTGGTATCAGTCTATAAATAAGGAATAGCAAGGGAAAAAAGTCACAGGTGAGAATCATATATACACCCCAGAGTTGCTTCACTGTAGGACAAAAGGACAATTTAGAAAATAATTGCAGTGTGCAAGGAGGGCACAACAATCATGAGCAATTTTAACCTGTACAAAACTGGACAAATCAGGCGGGCAAGAGTAACTTTAAAGATGAATGTGTAGAGCAGGAACAGGCTATTTTTAAAATATTAGCAACATGCAATGAAGAAAGATTAATCAAGGATCCTCAAAAGGATAGTGATCACAACATGTACAATTTCAATTCAGTTTGAGGGAGACCAACTCCAGTCTCAAACCAGTATTCTCAACATCAATACCTTTTTAAGGCCAAGATGCACAATTCTTGATCAGTCGGAATCAAGGGTTGTGGTAAAGGCAGGAATGTGGATGTTCTACTTCCATTTCTCCAGTTCAACAACTAATCAAGAACATAAATTGTCATGTCAAATCTTAATTAACATTAAAGTTTGAGGGCAAAGTCCCCAGAATAGTGTAAAAGATACCATACAGAATTTGACATCCTGTTTTATGGGTGCATATTATACAGGATATAAATTTCAGATCAGGATTTATTTTGCATAATGAACTGAATAGTTACATTTTCTGATAAATCCATTGAATGGTCACTTAAACACTTGTACTTGCTGATCTCTATTGAATACACACCTCCCTCCACTCATGTGTTAAAATACTCAGCCTCACTTTCCCCTATCCAAAACCTCAAGAACTCTGCATTTTTCCAAATCTGCACTTACGCATTCCAAAGCCCACTGGGCAGTAGTACTTTCAGCCAGCTCGACCAGATGCTCAAAATTCCTTCTGGAAACCCACTACAATTTGCTTCGAAATACTCTGGACCAGGTCTGGTCATTCCCAATAACTACTGGGAAGTATTCTTTAGGGTATTCTGTCCCTTTGACATGGATTTCACTTTATTTGTACTGATCAGACAAATATAGAACTCCTCAAATGCCATACTTACCAGCCTTAGTTCTCTGCTACCATTTCGCACCTAGCCCAACAAGCTTACCATAACTCTTGCTGATTTATAATAGCCCCTCGACCAAAATTTAACATCCTCACCAGTCTACAGATTCCTCAACAGCCCATAGTCACTACTGCTAGAAACTTACTCTCATCCACTCACACACCCTTGTTTCAGACTCCAGTCTAGAGTTAAATTCACTCCATATTCCACCTTTTGTAACAGACTCTCTCAATTCCTCCCAATCCACTTTCTCCACTAAAAGCCTTCCCAAAAACCCATCTCTTTGGGGAAGCTTACCAGTCATATCTTTTAATTCTCCTCCCAACTCTGCAACCTATTCAACGTTTCCTGTGGGCATTTGGAACAATTCCTACACTAAAATGCTGCACAAATGCTAAAGTTTATTGGATTTAATGCAAGGAAGATACAAGACATTAAATAAATGCTGAAAAATCAATTTTTTGATGCCAGGCCTGTTTAATCAAAAGGAGTTGTGGAAGCAGTTATTTCAGATTAAACTAAGTTTTTTTTTAATGTTCTGCATTAGACCAACAGAGCAATAAAAAGCAAAGATTCTGGTCAATCACATTCTAAAATATTTTGAGAAGGAACTTCCAGCCTACAAGTCAAATCTATGCTTTAAAAACTGTCAAAAGTAGTTATGCCCAAGCAATCTCCAGTTGGGAACTGCCAATCATGCTGTCTAAAGGCCACACAAACACCTTCTGGTGTTTTTTTTTGGGGGGGGGAAAAGAGGGGAGAAAAGAAAGAGGGGGAGCAGTAAAGAAAATGAAGTCTGCCATCAATGCATGAATCGATGTGATGCATACTACTGAAAAGATTTGTTACATTTTAAATGTAATCTCATTAAGCACTTTAGACAAAGACTTTTCACATCCGTAAGTCCCATCTCTTGTCTATTTTTGAAAAAAACACACAGCATGTTTAAGTGTTAACAGTTTATTAGAAAGATATTGTAGGCTTAAAAAAAATTCCATTGCATTTGACATAAATTGAGGTTCAGCTTGTACTGAGCAGATTTCACAAAATACATCCTAAAGATAGTGTATTAACATTTTCTTCAAACTTGCATTCATACTCAAGACAGTGCAAATACACTTGGTCGTCTAAATGTACAGCCACTTAAGATCCACAAGCGACAATGTACAGCTTTATCACTCTTCATACTAACAGATGTAGAAGCTCAAGGGTCAACCAATACCATTAACAGTTTTAACCAATTATTAGGGATGAAGTCACTTGGGGAAAAAACCTTAAAACCTCAGCATCCTAACTGCTGCAGAATTAACTAAGGTGACTTTATTGATACTGAAGACATTTCAGTGCTAGGTTTATGGGAATTTCCGACTACAAGGTTTAGTATTAGTCAATACAAACTCCGATCACTATAAATAATTTTTTTTGTTGCAAAGTCCTGGAAAATTGGTATCTGTACATAATGGCAGATTATTGTACTGTACTGGTAAGCAATTTTGTCCAATACTCTGGTATGCATCGACCCCTAGAAAAGCCTTTAAAACAGGTTGAAAGTGGATTGAAAGATGCACCACTGCCCTCAACAGCTATCAACTTATAATTGTTTTGTTAAAAATTAACAGTTTAATGAATGCTTTTCTTCCAATTCCCTGAAGCCTTTTCCCCCAATTCATTTACTCTAGATCTGGCATTTCTGAAAAAAAAAGAGAAAAACAAACCTGAGTAACAGTAAAAGTTTAAATTAAACTAGTCTGTTCTAAAACCAAAGACCAAAATGCAACTTACTCTCATCATCGCTGTCCTGCGACCCATCCTAAAGAGCAAGGAAACAATTTTTAAAGCCATTTACTAAATAGGTTGGTACAGATACATTCATTCAACATTAAAGATGGGCAAGTACCATAATTTAATACAGACACATTATCTCCAGGTATTATGACAAGAGAAACTACAAGAGCAAATATTCTTTCTAATCACACCAACCCCATTGTAAAACATTACTATGGCATTCCACAGCTACACAATCCAAGCTGAAACTTGGATTCGTTGGCTGGGGGGGGAAGAAGGGAAAGAGAGGAGGAAAGAGGAGAGAAGAATTGTAGGATTACCTCACATGCCTTAGTTTA
Organism: Chiloscyllium punctatum; assembly: GCF_047496795.1. Taxonomy (NCBI): domain Eukaryota; kingdom Metazoa; phylum Chordata; class Chondrichthyes; order Orectolobiformes; family Hemiscylliidae; genus Chiloscyllium; species Chiloscyllium punctatum. Next base: position 20,144,480 of record NC_092791.1, on the reverse strand, counting down.
TTTATCAAACTTGCAAGCTACACCAAGTATTTCTTTCAGTCATCACCAGAAACGTTAAGTGAAAATTGCAAACTTAAACTGTTGGGTTGCTGAAGTGCTCACTATAAATTACCCTCAAGACAGTGGAAAATACTAGATCAAGTATGGCTTACTTATGATTCAATTTGAACCACAATCTCTAAGTGTCCAACACCCAAAATGTCATGGCGAGTGTAATGCAGTCATCTTTTCCCTGATTGCCTTTTAAACTTAAACTGGATCTAAGCCTCTAACTATGCGTATACTACACTAAGAACCGCAGCTGTGCATGCGCCTGCCTGGCCTTGTGGCAAGGATAATCTTATGCATCACAAGATTTCCAGGGAATCTACCTCTATCCTAATATCTAAAGCTAGCCATAAGCTCACTACTTGGTTAAGTCACAAAGTCAGTGGAAAGTGCAGTACTGTGTGCTTGGCAAAATAATGCTCAACTGTGAAAACATCCAACACAACTGGACAGTCTTTTGACAAAAAGGCCCTTGTATTTATACAGCACTTTTTTTAAAAAATCAGGAGAGTCACATGAAAATGGCATGGGTAGCAGAAGCTTGATGAAAGTAGAAACAGCAAATTCAAGGAGGGAACAAGAGGACAAACTCTCTGCCAACCAATCAGGCAGCAACACAGGTGACTCAATTTCAAAGATTGGCAAAGACAAAATAAGTGCTCAACAGAACTGCTGAAATAGTATCAAAGTTCTATTGTTCTTGAAGTCAACATCTTTAAATTTCTGCCTTGACCTTGTATCTGAAGAAATTAACATGTCTCTAGTATTACAACATTGAAGAAATTCCGTTTTCTTTTTCTTTAAAAGCACACAAGAACACAAAAGAATAGCATTACGGGAATGTGGACAGGGCAATGTACTCTCAAAACACTACTTATTCCTACTCTAATATGTCCCCTCATGTCATTTTTAAATTCCCCTCCACAACTAGGATGGCCTGGACCACAAACTAGTCTATTATAAATAAAAGAAATAGGACTGGTTTAGTGAGATGTCTATGCCCTCAGAAGCAACGTAGCTATATTAACACATACAATGCACAAAGTTTATAGAAAAGTAACAAACTTTGAATGGCAGTTGAAACAGAGCACTTGAACCCTTGAGAATCCAGTTATAACCTTTACAGTCACTAAATTGTCCCATAAATCAAATTTCCATTTGACAATTACTGCTGAAAATACACAATTCAATAAGCCAGCATCTTCATACTTACATCATCCATTCCATCTACATCTGGGATGTCGCCATCATCATCTCCTCCCATATTGTTCATCATCTAAAAAGAAGTTTTTTTTTGTGTTAAGTTTTTAAAAAAAAAATCTAGTTATTACTTCTATTGCAATATATTGACAATGCACCTTAAAGGGATAAGTTGGGCTGGTGCCGAGCTACAGACAAGGACGACCCAGACCAATTCCTAACCAGTACTGAATTGATCACAACTGGGGCATCATAATTTTTAGGGAATGAGCAAAAAGGGACCGAGGACAACATACAAGGATTTGGTGATCTAATCAAAATGAACATTGATTTGGTTGAGTAGCATTGTCAGTCAAATCTGCCATACCCTTAACAGTCAAACAGCCTACCAGCATTTGGTCTCACATGAGTAGCCATATTGATTAAGGTTGAACAATAGGCAGCCACAGAACCATATTCAACACAATGTTCTTCATCAATGATACCAGTTCTGGTTTTACAAATTTTTAAAATGATCTTATTCATAGTCTTGTTTACTGGTAAAATGTTTGCCTCTCAATATTAGGTTCTCTCCTGTTGACCCCAACAAATTCAAGACATAATTCATATCCAATGCCATTGTGCAATAATTATAGTCTGGAGTTAGTTTGCACACAGAATTTGCGCAAAGTTTACAACTAGCATTACCACATTACTGTATACAAATTTCCCTTTTATGGATTAATGTTACTTGTAATTGCATGCACTGGTGCATTACACACAGAAAGATGAACAAAAAAGGTGGACAGTAGAACCTATACAAAAGGAAGTGAATCATAGAAACAAGTTGGTTTAATATTATACTGGAGTAGACAGTGTGGTGGTGGAAAAGCACAGCAGGTCAGGCAACATACAAGGAGCAGGAGATTTGCCATTTCAAGCATAAGCCCTTCATCAGGGATGGATGATGAAGGGCTTATGGATAATACTGGAGTACAGTTTGTGATTTCCAGAAGTTTGTTTCTTAGGACATCAAGCTCCTTTCTTCAGGTATTCAAATGAGGGCACCTATTTTGCAAAATTCGATAGCTTCAACATTTGACAAGATGTCACGACAATCCCTTTTGATGTTGTGCAAATGGAACAACAAAGCTAACTCCTAATTCCAAAATCACAGGTGCTCCTACCTGTGAGAACTTTTCAAAGCTGGACAAATCTTCTTCTTCTGGATCATCATCCCAATCTCTCCAGTTATTGAAATCCACTTTGAGCCAGTTTAGCTGTACAAAAGTGATCATTGAAAGCAAGTGATATGGTATCATGAAGAACAAATATTGAGATTATAAAAACCAAAACATGGTTAAAATTTGCAATGAAAATAATCTGCAAAGTGCTAGAAATATTCAGTAGGTCTTGTAGTGTCTGTGCAAAAAGAAAAAGTTAAACTGAGTAGAGTAGGAACTATGCCTGTCACTCTAAGTGTTGTCTGATTTGAACAGTTCCTGCACTTTGTTATCAAATGTTAGTGCGGCAATGATCCCAGTTACCTTGGCTTTTTCTTTGGTTAACCGTGGCCATGCTTGACCAGATTCTCCTTTTCGTAAATAGCACAAGACAGATCTGTCTGTCCGCTTGTGTTTTGAATCCTAAGGAATATATTAAGAGAACAATATATACTAGTATTAAATAGATCTGTTCAATTACACTCTATTCCACCAGCTATATCTATTCCAGCAAATTTAAAAACTGATCAGTTAATAGCATTACGTTAATTCTATGCTGAGAGGGAAAACAGGGATGGTGGAGAAGGGTTGCAAGTGAAGGGGGTTAGAAGGAAGGAGATAAAAATAAAACAATCACAATGTGTTTCTAATAATTCAGTCTCAACTAAGTAAAATTCATGCAATGAAACTTATAATTTTTTTTTAAAACACTGGAGATATTTGGGGAATGTTTTTTTAAAAAAAAGTTGGTGCCCTACTATTGTCTTTCTAACAATACAAGAAACAATAGCACTGGCAGAGGTTGGGAATAAGTCTTCCCCTTTTGGCTAAGAAGTGGCCCTAGGATTGGTGGGGGGGGGGGTGGGGATAAGAACACCAAAATATTGTTTTGGCTCATTTATGCTCAAGATCACCAATACTTACACTTGGGTCAATTGCATTATAAAGATTAACTTCATTAAAATGCTTTACGCTCTCCGCTCCTCCAAGGCAGCTGCATGGAAAGAGACAAGCCACACAAAAATGAATTTTAATATCTTGTTGTTGCACACATTACAGATCAGACAGGCAATAGGTTAAAAACATTAACCTGTATTTAGATAGTAAATTTGAACAAACACTAATATTTTATGCTCAGTCCAAAACAATACCTTAAGAGATTTATGAAAGCCCATACAACAGAATATGAAGCAATTTTACAGCAAACAGATGTTGCTTTATACCAAAATATTTTCAAAGCGTCAGGTTTCTTGGCTTGCTTCCGCATTCCCACTGATGCAGCATTGGCTTAGTCTATCATGTTGAAGCCAAACAAGATCAAAGTGCAGCAACCCATCTTACTACAGGACATGTACAGTCCTCATGTCTTAATGTCCTAACACGCGAGTCAACATCAGACCTAAACTACAGCTTGTATTTTCATTGGACAATAGGAATGAGCAGACATAGTGAACGTACGAAAACAAGTTTTAATCCTCTCCTCAGGATTTTTTGTATCCTTGGTGTCAACCTGTTGATTTCCCTCCCAACTAGCAGACCCATCGAGCTAGTACAACCGGCTCTTTGACTGGAAAGGAAAAAAAATGCTGGTGATCAGTGGGTCAGGCAACACCCATGGAAAGAAAGCAAGCTAAAGTCCAGCCTAGAGGACTCTTCAAAGCTGATATGAAAGGTGGGGGTAGTATTTATGCAGTTGTGGGGTGGGGGGTGCATGTGCATGTGCAAAGAGGAGAGCAAAAAGGATGTTGCCAGTTCAGATTAATTGATTGGAATGTGAAAATGGCAGATTAGAGTATCGAGCTGCCAGACTAGAAAGAACAGAGTCCTACTGGGGTGGTAGCTTTGTTAAGTTTTCATGTATTTTCCCCATTAGACTTACCGGTCAGCTTAATTCTTCTGCTTGTATCGACCTGCCCTTTAACTCCCCTATAGTAATATGATGCATGCACTTTACCATTTCTGTCAGAACTGAAAGCTATTGCTGATTAAGTTTTATTCCAGAAAAATGAACAAATTATGCTCTCTGGTGAGGAAACATCTGAACTTTGCATTTGTAAATTTTAAGCATCTGCAGTATTCACCTGGTACAACGTTAACACATGGAATGGACAGTGGCATTGGGCAGTTACTTCAAAGTCCTTTGGCAGGTTTCCCTACCTTAACTAGAGGACATTTAGGTTAACTGCAGTGTTCAGTCAGCGCAGGTTAGGAAGTGAACCTCAAAAGTCTGTACAGTTCAATATCACAACAATGCATTTCCAAACTGAGTCAATATACCTTCATCAGGGAATAATTGAAAGAAACTGCAGATGCTGGAAGTCAGTCAATAGACGTGAAGCTGGAAAAGGACAGGTCAGACAGCATCAGAAGAGCAAAGTGAATGTTTGGGCCAAAACCCTTCATCACACAACTGGGGATGGGGAAGAGTGAGTCCAGAAGTATTGAGGGAAGGATAGATGGGATGTTGATTGGTGAATGCAGGTAGGGAGTTATTGCGATTGGCCTTTGGGAAGGATGGAGCAGAGAGGTAAGCATAAGATGGACAGGTTAGGTCAGGAAAGGGAGGAGGATGGGTGAGGCTGGATATGGAATAAGGCTAGGGATGGAGAGACTTTGAAACTGGCGAAGTCAATACAGAGTCCATTGGGCTGTAAACATCCCAGGTGAAATATCAGGTGTTCCTTGTGTTTCCATTTGGTCTCACTCTGACAATGGAGGCAGCCAAGGACATGTCGCCAGGGGAGTGGGAAGTGGAATTAAAATTAAAATAGATGGCAACTGGAGGGTCAGGTTGGATGGTGTGTGCAGAGCGCAGATGCTCCACGAACCAGTTGCAGAGTCTGCTTTTGGTTTGAATGAGGCCAAGGAAAGAATTCACTTTCAAGCAAGGGTGGAAATAAAGCCAGAGCACATTATTTCAAGTTTTCACTTCCACACTGTCCTGTTCAATCTATATTTAAAAACTTACGAGTTATTTTATTACCACATGTAGATTAAAATAAAACCACTTCCAATAATTTGGACTTCCAGGAAATGAATAGAGGAAAATAACTTGCATTGTTAACTACTTCTATATTATGCTAATGCTGTTGACTCATCCAGGTCTCAAAGGCAACTGCAACATCAAAACCAAACTAAACCTGCCACATTCACCAAGGGTCAGCACAAGAAAAAACTGGAACTGATGGAGAGAAAAATCTTCCCTGTCAAATGGTGGAATGCAGAAGGGAAAATCAATCCAAAAATTGTGACTATTACACAAGTTCTACAAAGGGAAAATCATGAGACACTCTGCACAAATACCTTCCCATTTCATTCTGTCAAAATTAAAATTTAAGTGACTCTCTTCAGAGCTCAACCTATTATCAAAATATATAAACAAATCCTAGGTTTGATTCCCATTTTGTGCTGTTAGCATATCAGAGCCAGGATAGCAGTTGCTACTGCCTTCAGCATGTAGGATTGGGAAAGGTTTGCCAGCTTTTGCGCAAAGATGGTGCTTCACATTCATATGCAGCACTAGGTATATACTGCTATTTAAACTATGCCATTATACTTATGATTATACCTACATTTTCAGGAGCTCACTGCATCAAATCACATGCTGCCACTTTCTTAATATGCACTGCAGTGCACAACAAAGCCAAAAAAAAAGTCTTTCAATAGGCATATTAATTTGAATAAGATACCAGAGGGCTCCAAAGGCCTGTTAAATACCTGAGATCAGGTCAGCAACTTGGTCAGATGAATTAGTGACATTTAAAGAAAATCTGAGAAGTCAAATAATCTACCCATAGTAACAGTTACTCACATCTATAAATATAGTGCGTGCACTGGTTTTAAAGTGAAAACAGTCTAGTTGGCTGAATGGCTGCTTTGCAATGCAAAATGATATCAACAGCATGGGTTCAATTCCCACACCAGCTGGAGGTTACCATGAACAACTCTCCTTCTCAACCTCTTTGCCTGAGGCTTGGTGACCCAGCGAGAGAGCAGCCCTAATGTCTGATAAAACTATGGCAACTTTACAACTGTTTGCAGAGTTAAGAAACTTTTAAAATTAACAATTGGTTGACAAGCATACAATTCAAATGTTAATACTCTTAAGCCTCATGGTTCCAACAGAACTGCATACTCAAAGGCAGAACTATTCTTTCAAAAGCATCATTCATGCTGTAGAAATATTAGCATGATGGTATTAACAATAGTTTCCTGGTCTCATCCTAGGATAATTGGAGGCTAAAAAGGAGGAAAGTCAAGTGAGCAAACAGGAAGATAAGTGTTGACCTGCCGAGAATCACCAGGCTTCTGAAAACAAAATGAAAAAATAGTGACAATACTGTCTGGAGGCCCCGACACCCGCTACTTCAAGATGGTGGAGGACCGTAAATTAGAAAAAAAAATCTGGCAACTTATGATAATTACCCCAACACAGTAGTATACGTATTGGTGTTTAAAGTTTACACTCCATGTAGCTGCACAGAATGCAGAAATTTAATATCAAAAATAAAATTTCCACCTAGAGCACATTAACGTTCCCAAAATTTGGCATTCTACTCTAGTCACTCAAACTCTGGACCAAAATTGAACACAGGTAATATTAAATGAAACAAAATCATACAGTGGACATATTTTTCCTTTGTCTGCATGGCCATTGTGGTAGATGCACAAGCCATGTGAAGTTCCCAAACGATAATTATTCCAGTTTGCAACATTTCAGCCTTTCTCCAAAAGTTGACAAATTTTGTTCAGCAATTCACGTGACAGCTTGCCCTTATGTTATAGCAGTTTGATCATCTAATTTTGCGCTTATTAGAGCAGGTTGCAGATTCAGATTCTCCACCGATTTGCCAGTCTCAAGCTATACCAAGCGATATCCATGTGAATTCAAAGATGAGAAATATTTAAGGGAAATATCTCTAGGCCAGAAACACACATCCTCGGGCAGCCAGTGTAATAGCAGCTCTGGTATGCCCATTTAGCCAAGCAACAGTAGGTAGCAATTGAAAAAACAAAAAAAGAGAGAGGATGACAGAAAGACATGCAAAATACAGTAGTGCTGATCAAATAAGTCTCTTGCGCAGTGCCATGACATTCTTTTACAACGGATAAGCGTAATTCAATTTTTTCATGGGCCATGAGTTTTAACAATTAATGTTCTAAAATGGAAAAGCATATATAAACTGAACTTCAAAATATTGTAAAAATCCAGCACAGATTATACTAATAGTTTCTGGTGACAAATATTCAGGCATACAACATCTTTGCTGAGGTGGTCACTGAAATTTTTAACAAAAATGCTACTTATTTGTGAACAGTGCTAATGAGAAACTATTACCAGACTAACAGCCTAGATTTCTTTTCAAATGCATTTGAAATAAAGTTGTCCCTCAGTTTATGACAGACATTTTGACATAAATGGGATTGAATATCTACTACGTACCTGAATGTAAACTTCTCTTTTTCAAAATTTATTTCAACATCCTTACTGTCTTCTACACAAAATTCAACAAAGACGTAGTCTCTTCGGTCATACCACTTTGCAGAAGCTGGCTGCCTAAAAGTATTATGGAGTGAAAACAATCACAAGGTTTGTGTGGAAAAAGACTGCAAGTTCTCAAAGCCACATGCAAAAAAAGTATTTACATTCCAACAGAGTGACTTCAGTACAATTCAGTCTCTGGGTTCTGCTGCTGCTAATAAAACAAAATTTGAAAGTAGCCAGGGTATCCAAATTTTGGACCAAAAAGACAGGGCAAGAAAAAAAAAAGTGCAGAGCAAATGAACAGCCACTGACATGGCCGCATAGCCAACGGGTTCATCATGGAGCAATCTCAACAAAGATGTTTGATTTGTTGATAATTCTATAAGTGGCCTTTGGACCAAGCTGCAAGAACAATTGAACTGATGGGGAGATCCAGCATCTGTTTCAAGAGGTCATGGATTCAAGCATCTATGTTGAGATCATCCCACAATGCACTTCCTCTGGCTATGCAATTAGCTTCAATTAAAATTAAAGCAATTTGTAATATCTTCCAATTATTACATGAAAAACAAAATATCTTGAAGCAGTTAGCTCTGAGGCATGCAATCCCTACATGACTGATAAGCAGGGTGAGCATTTTTAACCACCCAAGTTATTTTTGCCATTTTTAGGCATCTTAAATAGATTCTTTGGAAAAAATAATTAAAGGAAAACCATTTGAATGGGGTGTGAATCTCTATGGGCATATGCATCAAAATGCCAGAGATCCTCTGAGATAAGCAATCAGAACCAGAGATCTAAATGCAATTTCACAACCCATTGCAAATACCCTACAGAATTTAAACATACCACTTAAGTATAAAGCGAATTCTCTTTAGCTTGTATATAGCACCTAGGCTTCATGCCCATGAGTGATATACCAAAATCCCTCAAATCAAAAGCAGGATTGCATAAAAGCAAAATAAAATTGTCACATATGGGGCAATGCAAGACAGAACAGTATTACCATTATCTTTAACTTAACCCGAAGAACCCAACCATTACTACAACTTTGGTGCTACAAGTGGCAAATCAAATGATATGGGAGATAACTTAAGTGGAACATTACATTCCATACGGGAAAACTATGGAAGATTAAGCACAATTTTCCAGGCTCAGTTCCACCAGAATCCTTCCTCCCCCCCCCCCCCCCCCCACCCCAAAACACACTTTCCCGAGTGGGACAAGTGGCAGTGTTTCAGCCTAGGTAACAAATAGCCTGGGGTTCTGCTGGTCAACTATCCTGATTTTCCTTGCACCAATGCTTAGCACAAAAATATATCAAACTACCTTGAGATGGTTACAGCACAAAACTAATATGCCCTAACTAGTAATCTAAAATTTCTCAGTTGCTAGTCTGAAGTGCAGCTGTGATATTAAACTAATACAGATGTTAAGCCAAGGCTGATTAGAATTCTCCCACTTCCCAACGCTGGTTCAGTATTTAACACTAACCCTTGTTTTCCTTAGGAATAACAGAACTGTCCTCAAAAACCATCTGCAATACAAAGTTCAACAACCAAGTCACAGGGCTAATGTTCTCCCTTAGTTATGGAATGCATATATCACAGAAGGTTAAACATCTGCATGAAACTACAAGGTGTTACAGGAATTGAAAGGTCCACACCATTGTTAACAGCTAACCCAAGAATGCAACGTTTTAAAAAAGGTTTTGTGATTTACACATGAAAGAAGTGAAACTATCACTGTATTCTAACAGATGAAAGGCTTAACAGAATCAATTTTTCAATGTATAATTTCAGTTACATTACACTGTAAATTGAGCCCTCCACTATCACCTGATGAAGGAGCGTCACTCTGAAAGTTAATGTGCTTCCAATTAAACCTGTTGGACTATAACCTGGTGTTGTGTGATTTTTAAACATTGTACACCCCAGTCCAACACCGGCATCTCCAAACCACAGCATTTGACTGGAATTTTTACATTATTTAACAATTGGGGTGACATTAGAAGAGGAAGAGCACCAAAAAAGGTATGAGATAACCTCTAGAATATTTGTTTCTCTCAGATTCACCCTTACCAATTCAAAATCTGAACATTTACATTTCTAACATATTTCATATTTGGAAGCTTCCTCAATGGCCACATTCAGAAGCACCAAGTCTCTACACTTGATCACTGTCCAATGATGAACAAATATACAGTACAAACCATCTACATAAACAGATATCTTTTGCAATGAAGTACATTTGCAACAAAATCAACATCAAGCTGAATGGGCTGTGCCACACCTTTAAGCTCACTTGTGAACAACGGCCACCTAGATGATCAAATGTCACCCACTAATACACTGGGGTATACAATTCCACTGATATATTCAGAATACACTTCAGCGAAATTAATGGCTTTTAGAAAAAAGGAATTAGACAACAAATTTGATAAGTCAACTTTTATTTTTTGGAAAACTATTAGAAACATCCTAATGGCACTGTGGGCCTACTTCAACTACACTGACTACGGTGGATCCAAGAAAGCAGTTCACCACCTTCAAGGTGAATCAGGGATGGGTAATTGCTGAATTAGTCAGCACCACTCAGCCTATGAATGAAGAGAGAGAAAAAAAAATCAAAGGAACATAGAACAACCAGACTGCAGAGGATTTGGTCTACCAGTGTCCACAACAGGCAACTACTCAACTTCAGCATCTTCCATATTCACAAAACCTATATTAATTCAGGACTATCAATCCAAAAATGTAGTTTAGCACATCCATAGTGCCAATGTAGTGTGGTAGCATGTAAGCATGTGACATAACAGAATTACAAATCTATATCCAAATTATTTGTCTTTTGTACATAGTCTTGTACTGTTCATTAGCACATTTTTATTGAAAGCACAAAAGTGCGGGCGTGTACCTCAAACCAATTCTCATTTTACAGAGACTGTCAGGCCTTATTGACAGACAGGAAAGGACAGTGTACTGCTGGAGTTTGGTGAGAGTCTCAAGTGGTAGGTTTTAAGGAATAGTTAAGTTTAACAGGCAACTTCAAAGTCTAGTGGTTCTATAAAACTAGCAACTAAAGGTTTTCTTTGAATTGGGTGAAGTTTGAATTGCAACTTTAAACCAAGAGTTTACAGGCTTTCAGCTGAAGCCAATTAATTAGACAACTGGTTTAATGCTGTTTCGAAAGGCTTTAAAATAGGGGCTATAAAAGGAGAGCACTTTCAGTGCTTGCAGTAGAGTGCAGTTAGAATTTGGTACAACTAGGAGAAAAAAGGAGGATGATCACTTATTCTTTAAAGTATGTGGAAATTGGAATTTTTAGCTTAGAGCACTGGGGGTCAAAACAAGTCAAAGCTTCTGATTGGGTCAGTAGAGATGGTGATTACTTACTATTACTGCTTTTTTGTGGTTCATAAGTTCTGTATTAATAAAAGGGAAGAAAAGGTCCTAAAGTAACTTTTTTGATTGGATTAAATTTTTTAAGAAACAGATGTAGTCATTCTAGGAGAGCTCAGTCATGGTTTGCCCCTCTGGCTCGATGGAAAGAGAGCTATGTTTCCAGTGTCAGCATGTTTGCAGGAGCGATCTCAAACTGAACATAGAGAGAAGTGGTCACACTACAGGCAGAAAAAGAATGGGCGACCAGGCATAGTAAGAGGATGAGACCGGTAGTTCAAGAATCCCTAATGCTTTGGAGACTGTTCAAGGAATGGGGTCTCTGAAAAGCCACAACAGCCAAATTTGTTGTACCACGGTTGCCATGCTGCACCGAGGGAAGTTGAAAGTGCAAGTAGAATACTTGAGGGATTTAATAAGTGTTTGTGTGGCTGCAAGTGGAGCTCCAGGGTGGTATGCTCCCTCTAGTTTTGGTGTCACGATACCTTGGAACAGTTACACGACCTGGAGGGGGGAGGGTAACAAGCCAGCGCTTGTGGTACACATTACTACTGATGCCACAGGCTTTTCAAAAGGTCCTAAAAGGGAGCTAGGAAGTAAGTTTGAAAAATAGGACCTCAAAAGATATTAACAAATACAAATCAGAAGACCACAAGCTTCAAATTTCTGGAACATTGGACTGGCTCTAGGGGGTGTGGACCAGTGTAATGAACTAGTTACACTGGGCAGGATCAGTGCATATTCTGGGATGAACATTTGCTAGTATGGTTGGGACATTTAGTTTAAACTAGAATGACAAGGGGATGGGAACCTAAGCAAGGTGACGAGGGAGAGAAATTAGGCTAGTAAATTGCAAAAGTAGACAGGTTAATTCGGGGCAATTTTTTAAAAAAACACTGACCTGGAGTAGAAAGGTATTTCTAAAGACTGAGCTTTATGCACAAAGCATTCAATAAAGTACGTAAACTGATGACACCAATAGTTTATGGCCAATGAAATTTATATCCATTTGAGGGGTTCAAGACCAAAACTGGGAACACTGACATTCCACCTTTCAGAACGACAAGGTGGTGGGGCATCACTTGAGGACAGTTGCCAGACCAAGATTTGACTTAGTCCATTTGAATGGAGACTTAGGTCTACTGTTTGGGTATCTAACAATAATCAATGTAGGAAATAAAAGGTGCATCTAAAAGCTACAAGTTATGGTGACTTTAATCATCATTGGATTAAAGTTCAAAAGAATAGCTGGGACTGCATTAAGGATAGCTTCCTAGGGAAATGTCATCAAATCAACCAGACCAGTCATCTTTTACCTGGTAATGGTAATTAGACTTTGTAAGTGATGTTTTGCCTTAAAAGTAGTGATCAAAACATGATAGAATGTAATGCTCAATAGAGAAACTTGGATTGGAAACAACTGCAACTGATAAAGGGAATTACAATGAAATGGGGATAGAGTTGGCTAAAGTGGACAGTTTTTTTTTAAAAACAAGAAAGAGAAGCAAGCAGTGGTGAACCGAGAATTCGTGACTCAGTAGAAATATCCCAGGATGGAGGGAAATTGAATGGAATAAACAAACCATGGCTGGATAGTCAAGGACAGGATAAAAGTTCAAGAAAAAAAAAATCAAGAGTCAGTGATAGCCTTGAAGACTAAGATAAATGCAGGATCCAAAAGGATGACTAAAGAGAAATAAACAATGGCAAATTAAAAGACTATAACTGACAAGACTATATATAGTTAAGATGGCAAACTGTTCATTCACCCCTTAGAAAATGGATCAGGGAGATAATTTTTTGATTCTGGCAGTTTTCCCATCCATCAGCATCTTCAACATGACCTCCTATTCAAAAAGGAGGCAGACAAAAACGCATGTGACCTAACATCTATTGTTGCTAATAAAGTAATAGCAGCACACTAAGGGGGAAATCTAATCAAGCAGTTAGCATTTCTTTAAAAGAGAAACTGGTGTCTGACTTATTAGCAATGAAGTCCCAGAGTGGGCAGAAACTACAAGATGTTCCTATTTAGACTTTCAGAAGGTGTTAACAACATACCTCTCAAAAGGTTAAGTCCTGAGAGTCCATGGTGCTGGAGGTAGTATATTGGTAGAGAGAATTGTCTGACAGATGGCAACTGGGATAAAGGATTCTTCCAGGTTAGTAACCTGGAGTGTAGACTGCAACTGTTCCATTTAATATGATATGGAGGAAGCAAGCAAAATGCATGAGCCAAACTTCCAAATACAGGCAGAAAGGTGAAAGAGGGATACAGGTCACAAACAATGACCGGGTTAAGCAGGCAACTGGTATGAGGTATAGTGGAAAAATGTGAAGCTGTTCTTGGAACGAAGAACAAAAAAGGGACTTGAGCATGAAACATGCAGGCACAGCAAGTCTGTCAGGAAGGCTAATGGAATGTTGATCCTTATTTCAAAGGGACTGGAATAAGAGTAGGGAAGTCTTAATGCAACTGTACAAATGTTGATACACACTTGGAGTAGAGGGGTCCCCTTGAGGAAAGATGATTCATTGGAGGTACTCCAGAGAATATTCGTTAGGTTCATCCTCAATCTGGACAGATAGTCTTTGAGCAAAGATTAATAAGGTTGGGAGTCCACTCTGGAATTCTGAAAGGTGGTCCCATTGCAAGAGTATTCTTAAGGGCTAAATGTAAAGATCTTCCCATCAGTCTGGGAAGAGGGCACAGTCTCAGGATAAGTGTTCATTTATGGTGAAAATATTGAAAGACCTGTCTCATCCCACCTTCCATAAGATACTCAGGCTGAGACACTCTTCATGTGACTTTCTTTAACAGGATCCATAAATGCATATTGTCTCAATTCAGAAGGTACGATATGAACCAGGCATTAGGTTTTTTTAAGACTGTCACTGCTAAGACAACAGCACTAAAACCCAGTCTTGCCAATCTGAAACTAGTTGATGTAAATTTCAATTTAATTCTTTTTATCCAAGCTTAAAGTTAGATGTATGGGCCACAGGATAGATCCAGCCATATTTTCTGGCATCATTAAAGCCCCTTGTCTACCTAAAATAAGTCAGAGCAGGTGAATATTACACCAAGAATGCTAAAGGATGGGAACAGTTACTTTAACATTTGAAGAGCACATCTTTAGGGAGCCATGGATCTGGTGAGTATGGTTAAAAAAAAATAGACGCTTACTCAAAAGTTATCCAGAACCAGACAAAGCCAGCACAGTGAATAAGTTATGCTTAAACTTTGTTTAATTCTTTGAACTGAAGGGTTTACTATGGTCATAGATTGGCGCATGCCCCAATCAGGTCAGAGATAAAACCCAGTCATGGCTTAAATGGAAAAACTGGAGTCAAGAGCACTTGAGCAAGTTAAAGAATTCTTACAAATTCTTGTAGAATAATGGCATGTTGTCTGCAAACTGAAATGGCACTTATTGTGGGTGCAGTTATTAGACAATTAGTGCCTTGATACATTTAGTACAAGATTATATATTTCATAACGAGGCCACACTTCAATGGCCGCAAACAGTAGGGGAATAAAGGGATCTGGGACAAATCACTTACAAGGTAACTGATTAAAGCCACTTAAAATCCAAGCACTAGGTCAATTTCTAGTGAAAATAATTGAAAGTAGAAATTGGTTAGACTCCACATGGAATAAGACTAAGACTATCAAGATAATAGACAGTGCCAAACTAGATTCAAAGACCAAGAGGAAAATAACCAACCACAGTGAAGCCAGAACAGTCATGCAACCTCTTGAGCTCATGACCAAAGTAGTATGGATTAGTGGTCCAACCCCATCCAATTTCACTTGCAGCAAGTCAATGAGAATTATACATTTCACTGCTTTTGTGCAAGAAATTTGTTGGAATTTTTGCATGTTAAATTACTAATACATAGCAGAAGTATGTTCATGTAACAGAACACAAAATATTAGCCAAAAACTTAATGACTCATGTCATCCATGCTCATTAGTTCATGCAGCACATATGGGAGCCAGGCTGGCTGTGATGTCACAGATGGACAGTTTCTGGCCTGTTATGTACTAGGTTTGCCATGTTGCATATAATTTTGCTTGCAGTTTAGAGCAGCATACTATCATTTGGAAGACTCTTCAAATCAAGCCTTAAAGAATCACTGATCAAGATTGAGATGAACTAGTTTAAATAAAAATTAAACATGTTGCCACTTATGGGGTAGTCCAAAATATTCTATGCACAGTACTCTAGGTCAGGGTTGCATTCCTGAAAATCTTGCCTTTTAAACAAATTCCCTCATCTGTCAAAACTAGAATTAAATGTTTGTAGGAATTGAATTAAACATTCTTTGAACTTGAAGACAGTACCACCTGTAACTTGTGGCCATATTCCTACATTTTTAAATAAAGCAACTTAATGTTTGTTTAACACTCTGGAGCTCATAAGTCTTCAGATCTGCTGCTCATTAGGTTCCAGGCTAGCTGCTGGGGCCTTCCTTTATCCTGCCTACACTGACTAGTGCCTAGCAGTGCCTTTTTAGGATGCCGATTTGCTGGCCATCACCACTCCTAGGCCCACTTGTGCTACAGGAGGCTGCTTTTTCTCAGCCACTCCACCACTCTGTTAATGATTACCATAGCTCGATTGGTTGAGGTCTGGTGGATTGAGTGTTCCTCAAAAGATCTCAGGCAGAGCAAAGGGTCACAAGTCTTGACACTCCCACCTTCAGACAAGTGAGGGAAAGGACACCAATCAGAAGGTATTGCAATAACTTAAAACAATCCAACTAATCAATGCTCCAATCTTTAGGTTAAGACAAAATGCTGAAAGGGGAACTGTCAAGTGCAAACTTTCTATGGGACAAGAGGAGAAGAGAATGGGTACACCAGTAGATCTAGGTGCAGTACAAATATAGAGAAGCCTGATTTGAGCATATGACCTGCCATATTTTACTGATTTAAAATTGTAGCTTTTCTCTACCTTCAGAAGGTAAACTTTGCCAGATGTGTTAAAACTAGAAATCCTTCAGTCTCTTGGCTAGGGGAAAGTGATTTATACTAGAGAGAGTGCTTTAAAGCTCATGTACTAGTCAAATTGATTTAAAAGCGTACAAAGTTTTGCGCACGAGACAATGGGTTTAGAATCACAATAGAAGGTATTAAAATCTCATCATCAAAACTTTGCTACATCATTGATGGAAAGCAATTTTAGAATCAGCACAAATACAGTATCAGAACAGACAGCACACTAACTACAGATCTAATATCTCACTGTACTTACACCACAACCTAGTCCAGAACTAAATCCCAACAATTCAGATTTTGGGGACACTTACTTCCACTTAAAATGCCACTGCATATTTAGAATGGTGTAATACTACTTTTATTAGGGCAGCATTTGAATAGGCTAGAATGATAGCCTAACACCATAGCATCAACCAACAGTTACATCACACCTCAAGCAGCAACATATTTAAGAAATGCAGATGCTGGAAAAAATTTCCAAAAGGTACTGCTGATTTAATGTTGCACCCAGTGACCCTCAGAGCTGGTCCTCACTTAGCACCCCACCAGCATGCACATCTGAAAATTACCAGCTGTTGCCACCACCAGCCACATTCCCTTCCCTTGTCAGTCTTCCACAGGGACTATTCCTCTAGGACACTGGGTCCATCCCCCTCCGCTCCCAACACCTTCCCATGCAATCACAGGTCTAACAGTTGCCCATTTACTTGCTCTCTCTAAGACCCCAGAATACCTTCCAGTTGAAGCAGTGATTTATCTGCACTATTCCATCTAGTCTACTATACTCACTGTTCAATAATTCCCTACATTCAAGATGAAAAACAGACCAGGCAACCACTGAGGAACCAAACTTCTGATTGCCCGCCACTTGTGTTCCCTGGTCAGCCAGCACATGTCTTTTGGTTCTGCAAGCTGAAAGACTACCACTTAATTTTCCAGTTGGAAACCCTGCAGCCTTCTAAGCAACTGCTGTTCTCTCTCTCTGGGTTCCATCTCTACCTAGTGTATTAACACACACCTCCCTAGCTAATACAGCAAGTTCTGAAAGAGGCTCACTTTTCATTTCACAAGCAGACATGACTGCTCCAGAGCTAGCTAACTACTATAGACAGTCACAATGCAGGAAATGCAGCAGCTAATTTGCGCACAGTAATATGTCAAGTTGAGATTGGTTTACTGGTTGACACTAGATGACTACTTTGAAATACCACTTACATCCATTGTCCCAGTTTCCAAACGTTATTCAAATACTTTAGTGCCAGGTGAGTGTGAAACAGTGGCTTCTACCTTATCATCCTCTTGAACAAACAGAGCTTGAAACTGATTACTGTAGGAAAGATTTGCACCCTGCAATTCAAATACGAAGACCCATTCAGTCTTCAAATGTGGTAGTGCCAAAGACTTAAGTGGGGACACCTTTTGGAAATTTGTAGCCAAGTTTGATTTCGTAGAATATATACCAGATACTATGCTTCTAGCAGTAAAAGTTGAGGCACTGATACTTTTGTCATCAAGAACACAGTATTTCACACTAAGCATGTTTAGGCTCTACAAGGCAGGAAAGAAACAAGTTATTTTCAGGGAGATCAAAATGCAAAACTTGGATTACAGCAAGATTACCACTTTGGGATTAAAGTTAACCTATAGCTGACCCACTTAAACTGTCAAAGTACGTACTACTACTGTTCATAAGGCTGAGTCAAAGTTTTTCCATCTGAACAAACTGTTTAATAAACTGAATCAGCTCAACTCTGGCCATATTGGAAAGTGCATATGATACAAAGAACTGAAAATTAAAAGTAAATGGCCATTTTTGACAGCCAGCAACATGCACAGTAGCAGCAAAATAGACAATTTTAAAACCTAAAATCCACAAAGGAAACAAAAAATGGCTCGAGAAGTTTTAAAGTCTGCTTTGTGAATGTGTTTCTTAAAAATGCACAAGTGGTTGATGCAACTACACTATCAAGATTAAAATACAAGTAAATCCATTAATCTAAGGCTGAAACCTCCACTGTTCCAGCTTCAAACATCCAAACTACCATCTTTTTACATTAAAACTGGAGAAATGAATCGTTGACTCATGGATTTGATCAAGGGCTGTGCTGAGGCCTCAGTAACATATCTAATCCCAGAACCAAAATGGCAAACTGTTCACTACCACCATAACTTCTCAACTGAAACTGATCATTATCAAAGACAACTGAAAAGGAACCCCCAAGAACTTAAGATTGCATTGATCCCCAAAAGTGCTGTTAATAAATGAGCCCTACAAAATAATGCCAGCAATTTCTTGGAACAAATTCCAGAACTTTCACATGCCATATGCTGTCATTTTATTCTCTTTCACATTAGTAAAATGTCTGTATTATTTACTAGAGGTGACACCAACATTCCAAGATACAATCTGATAGTTCACAAGTACGGAACAGAACTCTCCTTATGGCACTGCACCAATCAACCCACATTTCCAAAATTGAAATGGGCAAGGTGGTACAAACTTTCCAACTGAAGTTTTCCATGTCACCTACAGAAAATACTCAGCCTGCTCCACAAGCCTTGCTTAATTGTACTCTTGCCTCTCTTCCTTCTCTCATTATATGTCAGAAAGAAAAACAATTTGCAATCTAAGTCTGTTCACAAGTCACATAGGCAATAATCTCCTCAGCATCTTTTGAACATATCAAATCTGTAATCTTGATCGTACGCTCGTTCCCAAGTCCAAAGTATCACTACTTCCATTGTATATTATCAGCTTCCTTATCCTTGAGCTGACAAGACATTATCTTCAACACCCCATCTCTAATGCAAACTAAGCTAACCATCCATCCTCACTCATGCTGGGGTATAAGCTTAATCATTAGATTTCCCAGACCTTTTGTTTGAGAGAGAAACCAGTGTAAACCATCTAGTCATTAACATTAAAGAATTTTCTTTAAGGGCAATACAGTGGCTCAGCAGTTAGCACTGCTGCCTCATAGCACCAGGGTCACAGGTTTGATTCCAGCCTCAGACAACTGTGTGGAGTATGCACATTCTCCCATGTTTCTGTGGGTTTCTTCCAGGTGCTCAGGTTTCCTCCCACAATCCAAAGATGTGGTCAGGTGAATTGGCCATGCTAAAATTGCCCATAGTGTTAGGTGCATCAGTCATAGGGAAACTGGTCTGGTTGGGTTACTCTTCAAAGGGTTGGTGTGGACTGGTTGGGCTGAAGGGCCTGTTTCCACACTAGGGAATCTAATTTATCTAGGCAAAAGTAGCCTAGCTGGGATCAACCACACCTGCAACAAATACCTTGGACAAAGACCTTGGAGTGCATGTTCATAGTTTATTGAAAGTGGAGTCTCTGATACAAAGGATAGCGAAGGCAGCATTTAATAGGCTTCCCTTTATTGGAGAAGAGCATAGAGTCTAGGGTTTGGGAGGTCATGTTATGGTTGTACGGGACATTGGTTAACAGTTTTGGAATATTGTGCACAAATCTAGTCTTCCTCTGATAGGAAGACTTGTGAAACTTAAAGATCTCTCAATATTTACAAATATTGAAGGCCAGGAGCTCTAGGGAGAGCCTGAATAGGCTTAGGCTGTTTTCCCTGGAGTAGAGGCGGAGGCTCTACTTTAGAGGCTTAATCATGGAGGGTGTGGATAGGGTATATAGACAAGGCCTTTCCCCGGATTGAGTGTCCAGAATTAGAAGGCAGGGCAGGAGGAGAAGAGTGGAGGAAGGGATCTAAGGGGCAACTTTTTCTCAAAGGGTGCTGCATGTATGGAATGTGCTGTCAGGAAGTGGAGGAGGCTGGTACAGTTACAACATTTCATAAAAGGCACCTGGATAGGTATATGGATAGGTATATGAATAGGAAGGGTTTAGAGGGATATGGGCCAAGTGCTGGAAAATGGGACTGGATTAATTTAGGATCTGATTGGCATGGACCAAAGGGTCTGCTTCCATGCTGTACACCTGACGAAATGTTAAGCCATTAAGGTTTCAATCTGCCCATCTTTTAAAAGGATACTCCATGTTATTGAACAGTCCACATATAAGAGCTCTAAAATTTTTCCCTTCAACTCAATTTTGATTTAGTCTCCTCCCCCTCCACCTAACTCCCTCCCATACCTTTGGTTTGCATTACCCTTAACAGGCTCAACTGGAAACACCGACTTACAGGTGGTGGTCCACATGAAAAACTGAGCATTTTTGGACATAGAGGAATATTCTTAGGGAATATGGGGCATAGTGGTAATATCACTAGGCGAGCAGCCCAAAACTCGAATGTTCAGGGACATTGATTCAAATCCCACATGGCAAAAAATTTTTAATCTGGAGCAAAGGATTTTTTGCATTGAGTTTCACTTGCAGCACAATGAGAAACAAGAATTGCAACAACCTAGTTAAGTGGTCAAGGAAAAGATGTCTGACCAAGCTTCTTAGCTGAAAATGCTTTTCATAAAATTCCATATCAAAAGGCCATTTAAACTCAAAGATATGGCATTCATGGGAAAGAAACTAGATCAAAGGTAAACAGTAATGAACACTTGTGAATTTAAATCATGGGTTGGGGATACAGAGCTTGGTGCTATGACCATATCCACTTACAGGCCAGATTAATGAGTCAAACTTAATGCAACGTGGTCAGATACAATTGCAAATAAAAAAAATATTTGAACTGCAGAAAAAAAATAAGCAAACAAAATAGCTGTACACCTACAAGTACAAAGTGCTGAATATACTCCATAATTGGTTAAATAGCAGAGGAAGCCAGAAGTCTTAGACTATGCTGAGCACGTAAAGCCAATGCAGAGCAGTAAATTACAGCAACTACAATGCTGAATTTGTAGCTAAAACAATTGATTAAATGCAAGATGAAGCATAGATCTCAGACAACTGCAACATTTTGATTCTTCTATTTAAAACATTACAGTATTGAAGCAGGAGGTTAACCTCTGTCATAACCACTTCCCCATGAAGTTACCAAATATTAGTTAGGAATGCACCTCTAAATTTACTAAATTAAAGTCAACCAGCAGCATCCTAGGTCCTTGGCTTTGCAAAACAATTTCCATCATTCTTTTCCTAATCTGACCATCTGAAATAAAGCATAACTATGCAAGACCCACAGTGCTCAAAACATTATACCTTAAGTTTAGCACTGAACAATTTGTTCTGTGATTGGTCAAATCATCATGTTTGACTATTAATCCAGACACCCAAGTTCAAATCCCACCATAATAGATGGTGAGTTGAATCTAGTGGAAGATCTGAAACTGAAGTTTGAATGATGTTAGTGAAACTGCTATCAATTGTCAGAAAAACCTATGGTTCACTAATGCTTTTCAGGAAAGAATTTTGCTGTTCTTACCTGGTCTAGCCTACATGCAACTCCAGACCCACAACAATGTGGGTGACTCAACTGCCTTCTGGACAATTAGGAATATGTAATAAGTGCTAGCCTAGCCAGCGACACTGCCACAATGAATAAAAAAACCCCGATAATCTTCCTATGGTCATGTCACTAGGCTGGCAAACAGACTACAAAGCCAAAGAAACAAAATAAGCAGTACATCAAGCTGGAAGATATTACAACTGCGCACATTCCTCTCCCCACTGTTGAAGAACAATTATGGACTGGAGAACCTCCCACAGCCCATACACGTTATGTCCATGGGCTCATTTAGACCATCATTCACAATGCACCTTCTGCAAAGCCCAGAGAGGGACATACGACCAAGTATCCAGTTATTGGAAACAAGACATTTGAGCACTGATGCTGTGCAGACAAAAGTTCAGGTTGCTTGTCTTAGCATTAGTAATTGGATTTATGAAGAAATATGAAAGACATCTCAACCCACTAAAAAAAAAAGCAGTGATCTTTTGAGTTATGCAAAATTGTTTAATTTATTAAAAATAATTAGTCACAAATTAGATCTATTCCCAAGTTAAACTTAAAATGTTCTGCCAGATGTATCTTTAATACTGAAAGTAATTTTACTAGAGATCAGAACCATCTTTTAATAATTCATTTTTTGAAGGAGTCAAATGATTGTGTGTATACACCTCAATTTGATTAGTTCCAAGTTTTATACCATCTGTCACCCATCACTGGTATTTTAGCCAAAGAGGAACTTGGTATACCATCCTTTTCACAACTGAAAAAGTATCCGAAACAGTAATTCAGACTCTTGATCAGGTCTGTGCCTGCTTTCATTAAGATTTCTGTTCTTCACAGAAGATCATGCTGAAGCTATGTCCATGTCCCCTCCCCAGAGTAACTAATCCCAAATAAAGTACCCACTTCCCAATCAGCAACATTCCAGTTTAGCTTTTCTGTATCCTCAGCAAGGTCCGGATTATTCCCAATGTATATTTCAAATTGTGCCTCCACTGACAGGGTGAATAACTTTAAAAATATGCTCCTCTTGCAATAAATAGAAAAAAAATCAGACTGCTTGGTACCCTGGGTTACAAACACGCTCGCAGCAACATTTACTGGTTCAAATCATCTGCAAACGGATAGAATACGTAGCGTCATACAAGTCTTCCGTGAAGCATAAAACACTTGTGGTCCACCGAAGTTTCTGGATTTTCTCGTACTGTGCGCACAAGGCCTGTCAAGAGGGAAAAACTCAAGCATGCACATTTCCAGAATCGAAGTAAGGGACACTCTGAAAGCCGCAGTAAAAAAAACACGACGAAGACAGAAAAAAAAATCGTGTGCGCAGTGAAGAATGCATTGGACGAGGAAAAGCTTGCGAGTCTGCGCTAAATGGCGGCTCCTCCAACATTGCGCAACCAGCCTAACTTCTCCACACCTCCCATTGAATCATGTCACCATATGAAAAGATCGCCAGCAAAACAAAAATGCACTTTAGTAGCAGTAAGTAATAGTAAAGAAAATCGCTGAAGATTTAAAAACAAACGCCGACAAAATTAGTGATAGTTTAGAATGCCTGTGCGTGTGCCCGCGTGCGCGCGCGCGGGAGAGAAATTTCTAGAAACCGCAGTTCCTTCAAATCGTTTCGGAATCCGGCGCCTCGTTCGGTGCTGTTGGTTCACTCGGTAAAAGATCAGGTGAGAAGAATGAATAAAACACATATACATGTTTCTTTATCGTAAAAAGCTGCCTAATTCAACGATAAAAACTGAATTAATTGCGCTGGGACGTGACAGTCCCGCAAGTCTGCCGTGCGTTTCCACTCACGTGTAAGCAAGTCGAGAGCGGGTTTTTTAATGCGACTCAAAAAAGGGGCTTTTCAATCACCCCCAGCCAAAAATAAAACAATCAAACGACCGCAAAATTATTTTGGACATTGAGAATCTAACAGCAAATCTATTAAACCCACTACAGTCCGCAAATGCAGACATAACCCCCCCCCACCCCAGATTGGGTTTGAATAAATTCGCCAGCACGCTCAAACAGATTTGCATACTTTGGATACCAAAGGGGGAAAAATATATAAAATCGTTGTAGCCTCAACTTCAATTTTAATCCAGTATGAGGAATTCCCCTCCCTTCCTCCCCATTGGATTCAAGGTTTTTTTTAAAAAACACTGCAGCGGCCTAGGCTAGCGAAAAAGCGCCTTAACTCCCACCGCCTGGCCCAGTATCCCACATCGCATGGGCACGGTAGATAAAAGTGCCACTGGCTGTCGAACAAAGTCGTTCGAGTCGATTTTTAAACTATCACTTACATGGCTGCTGTGTGGTTCAACCTGTACTCAGTTGTCGGGAGCTCACCAGACTAAACAGCGTCCAAAGAACCGCGTTCTGGCTTTTTTTTTCCCCTTTTGCCCTCCTCTCCACCTCGCCCAGACAAAGTGACGCAGCACACGCCACTCGCTATGGTTACGACGTGAATCGTGCGTCCATGTGTCGCGGTGATTGGTCGCCTGCGACGCCAAGGCTCGGCCGGAGGTCCCTCCTCCTCACTCGAAGCTGTCAATTAAGTTCGCGCGTGCCTATTTATAAGGTTGTTCGCGCTTTTAGGATCCAAGGTAATGAGTCAGGATAAATTGTTTACAGCGAGATCGGTTCACTTCTGGCACATGTTTTGCATATTAATTGAAAACGCCGTTACCATGTTTCAGCGTCCAGCAATTCATAAGATAACAGCGTCCATTTTAGCCTAACTCCCGAATTTAAGTCACAATCTGAACTGACTCCACACTTCAGTACAGCACGAAGGGGCTGACCTTTAAAACTCCATACCATTATTTGATCTGCGAATTTTCCATCCAGCAGTCACCAATTTCACTGATCTGATCAGCGTATTTCATGTTCTGGAATCTTGCTCTGCTCAAAATCGCTGTTTCTATATTGTACAGAATGGACATTGTACTTCCAAGTGACTTTATAGTATGTAAAGTGTAATTTTTGTTGTAAATTTTCTTATGAACAAGTTGCTTAACGTGTATAAGTCTGGATTTTTTTGTTTTGTGTGTGACGATACCTCATATTTGATCAATCATTCTGATTATGCAACTTTCCACGCCAAATCTGCTAAGTCTCCCTTTTTTCCCAACGAGAATCTCCACACAGTTTGACAACGAGGGTCTGCAGTATGTGATCTATTTCATGCAATTCTGCGTTTCATGCAAAACGTAGTCCATCAGTGTCACTCCAAAGTCCTCGATACTTATCACTTTAAGCCACATGCTTAAAATCAACTTGCTATCATTCACACATCTGTCCTCAGCATCCTTCACTGCTACATTCCAGTTAAGCTCAACACAAGTTTAAGGAATAGGACTTCATGTTCTGATTGGGCACTTTGTACTCTTCTGGACTCAACATAGTTCAACAATTTCAGACCATTTTAAGTGTCCACTTTAATTTTTTTGCTGTATGTTGATTTGAATCTTGTTTTTTGTGTTTTTGCCTTCAGACAGGCCTGTTCATTATTCTGCCATTCACACTCCAGACAAATTCTCTAACACTTTTCAACAACCTTTACCAGTCTATCTGCATTTTTTTCCATGACGTTTGAGATGCAATTCCTCTCACCATCTATCTATACAAGATTGTCTCTTTTGTTCTCCTTTCTCCGCCCATAAGACCATAAAATGTAGGAAAAATAGATCATTCATCCCATTGAAACCGCTCCACTCTTCAATGAGATCATGACTGATCTGATAAATCCTCAACTCCACTTTCCTGCCTTTTCCCTAAAATCCTTGATTCCCTCTTATTGATTAAAAAAGTCTATCTCAGCATTGAATATACTTAATGACCTGGCCTCGACAATTCTTTAGTCAAGAATTCCACAAATTCACTACCCTTAGAAAATAAATTCCTCCTCATGTGTCTTAAATGTGTGATCCCTTATTCTGAGATATGCACTCTGGTCCTAGACTCTCCCACTTTCTACATCTACTCTGTCAAGTCTCCCAAGAACCTTGTATGTTTCAAGGTTGCCTCTCATTCTACTCAATCCCAAAGAGTACAGGCTCAACCCCAAATAAGACAGTCCTTCCATATCTGGGGTCAAGCTAGTGAACCTTCTCTGGACTGCCTCCAATGCCAGTCCATCTATCCTGACATAACAGGCTCAAAACTTCAATTTTCAAGTTGTGGTCTGACTAGTACCTCATACAGTTTTAACAAAACCTCCTAACCTTTATGCTCTATTCCCTTTGAAATAAAGGCCAGAATTCCATTTGCCTTCCCCATTACCCACTGCTAGGTTTTTGTGATTCATGCTTGGGGATACCTAAGTCCTTCTGTAGGTTTCTGCAATCTCTCTCCCTTTAAAGTGTTCAGCTCCTGTATTCTTCCTGCTAAAATGGATAACCTCATAATTCCCCACATTTTACTCCATCTCCCAAGTTGTTTGCCCACTTGTTTAACCTGCCTATAGCCCTCTGCAGATTGTCATCCTCACCACGTCTTCCCACGTATATTTGTGTCTTCTGCAAATGTGGCAATATTACATTCACTTCCATCATCTCATGATTATATATTTTAAATAATTGTGACCCAGCACTGATTCCTATGACACTCCAATAGTTACTGGTTGCCATCTTGAAAATGCCCCCCTTCTCCCAACTTTCTCTCTTCTATTAGTTAGCTGATGCTCTATCCATGTTAATATACTGCTTTTAACACCATGATCTTCTCTTATTACTTAGCCTAATATGTAGTGCCTTATCAAATATCTGAAAATCCAAATCTACTGTATTACATACACTGCCTTCCCTTTTATCTATCATATTTGTTACCTTCTCAAATAATCCTAGTAAATGTCAGGTATTATTTCCTCTTTGTGAAGCAATGTTGACTCTGCTTGATCATATGATGTAATTTCTAAATACTCTGCTGTTACATCAGAATATCCTAGTGTGCATCCTATTAGGTCCAGGGGACTTAAGATATGTACCTAAGATACAAGAGCAGAATTAGGCTTTTCCTCACCCCTATTTTCCTGCCTTCTCCCCATAAACCATTATCAATTAAACATCTGTCTAACTCCTCCTTAAATTTACTCACTGTCCTAGCATCCACTGTACTTTGGGGTAGCAAATTCTACACATTCACAATGCTTTGGGAGTAGTTTTTCCTCAATACTGTTTTAAATTTGCTACCCCTCATCCTAAGAGTCAAAGGGTTCTGATTCTATGGAACTCTCTACTCCAGAAGGTTGTGCATGCTCCATTGTTTGATATATTTAGGCCTGGGATAGTTTGGGACTGTTTAAATAAAAATGTTTAAAATAATTCCCTGGCCTGCATCTTCAACAATTTATGCACAAACTGTATATCCCCAAGTCTCCCTGTTTCTGCACTTGTCTGAGAATTGTATCCTTTATATTGTCTGTTCTCATTTTCCCTACCAAGATCTATCAATTCTCTCAGATCTGATTGACCTTTCCAGAGGACTGGTTTGTTGACTGCCTTTAATTCCCTGGATCAGAAGGTAACATTTGACAGGGTGAATTTTTTTTTTCAGGATTATGTACTTTACAGTTCAGGATCCATTTTGCCACCAGTGTTCTTTATGGAGAAAGTGAAGACTGTAGATGCTGGAGATCGGAGTTAAAAAGTGTGGCGCTGGAAAAGCACAGCAGATCAGGCAACATCCGAAGAGCTGGAGAGTCAATGTTTTGGGCATAAGCCCTTCATCAGGAATGATTCCTGATGAAGGGCTTATGCCTGAAACGTCAATTCTACTACTCCACGGATGTTGCCTGACCTGCAGTGCTTTTCCAGCACCACACTTTTTGAGTGTTCTATATGCTGACCAAGTGCATGAACATCTCTTTTGACTATTCCTTATACAGTTGGACAGAAGTGTGTCAGGGATGACTGTTGTTGGGTACAATTGTAGGAAATGTGTGTGGAACCTTTTACTCGAGTAATCATTGCCAAGATGTTTGCTTAAGAGTGCAATTCTGCAAAAGTTGAGCCCTGGTTATAAACCAACTGCTAGTCCCAAGTATTCTTATCTTCGAATTTGTCATTATAGATCCAGAGGAAATCCAAACTTTCATTTATATATTGTCTTATAGAACTAAGGAAAACCTAGTTGCAAAATATTTGTAAATATAGTTACTGATATTGGAAATGTGGTAGCCAATTACAGCAACCTCCCACAAACTATATAATAATGACCATGTGTTTTAGTGATGTTGATTGACAGTTAAATATTGGCCAGGTCGCCGAAAATACATCCCTGGCTCTTTTCCAGAATGCTGTTATGGGAGCTTCCACACCCACCATGAGTTAACATGGAAAGTGTATAACAAAAAGCGAGACGCTTTTAAACCTTACTGTGTAAATCTTTGGCAGAATTTCAAACGTCGGCGTAAAAGACTGCAAAGTTTCATGCAGAATAGTGGTAGGTATTTGTTGAACAAATATTAAAATGAAGATTATTTCCGTAGCGTGCAACACATTTTCTGCTAAATTTAGTGCAAGTAAAATGGCGTCACTGTAGCTCCACCTATGGCTAGTCAACATTTTCTATTGGACAATTCTGCTCCGATGTGACCACAGTGCAAGGTCACGCTTGTTTGAACTGCCAGAGTGTGACTTCAGCTTGTTCAATAATTTGAAAGTCAGCGGTAGCAACGCGTGGGGGTTAACGCTATTGACAGTCTTCAGTATCTTTTTTTTAAAAAAGCTCGGTTTGGAGTTTTTTTTTAAAAGAATCACCTTTCAGACAGCGTGGAGTGATTAACCTGCATGTGGGACTGGGGATGAACATCGCATCGGGAAGGAAGCCTCAGGGTAGATCCTTAACAGATTTAGAATTCTTCACTTCTTTACAACTGCATTTTATAGATCCATAGAACATGACAGTGCAGTACAGGCCCTTGGGCCCTCGGATGTTGCGCCGACCTGTGGAACCCATCTGAAGCCCATTTTACCTACACTATTACATTTTCATTCATATGCCTGTCCAATGCCTATTTAAATGCCCTTAATGTTGGTGAATCTACTACTGTTGCAGACAGTGCAACAACACTACTCTGAATAAATAAATTCTCTGTTTTGGACTTGACTCTTTGCATGTAACGTCAAGAATTTTAATAAAATGTACTGGTTAGCTCGTTAATACTAATAATAGTAGAAAAAAAGTGGCGGTCATCGTTACCATCAAACAAATCACAAGCACGCAATATCTAATGATGAAAACAGAACGCTGAAAATAACAGATATGGAGAGAAATAGTTAACATTTCCAGATCTTCGACCAGACTATTCGCAGTGTTGTGTACTTATTTCAAAATGCTAGCATCCCTAGTTTTAAAAAAAAAATTATATGATACTCAACTACCTGACGTTTAAATCGTTTCATTGGTCTGGTATGCTTTACTGACTAAAAAGTGTGGTGCTGGAAAAGCACAGCAGGCCAGGCAGCATCCAAGCATCAAGAGAAATGACGTTTCGGGCATAAACTCTTCATCAGGTTAGGTGACTTCTAAAAGTTATTGGGCATAACACGAGCACAGCTTATATGCTATTTTGTTCGTTGTGAAAACTTTTAGGCAATATGAGCTATTAAAATATGATTGCATTGTTCAGTACCAATCACAACTCCTAGATACTGCAGCTAGACAGGATCCGGCTTGGGCCAAGTAAGATTTGCATCGCATACATCACATTTTCAACACAGACTCTAATCATCTGCCCCATACCTTCACAGTCTAACATCAAGCACAGAACTAAAACAATCGCTAGGATGGCTTTCCGAGGGAAAAGTCTTGCTCGATTAACATTCTTGACTTTTTGAGGTGGTAACAGAGGCGGTAACAGAGGCAAATATTAAACGGAGAAAATAACTGAGTTAAACTTAGATATTACCTCCAAGTTAAAAATCACAACACCAGTTCATAGCCCAATAGGTTTATTTGAAAGTACTAACTTTCAGATCACTGCTCCTTCACCAGGTAGCTAGTAATAATCAAGACCGACAGCGAGCTTTCTTCCTCCTATAAAAAGGAAGAGAGGTCACAGTGAACACAGGCCCTTTACAGAACACGGCAAAATGCTGGGGAACCAGCAAATGGTGGAGGAGCTGAATAAATGTCTTGTATCAGTCTCAACCATAGAATTCCAAAAATATTAAATAATCAAAGGGCAAAAGGAGGAGGGGAAATAAATCCAATAACTACCACTAGAGAAAAGTGCTAGGGAAAGTAATGGGGCTAAAGGCTGTTAAATCTTCTGGACCTGTTGCGTAGAAGCACTGGTAATCTTCCAGGAAGTCCTGCAGGATTGAAAAGCTGCCACTGAAACCTTTATTTGTCGAAGTCAGAAAGCAGGCAACAACTGTCCTGTTAACTTTAGAAATACATAATATCAAGCAGTCAGCATGGCTTTTCTCATAGAATCCCTACAGTATGGAAACAGGCCATTTGGCCCAACAAGTCCACATAAACCCTCTGAAGAGCAACCCAGAGGCCCATTCCCTTACTCTATTGCTCTACATTTACCCCTGACAAATGCACCTAACCTACACATCCCTGAACACTATTGGCAATTCAGCATGGATCATTTCCAGGTTCACAATTATTGACATTACATTAATGACTTGCTTGACTAAAATAAAATGTACTACCACCAAGTATATTCACCCTGCACCAAACCTTGGTTGGACCATACTTAAGCATTCTGTATGAAGTCCTAATCACCATGCTATAAAAAAGAGCTTAAGCACTGGAAAACACCAGAAATGCATGGGCAGACACATCAAGAAAGGATTGACAGGCTAAGTTGGGGGGGGGGGGGGGGGGGGAAGAGAAGAGGAACTGAATAAATAACCTGTTAAAATTATTAAAGGCATTGATAGAAATGTTTCATTAAAATGAACAGCATAACTCTACCCAAAATACAGTCACAATTTGGAACTCATTACCACAGGAGGTGGTTGAAGTGAATAGTATGGATGCATTTTAGGAGGAAGCAAGGTGGACATTTGGGGAAAAACAGAATACAGGGTTGCAATGGGAAATTTAAATAATGAAGGATGGAAGGAGGCTCAAGAGGCATAAGAACATGAGCTGGCTGAGCCATGTGGTCTGTTGCTATGCTGTGAATTCTATGTATCCCATCAACTTCCTAGGATTTACCCTTGACCATAAACTAAACTGCAGCAGCCATATGAATAATCAAACAGCAGAATTAGATAAGAAGATTGAGGATGGAGGCAAGTAACTTAACTGACTCCCTAAAGTTTGTCCATTTATAAGACGCGTCAGGAGTGTGATGGAGCTCCAACACTACTGAATAACTCAACACCATGTAACATTTACTCCCTCCAAGGCACAGCAGCACTGTGTACAAAAGATGTAGGGCAGAAACTTGCCAAAGGTCCTTCAACAGCACCCTCTAAACATTCAACTTCAATGACCAAGGCACGGGAACACCACCACCTGCAAATTCCAGTGTTACAAAGACACTTCATATTTAATATTGTTTTGTGAATTTTGAAAAATTGCACAAAAATAATTTTAAATGTTGCAGAAATTGCTGTAATGATTAAGAAGTTGCTGAAAGGTCTCTGTGAACATTGAGAATTAAAAAAAAAGTTAATCACATAACTACTGTGGCTGTGGACCCCTGGTTTGAAATGTGACTGGCTTGGGGAGGTGCTCGTTTTATCTTCTTTCAATTGGAAGCAGGCAGGATTGAGAATTTTGGTTAACAATAGTGACACCAGCAGTGCAGGTTCAATGCCCTCAATGGCTGAGTTTATCACAAAGTTCCTGCCTTCTCCACCTCATCCCTCACCTGAGGCATGGTGACCCTCAGGTTAAACTTAGCACCAGTCATCTCTAACAAGAGTGCAGCCCCCTGGGACTATGATGACTTGACCTTCAGTTGGAGGATAAAAATAAAGAACAGGCCGAGCTGTAAGA
Organism: Chiloscyllium punctatum; assembly: GCF_047496795.1. Lineage (NCBI taxonomy): Eukaryota > Metazoa > Chordata > Chondrichthyes > Orectolobiformes > Hemiscylliidae > Chiloscyllium > Chiloscyllium punctatum. The sequence continues at coordinate 20,112,783 of NC_092791.1, read as the reverse complement.
AGCTGCTCAGCCGATAGCTAATTTCTGAAAACACTTGTTTAGTTCAGGATGAAACCTTTTTGTTCCTTTGAAAAAGCAAACGAAAAAATATCTCCTGAGTAAACCACATTTGCAAGATTTCAGAGATAAACTGTGCACAATTAGCAACATGACCTCACCAGCCAGAACATAAATGGATTCAAACAAACATTTTATGCTCTATCCTTTTGCATGAAAATAATAAACTATTGGTCAGTGTATTTTCATTCAGAAAACTCATCCCTGCAGAAAAATATTTTTTCTCTTCTGAAGACAGTGTGTGCATGTTTGAGGGATTGAGAGATAAGCTTTTACAATTTCTAAATTACAGTGTATGTAAACCAGTTATTGCATCTTTATTCAATAAGCTGTGTTTTAATAAACCGATAAACTATTCATTAAGAAACCTGGTTGATAGATCTTGTTTAAAACCTGATGAGATTGACTTTTTGTTGTGACCGATGGCATATTGGGACTTGAGTGATGGTGCACTCCCCACTAGGTTGGCTTGGAACTTGATCACCACTGCCAGTGTAAATCCCATTAGAAACCTGGAACTTCCTCCCAAACAGCACTGTGCATTCAACAATGGTGCATGGGCTACAACAGCTCAAGAGGTCTCATGACAATCCTCTCAAAGACAATTCAGCATGGGTAATCAATGCAGTTGTGCCAACATTGCTCTCATACCAAGAACTAAATACAAAAGTGAAAACACTCCTACCACCATCTGAATGGACCTCTGGGGTACAGTTTTCTAGACAGGTGGCAGCCATTGAACAGCTGAGCAGAAATGGGGACATTGCTGAAACCTGGGAAGATAGTTCTTATGCTGGCCAGACATTCGGCACAAAGGTGTTATCGTAAAGAGCAATGATGGGATCTCTGACAGACCTTACAATCTCTCTCTTGTTGCTAGTATAGACCCATGCAAGGTCACTGCCAAAAAATGGCAAGGTGGCAGCCAAGTCCTTTGTTAAAGTAAAAAACTACAACCACCTAATGCCAACCAGATATTCTGTTGGCATTTCCCTGGATAAGGAAGTTTTTCAGGGATCCTGTTTTGAAGTGTGATGCCAGGCAAGAAGCTAAAGTAAAATTTGAAGACAGCTTAAAAAAAAACTCTGCAGTTTTCATAGCTCAGCTCGGTAGTATCCTCACCAGACTCCAGCAGGTCACTGGATAGTTGGCAAAAGCCAAAACCTTGGTTCCAATACATGGAGGAAAACTGTAGCAACTTGACCTTGACATTAGTGGATATCAATGAATCCAGTACTGAAAGTTAAATTGTGACAATTCTTCATATTCTCTACATACAATTATCAAATCCAGGGAAAACTAGCTCCAACAAGGAAACGTTCATATCTTTACAACTGATATTTTGTTTTTCTGTATTTTAAACCTTGTGCAATGTCATTTTGCATCAGTTTTACCAGGACCTTGTAAGTCATGAATTGAGACAAATAGTTCTCTCCCCCCAACTGCAATGCTGTTCCATAAAGGAGACACCATGGTCAATTCCTGATCAGAGCTGGATCAAACAATGAGTAAGTGAATGTTGTAGTTAACTTCTACTGTCAATCTTTGGAAAATTAAGAGATTACCAGGCTGTCAACAACGTCTGGTGACCTAATTACATAAAACATTGAGCTTGAACAGTATTAAAAAAAATGGGTAGGCCATTCAATTTCTCATGCCTTTCTACTAGTTATACTTGTTCAACAACCCAATACAAAATACTCATCTTTGCCCCCGTATCCCTGAATGAGTCATTAAAAATTCAGATTTAAAATTAAACTGAATTAGTATTGTCTTTATGAAGACATGGTTTAAGATTTCTACCACCTTTGTGTGTCGAAGTACACATAATTGAGGTGTAGCTCAAAATTTTAGAATATTCCCCCAGTTAGCAAATGTTGAGATGTATACCTCAGATTGAGGTCCTGGATGTAGGTTTGCTCACTGAGCTGGAAGTTTCGTTTTCGGACATTGTTCATGATGCTACCTAGTATGGTGATGCAATCTGAGCTACAAATCTTCTAAAAACTCGCTAACACCTATGGGCGCGATATGCTAAAACTGGCCTGAAAATGGGAACCATTGCCATCTGACAAAGCGCCACCCACGAACAGCTGTACTTCCTGCACAAATGCCTAAAGAAACAAGTACTATTTAAATGTCTTAAATACATACCTCCCTTTAACACCCCACTAGCCAAAAGAATAGCAGAGCAAAACGGCTGCAGAGTACTTAGAGAAATGATTTATGATGTCCATAACAGACTTCGTAAACACAACCGGGAAATTTCGCACCAAAAATCTTTACTCACTAATGCAACAGACCATGAATGGACAGACAGTACAACCAAACCATAGACATTAGACAGCGACAAACGCAGAAAATGAAAAACCAACTAGACCTGCAGAAAAAAACTAGACAAACTTACACAAAATAACAAAAGAGAGGCATGGATTAAAAAAAATCGTATCTGACCGACCCTTAACAGACACTGAAAAGCCATCTTAAGAGAATTAAATCAAAACTTCCAGGATGCCTGCAAGAAATATTTCTTAGCAGTATTAGAAACAATACTGAAAGATAACCAACTCACGGAAGAGTTGGCACAGCACGGTGGCTCAGTGGTTAGCACTGCTGCCTCACAACACCAGGGTCCCAGGTTTGATTCCAGCTTTGGGTGAATGGGTGGAGTTTGCACATTCTCCATGTGTCTGCGTGGGTTTCCTCTGGGTGCTCCAGTTTCTTCCCACAGTCCAAAAATGTGCAGATCAGGTGAATTGGCCATGCTAAATTGCCCATAGTGTTAGGTACATTAGTCAGAGGAAATGGGTTTGGGTGGGTTACTCTTCGGAGGGTCGGTGTGGACTTGTTGGGCCGAAGGGCCTGTTTCCACATTAAGTAATTTAATCTAAAAAAAGAAACCCAGTAAACCATCAGACAGTTGCACCAACATTAAGCAGGAAAAAGGAAGAAAACACACTCAATACACAAGGAAAGCAAGCACTAGAAAGACAAAAAAAAATCAAAATCATTGTTATCCTATCTGCAGACAAAGAACGCTTGACAGTCATTTTAAATCAAAGAGACTACATTGAGAAAGCGAATACACTACTTGCAAATACCAACACTTACCAACAGATCTGACCCCACAACTAAAGAACTGAATCACAGCCCTACTCAAAAAAAAACTTCAGAAATTTGGAGAAATAAATAAGACTGACTTCCAAAAAGTGAGACCAGACGGATCCAACACACAATGCTTCTATGGATGACCCAGAATTCACAAAGCAGGAGCCCACCTCAGACCCATGGTCTTGCTACCTGGAATACAACAGACTGGCCAAGGAGCTACACCAAAGACTAAAACACTTAGAAGACTCAAGCCTCTCCATCCAAGAACCCCTGAAGACCAAAGACACCAAAGAAAGAAGAGGATGAAATAATTGTCTCCTATGATGTAACAGCCCTGTTCACATCCATCAACATCAACCTGGCCAAAGAAACACTGACGACACTATTAGAAGAACCAAAGACACATACACCAAACATACCAACTTTATCAGCAAGGACAATATAGTCATGCTAGTGGACCGATGCCTTACCACCCACTTCAGCTTCAATAACAAAACTTAGACAAACCAATGGAACATCCATGCGATCTCCAATATCTGGGTTCTTAGCAGAGGCAGTAATATAATGTAGAGACTCGAACAAACAGCTCTGCCAACCATCCAATCCAAACTTTGGATCTGCTACGTGGATGACACCTTTGTCATCACTAAACAAAAGGAATTAGAGGAAACCTTCAAGGCAATCAATACTACTTACTGGCATAAAATTCCCCAAAGACGAGGAATATAATAACAAACTGCCGAGATGTTGCAGTAAAGCGGACGGCCAATGGGGAACTTCAAACCAGCGTCTACAGGAAAACACCACATACTGACCAAATACTGAACTACAGAAGCAATCATCTCAACATCCACAAATGAAGCTGCATTAGAACATTTCAATGATCCACCATACACTGCAGCACAGAGGAACTACTAGGAGCAGAGGAAAATCACCTATATAGTGTATTCAAAATGACCAGGTAACCAATGAACACAGTCTGCTGATTTCCCAGCAACAAACACAAACAAGCAGACAAAATGCGTCCAGAAACCATAGCCACTCTGCCCTACATCAAAGCCATCTCAGAAATGACTGCCAGACTACTCAGACCTTCTGGCATCATGGTAGCCCACAAACCCACCAACACACTAAAACAGCAGCTAATGAACTTGAAAGACCCTATACAGACAACAAGTAAAACTAATGTCATTTACAAAAACACCATACAAGGACTGTAACAAACTACATTGGACAAACAGGCAGAAAACTAGCCACCAGGATACATGAACATCAACTAGCCACAAAACGACATGACCCTCTCTCACTAGTATCCTTACATACAGATAAGGAAGGACACCACTTCAACTGGGACAACACATCCATCCCAGGACAAGCCAAATAGAGACACGGACGAGAATTCCTGGAAGCATGGCATTCCAACCGGAACTCTATCAACAACCACATTGACTTGGATCCCATTTACCACCCCCTGAGAAAAGGAGCAGGAAGTGACATCACCAACCCAAGGAAACCTAAACACAAATAAAAAGCAGGCCATGCCATCAGTGCTTCATCCAGAGGCTCACTGAAGTTACCTAATCTGGTGAAGAAACCTCTGAAAACAAACCTTCCAGCTCAGCGAGCAAAGCTGCATCCAGATATTCCCCCAGTCCTAGGCTCCCCATCCAGCAAATACACCATGTGCATAATTTCATAGATTAAACCCTTGGAGTTCAGGTAACATTGTTAAAATTTTTGCTGCCTGCTCCCTCCAAAATAATTATATCCTGGGCATCATACCAGACAATGTTCACAGTACTCCAGTTATGGTCTAACCGAGCTTTGTATCTCAATCAACTTGCTTGTATTTTAAGAGACCACATTCTTCTTTTTGGGCTATAAACTGAAATGGAACTTAGGACCACTATTACTGAAACACCAGTAGAGTTTTGCAACTTGAAAATTATGTGCCTCACATTTTGAGCTGCGCAGTACAATGTTGCTTTTTGATCCAGTGAAGGGGAGAACAGGACCAATTGACGGAGAGACTTTTGAGTTAGGAAGTTCTGCCTGACAGCAGCCCTCTGACTGGTTGAGCTGCAGAAATGTTAAAAGCTGCAAGCCTCAGGGAATCAGTGCAAAACATCCTGAACCTGTGAACTAAAACAATTCATCTTCCCCTTTGGCGTGGAAAAGGCAGAAAATCAAGCAAGCTTAAAAAGAAATCTGAGGTTCACCTGATCAACAAATTAAAGAACAACCATTACCTTACAGATAACAGCATGCCATCAGTGCTTAGACTAAAATGAAAAAAAAAACACTCACCACTGAAATCTGGACTGGTGATGTTTGGGATTATGTTTACCTAGTTTATGTTTTTTACCCAATTATAGTATTTGCAGTTTGCCTTTTGACTTAATCATGAATGTCTGAGTACTTGGGAGTTTTTGAAGGGGCACAGTTTAAGTTGCGTACTAGTAAATTAGAAAATTTCAAAGATAAAAGGACAAAAGTGTTGCAATAGTTATTGTCTGTTATTCGTCATTTATATAAATGATTTGGATATGAATGTAGCCAGTATGGTTAGTAAGTTTGCAAATGACATCAAAACAGGTTGTCATGGATAGTGAAAAAGTTACCTCCAAGTACAACACGACCTTGATTAGATGGACACATAGGCAGAGGAGTGGCAGATGTAGTTTAATTTAGATAAATGGGAGGTGCTGCATTTTGGAAAGGCAAATCTTAGCAGGTCTTATACACTTAATGGTAAGTTCCTGGGAAGTGTTGCTGAACAAAGAGACCTTGGAATGCAGGTTCATAGTTCCTTGAAAGGGGAGTCACAGGTAATTAGGATAGTGAAGACTAGTTGAACAGAAAAAGACTGATGAAAGCTGCAACTGAAGGATTTGAAAGTTGTTGTGCACAAATAAAAGCTTTGGGTTGCGGGGGGGGGTTCTTGTAGTGCAGTGATAGTATTCAAACTTCTGGTCCACGAGGCCCAGGTTCAACTTCCTCCTGCTAAGAACATCTCTGAACAGGTCGATCAGAAAATATGAAGTTCAGCAGGTAATTAGAGAGGTAAATGGAATATTGGTCTTCATTTCAATGGGAATGAACTATTAAAATAGGGAACAAACAGAAAATGCTGGAGAAACTCAGCAGCATGGTAGCATCTGTGATGAAACAGTGTTCGAGTCCAATGTGACCCTTCACAACTAAAAGGGGTTGGAAACTGTTTCTATACTTTTGACAGAGGTGGAAGAGCAAAATCAACTGATGGTGTGGAGGGCAAGTGCAGAAGACAAAACAGTTGCTAAAGTGATGAAAAAAAAAGGGATATAAAATGGGTGTAAATTAAGGTGTGAACGAGAAGAAAATGGATCCTCTCTGCTGAAAGCACAATAAACAGGACACAAGCAAGACAAGGCACTGTGTATGTATGTGAAGAGAGGAATGAAGAAAAACATAAACAAGCGTCAAGTTGAGAGATTTATTATAGAGTTCGAGAGGATGTAAAGTACCCAAGCAAAAAAAAGTGTTCTTCCTTCAGCTTGCATTGTGCTTTGTTGGAACATTGCAGCAGATCCAGGACAAAAGTGTTAGCATGGGAACAGGCTGATTTATTGAAATAACTTTGACCTTCCAGATGCTTGCTACTTCTAGTCAAAGTAGCGATGTTCTACAAAGTGATCACCCAGTCTCCATTTGGATGTAAAGGACACTGCGCTGTGAGCAGCAAATATGAGCAGACTAGATTGAAAGAAAGACAAGAAAGAATACTGACGGTGGAGGGGAGGTTTGTTTGGTGGTAGCATCTTGAGATGACAAATAGCAAAGGTTGATCCTTTGAATGTGGAGAGCAGTGAGGTGGAAAGTCAGGACAAAGAGAACCCTATCACTATGATGGCAAAGGGCGAGGACAAGTGTGCAAGATGGGTAGGACATAGGGGATGGTCCAGTCAACCACTGTGGGAGGGAATCCTCAGTTTAGGCAAAAGGTAATGTTGGACACACCTCTGAAAAGATAACATTGGAACAGGTATGGAGATGAAGAAACTCAGAATGGAATGGATTCCTTGCAGGAAGTAGTGTGTGAGGAGGGGTACTTAAGGTTGGCAAATTTGTACACAGTATTAGTGGACAGCCCATCCCTAGAAATGGGGGTGCAAAGGTCAAGGAAGGGAAGAGTCAGAGAAGTACTAGGTGAAAGAGAGAAGAATGGAAATCGGAAGCAAAACGGGTGCTTTTTTCCAATTCGGAGAACATGATGCAGAAATGTATTGGAGAGCTGAAGTGGGGATGGGAATGGTTCCTGAATACCACTCAATACAGCTTTATTATATCAACATCAAGGTTTATGAACTCTGGGGATTCAGAATCCCCTTTTAAATGGTGCCAATTCAAAGTTTGGTAGAAGATTTGTAGCTCGGGTGCTCGTTGTTGTGGTTCTGTTCGCTGAGCTGGGAATTTGTCTTGCAAACGTTTTGTCCCCTGTCTAGGTGACATCCTCAGTGCTTGGGAGCCTCCTGTGAAGCGCTTCTGTGCTGTTTGCTCCGGTATTTATAGTGGCCTGTCTCTGCTGCTTCCGGTTGTCAGTTCGAGCTGTCCACTGTAGTGGCCGGTATATTGGGTCCAGGTCGATGTGTTTGTTGATAGATGGCACTCATCCACAGACTCTATCAACAAACACATCGACCTGGACCCAATATACCGGCCACTACAGTGGACAGCTCGAACTGACAACCGGAAGCAGCAGGGACAGGCCACTATAAATACCGGAGAAAACAGCACAGAAGCGCTTCACAGGAGGCTCCCAAGCACTGAGGATGTCACCTAGACAGGGGACAAAACGTTTGCAAGACAAATTCCCAGCTTGGCGAACAGAACCACAACAATGTTTATCAAATGCCATTTGTTCTCCTTCCAAAATAAATTACTTCACATGCTAAATTTCATTTATGTCTCTACCCTATTCACCATCCTCGAGAGGTCAATTATATAAAAAAACATTCACGTTTCCAAGCCTTGTCTCAACTTCCAAGTTTCAAGGATATGCCCCTTAATACACAGGTCGTTTTTAAAAAGAATACATCATATGCTAAATTTGTGAAAGTAAATGCTCCAAAGCCAAATCATCCCTACCTTCTTCATAACTAGCAGCACTGATAGCAGATTTATGAACCATACCAGTGTGCACTCCAAACTTCACCATACTTCAACCAACGTGAAGATCTCATTTGTTGTCACAGATTAATTTAAAAACATTAAGAACACAAAGCAAATTTCAAGAGATCCAAACTGAAAAACAGGAGCATTGAAAAAGTGAGTAACAGAATTGATTGGTTACTGTCTACAGCAAACTTTGTTTCAATAGGCACCTTATCAACCACCACTCTTGATAAACTGGCAGAAGTTCTCTACTTCAAATACCGATCTGTGTTGTCTGAGTATTTATACTGTAAATATGGTATACTCCTGCATCACATTTCTATTACTTACTGTGTTTTTACATTGATTTTAGGTGTGATGATTTTACATTTACTTGTTTTGAGGAATGTTGATGTCTCGAAGCTTCACTTGATCAGGGTTTACTGCAGTTACACATATCCCTTGATATTCCAGAACATTTAATAAACCAGCACCCTCCTAGTCCCCTAGGTACCTCTTAATTAAAAGTTTGCTCTACTTCCATCTCAAGCTGGTCTTGTCAGCTATTTTTTCCTGCAAGTTTGCAGGGGAGGGGGACAGAGCACAGAAATTAATTTAAACTTAATTTACTCGGGTTTTCAAAATAAACTTAAATAGATTATGAAACGGATGAAATGCTCAATTTAAAAAAGGGCTGAACTTCCATTTTAGACATAGCATCCAGTGTTCTTGCAATACTAAATTCAAATCTGACTTTCCTTCTTACAGATATGTTTGTTGAAAACGTGCTCAAGTTCAGTAACAAAGGCCTTCATATATAATGAGCTACCTTTTGAAGTATAAAAAGGATAATTCACGCATAACAAATAAAGGGAATAGGGAGTAAAACTGTTTAGAGCCAAATGGTTAGTAGAGAAGAGCTGGTCAAAATACAAATAGCTTCCTATTCTTCAAATAACATGACCAAAATCTTACATTCATCGAAACAAGCAGATGGAATCACTGGTTAACATCCCATGAAAGATCAGTTTCCCCACCAATAGAACATTCATAAATGCATTGCTAACATCAAACTTTTATCCCAAGTCTGAAGTGGGGTTTAAACCACAAATTGGTGATGTGGGAATATTTGATAACACTTCACAACACTGGTCAAAAGATGCAACAATTGTCTGCTCTTTAGATGAGATTAGATTAGATTCCCTACAGTGTGGAAACAGGCCCTTCGGCCCAACCAGTCCACACCGACCCGCCGAAGAGTAACCCACCCAGACCCATTTCCCTTAACTAATGCACCTAACTCTACAGGCAATTTAGCATGACCAATTCACCTGACCTACATATCTTTAGACTGTGGGAGGAAACCGGAGCACCCAGAGGAAACCCATGCAGACACAAGGAGAATGTGCAAACTCCACACAGACAGTTGCCAGAGGCTGGAATTGAACCTGGGATACTTACAAGCCAATTTAGTATACAGCCAAGTTCAGAATGAACAACTGCAAAATATTCTTGTGCTGGTGGGCAATTTTGTCCTGAAAACTCAGTATGAGGATTATGAGGTGCAGTTCATCCTCTTTTCTCTAACGGAGTGACTTGAAAGATAATTAATTGCCGATTGAAATCCAAGCAGCTTGTCATTACAGTATATTTAAGCAAAATGAATTCAAGAACAAAAACTGTCTGGGTTTACAGAATACCACACCCTCACCAACACAGCAACTAAAAAGCTAAATTTGGCAACAGCCATCTTTGCCAATACACCAAGGACCAAGCACATTATGCAGCACCTATACAATGAAATAGATCAGCTTCAAGATCATTGCAAACAATGTTTGAAGGAGTTCACATGGCTGGTGATCTGCAAGACAAGTAGATTGAAAAGGACAAAATCATTTCACAAGCACCACTCAAGTTAGTACCATTGCTTCACCAAATTCTCATATGTATCATCAGGTTAATGATTTGGGAGGTGTTTGATGGTGGTGGTGTAATGGTAATGTCACTGGACTGGTAATGCACCGAAAACATGAGTTTGAATCCCACCATGGCAAATGACGACATTTCAATTCAATTTTAAAAATCTGGTATTTCGTCGTAAAAATATCCCATCTGGTTCATTAATATCCTTTAGGGAAAGAAATCAGCCATCGTTACCCAGTATGGCCTGCAATCAACTCCAAAACCACAGCAGTATGGTTGACTCTTAACTGCCACCCCATTAGGCATTTCGAGAGGGGCATATGATGGTAGGTAAGAAAATGCTGTTTTTTAAATGCAGAAGATCTGGGGGGGGGGGGGGGAAGAGAGAGAGAGAGAGAGAGAGAGAGAGAGAGCGCAGGAGGAGGAGACAGAAAGGAGTAGATAATTGTCAGCCTAGGAAAAATGAATAGCTGCTCATAAGGACTATAGGTCGTAACAATGGTTAGTGTGTAATAGCCAACCATGTGACAACAAGACCTGGTGTTTAGGGGCTGGAGTAAGGATATGGGAGAAGGTGCCTCAAGCCCTAAAATTGGGGAACTTGTTATTCAGTCCAGAAGACTGAAGAGTTCCCAAGCAGAAAATGAGGTACTGTTCTTCTAGCTTGTGCTGAGCTTTCCTGGAACACTGTAGCAAGTTTGAGACAGATTTATTGGCCAGGGAACACGGTGGTGTGTTCAAAATGTTGCCTATTGTTTAGTCCTTAACCCTCCCCCCATCTTCAGCATTAAAACCAACATTTTCTTCGCAACCATCAGTTCTGAGGAAGAGTCACTGGACCCAAAACTTGAACTCCGATTTCTCTCCACAGATGCTGCCAGACCTGCTGAGATTTTCCAGGGAGGTTATTCTTAAATTACAAATAAATCACCGTATAAAAGTCAGCATTAAAAAAAGATGTGGTCAATGTCCTGAGTATCCAACACATAGACCGTGAGTTTAATTTGAATTACATGGATGGAATTTGTAAGGAATAATCGATAAATTGCAACAGTGGTCCTAATACTGCAGTTGAAAGCTGTTTTACCCATAACAAAAAAACATTGACAGACTCCAAAGTTTGCAGAAGTGCAAACCACAGATTTATACCAATCCATGTCATCTCTCTTCAAGAGCCCTTTTCAGTACTCAAATTTACACAAGGAAAAGACACCACTCTAAATGAATTTAACTATTTCAAGCCACATTTATTTGAGATTTATCTATATAAATGGTACAAATGTACTGAAGCTGCACCAAAAAGGGACTGTTACCCACTCCTGCATTTTCTGACGCTTACATCGTCAACTCCTGCAAAAATAAAAGAGTTATCAGAATCTTGCAATATTCAGCATAGTCAATCACAACAATTAAAGCTACAACAGTAAAATAAATTTAGAAACTACTCTTCATAGTTAATGCTAACATTGCATTTTTAAAAAATTAATAAATTCAATCATTAAAAATGTAAGCAAGCAACTCACCATAATAGCATTTACAATATCATTGTTGTTATTTTTCAATGCTCGGACAGCCTTGGCCCTCGACACGTTGGCTTGGGACATAACTAGTTCTATGTCCTTAACCTCCACACCAGTCTCATCAACCTATAAAGAAATTAAGAAGTTATTTCCATTTCCTACATTTGTCTCCCTTTAAAACGGGGCCACTACCATTCCCAAGAAGAGAAATTGCAAGGTGAAAATATACCCACCTACATGATAACGTTTGCAACAGCATATGACAGCATTCTTAAATTTAAAATACACAAGATTTCTGGACATTTGTAGGTCAACAAACTGTCCATAGGCGCTCTATCCATGAATGCTGCCTGACCCGCTGCGATCTCCAACATTTTTTTGTTTTCAGTGCAGATCCCAGCATCGGCAGTAATGTGCTCCTACCCATTTTTAGGCAGTCCCTGGATTGCGAACAGTTCTATCCTTCAATCCATTTGCAAGTTGGAACACATGCAGTAAGATGTAAAGGAGCCACTTGAACATACGGGAAGTATTTGCATGTCAGATCTTTAAAATTACACCTGTACACGATTAGATTAGATTACTTACACTGTGGAAACAGGTCCTTCAGCCCAACAAGTCCACACCGACCCGCCAAAGCGCAACCCACCCAGACCCATTACCATTACCCTACACCTAACACTACAGGCAATTTAGCATAGCCAATTCACCTAACCTGCACGTTTTTGGACTGTGGGAGGAAACCGGAGCTCCCGGAGGAAACCCACGCAGACATGGGGAGAATGTGCAAACTCCACACAGTCAGTCGCCTGAGGCGGGAACTGAACCCGGGTCTCTGTATGGGACTGTATTTGCTTTAAATCTGGATTTGAGTATCAGTTAATGCAAATTTAAGTTTGAGGGGACGGCATGGCAGCAGAGTGGTTAGCACTGCTGCCTGACAGCACCAGGGATACAGGCTCAATTCCAGCCAAGGGTAACCGTGTGCATAGTTTCCATGTTCTTCTCATGTCTGTGTGGGTTTTCATCATTTTTCCAGTTTCCTCCCACAGTCCAACGATGTGCAGGTTAGGCAGACTGGCCATGCTAAATCGCCCATAGTGTCCAAGGATGCAAGCTAAATGGATTAGCCAAGGGAAATGAAGGGATATGGATGGCATAGGAGTCGAGGTGGGATGCTCTTTAGAGAGTTGATGCAAACTCTTTCCACATTGCCGGAGTTCTATGACTTTATGCTAATAAAGCCCTCAAATACCAGTTCAAATTAACGAATGGACACACAAGTATATTCCTGTTTCTTTAAGGCAGCTTACATCATGGTCTCTATTTCCCCCTCCCCATTGGGCCAAAGCAATTTAAAAAAAACGTTGTGGGTTATGCACAACAGGTAGAGTTCAGGCTTATTGCCTTCGGTCAACAGAATTAGGCAATTTCTTCCCACGGTCAAAGTACTTCAATAGCATTAAAGTCAGTTGTGTTGCTGTCCATAAGTGGATAGCCTGCTAATACTCAGTTGAGGACTACAGACTGGGGACTTGGGTCTGAATCCCACCATGGCAGATGGAGAGATTTGAATTCAACAACAGAAATTCTGGCTTAATAGTGGCCATGTAACCATTGTTTGTAGTAAAAACCCACCTGGGTTCACCCATGTCCTTCAGGGAAGGAAGTTTGCCACCGTTATCTGGTATGGCCTATATGCAAGCCCAGACTAATATCAATATGGCTGATTCTTAACTGGGCAATTGGGGATGGACTGATATTGCTGGCTAACCCTGTGACATCCATAACTGATGAACTAATAAGTAAAGATTTTGAAGTAGATCATATTGTTATTATTTGGGAACTTCGATTCAATAAATGCAGGAAAAATGAATTTTAATTCTCAGTTCTGCAAAGGAAAGCCATTTTGAGCAGCTTTTATTCAAAAGTGTGCGACTGAAGTTAATAACTTGATTTAATAAGTTAATTGTTAAATGTTTACAAAGTTGAGTTAAGGCTCTTGAGATGCAGTGGTTGTGTTCCCGCCTCTGGGCCAGGAGACTCAAGTTCAAGAGATGTGTGTCATAATTTTAAAAAAAATCAACCTGTTCAGAGATATCTACAAAGTTGAGTGATGATACGGGAACAGATGATCAGGTTTCATTCAGAATGGGTCATCCTACCAGAAAGACAGACAGTTTTAAGTTTGCAGAGCAGGGGAAAAAAAAAGTGAACAAGGAGTAGGCCATTTAGCCCCTTGAGCCTGTTCTGCAATTTAAGACAACTTTATTGTCACCTCAAAACCTGCAGTCCCACCTATTCTGCTAATCTTCCAAAATATCTCAAGCTACTTCAGTCCGGACGATTCAAGATGGCAGCAACCCAGTATGTCTGCCCAACCGAGCTCTGCACCAGAACCCAGACAAAGTGGTGCACTCACCCTCCCTTTATTACCCAATGTGGTAGAAATAGTTATTGTTTAAGCCCTAGAATTGTTCAGTGTTAAAATAGTTAGGAAAGTGACCAAAGGGAAGGAACCGTGAGGATCGCAGCAAGCAGGGCACCCCCTGCAACAACAGACACGCCCGTGGCCTCCACACTCGCCCCATGGGACTTGCCTGAGGAGTAGAGCCAGGTATCGGAGTTTGTGAAACTCCGAGATCGATTCAGCGATGGAGGAGACTCAAGCCAGGCTTGAACCGATCTGTCATGCTGCAGAAGCATGACCAGGAGATCCAGCGTCTCAGGCAGTGTGTCGTGGAGGTGGAGCAACAGACTACAGCCTCCGAAACAGCGGCAGAATCCTTGGCAGGTCGGGTCCAGGCCCTGGAATGGCAGGTATAGGCCTTGGAGCAGGAGGTTGACTACCTCGAAAGTAGAGGCCATTGGAAGAACACCCGTCTGGTGGGGCTTCCGGAACGGGAGGAGGAAGGCCAGCTTGTCAACTTCTTGGAGCAGTGGCTCCCACAGTTTTTGAAGCTGGAAGTTGAGGCAGGCCAAGTGTGGGTCGAGCAGGCCCACAGGGTCGCATATTTAGGCCTGGGTCGGACTAGCGCCCCTGCCTGGTCCTAGTGAGACTCCAGCACTACAGAATTCAGCCACAGAGGGTCCGTGTTCAATGTTGACTCAACAGAAAGGGCAAAGGACTTCCTGGATGCTTTAAAAAAAGACTGGCTGGCTTGAATAATATGGACAATAATACTTATTTTGTTCTTCTGTAATTTGCCTTGTTTACCTAGTTGTCAGGGGAATTTTAAAAAATGTGTGTGGGGGGGGGGGGGCATAATTGTTTTCTTCCCCCCTTTTCTCACTCCTCTTCAGTCATCCTTTGTTCATTTTTTAAAAAAAAAATCATCATTTCCTTTTGTTTTTCTCTTCTGGCATGGGATGGTGGGGTGGGGGGTAATATATTTTTGTTCTACCAGGAGTGCCTAGAGTTACAATATGGATGGGATGGGTTGAGTGTCACGGACTGTTTCACATGGCTATGGCTAGCCATTCATTTAAATGGTGCACCTGGAACGTTAAGGGGACTCATTCACCAATTGAGAAAACAAGATATTTTCTAGTCTTAGAAAAGAGAGAGGGTCGATGTAGCTTTACTGCAGGAAACATATCTAACTGATAAGGAGCACTTGAAGTTGCAGCAGGGTTCGGACAGGTGTTTTTCTTATCCTTTCATTCAAAAAGTAGAGGAGAATCTCCCATTTCAACTGTTAGACCAAATTAAGTATGAATATGGGTGGTTTATGATTGTTAAAGCTTTAATACATGGAGAGGAATATGGGATTTTGAATGTACATTGTCCCCCCCCAGCACATCCCCTCAAATTTTTAGTGGATGCGCTTTCCAGGTTGATGGCCCTTGGGGCGCACCATACAATTACAGGAGGAGGCTTTAATCAACTTATTGATTCCAAAGTGGACAGGACACCTTGAGGCCTTGCAGGTTAAGCCCCTGCAATCCAAACAGTTCATGGACCTGATCAGGGAGCTGGGGTTAGTGGACGCGTAGAGATATCTTCACCCCAAAGGTAGGGATTTCACCTTTTTCTATAATCCACTTAAGTGCTATACCAGAATTGACACGTTTTTGTACCATCAACCTTTTTGAATTTGGTGCTGTCTTGCAGAATCGGGAACATGGCCGTTTCTGATCATGCAGTGGACATGGAGGTCAAGGCTGGTGGTAACAGGATAGGCTTGCGACACCGGCACAAGTTTGTAGAGTATTTTTCATGGGAATTTAAAATCTTTTGGGTTATTAATTTGGGCAATCCATTGGTGCTCTGGGAGACTGCCAAGACCTATGCACGGGGTTAGATTATTTCTTACTCAGTGACCCAGAAGCAGCAAAGGGGATAGCAGCAGCATTTGCTTGAGGCAGCTGAGTTAGCATACTTGTGACAGACTGTCTGTAACCAAGTTGCAGCGGATTACAGCCCTCAGGGCTACTTTGAATGCTGCGCTCACCCAAGACAGCAAAGAGGGAAATCTCTTTTGTGAAACAGAGATTATTTGAGTATGGTGATAAGCCAGGTAGATTCTTCGCATACCTGGCCAGCAGCGGAGTCAGAAATATGAGCTATCTAGGAGGGACCTCTTTTGTTACTTTCAGGTCACAGGCTTTCTACAGAAAAAAAACTACATTGATGGTTAGTCCCTCTAAGTCAGATATGGAGAGAAGAGCGCCCATAGACTGGAGCACGCTCTCGGTCAGCACCTCTATCACTTGTTAGGAGGTAATGTTTCGAAGGACATTGAGCAGCTATCTGGAATCTGGACTCAGGAAGTACAGATGCAAGTCTTGTCAGAGGTGTGACAGGGATTTTGGGAGAACGCAAGGAAGATTTTGATTTGTAACAGGATGCAGACTATGCAACTGAAGGTAATCCACAGTGCTCATCTGGCATCGGAGCTGCTTGCGAAATTTAAGAGTGTCGCCAATGTGCCCCAAATGTAAAACAGATGGTGACACTCTTACTCAGCTTGTGGCATGACCACAAGCATCGCAGGTATTGGGGTGCCATAGCGAGTGTTTGGAAGAGGTCTTGGGAGCGGAGGTTAAGTTGGATCTCCTGTGTCCCTCCTCTCGGGTTTGCCTCTCTCCCCTCTTTGGACATGCATGGGAAGGAAACTGTTTAATATTCTTTCATTGTATGCGAGGAAGAACATTCTAATGAGCTGGGTGTCACAGAATCCCCCGGGACTCTCAGGCTGGCATAGATTAGTCATGCAACACATCCCCCTGAACTTCCTTACAAGTATGGTGCACCAGAAAACAGGAATTGTTTTATAGAACATAGCAGCCCTTTCTGAATTATAAAGACGCAGACTTGTCAGCTGTATTGCGTAGTCATGAGGGCTATGTCTGGCAGTCCGGGGGACCCTGCGGTTGTGGGGGAGGAGAAGAAGAGAGAGAGAGAGAGAGAGAGAGGGGGAGAAGAATCTTGAACAGATACGGGTTTGCCTATTGATGCCCTCGGTGTTGGGGAGCTTTGAGGGATTGCGCCGAGTGTAGTAACTTAACTGAATATAACTTAATTTACTTTGGTTCAATTTAGTTTTTTTTTTCTTATTGAATTGTAGTTTTTTCCTCTCTCCTCAGGTTTGTGGAGTGCAGTAGTAGTTTGTTTTCTGTTACTGTTGTTACATTGTATGGTTGTTATACTGTTTTGCAGTGATTTTGTAAAAAATTAAAAATCTTCTTCCCCAATAAAAAGGTTTACAAAATAAAACTACTTCAGTCCGAGGAGGAGTAAAACAGTCAGTTGAATAAATTGAAAATGGTGATATTTCATTGGGATTGAGCAACTTTCTAGGATATTGCTGGGGAAAAAGGGTTTAATATTTCTTTTTTCTGGTTTATGTCAAGATCTTCTATATTAACCTTTTGACTTTGTAATAAACAAGAGTATGTTCAGTGACTGGACTACTATAGTAACTAAGCTAGGTTTCAGTAACAGCCAACTTGTCCAGTGTTACCATTAGCCGAGATCATAAGATGAACATTTACTGAAGTTAAGCATTAAAAAGAAAGGTAATAGTGCCAAAGAACCCAAGTTCCTTAAGGAGGATTAGTGATACTATTGATAAAAACTGCACTATTACATATTTAAAATATTGAAAAATTACATTTGGGCCAACCACGAAGGGACAGAGTGACCAAAACACAGGGTGAAAGGTGATTCAAGGAAGAATGGGAATCTGGAATTCTTCCCCGACAAACCCATGCTTCCACCCCGCAAAAGACATTGAGACAGAGGCCAACAAACAGTTCAAAGCGGAGGTAAATAAGATAAGATTGTTCTGACAAGGGTATTAAAGATTACAGAACACAGGTAGGTAGATTAAGGGATAACAGTCTATTCTTGTTTGACATCCCCAAGGCACACGCATGATCATTACTTACATGTACAGAGTTTGTTTAGATCCAGTATGAAACTTGCGATCCCAGATTAGATATGGGCAGTACCAAGTACCATGCTGTTTTCCAGAGCCACATGATAATAACAGAAGATATACATACATACATACCTCTTCCTCTTCACTTTCCTCTTGTACAGTTGGAGTCTGTGTGTTTTCTTGGATATTGGCAACAGATTCTCCCTGTACCTTGAATTTCTCTGCAGCAGCCAATTGAGCTTGCTGAGATAAATCTTCAATCTAAACAGAAACACAAGTCATTGTCACTGTACAAAAGCTACTTTAAACGTTGCAAGAAAATACTCTTTAAAAACAACAGCCTCAGTAGAAGAAGAAAATAGGATCGTCAAACGTGAAATAAACACTCAACCAGCATTGGTATATTTCAAAGAAAAGCAGGCAACCCTCTCCAGGAATAAGATTCATACCCATACTGAATTACAAAGCAAAAAAAAACATGAAATGGAGCCTTTCCTGCTTTGTGCATCATCTAGTCTCTCCGCCTTTCTAAATACAGAGGAACCTCAATTATCCGAATATCAATTATCCGAAGGAGAGCTCGAGGTCCCGATAGAAACATTACATCAAAGACACGTTTCCAAAACTGACCACGTCTTTTGTTTATAATGATTAAACAGGCACCATCTCCAAATGACTGACTTCCCGCCCTCTTTCTCTCCCTCCCCACTTTCTCTGGAGTTCTACAGAGGGGAGCACCCTAAAGCCATACCTTCCCCAGCTAATCTCTCCAACATTGTGCTGTACATGATAAAGGTGGATTTGTGTGCGTGTTTGTTTGTTTTATTTGGAGACTTACTCCACAAAAGGTGGCAGCAGCAGTCTTGTTGTTGGTGTCCAGTTGAGCTGCCCCGGAGAGAGAGGGGCAGTGGACAGGGTTGGGGTCAAGCAGGGGGGCAGGGGCCAGTGTTGGACCGGTGATTTGGGGGGGAAGCAGGGGCTCGTGCGCAGTGTGCTGCTGCCTCGTCTCCTGGACAGGGTGCAGACTTTAAAAACTCCAAGCCCCAGAGGAAAGGCATTTATTCGGTTAATCGATTGTCCCAACGAAATAGTGCTCGCCCATCTCGTTTGGATAATAGAGGTTCCTTTGTATTATATGATTGACCCAGGCCAAAGCACAGGAAGCCAACCGTTGAGTAAACGGGTACATTAAAGAGTTCAAGGGAGGGGTACTAAAAATGCTGTTACAGGGTAGCTTTATTGATTAGTTCTGATAGCACTAAGGGGACAAAATTAGCCATGCCTGTAATAAGCCTTAACAAGGTCACAGATTCAGAACAGGACCTTCATTCCAGACTCATCTTGCTAGAAAGTCACCCAAGGTCAGTAAAAAGCCCCAACATTACAAATGCAAGTTAAATGTACCTTCGCTTCGCCAAAAACAATATAGGTATCTGATGCCGGGCTCTTGTAGACATCTGGTTTTGTGATGACAAACAAAATGTTTTTAGATTTTCTTATCGTGACTCTGGTTACTCCAGTAACCTGGCGAAGCCCTAGTTTTGACATTGCCTGTAAGGAAAACAAGGACTTTCAGGAACGTTCTAGTTACATCAATCTTTCTAATTTTCCAGTGAATTAACGGCTTAGATTTTAAAAAAAAAGACAAAGTCTGGATAAGGCACTGGCGGCAAATATGGATTTAATCTAGATTATAGGGGCTGTTTAGCAGAAGACACTTGCTTCACATTCTTGGTCTCCAACCCTTCACCAGAAACCAAACTGAAAATAAAGTACGTAATGTTGCTTCTCAGTGGCCAATTAGAGAGCTGACAGAAGCTGACTCTTCCCTGGGAACCTCTTGATCTTCACTCAAGGGTCCATCTGGTTAACAAGATCACAAACTCAATATTAGGAAATTGTAACAGAAAACCCAAGTGCCTGCTATCCATTCTATAATGATAGAAATAAAAACAATTCAGACTGTTAACATAGGCTATTGTGAAACTAATACTTGTGTGGTATCAAACTATTATCAGATCATGTATAAAATGTATTAAAGACAGATATCTCAACTCTCCAGAAAACAAAGATTTTCATGTTTACACTGAAAGAAAAATGTACTCACTTTCCGTGCTTTCTTTTCACTTCTGCTCTGTTTTGCTTTACTGACTGGTTCTTCATCTATTTCAGCTGCAGCTGCAAGCTTTGAAATGAAGGAAAAAAAATTACTTTGTAGCCACGTTATGAAGAAAGACCCCTCTCAAGACAAACTCCACTGAAAGCATACCCATTTCTATTAATCATACAGCACAAAGATAGCTCAGTTACTGTAGTTGGTGCATACAGCATACAAACCAGGCTTGACTCAGGCTGAGGTGGCACCTCATTTAAAGCGGCGAGAAGAAAAAACACAAAAATTCCCATCCCTTGATATCTTCTAGTACCAGAAAACACGCAGCAACAGGGTGACATTGCTGCTCTTGCTACCAGTCAAAACATATGCAGCATAATTCCCCCCATGCAAGCAGTTACAATGGAGTTTCACAAAAATGCAAAACCCACTTATTGTTTGGGTCTCAAAGTGTCAACACAGCTAACCATAGTTTTTACATGGTGCTCAGTCAATGCTCTAAATGTTGACAAATAAAAAAAGTGTTTGTAAGAACCAGCAATTGAAGCAGCTTTCCTGTTTTTGAGAGGACTTGCAAACAGAAAACTAAGCTAGTCTCAAGGAAGGATGGCTCTTTCTTCAATGCTCAAAAATTGACAAAAATATCATTGCTTCTGTTTCTGAAAATCTAAATCAGAATTTTGGAGTGTGATCAATTTCGTGGACAGAGATTCAGACCGAAGATTCAATAAACAGATGAGAGCGAGCTTGGAGACTTAACTATATTGCAGTTCTGCGCGCGACTTGTGCTCAAAATTCTTCTAAGTCACAATTTATTGACATCCAAATCTAAGATGCGTTTAGGCACAAAGGCAGAGGAAGCTCCAAGCTACAAAGACTTGCCAGCTGAGTACAGCCAATACTGATGACACCCTTCGCACACCACATTACTTTGATAGTTTTATTCCACTCACAAAAGAAAACTTGCACAGTGGTCTCAAACAACTTTCAACCTTTATTTATTCATGAAAATACAAAACAATTTTACATAGTTGGCATTAGTGCAGAGGTGCATTTAACTACTTAAAACCCTTCCCACAAAAGTGATTCAGCATTTAAATACCACCACGTTGCAATTTTTTTTCCAAAATACTCAGACCGATCCCCTTTCAGTTACGGCAGCAATATGACATGGTGACACAGGGTGGCACAGTGGTTAGCACTGCTGCCACACAGTGTAAGGGTTCGGTGTTCAATTTCAGCATCGGACAATTGTCCGTGTGGAGTTTGCACATTCTCCCCGTGTCTATGTAAGTTTCCTCCAGGAGCTCCGGTTTCCTCCCACAATCCAAAGATATGCAGGTCAGGTGGATTAGCCATGCTAAATTGCCTATATATTATGTCCAGGCATGTGCAGGCAAGGTGGGATAGCCATGGGACATGGACAGTTACAGAGATGGAGTGGGTCTGGGTGGGATGGTTTTTGGAAGGTCGTTGTGGACTCAAATGGGCCGAATGGGCTGCTTCTACACTGATGACAAGAAAGCAAATAAGTGGAGCCAAGTACACAAGAGTGTGACAATATGGCACATGAATGACCTTGTGAACTAAATGGAATTTTATGTTCTCAGCATAAACAGGAGTGTGACTTCCAGGAGTGTGCCTGGCAGAATAAATTCCATATATTAAAACATGGACAAAAGAACTTGACTCGAGGCAAATTAAAATTTTCACCATCAAGGGGCCCTCCAAAACTGAAGTCAACAGGAATCAGTGGAAATCTTATTGCAGTCCTCACCCAGCACAAAAGGGAGATAGCTGTAGTCGACAGAGACCAAGCATCCCAGCCTGAGCATTGTTGCAGGAGTTCCTCAGGGTACTGTTCAGAGACTTGACCATCTTCAGATGCTTACATTCAACACAAGATCAGAAGTAGAAGAGATGCTCGCTGATGACTGCAGAGTGTTCTATACCATTCATGACAACTCAAGATACTGAATCAGTCATTGTCCATATGCAGCTAAACCTGAACAACATTGATACTTGGGCCATAAGGGGGCAAGTAACACATGCAACATGAGCACTAGACAATGATTATCTCCAGCAAGAATAAAAATAAAACCAACTAATACCACCTGACATCCAATGATATTACTTTTGCTAAACTTCTCGATGCTCTTGAACCAATCTTCATTCACCATCCACAAAGCATAAGTCAGGAGTCTAATGCAATATTCTTCACTTGCCTGGAGTACAGCTCTAGCAACAGAAGACACTTGCCTTGATCAGAACAGTCTACTTGATTGGCAACCACCTCCAATATACACGATGCACTACAACAGCTCACCCAAGGCTCCATTAATAATGTCTTTCAAATCTACAACTTTTACTGTCGAGAATGGGAAAGGCAGATGCAGTGCAACATCACACCAGCAAGTTCCCCTCCAAATCAGACACCAGTCTAAGAGTAATATCACCATTCCTCTATTGTCACTACATCAAAAACCTGAAACTCCCCGGGCGACAGCACCTACACAAGATGAACTGCAGTGGTTCAAGGCAGCAGCTCACCAGCTAAGAGAGTTACTCAGGATGAGCCAATCTCAGTGACACTCATGTCCATTGATGGAATAAAAGATAATCAAGCTCTCTGTTTGTGGAGTATCATTCAGAGGAGTTAAGAAAGGGCAGATGGCACCCCAACCATATTCCAATATGAGCCATGTCTTCAGAATACATGGCAAAGTGTGATACAGTGCATGCTTCTGAGGAGAAATATTTTGAAATATACCCAAGCAAAACATTAAAACTGGAAGAGGAGGGGTCTGTAGATAGGATTCTTTACTGTGAAGACATTTGCCTTTTGAAACAAGGTTAGAGGGTGTTTATATTCACATATTTGCAGACACACCTGAGCTTGCTGTGTCGCTGACTGCGTTGTATCCTGTTCCTCCAGTTCTGGTACCGACTCATCGCTGTCCGACTCTGTCCCAGACCCTACAAAATGTCATATATTTAATACAGCACTTTGTACATTTTCTACGTTTGTGGCACTTTAGTGACTTTCAAAGAAATTGTGGTATTCGTCTGGAAAGTGAGGAACATCACTTTATCGTAGTTACCAAACCACGTTTATCAGGCAGCCATGCTAAGGTGAAGAAAAAGTGTGAACTCGTGCACTAAAGCTTTCACCCTGTACAAGAATTTTATTACAAAGGTGCAACATTAACATTTTGATATTTTTCTACAAAAGCCTTAAGCAACAAACCTCAGAACCCAAATGATAACTGTAAAAGAAATATACCTTTGCAGCATTACAGAAACGTTTTACCTTAAATTTGTTGTTGGCAAGGGAGAAAGACAGATCTGGATATTACAATGCTAGGTACTGGTTATGCTTTCACACCATGCAATATAAGCAATTTAAAACAAAGGTTAGCGTGAATGTTCTTGGTACCAGTCAACACTCCAACTTATACAGGTGCTGTAAATTCTCCATGTTTGTACCTGCAATGCTCATCCTGTGCACAGAAAATAGGCAAACTTACAAAACAATCTGGATTTAAAAATAAAAAAGATTACTCCAAAGTTTGCCTCAAGCTTTGGGTATGAAAGATGCTTACTAATCATTAGATTTTAAAGTACAAGAACCACAATGTACTCCAAATATTCACAGGTTGAGGGAGGCAGGCAAGTTTTAGCATGTGAGACAAGACGTTAATACAGATTAGATTAGTGTACCAAGTGTCTATTAACGTATTAAAACCAGTTCATTCAAGTGTTAAATCCCACTTGTAAAACAAAACAGCAAATAAACAAAAGTGGACTCCACGTTTCCATTAGTATGCAAGCTCTAAACACCTAGTGGACAGTTGAAATTTGTACATTATGTAATCAACCTGTGCCAAATGGGACAGCAATTCCTCAATGAAAATTGATTTCAAACAACAGATGCGATTGATCAATTCAAAGAGGACATGCAACATTCAGTAGTAACAACTTATCTTTCTTCCTTCCACCATTTTACAAGATGTTAATGCTAATCATTAAGAAAATATGGACTACACACTTTACATAAAGTACAGATTTCATACCGCATTACCTTCATTTGTAAAAGGACAGGCTAACTTTAAGTTACCCCATACACATTGGAGGACAGAAGACAAACATCCCCACAAAAATACTCCTCCAGAACAGAGCACTGTACTTAAAAGTTAGCCGTCCACAAGATGTGAACTTTTACAGGACAAACCTTTACTTCCCAGCTCAAATAGGCAGGACACTACGACATGCACACCTCAACCAAACTAAATACCCTCATCATTCTGCTTCACCACAGGATCCTTTCCAGTTGAAGCAGTCTTGGGAATTGCCTTCTCAATAACAGATGGGGGAGGACCTTCACAGAGGGGAGTCTCATCGATGGCAGAAATCAATGGTGGCATCTCATCATCATCAATTTGAGCAGCTGAAGATGATCCAGGTGATGGGGTAGAGCGTTGAACAGAGGCAGATGGAAGAGTGAAAGATGATGGAAAATCAGTGACAGGTGTTGTAGATTCTGACAAAGAAAGTTCAGTGGACAAAGGTGTTTCATGAAGGGAATGATCAGGAGCAGGCAAGGGAGGCTGAAGCTGTGCATTAACAGAAGGATCAACAGACAGAAGCAAGTCAGTGCACTGAGCAACTTGGTCAGATGAGGTTAACTGAACGACAAGGGGTTGTAACTCTGAATTAGACAGGTCAGGAGATTGAAGCAGTTTAAAAGGAGAGACTACAGTCAGTGCCTGATCAAAAGCTGGCATAGGTGATTTATCAGCAGAATGTGTTTTGAGGGGCACAGAAAAACCATCAATTACAGGTAGAGAGGACAGAGGAGGCTCAGTGGTTGCACTGACAACTGAAGATGGCTCAGTAATGCATGTAGGCATTGCACCTTGAACCTCTGTTGCAAGAGGGGCATCTAAAGGATTGGCCAATAATGTATCTATTGCAACATCCAGAGAATTAACTGACACTGACAGGTCAATGGTATCAGTGGAGGAAACTGAAGGGACATCTGCTGAAAGTAGCCCACCTGTGGAATTGGAAGCAATGAGATTGGCAGACAACTGTGCAGTATCTGTAACATCTGTCACAGTTTGAGCTGAAGACTGTCTCGAGGAAATAACAGTATCAATAGGCAAAGTCAGGGTGGCAGAATTGGAGACAGGTGACAGCAAATGACTGGCAGAGTCAGTAGATAGTGGCTGGTCAGCAGCTGCATCGGTGTTAGTGGGCAACAGCAACTGATCAGCAGACTCTAGCAAGTGACCAATAGCATCAGTGTCAGTGGGTGGCAAATGACTGGCAACATCAGTCGGCAATGGTGACTGATTGAGAGCATTGAGACATGGAAAATGACCACTAACACAGGTAGCATCAGCAGATATTGGCAACTGATTGGCAGTATCAGTGGGCAATGGTGGCTGGCCAGCAGCACTAGTGGACAACAGTGGCTGGCGAGCAGCCTCGGTGTCGGGGGGTGACTGCAACTGACTGGCAACATCAGTTGACAATGGTGACTGATTGAATTCATCAACATGAGATGTCAACTGACCAGTAACACTAGCAGGATCAGTGGATGATGGCAACTGATCAAAATCAATATCAGTTGACTGAGCAATAATGTCAGTGGGCAACGATGGTTGGCTAGTAGCACAGGTGGACAATAGTGGCTGGCTAGTAGCATCGCTGTCGGTGGGTGACTGCAAATGACTAGCAACATCAGTTGACAATGGTGACTGATTGAATTCATCAACATGAGATGTCAACTGACCACTAACACTGGCAGGATCAGTGGATGATGGCAACTGATCTACATCAGCATCAGTTGACTGATCAATACCATCAGCGGGCAACGGTGATTGGCTAGCAGCATCGGTGTCGGTGGGTGACTGCAAATGACTGGCAACATCAGTGGATGATGGCAATTGATCAACATCAATATCAGTTGACTGATCACCACCATCAGCGGGCATCAGTGGTTGGCCAGTAGCATTGGTGGGCAACGGTGGCTGGCTAGCAGCATCGGTGTCGGTGGGTGACTGCAAATGACTGGCAACATCAGTGGATGATAGCAATTGATCAACATCAATATCAGTTGACTGATCAACACCATCAGCGGGCAACAGTGGTTGGCCAGTAGCATTGGTGGGCAACGGTGGCTGGCTAGCAGCATCGGTGTCGGTGGGTGACTGCAAATGACTGGCAACATCAGTGGATGATGGCAACTGATCAACATCAATATCAGTTGACTGATCAACACCATCAGCGGGCAACAGTGGTTGGCCAGTAGCATTGGTGGGCAACAGTGGCTGGCTAGCAGCATCGGTGTCGGTGGGTGACTGCAAATGACTGGCAACATCAGTGGATGGCAACTGATCAACATCAATATCAGTTGACTGATCAATACCATCAGCGGGCAACGGTGGCTGGCTAGCAGCATCAGTGTCGGTGGGTGACTGCAAATGACTGGCAACATCAGTGGATGATGGCAATTGATCAACATCAATATCAGTTGACTGATCAACACCATCAGCGGGCAACAGTGGTTGGCCAGTAGCATTGGTGGGCAACAGTGGCTGGCTAGCAGCATCGGTGTCGGTGGGTGACTGCAAATGACTGGCAACATCAGTGGATGATAGCAATTGATCAACATCAATATCAGTTGACTGATCAACACCATCAGCGGGCAACAGTGGTTGGCCAGTAGCATTGGTGGGCAACGGTGGCTGGCTAGCAGCATCGGTGTCGGTGGGTGACTGCAAATGACTGGCAACATCAGTGGATGGCAACTGATCAACATCAATATCAGTTGACTGATCAATACCATCAGCGGGCAACGGTGGCTGGCTAGCAGCATCAGTGTCGGTGGGTGACTGCAAATGACTGGCAACATCAGTGGATGATGGCAATTGATCAACATCAATATCAGTTGACTGCTCAACACCATCAGTGGGCAATGGTGGTTGGCAAGTAGCATTGGTGGGCAACAGTGGCTGGCGAGCAGCATCGGTGTAGGTGGGTGACTGCAACTGACTGGCAACGTCCGTTGACAATGGTGACTGATTGAATTCATCAACAAGAGATGTCAACTGACCAGTAACACTAGCAGGATCAGTGGATGATCGCAACTGATCATCAGTATCAATAGGAGGTGACTGATCAATACAGTCAGTGGGCAACGGTGGTTGGCCAGTAGTGTTGGTGGGCAACAGGGACTCTTCACCACCATCAGCAGGTGATGATAACTGACTGGCAGTTGATGGTGATTGAACTAACTCATCAACAAGAGACGACAACCCACCAGCAACACTGACGATGTCAGCAACTGACTGCTGCAACTGACTGGCCGCAGTATCAGTGGGAGATGACAATTGATCAAGAATGCCAATGGCTGATGGAGGCTGGTCAGTAATACCAGTGGACGCTGGCAAATGATCAGTCATAGCAGCATCAGGGGGTGAAGGCATTCCAACAGTATGATCAGGCAAGCACAGCCTATCTAATGTAGCAATACCATCGTTGAGTAAAGATGCAGCTGCAGCAGTCTCAGCCATTTCATCAGCCAAAAGCTCGATAGCTATGCCAGAAACAGTGGGGGCAATAACACTGTCACATGGAAACTGTCCAGAGTTGGTAGTAACGGAGTCAGCAGATAAAGACAGTCCATCAGGGACATTAGTATTCTTCAGTGAGTCAGGCAAAACAGCAGTTATTTCCAGATCAGTCAAATGTTGAGTTGGAGTGCCAGTGGGCAAGGACAACTGATCAGTGGTGGGGCCATCAGCTGCATCAGTAGGTAAAGGTACACTAGTTACAGCAGAACAGGCTGGCAAAGGAATATCATTGGCAACAGTAACCTGGTCAGATTCAGACAGTCTAAAATCAGATCGTACTTCAGTGTTCAGGGGAACACCTGTATTATTAGATACAGTCAACCCAGACAAGGCAACAGAGTTAGTGGGCAAAGTCAACTGATCAACAGTGGCAACTGCAACTAGGTCAGTAGATGCATGTAACTCATCAACAGCATCAGTACGTTCAGCAGGTAACAGTGGTTGCTCAGTGGGGAGGCCAGCTGTAAGTGAAGGCACCTCACTAGAAATTATAGAAATAGGAGAAGATAGAGACAGCTCTAAAGGTGGTTGGACAAGAGACACAGAATCAGACAGTAGGCATGAAGAATCATTGGTGGTGGTTTGGTGGGATGGAAGCTGGAGATCAACGCCATGCAAGTCAGTAGCAGCTGAAAGCTCCATCTTATTGGCACTGCTGGATTCATATTCAGCCTGTCTGTACTCACTGGCTGAAGAAACTGATTCATGCTCAGAACAGGTTTCAATGGTAGCTGTTGAAGATAACCAAAAAATCATGAATAAAAGTATAGAGCAGTGTTGTCATTAGGATTTAGGGGTTCATAGAAAATATAATCAACTCCAAAAAAAGTTATTAAATTCACACCACAGTAACAGGTAATTTGACCCAATGGAACCATGTTGTAACTTAGATTCCATACAAGCCTACATCCACTCAGTGGCATATTCTCTTCCTTTCCCTCTTGTGCTTATTTAAAACAAGTTAATGTTATTTGCCCCAAGCATCCTGTGGTAGAAAGTTTCTTCTAAAATCCCTATTGAAGTCATCAATGATGACCTAGTATTTACAGGCTTTGTTCTCTCCATTCCCCATTTTATCACAACTACCCTTTAAAGATCTGAAATCAGATCAACCTTTAGTTCTTTTCAAAAAGAGCCCCAGCTTGTTGGGTTTTTCCTGATATGTATACAGTATTAGTTCTGGTACTAGAGTTCACATTTTCTTTTGTGAATATACCCAGTTCCTAATACTCAAGTCAAACATGTGTTTTAATGATTCGACAGTGAAATTTTGCAGCGTAAACCTCTGTTAGAGATGATCCCCAGTGGCTTTATTTACTTTTTAAAATAGTCTTATTAACCAGTGTTATTGCTATGTATTCGCATCCTGAGTATTCTCCACCACCATTTAGATCATTACCTAAGCATTACATGCCCTCTACTCATGCAACCAAAATGCAAGATCTTGAACTACAACTACACTAGTTTGCCAATTAAACTTGCAGAATGGGTGTAAATGTAAGATATTCATGTACTTTGTCACATTCTTCATTGATATGGACTATACCCCAATTTAGTGTGCTGCATTTGAAACTGCACTTGTTGATTTTAATCAATATGCCTTCTCTCTTCCGCTGTGCTACCCCCAACAATTTCTCACTTAAAGCTGCCATCACTCAAACAATAGGGAAATGTAGAGAATAGCCCATTCAAATGAAATGAATCTCAATTTTTGCTTTAGGAAAATGCTCCAGGCCTAACCAGTCACTGTGGTGATAGTAATAACTTGATGTGACTAATTGAGGAAATCTCATTAAATAAAGTGCTGGATTTAGACAAAACAAATCTTAAAAAGTGCATTGGAAACAATTTGTTAAATAAGCCTACTGACAACACAGTCTTCAAGAAAGAGTTACAAAAATTGAAAAGACAAGATAGAAAACAAACATTCTGAATTCTCATGTCCACATCAAGTGTAAAATAAGCTTTAGATGGGTCACATTATAAGCAAGTGATCAACCACCTGACCTTAATAATTTTGCATTTTTTGATGGGATATGGATTTCAAAGCAGTTAATTGGACTCCTTTATGGATTAGCATGCAGGGAAGAGATGGTGTCAATACCTATTCATTACTTTTAGGCTTTTAACTCACTGTGCTCCTAAGTGACACTCCTACACTTTCAATAGTATTGAGCAGCATCTCAAATATAAGTAAAAAAATACTTTTGGAACAAAGTCACCTCATTGGCATTTACAATATATGACATTAGTTACTCTGCCAGGAACATTTCTGTTTTGTCCATGGAAAATCATCTTAGCCATGCAGTGAAGTACAAAAGGCCTTTATCACTTCCAGGACAGAGTTGGGCATGGGGTGGGGTGTTGGGAAACCTCTTGAACAAGGTCCCAGAAGAAAAACAACAACTTCAGAACCAGAATTATCACAAGCCAGTATTCCTCGAGAAGAAAGTTTTAAAAATAGCCATAACTACATATAATAATTCAATCATGCAGTTACAGCTAGCATAAGGGTCGAATTTAAATGGTTTCCAAATTATTTTTTGTAGCGATGCTCGTGCTCAGGAAATTGAACTCTTTAAAAACATAAAGATATTGGTTTCAAGAATTACCAGATTAAAAACATGATATGTACAGTAAATTTACTCAAATTTAGCAAAAATAGCCAAACATCAGATAAAACACTATTACTGCACTGGTACAAGTTTAGCTCCCCATAGGAATCACCAGAGTTAAACAATTCAGGTTAGGCTGTTTTATGCCATGTTTTGCATTGACTGAATCAAATGGTCAAATCCATTTCACTTTAGGATCCACATAGCTAGTTGTCACAAGAAACGATGATCCTAGTCTGGAGTCTAGAGGCAAAAAGACTGTAAAACCCAAGTTACCACCCACTTTAAATGGAGTGGTTAGAGTAGTTGAGAATACACAAGTGCACAAGAACAAACAAGAAAGTTGTTAGCGGAACTGCAAGTTTCAGATCACTGTTAGTTTAAGGTGTCATCTATTGTCAGTCTACCTGCAGTTTGAACAGACTTCTCAGGAGAAACGGGGGATGCAGGTGCTTGGACTGCACCAGGCACAGCAGGAGCTTCTGAGGCAGGAGCACCGGCCCCAGCTAGAAAGTTGAGTGATAACATGAGTTACAGACAAACATTAAAAGCAAGCTTACAGTCTAGATTAAACCCAGAAAATTTTACACACAATCATTGAGAAATACTGTAGTAAGCCAGAAAAAGAAACAAACCAAGTTAACACTTACACACACCATTTTTGATCATTCATAACATTTGACTGAGTTTACCAATCCACATTACACCTGTCAAAACAAATTTAACAACACTTTGTTCAAAGCCTTTGTACAAAGTTAAAAATAAAAATAGGATCTGATCCTAGACAGTATATTACTTCAAAATAAGAGTGTCAGCAAGGCAAAGCAAAACAAATGGTTTCATTTCACAAACCATTAAAAGAGAGCAACAGATATATTATACTATTAATTAAAATAAAGGAATTTGATAACATAATGAAGTGTCCAGGAACCAGCTTGGAAAATCTACATCTACATTGATTAGCAAACCAAAATGGTTTCAAGTCAAGAATTTTACCTCAGATTTACCAGAGAAAAAATAGGTTGTTCAGCCCAACTGGTGCAGTGACTTGCTCCACACCAGCCTTCACCCTCCCCTTTTCATTCAACATATCCATCGAATTACATTCTCTTTTGTACTGTAAGGTTCCCCTTAAATGCATCTATGTTATTTGCCTCAACGACTCCTAGAGGTAGCAAGTTCCACATTCTCACAACTGCGTTTTTCCATAAATCCACTAAAGAATTAATGATCATTTCATATTTATGCCTCTAGTTTAGGATTCCCCATATATCCTATCAAAATTGTTAGAATTTAAACTCCTAACAAGGCCACTCCTTACCTTTCTATGCTAGGGAGAGTCTCAGCGTGTTCAGTCTTGATCTTAAGTCTGTTAACACCTTAAAATTTTCCTTTTGTGTAGCAGCTCACGAGCACTGAATCAATTAAATTTGTTATAGTAAACTATTTACAACATTGGTGACATTTTAGGAAGAGAATAAGTTAAATTTCTACTCAGTAATATTGGTTTATCTTCAGACTTCTGCAAAAAAAAAGCTGCATAGATTTCCTACTTGAATTGTAAGAGATTCAAGCTTTTTTAAAAAAAAGATACAAGCCAATCACCAAGACTGGATGAATCTTTGATCTCAGTAATTTTAAAGAAAGGCATTCACACAGCCAAAATTTTTAAAGACCATCCACGATACACAATTTAGTCAAGATGCACTGCAAAACAAAATGCAAGCATTGATTATTTTTTGGGCCCAATACATAATTTGTCTCTAAGCTTAAAAAGCATAGACAGTGGCACAGGTTACAACTTGGCATTGGTTCAACGTGGCAGTCTACCAAAAAGAACCAAAAACGATAAACCTACAAATATCAAAATTGCTAGAGAATGCTGAAAATCTGAAGTACCACAGAAATATCCCACAAGAACTCAAAGTATTAACGAATGGTTAACCAGACAATTTATGGATGCATTTAGAGTCAGAAGTGTCTACTTTCTCTTGACAGAAGTCTAAGTGAGAAAGGTTCCTTATTCAGGACTGGTTTTGCACTTTTATCAAAAGAAACAAGCCAGCCAAAGCACAGAAGCATGACTGGAGATTAAAACACCCAGAGCAAAATAGTAACCTTTAAAAGTATTTTTTTTTTAATCCCACAAATGCAATTATGATAGAAGGCCACTTAGCCCCAAGAGCCAATGAAACAATGGCAGAAATCAGCCATGATTTCTATAAGGCCACTTTTGCCCCATATTACTAAATACCTTTGGTTAACAGAAACCTTAAAGTCTTAACAGGGGATTTAACATGCTATTTACAGAACAATTCCAAATTTACACCATACTTTATGAGAAATGATTCCTAATTTCAGTTCATAATTCAGTTAGCCAAGGATGTTACTTCAGGAGGTCTCACACTAGCACTTCACTCGTCATTCAAGCCAACTTCATCGGTCAATCTTCACACAAGCTAAGGTGTCACCCTCAGCCAAAGTCACCTCACAAATCTGCTTTAAATATTTCATGTTCAAAGGTTTCTGTTCCCAACTAACAAAACATTTCACCTGCATAGGATCATCCACCAAGGGTGAAACACAAACTTGTCAGGCAAATAAAAAAAATTTAAATGACAATCCCCAACTAGAGTAACATGTCTTGCTGTGACTTCCTCCAAAACCAACACCTAGCACTTGAGGAAAGCAAAGAGTCACCCCAAGGGATTTACATATAAAATAGAACTGTGCAACAGGACAGTCAAAATATAAAGTTATGATTCGCAGACCACTAATTTATCTTAATTGTTTATGACATTGAATAAAACTAAACAATGAACATTGAAAATAAAACTCAAATCAGGATAAGATTTGATAATCAATTTGCACTTTGTTCATCATCCCTTCTCTATACCCTTAATTCCGAATGATCCATGAAAGGGAAAATAGATGCAGCCTTTCAGGACTCAGTCCCCCATTAAAGTAACAAATTCAGCCATGATTCAAGAACAGTTCAAGAAATATGTTGAAAGAAATGTTCATGTACCTACTGTAGTGTGGGGCAATTTCAAACACAGGTTTCTGTGGCCTGTTCTGCACTCCTGAAGGGGCACACTTACTGGTTACATAGCAGCTCTAGACATTCAGAATTCCAGCTCAGGTCTGCACTGAGGGAATGCTCCAGTGAACCTACCGTTCAAATTTAACTCAAAACATTAAGACCCAATAGGTGCTCGAGAGATGCAGGTGAATAATTTCACAGAACAATGCCAAAGGACCATCAGGCACCAAAATAATATAACCAGTTATAGTGATGATCATTTCAACTTCACTATAGATAAATGCTTAACGCAAAGTGGCTGCTGGATTTGTAATTTTTTCCTTTCAAAACAAAAATTGCAGGATCATAAAAGGTAGCATTATTGCAAACTTTTCATTGTTGTCATCTAGTCTGCTTTGCACAAGTCGATTGTCATATTTGCCTGCTAAGTGATATTTGTACGCAATGTGCTTTACAGCAGCTCATGATATAAGGCACCACACACACACACACACACTCTTTAAGCCTTGCATGTATAATTTTGCGCAATGTGGCTGCTGCATTTGCCTACATAAGCAGTACTTCAAAAGCAGTTCATACAAATTGCCCTCAAGATATGCTAAAGTGCTATATGGCGGGATACTCACACAAGCTCAGTGAATTGCATTTTATTTCGCGCAAATAGGCCCTGCATTTGCCCAAATGTGGATCACAGCACTTCAAATGTAGTTTTCAGCATGTGTAGGACTCCAGGCCACCATGATAGGGAAATTCAGTAATAATGTGAGTCCATTGTTTATTTTGCGCAAACTGGCTGCTGCATTTTCCTATATTGACAGAACTACTTCACAGCATTGTGTATATAACGCTTTAGGTGTGTCCTTGCCGTTATAAAATGCGTGGTCACTTAACTTCTGCTCTCACCTGCTGAGTTTAAATCAGTGATATGTTTGGTGTAATAAAAACAAAGTCATCAGTAGCAGGCACCATAAATTTTACACTTAGAGGAAACTTGTGGCTTTTATATATGTTAGTTTACAACTTCCATCACATCCTTTTACTGTAATACCTTCTACATTACTCTGTAAAAGCAGGTGTATTCAAATGCAGAGTTATTTTCAAGGGATCATGGAAAATAATTATCGTGGTTAGAAACTAAACAAAAAAACCCGGCTATTAATGGCAGTTATGTTGACAAAGCTACCACCTTACTGCTATCAACAACGCACCTGAAAGCTCCTGAACAGCTTGAGACAGTGTATTCTCAGTGATGGCCCCGGTTTGGGAAGCTTCACTTGCCAGTCCAGAAATGGCAGATTCTGTTGAGTCAGTACCTACAACCAATCCGCTTGAAGCAGTGCTTTCTCCCCCAGAGGCAGAAATGCTGACATCACTGTATTCTTCTGCTGTAAAGGATTTGGGACAGTACTACAAACGGACAATATAATACTGACATTGCCCAAGTTCGCAAATTACCCTTGGGGTTCGAATGCCCTCTTTCCTCTTCACCCCACTACTCCCAAAAGAAAAGTAGCCTTCACACCAGGTGACCACATGCACTAATAATGTGCTCCTGTTAACATAGTGAGGACAGTAAAGTGACCAGCATCCCATTAGGTGCTTAGCAAATATTTACTAGTCAGTTGCGCTTAAGCTGTGAAAAAACCAAGGGGAAACTCAAGTACCACATAGCCTTGTATCAAGATCAGAAGTGCATATAATATCAAAAGATGTTTACACTTATACATGGAGTTATACACCACAGAAACAGACCCTTCGGCCCAACCAGTCCACGCCAAACATAATCCCAAACTAAACTAGTCCAACCTGCCTGCTCCTGGCCCATATCCCTCTAAATCTTTTCTATTCGGATACTTATCCAAATGGTTTTCAATGTTGTAACTGTGCCCATATACACCACTTCCTCAGCAAGTTCATTCCACATATGAACCACCCTTTGGAAAAGAAAAATTATTCCTTACATCTTTTTTAAAATCTCTCTCCTCTCACCTTAAAAATATACCCCTTTAGTTAGGCAAAAGACACCTATCATGAACCCTACCTGTACCCCTCATGACTTTATAAACCTCCATAAAAGGTCACCTCTCAAATCACCTATGCTCTAGTGAAAAGTCCCAGCCTTCCTTTATAACGCAAGCCTTCCATGATGCTAGTAAATCTCTTCTAAACCCTCTCTAACTTGTATTTTTCTGGCTGTGGAATAGCGTCAATTTCAACTTTAGTGTGCTACAAAGCTCCTAACATGCACTACCCCAAAATCCTTAATCGACGTAGTATTCAATCATTTCACAACAAACAACAACTTGACAACTTTGGCAGGCAGCTCATGGTTGCACAACAGTGACACTGAGCTTTAGAAACATATCCTCCTATAACCTGACACTAAATCAAACTGTCACTTACAAACAAGCAACTGATTTAAAATTATCTATATTGAAAATCCAAATTTTCATTGTACTGAACCTTTCTTTTAAGAGCAAAGCCTGTAACACTATCAGATTGTTCTAAAATCAAGGACAAGTGGTCATCCTAATGATTTAACATCCACCGTTTATATTTCATTGCAAAGCACTTTCAAAGCTACGTCAAGACTGTGCCCAATGTACATTATAACCTCTTCAATGTATGCTTCATACACTGTGCTCAAGCCTAAACAGAATGCAATGGCTGCTATTTTGTAACAATCGTGTGTGGAATCGCATCTCTGTGCTTAAAAAGTTTGTGCAAGCACTTAATGCTGTGGAGCAAAATGCATAAAACTGCATGAGCCTCAATTTCAAGTGTTTTTATGTTGCAACCACCACCCTGGAGTGGCAGTACACCTTGGAAATCTGAAGAATTTACAAAGCCAACACATGTATAAAAGCAAAATACTGTGAATACTGGAAATCTGAAATAAACTGAAAATGCTGAAGAAAATGAAACCTGTTTCGACAACACAGGTACCTCTTTCTGCAAGGAAAGAACTAACTTTGTAAGGGGGGGGGGGGGGAGAAAAGACCATGTGCATAACCAAAACTTAAGCCATAATGAGTGTTCCTTCAGAAGTTCAACTTGAAAATGTATGTGAAGATGACCAGTTTAGGCTAAGGATTTAATAACTATAAAAGATACACCCAGAAACAATTGGCACCATCTATATTTTCTCCTTGCCTATTCAATTTTCCACAAAAGTAGAAGTCATAAATCAGCAAAATCTGTAGAGTTGACAGATTGCCGCTGACATTCAATTCAAAGTAGCACTGCAGTACAAAATGGTTGCGACACTCACCTTTCCCTCAGCAAGTGGCCTAATAGGCTACAAGTCTCAATGTACCCTGGCAAAAGCCACTTGTTTAAAAAGCCGTAAATGCAGACATCTTGAAATCTTCCAATCATCAGCACCATTTGACCTTGATGGTTGGATGCCCAGAGAAACCTTCCCTTATCAATCTTTGTGCTTTCCAAAATTATGTTAAGAAGCTCTACATTGAGGTATAATACCAATCTTACTGTACACTGACAGACATTTTGTGCAAGCATGCAGAAACAGAAGGTGAAGGAGAATACAAACAGCACCTGGAAATGGATCATTAATGAAAAAGAAAAAAAAAGTGCAAACCATGAAACCTTAAGAATACTTAACCGTGGAGTTGGAGGGCAATTCGCTGGGTACGTGAAGCCACAGGTCAATAGAACAGTTACACAAGTATTAGTATGACTAAAAGATGACCTACAATTAATATCCCAAGCCTTGGTCATTACTTAATGCAATCCCAATGAATAAACCAAAAATAAACAGTGTAAACAAAACCCACAAAAACACTAATAAAAATCCCTTGTGCAAATTAGCATGTATACAAACCTGTTTCAGCTTGAGGCTGCTGCATTTCTTGCTCCGTGGCAGGAACGGTTTCTGTGGCTTCACCAGGCATTCCTAGAAAAAATACATACAGTTAGCAGAAATTCATTAATCACAATTAAGCACACCCATGAACAGAATTAAGTAGCAATGTTGCCAGAATTGTCTGGTCGAACGGAAGATGGCAACCTTTCAAAAAGTTTTCCTACAGCAAGTTTGTTCAAAAGTTCAACTTTCACACAGAAACTGTATTGTTCAAAATGTGCAGCTATTTACTGTAAAATCAGATTCACCAGACCCATTTCACTGACAGTCAGTGCTCAAAGACATTGTGGCATATTATAGTAAAATTCAAAAATGTATCATGCTCAGCCAAGCCTAACTTAAAACTGTGGATGAATCATACCAGGCCAGGCCCAACTTTGGTATTTCAGCCCTTTGTTTAGATTTTGGCTGAGAAATTATAATCACATCAAGAGACAAGACATAGAACTGGCGAACCCAGGAGGCCCAGGTTCAAGTCCCACCTGCTTTAGAGGTGCATGAATAACATCTCTGCAACTTGTGATTTTGTGAAGGCTAAACGAGTAAGGAACATGCTAAAGATGCTGGAAGCATAAACTAAGCATACAGATTGTTAGAAAATACTCAGTTGGTCAGTCAGCAGCTGTGGAATTAGAAACAGTCAACATTCCAGATCTGCTGAATGTTTTCCAGCATTTTCTGTTTTAATACCACAGCACAATGCTGTCTGCTTCAATCAGCTCAGATCACTTAGCACCAAACACACAATGGAAAATTAACGTGTGAAGGAAGTGACAATGTACAGAATACAATGATCAAGAACAGCAATTGTATATTTTACTGTTTTTGAAGTTGCAGGAACATTTAGCAGGCATTATTGGATGAGTGAAGTTCAAACATTTGATACAACTTCAATTAGACAACTAAGGAACAAAATTCTCATATTATCAATGCACCATTCAAACATGGAAACATACATAATTCAGCTAAAGACAATTTGTCCCACTAAATGTTTAAACTTTCCGTTTTGCTAATGACTTTGGCTCTTTAACCGAGTTCAACTACTACATACCATATCTTAAGCGTTTGATCACACAGGTTTGAATATTTTCTTAAAGCAGAGTTTTAAGATGATAGCATGTAGTGATTTATCAATGCTTAGTGCAATCATAGCATTGGGGAAGGCATTATTGGCATTTGAGAGAATAGTTTGCAGAAGTTACATTTAAAAAAACCCATAAGCAATATGTATCTTGGAAGGCAATCGTCAGTCACAAATAACCTGGGAAAGTCACACTGAACATCAAGTATAAACGTGAGAGTTTTTTTTCATATGAACTCAAACCATTACAAAAAAACACATTTCAAAGAACGGGACAAAATATAACAACCAACAAAAAAAAATTAAAGATGATTTGCAGTCATCTTGTATTCCTGCAAACTGGAAATCCCACACAACCTAAAGGTACGGTCGAAGCAACTTTCCGTGGCCTACCTTAACATAACTTTAAAAAATTACAATTAAACGAAAACGGATAGCGAGCGAAACTGGCTACACGGCCACACAAAGCACATTCGGGCTATGCTCGCGACTGCTGGGGCTCTTTCCCACCCTCTCCCCTCCAATAATCAACCGGTGGGACACCACGAGATTGTTGCTGCCACCCGCTCCCTCAGAGCTCCGCACAATTTTGTTCAACATTACGTTAATGCAACTTGTACTGATCAATTTTCACGACATCTTAAGTATAAAGTGCTCCTTTCCCTCATCAGGGCAATTTTGCACTCATCACCAATAGTTTAACGATCGGATGGAAGTGGATTTTGTACAGACACTTACTGCTTCAGTTCGTCAAATCCAAGATGGCTGGAGAAAGAGACTGAACTTCTTTCACATAGATATTAAAAAGATTGCACTTGTGTTTCCGGGTCATTTGCTCACCGAGGAGTCCCGCCACTACTGTTTGTTGATTGGGCAAGAATGACTATTTCCGGTTGATTCGTGATTGTTTTTCCTGGAATGTGAGGTTTTTAGATTTCTGCAATGTTTATGTACCTGTATTCCGGATCGATTCGTATAGAGGTGGTGTTCTGGATTAGTGGTGCTGGAAGAGCACAGCAGTTCAGTGCCTTCTTGCTGTGTCAAAAGTTTGCACTTGCATCTATCCTGGGTTCGAATCCCAGTGGTGTCTGCTTAGAGGTGGTGTTATAC
The DNA here is from genome assembly GCF_047496795.1 of Chiloscyllium punctatum. Classification (NCBI taxonomy): domain Eukaryota; kingdom Metazoa; phylum Chordata; class Chondrichthyes; order Orectolobiformes; family Hemiscylliidae; genus Chiloscyllium; species Chiloscyllium punctatum. The sequence continues at coordinate 20,073,165 of NC_092791.1, read as the reverse complement.
ACTTCTGGATTAGGTGGGACTTGAACCTGGCCTAAAGGTAGCGACGTTTTCGCTACCACAAGAGCCCTTTTGCTTGTCTTTTTTTAAAAATACATTACTTAGATGTGCAGCAGAGGATTCCTATATCACATCAGAATGGGAACTTCTATTAGACAGTCACAGATACGGGAAAGTTCCCAGTTCAAATAATTATAATATTGAAGGCAGGATTGATGTTAGAATTGCTTTTTGTAAGGAAAGAAAATAAACAGTCTGCTGCCCTGGCTAAGTTCAGGTAGTTTGGTAAATACTGAATATAAAAACTTTTAATAATCTTCTCGATGGCTCGGTACCATTTTGCACAATAACTTTAGCTTCTGAACGACCATACAAGTCAGTTCAAATGTTTAGTATTAAGCTCTTCAGGCTATAAAATCAGAGATTTAAATGCTGAATTCCTTCTTATTCTGGATTGTTCCTACTCCAGATAACTTTTTTATAGCAGTTGTTAACAGAAATTTGGGTCAAAATCCTGAAATTCCCTTCCTAATGGCATTTGTGGGTCTACTCACAGCAGGTGGACTGCAGCAGTTCAAGAAGGCAGCTCACTACCACCACCACCTCGAGCAATAAATGCTGGCCAGCCAGCAATGTCCACATCCCATAAATAATTTTTAAAATATCCTTTTTCACTTTGGAGAAATTGTACTTATGAGACTTCCAACACACTAGTTTGGATGGTTTCACACCCAGTGGGAAGACTATAGTAACCGTTTGCTGCCTCATAGGTTGCAGAAGGGTTATCTAGTGAAACCATAAACATACTAAGTAGCTACACTTTATAAGTATATTTGAACTTATGATTATGGCTATATTTGCTATAGGCCTATACAGCTACTATTGTGCACATGAATGTGGCATTTTCCATCAAATTGCAGCAAGAACCAGCAATGACAGATTTGTATAAATTCCCATGTCAGCACTATAGATGGGCAAACACAATGTGTGAAAATCTGCATTGTCATCATTAGGAATCAAATGTATCAAAGGATTATTGTAGTCAGGAATGTTTGGATCCCAAGATCAGTTTTCTTAATTGCAATATGTAAAAGGAAGAGGATGAGATTGAAGTTTAGTGTTTGGGATACATTGGCTAATGGTAGCATTTTGCTGTTGGGCTGGGGGTGGGGAGTGATTAGAAATGGCATCAATCTAAGCTTCGTGTGTCATTGTTTTTCTTCTAGCACATCCAGGTTGAACCAATGCCAAGTAATACTGCAGATATTGGAGATCTGAAATAAACACAGAAAATGCTGGACAAGTTAGCAGGTCTGGCAGCGTCCATTCAGGCAGATATAAATTTAGTGTTTCAAGTTTGATATGAGTCTTCTTTGGAACTGAAGAAGCCAAGAAAACGATTTTTTAAATGCTGTTGATAGAGGGGTGAAGGAGCAAGTGGATCAGATGGTAAATGTCCAAAGCAATAGGTAAAGGGAGTGCTGCTGGTAGCTGAGGAGGATATAGATGCTAAATAGTTATTAATTGTAGGTATGAATAGTAGAACATAGGTTGGTTTTGCTAAGAGTAATTGCATGCAAACAGGATATGGGATGGGGTGCAATCAAGATGGAAGATGGTGTTCATACTCTGAACTTGTTGCAGTCAATGTCCTGAAGGCTGTAAAGTGCTTAAGCAGAAAAGTAAGTGCTGTTTCTGCAGCTTGTGTTGGACTTTGCTTGAGCACAACAGCAGTCCTAGGACAACAATGTTAGCTTAAGAGTAAGATGATTTATTGAAATAATAAGCAATTGGAAGATTGGGGTCATTGTTATGGAAAAGCAGAGGTATTCTGCAAAGCGGTCACCAAGATTGCATTTGGACTTGCCAATGTCGAGCAGACTGTAGTGAATACAGTAGACTCAACTGAAACAAGAATGAGTAAACTGCTGCTTCACCTGGAAGAAGTGTTTGGAGCATTGGACAGTGATGAGCGAGGAGGAAAAAAGGCAAGTGTTGTGATTACGTGGAAGGTACCATGAGTTGGGGAATAGTGACAGAGGAGTGGACTAACGGGTCAAGCAGGCAATGGTGTCTCTGGATTGCTTACAGCAGAAGGGAAGGGAAGATATGTTTGATGGTGGTGGAAAATGTTGGTAGGATGGTAAGTGAGGACCCTATCATTTCCTATGGGATAAGGGGACAGAGAGAGGGCAGAAGTGCAGGAAATGAGTTGGAACAGCTGAGGGCCCTGTCAGCCACATTGCTGGTGGTGGTTGGGGGAATGGGTGTCCTCGGTTGAGAAAAAGGAAGATGCCAGAAGCACCTCTGAGGAGTGTCACAGCATTGGGAACATATATGACAGGTGGAAAAACTAAAAGGAATGGAGTCCTTGCAGGAAACTTGTTTTTATATTCTGCCCAATCTTAATTTGCCACCTATCTTTGCAAAATTATATGTCCTTTGAGTTTGAAACTATCATTACTTGACCACAGATGGTGCTTCTATCCATTAGAATTTTTCTTTTTGTTTTGATGAATCTATGCTTTCTGGAATATCCCTTTAAATATTTGCCACTGCATCTCTGTTCACCTATTCCCCAGTGTTCCCTCTAGTTTTCTTTCAGTTGCACAGGCCTCTGAGATCTGTGCATGACAGTGACTTCTGGAAGCAGACTAATAGCAATCATTGTGTGCAGAACCTTGGAGTGGCTGTGCACACAGCTTTGAGGGAAGGCTGCCCATCTGTTAACCTAAATTGCCAGTTCACTTTCGATAGCTCTGCTTTCATGCCCTTAAAATTGCTTATGCTTAAATTTAAAATAGTACGTTTGAGGCCACATTTCTCTCCCTTAAACTATATGTAAAATTTAATCACATTATGTTCACTTCCACTATGAAGCCAGTAATTAATCTTATCTTGTTGGTCAAAACCAGGTCTAGTATAGCTTGCCCTCTGGGTGCCATAACATACTGGTCTAAGAAATTGTCCCGAAAACAGTCAATGAATTCCTCATCTGGACTACTTCTTCCAATATAATTTTTCCAGTCTATATATAGGTTAAAATCCCCCATGATAATTGCTGTAGCCTTCGAACAAGCTCCCATTATTTCTTCCTTGATACCCGGTCCTACCACGTGGTCTGTTGTGGAGCATGTACACAACTCCCACAAGTGACTTCTTGGCCCTGTCATTCCTCAGGCACACAGTCTGCTTCGAAATTCTGGTTTCCTGAATTAAGGTCATCCTTCTCTATTGTGCTAATACCATCTTTGATTGATAGAACCTTTCCACCACCCTTTTCTAGCCTCCTGCCCTTCCTAAATGTCATATACCCTTCAATATTAAGGCCACAATATTGATCATCCTGCGACAATGTCTGTTATGGCCACTAGATTGTACTTATTTATCTCAATAAGTACAATAGTTCATGTTTTATTTCAAGTGCTATGTGCATTCAAAAATATTGCCTTAAGTTTTGTCCATTTCTTATTTTTGTAACTTCTTATCATTTCTACTTAATTTCTCTGAGTTCTGTATTCTCTGTCCCTTCTGTGTTTGTCAGCTTATCATTTCCCACTTGAATTCCTTTCTGTTGCCTTTTCCCCATTCTGATTCACCACAACTTCCTGAATTTGGGCCCTTGCGCTCACTACTTAGATTAAAGCCCTATCTATATCCTTAGTTATGCGGATGCAAGAACACCAGCCCTAGTATGGTTTAGGTATGGTCTGGGAGAAAGTGAGGATTGTAGATGCTGGAGAGTCAGAGTCAAAAGGGTGGCACTGGAAAAGCACAGCAGGTCAGGCAGTATACGAGGAGCAGGAAAGTCGACATTTTGGACATTCCTGAAGAAGGGCTTATGCTCGAAACGTTGATTCTCCTTCTCCTTTGATGCTGCCTGACCTGCTGCGCTTTTCCAGCAACACATTTTTCAGCTCCCCAGTATTTGTGTCAGTGCCTCATGAAGCAAAACATCTCCTCCATCAAAACTACAGCCACTCACTCATTTCTCTAATCTTGTTTACGCTCTGCCAATTTGCATGTGCTCAGGTAATACTCCAGTGATTATGACCTTTGAGATTCTGCTTAATTTGGTGCCAAGTTTCTTTCTGCGGAAACTCCTTCCAAATTCTATCTATATCATTGCTACAACAATGATTCTTTCCAACCAACTGCAAGTTCTTCTCTGTCCCAGAGCAGATATTCTGAACCCGAGCACTGGGCAGACAACACAGCCATCTGGACTATGCTGTTTCCTACTGCCACTACAGTCCTTTTAGCTCCCCGTTTGAATGGCTTCTTGTACCCTGGTCATTTAGCTCATCCATTCCACAGCCCCTGCTCCAAACAAGCACATACCTCACACCTGTTGGACAATCGCAGAGTTAAAAATCACACAAAACCAGGTTGTAGTCCAACAGGTTTATTTGGAAGCACTAGCTTTCGGAGCGCTGCTCCTTCATCAGGTGGTTGTGGAGAATAAGATTGTAAGACACAGAATCTATAGCAAATATATGCTATATATTTATATGTTATAAAGTTATATGCTATAGATTCTGTGTCTTACAATCTTATTCTCCACAACCACCTGATGAAGGAGCAGTGCTCTGAAAGCTAGTGCTTCCAAATAAACCTGTTGGATTACAACCTGGTGTTGTGTGATTTTTAACTTTGTACACCCCAGTCCAACACCGGCGTCTCCAAATCATGACAATTGCAGAGGCTGACACCAGTCTTCTAGATTCCCTAACTGCCTCACCTGTAGTCGCACCCTCCTCTCCCTGACCATATCAGAGCACACTATCCTAAGAGGTATGACTATTTCCTGGTATTAAAAAATCCAGATAAGTTACCCCCTCCCTGATGCATCATAGTGTCTAGTTCAGCCTCTATCTCATAAACACTTGAGCAGAAGCTGGATGAACTTCAGAGACTTACAGCAGATATACTTGCCCTGGATCACAATGGATTCCACGAGCTCCCACATACTGCAGCTTTGACAACCTACCTACACTGCCGTTCCAATGAGTTTTAAATTAATTATTTCGTTATATTATTAACTTATTATGGTACTTTTTATGTATTGTATTACTTGAGCGTACAATAGGCTTGAAACAATTTACAGATACTCACCTAACAGTTCGCTCTTTTCTCTGTCCCAAGCTGCTTGGGTATCTGTCCCTTTTCCCAGACTACTCCACTATGATGCTGACTGCAGGACATTCTTTCCGTGAATCTCAACACTCCCTAAAATTTTCAGCCATAAGTGCCAATTGGATGATCCAGCTCAGCCTCCTCTGGAGATCTCCACTGGCGCAGATGCCAGTCTTTAGTCCATTCAATTCACTCTATGTGATATCAAGAAATGGTTCGAGGCGCTGGATAATGCAAAAGCTTTGGGTCCTAACAACATTCTGGCAATAGTTCTGAAGACTTGTGCTCCAGAACTAGCTGCACCCCAAGCCAAGCTTTTCTAGTACAGCCATAACACTGGCATCTACCCAACAATATGGAAAATTGCCCAGGTGTGACCTGTACATAAAAAGCAAGACAACTCCAACCCAGTCAATTATAGCTGCATCAGTCTACAGGTAGCTCTATTATGCTGTAGTGAGGTTCCCATATGATACCTTATAATAGAAAATCATGCAGTAGAAATAATGGAGCCTATGGAAAAAGCAGGGTTGGGGTGAACCACCAAAAATACCAGTAAAAATCGAAACATAAATAGAAGTTAGCCTAACACAAATGATAGCACAGTCTAAAGTAAATTTTGATTTGTTGCATGGTATTTTATAGTGCAATTCATCAGAGTCTTCAACTGATTCCTCTCAATTGGTATTTATACCTGCTGGCTGCACTACATTTTAGCCAGTCTCTGATCCCATCCAATAGTAACACTGTACAAGTCAGATCCCAGAATGAAACCTGCCTTGATAGATCAAGGACTGAATCTTAATTTCTTTCGCTAAGTGTCAGTTTCGTTAAGTTTTTCAGAGGGTTTCACATCGTGATGCTTGGGTACGTCTACCATCTTATTTTACAAAACCCACTTGAATTCTCTCACACATTCTGGCACCATCATACTATGTGCCATTTCCAAAACAACTCACCACTCCCTGAATACCTCAGAATTGACCAACATCTGTGGTGCAGCACCATCTTTTAAAAAGACATTGTGCACCCAGACAAGAACTGTCAGTCCGGAGCTGCCCTGCATGGTTCCTGACATTGGCCCTGGATGTGGCAGACAACAGAAAATTGGTGCCTGTCTTTGTGGGCAGGGACATGGAGATGCTGCTGATGGGGATGGGGTGAGGGAGAGGCAGGAAGTCTTTTTCTCTCAGGCCAACAGAGGACGTCATTCTACTGGAACCATGCCAACCTGGACCAGGGTTACCATCCAGACCAGTGCAGTCTCAACCATCTGAAGGAATGCACAGAATGTAGGATGATGAATGACCTCCATTCTGCACGTGAAAATGCCACTATTTTCTCATTGATACCTCACACTCACTCTCTCTGCTACTGTACCTGCCATTTCCTGCAACATCTTCGCCACTCAATCTCATCCTCACAAACATCTGACCCTGAGTAACCCTGAGCCTCTTCTGCACATCCTACCCATCCCCTCAAGACATCTGCACACATATAAAAAGTGTGCCACCAGCTTTCTCTCCATCACCCACAATGTGCACTCTTTCCTGGCTTTGACCACCCTGAGCAGCTGACTGACCATGTCCAAGCTCCTGTACTGGTAATTTTTTGCAGTTGGTTACTAGTGATTCATCATTGAAACAGATTCACATGACTCTGCAGATATTCTTTAACATCTAAACATACTTAAAGAAAGAGAAAAAAAAGCTCTTAATACAAACAACAAAGCCAAGTTTCAATCTGCTCCTCACCACTGTCCTTTTACTGTGAGTCAATTTCATGAAATTTCACTTCTATCTCAACTCTTTTAAGTTTTTAAATAAACAGATTGCTCCCAGTTCCTTGTCCTCAGGCTGTAGACATTTTCACGATGCATTCCCAAGTCCACTAGCACAAATACTTCACAACATCTTTCACGAGAAAGTGCATGAGCTGACTGATCACCTGATGCCAACACTGCGCCCAGTCCTCTGTGCATCGTGCTGGGAATCGTGTAATAGCAAACGGGAGTTCGCTTTATTTTTTAAAAATCACATTACAGACTAAATGCGCTTAATAAACAAGCGTTATAGAAGAACTAGCTATACACTTGATCATCAGTAAAGTGATGGAAGCTGTCGCCAACAGTGCTATCAAGTAGCACCTGATCATCAATAACCTTCTGAGTGCTGTTCAGAAGGGCGGGAAAAAGACTCGGAGGGCCATAGTCATAGGGGATTCTATTGTAAGTGGAGTAAATAGGCAGTTCTGTGGCCGAAAACGAGACTCCCGGGCTGGTATGTTGCCTCCCAGGTGCTCGGGTCAGAGATGTCACTGATCAGCTACAGAGCATTCTGAAAGGGGAGGGTGAACAGCCAGTTGTCTTGGTGCATATAGGCACCAATGATCTAAGTAAAAAACAAGATGAGGTCCTGAAGGTAGAATTCAGGGAGCTAGGAGAGAAGTTAAAGAGGAGGACCTCAATGGTAGTGATCTCAGGATTGCTACCAGTGCCACGTAATAGCTAGGGTAGAAATGAAAAAAATAGGCAGGATGAACACGTAGCTTGAGGGATAGTGTAGGAAGGAGGGGTTCAGATTTGTGGGACATTGAGACCGTTCTGGGGAAGGTGGGACTATTACAAATTGGATGGTCTACACCTGAACCAGACTGGAATTAACGTCTTTGGGAGAATCTTTGCTACGGCTGTTGGGGAGGATTTAAACTAACGTGGCAATGGGCTGGGAACCAGAAGAGAAGACTAGTAGACAGTGAGGTGGAAACTAGAAACTGTAAGGAATAAGATTATGAAGTTACCATTACTAAGTGGAAGAGTAGGCAGAGAGCAGATGAACGCAAAGGAATTGGTGTTCTGAAGTGTATATGCTTTAATGCAAGGAGTATAGTGGGTAAGGCAGACAAACTTAGGGCTTGGATTGATGCCTGGGAGTATGACATTATTGTGATCAGAGACTTGGTTGAAGGAAGGGCATGATTAGCAATTAAATGTTCCAGGATATAGATGCTTCAGACAGGACAGGGAGGGAAGTAAAAAGGGGGAGGAGTTGCATTGCTTGTCAGGGATGATATCACAGCTGTGCTAAAGGAACACACTATGAAGGGTTTGAGCAGTGAGGCATTATGGATAGAGCTGAGAAATAAGAAGGGTGCAGTTACATTCTTGGGGCTGTACTCCAGGCCTCCCAACAGTGACTGTGAGGTAGAAGAACAAATAGGTGAGGATTATGGAAAGATGTAGAGGCAACAGGGTGGTGGTGATGGGAGATTTTAATTTTCCCAACATTGACTGGGATACACTTAGTGTCAGAGATCTGGGTGGGGCAGAATTTGTAAGCATCCAGGAGAGTTTTCTAGAGCAGTATGTCAATAGTCCGACGAGGTAAGGGACCATATTAGTCCTGGTGTTGGGGAATGAGCCAGGCCAGAAGGTAGAAGTTGCAGTGACCATAATTCTATAAGTTTTAGAATACTCAGACAAAGATTAGAGTGGTCCTAAGGGAAGAGTACGAAACTGGGCCATGGCCAATTATATCAAAATTTGGCAGGAGCTGGGAAATGTGGATTGGGGGCAAATATTTGAAGGGAAGTCCACATTTGATAAGTGGGACGCTTTCAAAAATAGGTTGAAGATAGTGCAGGATAGGCATGTCCCTTTGAAAGCAAGAGATAGGAAAGGCAAGATTCCTGAACCGTGGATGACAGGAGAATTCATGCGACTAGCCAAGAGGAAAAGGGAAGCGTACATAAGGTCCAGCAGCTAAGAACAGAATGGGCCTTGGAGGAATATCAGGAGAGTAGAACCAAACTTAAACAAGGAATCAAGCAGGCTAAAAGGGGTCATGAAATAACTTTAGCGAGCAGAATTAAGGAGAATCCCAAGGCCTTTTATTCATAAATAAGAAGCAAGAGGAGAACTAGAGAAAGGGTTGGTCCACTAAAAGATAAGGAAGGAAGGTTGTATGTCGAACCTGAGAAAATGGGTGAGATTCTCAACGATTACTTTGCATCAGTGTTCACTGATGAATGTTGAGATTAGAGATAGAAGTTTGTTTACTCTGGATCACGGTAACATAAAGAGGGAAGATATGTTGGGTAAGCTAAAGGATATTAAGGTGGACAAATCCCCAGGACCGGATGGGATCAATCTCAGGTTGCTGAGGGAGGCAAAAGAGGAAATAGCTGGGGCCCTTACAGATATCTTTGTAGCATCCTTAAACACAGGTGAAGTGCTGGGGGAACTGGAGAGTTGCTAATGTTGTCCCCCTGTACAAGAAGGGTAGTAGGGATATTCCAGATAACTGCAGACCAGTGAGCCTGACGTCAGTGGTGGGAAAGTTGCTGGAGAAGGTACTGAAGGATAGAATCTATTTACATTTGGAAAAGAATGGGCTTAGCAGTGATAGGCAACATGGTTTTGGACATGGTAGATCATGCCGTACCAATTTAATAGAGTTCTTTGAGGAAGTGACCAAGTTGATAGATGATAAGAATGTAGATGTCAGATACATAGACTTTAGTAAGGCGTTTGAGAAGGTTCCCCATGGTAAAATAATGGAGAAAGTGAAGTCACATGGTGTGCAGGGTGTTCTAGCTCAGTGGATAAAGAACTGGTTGAGCAACAGGAGACAGAGAGTAGTAGTTGAATGGAGTTTCTCGAAATGGAGAAAGGTGACCAGTGGTGTTCCACAGGGGTCAGTGTTGGGGCCACTGTTGTTTGTGATAAACATAAATGATCTGGAAGAGGGCAGTGGTGTCTGATCAGTACGTTTGCAGATGACACAAAGATTAGTGGAGTAGCAGAAATCATAGGGGACTGTCAAAGAATACAGGAAGACTGGAGAGTTGGGCAGAGAAGTGGCAGTTGAAGCTCAATCTGGGCAAATGTGAAATTATGTATTTTGAGAGGTCTAATTCTAGAGCGCACTATGCTGTAAATGGAAAAGTTGATGAGCAGAGAGATCTGGGAGTTCAGGTCCATTGCACCCTGAAGGTGGCTGCACAGGTGGATAGAGTGGTCAAGAAGGCATATAGTATGCTTGCCTTCATTGGACGGGGTATTGAGTATAAGAGCTGGCAGGTCATGTTAAAAATTGTACAAGACTTTGGTTTGGCTGCATTTAGAATAAAGTGTACAGTTCTGGTCGCCACATTATCAAAAGGATGTGGACGCTTTGGAGAGGGTGCAGAGAAAGTTTACGAGGATGTTGCCTGGTATGGAAGGCGCTATGAAGCAAGGTTGAGTAGGTTAAGACTGTTTTCATTAGAAAAAAAAAGGAGATTGAGGGGGGAACTTGATTGAGATCTACAAGTCATGAAGGGTATACAAAAGTTAAAAATCACACAACACCAGGTTATAGTCCAACAAGTTTAATTGGAAGCATTAGCTTTCGGAGTGCTGCTCCACACCGGCATCTCCAAATCATGAAGGGAGGATAGAGATAATTTTTTCCCCCCAGGGTGAGGGATTCAATAACGAGAGGTCACACGTTCAAGGTGAGAAAAGTTTAAGGGGGATACATGTGGAAAGTACTTTACACAGAGGGTGGTAGTTGCCTGGAATGCATTGCCAGCAGAGATAGTAGAGGCAGGCACGGTAGATTCATTTAAGATACGTCTGGACAGATGCACGAGTAGGTGGGGAGTAGAGTGGATTTGGATTGGCACAGGCTTGGAAGGCCAAAGGGCCTATTCCTGGGCTGTAAATATTCTTTGACACCCAGTTTGGGTTTCACCAAGGCTACTCAGCTGCTAACCTTATTGCAGCTTAGTCCAACATGGGCAAAACAGCTGAATTATAGAGGTGAGAGCAATAGCCCTTGACATCAATGCTGTATTTGATAGTGTGGCATCAAGGAGTCCGAGCAAAACTGGAAGCAATAGGTATTCAGGGAAAACTCTGCTGGCATACTTGGCACAGAGGAAGATAGTTATGGCTGTTGGAGGTCAGTCATCTCAGCAGGAGTTCCTTACTGTAGCATCCTAGGTGCAGCCATTTTCAGCTGTTTCATCAATGACCTTCCCTCCATCAGAAGTGGAGATATTCACTGATTATTGCACAATTCATGACTCAGATGCTGAAGCAGTCCATGTTTAAATGCAATATCCAGGTTTCAGCAGAAAAATGGCAATTAACATCCGTGCAACACAAATGACAGGCTATAACCATCACCAATAATAAACACTGGAACCAATGGCCTTTGACAGTCAATGGTGTTACCATCACTGAACCCCCACCCCGCCCAAACACTTGGTTGCCGTCATCCTCGGGTTACCATCGCCCAGAAACTGAAGCTATAACCTAAATAAACTGGCCACAGCAGTAGGAAATAGACTAGGAATCCTACAGCAAGTAACTCACTTCCTGGCTCCCGAAAGCCTGTCCAACATCACCAAGGCATAAGTAAAGAGTGAGATGGAATAGTCCCCATTTGGCTGATGAGTGCAGCTCCAACAACACTCAAGAAACTTGGTACAATCTAAGACGAAGTAGCTCACTCAATTGGCACTACATTCACTCCCTCCACCATGATGCAGCAGTGTGCACCATATACAAGATGCACTGCAGAAATTCACCAAAGTGTCTTGGACAGCACCCTCTAAACCACTGACCACTTCGGTCTAGGACAGCTGCAGACACATGGGAACAACAACATCTACAAATCTCTCTCCAAGTCACTCACTACCTCAACTTGGAAATATATTGCTGTTCGATCAGTGTCATTGGATCAAAATCTTGGAACTCCCTTACCTTCCTCATGGCACCCTTGACCTTCAGTCATGGAGTCCCACCTGGGGCTACAGAAACATTTGTCTGTAGCCTTCACTTTTGAATCTCCTACCACTATTGCTATTTCTCCCATCCCCTTCTGTAACTGGGTTCTGGCCGCACTCCCCAGAGAAATTGTCACTCAGTGGTTTCCAACAGAGAAAAACTAATTATTTAAATTAATTTGTGGGAAGTGAGCATCTGCTCCCTGAAGGTGGCACGGTGGCTCAATGGTTAGCACTGCCATGTGGACAATAAATGATGGCCCAGCCAGCAATGCTCACTTCGGACAAGTACTAGGAAATGGGACTAGAGTAAATGACCAAGCAAGACAATAGGCTGAACAACCTTTTCTTCCCCCATGCTATAAACCCCTACAATTCTAAAAGGTTGTACAACAGGTGTTCAACTGTATCCCAACAGGAGTGGAACAAGAAGTCTGCTGCTACATGAAATTAATCGTTTGTGACCTCCAGCCTCTATTCTTTAGTGGACCAAAAGGAGAAGTGAAAGTCAGGGTGGCTTTTAAACTTTTTGTAAGCAATATTTCACTCAATGTAGGAGGTATGGCTGTGTAAAAAATAAACATTTTCCTTGAAAAAAAAACAACAGGACCTGTTGTATTTTCCTTTTAAAACATGCCCTCATACAGGTAGGGGAGAAGAGGGGATAATTTCACCCCTCTCCCTATTACACAGAATAAAAACATCTCTTTATTGAGTAGTAATGGAGACTGCTTGCATAAGTTTACAGAGTACACATTTTCAATCGAGTCTCTGGTGAAGTGTGCATCAGTGTTTTTTTTTCCTCTTCAAGTGTTGGATGAAAACGGAAAGATGCCGATTCCTACTGGGGTTTAGGTCCACAGATACCAGTAGCTCCCCAGTCCCAATTCACTATTCTTCATACTCCAGTATATGGACATTGTCCCTCAACATTCATCCTTCAATTTCCCATAGGGGTTTTACAGCTCATCCATCATATCTGAATTTTACCCAGAACTTAAGAAACCTGCAGAAAAACAGTGCCCATTCTAGATGGCTCTTCTGCCAAAGTTCAACAGTTAAAGAGTCCTGGGATTGACTGCCACCTTAAATTTAAAAAGGTGACTCTTCCACATGATGTTGTATAATGTAGCTTAAGATCTAAGTGATTCAATTAGTGGCAAGTAGAAATGCAGAAGAAAAATAAAAGGAATCTTACCAAGAGACAAAATGTGGATATATAAATATCTGCTAGATATAACATGATATAAACCTCTAAAGTAGGAATTCAGAAACAGTATTCCACAGGCCTTAACTAAAGGCTGCTCAGAACTGAAGTGCATTTTGATACATCACAAACTTTTAAATCTTCTTTGCAGCTACAGCAGTGAAGTCAGAAGGCAGTCACGGTTCCAAGCTTTCCAACCTAATGATGCAAGCCAACATATGCTGAAACGCAGTTGAAAAAGAACTTGCTCATTGGGGGGGACATTAAAAATCTCCTTCTTTATCTGAAAAAAAAGTGTTTGAACAATAAATCAAAGTAACCCTTTAAATAAGTAAGTGTCAGATACAATATTTGATCATGTTTCTTTTCTCCCCTCCAAAGAGTTCTCCATGCTGACACCATACCATTTGTGTGGGGAACATTGGGAAAACCTTTGCAACTTATTCACTTCCTGAACTACCCATATATTAAAAAAAAACAAGGGGTAACTGTTCTCACACAGTGGCTCGTGTGTGGAATGAACTTCCAGAGGAAGTGATTGATGTGGGTACACTTACAATGTTTAAAAGACATTTGGATAAGTAAATGAGTAAGAAATGTGTGGAGGATATGGACCAAGCACAGGTAGGTGGGCCTAGTTTAGTTTGGGATTATGGAGGAGAAAGTAAGGACTGCAGATGCTAGAGATCAGAGTGGAGAGTGGGGTGTTGAAAAGCACAGCAGGTCATGCAGCATTCGAGGAGCATGGACTAGTTGGGCTGAAGGGTCTGTTTCCGTGCTGTATGACTACGACCTCAACCAATACTATCTAAGCAAATTGACCAGTCAGTCATTTATCAGTTGGTGTGGGGCAGGCACCTCTGGTCCAGAATGACTTTTGCATTTGTCCACAGAAAACAATCAACCCAAAAAAGCAATTAATTGGGTGGAGCACTTTCAAATGTTGAGCTTGTTCAGGAGGAAGATTCAAAGCTCCATCCCATTACTCCTCAGGCAATATTCTCCTGAATCAAGTACAAGACAAGAATTCAAACAATTGAGTCAAACAACTTTATTCTCGAGAAAAGCTTCAACAGTTAAAGCAAACTTGTGGTTTAATTCCAAATTAGAAATATTCAAAATAAAAAGCAAACTAAGCAAAAGATTGCCTGCGAAAACAACAGTCCTTTCCACATTTTAAAAACCTCACTAGACCTGTACTGGCTTTCCTCATAGCTCTGAATTTTGGCAAGTTTATGCAAAAATACTTTTTAAAAAGATATCCCAAACAATACTCACCACTCTGTTTCAGCAGCTGTCCCTTTCGTGATTGCTCCATCTTCTCTATAAATTGCTCAAAAATCTTGATGGGCCCAAGGAGGCTTGTTTTCTTATAATCTGAGTGCAGAGAAATTTAAGAGGAATTCACTCACCCATGTGTATTGCATTCCCACATGGTTTCTGTCCAATATTCAGTTTTGTAAGATCATATTAAATGGGAGAAGCAAGCCATTCAGCCGCCCTAAGCCAGCTCTGTCATTCAACAAGATAAGAGCTGACCAGTCATGATCTCAATTCTAATTTCTTGCTTGTCACTCCATCACCCTCAACCCCCTTGGCCTATCAAACATCTGTCCAATTTAGCCTTAAGTCAACCTCTGACAAGGTTGTAAATTACAGTCTTTTCAAGAATAAACCAAGATGTAGATTCACCATTGTTATAGAAAAAAAAAAGACACTGATGGGCCTGACTTTGAAGTTATAAACTGGGGGAAGGCAATTTTAACAAGATCAGATACGATTTGGCCATGATGGACAGAGCAAACACTTTTAGCGATGGTTTTCCCAATGGAAACCTGCATCCAATGGGGTTCCGCAGCAATCACTTTTCTGACCCTTGCAGTTTGTGGTTTATATAAATGATTCAGACTTGAATGTAGGAGGGTTTATCACTCAGTTTGCAAAATGATATAAAAATTGGTGGGATGGTGAATAGTGAGGATATAAATGGGCTGGTCAGATGGGTTGAGTGCAGTACAAACAAGGGAACACATGATGAACTTTAGGACCCTGGGAAGCACTGAGGTTCACAGGGACCTTGGTGCATACATGCACCAGTCCCTTAAGGGAGTGACACAGGCAAGAATGGTTAAGGTGGCACGAGATACTTGCTGTTATTCGATGAGGCAGAGAGTTTAAGAGCAGGGAGGTGATGCTGAAACTGTATAAAACATTGGTTAGACTACAGCTAGAGTATTGCATATAGTATTAGAATCCACATAGAAGGGATGCGATTGCAGTGGAGAGGATGCAGAGGATATTTACCAGGATTTTGCCTGGGCTGGAGAGTTTGAGTTATGAAGAGACAGACTGGGATTGTTTTTCTTGGAGCACAGAAGACTGAGGGAGGACATGATTGAGATGTATAAAATTATGAGAGGTATCCCTCCAGAGGAGGAATCAATAACCGGGGTGGGCCATATACAAGAAATTTAGAAGGGCTGAGGAAATGTCTGACACCCAGAGGATGGTGTGAATCTGGAACTTGCTGCCTGTAAGGATGGAGGCAGAAATCCACAACATTTCAGAAGTAATTAGGCGTGCACCACAATGATGGGCCAAGTGCTGGGAAAATGTGATTAGAATAGATAAGTAGTTGTTTTTGACTGGCACAGACTCAATGGGCCTTTCCTGGTGCTGTAGACCCCGAAACCATGCTGCAGGGATAAGAGAGCGCAGTTGATTCTTAAAGCAAATATTCCAGGGCTGGCCTTTTAGGGTTCCTGGTGTGGTGATAGTGTCCCTATCTTGGAATCAGGAGATCTGGGTTCAAGTTACATTTGCTCCAGGAGGTGCATCATATTTTTGAAAAAGTTGATTAGAAAACTCAAGCAAGTGGAGGCCTAAACTAGGGCTTTGAAGTCCTTGAATATAGACTTTACCAGCAGAAGCTTGCTCAAAAATAACCATTTCATTTCAGGAACCAGTCAAGCAAACCATATCTGAATTGCATCTGATGAAACCATATCTGCCCAAAACTGTACACATAAATGATGTACTGTAAGGTGAGTAACACCTTGGAGTGAGACTTCAACAGAAGCCAGGATCGTCAGGGGAGAAAGATGACAAAAGTGGGTGATTAGTTGTTTTAGGAGAAATGCCTGGATATTGTATTGGACCTGCAGTATTATGCAGCATTGTTCTCTGACATGAGATGGTGGCATTGTGATATTGTCACTGGGCAAGTAATCTAAAGGCCCCCAAAACTAGGTGAATTTAATTTTATGAAAAAAAAGAATAATTAAAACAGTCAAGCCATAATTAAATGTTAGTCTCAGTAGTTACTATGAAATTTATCAATAATCGTATAAAAGGTGATCTTGTTCACTTGTTTTCTTTTGGGAAGGAAGTCTGCCATCCTGATCTGTTCTACGCTACGTGACTCCAGAAACACACCAACATGACTGATTCTCAACGGTTCTCAAATACAAACTGGGATGGGTAACTTATTGATGACAATGCCCACAGCCTCATCTGGATATTTACCTCTGGTGCGACGTTTCACCTCCGGCTCTTCACCGTTCTCAGTACTTGTAACTTCTTGCTCTTCCTTAGTTTTCTTATCAAGCTCCTTGCAAAGATAACTTTAAGAGAATCAGAGGTTACCCCATTGTAAATTACAAAACACAACTTTGTTTGCCTGAAGGCACTGAAGCAGTGTTAAGGCAATGTTACTAGAATTAGAATCCCTACAGTGTGGAAACAGGCCTTTCAGCCCAACAAGTCCACACCAATCCTCTGAAGAGTATCCCATCCAGACCCATTCCCCTACCCTACTACTCTACATTCCTCCCTGACTAATGCACCAACCGACACATCCCTGAACACTCAGCAATTTAGCATGGCCAATCCACCTAATCTGCACTTCTTTGGACCGTGGGAGGAAACCAAAGCACCTGAAGGAAACTGATGCAGACACAGGGAGAACATGCAAACTCCACACAGTCGCCGGAGGCTAGAATCGAACTCAGGTCCCTGGTACTGTGAGGCAGCAGTGCTAACCATTGAGCCACCGTGCCACCTTCAGGGAGCAGATGGGATGGATGCAATTGAAGTATATTCCCTCCAATGTAAAAAAGGTAGGACAAACGAATCCAGAATCCCCTGGATGACAAGAGGTCAAAATTAACATTTTTTTTTTAAAAATGTGTGCTTATGACTGAGGCAGAAAATATAACAGAGAATCAACAGGAATATCAAAGGTCTAGAGGGGAGGTGAAAAAAGGAAATAAGACAAGCAAAGAGTAATGAGAAAAAACTGGCAGCTAACATAAAAGGAATCCCCGAAGGTTTCTATAGGCATAGGAGCAGTAAGAGAATGGTTAAAGGAGAGTAGGCTGATCAGACATCATAAAGGGGATTGACACACAGGGGTGTGGGGTGGGGGCATGGCAGAGTTGTTAAAATGAATATTTTGCAACTGTCTTTACAAAAGAGGATGCTGCTGCCAAGACCACATTGACAGAGGAAGAAACTCTGTCGACAGAAGGGTTTCAAATAAGGAAGAAATCATGAATGAACTGTTGGTGTTTGCAGTTGACACGGCACCAGGACCAGATGAGATGCATCCAAGGATTTTGAAGGAAAGTGAGGGTAGAAATTTCAGGGGGAACTGGCTACAATTAAAAAAAAATCTTCCTTGGACTTGGGAAGTGTCAAAAGACTGGAAAATTGTAAACATTATGGCCTTGTCCAAGAAAGGTTTAAGGAATATCCCAGCAATCACAGACCAGCTAGTGTAACTTTGGTAGGGAAATTTATGATTATTTGGGATAGAATTAGTAATCACATGGAAAAAGGTGGGTTGATTAGGAAACGTCAACATGGATTTCTATTAGGAAAATTATGCTTAACTAACTTGCTGGAGGTTTTTTGAAGAGGTAACAGCAAGGGTTGAAGAAGGTAAAGTTGACGTGGTATATATGGATTTCAAAGGGCATTTAAAACTGTGCCACATGACAGATTGGAGAGGAACATTATAGGTCATGGTGTTAAGCGGGACAGTAGCAACATGGATACAAAATTGACTAAGCGATGGTAAACAATGGCCAATGGATATTTTTCAGGCTGGAAGGTATATCGGAGTTCTTCAGGTGTTGGTATACTTCACAGTTTACAGATGACATGGAACTTGGAAAAGTCCTAAATTGTCAAGATGACAGCATACAATTTCAAAATGGACTTAGACAAGTTGAAGTGGGCAATCGGTGGCAGATGAAGTTCAGTGCAGAGAACTATGAGATGATGTACTTTCAATATCAAAAGACAATATAAAATAGGGGTTAAATTCTAAAGTGGGTGCAGGAGTAGAGGGACTTGGATATGTATGTGCACAGATCATTGAAAGCGGTAGGACAGATGGACAGAGCAGAAATAAAGCACAGTGTTCTCAGTTTTACTAATAGTGCTCGAGTACTCTTTACTAATAAAGGGTACAGTGGCTCAGTGGTCAGCACTGCGGCCTCTCAGCGCCAGGGACCTGGGTTCGATTCCAGCCTCGGGTGACTGTGTGGAGTTTGCACATTGACCCCATGTCTGTGAGTGTTTCCTCCTGGTGCTTCAGTTTCCTCCCATAATCCAAAGATATGCAGGTTAGGTGAATTGGCCATGCTAAATTGCCCGTAGTGTTCAGGGATGTGTAGGCTAGGTGCATTAGTCAGGGGTTAATACAGAGTAACGGGGAATGGGTTTGGGTGGAATACTCAGAGGGTTGGCGTGGACTTGTTGAGTCGAAGGGCCTGTTTCCACATTGTAAAGATTCTAATTCCAGTAAGGAGGCTATGCTGAACTTGTACAAGAGACTTGTTAGACTTCAGCAGAATATTGCAGACAGTTGTGGGCCCCACATTACAACAAAGGTGTGAATGCATGGAGAGTGCGCAGAAGTGATTTACTGAAATAGTTCCAGGGATGAGAAACTTCAGCGGTGAGGATAGATTGAAGTTGGGACTCTTCTCCCTGGAGAGAAGGAAGAGAGGAGGTCTGAATAAGACTTTCAAAATCATGAGCAAGCTAAATATAGAATCAAGTGTGAAGCTGTTTCTGCTGGTAAAAGAAATGAGGGGCACAGATTTGAAATGTGCAAATGAAGCAAGAGTAATACAAATGAAAAACTCTTTCACACAGTGAGCGGTCAGGGCAGGAAATGCCCTGCCTGGAAATGTAGTAGAGGCAGGTTCAATCAAGGTATTCAAGAGGGCACTGAATGATTTGGAAAGAAATGGTGTGCAAGGTATAGGGTAAAAAGGCAGGAGATTAGAACAAAGGAATAGAACTATTGCAAGCATGGTGGGCAGAATGGTCATCTTCTGCATGACAGTAAGTTTGTGATTTTTGCTCAGAAGGCATTTGTCTGGGCCAGAAACCCAATCTTGGATGTCAACTACAAAACATGGGTTGTGCTTACATGTAGGTGACACTTGAACAGAAGCTGGGAATAAATGAAGTAAAATAGATCATTTTAATATTTTGGAATAAATGTGACTTCTTATAGAATCCAAGTTGATGCACCAAATTACTTCTACAGATGCCTGGACACATCTCAAAATCCTTTATGGAGCTACTTTCCTGCCTTACTTATACTTTAAAAAGAACCCTGATATTACCACCACTACAGTTTCAGAAAAAAAAAGGAATCACACTTAAGTCGCTTTCTCAATACATAAAAATACCTGATGTCAATATCCTTCATACCTTATTGTTGGGACACTAAAAGGATCAAATTTATCCACATTCTTGACATCGAGAGGCACTGAAATGCGCCCTGGAACAGCAACAGAAATGATGAACAGAATATACTGCACATACAGTTGAAAGTTTTCTGTTTATCAAGCTATCAAAAATGATGTGGCAACACTACAAAACAAAGTACCACAACCTTTTTATACAGCTTTGTTTTAAAAAAGACTGATGAAACAGCAAGCAGTCAGATGGCCAAGGCCATGGAGGGATTTGAACACAAGGATGAGTGTTGAAATTAATCGCTTTAGTACACTCAGGTTTATATCTGGCGCCAATTCAGAAACAGATAGACAGAAAGAGAACAAGAGAGAAAAACCAGACAGAGTGAGCAAAGTTGCCAAAGATTGAGAAGTAGGATACCAAACAGAACACAGTCAGTCAATTTTTAGGAAAGACGACAACAGGTACACAATACCTGTTTTGGGATGAACGGAGAAAGGGCTTTTCAGCAGATGGTTGATGCTTTTACTGACGTTAATATCCAGACGGGGATAGCAGTACTGCAGCTTAATCTCTTCTAAATGGTGGTCATTCACTTGTTTGGTTAACTGTAGAAAGCAATTTGATGAATAGAAAGCTCACATTCAAAGACAACACAAGCAGGTTGTACAGCAAATGAGCTGACTTCCCAAAGACTGTGATTTCAACTGCAAATCAGTTACCATCCAATGTTTTGAACAAAACCATCAATTAACTTTTGTCACAACCTGCTGGAAATCAAGCCCCGTTATTCTTGAAATCACCACAAAAGTTAAAGATTTTAATGAAAGTTTGCAAAGCCCCCAAATCACCTGTCAGATTGACCCAGGCTATTCCTTGTCATGTTTTCCTGTCAAACAGTCCTTTTTCCATTACAGTTTATGATGAAAAATATATAAAATGATATGGTATTTACAAATCTTCATGAATCTAGTCATGCAACTAAATATCAGCTGTTCACAAACTTTTTTTTTACTTCAAACCCTATTAACCAATGCTAAACAAACCTAGATTATTTATAAATGCATTGGCCTAACACCAGATAGCGAGGTGCAAAACCACTGTACATGATCATCATTTTTTACTCTCTTACAAGAGTGTCGTTACATACTGTTACCACTATAACGTAAAGATTCAGGATATATCATTTTCATTACTTGGATACTCGGGTTCTGAAGTGGACAGGACTAGGTATGGCTTGAGGTTTAATTTAAGGATTGTGTGCATTGAGAAGAGCTTTTTTTCAGCTGAACAGTAGTAATTTGTGTGCATTTAACATCCTTGAGGTGAACAGTTTAGTATCTTAGAATGCTAGAAGAGAGAAAATAATTGGACCATTGCTCTGCTTTGTCTCCTTTCTTTCTACAGATGTACAAGACACCCTCTGCAATAAGTGTCCTGAAACAGAAGGAGACAGAGATAGAAACAAGTTATCCAGAAAGACAGTATCACTGACAAGGCCATTAAGTATGCAGGCTTCTTTCCGAGAGAAAAAAGGTCATGGAGTAAGAATTGGCCTGACATCAGCAACGCAATTTAGCAATCTACAAAACGGTCAGGGCAGAAAGTCCTGAGTAGCTTAATGTCAAAGAGAAAAGCTCCAGAAACAGAAGGCTGTGGACAATGAGTTTAAAATAACCCATTTTAAGAAATGTGTGATCTGCGTTAGCAGTTTAAGGGCCGATAAAGTGTGGAGCTGGCAAAAGCACAGCAGGTCAAACAGCACCAAAGGAGCAGGGGAGTTAATGTAAAAGGCGATAACCTTACATCTGGGCTGGGGAAGAGGAAAGACAGCAGAAAGTAAATATGGGCGGGGCTGGGGGAAAGGTGGGTGGGACGGCGACATGTGGATGCAGTTGATTATGACTGGTCAGTGCAAAGGGTGGAGCAGATACATGGGAAGGAAGATGGACAAGTTAGGTCAGGTCAAGGAGGAAGGATGGAAGAGGGGGGCTGGACCTGGAATGATTGGGGGTGGGGGCTGGTGAATTCTACATTAAGGCTGTATGGTTGCCAGTTCCTGAGGCAGAGGATGAGATGCTCTTCCTCCAGTTTGCATGTGGCCTTATTTTAACTATGGAGGCAGCCCAGGATGGACGTCACTGGGCGAGTTGAAATGGCTGGCAAACCAAAAGGTGGGGATGATTGGAGCGTACGGACCATAGATGTTCCCTGAACTGGTGCCAGAGTTTGTGCTAAGTCTCTCCGATGCAGAGGAGACTATATCAGGAGCAATGGATGTAATCAGGTTAGAGGAAATGCAGGCAAATCTCTGCAGGACTTGGACTGACTGACTGACTGGGGCCTTGGACAGAAATAAGAGGGGAGATGGGAGGGCAGGATTTGCACCTCCTGCAGCCGCAGGTAAAGGTGCCAGTTGCGGAGGGGAGGTTGGTGGGGAGTGTGGAACTAACAAGAGTCACAGAGAACAGTCCCAGCAGAAAGTGGATAGGAGTGGGGAGGAAAATATCAATTTGATGGGGTCAGACTACAAGTGGCAGAGGAAAATGCACTGGATTTGGAGATTAGTGGGGTGGAATGTGAGGACCAGGGGATTCTATACTTTTTGTGGGAGATTTCTTTGAGGGCAGAGATGTGGGAAATGGAGGAGATGCAGGAAATGGTGGAGATGCAGTGGAAAGCATTGTTGACCACGCGGAAGGGAAAATTACAGTCCTTGAAGTAAGAGGACATCTCGGATGACCTGGAATGGAATTGCTCATCCTGGGCGCAGATACGGAGGAGTGGTTGGGAGTATGGAAGTGTGTCTGTGTGGGGTCGAGCTGTGGGAGTTGCTGGCTTTGAAATAGATGTTGATGCTGAGTCAGTTGTCGGACATGGAGATGGAGAGGTAGGCAGAGATGGTCTTGGTAAACCTAAGGTCAGGGTGGAAGGTGTGGGTGAAGTAGGTGAACTGTTTGAGCTACGAAGAGGCAGGAATAGTTCTGACCCATACGGTACCTGTAGCCATCCCTCTGGTTTGTAGGGAGTCCGAAGATTGAAAGGAAAAAAGTTGTAAGGGTGAGGACCAGTTCTGCCAAGTGAGTGAAAGTGTCAGTGGAGGGGGACTAGTTGGGCCTATGGGAGAGGAAGAAACAGAGGGCTTGGAGGCCCTCCTCCTGGGGTATACAGGTGTTGAGTGACTGGATGTCAGGGGTGAAGATGAAATATTGGGGGCTGGGGAATTGAAAGTCAGAGAAGGCGGAGGGCATGGATGGTGTCCTGAATGTGTGGGGGGTTTCTGGACCATAGGGGTCAGGACAAAGTTGCAATAACAGGAGAGAAGTACAATGGACAGGAGCAGGCAGAGGCAGAGGCAATCAGTTGATCAGGGCAGTCAAGTGTATAGATTTTGGGTAGGAGATAGAAACGGGCAGTGCGGAGTTGAGGAATGATAAGATTGGAGGCTGTGGATAGGACATCTCCCAAGGAGATGAGATTGCAGATGACCTGGGAGATGATAGTGTGGTGATGAGGGGTCAGGTCATGATCAAGGGAGCAATAGAAAAGTATCAAAAAGAGTTGGAGTGTAGCCTCAGCAAGGTAGAGGTCAGCGTGCCAACTACCACCACACCTCCCTTGTCAGCTGGATTGATGGAGTTGGGGTTGGAGTGGAGGGCTGCACATTGCGAGGGTAAGAGGTTGGAGCGGGTAAGGGGGTGGAGAAATTGAGGCAGTTCACGTGGAATGTCCTCACGTTCCACCCACTAATCTCCAAGTCTAGCTCATCATCCTCTGCCATTTCCACCACCTGTGGTCTGACCACCAACACCAAAATGATATTTCCCTCCCCACCCCTTTCTGCATTCTGCAGGGACCATTCCCTCCACGACTCCTTTGTTAGGTCCACACTCCCCACCAATCTCTCCTCCACACCTGGCATCTTTTCCTGCAGCTGCAAGAGGTGAAACACCTGCCCTCACACCTCCTCTTACCTCTGTACAAGGCCTCAAAGAATCATTCCACAGACAGCCTTCATGCATCCCATCACCCAGCACTTAAACACACAGGAGGTGACAGATGTTTGGAACACTCTTCCACAACAGCAGCTGTTGATGCTAGATCTGTTATTAGTTTTAAATCAGAGATTGATAAGTTTTTGTCAACCAAAAACTTTTAAAGGATATGGGCCAAAGGCAAGTTAGGCCATCGATCAGCTATGATTGAATAGTGGAACTGGCTCAAGGGGTTGAATAGCCTACTCCTGTTCCTAAGGTGAAAAGGGTTGAATCTTCATTTCTTAAACTTGCAACATGACTGTTTCAAATAATTTTGTTTTGTTCATTTGAATGAAACTACATTGCCAGTCACTCATTAATATGGTCAGTGACTGACCACCACAATAAATTGCGAAAAAATAAAACTTTCGGCCTGTCAAGTCAGGTTTCACATTGGAGCCTGACTTATCTGGGATCTTGACACCACAAAGACAGTCCAAGTGACTCACCCAGTGCTCAGTTTTCACACCAGTGGAATGAGAAAGGAGAAACAGCAGAGCTTTATCTAACATTCACATGTTCACCAACCCAAAATGGTGGCATCAATACAATGCTCAGCAGCTAATCAGACATCCAATTTCTTGCAACTTACTTGGAATGTGTGGTTTACCACTGATGAATTAAAATGACACAGCTATTACCCTAACTACGGGATGAAATGAATTATACCCATCCACCTATATATTAGATTGTGCTCAACTGTATGTTATTCTTCAGTAAGGCAAACAATCAATCAGGGTTCCAATGAGTAATTTCTTGGGACAAATATCATCATATATTAAATGTGGAATGCTCTAACTGTTGATATATGCCATTGCTTGAATAAAACTGCAAGATCGATAAGATACAATAACCTATTGACTGAAAACAATCCATGGGATGGGATCAAACCACAAACACCAAAACCACATTAAAATTGCTAGCTTCTGCCATGGTGGCTGTTGTTGGTCAAGGTGGCACACTGTAGGTTTGGTTAACTGAGGAATGAATGAATTCTGCTGTAATAAACTACTTTAAAAATACTCTCTATTTTGGTGAATGCACAAAGGACAATTGCGGTGAGTTCAGAGCTTCCAACACTGATAGAAATCCACGAGCTCAGTTTTGCAGTGAGAGGAGAAAGTAGAAAATATTTAAGGGTCAGACAAAATTAAATGCATCACTTTAATGTTGTCATCTCCGTTTCTCAATTGCAATGCTCTTTTGAATCACACTCAGTTGTGTTATCACGATTTAAGTGATGGTATGACCACTTACAGTGCATTGCAACAATTTCCAGCGATCGGTTGCATTTCGTGCTTTGTCAAAATCTATTTGCAATCCCTCATGAAACTGTGCACAGCTGTTAAAGAAAATATCTCCATCAACTCATGTACATATTTGAACAAATTTTAAACCATGTGAAAGTATAAAGGAACTAAATTAAGCTTATCGCATCAACTCTTAAGAAACTTGAAATTGACAAGGAGCAGAATGTTACGAATAAAATTGTTGTGCAATACTAATCCAAGAAGTTCCCGTGTTGACATTAACTGGGTCAACTTGCCCCAGTATTTTACAACAGTAATTTAAATCGCATTTTTGCATCTTTTGTGGTTACACTGTAAAACCTGATGTATCAGTCAGATCTTTGCGCATATAGATTCCTTCTAAATACGAACTGGGTTATGAAGTAGCATCAGAAAATGTGGGTTCAATTTAGAGAAAGCAAAGTTCTTTAAAAAATATTCAATTAATTCTCTGGATGCGAGTGCCAATGAAGCAAGTACTTATTGCCTATACTACTACTCAGCTGTATCACACTATTATGAGCCAGCTATATTGGTGTGGGACTGAAGTCAAAAATAAGTCTGGCAAGGAAAGGATGGCAGGTTTCCTTTCCTGAAGGACTGAGTGAATCAGTTCCATTTTTCTCCCAACATCTTCACGCACACTAAGACATAGCAAATTTTTATTCCCAGGTTTTTCTGCCATGATGGGATTTTAACTCATGTTCCAGGTTTTAAGGTTACGAGACCAGTAAAAAAAATCACTGAACGTGTACAGACAAAACAAAAGCTCCAGGAGATGGAAATGTACAGCCAAGAATTAACTTATCAGTTGACTGGAGAATGAAGTAAAAAAAACTATTTACTTGCTTTTGAGAATTCCTTCAGAGAGTTTAACATTAGCAAAAACCCTTCACTCTTACACCCATTCTCTCATGGTTCAGGAGACTGTATTTTTTCAACAAAATACCAATTATACAAAAAGATTAAAAAGAAAACTAACAGCAAGACAAAAATAAGTTACAAATCTATTTAAGGAAGTGTTCTTTAAGGAAGATAGGAAAAGTAGACCATTTTGGTCTCTCAAATCTCAGGTTTTTGAATTCTACATTTTCATCTAGGCTTGATAACCTAGGATTCTCCTGCAAACAAGAAATCAATCCACCTCTGTCTGATTAATATTCAAACACCCTGCCTCCTAATCCATCTGTAACTTCCTTGTCTTCTAAGAAGGGATTTTCCTAGCCAACTTAGTGTTATCTGCGAATTTAGCTACCATGCCTTTACTACTCTCATGTAAGTCATTGTAAAACATTGAGGTCAGAGCACAGATCCCTGTGGGACCCCCAGTCCTCCCACCCTACCAATCAGAAAGAGACTCATATGCATACTGCTTGCTGTCAACCTTACTTCCATGGTGATAAGTTATCCCAGACAGCTTGACTGTTGATTTTCAATATCTGATTGTCACCTTACCGAATGCCTTTTTGAAAATCCAAGTATAGTATGCCTACAGGTTCCCCTTCATCCACAACAAACATGACTTTCCTTTCATAAAACCACATAGGAAAAACTCTAATTGAGTGTCAGAGTGCCTAGCTATAAAATCTCATGATTGATGCCAACACCATCACCGCAACCGCAACTAACTGGTCCAATGTCTCACTCTCTTGTTGAAATCAAGAGTTTCTACTCACTACTTTTCAAATTATTAGAACTTTGCCTGTACCCAGGGAACTTAACAGCATATTCACTAGCTCTTCACCCACTGATTTTCATACTCAAAGATGAAATCACCCGGACTCAGACTTGCCAGCCCACAGCTTCAACAGTTGGCTTAGTACTGCTGCCCTAGTGATAGTAATTTTGCCAACTTCTCTTCCTTGCATAGAACATAGAACAATACAGCACAGAACAGGCCCTTCGGCCCACGATGTTGTGCCGAACTTCTATCCTAGATTAAGCACCCATCCATGTACCTATCCAAATGCCGCTTAAAGGTCGCCAATGAATCTGACTCTACCACTCCCTCGGGCAGCGCATTCCATGCCCCCACCACTCCCTGGGTAAAGAACCCACCCCTGACATCTCCCCTATACCTTCCACCCTTCACCTTAAATTTATGTCCCCTTGTAACACTCTCTTGTACCCGGGGAAAAAGTTTCTGACTGTCTACTCTATTCCTCTGATCATCTTATAAACCTCTATCAAGTCACCCCTCATCCTTCGCCGTTCCAACGAGAAAAGGCCGAGAACTCTCAACCTATCCTCGTACGACCTACTCTCCATTCCAGGCAACATCCTGGTAAATCTTCTCTGCACCCTCTCCAAAGCTTCCACATCTTTCCTAAAGTGAGGCGACCAGAACTGCACACAGTACTCCAAATGTGGCCTAACCAAAGTCCTGTACAGCTGCAACATCACCTCACGACTCTTGAATTCAATCCCTCTGCTAATGAACGATAATACTCCATAGGCCTTCTTACAAACTCTATCCACCTGAGTGGCAACCTTCAAAGATCTATGTACATAGACCCCAAGATCCCTCTGTTCCTCCACCTGACCAAGAACCCTACCGTTAGCCCTGTATTCCGCATTCTTATTTGTTCTTCCAAAATGGACAACCTCACACTTGGCAGGGTTGAACTCCATCTGCCACTCCTCAGCCCAGCTCTGCATCATATCTAAGTCCCTCTGCAGCCGACAACAGCCCTCCTCACTGTCCACAACTCCACCTATCTTTGTATCATCTGCAAATTTACTGACCCACCCTTCGACTCCCTCATCTAAGTCATTAATAAAAATTACAAACAGCAGAGGACCCAGAACTGATCCCTGCGGAACTCCACTTGTAACTGGACTCCATGCTGAATATTTACCATCTACCACCACTCTGACTTCGACCGGTTAGCCAGTTTTCTATCCAATTGGCCAAATTTCCCTCTATCCCATGCCTCCTGACTTTCCGCATAAGCCTACCATGGGGAACCTTATCAAATGCCTTACTAAAATCCATGTACACTACATCCACTGCTCTACCCTCATCCACATGCTTGGTCACCTCCTCGAAGAATTCAATAAGACTTGTAAGGCAAGACCTACCCTTCACAAATCCGTGCTGGCTGTCCCTAATCAAGCAGTGTCTTTCCAGATACTCGTAAATCCTATCCCTCAGTACCCTTTCCATTACTTTGCCTACCACAGAAGTAAGACTAACTGGCCTGTAATTCCCGGGGTTATCCCTATTCCCTTTTTTGAACAGGGGCACAACATTCGCTACTCTCCAGTCCCCTGGTACCACCCCAGTTGCCAGTGAAGACGAGAAGATCATTGCCAACGGTACTGCAATTTCCTCTCTTGCTTCCCACATAATCCTAGGATATATCCCGTCAGGCCGGGGGACTTGTCTATCCTCAAGTTGTTCAAAATGTCCAACACATCTTCCTTCCTAACAGGTATCTCTTCTAGCTTATCAGTCCGTTTCACGCTCTCCTCTTCAACAATACGGTCCCTCTCGTTCGTAAATACTGAAGAGAAGTACTTGTTCAAGACCTCTCCTATCTCTTCCGACTCAATACACAGTCTCCCACCACTGTCCTTGATCGGACCTACCCTCGTTCTCGTCATTCTCAGGTTTCTCACATACGCATAGAATGCCTTGGGGTTATCCTTGATCCTATCCGCCAGGGATTTTTCATGCCCTCTCTTAGCTCTCCTAATCCCTTTCTTCAGGTCCCTTCTGGCTATCCTGTATCCCTCCACTGCTCTGTCTGAACCTTGTTTCCTCAACCTTATGTAAGCCTCCTTCTTCCTCTTTACTAGACATTCAACCTCCCTCGTCAACCAAGGCTCCTTCACACGACCATTTCTTTCCTGCCTGATCGGTACATACATATCAAGGACACGTCGTATCTGCTCCTTGAAAAAGTTCCACATTTCCACCACATCCTTCCCTGACAGCCTATGCTCCCAACTTATGCTCCTCAAATCCTGTCTTACAGCATCGTAATTTCCCTTCCACCAATTGTAAAAACTTCCTTGTTGTGCGCACCTATCTCTCTCCATAACCAAGGTGAAAGTCACAGAATTGTGGTCGCCATCACCAAAATGTTCACCCACTAACAAGCCCACCACTTGTCCCGGTTCGTTACCGAGTACCAAATCCAATATGGCCTCCCCTCTGGTTGGACAATCTACATACTGCGTTAGAAAAGCTTCCTGGACACACTGCACAAACACCGCCCCATCCAATCTACTTGATCTAAAGAGCATCTGTTGCATCTGTTGATTTGTAGCTATGACTGAAATTTTTGTTTCCTATCCTCTATAAAATGAAGATAGAAACATTTTTCCATCCACCATTACCTTATCATCTTCCATTCCCATTCTCACCTTATTTACTTTTTTCCTTATTAAATACACGTAGAACACTTATCATAGAGATGTACAGCATGGAAACAGACCCTTCGGTCCAACCCGTCCATGCCGACCAGATATCCCAACCCAATCTAGTCCCATCTGCCAGCACCCGACCCATATCCCTCCAAACCCTTCCTATTCATATACCTATCCATTCTTCCTTTTACTGATTTTTTTTTCCCCTCCTGACTAACCTTTTGGTTATTCTCTGGCATTTTCAACATGACAGTTCTGCCAACCATCCAACCTAAACTTGGGTCAGCTACGTGGATGACACCTTTGTCATCACTAAACAAAAAGGAATTAGAGGAAACCTTCAGGACAATCAATCAATAATACCCTTACTGGCATAAAATTCACTAAAGAGGAGGAAAACAACAACAAACTGCCATTCCTAGATGTCACAGTAGAGCAAACAGCCAATGGGGAACTTCAAACCAATGTCTACAGGAAAACAACACATACAGACCAAATATTGAACTACAGAAGCAATCATCCCAACACCCACAAACGAAGCTGCATTAGAATATTATTTCAATGATTCACCACACACTGCAGCACAGAGGAACTAGCAGAGGAAAATCACCTATACAGTGCATTCAAAAAGACTGGGTACCCAATGAACATAGTCCACTGAGTTCTGAGCAACAAACCCAAAACAAGCAGACAAAACACGTCCAGAAACCCTTGCCACTCTCCCTTACATCAAAGACATCTCGGAAATGACTGCCAGACTACTCAGACCCCTTGGCATCATGGTAGCCCATAAACCCACCAGCACACTAAAACAGCAGCTAATGAACTTGAAAGACCCTATACAGACAACAAACAAGACTAGTGTCATTTACAAAATGCCCTGCAAGGACTGTAACAAACACTACATTGGACAAACAGGCAGAAAACTAGCCACCAGGATACATGAAACATCAACTGGCCACAAAACGACATGACCTACTCTCACTAGTATCCTTACATATGGATGAGGAAGGACACCATTTCGACTGGGACAACACATCCATCCTAGGACAAGCCAAACAGAGACACGTACGAGAATTCCTAGAAGCATGGCATTCCAGCTGGAACTCCATCAACAAACACAGAGTTAGACCCCATCTACCACCCCCTGAGAAAAGGAGCAGGAAATGATGTAACCACAGAAAATGACATCACCAACCCCAGGAAACCTAAACAAATAGAAAGCGAGTCATAAGTGCTTCACCAGAGGCTCACTGATGAAACCATGTCGCTGTAATGGCAATCAAATCATATTTACTTACACAAAGTGAGATATCAGTTAATTTACTTTATTATTGTTGTACACATTCAGAACATGCTGTGGAATTTAAAGAGACATTACCTCTTAGAACGCAAGCAGGCCTGGCAGTCAGAATTCCAATGTGAAATGGAACAAAACTATCCAAATTTATCAACTGACAGAACTCATTAATAAATTCACCAATAAACAACAGTAGCTCGATGTCATCTAAAATCCTATACATGTTAATAATCACATAAGGGGAAAACAGATAAACATATCAAGAAAAGCTATTTTGGCTAATTTAGAAGTCTAGGACTAGGGGTCAGAATCTAAAAATTGGAAATGGATCGGAGTAGTGAAAACAAGAAACAATTTTGCACGCAAAAACTGGAAGATTGAAACTCTTTCACATACAGCAAATGATTGGCCAATTGTTAATTAAAAAAAACCAGAATAGATTTTACTTCAAAAGTATCAAAGATTATGGGGGAAATAAAAAATTTGGTAAGATAGAGTTGGGTGACAGGTGAACCATGATCTCATTGCATTATGGAACAGACTAAATGGCTGACTAATTCCATATTAAATCTGGTTAACATTGAATCAACAGCACTGACAGGATCACCACTTATGACACTACAACTTAAACTGCAGGTCTATTTCATCCAGGTTATCTACTAGCCTCAAGGGGGTGGGAAGAAGCGATTCACTTTAGTCGTAAGAACATGAAGTGAAAGGTAGAATTCTAAGGGGGTGCGTGTTGGAGCTAAGGACCTGGGTGTGTCGGTGTACAAAAGTGGGCAGGACAGCTCAAGTATGTGGTTAATAAAGCACACAACATCCTGGGCCTCATTAATAGGAGCATGGAATAGAGAGCAAGGAGGATATGTTAAACTTGCACAAAATACTACTTTGGCCTCAACTTTAAGTCTGTCCAGTTTTGGGTACCACACTTCAGGAAGGATGCAAAGGCACTAGAGGGAATGCAGAAAAGGGATCGGATTACCTGTAAGGGCAGCACGGTGGCTCAGTGATTAGCACAGCTACCTCACAGCGCCAGGGACCCATGTTCAATTCCAGCCTTGGGCAACTGTCTGTGCGGAGTGAGCACGTTCTCCCCTGGTCGGTGTGGGTTTCTTCCAGGTGCACGAGTTTCCTCCCACAGTCCAAAGATGTGCAGGTTAGGTGGATTAGCCATGCTAAACTGCTCATGGTGTTCAGGGATGTGTAAGCTAGTAAATGTAAACTAAAGTAACAGGGTAGGGGAATGGGTCTGAGTGGGATACTCCTCGGAGGGTCGTTGTGAACTTGTTGGGCCAAAATGGCCTGTTCCCACAAATTAGGGATTCTATGGTGAAAAGATTGAAGAACGTCCCATGGATGAGGAACAAATCAGTTACATAAATTAGGCAAGTTGGGACGGATATCTTGAAGAGTTGGTGAAGAGGAGATTAGATAGATGCATTCAAAATAAAGAGGGTACTGGGAAGAGTATGTCAGGAGAAATTGTTCTCAAAAAGGAAGGATTGAGAACCAGAGGTACACTTATGATGATTGGCAAAAGAAGCAACGGCAAGAGGAGAAACTTCTTCATACAACGAGTGATTAGGATTCATAGTGGATCAAGGCTTCCAAGAACAATTGGATTATCTGTAAAGAAAGAATATGCTGGGTTACAGGGAAATGATGGGAAAGTGGCACTATGTCAGTTGCCTATGCAGACAGCCAGCACAGACAAAAAAATGGGCAAAGTAACCTCCTTCTAAGCTGTAACAATCTAGAAATTCTGAAAAGACAATTACTGTCCCTATCTGGACTAGATCCAAAGTATATCCAAAAGGATAGCAATATGGAGATATAAATGCAATAAACCTTTTACTTATACTAATTCAAAACAAGAAAGTGAACCATAGATTCATCAAAATGTACCAATTCCTAAAAGGATATCATCAGGGACCAGAGCTAAGACCTTCTGCCAAGTTTCTTTACTGCCAAAGACATCTTGTTTATTCAGAGCATAGTCTTCAAAATAGCTATCAATCACAGCGATCGATTCCCTACAAATAGAGCAAAAACAACATAGTTAGCAATCATTAATAAATCACCCCCAGCCCACTCTCCAGATCACTGCATCACAAGCAGAAAATTACTTTCATACACCTGGGCTTCCAGAGTGCCAAAGATCAAATTCAGCACACTGCTAATTATCAACTACTTTATGCTCCCCACAAATGCGATTTCACTTATTCAATACACAATATACAGAGCCTTTGACTCACTGAGCAACACTGCAAGCAATTTGAGTGCACTGTATAATAAAAGCTTTTGTGTGCACATACCTCAGTCCAAGAAAACACCAAAGAAAAACAAATGCTGCAGCCATAATATCCAGTCTCATAAGTGCCACAAAGCTAAGGTTTTGATCAACAGCCTTGAATAAATTAGTCTTTGATCTCACCAAGTGGTTAATCAAACGTAAAAGCACATACTTTTAGTAGGATAATGCAGTTTTAAATGATATAATGACCCCATAGTTGCACGAGTGATCAACTACAGATGGATACATTCAAACGTCTTCATAAAGACTTGCACCTCAACACATCCAAAATGGTTCACAGCCAGTGGAGTATTTTCAGTGTAGTCACAGCCACAATACAAGGAAATCCAGAAGTCAATTTATACAAGGCAAGAACACACAAACACCAATGAGATAATGATTAGATCTGCTTTTTTCATGTCAATTTGAAGGAGAAGTATTGGCATGGTCACGAAGGATAACACCCTTGCTCTTTTTTGGTTAGTGCCATCAGATCTTTTGCATCCACTCAAGAGGGCAGTTTCAATGTTCTCATCTCAAAGAAAATACCTCTAATAAACAAGTCTGACTTTGTGGTTAAATGTCAGGTGGGGCTTGAACACATGACCAGGACAGAATGAAATAAGAATGGTTTAAAATTAATCCACAAAACAAGGTTAACATAACGACATGTAACAAAGTCATTTTTTAAACTCCAGTGTACTCACTGAATAGAAGGATGAATGGGACTATTCAAATGTACTTTCTTGATTGTATCGGTTCCACCCTGTAAAACAGCCAGCGACATTTGGCATTATAAACAGATGGCAGAATGCTCTTTTATCTAAGAGCAACTAATCTCACGGCTGAGAAGATACCTACCTTGACCACACTCAGGTACTCTACAACAGCGGACCGAGCTGCCTGGGAAAGTTTCCGTGCACTGTCATCACAGACCCAGCAATGGACCCCTCTTCGGCCAGAGTACACCCAGAGACGGTGTTGAAACCCAAAGTCCTCTGTGATGCAAACAAGGGAATCTGCATTATATAGACGGTTGAGAATCTGTGAAATTTAATTTCAGAATATGTGCACCACTGCATCTCTGTTACTAAAGGAATACCTTCAAGAGCAGTATTGTATATTAGGTCCAACCTAATGGGCCACCCGCATCAAGTTATTCTGAACAGTACACTTGTTGCTGGTGATCATTCACAATCTCAGCACTCAGGAAAGCACTACATTGAGACTTCCACATAGGAAGAGACAAGTCATCTCAGCAAACTTCATGGAGAACCCAGGCAGAATGGGAGAACATCATGTCCCTGTTGCTTAACTTCGGGAAAACAATAAAGATAATTGCACAAGTGGTCATCAACCACCCTCTGGGATGGCTTTTTTAAAATTATTAATTCACAGGATGTGGGCATTGCTGGCTAGGCCAGCATTTATTGATCATGGCTAGTTGCCCAAAGGGCAGTTGTGAGTCAATCACATTGCTGTGGGTCTGGAGTCACATGTAGGCCAGACCAGGTAAAAATAGTGGTTTCCTTCCCTAAAGGAAACCAGTGAACTCAGGGGTTTTTCCTGACAATTGACAATGGTTTCATTGTCATCATTAGACTTTTAGTTTCAGATTTTGAATGCAAATGTTTCCATCTGCCTTGGTGGGATTCAAACCCAGTTCTCTACAGCATTACCTGAGGCTCCAGATAACCAGTCTTGTGATAATACCACAAGTCCATTTCTTTTGGGGAGGTAGAGTGAATGTGTTTCAAAAAGTTAGTACTGTTTTAACTTTTACCAGTAATTAAAAATCAGCATCGATCCAAAGCTCAGAAACAAAGTATTTCCACAGAGTTAAAGTGCTTGCTGTTGTGCTGGCCCAGATGGACCAAACAACCCAAAGACTCTAACTATCCTCAGGTTGACTCAACTTAACTCTAGCAGTATTCAGCATGTTACAACTAACCTTAATGCTCTGGTGGCAAGGGAGAGATCAGAAAAGAAAGCAAAATAGGTAGTGTTCAAGTTTCCAAAAATTATTCATGTACTCCTTTGGAACATGAGATGCATGGTCCACAGAGAGGTGCTCAAGAACAAAGACTGCTCAGCCAAGAATAGAGAGGTTGTAGTGCACTGTGGAACCATAGCGCAGAACAAGTCAGTACTTTTAGGAGAAAAGAATTGAGCAAAGGCAAGAAGCAGAATTACAGGGGGGGGGGGGGGGGGGGGGAGGAGGAGAAGAAAGAGAGAGAAGTAGTAATTTAACCTTCCAATACTCTGTCCAGAATCTTGATAGCCATCACCATTAGTGTCCAGCACTTGTGACAAATATCTGCAGAGCTAAAAGAATATAAATAATTCAACAAATTTTTTTCTGAATAATCTTGAACATTGTCATTATAAAATACATGCTTTGATTGTTATCTACATGAGATATTCAAAAAAGTAAAATATAAGCATAGCTAGCCCAGAGAACCCTGGACAAAGGAAAAAAGGCTTTTAGTAGATACAAAGGCAGTAAACCAATTAAGGCCTTCGTAGAGTATATAAAGAACTGGGGGAGCTTAAGAAAGCAATTGGGAGAGCAAAGAGGCGGCATGGAAAGACATTGGTGGGGAAGATTAGAGAATACTGTGTGATTCTCCATGTATATTCAGGAGAAGAGGATAACCAGGGAATGAGTAGGGCTCATTAGGACCTAAGACTACAATCTGTGCATGGAGCTGGAGGACACTGGTGGTGCGTTAAAAACGAGTACTTCACACCTGTCCTCCTTCGGGAGGAGGATGGAGGTATAGAATTTAGGAAGAGGAACAAAGAGGCTTTTCAGCAGGTTGGCATAGGGAGTGAGGAGATATTGGAGGTTTTGGTGGGCTTAAAAGTGGCCCAATCACCAGGTCTGGATGAGTTGTATCCCAGACTGCTGTGGGAGATGAGTGAGAAAATTACAAGGCCTCTGGCCCAAACTTTTAATTCTTCTCTAGCCACAGGGAAGTGCTACAAGCCGGAGGACAGCTAATGTGGTTCCACTTTTCAATAATAGGCCAGTAGAAATAAACCAGGGAATTACAGATCAGTGAATCTTACATCAGTGGTAGGGAAAATGTTGATGAAAATTCTGAAGGAGAGAATTAATCTCCACTCAGAGGGGCAAGGTTTGATCAGAGATAATCAACATGGCTTTGTCAGAGGAAGGCCTTTTGTAACAAATTTGATTAAAAACTTTTCAAAAAGGTGACAAGGAGTGTAGATGAGGGTAGTGCATTTGATGTAGTTTATAAAGATTTCAGTGAAGCCTTTGGACAAAGTCCCACAGGGATCCAGAATAGCTTGGCAAGTTGGATCCAAAATTGGCTTAGTGGTAGGACACAGAGGTGGTGGTAGAAGTTTGTCTGCATAACTGGAGGCCGGTTTCCAGGGGTGTACCACAGCAATCAGTGCTGAGTCCCTTATTGTTCATGTGCTCTACTTGGGGGAAGTAAGTAGATTTGTAGATGATACAAAGATTGACTGGGTAATTAGTGAAGGAGAAGGTCTCAGGTGACAGGAAGATATAGGTGTGTTGGTCAGTTGGTAGATCACTGAGAGATAGAATTTAACCCTGAAAAATGAGAGGTGATGTACTTTGGAAGCAGTAACAACACAAGGGAGTACTCGATGAATGACAGGACACTATAAAGCTCAGAGTAAAAAAAGGGATGCTTGTCCACAGATCCCTGAAGGCAGCAGGACAGGTTAACAAGACATGACACATGTACGCCTTTAACAGCTAGGGGATAGATTATAAATATCAGGGAGGTTATATTGCAGGTTGTTAAAAACAAACCACTTTGGTTAGGCCACAGCTGCAGAACTGTGTGTAGCTCTGGTTGTGTCACAGGGGGAGTAGATTCACCAGGATAGTGCATTTTTGCAGTTAAGAGGCTGGAATAGCTCAGGTTGTTTTCTTTGAAGCAGAGAAGGTCGAGGGGTGACCTGACTGAAGTGCACAAGATTAGAAGGGGCATGGACAAGGTGAATAGGAAGCAGCTGTTCCCCTTAGTTGATGGGTCAACAACAAGGAGCCATAATTCTACGGTGAAGGACTCGAAGTGGAGTGTGGATTTAAGGAAACTTCTTTTACCCAGAGGGTAGTGGGAATCTGGAATGCCCTACCCGGGAAAAGTAGAACGCATAACCTTTAAAAACTATTAGATAAATCACTTAACGTCATAACATTCAAGGACTAGTGGAGTTGGGTTGGCATAGACTCAATGGCTCGAAAGACCTGTTCTGAGCCATATGACTAAGACATTAGGAAAAGCAAACTATGACAAACTAATAAGCTATTTTTTTCCCCACCTTAAAACAAGCATGTAACAGTTTTTAAAAAATTATAAGCAGTGAAATTCTTCATTGACCCATAAACGATTCAAAATCTAAATCAAAATCTCGTAAAATGGAACCTCAAAGCTCTGCTGGTTTCTAACATTCCAAATTAATTGAGAGCTTGTGCTGTGTATACATCTTCTAAATAACTGCATAATCCTCATTTTTGTATCTTCAATTTCTGATGAAACCACATAATAGAAAATCTAACACGTCTCTTCTGTCAGTGAAGTTTTACAACTCACAGGAAACCTCAAAAAGCTCCTGGTTGAACATATTTATCTTGCACAAAAGAAGCATTTGTAATTTTACAATTACTTTAAACTAACTGCATTAGTTATACACTGGAGTACCTCAACATCCTTGGTCAACAGTTTTACTGTCAGGATAAGGGAAATGCTTTTAGCAGTGTTAATGCAGATTCAGTGCTCTTCTGCAGCCCAAATTACAAGTGTGAAAAACATAAAAGCAACTTTTCCCAGTTCTGAAAAAAAAGTTATTCACCCAAAACATTAATTATGTTTCGTTTCTCACAGATGCTGCCACACTTGATGACTGTTGCCAACACCTTAACAACTCACGTTGAGCACCACATAGCTAAAACAAAAGTTCAAAACATCAACATACCTGCAACAGGTTCGAACATCATCATAGTCTGTCATGTCAATATCAAAAACCAGCTCTTTACTCTCAGCATGGAAGGTTCCTGACTTCATAGAATTGTGCTGGCTTGGCTACAAAAGAAACACTTTACAGTTATGAACTGATGGTAAGATTCCCACCCTACGTCATTAATTTTTATTGTCTCTCTTCATCCAGAATTTTTAACATTTTTGCAACATATGACACCAGTTGCCATCGGAGTCTTGGTTAATTGGCCATTATTAACAACTGATTCTTCAAAGCTTTTCCAATCTGTCTTATTGTGCAGCTACCCCAGACAACAAACATCAACAGAAAGGCATCTAATATTGGTTCCTTAACTGCAATCAGGATTTCCCTTTACAATGCTTTCTCCCTTTACCCAGGGGCAATGAAAGCTACTGCATTCCATAATCCACTACCCAGGCTACAATCAGCTAAATTATTCAATAATATGCCAGTCAATTTATCTGTCACAAAGCACTGACTTTTAGTACAGTGCACATGTATTCTGTTTTCAATTATATATGCATCTGCATTACTGGTTAACCCTGTAGGCTGTGCTGTCCTAAATACTTTCAATGTTGCAATGTTCTTCAGAGATGCATTAGTACGAAAGTGTATACACCAAATCCTCATTATCCACTGAGGATGGGGACACAGACTTCCTGCAGATACTGCCCCCATGTAACTTTTCTACCTATTATGGGGGACCGAACGGTCAGTGAGAGGGAAAAAAAAAAGGTCAAGGATTGAACATACTGCTGCGAGATTTAGAAGTCTTGTGGGGTAGCAAGTAGTGTTTCTACCTCAGTTAGAAGGCCAACTCACAATTTGATGGCCAAGGAAAGCGCACTCATTACAGCCAAAAAAGGTTTCTTCACTGGATGTGATCACTAGCCAGCTCAGGTATTTTTACCCATCTCAGACTGTTCTGGAAAAGGTGGTGGTCAGCTATTAAATATCAACCTGCAAATAATTCCAACACATACCAATAACAGCTCATAATATCAGCCATGGCATGGCAAGAAGGTTGGAGCCTCTACCAATATTATTCATAGCTCCAGATCATGCAAAACATGCACATCACCACAGCCGCTCACTGAGTGACTTGGAAGATCTCATGAACTGGCTATGACTGAAAATCATTCAAAATGCTTTTAAAACGTCTTCACCCTGTTCACAACACTACAGGTGCTCAGCGAGTATAAAATGAACACTGACCAAAGGTCAAAGAACAGGAATATTAATTTGTCTTCTTTCTCAACACTTGCAGTCAGACATACTAAATATTTCCAACATTATCCATCTTTTAACTGTAAAAAAACCCCCACCAATTCCTGGAATATGACTACATTGATTTCTTTCTTAAATTTGTAGATTATGGTAGCTTCTTATTCACCATTTATAACTGGAGCCATCTGAGGTATTGAATATAAAAGTTACCTTGTTTGAGTAAACAGCTCCAATGTCAATCTTATAAGGAACCATTTTCTGCATTTCTTTCTCCAGTTCATTTTGATTATTGAAAGACAGGTAACGCACGTAGATATCATCTTTCAGAGTGAAGGAGAATTCTCGATTCTGGAAATAGGTCTTGGAGACTGTTGACACAAAGAAAGTGTATCTATCTAATGGATAGATTTGAGTGTAAAACACCACCCTAGGGATGCATTCTCTTAGAATGAGTCATTAGCTTATTTAGCATAACAGGATGTAGATACTTTCATTGTCGTCTAACTTTCTGTGTGACACAGACCTCATTTTTAAAGAATTTCATTCACCGCTGGCAGACACCATACTTGTTGAGTTCCAAGTGTTTGTATTCCTAACCTAATCTATATTTGGGAGAGGAAAAATATAATTTATTTAAGGATGGATGTTTTTACATAGGTCTGGAGAGCATTTTCAAAACATACATCATCAAGATTATAGTGAAATCCCAATTGCAATAGTTGCGTGCACTGTGTCATGGAGAGATGTTCATAAGACTGTATTTATTACCCAGGTCTCATTACCTTGGCTGTGTTTTCATAAAGTTACTAAGTGGCTGAAACAACTTTAAACAGCATTAATCAACCATTATCTGGGGCTAGAGGTAGAAAAGCTAGGTTCCTTTCATTATAAAGGCACTGGTGAGCGGATTGTTAGTTTTTCCTGCTACCTGCCTACAACAGATTAGTTGAAAACAAAGTTACATTTGAACAATGCGAATGGTGCCTTAGACGAGCTCTGAAGCTTCAAGAGATGCTATCGAGCGCACAAAACCCGTGTAGAACTACACAATTCTGAAATGCTGTATAAACGACAGCAAGCTCAGGGTCGCATTTGAGTAACTTTGTGACAGAAGCATTGATTTAAATGCAATTCTTGCCAATAAGTTATTTCAGTTTCTTTCCAACAATTTTGCTTCTTTTTGGGTGGGAGAAAAGTAAAAATTCTTGAGTTTTGCAGCAACCTACAGTCGTCAAAGTAAGGCAACAATTAGTGCGATATTTTGACATACTCTCAAGCACATAGCAAAATGCCGAACTTTCTGGCATAATTAATCTATTAATTAGTTCATTTATACTTTTAAACGGGAGAATTACAAAGTAGCAATTAAATGCATTTAGTTTAAGTTTGCATAAATACCAAAACGCAGGGAAACAAGTTCATTCAGTTTTACCCAAGTCAAGGAAGAAAATCTTTCACATAACATTAAAGTAGCAAAATGAACTTAGAAAACAATTTCCTCCTTACCACCACCATAACTTAACCACCTGAAGTACTGGGAATATGGGAAAAGACGTCTATAATAAATGGGCAGCAAATCTGGTAATTCAGCTGCATCATACTGATTCCCTTCAGGCGCCATTTCTTTTGTCGAAAAAGGCGCGGAAAAGCTGTCACCCAGAAACCCAGGCGCCACACACCGGAAATAGCCTCACATGCTTGCTGGGAGTTGTAGTTTATAAAGCTCGTGTGCGTCTTTCCGCCTTTGAAAGGGTGTCTTTAAAAAATTACTGACGCCTTTTGGTTATTGTTTTTCATTCCTCTTTCTACAAGATCACTAAAATTGTACATTTTTATGCCGAAATGTTCGATCATGTCGTAGGATAGTGAAGGCGGCGTTTGATATGGTTTCCTTTATTGGTCAGAGTATTGAGTACAGGAGTTGGGAGGTCATGTTGCAGCTGTACAGGACATTGGTTAGGCCACTGTTGGAATATTGTGTGCAATTCTGGTCTCCTTCCTATCGGAAAGATGTTGTGAAACTTGAAAGGGTTCAGAAAAGATTTACAAGGATGTTGGAAAATTGATGTTTCGGGCAAGAGCCCTTCATCAGGCTTTTGTCTAAAACATCGATTTCCCTGCTCCTCGGATGCTGCCTGACCTGCTGTGCTTTTCCAGCACCACACTCATCTAGACTCTTGTTTCCAGCATCTGCAGTACTCACTTTTGCCTATTTACAAGGATGTTGCCAGGGTTAGAGGATTTGAGCTATAGGAAGAGGCTGAACAGGCTGGGGCTGTTTTCCCTGGAGCGTTGGAGGCTGAGGGGTAACCTTATAGAGGTTTACAAAATTATGAGGGGCATGGATAGGATAAATAGACAAAGTCGTTTTCCTGGAGTGGGAGAGTCCAGAACTAGAGGGCATAGGTTTAAGGAGAGAGGGGAAAAATTTAAAAGGGACCTAAGGGGCAACCTTTTCAAGTACAGGGTGGTGTGTGTATGGAATGAACTGCCAAAGGAAGTGGTGGATGCTGGTACAGTTATAACATTTAAAAGGCATCTGGATGGAAAAATGAATAAGAAGGGTTTGGAGGAATATGGGCCATTTGCTTGCAAATGGGACTAGATTAGGTTAAAATCAACGAGGTAAAAACAATGACTGCAGATGCTGGAAACCAGATTCTGGATTAGTGGTGCTGGAAGAGCACAGCAGTTCAGGCAGCATCCAAGTAGCTTCGAAATCGACGTTTCGGGCAAAAGCCCTTCATCAGGAATAAAGGCAGTGAGCCTGAAGCATGGAGAGATAAGCGAGAGGAGGGTGGGGGTGGGGAGAAAGTAGCATAGAGTACAGTGGGGGAGGGGATGAAGGTGATAGGTCAGTGAGGAGAGGGTGGAGTGGATAGGTGGAAAAGGAGATAGGCAGGTAGGACAGATCCGGACAAGTCATGGGGACAGTGCTGAGCTGGAAGTTTAGAACTAGGGTGAGGTGGGGGAAGGGGAAATGAGGAAACTGTTAGGATACCTGTTAGGAAGGAAGATGTGTTGGACATTTTGAACAACTTGAGGATAGACAAGTACCCCGGGCCTGACGGGATATATCCTAGGATTATGTGGGAAGCAAGAGAGGAAATTGCAGTACCGTTGGCAATGATCTTCTCGTCTTCACTGGCAACTGGGGTGGTACCAGGGGACTGGAGAGTAGCGAATGTTGTGCCCCTGTTCAAAAAAGGGAATAGGGATAACCCCGGGAATTACAGGCCAGTTAGTCTTACTTCTGTGGTAGGCAAAGTAATGGAAAGGGTACTGAGGGATAGGATTTACGAGTATCTGGAAAGACACTGCTTGATTAGGGACAGCCAGCACGGATTTGTGAAGGGTAGGTCTTGCCTTACAAGTCTTATTGAATTCTTCGAGGAGGTGACCAAGCATGTGGATGAGGGTAGAGCAGTGGATGTAGTGTACATGGATTTTAGTAAGGCATTTGATAAGGTTCCCCATGGTAGGCTTATGCGGAAAGTCAGGAGGCATGGGATAGAGGGAAATTTGGCCAATTGGATAGAAAACTGGCTAACCGGTCGAAGTCAGAGAGTGGTGGTAGATGGTAAATATTCAGCATGGAGTCCAGTTACAAGTGGAGTTCCGCAGGGATCAGTTCTGGGTCCTCTGCTGTTTGTAATTTTTATTAATGACTTAGATGAGGGAGTCGAAGGGTGGGTCAGTAAATTTGCAGATGATACAAAGATAGGTGGAGTTGTGGACAGTGAGGAGGGCTGTTGTCGGCTGCAGAGGGACTTAGATATGATGCAGAGCTGGGCTGAGGAGTGGCAGATGGAGTTCAACCCTGCCAAGTGTGAGGTTGTCCATTTTGGAAGAACAAATAAGAATGCGGAATACAGGGCTAACGGTAGGGTTCTTGGTCAGGTGGAGGAACAGAGGGATCTTGGGGTCTATGTACATAGATCTTTGAAGGTTGCCACTCAGGTGGATAGAGTTTGTAAGAAGGCCTATGGAGTATTATCGTTCATTAGCAGAGGGATTGAATTCAAGAGTCGTGAGGTGATGTTGCAGCTGTACAGGACTTTGGTTAGGCCACATTTGGAGTACTGTGTGCAGTTCTGGTCGCCTCACTTTAGGAAAGATGTGGAAGCTTTGGAGAGGGTGCAGAGAAGATTTACCAGGATGTTGCCTGGAATGGAGAGTAGGTCGTACGAGGATAGGTTGAGAGTTCTCAGCCTTTTCTCGTTGGAACGGCGAAGGATGAGGGGTGACTTGATCGAGGTTTATAAGATGATCAGAGGAATAGATAGAGTAGACAGTCAGAAACTTTTTCCCCGGGTACAACAGAGTGTTACAAGGGGACATAAATTTAAGGTGAAGGGTGGAAGGTATAGGGGAGATGTCAGGGGTGGGTTCTTTACCCAGAGAGTGGTGGGGGCATGGAATGCGCTGCCCGAGGGAGTGGTAGAGTCAGATTCATTGGCGACCTTTAAGCGGCATTTGGATAGGTACATGGATGGGTGCTTAATCTAGGATAGAAGTTCGGCACAACATCGTGGGCCGAAGGGCCTGTTCTGTGCTGTATTGTTCTATGTTCTATGTTCTATGTTCTATGTTGAAGTCCACATTGATGCCCTGGGGTTGAAGTGTTCCGAGATGGAAGATGAGGCGTTCTTCCTCCAGGTGTCTGGTGGTAGGGAGCGGCGGTGAAGGAGGCCCAGGAC
Source organism: Chiloscyllium punctatum (assembly GCF_047496795.1). Classification (NCBI taxonomy): domain Eukaryota; kingdom Metazoa; phylum Chordata; class Chondrichthyes; order Orectolobiformes; family Hemiscylliidae; genus Chiloscyllium; species Chiloscyllium punctatum. Next base: position 20,029,101 of record NC_092791.1, on the reverse strand, counting down.
CTCCATGTCCTCGGCAGAGTGGGAGGGGGAGTTGAAATGTTGGGCCACGGGGCGGTGTGGTTGATTGGTGCGGGTGTCCCGGAGATGTTCCCTAAAGCGCTCTGCTAGGAGGCGCCCAGTCTCCCCAATGTAGAGGAGACCGCATCGGGAGCAACGGATACAATAAATGATATTAGTGGATGTGCAAGTAAAACTTTGATGGATGTGGAAGGCTCCTTTAGGGCCTTGGATGGAGGTGAGGGAGGAGGTGTGGGCGCAGGTTTTACAGTTCCTGCGGTGGCAGGGGAAAGTGCCAGGATGGGAGGTTGTAGGGGGGTGTGGACCTGACCAGGTAGTCACGGAGAGAACGGTCTTTGCGGAAGGCGGAAATGGGTGGGGAGGGAAATATATTAGGGAAATAGATTAGGTTAGCATATCTGGTCAGCATGGATGAGTTGGATTGAAGAGCCTATTTCCGTGCTGTACAGCTCTATGACTCTCTGACATTTGCTTTCATGTCATGCAGCTGGACCACATTTGTTAAAAGAAAGCTACATCATATTTCATGTAAGGTGGATTTTTTTTGTACCAGTTTTGATTGTTTGAAGAACTAGGAAAGACATTTTCCAGTTTGTTCCCTTCCAATCTGGATTTCTATACATTTGACCCAAGCTGAATTATTTTTATCTCCATGTTCTTTAGCTTCAACTGAACAGAAATAGGGGAACAGGAATAAATGTTCTGAAGAAGGGTCACTGGATCCAAAACATTAACTCTGAGATTTTCCAGCAATTTCTGTTTTGTTAGGAATAGTTTAATAGCTGCAGCTTCAGGCGTCTGCTAATTGTGAAAGCAAATCAAACTGTGACAACACAGGGGACTGGTGTGTTGTTAATAACATAAGTAAGAAGTATGGTAAGCGTAAGGGAAGAAATACTATTCGTACATAAGCATGACTTTTTTTTAGAAAGTGAGTGACTAAGGGGCTTAAAGGAAGGGTCCCAGATTCGATTCCAGCCTCGGATGACTGTCTGTGTGAAGTTTGCACATTCTTCCCGTGTCTGCGTGGGTTTCCTTCGGGTGTTCCGGTTTCCTCCCACAGTCCAAAGATGTGTAGGTCAGGTGAATTGGCCATGGTAAACTGCCCATAGTGTTAGGTGCATTAGTCAGAGGGAAATGGGTCTGGGTGGGTTACTCTTCGGAGGGTTGGCGTGGACTGGTTGGGCTGAAGAGCCTGTTTCCACACTGTAAGTAATCTGAAAACCAAAAAAAAAATCGCAACCACCTGATGAAAGAGCGGCACTCCGAAAGCTAGTTCTTCCAATTAAACCTGTTGGACTATAACCTGGTGTTGTGTGATTTTTAACTTTGTACATCCCAGTCCAACACCGGCATCTCCAAATCTTAAAGGAACTCCTGGCAGCGGAGATACTTGTGATATTCTTTTCCTGTGCTATGTGGCAAGTCGTGGAAGCTTCAGTGTCCCTGGTGACAATGTGCAGGAAATGTATCCAGCTGCAGTTACTGGCGAACTACATTTTGGAGCTGGACTTGTGGGTGCATTCATTTTGGACCATCTACAATGCTGAGCAAGTCATGCATAGCACATTCAGTGAGGTAGTCATACTGCAGCTGAAGGCTGAACAGCAGAAAGGGCATGGGTTACTACCAGGCAGAGTAGAGAAAGGCAGGACCTGCAGGTATCCCTTGTGTCTGTCCCCTTTTCTAGCAGACACAATACTCTGGATACTGTTGGGAGAGATGACTGTAGAGGGGAAAATAGCAGGAGCCAACTTCACTGCACCATGAGTGGGTGTGCTCACAAGAGGAAGAATGGCAAGGCCATAATGGTGTGGATTCAATTGTAATGGAACCAGGTATTTCTGCAGCCACAAAAGAGGTTCCAGAATGGTTTATTGCCTCCTTGGTGCCAGGGTCAGAAATATCAATGAATGGGGGGCGGGGGCTGGGGGGCGGGGGCGGGGGGGTGGGGAATAGATAATGGTACATTTTAGTACCAATGACATAGATACAAAAAAAGGTTGAAGTCCTGCAAGCAGAATTTAGGGGGTAGGAAATAGATTAAGGAACTGCACACAAAAGACCGTAATCTCTGAATTACTTATGGTGCCACATGCTAGTGAGTCTAGAAATAGGATGTTAATCCAGATCAATGTGTGGATGGAGACATGGTGCAGGAGGGAGGGCTCTAGATTTCTGGGACATTGGAAGCATTTTTTGGGGTGAGGTGGGACTTGAACCAGAATGGGACCAGCATCCTTGTGGGGATGTTTGGTAGTGCTGTTGGGAACAATTTAACAAACTTGGTGGGGAGGCGGGGTCAGGATGGGATCCAGAGACAAGGTTTGTACAGGAAGATAAATGGCTAAAATTAGCAGAGACAGCAAGTGAGTCAGAAAGGCACAGACGTTACGGGCCAGTTCAGGCACAAAGGGGTTTCGCATGATTGGATGGTATTTATGCTAGGAGTCTGACAAACAAGGCAGATGAGTTATAGAGTCATAGAGATGTACAGCATGGAAACTGACCTTTCGGTCCATGCCGACCAGATATCCCAACCCAATCTAGTCCCACCTGCCAGCACCCGGCCCATATCCCTCCGAACCCTTCCTATTCATATACCCATCCAAATGCCTTTTAAATGTTGCAATTGTACCAGCCTCCGCCACTTCCTCTGGCAGCTCATTCCATACACACACCACCCTCTGTGTGAAAAGGTTGCCCCGTAGGTCTCTTCTTTATCTTTCCCCTCTCACCTTAAACCTATGCCCTCTAGTTCTGGACTCCCCGACCCCAGGGAAAAGACTTTACCTATTTATCCTATCCATGCCCCTCATAATTTTGTAAACCTCTATAAGGTTACCCCTCAGCCTCCGACACTCCAGGGAAAACAGCCAGTTCAGCCTCTCCCCATAGCTTAAATCCTCCAACCCTGGCAACATCCTTGTAAATCTTTTCTGAACCCTTTCAAGTTTCACAACATCTTTCCGATAGGAAGGAGACCAGAATTGCACGCAATATTCCAACAGTGGCCTAACCAATGTCCTGTACAGCCTCAACATGACCTCCCAATTCCTGTACTCAATACTCTGACCAATAAAAGAAAGCATACCAAACGCCTTTTTCACTATCCTATCTACCTGTGACTTCACTTTCAAGGAGCTATTAGGGTTGGGATAGTAGGTGATTTTGACTTCCACAACATTAAGTAGGGTAGTCAGTGTGGAGGGTTTAAAGGCAGTGGAATTCTTAAATGGCATCCAGGAAAGCTTTTTAAGCCAGGCCTTACGAGAGAGGGGGTTGTTATAAACTAGGCCAGACCCCCACAAAAACTTCAAGAAAGTAGCCCGGGCCCTAACTTTGCTAGTTGTTTTCAGCAGGTGCATAGTGGATATTCCAGGAGGGATGCAGCTGGCCCAACCAGCTTTCAGCAAAACAGAATGTATTTGCAAAATTACCCAGTGAAACACAAACAAAAGAGCATAGAATACAGAATAACAACCTATCTGAAAATCCAGCAGATTATCTCAATTTAATGGTGCTGTTCCAAATTCCTGCAACAATCCCCATAAACACGCTTGACACAAAAGGTAAAATCAAACACAGGTTCTTACAGGAGAGATGTCAGAGAGAGGGAGGATCAGCATGGGTCTAGCAGCTTCACAATCGATTGACTGCTTTCAATGAACAGCTAGACCAAACCAATTTTTAAAATGTGAAAGCCTTTTGCCTGAGCTATTATCAAACTGGCCCTAAAAATCTTCAAATCTAGACTTTCTGGAATCGCTGATTTTATGACCTCTCTGAAAAAAAAGCCAAGGAGCATAACCATGTTAAAGGAGCAGCATCATCACAAATAGATCTCTCAAACGTTAATGTTGATCTCTCTCCACCTTCTCTGTGGCTGTAACATTATATCCTGCACTCTTTTCTGCTATCCTGATGTGCTTTGTATGGAATGATCTGCAACATTTTTCAGTGTATCTCAGTATATGTGACAACAATAAATCAAACGCAGACTCAGTTCTTCTCTCCAGTTTCTGTACCCACATTGTCCCTCTCACTAGTGAATACCAATATAAAGTATTAATTTAGAACCCAATCTTTGTCCTCTGGCTCCACCCACAAATAATCACTGTGGTCCTTAATGGCCTTATTTTTTTCCCCTAGTTATCCTTTTAGCCTTAATGCATTTACAAAATAACTTAGGATTTTTGAATATTTGATCTGCCATTATTCTTTCATGTCCCCTTTTTGTTCTCCCAATTTCCATTTTTAACTACCCCTTTGCACCTTCTATATTCCTATTGGGCTTCTGCTGTTCTGAGCCCTCTATCTGTGACAAGCCTCCCTTGTTTTCGTTACCCAATCCTGTATATCCCTTGATATCCACAGATGTTGGGCTGACCCTTTATTTTTATGTGGGCCCTCAACTCTCCCTATTTTCCTCTTGAATGTGTTCTACTGCTCTGACACAATGAAAGGGGAGTGGCCAGTTCTCTCAGGTCAGCTTTTCTCTCGTTTGGTTTGGTTGAGCAGTCTGGTTGTTCACTGAAAGCAGGCAGTCGGTTTGAGGCTGCTGGTCAAAGAAACAGCGACATGGAAGAAAGAGTTCCATGCTGAGTCCCTCTGCCATCTCTCTCTCTCTCTCTCTCTCTCTCTCTCCTGTAAGACCCTGTATTTGATTTTACCTTTTGTGCCAAGGGGTGGTTATGGGGATTGTTGCAAGTATTTGTAACAGCATCATTAAGCTGGGATAATCTGTTCAATTTTTGGATAGGTTAAGTTATTCTATATTCTGGTCTCTTTTGTTTGTGTTTCATTCGGTAATCTTGCAAATAAATTCTGTTTTGTTTAAAATTAAGTGGTTGGGTTAACTGTATCACTCCTAGAATATCCACATTCCACCTGCTTAAAACAACAAGCAAAGTTACAGTCCAGGCTACTTTCTTGAAATATTTTGAGGGGGTCTGGCCTAGTCCATAAAACAATCAAAAGTCTGATAACAGCGGCGAGGAAGCTGTTTTTGAATCTGTTCATGTGTGTATTCAAACGTTTATATCTTTTGCCCAATAGCATGGACAGAGAGGAGGTGCTGAGTCCAAAAAGGTGCAGGTTAAGTGGATTGGTCATGCTAAATTGCTCCATAGTGTACATGGATATGCAGGCTAGGTGAATTAGCCATGGTAATGCAGGGTGCGGGGGACTGTATCTTGGTGGGATGCTCTTCAGACAGTCTGAGTGGACTTGATGGGCCAAATGGCCTCTTTCCACACTGGAGGGATTCTATGATTGGTCTGGTTGAAATGCATCCCAGGCTGTTGAATGAGGCAAGGGAACAAACAGCCGGGGCAACCATTTTCAATTCCTCTGTCACCACAGGAGTGATGCTACAGAACTGGAGGACAGCTCATAGAGTTATTCAAGGGAGCAAGGGATAAACCAGGAATCTCCATGCCACTCAGTACAAACCTCAGTGGTGGGCAAACTATTTATTGGGAGCAATTTTGAAGGACACAATTAATCTGCTAACGGGGTTTGAGAAGATTTGTCGCTCAGGTTGAGGTTCTGGATGTAAGTTTGCTCCAAAGGCATGAACCTTCACTGGAGGGTCACTGATGATGTCACCTAGTATGGTGATGAAACATCTGAAAACAAACCTTCCAGCTCAGTGAGCAAACTTACATCCAGAATTAATCTGCATTTGGAGAGGTAGGGATTAATCAAGAACAGGTGGGCTGGTTTTGTTAAGGGGAGGTTGTGTCTGACAAATGTGATTGAATTTTTGAAGAGGTCAACAGGTGTGCAGACAAGGGCAATGCATTCATCGTGATCTATTTGGATTTCAGCAAGGCTTTTGATAAGGTTCTGCATTGGAGACTGATAGTGAAGGTAAGAGTCCATGGGATCCAAGGAAATTTGCCTGATTGGATCCAGAATTAGCTGAGTGGCAAGAAGCTGTGGGTGATAGTCGTGGGGTGTTTTTATGACAAGAGGCCTGTGACCAGTGGGGTTCCACGAGGATCACCGTTGGGGCCCTATATATATGAGTTAGGTTTGAATGTAGGAGTGTTGATCAGTAAATTCACAGATGATACGAATATTGGGGTGAGGTCATAAATAGTGAGAATAGCCCCACCCTACCAACCTACGCATAAACCAAATCACCCACCAACATTTCCCCCACCTCCAAAAAGACCCCACCACCAGGGATATATTTCCCTCCCCACCCCTTTCTGCCTTCCACAAAGACTGTTCCCTCCGTGACTACCTGGTCAGGTCCACGCCCCCCCTACAACCCACCCTCCCATCCTGGCACCTTCCCCTGCCACCGCAGGAACTGCAAAACCTGCGCCCACACCTCCTCCCTCACCTCCATCCAAGGCTCTAAAGGAGCCTTCCACATCCATCAAAGTTTTACCTGCACATCCACTAATATCATTTATTGTATCCGTTGCTCCCGATATGGTCTCCTCTACATTGGGGAGACTGGGCGCCTCCTAGCAGAGCGCTTTAGGGAACATCTCCAGGACACCCGCACCAATCAACCACACCGTCCCGTGGCCCAACATTTCAACTCCCCCTCCCACTCTGCCGAGGACATGGAGGTCCTGGGCCTCCTTCACCGCCACTCCCTCACCACCAGACACCTGGAGGAAGAACACCTCATCTTCCGCCTCGGAACACTTCAACCCCAGGGTATCAATGTGGACTTCAACAGTTTCCTCATTTCCCCTTCCCCCACCTCACCCTAGTTCCAAACTTCCAGCTCAGCACTGTCCCCATGACTTGTCCTACCTGCCTATCTTCTTTTCCACCTATCCACTCCACCCTCCTCCTTGACCTATCACCTTCATCCCCTCCCCCACTCACCTATTGTACTCTATGCTACTCTCTCCCCACCCCCACCCCCACCCTCCTCTAGCTTATCTCTCCATGCTTCAGGTTCTCTGCCTTTATTCCTGATGAAGGGCTTTTGCCCGAAACGTTGATTTTACTGCTGGTATTTGGGCTGGTCAGTGGCATGAAAGGTTATGGACCAAGTGCTGGAAAGTGACTTGATAGTTGGGTAGTTGTTTTTGACTAGCGCACACTTGATGGGCCAAAGGGCTTCTTTCTGTGCTGTTGGGAGGCGATGGCCTCGTGGTATTATCACTGGACTGTTAATGTCGAGAAGCAGGTAATGATCTGGGGCCTTGGGTTTGAATCCTGGCATGGCAGAAGGTGGAATTTGAATTTAATACGGAATTTGGAATGACGCATCTAATGATGACTTTTAATCCATTGTCAGAAAAACCCATCTAGTTCAGTAATGTCCTTTAGCGAAGGAAACTGTTGTCCTCACCCGGTCTGACCTACATGTGACTCCAGACCCACAGCAATGTGGTTGACTCTTAACTGGAATAAATGCTGGCCTAACCTGTGACACCCTCATCCTGTGAATCAATTTAAAAAAACACATCTCTGATATATCACCCTTGTGATTTATTTTGTATCCTATGTTGAAACTCTAATTATTGCCCATGTTACCTTTAGATTCAACTAGTTCAAAGCTCTCCTGGGTAGTGTCCCACCTTTCAGCCTCTCTAAACTTGAGCTCATTAAAATGACCACCTGAATCTTAATTTATTCAAAGTCCTCAGTGCTCATTTGTGGTTGGCTCCAACTGGCAATGCTTTAATTTTAATTTTTTTTTCAAATCCCTTCAATGACCTCACTCCTCCCCATCTCCGTAACCTTATCCAACCCTCTGGTTCTCAAGGTTCTCTGGATCTTGCCAATTCTGGCATCTTGTGCATTTTCATCACCCACCATTGGCTGCTGTGCTTTCAGCCATTAGCCCTGAAGTCTGAAATTTCCATCCTAAAGTGCTCTGCCTCAGTGAAGATGCTTCTTATTACCTATCTCTTTGACCAGTCCTAATGTCTCCTTCTTGAATTGGTGTCATGTCTTAACATTCTCCCGTGAAGTACTTTGGCACATTTTGTTATCAACAGTCGTACATTAATGCAATTGTCAGAAACAAACCTCAATGTCACTATCAGCTTTAAAACCACAAATAATTATCAAAATCAGTTGACAAATAAAACTTGTTTCTTGTTATAAAGTATGGTTAATTCATTCTCAGGACATTGGCAAGACTGACAAAACCATCATTTGTTGCCAAACCCTAGTTGCCCTGAGATGCGGAGTCTTCGTCCACTGCTCCAAGAAAGCGGTGGTGATGATCAGCCTTCTCCTTGGGCTATCTGTCAGGTGAGCTGTTAATCTTTGGATACAACCACCTCCTTGGATTTAGATTGACTCATTTGTTGTTGTCACATGTACTGAGATACAGTGAAAAGTGTTTTGCTTGCTATACGGGCTGATCGTACCATACATAATGCATCAGAATAGCAGAACAGAGTGCAGAATACAGTGTTACTGCTGCAAGGAAGGCGCAGAGCAAGAGATCAGAATTAACATTTGAGAGGTCTGTTCAAAAGCCTGATAACAGTGGGGAAGAAGCTTGTGGCAGTGGTCACGTTCCTGTAGGGAAGAAGGTTTGGGTTGAAGTCAGACCTGTGTTGGAGGTATATCTCAGCATGTCTGAACAGGTTGATCAAAATTACTCAAAACTACTTTCCAAGTTTTCGACTTGCCTACTCTTGGGGGAAAAAGCCTTGTCTATTTATCCTATCATTCCCCTCATGATTTTATAAACCTTTATAAGGTTATCCCTCAGCCTCTGATACTCTTCGGAAAATGGCCCCATCCTATTCAGCCTCTCCCTATAACTCACACCCTCCAAGCCTGGCAAGATCCTTGTAAATCTTTTCTGAACCCTTTCAAGTTTCGCAACATCTTTCCCATAGCAGGGAGACCAGAATTGAACACAATATTCCAAAAGTGGCTGAACCAATGTCCTGTACAGCTGCAACATATCCAGTTTACTGGTTTGGGGCTGCAGTGGAAGCTGTCACAGTCTAAATGCCCAAATAGGAGCCCCCAGAGTGTTCATGATTGTGTTCTGTAAATTTATCAGTAATTCAGTGTTACTGATTAAGCACTTGGTGACATTACAGTGATAATTTATTATCTTGGCATGACAGTAAAAGATTTTGTACTCCACTGTATAGAGAGTATAGAAAGGAGTAGGTCATTTCAGCTGCTCAAACTTGCTTCACTTTTACTGTCAGCAATACTATGATATTTGCTATCTTTTAAAATTAATTATTTGCATTTTCTCCATATTTCTTAATAGCTATACTTTCCAAGTATATATTTCCATATTAAAGGGCCAGTTGACTCAGTAATGTATGATCTTCAGGGACAATGGATTCTACATTTTAACAAACTTTGTGTGTTGACCTCTTTGTGCACCTTCTCTGCAGCCATAAAATTGTATTCTTCATTCTGTTCTTATACTTATGCACTTTATATGGTATCATCTGCCTTTACTGCATGCAAAATAGGAAGTTGCATTACTAGTTAGAGAGGATATTACAGCTGTGCTGAAGGAGGGAAGCATGGAGGACTCGAGCAGTGAGGCAATATGGGCAGAGCTCAGAAATAGGAAGGGTGCGGTAACAATGTTGGAGCTGTACTCCCAACAGTAAGCGTGAGATAGAGGTGCAAATATGTAAACAGATTATGGAAAGATGTCGGAGCAACAGGGTGGTGGTGATAGGAGTTTTTAATTTTCCCAACATTGACTGGGATTCTCTTAGTGTTAGAAGTCTAGATGGAGCAGAATTTGTAAGGAGCATCCAGGATGGTTTTCGAGAGCAGTATGTAAATAGTCCAACTCGGGAACAGGCCATACTGGATCTGTTGTTGGGGAGTGAGCCCAGCCAGATGGTTGAAGTTTCAGTAGGGGATTACTTTGGAAATAGTGATCACAATTCCATAAGTTTTAGAATACTCGTGGACAAAAGATGAGAGTGGTCTGAAAGGAAGAGTGCAAAATTGGAAAAAGACCAACTATAGCAAAATTCAGCAGGAGCTGGGGAATGTGGATTGGGAGCAGCTGTTTGATGGTAAATCCACATTTGATATGTGGGAGGCTTTTAAAGACAGTTGATTAGAGTGCAGGACAGACATGTCTCTGTGAAAATGAGGGACAGAAATGGCAAAATTAGGGAACCATGGATGACAGGTGAAATTGTGAGACTAGCTAAGAGCAAAAAGGAAGCACACATGAGCTCTAGGCAACTGAAAACAGACAAAGCTTTGGAAGAATATCAGGAAAGTAGGACCAATCCGAAACAAGAAATTCAGAGGGCAAAAAGGGGTCATGAATTATCTTTAGCAAACAGGGTTAAGGAAAGTCACAAAGCCTTTTATTCATATATAAGGAGAAAGAGGGTAATGAGAGGAAGGGTTGGCCCACTCAAGGGCAAAGGAGGAAAGTTAAGCGTGGAGTCAGAGAAAATGAGTACTTTGCATTGGTATTCACTGAGGAGAGGGACACGATGGATGTTGAGGTGAGGGATAGATGTTTGATTACTCTAGGTCAAGTCGGCATAAGGAGGGAGGAAGTGTTGGGTATTCTAAAAGGCATTAAGGTGGACAAATTCCCAGGTTACTGAGGGAAGCAAAAGAGAAAATAGCTGGGGTCTTATCTTTGCAGCATCTTGAACACGAGTGAGGTCCCGGAGGACTGGAGAATTGCTAATGTTGTCCCCTTGTGTAAGGATAGCTGGGATAATCCAGGTAATTATAGACCGGTGAACCTGATGTCAGTGGTAGGGAAGCTGCTGGAGAAGATACTGAGGGATAGGATCTATTTACATTTGGAAGAAAATGGGCTTATCAGTGATAGGCAACATGGTTTTGTACAGGGAAGGCCACGTCTTACCAACTTAATAGAATTCTTTGAGGACATGACAAAGTTGATTGATGAGGGAAGGGCTGTAGATGTCATATAAATGCACTTCAGTAAGATGTTTGATAAGGTTCCCCATGGTAGACTGATGGAGAAAGTGAAGTCACATGGGTCCAGGGTGAACTACTAGATGGATAAAGAACTGGCTGGGCACCAGGAGACAGAGTAATAGTGGAAGGGAGTTTCTCAAAATGGAGATCTGTGACCAGTGGTGTTCCACAGGGATCTGTGCTGGGACCACTGTTGTTTGTGATATACATAAATGATCTGGAGGAAGGGAAAGGTGGTCTGATTAACAAGTTTGCAGATGACACTAAGATTGGTGGAGTAGCAGATAGTGAAGGGGAATATATGAATGCAGAATAATATTGATAGATTGGAGAGCTGGGCAGAGAAATGGCAGATGGGAGTTCAATCTGGGCAAATGCGAGATGATACATTTTGGAAGATCCAATTCAAGAGCGAAGTAAGTGGAAAAGCCCTGGGGAAAATTGGTGTCATACAGTCATAGAGATGTACAGCACGGAAACAGACCCTTAGGTCCAAACCGTCCATGCCGACCAGCTATCCTAACCTAATCTAGTCCTATTTGCCAGCACTTGGCCCATGTCCCTCTGAACCCATCCTATTCATATACCCATCCAGGTGCCTTTTCAACGTTGCAATTGTACTATCCTCTGCTACTTCCTCTGACAGCTCATTCCATACACGTACCACCCTCTACGTGAAAAGCTTGCCCCTTACGTCCCTTTTATTTCTTTCCCCTCCCACCCTAAACCTATGCCTGCTCGTTCCCAGAGAAAAGACTTTGCATATTTACCCTATTCATGCCCCTCATGATTTTATAAACCTCTATAAAGGTCACCCCTCAGCCACCGATGCTCCAGGGAAAATAGCTCCAGCCTATTCGGCCTCTCCCTACAGCTCAAATCCTCCAACCCTGGCAACGTCCTTGTAAATCTTTTCTGAACCCTTTAAAGTTTCACAATATCCTTCCGACATAGGAAGGAGACCAGAATTGCATGCAATATTCCAAAAGTGGCCTAACCAATGTCCTATACAGCCACAGCATGACCTCCTCCCAACGCTATACTCAATATTCTGACCAATAAAGGAAAGCATACCAAATGCCTTCTTCACTATCCTATCTACCTGCGACTCTACTGTCAAGGAACTATGAACCTGCACTCCAAGATCTCTTTGTTCAGCAACACTTCCTAGGACCTTACCATTAAGTGTATAAGTCCTGCTAAGATTTGCTTTCTTAAAATGCAGCACCTCGCATTTATCTGAATTAAACTCCATCTGCCACTTCTCAACCCATTGGCCCATCTGATCAAGATCCTTTGTACTATCTCTTCGAGGAGGTGACCAAGCATGTGGATGAGGGTAGAGCAGTGGATGTAGTGTACATGGATTTTAGTAAGGCATTTGATGAGGTTCCCCATGGTAGGCTTATGCGGAAAGTCAGGAGGCATGGGATAGAGGGAAATTTGGCCAATTGGATAGAAAACTGGCTAACCGGTCGAAGGCAGAGAGTGGTGGTAGATGGTAAATATTCAGCCTGGAGGCCAGTTACAAGTGGAGTTCCGCAGGGTTCAGTTCTGGGTCCTCTGCTGTTTGTAATTTTTATTAATGATTTAGATGAGGGAGTCGAAGGGTGGGTCAGTAAATTTGCAGATGATACGAAGATAGGTGGAGTTGTGGACAGTGAGGAGGGCTGTTGTCGGCTGCAGAGGGACTTAGATATGATGCAGAGCTGGCTGAGGAGTGGCAGATGGAGTTCAACCCTGCCAAGTGTGAGGTTGTCCATTTTGGAAGAACAAATAAGAATGCGGAATACAGGGTTAATGGTAGGGTTCTTAGTCAGGTGGAGGAACAGAGGGATCTTGGGGTCTATGTACATAGATCTTTGAAAGTTGCCACTCAGGTGGATAGAGTTTGTAAGAAGGCCTATGGTGTATTATCATTCATTAGCAGAGGGATTAAATTCAAGAGTCGTGAAGTGATGTTGCAGCTGTACAGGACTTTGGTTAGGCCACAGTTGGAGTACTGTGTGCAGTTCTGGTCGCCTCACTTTAGGAAAGATGTGGAAGCTTTGGAGAGGGTGCAGGGAAGATTTACCAGGATGTTGCCTGGAATGGAGAGTAGGTCGTACGAGGATAGGTTGAGAGTTCTCGGCCTTTTCTCGTTGGAACGGCGAAGGATGAGGGGTGACTTGATAGAGGTTTATAAGATGATCAGAGGAATAGATAGAGTAGACAGTCAGAAACTTTTTCCCCGGGTACAACAGAGTGTTACAAGGGGACATAAATTTAAGGTGAAGGGTGGAAGGTATAGGGGAGATGTCAGGGGTGGGTTCTTTACCCAGAGAGTGGTGGGGGCATGGAATGCGCTGCCCGAGGGAGTGGTAGAGTCAGATTCATTGGCGACCTTTAAGCGGCATTTGGATAGGTACATGGATGGGTGCTTAATCTAGGTTAGAAGTTCGGCACAACATCGTGGGCCGAAGGGCCTGTTCTGTGCTGTATTGTTCTATGTTCTATGTTCTAATCAGAGGTAACCTTCTTCGGGGTCCACTACACCTCCAATTTTAGTGACATCTGCAAACTTACTAACTGTACCTCTTATGCTCACATCCAAATCATTTATATAAATGATGAAAAGTAGAGGACCCAGCACCGATCCTTGTGGCACTCTACTGGTCACAGGCCTCCAGTCTGAAAAGCAACCCTGTACCACCACCCTCTGTCTTCTACCATTGAGCCAGTTCTGTATCCAAATGGCTAGTTCTCCCTGTATTCCATGAGCTCTAACCTTGCTAACCAGTCTCCCATGGCGAACCTTGTCGAACACCTTACTGAAGTCCATATAGATCACATCTACCGCTCTGCACTAATCAATCCTCTTTGTTACTTCTGTATGCAGAGATCTGGGTGTTCAGGTCCATTGTACTCCGAAGGTGATCACGCAGTTTGATAGAGTGGTCAAGAAGGCATATGGCATGCTTTCCTTCATCGGACAGGGTATTGAGTGCAAGATTTGGCAGGTCATGTTACAGTTGTATAGGACTTTGGTTCAACCACCTTTGGAATACTGCATTCAGTTCTGGTCGCCACATTACCAGAAGGATGTGGATGCTTTGGAGATGGTGCAAAGGAGGTTCAGCAGGATATTGCCTGGTATGGAGGGCACTAGCGATGCAGAGAGGTTGAGTAAATTAGGATTATTTTCATTAGAAAGACAGAGGTTAGGGGAGACTTGATTGAGATCTACAAAGTCATGAGAAGTATAGACAGGGTGGACAGCAAGAATCTTTTCCCCAGAATGGGGGACTTTATTACTAGGGGTCATGAGTTCAAGGCTAGAAGGGTAAGGTTTAAGGGAGATATGCTGGAAAGTTCTTTACTCAGAGGGTGGTGGGTGCCTGGAACGCATTGCCAGTGGAGGTGGTAGAGGTGAGCACAATAGCGTCATTTAAGATATATCTGGGTAGACAGATGAATGGGCAGGGAGCAAAGGGATACAGATCCTTAGAAAATAGGTGACAGGTTTAGATAGAGGATCTGGATCGATGCAGGCTTTGAGGGCTGAAGGGCCTGTTCCTGTGCTGTAATTTCCTTTGCTCTTTGTTCTAAAACAAAAACTTTTCACTGTATCCATTTGGTCATAATTTTAATAAACTATTTTCTTATTTAATTCAGGTTGTATACCATGTGAGTATTTTTCACTTAACCAAAGAGTTCGCATAGACTTTATACATGGCTCCACAAATCTTACTTTTGCAACTCAGCACTTTATGTTTGAAACAAATCTGAAAGTCTTATCATTTTTTAACAACCACTGTTCATGATTGGCACCACTTGTGCCCATGGGAGAAATAGAAATAAATAGTTACTGGGAAAGAGCTTATAGGATATGTCAGTTTATATTTATCATCTGTTATTCAATCTGGTACACTGTGCTGGTTGAATTAACATGACATTCAACTGGTTCCAGGTATACTTTTGCTGTGTAATACAGAACGTATTAAAGTAGGAATTTATTAATAAACAGATGAAATTGATGTAGGATAATAACTTTTGTAGTGGGGAAAATGCTTGAGTCTATTATCAGGAAAGAAATAGCAAGGCATCTAGTTAGAAATTGTCCTTCTGGACAGATGCAGCATGGGTTCATTAAGGACAGATCATGCTTAACTGATCTACTAGAATTATATGAAGACACTACGAACACGGTGGACAATGGGGACCCAGTAGATGTGGTGTATCTAGATTTCCAAAAGGCATCCAGATGCCACACAAAAGGCTGTTGCATATGATAAAGATGCATGGCATTATGGGCAATGTATTAGCACAGACAGAGGATTAGTTAACTAGCAGGAAGCAAACAGTGGGGATAAATGAGTGTTTTTTCTGATTGGCAATCAGTGAATAGTGGTGTGCCTCAGGGATCAGTATTGGGACTGCAATTATTCATTATTTATATAAATGATTTGGAGTTGGGGACCATATGCAGTGTGTCAAAGTTTGCAGATGCAAAATGTGCAGAGGACTGTGAAAGTTTGCAAAGGGACATAGTTTAAGTGAGTGGACAAAGGTCTGGCAGATGGAGTATAATGTTAATAAATGTGAAGTCATGTATTTTGGTAGGAGTAACAGTAAAAAGGACTACTTCTTGAATGGTAAAAATAATGGCAGCATGCTGCTGTGCAGCGGGGCCTGGGTGTCCTTGTGCATGAATTACAGAAGGTTGGTCTGCAGGTGCAACAGGTAATTAAGATGGCAAATGGAATTTTGTACTTTGTTGCTCAAGGGATTGAGTTTAAAAGCAGGGAGGTTATGTTGCAGCTGTATAGGGTGCTGGTGAGGCCACACCTGGAGTACTGCGTGCAGGTTTGGTCTCCTTACTTGAGAAAGGATGTACTGGCACTGGAGGGAGTGCAGAGGAGGCTCACTAGGTTGATTTTGGAGTTGCGGGGGTTGGTTTATGAGGAGAGACTGAGTAGATTGGGATTATATTCATTGGAATTTAGAAGAATGAGGGAGGATCTTACAGAAATATATAAAATTATGAAGGGAATAGGTAGGATTGAAGTAGATATTTCCACTGGCGGGTGAAACTAAGACAAGAGGGCAAAGCCTCAAAATTAGGGGGAGCAGATTTAGGACTAAATCGAGAAGGAATTTCTTCACCCAGAGGGTTGCGAATCTTTGGGATTCCCTGCCCAGTGAAGTGGTTGAGGCTTCCTCAGTAAATGTTTTTAAAGTTAAGATAGATAATTATTTGAACAGTAAAGGAATTAAGGGTTATGATGAGAGAGTGGGTATGTGGAGCTGAGACCATGAAAGGATCAGCCATGATCGTATTGAATGGTGGAGCAGGCTCGAAGGGGCAGATGGTCTACTCCTGCTCCTAGTTCTTGTGTTTTAATAAAATGGACCATAGTGAGTCAGAAGCCTGTTTTATGCACTGCCTGGGTTTCTTTTCCACCAACCTCAATTCCAGCCTTGGGTGACTGTCTGTGTGGAGTTTCCTGTGTCTGTGTGGGTTTCCTCTGGGTGCTCCGGTTTCCTCCCACATTCCAAAGATGTGCAGGTCAGGTGAATTGGCCATGCTAAATTGCCCGTAGCGTTAGGTGCATTGGTCAGAGGGAAATATGTCTGGGTGGATTACTCTTTGGAGGGTCAGTGTGGACTGGTTAGGCTGAAGGGCCTATTTCCACACTGTAGGGAATCTAATCAAGAGAAAATTGAGCAGAGTGAAAAAATGGGCTGTCAATTCTGTTTGTTTTAAGCAATTGAACAAGACCAAGTTTACTCCTACATTCATTTTTATGTAAAGTTAACAATATTTTTTATTAATAAATAATCAGTTGCAGTTGAGTAAAATACCTTTTGTCTAATTTTATACACAAAGGAATGATACCTCATCGTCAATGGGCAATATAGAGGCTTGACACTGTTATATACCTTCTCACTGTACAATGCAACTATATTCCCATCACTGTGAGAACATTAATTAAACATTTTATGCTACTGATTCTCACTTTCTGGACTCATTTCATTGTTGGAGCTGTGTAACCAACAAAAGGACTGTATAGTGAAAACAATACCAAGCTGGGATTTCTTATATATTTTATTATGATCTTTATACAGAAAAAATCCACATTATCAATGAATTAGTTGTCACTCTTCAATCTATAAAATAACAGAAAAAAATCAAAATTAACTGGAGAACAAATATTTATCAAAAGCCATACAATAAAATTGAGAACACTTTAGAAATAACGAGGTAAAAACAATGACTGCAGATGCTGGAAACCAGAATCTGGATTAGTGGTGCTGGAAGAGCACAGCAGTTCAGGCAGCATCCAAGTAGCTTCGAAATCGAAATCGTCAGGAATGAAGGGCTTTTGCCCGAAACGTCGATTTCGAAGCTACTTGGATGCTGCCTGAACTGCTGTGCTCTTCCAGCACCACTAATCCAAACACTTTAGAAATAGCTGAGTATTCGTGAATACCAGAGATCTAAAATTAAATGACAAGTTTTGCCTGTCTATTTATATCCCCATAAGAGCCCTATGCTCCCCGTGTCACACATCATACCATTGACATCTGAAAACTATCTTTCCTTGTACCTCTGTCTAACTGGTTTTATATGTATGAGAACAGAGTGGGTTGACTCATTCTCTCATCAAAGTTAAAAATCACGCAACACCAGGTTATAGAATGATGAAAGAATGATGTGGACTGGGGTGTGCAAAGTTAAAAGTCACACTACACCAGGTTATAGTCCGACAGGTTTATTTGGAAGCACTAGATTTCAGAGCGCTGCTCCTTCATCAGGTAGTGTGGAGCAGGACCATAATACACAGTATAGCAAAAGATTACAGAAATGATATATTGCACAAACCTAGATTGTTGTTAAGTCTTACATCGTTTAGAATGGGTTGCAGGTTTCAGTTCATTAATATGTAAATCCCAGAACTTCTTTTAAGTCACATTCTCAAGATAACTAAAGGTTTTATAAAAAAAGTGACATCTCAGCTCAGACAATGCATTAAAGCTGTGAGGTTAGAGCTGTCTGATTTCCAAAGTGGAATTTATAAAATATTACATGGATTGACTGCCTGCAGATTGTGCACTTTTTGAGCAAAATAGAATCTACCTGCAAATATAGTTCTGCAAATACAAATTCACCCCTTAGACTTATATGTGTATGCATGTGCATGAGAGAGTGTGAGTGCATGTGAGAAAATGTGTGTTTAAGATTGGTAAAGTGTGTGTATGAGTGTGATGGAGTATAAGCCTGTGAGAGGGTGTGTGCGTGGGTGAGTGTGTGAGGCGTGTATGTCTGTGTGTATGAGAGAGGGTCTGCGTGAGTGTGTGAGAATAGAAGAGAGTGTGTGTGTGTGTGTGTCCAAGGCAGACTTCGGGATAGGCAACAATGCAAAGTGGCTGAGCAGAGGCTGATAGCCAAGTGAGGTACCCATGAGGATGGCCTCAACCAGAACCTTGGGTTCATGTCACACTACAGGTGACCCCATTACACTATACATTCTCTCAGACACATACACACAAGCACACACACTCTTATATGCTCACTCAGGTAGACCCTCTCTCATACACACACATATACCCCCCACACTCACAGACTTCTTCTCCATCACACTCACTCACACATTTTACCAGGTTTGCAAACACACACTATCATGTGTACTCACACACACCTCACTGTATCTCTCTCTCTTTCTCTCCCATGCGCACACACACACACGTCTATGGGGTGAATTTGTAGTTGCAGAAACATTCTATTTTGCTCAAAAAATGCACAATCTGCAGGCAGTCAATCCATGTAATATTTTATAAATTCCACTTTGGAAAGAGAACCAATCTGACTCAAAATTGGGATACAGACACATTCTAACCTCACACGTTTAATGCATTGTCTGAGCTGAGATAGCCTTAGAGTCAGAGAGATGTACAGCACAGAAACAGACCCTTCGGTCCAACTTGTCCATGCCAACCAGATATCCAATCTAGTCCCACCTGCCAGCACCCGGTCCATATCCCTCCAAACCCTTCCTATTATATACCCATCCAAATGCCTTTTAAATGTTGCAATTGTACCAGCCTCCACCACTTCCTCTAGCAGCTCACTCCATACACGTACCACCCTCTGTGTGAAAAAGTTGCCCCTTAGGTCTCTTTTATATCTTTCCCCTCTCACCCTAAACGTATGCCCTCCAGTTCTGCACTCCCCGACCCCAGGGAAATGACCTTGTCTATTTATCCTGTCCATATCCCTCATGATTTTATAAACCTCTATAAGGTCACCCCTCAGCCTCTGACGCTCCAGGGAAAACAGCCCCAGCCTGTTCAGCCTCTCCCTGTAGGTCAAATCCTGTAACCCTGACAATATCCTTGTACATCTTTTCTGAACCCTTTCAAATTTCACAACATCTTTCCGATAGGAAGGAGACCAGAATTGCACGCAATATTCCAATAGTGGCCCAACCAATATCCTGTACAGTCGCAACATGACCTCCCAACACCTGTAACCAATACTCTGACCAATAAAGGAAAGCATACCAAATGCCTTCTTCACTATCCTATCTACCTGCGACACCATTTTCAAGGAGCTATGAACCTGCACTCCAAGGTCTCTTTGTTCAGCAACACTCCCTAGGACTTTCCCATTAAGTGTATAAGTCCTGCTAAGATTTGCTTTCCCAAAATGCAGCACCTCACATTTATCTAAATTAAACTCCATCTGCCACTTCTCAGCCCATTGGCCCATCTGGTCAAGATCCTGTTGTAATCTGAGGTAATCCTCTTCGCTGTCCACTACACCTCCAATTTTGGTGTCATCTGCAAACTTACTAACTGTACCTTTTATGCTCGCATTCAAATCATTTATATAAATGATGAAACGTAGTGGACCCAGCACCAATCCTTGTGGCACTCAATGGGTCACAGGGCTCCAGTTTGAAAACAACCCTCCACCACCCTCTGTCTTCTACCATTGAGCCAGTTCTGTATCGAAATGGCTAGTTCTCCTTGTAGTCCATGAGATCTAACCTTGCTAACCAGTCTCCCATGGGGAACCTTGTTGAACGCCTTACTGAAGTCCATATAGATCACATCTACTGCTCTGCCCTCATCAATCCTCTTTGTTACTTCTTCAAAAAACTCAGTCAAGCTTGTGAGACAGGATTTCCCACGCACAAAGCAATGTTGACTATCCCTAATCAGTCCTTGCTTTTCCAAATACATGAACATCCTGTCCCTCAGGATTCCCTCCAACAACTTGCCCACCACCGAGGTCAGGCTCACTGGTCTATAGTTCCCTGGCTTGTCCTTACCACCTTTCGTAAACAGTGGCATCACGTTAGCCAACCTCCAGTCTTCTGGCACCTCACCTGTGACTATCAATGACACAAACATCTCAGCAAGAGGCCCAGCAATCACTTCCCCAGCTTCCCACAGAGTTCTAGGGTACACCTGCTCAGATCCTCAGGATTTATCTGCCTTTATGCATTTCAAGACATCCAGCA
Organism: Chiloscyllium punctatum; assembly: GCF_047496795.1. NCBI lineage: Eukaryota > Metazoa > Chordata > Chondrichthyes > Orectolobiformes > Hemiscylliidae > Chiloscyllium > Chiloscyllium punctatum. The sequence continues at coordinate 20,008,675 of NC_092791.1, read as the reverse complement.
CTTCCTCCTCTGTAATATGGACATTTTTCAAGACATCATCATCTATTTCCCTACATTCTATACCTTCCATGTCCTTTCCCACCAGTAAACACTGATGCAAAATACTCATTTAGTATCTCCCCCATCTCCTGCAGCTCCACACAGAGGCCGCCTTGCTGATCTTTGAAGGGCCCTATTCTCTCCCTCATTACTGTTTTGTCCTTAATGTATTTGTAAAAACCCTTTGGATTCTCCTTAACTTTATTTGCCAAAGCTATCTATGTCTCCTTTTTGCCCTCCTGATTTCTCTCTTCAGTGTACTCCTACTGCCTTTATATTCTTGTAAAGATTTTGTCATCTTTTTTTTAATAAAACCTTAAGTTATCTTGAGAATGTGACTTAAAAGAAGTTCTGGAATTTATATATTAATGAACCGAAACCTGCAACCCATTCTAAAAGATGAAGGACTTTACAACAATCTAGGTTTGTTCAATATATCATTTCAGTTGCATGACACTGTAATCTTTTGCTATAAATTCTGTGTATTATGATCCTGCTCCACAACTACCTGATGAATGAGCAGCGCTCTGAAAGCTAGTGCTTCCAATTAAACCTGTTGGACTATAACCTGGTGTAGTGTGACTTTTAACTTTGCACACCCCAGCCCAACACTGGCACCTCCACATCTTTCTTTCATCATTCTTTCCTTTGCTAATGAGGAGGCTCAGTTTCATCTGTTACTACACCCTTGTGAAGAAACTCGCAATGAAAGGGAATTCTGGGCAAAAAAATACCAATGAACTATCACACCACGGAGCTAGTGTGCCCACACAATTCAGGGCTCTGCCTAACTATCCAATCTGCAGTGGTGTCTCATAATTTGAGAGAGAAAGTTACTCTGTACCAAGCAATTTATTGGGGTATCCAAGTAAGTTTTAAGTAAAACAACCTCACCTCAATGTCACAACTGAAACATAAACATGTTGTCACTCACGTTTATTTTTAATTCTTTGTGTTCCAGCCAGCTCACTAAGCTCTGCAATTTCATGTTCTAGGGTTGCAATTTCTGCATCTTTCTCCTTCAGGCTAAAAGTAAGAAAATGATCTGTACAGTAATTGTAGTATAAGGTTTACGTTGTGTCTCCTGTTCTTGTGCGAGGCAGATAGCTTGTAACATTGAGTATTAATGTGATGTCAATAATATACAATACAAAAATGCCTACCTGCCCGGAGTTTTAACCAAAGTTCCAATCCATCATCAAAAATGGTGAGCAAGAACAACCACCGAGAAAGAACAGTGAGAAAAATAGGGAAAGGGAAAAGGGCAGCTGCTCAAGCCAACAATCTTCCATCATCAATACCAACTTGCAAAGTACATTCTCATTGCAGGACAGCCTGTAAGGCTAAAACAGCACTCATAACCCACTGTACTGTGTACAGTCCTGGTCCCAATATAGAGTCAAAGATGAGTTAATTGAAACGTAATATGAATTGACTGGGTGGATGTGGAAAAGGATGTTTCCTCTTGTGGGTGAATCTTGAATGGGGTCAGAATTTAAAAATAAGGTGCACCCATTTAAAACAGAAATGAGGAAATGTTTTTTCTCTAAGTTGAGAATCTTTGGAATTCTGTTCCTCAAAAGGCAGTGGATGCAGAATCTTTAAATATTTTGAAGACAGAGGTCGATAGACTCCTGATTACTAAGGCAATGAAAAGCTACTGGGGATATGCAAGAATATAGAGTTGAGGTTAAAATCAGGTCAGCCATGATCTTATTGAATGGCAGAGTGGCCTACTCTTGTTTCTTGTCTGCATGTTCAATGTTTATGATGACTTGAATAAAACAGTGTAGAGATACACAGTTAAAACTTGAGGGCTATGAATTACGGGATTAGTATTTTTGATTCAAACAGCTTTACAAACATGAAATCAAATACATGATTTTCAGTGGTGATAAAATACTTTACCTGTTTTCCAGCTGTTCTACTGCTTCTAACTTTGTGAGCTAGAATAATGGGAAAAAATAATATCATAATGGTGTAATGAGAAAATACCATTTGTCCCATTCAATTTTCTGTGTAAACCAGTTGTCGTTTCAGGACCTGTTTCACAATTTGTCATCTATTCCTAACCTTATATCTCTGCCCTGTACTCTTTAATAAGTACGGTAGTAACACTTTTATAGCACTTTTTTGTGCCACGCTTCAGTCCACGCTTGGTTCAGTGTGAGTAAGTTTTTATACTTAGCTGTTTCTTAAAATACAGGGTACTCAGACATAAACCAATATCTATATATAAACGCTACTAGTTTATGAAATGAACCAACTAAGTGATGAATGCTTGTATCATTACTGAATGAACTGAGCTTAATCTTTCAAATTTCCTTCTCCTTCCAGTGTAAAACACTGATCTATATTTGACACTCCCCATTGATAGCATGGCTAAACTCAGGAGATCTCTGCGAGCAATCATGGGTATGAAAGTGCATGCAACAGCAGCATTGCACAACATGTTATTACACCAAAATGTGTTGTTCCGATGCTTGCTGTGAAAGAATTATAAGAATATTCAGATTTAGTATTACAAATAGTTGTTTGGTAATACATAACTTGAATATTGCTGTAAAAGATTTATTTTGTCAAAGCTTTTTACCTTGTACTGATCAGGACAATTTGCGAGAATACCAATAAAGGGGAAAACCAACATTTATTCTGTGTGACAGAATGCAGAAGTTAATGATGATTGACTGTTGACAGCCAGGCTTTAAACTTCAAACCAGTAGGTACTGAATCAGCGAATAGCTGCTACTTATTTTTGAGTTTGAACAGGTGCAGAGTGTGCACATATGATCTTTCTGTCTGTAAATAAAAGGGCCCTGTATATTAATATAAGTAGCTTTCAGTTTACATAAGTGCACCACATTGCAAAGTTGAATTGGTTGTCAGTGTAATTCTTCACTCACTCAGGATTTCCAGCAAGTGCTGTCCAAATGCAGAATCACATCTAATGTTGGACAATGCATTGCGTGTTTGGCAAGCACAGGCTGTTTGGACATGGTCATTACATTGAACAGCCCGAGGGGTTTTCTGTTTGATAGAATGCATCAATCTTTGGGATGTACAGCCGACATACGTCTTTCATGTCAGCAATGAAACTCATATACAACATTACTTATTTGTGTGATAGGCACAATGTCTTTTTGGCTTGATGACAATATCCTCTTAATGGTGGACAACACCCATCTTGTTATTGCACAATGAAACAACTAACCTCATTTGTTGCTTGAACATTTGCGATACTTTAACCTCCCTGGGTAAGCTAAGGTAAACTGGCCATTCTTCAGGGCCCAGAGTAACTTTTCATGAGATTGAGTGATATACATCAGCAAATGATCTTATCAAGGTACCTATTATCCTGCAGGCTGTGTTTGATCCTTCGCATTTCAGCATCAGGTTTGCATGGTGAACAAATTACTTGAGCCCTATTTAGGTTAGCGATAATGCCACTTCTTAGCATTTTAACACTGTAATAATCCCAATGTGTATACAGACCAGTGAAGGTAGGTTTGTGGCAGACAGTAGTGGAGAACCCCTGGTTGACTTCTTTAACAGATCAAGGAAAGGCAGCTCTTTTGATTATTCCATTTCAAATGTGAATTTGAGTGTAGGAATGGACTCCATTAAGGCATCAAAGGACTTTCTTACATGCAGCTGTGGTCTCAAATGTAGCAAACATTTCATATACATTTGGAAATCTGAAAGTGGTAGCAAGTTAAGTATCATTCAGTCAAATACGCATTTCTGATGGAATGCAAAGACGTTTGTAAGAGCTGTGATTTGCAGGGTCTACAGTGTCGTACTATTTGTTTGGGTGTACATGATGACATTGAGCCTGAACTCAACTGCTGAGGTGATCAATCAGTATTCACTGAAATTATACAATGGTGATGGGTCAAGATCACTATGATGTAGAGCTACAACGTAGATGTCTTTGACCTCCTTCAGTAGTACATTGGTGAATAGCTAGCAATATCAAAGTTAAGAGGTGGACTCTGAATTGCCATCAATATGCAAGTCCTGTGCAGTCCTCGCAAAGATGAAGGAATTCCTTCATCAAGTGGATAACCTACTCAAAATGGTTGTAGCAATTCATCCAACCATTTGGCCAGTTTGTTATGCAGAATCAATCAAAGATAGGCTGTAAAGGGACATAACTTTTGTGTCTTGGGCAGCCTGTACATAGTGGCATTACATTGTATGGTGAAGGATTCCTTCAGCTTTGCGTGTCTCTGATGGAATGGCACTTAACCTCCTCCCTCTTTCCATATACAGATGATGTTTGCAGAAAGCAACGTACTGACCACACTCAAAAAGCCCACCCTGACAAAACCTGCAACATAGTGTCCAACATTAGAAGTGATTCTGCAATTGGATAGTATTTGCTGGATCATCCTGAGTGCCCAAAGAATTACACTGACAACCAATTCAGGTTAGTCAGTTGGGCTTGCAGTGTGGTGCACCTGCATGTGCTAGAACATAATAATTACACAGGGCCCACTCTTTGTGGCAGACAGTAAGATCATATGTATGCATTGCACCAGTTTCATCTCAACAAAATAGCTGAATAGCCATTCTGTGGTTCATTTTTCAGTGCACTGCCCTGAACAATCACAACCAATCTGACTGGTTTGAAATCCTAACAGTCAATCATTAACTGTTGTATTTGGCCATGGCAACGCCTCTACCAATCAATCAACACTCTCCTCATACGGTTGGTTTCCCCTTTATCAGTATTCATGTGAAGTATCCTGATGAGTGTAAGATGAAAAGCCTAAACAAAATATGTTGTTTTTCAGCAATATTTAGCATTGTCTTGTACCATAGGGCTGATTCTGCAGTGATCCACTCGGTGAACAGCTTCTTGCTAGCAGCATCTCTGACCTGTGGAATCAAGAAAATTGGCCTCAGCACATTTCAGCGCTGTGATCCTGATTCTGTTGGAGAAAAATAATTTAATTTTTGAAGTAATGGACATTAAAAATTCCATGGCGTTAACCAATGCAGGACAGAGTTCTCCTGGTTGTCTAAACAAGGCCTGTCACTTTAGCAACATCAAAAGCGAACTAACTCATCATTCAACCTATTACCGTCCATACAGAACAGCAATTGCACATTCATTTCAAAATTAATTAATTGGGTGAAATGCGAAATGTTTCAACTTGATAATGTAATACATAAATGCAAGTATAATTCCATATATAGTTCCCAGATAAATTTTCTGCACTGTCTGCCCATTTTTGTGGCACAATTCAAGGAGTTGCATTGGGAAATATTGCAAAGATCAGTTAGAGTAGACCTTTCCCCAGTTTAGTGCTTGTCTATTTACAGCCTTTGTTTCCATTGATTGGCAGAAGCATGAGTACTAAACAGGCATAAAGAAAATGTAAATATTAATTTTGGGTGGTTACATTCTACCGTCTATTTCCTGCTCCTCTTTTGTGCAGAGGATAGAGCTAGGTGGCAGTCTTTTCATGAAAGATAATGGAAGTAGTACATTCTATTAAACTGTTCCAACCATTTCTCATCTGATTTTTAAAAATGTTTTATTGTGCTAATTGTCAGCTATTTATTTTCACCCATTATCAGCACCCACAGATTTCCCAATAGGAATCTCCCTATCAATCCCTTCCAATAGATTGGAGTTGGGGAGACATCATTTGTTGACAGCAAATTTGCTCTAGGTCAAGAAACAAGCAGTTCTTTTCAGCCTAAGCAAATGCACCTTTTTTTTTTGTTTATTGTTTCTTCAGTCTTCCTGTTGTTCGTTACAAGTTAACAAGTGGTGCTCACACATTCAACATGGCAAGATGTGTTATGTTGGGCATTAGGGAAAGAGTAGCATTCCTTCCGACAAGGTTCAAACACGGGATGGTGCAAAAAACAGGCAGTCTCTGTATGTTCATCATTGCAATGACAGGTGATCAGACAGGTAGTGATGTACAGTGTCAATAATGTTGTGAATGTAATCTTCTATTTCCAATGAAGTAGCACTCATGCCACATATGTGCCCTCAAAAGTTTTTCTGTTTTTTGTTTCCCTTTTCCTATATCAAGTGTGAAGGGCTATGGGTATTCCTGGTTGGCAACGTCTGGACTGGTGCACAGGCTGAGCTTTAAATTTGGCACCAAAACAGGAATTCTGGATGTTGCCATAGGGTAAGCACTTTGGCCATTGGCAAGTGCATGATCACACAAGCATGACAAGATGAGCAATTAAGAATTCCATGAGGCAATAGAGGGAAACCTTCTGTATATTCTCTGAAATTGAAATTTAATTTTGTTCTCCGGCAGTGTGGTGAATAATGAGATGAGAACAGAGAGTAGCAGGCTTCAGTTGGCAGCTGCCCTTCTACTTCTCCATATCCAGCACACTCTCTGGCCTCCCTCCCCAGGACTTGCAAAGCTGCCTGTCAAGGGGAGGCAGCAGTTACTGATCAAAGATTTGGTAGTCCATTAACTCTTCTAGCTTTCCATTCCAAAGTGGTGGGTTGGCTTGCTGACAAAAGAATGGCAAAATTGGTACCATGAAGTTAAAAAATCTATTATTATAATAGATACAACAACTGCTGCATACAAAAGCAGCTACATTCCATGACTGGGTTCCAAGAAGAACGCATGGAAGGCTGCAAGTAAAGGAACCTGTTTATGTGAAGGCTATGATAAGGGAAGCTATCCTGCCTCAGGTGTCAGTGATAAGCAATTCAAACACTTCAATAACGTATATCATGGAAAGATTATCAGGGAAATAAATGAGAGATGCTTGAGAACCATGGCCGATTCCTCTTATCCTGCCTGACCTCATTTAGAAGTCTCTCCCTTAAACCTGAACTTGACGTTTCAAATGTCTAGAATGCTATAGTCTAAATTAGGTTTCTACAAAATAATTCATAGCTAGCATTAAAGTAAAACTTGCACTTTGAAATTCTGTACTTGAGAGTGGCGAGCAGGTTCGTGTTCAGGTGTTACACCAATAGAGCAGCCTAAATGGATCTTGATTAACTGGCACAGCTAGGCCCCTTCTGAAAGTTGCGAATTTGTATATCCTTCTAAGTAGCACATGAATGCAACTTCAGAGTATTGGAGCTGACCATCTCACATTGAAGTGATAGCAGAAGAGTTGTTTGGTTGCTTTCAACTAAACAAAGCACCATATTGGCAAGTATATCTAACCTTAAGTTTGAGTTTAGGTCCATGGTAGTTTTAACCCTTTTTCCTAAAAAGAGCTTGTTAAGTACAAGATTGATACTCAACATTATTGTACTTGTTTAATGTACTCAAAAAAGGGATTCATCAAGTGTGGAAGATAGGGACACGAGTGATTTAACTAATAAGTTAGATATGATAGTGATGGCAGGACAAACTACGTGTTGTGCTGCAGCATGTGGGAGCTGTTGGACACCATGTTGATCCACATTGAACACATTTGTAGTAAGTTTTTGCAGATTGAGTAACTTTGGATCAGAGTTGAGGAGCTTGAGTTTGAGCAGCAGATATTGCATCACATCAGGGAGGGGGAAAACGTTATCTGGTCACATTGCATCAGGAGGCAGTCACAATCCTAGGATTAGGTAATTCAAACTTGGTCTGTGATCAAGGACAAGAGGTGCAAGTGTAGGGGACACAGGTATGGGGGGGGGCTGAAAGGACAGCTTTGAGCATCTTTCATCTGAGAAACCACCCAATAGTTACAGAGGTTCTTGCAAGCTGTGTAGATGAGAGCAGGGACTGCAGGGTGAGTGAACTGACTAGGGCACTGTGGTATAGGGAGCCATTCAAGTGGGGAAGGAAGTAGTGTACAATATAGTTAGGGGTAGTCAAGGGGATATTGTTCCCTCCAGCCAGGAGTGAGAGAGTGCTGAAGGTTGTGTTGCCTGCCTAATGCCAGGGTTAAATGTACATCTCCTCAGGGCTGAAAAGGAAATTAGAGTGGAGGGGAGGAATCCAGTAGTCATCAATGTTGGTACTAAACAGTATTAATAGGATTAGAAAGGAGGTTTTGCTTGAAGATTTTGAACAATTCAACTAAATTAGAAAGCGAAACAAGGTAATAATCTCAGGATTACTAACTGAGTCATGGGTAAATTAGGATTGGGTAAATAAAATGTCAAAAGGAATTAAATGCATCAAAGACTGATGTGGGAGGAGCAGTTTAAATTCATGGGGGAAAGGATGCTGTTTTGATGGCACAGGCTTCTCGAACCATACTGAGACCAGTGTCCTGGAAAATCACTCAGGGAGTTTGGTTTGGGGGGGTGGTGGCAGGCAGGGGAAGAAGAGAGAAGGGAAAGGAGAGAAAAAAAAATACATAGGCTCACAAAAAGAAACAAAAACAAGGATTTGGGGGCATTGCAGGGCAATTTCAGGCAGTATAGTGATCAGTGGTTAGCACTGCTGCCTCACCAATGTCAGGGACCTGGATTCGATTCCAGCCGCAGGTGACTGTCTCTGGAAAGTTCGCACATTCTCCCAGTGTCTGTGTGGGTTTCCACAGGGTGCTCCAGTTTCCTCCCACAATCTAAAGATGGACAGGTTAGGTGGATTAGTTATGGTTAATGCAGAGTCATGGGAATGGTGGGGGCTCCTCTTCAGAGAGTTGGTACAGACATGATAGAATTATGGAAAGAGGCCCTTCAGTCTATGATTCTTTGCTAAACATTTTAAAAATTAAGAGTAATGCGAAAATGGCAGCATTAGTGGTTCTTTCATTAATATAGTTCTGAATAAAAGTGACTTAACTGCACAAGAGAGGTTATTGAGTATGATCATACAACCACATTTCTAATGGGTATACAGAGTCTGAGCTGGGAACTAAACATTCAGGAATGTGAATTTTCAAAAAGACAGATGGGGAGGAAAGAGCGGCAAAGTAGTTTTGTTAGTATTACGTGAAGAAAGTATAATAGCAAATTATCTAGGGCGGATGATGTAGAATTCAGATGGGTGGAGATAAGAAATAATAAAGGAGAGGACAACATTGGTGGTCATAGTCTACAAGTCCACTATCAGCAGCTATACTGTAGAATAGAATAAATCAGGAGATAATGAAGGCATGCGAGAAAGGCAGTACATTAATGATGGGCACCGTTAATCTTCATGTAGATTTTGGAAGTTGGGGGGAGGGGGAGAAAAAAAATATCAAGCCGGCACAAAGATTGCCACAAGAAAGCAATGTGCAGCTCTATTGCCCCTGACAGCCTCTAGTCTTTTTAGGACCTTCAAGGCAACCAAGGCAACTGTTCTCAATGCACCTTCCTATTACAAGTGTCAATTCAGAGACATCTACTCAAAAGAATTCTCTTTCTTCCTTATGGGAACACCGACAGCAAGATTGAATATGCAATGGACCAGGATCTGCTTTGGCTAAAACTGACTCTTTTGCGTGGTACCAAATCTCTACAGCAGATGGCAAAGATGCTTCTTTTTCCTCAAGTGTTGTCTCATCAGCCTCTGCTGCTGTCCAGTGTAACCTTTTTCATTGTCTTCTGCATTTGTCATAAACAGTCTTTTTCAGATAAAAAAAATGGTGTAGCACACAACAGACACTACAACCAGATTGGTGCCAGACAGAACTATATTTAAATACACTCCAGATCGATGCACCTGAAGAGAGCCATTGGAGTGCTTCTAGTCTATTCTATATCAACCGTGGTACAGGATTCATTATATCAATGTTGTAGGGTCTTTGAGATCCCCAGTAGTATCATTACCCAGTGTTACAGATAGCCCTTGGCACAGAGCAACTGTCTTGGGCCTGTGAACTGTGATAGGAATTTAGAGTTCCGTAACACACAAGAATTATGACAGCTTCCTCTATAATAACTACTGAAATGGTGTGCTTGGCATCACACACCAGCTTCAGATTAAATAAATTACATGTTTTCATATTGGAAAAATTATGTTCTGTAACAGGACACACATGGTGGCACAAGTTCCAGTAATGACCATCCAGACCTCAAGAAATTAAGGAAGTCAGTAAAATTTCCTATGCATTGTGCCAGGACCAGTAGATGTGAGGTAACTGGGTAACTTGTACAAATAAGACGTCTATAACCTGCATTATGCAGTCGTATAAAGCCAATTGGTTCATATGACATGTCACCAATGCTCCCTTGGGAAAAAAAACCCTGAAGAATACAAATGCACCATTTCTTTTCATGGTCATTGACAATGTGCTTTTTATTTACTCGTGGGATATAGGCATCGCTGGCTGGCCAGCATTTTTTTTAAAAACTGCCCATCCCTAGCTGCCATTGAGAAGGTGGTGGTGATGAGCGGCCTTCTTGAACCACTGCAGTCTGAATACTGTAAGGTGACCCACAATGCTGTTAGGGAGAGAATTCCAGGATTCTGACCCAGTGAGACTGAAGGAAATGATATATTTCCAAATCAGGATGGAGAGCGGCTTGGAGGGGAACTTGCAGGGGGCGATGTTCCCATGTATCTGCTGCCCTTGTCCTTCAAAGTGGTCATCTGTTCAGAAGGTTCTGTTTAAAGGATCTTTGGTGAATTTTTGCAGGCTGCTTTATCCTGGATGCCATCCAAGCTTTAAAATAATTCATTTATTTATTCATTTGTGGGGTGTGGGCATCGCTGGCTGGGCCAGCATTTATTGCCTGTCCCTAGTTGCCCTTGAGAAGGTGGTGGTGAGCTGCCTTCTTGAACCGCTGCAGTGGGTTGACCCACAATGCCCTTTGGGAGGGAATTCCAGGATTTGGACCCAGTGACAATGAAGGAATAGCGATATATTTCCACGTCCGGGTGGTGAGTGGCTTGGAGGGGAACTTGAAGGTGGTGTTCCCAAATATCTGCTGCCCTGGTTCTTCTAGATGGAAGTGGTCATGGGTTTGGAAGGTGCTATCTGAGGAACTTTGGTGAATTTCTGTAGTGCACCTTGTAGATAGTACACACTGCTGCAACTGGGCATCAGTGGTGAACCAAGTGGATACTTGTGGATGTGGTGCCAATCAAGCAGGCTACTTTGTCCTGGATGGTATCAAGCTTCTCGAGTGTTGTTGGAGATGCACTCATTTAGGCAAGTGGGGAGTATTCAATCACTCTCCTGACTTGTGCCTTGTAGATGGTGGACTGTTGAGTTTCTGGTCAATGGTAACCCCCAAGGATGTCTATAGGAGTTTCAGTGGTGGTACCACCATAGAATGTCAAGGGGCAGTGGTTAGATTGTCTCTTGTTGGAGATAGTCATTGCCTGGCATTTGTATAGTGCAAATGTTACTTTCCACTTGTCAGCTCAAGCCAGCATATTATCCAGATCTTGTTTCGTTTAAACATGGGCTGCTTCAGTATCTGAGGAGTTGCGAAGGGTGCTGAACATTGTGTGATTAAGACTGCTTCAGGTCAATGTGGTTTCCAGGAATAAGTTGCTGGCAAAACCAATTGCCTTTCATGAAAGACACAGCCTCTCAAAGTATTGGCTACTCATCAGGTTGAGATCGGAGCACCCAGTTTTAATCGGCACAATGGCATAATGATTGCAGGTGAGAGTCTGGTAGTCCTGAGTTCACCAAGCTGATCTGCTCATGCTTTTTTTTCTTTATTATAGAAGAGGAATGTCACAGCAAAATGGCACTGTGGCTTAGATGGAATAGGTATTTGTTTTTAGAAAAAGATTAAATTTGTGGGGCAGTGCTCCAGATATCTCCTCAAGGTCCACAAAGCTGCAGCAAAATAAATGAATGAATAAATGGTTCAGAGAAAGGAACAACCAAAAAAATGTGCTTTTTACACTATCTCTGTCTGCCCACTGACAACGAACAACCTGCAGTGATTCTTAGATACTCATTGTTTCGTGAAGACAGAGGACAGCTAGTTAGAAGAGAAATGCAGCATTATATGTTGTATACTGACTTGAACACAATTAGCATGCTGAAAGAAGATCTACTTGCAGGCACTGCACGATGCAAAAATCAGTAGGGAGTGTTAAGAAAATTCTACCAGACCTCAGGGATCCAAAGAATAGCTCCTCTATCCCTTTTCCTCTGCTGTCTCCTCCAAATTAGCTACAAAAAAATGGGAAAAAATTCTCACCTTTTGAGATACACTACAAATCTGTTTTCCCATTTGCCTATCTTGCCAAGCTGCAGGAAGCCATTAAAAACGTGTAGGTACCAGTTTATATCCACAAATAGGTCAGCTAGCACATCACAGGTATTCATGATCGTTGGCAAGTATTATTCAGCTGACTGTGGAGACCACAGTGGGGAATCAACTCATTTTATATTGATGTATGGAAATGCAGTTCTTCCGATTTCTGCTCAGGATTTTGACTTGTCAGAGATTTTACGCTCATGTGTGGTGGAATGTTTTCAGTGAAGCTCTCAATGTTAGAAAGGGGATGTATATATATATATATTTCTAACATTAATTTAGAAGTATATTGCTCTCTACCTTCAAGAATCTTGCCTTTACTTTGATGTGCCTTTTTTCTTTCTGTTTCCTAAATGTTAAAGTAAATCAACAAACCAAATTTACAAACAATAATAAAAAGTATTAAAAATGGATTGTCGTGTAAACTATCAATAAAAGTAGCTGTCTATGGTGATTGAGGGCAACAAAAAAATGGTTCATGTCTTCGTGTAGAAGCAAGGAGATATTTAACAGAATTTTCCCTCACTTTTAATTGGTTAAATTGGTGAAAAGTGACACAGAGCATACATGTTTGTGGATAGAGTGGTCTGAATTAAAAACACTCTTATTCCATGGATGTCAATCTGATAAGATGACTTTTTAAAAAAAGCTGGGGATTAGAAGAGGAAGATGAGTGTTTAGAATGATTGTGGCAATAATTCATGCACAAAACCTGAGAAAGTAGCTGGAGTATTTAAAAAAAAACAAAAAAGGGGTCATTGAGGAGAAGAAGTCCCAATGTGTACGTTAAAAGACTTCTTGGAACTCACAGCGCTACCATTCTCCTCCATTCCGAGAAACATCATTTGAGGGTCTGGTGTGACCATAGGGCTGGCTGCTCTTAGCATTCATAACAAAGCCGATGAATTAATGGCACAGATAATAGTGAATGATTATGATGTAGTAGGCATCACAGAGACTTGGTTACAGGGGGGTCAGGACTGGCAGTTAAACCTCCATGGTTTTTCAACTTATCGAAAAGACAGAGAGGTGGGCAGAGGGGGTGGGGTTGCCTTGTTAGTTAAGAACAAAATTAAATCTATGGTATTGAATGACATAGCGTCGGATGATGTGGAGTCTGTGTGGGTAGAATTGAGGAACCACAAAGGCAAAAAAAACATAATTGGAGTTGTGTACAGACCTCCTAACAGTGGTCAGGACCAGGGACGCAACATATACCGGGAAATAGAGAAGGCATGTCAGAAAGGCAAGGTTACATTGATCATGGGTGACTTCAATATGCAGGTGGACTGGGTAAATAATGTTGCTAGTGGATCTAAAGAAAGGGAATTCATGGAATGCTTACAGGATGGCTTTTTGGAACAGCTTGTCATGGAGCCCACAAGAGAGCAGGCTATTCTGGACCTAGTGCTTTGCAATGAACCAGACTCTATAAAAGATCTTAAAGTAAGGGAACCCTTAGGAAGTAGCGACCATAATATGGTAGAGTTCAGTCTGGAGTTTGAAAGGGAGAAGGCAAAATCTGATGTAATGGTGTTACAGTTGAATAAAGGTAATTATGAAGGCATGAGAGAGGAACTGACTAAAATAGACTGGAAGCAGAGGCTAACCGGGAAGACACTAGAGCAAAAATGGCAGGAGTTTGTAGGTATAATTGAGGACACTGTACAGAGGTTCATTCCCAAGAAAAGAAAGATTAACCGGGGAGGGATTAGACAACCTTGGCTGACAAAGGAAGTCAGGAAATGTATTAAAGAAAAAGAGAGATCCTATAAAGTGGCTAAGAACAGTGGGAAATCAGAAGATTGGGAAGGATACAAAAGCCAACAGAGGATAACAAAGAGTGTAATAAGAAATGAGAGGATCAAATATGAAGGTAGGCTAGCCAGTAATATTAGAAATAATAGTAAAAGTTTCTTTCAGTACATAAGAAACAAACGACAGGCAAAAGTAGACATTGGGCCACTTCAAACTGATGCAGGGAGCCTAGTGATGGGAGACAAGGAAATAGCAGGAGAACTTAACAAGTACTTTGCGTCAGTTTTCACAGTGGAAGACATGAGTAATATCCCAAAAGTTAAAGGGTGTCACGGGGCTGAGTTGAGTATGGTTGCCATTACGAAAGAGATAGTGCTAGAAAAGTTAAAAAGTCTTAAAATTGATAAATCTCCTGGCCCCGATGGGATACACCCTAGAGTTCTGAGAGAGGTTGCTGAGGAAATAGCAGAGGCATTGGTTGAGATCTTTCAAGAGTCACTGGAGTCAGGAAAGGTCCCGGACGATTGGAAGATGGCTGTAGTAACCCCCTTGTTCAAGAAAGGATCAAGGCAAAAGATGGAAAATTATAGGCCAATCAGCTTAACCTCGGTTGTTGGTAAAATTCTAGAATCCATCATTAAGGATGAGGTTTCTAAATTCTTGGAAGAGCAGAGTCTGATTAGAACAAGTCAACATGGATTTAGTAAAGGGAGGTCATGCCTGACAAACCTGTTGGAATTTTTTGAAGAGGTAACAAGTAGGTTAGACCAGGGAAACCCAGTGGATGTGGTCTATCTGGACTTTCAAAAGGCCTTTGATAAGGTGCCACACGGGAGGCTGCTGAGCAAGGTGAGGGCCCATGGTGTTCGAGGTGAGCTGCTGGGATGGATTGAGGATTGGCTATCTAACAGAAGGCAGAGAGTTGGGATAAAAGGTTCTTTTTCAGAATGGCAGCCGGTGACGAGCGGTGTCCCGCAGGGTTCGGTGCTGGGGCCACAGCTGTTCGCATTATATATTAATGATTTGGATGAGGGAACCGGGGGCATTCTAGCGAAGTTTGCCGATGATACGAAGTTAGGTGGACAGGCAGGTAGTACTGAGGAAGTGGGGAGGCTACAGAAGGATCTGGACAGGTTGGGAGAGTGGTCCAGGAAATGGCTGATGGAATTTAACGTGAGCAAGTGCGAGGTCTTGCACTTTGGCAAAAAGAATAAAAGCATGGACTACTTTCGAAATGGTGAGAAAATTAATAAAGCCAAAGCACAAAGGGATCTGGGAGTGCTAGTCGAGAATTCTCTCAAGGTAAACATGCAGGTTGAGTCTGTGATTAAGAAAGCGAATGCAATGTTGTCTCTTATCTCAAGAGGGTTGGAATATAAAAGCAGAGATGTACTACTAAGACTTTATAAAGCTCTGGTTAGGCCCCATTTGGAGTACTGTGTCCAGTTTTGGTCCCCACACCTCAGGAAGGACATACTGGCACTGGAACGTGTCCAGCGGAGATTCACACGGATGATCCCTGGAATGACAGGTCTAGCATATGAGGAACGGCTGAGGATACTGGGATTGTATTCGTTGGAGTTTAGAAGATTAAGGGGAGATCTAATAGAGACGTACAAAATAATACATGGCTTTGAAAAGGTGGATGCTAGAAAATTGTTTCTGTTAGGCGAGGAGACTAGGACCCGTGGACACAGCCTTAGAATTAGAGGGGGTCATTTCAGAACGGAAATGCGGAGACATTTCTTCAGCCAGAGAGTGGTGGGCCTGTGGAATTCATTGCCACGGAGTGCAGTGGAAGCCGGGACGCTAAATGTCTTCAAGGCCGAGATTGATAGGTTCTTGTTGTCTAGAGAAATTAAGGGCTACGGGGAGAACGCTGGCAAGTGGAGCTGAAATGCGCATCAGCCATGATTGAATGGCGGAGTGGACTCGATGGGCCGAATGGCCTTACTTCCACTCCTATGTCTTATGGTCTTATGCTCTCTCACAAGAGTGAAAGCAAGAGAGACAACTGGTGGCAAGGGTCACCACACCTCAGGCATCGGGGGAGGGGGTTGAGAAAGAGAGTCCTTCATGGTAATCTCAGATGGTGCAGGACTTGAACCCACAGTGTGCCAACTGAAGTACTGATCTCCTGACGAGGACTCGTCTACTAAGGTTAGAAACAGGAGCGGAGAGGTCACACTACTGGGAGTTTTATTTTAAAAAAATGTTAGGCCTCTGCAAAGTGCCAGGGATGTGGAGGAGAGGATCAGCAAAACAATTCTGGATAGGAGTGAAAAGAACAGGGTGGTCATTATGGGGGACTTTAACTTCCCCAACATTGACTGGAAATGCTATAACTCTAGTATAATCAGATGAATCAGTTTTTGTTGAATGTGTGCAGGAGGGTTTCCTGGCACAGTATGTCGAAGGGCCAACAAGAGAGGAGGCCCCACTGGATCTGGTACTTGGTAATAAATCAGGTCAGGTGTTTGATTTAGTGGCAGCTGAGCACTTTGGAGAGTGACCATAATTTGATTACATTTAGTTTAGCAATGGAAAGGAAATTGGTACATGCCACAGGGCAAGAGTTATAGATGGGGGAAGGGCAATTATAATGCGATTAGGCAACACTTAGAAGGCATAGAATGGGGTAGCAAAATGCAGGGGATGGGGACAATCGAAATGTGGGGCTGGTTTCAGGAACAGATATTGTATGTGCCTGTCAGGCAGGCAGGAAGTGATAAGGTAAGGGAACCATGGTTTACTAAAGAAATTCTCTCTCTTGTTAAGTGGAAGAGGGAGGCTTATGTGACATTTGAGAAGAGATGGTTCAGATGAGGTGATGGAGAGTTACAAATTAGCTCAGAAAGATTTAAAGAGACAGTTAAGAAGAGCAAGGAGGTGACATGAGCAGTCTTTAGCAAGTAGAATAAAGGAGAACCCTAATGCTTTCGAAAGGGATGTGAGGAATAAAAGGATGACTAGGGTAGGAATAGGGCCTGTCAAAGACAGAAGTGGGAAGTTGTGTATGCACCCTGTGAAGGTCGGAGAGGTGCTAAACGAATATTTCTCATCTGTTTTCATTCAGAAAAGGAGAATATTGTAGAGGAGAAGAATGAGATACAGGCTATTAGACTGAAAAGGATTGAGGTTAGTAAGGACGAGGTGTTATCAATTCTAGAAGGTGTGAAAGTAGGTAAGTCCCCTGGGCCGGTTTGGATTTATCCGAGGATTCTCTGGGAAGCTAGGGAGGAGGTGGCGGAGCCTTTGTCCTTGATCTTTGAGTCGTCATTGTCTACAGGTTTAGTACCAGAGGACTGAAGGATTGCAAATGTTGTGCCCTTGTTCAAAAAGGGCAGTGGAGAGATGACCCAGGTAATTATAGACCAGTGAGCCTTACATCTGTTGTAGGAAAAGTTCTGGAAAGGATTATAAGAGATAGGATTTATCATCTAGCAAGGAACAATTTGATTAGAGATAGTAAACATGGTTTCATCAAGCGCAGGTCGTGTCTCACAAACCTCACTGAGTTTTTTGAGAATGTGACCAAGCATGTAGATGAGGGTAGGGCAGTTGACGTCGTATACATGGACTTCAATAAAGCCTTTGATAAGGCTCCACATGGTAGGCTTTTAGAGAAAATGCGGAGGCATGGGATTGAAGGTGATTTAGCAGTTTGGATTAGAAACTGGCTTTCTGTAAGAAGGCTGCAAGTGGTGGTTGATGTTCAGCCTGGAGTCCAGTTACTAGTGGTATGCCATAAGGATCTGTTTTGGGACCACTGCGGTTTGTCATTTTTATAAATGACTTGGACGCAGGCATAGGTGGATGGGTTAGTAAGTTTGCAGATGACACTAAAGTCGGTGGAATGGTGGACAGTGTGGAAGAATGTTGCAGGGTGACTTGGAATAACTGCATAATTGGGCTGAGAGGTGGCAAATGAAGTTCAATGCAGATAAATGAGGGGTGATTCACTTTGGAAAGAATAACATGAAGGCAGAATACTGGGTTAATGGAAAGATCCTTGGTAGTGTGGATATGCAGATCTTGGTGTCCCTGTACATAGATCCTTGAAAGTTGCCACCCAGGTTGATAGTGCTGTTAAGAAGGCATACAGTGTGTTAGGTTTTATTAGTAGAGGATTGAGTTCCGGAGCCATGCTGTCATGCTGCAACTGTACAAAACGCTAGTGCGGCCGCACTTGGAATATTGTGTGCAGATCTGGTCGTCCCATTACAGGAAGGATGTGGAAGCATTGGAAGAGGTGCTGAGGAGATTTACCAGGATGTTGCCTGGTCTGGAGGGAAGGTCTTATGAGGAAAGGCTGAGAGACTTGGGTCTGTTCTTATTGGAGAGAAGGAGGCTAAGAGGGGATTTAATAGAGACATACAAGATGATCAGAGGATTAGATAGGGTAGACAGTGAGAGTCTTTTTCAAAGGATGACGATGTTGACTTGTATGAGGGGGCATAGCTGCAAACTGAGGGGTGATAGATTTAAGACAGGTGTTAGAGGTAGGTTCTTCACTCAAGAGTGGTAAGGGTGTGGAATGCCCTGCCTGCCAATGTAGTTAACTCAGCCACATTAGGGGCATTTAAAACAGTCCTTGGCTAAGCACATGAATGATGATGGGACAGTGTGGGGGATGGGCTTAGAGTCACAGGTCAGCGCACTGCATTGTTCTATGTTCTAAAGCTTCTGAAAGAGAGTTCTTCTTGAAGAAACAGTGTCTGCAAAAAAAAAAATGACCCAGTGACAACTGCTTGTGTTTAGTGACATCAGTTAATATTTGCCAGGATTGGCAAAACCCATCTCATTTTCCACTGCCCCCCTCCCCCTCCACCGCCTCTTCAGAAACTAACAATTATTCACCAAAGTCATCTGATAAAGTTAATCCTAGAGAAAATTTCTTCCATTATTGGGGGTGTGTGTATTATTTAGAAGGTTTAATATTTATATCTTCATATTTAAAACCATGTTAATGTGATTTTGCATTATCAAAGAAATAATTTGTTCTTTATTGAACAAACTTGGTTGATAGATAGAGTCACAGATGTACAGCATGGAAACAGACCCTTCAGTCCAACCCGTCCATGCCGACCAGATATCCCAACCTAATCTAGTCCCACCTGCCAACACCCGGCCCATATCCCTCCAAACCCTTCCTATTCATATACCCATCCAGATGCCTTTTAAATGTTGCAATTGTACCAGCCTCCACCACTTCCTCTGGCAGCTCATTCCATACACATACCACCCTCTGTGTGAAAAAGTTGCCCTGTAGGTCTCTTATATCTTTCCCCTCTCACCCTAAACCTATGCCCTCTAGTTCTGGACTCCCCTACCCCAGGGAAAAGACTTTGCCTATTTACCCTATCCATGCCCCTCATCATTTTGTATACCTCTTATAAAGTCACCCCTCAGCCTCCGATGATCCAAAGAAAACAGCCCCAGCCTGTTAAGCCTCTCCCTATAGCTCAAATCCTCCAACCCTGGCAACATCCTTGTAAATCTTTTCTGAACCCTTTCAAGTTTCACAACATCTTTCTGATAGGAAGGAGACCAGAATTGCACGCAATATTCCAACAGTGGCCTAGCCAATGTCCTGTACAGCCGCAACATGACCTCCCAACTCCTGTACTCAATACTCTGACCAATAAAGGAAAGCATACCAACCGCCTTCTTCACTATCCTATCTACCTGCAACTCCACTTTCAATGAGCGATGAACCTGCACTCCAAGGTCTCTTTGTTCAGCAACACTCCTGAGGACCTTACCATCAAGTATATACATCCTGCTAAGATTTGCTTTCCCAAAATGCAGCACCCTCGCATTTATCAGAATTAAACTCCATCTGCGACTTCTCAGCCCACTGGCTCATTTGGTTAAGGTCCTGTTGTAATCTGAGGTAACCCTCTTCGTGGTCCATTTTGGCGTCATTTACAAACTTACTAACTGTACCCCTTATGCTCACAGCCAAATCATTTATATAAATGACAAAAAGAAGTGGACCCAGCACTGATCCTTGTCGCACTCCACTGGTCACAGGCCTCTAGTCTGAAAAACAACCCTCCACCACCACCCTCTGTCTTCTACCTTTGAGCCAGTTCTGTATCTAAATGGCTAGTTCTCCCTGTATTCCTCTTTTTATTTTAATCCCAATATAGATAAATACTTTATCTTATTATCAATTAGGTTTACGTTGTGATTAGTGGAGGGTGAGACTAGAGGATGACAGTACACGCTTTCAATCTGGGTCAAAGCGGTTCAGAAACTAATTGCAATCCAGAAAAGGACACATCCTAGCTCTAACACACATTGTGACAAATGCATAATATACAAAATATACAGAGAGGATAAAGTAAGTGCTTATCATTTAAGACTATGGGAAAAATTCACCTTGGGTGGTAGCACAAAATTAATTGTCCACCCCTTATAAGCAGTGCCTGATACCCAGTTTATTTGACCACAAAAGGGACCCGAATATCCAATACTGCCCGTAATAGGCAGCTGATCTAATGTCTCATTTTATGCCACCCACCACTCGAGATAAATTTCTATTCTCCAGAATTGTCTTTTTCTTCAAGCAAATTCGTATAAATCAGCAACATCTGAAAATATTTGATCTTGTAAACTTCAAGAACTGAGCAAGGAGTGGCGCAATGGGTTAGCAGTACTTTCATTTCAGATTTCTCCGCTTAACTGAAGGGATAATGATCTCTGAAGACTTTTATGAAAGATGATTTTGAAGAAACATCAACTAATTTGCTCATAGCCACTGGCTCACAGTTCAGGTATTAGTGACAGCTGGTTTAAAAGAAATGGCTATAATGATTCAGTACTGAGTGCTTGAGAGATTAAGACAGTATTAACTATATGTGGCCTGATTGTATTTGGAGGAGACCCTGGCGCTGAGAAATGAGTCCGGGTTGTTTGCAATCAGAGCGTAGCTGAAATGAGAGGTCAGAGGATTAAAAGAAATCAGTGTTTGGGTTTCATCACTACACTTAAGAACGGCCAACAGTCGTCACAGGCAACTTGTCTAAGCAAAGACATAAATGGTGAGCCACTTGCTTCATCAACATATTCTGGGAGAGATGATCAGAGTGACTTTTTTTCAATGCAAGGTGAAGAAATAGAGTTTCCTCTCTTGGTTTTATTTGAATTCATAGGTATAAAAAAAAACCACAGGGAAAAAAAATCTTTCCTGCTGCTGGCAACCATCAAAGAATTGCAATACCTGCCCTCACCACCAACAGGTTTACTAATGGAGGCCATTAACAGGATTCAACTCAAATGATAAATTAATGGGTGTAATGCTAGATTTTAGGCATGATCCTGTGTATATTGCATTCCAATTTCAACTCAAAGAGCCAAAAATTAGAAAAAATACTATTGCCTGACCTACGTGACTGAACTTAATTAACACAAAAAAGTTAAACTGCAACAATATCCGTTAGCATAGTCCCAGAAAATCAGTGTAAAGGGAAAGACCCACAGCTACACAAAGGCATTGAAACATCCAAGCTATATACAACTTAATGTCATAAATGTACTTTCCAAATGATTCAATATGAAATCCTGCAATCACTCACATCATGTTTACTTTTTTGCGTTTCAAACATTTCATTCAGCTGCATAATTTCTTGTTCCAATGTTGAAATCTGTGCATCTTTTTCCCTCAGCCTAAGGAAAAGAGAATACTTTATATTATCACAGTGCAGGAATCAGTGTTGTTAGGAATAAATATATAACTAAGCATAATTTATATTTTGTATTTTAGTATGCTAAGGGGAAAGACATGGTTTTAAATTAGACTTGGCTTTGCGGACTGTGATATGAGGGAATCTGGACAGCGATTTGTATGCATTTTATTTTTTAAAACATGCGATTTTACAACCCTTGCAATGAAGAAATAGGGGTTACAAGTTTAGTTGCCATTTAAAATAAAAAAAATTAATGTCTGCTGATGCCTAGTGATAGGGATCCAGGGACAGAGAAAATCTAGGAGAGAGAGTGGACATTATAAGGAAAGAGTGCTGAAATTTAGGGAACTCTGCCCTTAAAGTAAGAGTTTAGCTTGCAGTTTGTTTCTGGTGTCTCAGAGAGATACCAGCTGAAGGAAAAGGCATTTAATGAAATGTGCAAAAATTTGAAAAAAGAAAACGGATATGGCTATGCCAGCCTGCGCTAGAAACCTTTCATAGAATCTCTATGTTGTGGAAACAGGCCCTTCGACCCTCCAAACAGTAACCCACCTAGACCAATTCCCCTACCTTATTATCCTATATTTACCCCTGACTAGTGCACCTTTGGGCAATTTAGTTTGGCCAATTCACCTAACCTGCACATCTTTGGATTGTGGGAAGAAATGGTGGCTTAAATGGTTAGCACTGCTGCCTCACAGTGCCAGGGACCCGGGTTCAATTCCCGCATCAGGCAACTGTCTGTGTGGAGTTTGCACATTTTCCCAGTGTCTGTATGGGATTCCTCCCACAGTCCAAATATGTGCAGGTCAGGTAAATTGGCCATGCTATATTGCCCGTAGTGTTAGGTGTAGGGGAATGGGTTACTCGTCAGAGGGTTGGTGTGGACTTGTTGGGCTGAAGGGCCTGTTTCCACACCGTAGGGAGTCTAATCTAATCTAAACCCACACAGACACTGGAAGAATGTGCGAACTCCACACAGACAGACAGTCACCAGAGACTGGAATCGAATCCAGGTCCCTGGTGCTGTGAGGCAGCAGTGGTAACCACTCAATCACCAAGCAGTGCTTGGTGTGGAGGCAGTGGTAAACATTCACTGGATCTTTCCAACTTTTTTGTCTAATGTAATATAGTTCAAGTTTTTCTTTTTTAATAGAAATTTTTATTTTATTAAATGTACACTGGCAGACTCCTGTAAATGTGTTTATAAATTGAAACCCACATTTAAAACAAAGTTAAAGTCTATCATGCCAGGTTGCAAAGTGGTCTGACTTGTCCAGTATTGACATCAGTTGGAATTGAAAGTGTGTATAACCTTTCAAATTTGAATGCAATTTATCATACAAAACCAAAACATGATTGTCTTATCTCAGACTCTAATAACTCAATAATATAAAAAAAGAACTGCAGATACTAGAGATCCAAATCAAAATCTGTGTTCTGATGAAGAGTCACTGCACTCAAAACATTAACTCTGCTTTCTCCCCACAAATGCTGAGAGACCTGTGGAGATTTGCCAACAATTGGTGTTTTTGTTTCTCAGTAACGCAGTCCCTGGAACTCTGCACCTTCATCTCTTTTTTCCTTTCTGCTACAATCTGTAGGTTTTTAAACACAAGTTTGGCATCACTCAATTACTTCTAGTTAATGTGTTTTATGCTCAGTCTGCTAAGGAAAAATTTATGTAGCTCTGTCCAAGTGCTGAGGAGATTAAAACACATCTGCTACAATTAGAAAACTGTTTTTGCATGGCCTTGTAACGTCACTTCATTTAGTAATTGGCAAATGATCTCTATTAAATTGCCATGTGCAAGGAACATAGTAGATGCATTAGCAGGATATCAGGTTGTTCAGCAGCGGATAACAGACTGCTCCTTACTGTTGAAAAGTGAAAATTCTAGATGTCTGCTACTGTTATCTGAAGGTGGAATATAAATGAGAGAAAAAACAGGCTGAATCAAAGTATGCTGCTCTGGGAGGTCTTCCAAAAGCTGCTGCAAAGAAGGGTTGTCCTTCAAGTTATTGGGATATCCTCCAATCAGTAGTTAGAAATGCCTGGTGAAACTGGACAAGTAGTGGCAGTAGATGCAAAAAAACCCCAAAATTATGGGACTTCCACCCCTCACTGGGAAGTAGTCTGAAACTCTGGAGTTGCTGATTGGCTGACAGTTACAAAAGCCCAACAGCAGAGTTCTGTTGTGGGTACTGCAAGAGATGCAGGCAGGCCCCTGCCAGAGGTCCCATGGATTCCAGATTCAGATAAGTCTAAGGGCTTTGGGTTTTTTGGGAAACTCAGGGGAGGGACATGGGTTTTGAAGAAAATGAGGATGGAAATGATGGTGCTGTCAGGGGAAGGAAAAAAGGTAGGGGGTGCTTTTGAAAAAAAAAAGCGAATACCACTCCTGCTCAACTGTATTATGGCACCTGGCAGTATAATACTAAATTCAGTTGAGTTTTTATGAAGCTTAAGCTCAATTGACCCTTTTTTGTTTCCATATGGCAGGGGGGTGTTGGGGGTGCCTCATGATAAGGTGATGGGCTAGCTACCCTCCCTATCTAACAGTCTCTCTCCCACCCAATCCAAAACACACACAGCAGAGGTACTTATTTTACAGCCCATGGGCTTCTGACTAATGTCAAGAATAATTCACCACTACTTTAATGTTTGAATCATAACATTCACGTGCTTACCTATATTGTTGCAGGGCACACTTAGCTGTGACAGAAACATGCTTCTCAAAGTCACACAAAGTTATTACCATCATTGTCGAAAAGTTTTCTTCACAATTTAAATCGATAGGACGAGAGCATCACCAGCAAGACCAGCATTTATTGCTCATGGGTAATTAACCTCAAGAACATGCCTTGTTGAATGACTGCAGTTATGTGGTGTACACACTCCCACAGTGCTCTTCGTTAGGGAGTTCTAGGACTTTGACAGTGAAGGCACACAATGCATTTCCAAGTCAGAGTGATGCACAACTTGGAGGGGAACCTGAAAATGGTGGCTTTCCCATGGTACTCTTGCCACTCTTGTCCTTTTGGGTAGTAAAAGTCACAGGTTTGGATGTGCTTTCAGAGACTCCTTGACGAGTAGCTGAAGTACTTTACAGATGGTACATACTTCAGTTCATGAATTCACACAAAATTGGCATATGGATTTATCACTTCAGTGAGACAGTTTCTGGTCTTTCAACATATGTATTTAACTGACACACACACATACGTACACAAATAGACAGACAGACAGACACACACACACACTCATCAGTGACTCTCACCTATTGGTTCGTTGTGAGGATGAGTGCTCAATCGAGGCCATAGGAGGAGTGAAAAAGCAGCAAGGTCAGAAACCATCCCAAATTAAAAAAGGGTAGAATTAGCTTTGAAGAGTAAGAAGGAAAACAAAAACACAGTTGCTTATTCATTGATGCACTACATTCATCTCCTGATCTGTTGTAAACTTTTTCTTACCTGCTTTCCAGCTGCTCAGTCACTTCTAATTTGGTAAGCTATAAAGGATGGAAGAAAAGAAGTGTTCACGGACAACAATAGCTTTAAGATCTTGCCATGCCCAATGGAACATCGAGGCAGATACAAAGCAGTTGCCCAAGTTAAAGTAGTCACACAAAAAAAGGAGCTAGAAGTCTCGAAATAACAGCATTGCTGAGCATGTGCTGCTAACTGACCTTAAAAATAAACAAACTAAATACCTACATCTTCCCAAAAAAAAAAATTAAACAAATTCAGCTATTTAAATTTCATTCTCATCTAGGAATTAGAAACTGCAGCAAACATTCAGCTGGGTTAGTTCCCACAGACTAGTCAAATGGTTGGAAAAATGATGGCAACATGCATTACGATTACCATGGACTGATCAAGTTGGTACAAAGTAACATGGGTTGAGTGGACAACTTTAGCACAGGGCCCTACTTTTTAATTAAAATCACATCATATGTCAAACATGGAAATACTATTTTTGAAATTAATGTTGTTTTCTTATAATACTTTATTGCTTCATTTTGAGTTGTGATTTTGCTTGATCACCCAAAGACCTTTATTCAAGCACTCAGGTGGAGAATCAAAGCTAGTCTGAATTCTAGGTGAAATACGGAAGAGGAGACTATTAATTCAGTTCAAGGGAGAGTTCCAAGGTCCACAGCCAACCACATGTCTCCTGTAATCCGATCAATCTTCATATTTCTGACTCATTGCCCTGTTCCTCAATACATGTGCTATTAGCTTGGAGGAAGGAAAGTTACTGCATCAAGTTGCAGAACACTATATTTTCAGTAACTCAAATGGGAGAAAAAAAAACACAGATCAGCCAATAACTGCATGATAGAGGAGCTGGATGGCCTAATTCAATTTCCTTTTTTCCTGTACATCAGGAACAGTTATACCATATCTAAATGATTTGCATTTTCTACTTTGTTTCCTTCTTCAGATTTTACTGTACCCTGCATCATTCTTGGATCAATAGGACCAGAAGGTGATCCACTCAATTCTTTCCAAAACCATTCTTGAAACCCAAGGGGTGATTGATCTACCTCAAGTGACTTAATCTGTCTTTTTATTTGGTGTTTCATTCTTGTTCAACAATCCAGATTGTACAAGAGACATTAGAAACTGGTGGGCTTTGCAGATTAGAATAGTTATTAAATTGTTCTTTTGCCAGGAAGAAAAAAAAGATAGCCCAAACTCCTATTGACAGTTTAAAAAAAACAGTATTTACTAATCTACCTTCAGGAATTTTGCCTTTGTTTTGAGATGTTTCTTTTCCTTTTCCTAAATAGAGACCAAAAATAGAGGAATCAGAATTACTATCAATAACACCACTGGATTTATGGTATTTCCTGACAAAATACATATGTATTTTCATACTTAGGGTCTGCCTAAAGGTGTATACTTGAACGATTTCAGTTTGGTCACCTCGCCCACTATTGCCAAATAGACCAAATACCTCTCAAGTATGTACACTTTGACTAACATTCCCAATCATTCCACCCGCGCACACATCTTTGTAAATGGTGACAAGTGCAGTCAGTAGTGTGTTTTTAAATTTATATCAATGCCTCCAGTATTAGATTCATCTTCTCTTTCATGGACAACGATTTGAAAGCTTATTGAAGATAAGTATTTTTTGACCCTGGTTTATTGTTTACAGCTGTGCTGTTGGGACATTGGTTGGGGGTGGGGAAATTTTTTTACCACCAATATATTTATGCCAATTCAGATTCAAGGGAGGGGTTTACCCAGTCTCAATAAAAGATTCCATATATAAAAGTACACTGCTGGGATAGGGATTTGAAAATGCGTATAGGTGGGAGAGATTGTGGATGGAAGTTTGCTTGCTGAGCTGGAAGGTTCATTATCAGACATTTCGTTACCATAATGGGTATCATCATCAGTGAGCCTCCGGATGAAGCACTGGTGGTATGGCCCACTTTCTATTTATGTGTTGAAGTTCCCTTGGGTTGGTGATGTCATTTCCTGTGATGGAAATGAACACAGTAAATGACATAGCCAACCCAAGGAAACCTAAACACAAACAGAAAACAGGCCATACCACCAGTGCTTCATCCGGAGGCTCACTGATGAGGTTGTCTACTATGGTGATGAAATGTCTGAAAGTGAATCTTAAAGCTCAGTGAGCAAACCTACATCCAGAACCTCAACAGAGCTACAAATCTTCTCAAATCTTGTGGGAGAGATTGTTAGAGCATCAACATATATTTTTCTTCTTTTTGCAGTCTTCCCCCCACCCCACCCCACCCCACCAAGGAAAGGAGGTTTAAGCTAAAAAGAAAGAAAAGTAACCATTCTTGCTGACAAGAGTGCTAGTTGGTACAGCACAGTCCACGTGTCACAGAAACCCTTTTTCAATCTGGGTTCTGATATAATGCAATTAAGAGCAACAAAGGATTGAAACTCTTGCTCGCCTTTCCTTCTCTGCCTTACTTTTCCACCTCTTAAACATCCACTACACCATCACACAGTGGGGCAATCTCACAGCAAGGGGGGGGGGGGGGGGCGCGGGTGGTGGTGGTGTGTGTCACTGTGTTTTTTCTCCTTTTGGCTTAAACATAGCTGTCTATAAAAAGGATCAGCTATTCAGGAACAAAACAAATAAAAAAAAGGGTAGAGAGACTATCCCACAGCATATGTACTTTGTTGGTGGTACCTTGCTGAGTCCATCATTACACAATAATTCTGATCTTCAATAAATACTATTTTCTTTCCTTTCTGTATTGGGACCTCAGACAAGTGAACCTCCAGAACGCTCACCTTCAAGGAGCAAAACCCTTGATGCAGTTAAACTTTTTCTTGTTACTTTTTCCAAAGCAAAAGCAATTAGACTTTTCAAGACTCTCAGTAAATCTCAAAGTAAAGCCAAATGGAACAACAGCAGCAACCACCTCAGATACAAATGGTTATTGCTCATCTGGAAATACAAGGAGACAAATTACATACCATCGCTTCATAACGTTTCTCATATTCAAGGAGCAAATCCCTAATTTCTTCACTGAGGAGAGATCTACAAGACAGAGATTTATAAAGGTAATTATATCCAAATATCAAGCATTTTTTGAGTTTGCCAATGAAGACAGGATGACAGCTGACAAGTTGAACATGGTAATTAGGAGGTCTCAAAGTTGAAAAGTGTTTAGCATGGGGTTCTCAGCCAAGGTTGCAAGTTTTTGAGTCCCAAGACTTTTCCCCACGTTCTTATTTATTTTCTTAGCGGTTTTCCTGGACAGTCAAGAAACAGCATATATAGTTTTTAAGTACTAGATCCTCTTCTTTGGAGGAAAGACCAGGCAGACCAAGAGCTTCACCTGCTCCTCTCCGTCTACCTCAATTTGACCACAATCAGAAGATTGTGGACAAGAAGGTTAAAAAAAAATGGGTAAAAGCATTGAGGACGACAAGGTACCATTTGCATGTAGCAGCAAGTAGTGATCCTGATGAGAGCACGGAGGGAAACTTGTAGTTTGAGAAAGCAGGATGTCACGGAGATTCAAATCCTAGAATCTGCCTCCATTTCTCATGATTTCAAGTAGGGTCACAAAAGAGAATTGCTCCAATATGTTTCCTCTCCAGGAGAAGGAAGGAAGCAGCTGATTATGTCCAACTATTCCAAGTCAATCACAATGACAACAGAGCCCTCATGAACCCATAACAGATCCACCTGATGTTATTGAAATGCAAGTGCACACATTTAGATCGAATCAAGAGGAACCAGAAAGGGTTGTGACAGTGATAACACCCCTACCTCTAGGCCAGAGAGTCCTAGTTTATGTCCCACGGGACCGGAGGCTGTATCATAACATGGCTGAACAGATTAATAAAAAAAACATCTTTCACAGCAGAAGAGGAAACATCAATCAATGAAGACGCCACTACAACAAAGAAGACCACTTTTTTTTACAATGAAGGGCCCTTAAGTGGGTTACATTACCACTGTGCACTTTTAAAAAAGAAAACTAAAGCAGGTACCTGCATCAAATTGTAAGGAAGAGAGGAAATACTCACTGATTAACTGCCTGTAAACTTTCAGCACCATCTATAATTACAGAATGAAGATAAACAATAGTCAATAAAAGTTAATCCAAGTAGTTTTGATTATTTCTTAGAAAAGGTGCTGGATCCCTAATGTTCTGCCATTCCATGGTAGTGGAATTTCTCCATTATTTTTCTTTGCCCATCTTTCCTCATTGTTACTGTATGGAAACAAATCAAAACTTTTAAAATTCTCAGGAAGAGACACTGGCCAATATTTATTGCCGTAAACTATATGAATACGGATTTATTTAATATAATTGAGCAGCTTGTTTGGTCACAATTAGGCAAAACTAGTTAAGGTAGGAGCTTTCCCTCCCTAAAAAGACCGTATTTTCTCTCCCCTGACAATTTGCCATCTTGACATTCATTTTTGAAACCAAATTTGTTTTCCTTCAAATTTTTGACACAGAATTCAAATTCTCAAACTGCAATGCCGCTGCAAGCAGTGTAAAACCCACACTTCCACCCCCCCAAACCCCTCACCTCCATCCAAGGCCCCAAAGGATCCTTCCAGGATTGAATTTTGATTTATTCCATAAGTCTTTTAGGAATGCCCTTCTAATTGACCACCACTTCCGACCCACTATAACCTTGTCCTCATCCAAAACTCTGTTACCTGAATAATATCTTATACCAGTAGCCTTACAATGTTCACTGTTCTGGTTCCAAGCCTGGCAGAAAATATTGAAAATTCCTACCGTTGTTGCCTTCTCCCACCTGTCCCTCCTTATCTCAGTAAACTCCTTCATTCCTACTTTCCCATATTTTTGCCCACTTCCAATTCCAGTCTCTTCCAGAGCCTTGATTTTCATTGTTAACCATTCACAGCTGTGCATGTACCTTGATCTTAGCCCCAGGTCTCTTAACACAGGTGCACTTTCCATTCTTTTACTTATTAAAAAAAACACTGTGCACATCAGTTTCTCCCACTAAAGTCGATAACCTCACAGTTTTCCACATTTTATTGCATCTGCAATGATCTTGCCCAATCACTAAGCCTGCCCAAATCCTCCTGAAAATGATTTCCACTCTCCTCACAGAAGACGTTCCTGCTTAGGTCTGTATCATCTACTAATATGGCGACAGTACAGTGCCTTTGAGAGAGATTTGTTCTATGCGGTTTCTCTTAGTTTGGGAATCTTGGTTGATATGGATGAGTTGGACTGAAGGGTCTGTTTCACATCAATGTGGGATCACTGATAGCCCATCAGTGCTTCATCCAGACCCAAAGGCTAACAAGTTTTGGAATGGATGCTTCAGCCTGGTCCAATCAGATGGGCAGCTGTCCCTGCATGCAAAGTATCATTACTGCAGTCAGTCAACACCAGTTGCCAGTGCACCCTGCAATGTATGTGCATCCTAAGTAACCTGTAAGTGGATGAGAGTGGTGTCATGATGGTTGAGGGACTGGTAAATGTCAGATACTAATGTCAATGGATGAGGGGGTGGAACTTGCAGATGGTGCATATGGATCATGTCCCAGGATGCTAAGTAACATGGAGGCTAGTCAAAGCTCTTGACAAGCCAAAAGGTGCCAGGTACCTGTTATCAAGAACAAAATCGGTTACAGTTTGAGGAGAAACTTCAAAAGTTATGCATTTTATCTTTGGAGCTAAGAACCTCTTCAAGATTATGGTGGGTCACGAAAGGTAGCTAGTGATCAATTATTTCCCCTGGTCAGTGAGATTGTAACGAGAGGTTATAAGTTTAAGATAATCACAGAAATTACAAAGGAGGTTAGGAAATACAGCTCCAGAAGGTGATTAGAAAATGAAATTCTCTGCCACCAACTATTGCTGAAGTAGATGTCAAATTGAATTTAAATGAGAATTAGGTCATTGCTCACAAAAAGAGAAGAGGAGTAAAGAGCAAAAAAGAGGCATGGGTTAAAACTAGGTGATGTGGTATAAAATAGCAGTGCAGACTTTAAGTGCAAAATTACCCACTTTAGATGCATCATTACAAAATGCCATTGTTCTTTACCCAACCTCTGCATTAAATACTTAAACATGCAGATATTTAAAAATTATT
This sequence comes from Chiloscyllium punctatum, assembly GCF_047496795.1. Lineage (NCBI taxonomy): Eukaryota > Metazoa > Chordata > Chondrichthyes > Orectolobiformes > Hemiscylliidae > Chiloscyllium > Chiloscyllium punctatum. The sequence continues at coordinate 19,977,484 of NC_092791.1, read as the reverse complement.
TGAGGACTTTTCTGCCTTGCCAGGGAGACACAACAGGAAATTTCATACCTCCAGCATGCGATTTCATTTCCAGAACAAAATTTACATCTCAGATTTTGGCTGCAACATTTTCTGCAAAAAAAGTGTTAAAATCTTCTCTTGAAATAGCATAGTGGGCATAGAAATATTGAAAACAGAAGCAGGCATAGACCATTAAGTCCTTCAAGGCTGCTTCACCATTAAATATGATCACGACTGATCATCCAATGCTTCTGCTTCCTCCCCATATCCTTTGGTCCCTTTCGACCCAAGAACTATATCTAACTCCTTCTTGAAAACATTCAATGTTTTTGCCTCAACCACTTTCTGTGGCAGAGAATTCCACAGGCTCACCACTCTATGGGTGAAGACATTTCTTCTCACCTGAATCCTAAAATGGCCTGGTTCTGGGTTCCCTGGTTATCAGGAACATCCTTCTGGCGTTTACCTTGTCTAGTCCTGTTAGAATTTTAATAGGTTTTGAGGAGATACCATATTATTCTTCTAAACTGCAGTGAATATAGTCCTAACTAATTTAGTTTCTGCTCATGCGTCAGTCCTGCCATGCTAAGAATAAGTCTGGTAAACCTTAGTTCCAATCCCTCAATTGCCAGAACACCCTTCCTCAGTGGCAATGGAAAGGCACAGCAGGTCAGGCAGCATCCAAAAAGCAGGAAAATCAACCTTTCAGACATTCCTGATGAAGGGCTTTTGCCTGAAACATCGATGTTCCTGCTCCTCGGATGCTGTCTGACCTGCTGTGCTTTTCCAGCGCCACTCTAATCTTGACTCGAAGCTGCAGCATCTGCAGTCCTCACTTTTGGTTAGCTTGAAAATAATACATTTTTCTCAATGCTCTGCTGTTACATTCTTTAGACGACTCTAGCATTTTCCCCAACAACAGCTGTTAAAACTAATTTGCCTATATCTGGACCTGCTTTTGTCTTCTTCCCTTTATAAAGGGGTTACAGCAGCATTTTTTCCAACCGCTGGAGCTTTTGACGAATCCTGAAAGATTACCACTAGTGCATCCACTATCTATGTAGCTCCTTCTCGTAATATCCTAGGACGCAACCCATCAGATCCAGAGAATTAAACTGACTCTAGCCCCATTAGTTTCCCTAACAATTTTTCTCAATTAGTTAATGAATTTATTTCTCCTCCTCCTTTTGATTATTTAGTATTTTTTTTAATGCTATTCATGTCTTTCTATAGGTATGTTAGGAATAAAAGAATGACTAGGGAAGGAATAGGTCCAATCAAGGATAGTAATGGGAAGTTGCGTGTGGAGGCTGAAGAGATTGGGGAGGCGCTGAATGAATACTTTTCGTCAGTATTCACTCAGGAACAGGACATTGTTGTCGATATGAATACTGAGGCACGAATAAGTAGAATGGATGGCTTTGAGATATGTAGAGAAGAGGTGTTGGAAATTCTGGCAAGGGTGAAAATAGATAAGTCCCCTGGGCCTGATGGCATTTATCCTAGGATTCTCTGGGAAGCAAGGGAGGAGATTGCAGAGCCATTGGCCTTGATTTTTGTGTCCTCTTTGTCGACAGGAGTAGTGCCAGAGGACTGGAGGCTAGCAAACGTGGTTCCCTTGTTCAAGAAGGGGAGTAGGGATAATCCTAGTAACTATAGGCCAGTGAGTCTCATTTCTGTTGTGGGCAAAGTCTTAGAGAGAATTGTAAGGGATAGGATTTATGCACATCTGGATAAGAATGATGTGATCAAGGATAGTCAGCATGGTTTTGTGAAGGGCAGGTCGTGCCTCACAAACCTTATTGAATTCTTTGAGAAGGTGACGAAGGAGGTAGATGAGGGGAAAGCGGTAGATGTGGTATATATGGATTTTAGTAAGGCGTTTGATAAGGTCCCCCATGGTAGGCTACTGCAGAAAATACAGAGATATGGCATTGAGGGTGAGTTGGAGGTTTGGATTAGGAATTGGCTCTCTGGAAGAAGACAGAGGGTAGTAGTTGATGGCAAAGGTTCATCTTGGAGTGCCGTCACTAGCGGTGTTCCGCAAGGATCTGTTTTGGGACCATTGCTGTTTGTCATTTTTATAAATGACCTGGAGGAAGGGTTAGAAGGTTGGGTGAGCAAGTTTGCGGATGATACGAAAGTCGGAGGAGTTGTAGACAGTGAGGAAGGATATGGCAGGTTACAGCGGGATATAGAGAAGCTGCAGAGCTGGGCAGAAAGGTGGCAAATGGAGTTCAATGTAGCTAAGTGTGAAGTGATTCACTTTGGTAAGAGTAATAAAAAGATGGATTACTGGGCTAATGGTAGACTACTTGGTAGTGTGGAAGAGCAGAGGGATCTTGGTGTCCATGTACACAGATCTCTGAAAGTTGCCACCCAGGTAAATAGTGCAGTGAAGAAGGCATATGGCGTACTGGCTTTTATTGGTAGAGGAATTGAGTTCCGGAGTCCTGAGGTCATGCTGCAGTTGTATAAGACTCTGGTGCGGCCGCATCTGGAATATTGTGTGCAGTTTTGGTCGCCATACTATAGGAAGGATGTGGAGGCACTGGAACGGGTGCAGAGGAAGTTTACCAGGATGTTGCCTGGTATGGTAGGAAGATCCTATGAGGAAAGGCTGAGGCACTTGGGGTTGTTTTCTTTGGAGAAAAGAAGGTTTAGGGGTGATTTGATAGAGGTGTACAAGATGATTAGGGGGTTAGATAGGGTTGACAGTGAGAACCTTTTTCCACGTATGGAGTCAGCTATTACAAGGGGGCATAGCTTTAAATTAAGGGGGGGTAGATATAGGACTGATGTTAGGGGTAGGTTCTTCACTCAGCGAGTCGTAAGTTCATGGAATGCCCTGCCAGTAGCAGTAGTGGACTCTCCCTCTTTATGGGTATTTAAGCGGGCATTGGATAGGTATATGGAGGATAGTGGGTTAGTGTAGGTTAGGTGGGCTTTGATCGGCGCAACATCGAGGGCCGAAGGGCCTGTACTGCGCTGTATTCTTCTATGTTCTATGTCTTCAATTGTGAAGACCGATGAAAGTATTTTTCACCCCCTCAAACTGAATGCTAAATTCACTTTTTCAGACTAGATCGACACAGGGACAAAAATCTAGTCAGAGGCATTTAAATTACGCAAAAACCCTTCCTAAGTCATCTTCTGGTGCCAACAGTGAGCAGCGGCCTATTTGGTGGTGCACCCAAGTAGTCAGGTTGCACATTCAAAATGAGATGATTCTTAAAGCAGCCAGCAACTTTTTTTTTGTTGTTCACATTTTGGTTCAGTGAGAGGTCAAATTCTTTGTGGCATATTGGCCGGATGCAGCAGATTTAAGTTGCTGATGCAAACAGGAGCCACGGCAAAATTCCCTTTCCCCATGAAATATAAAACAGCTGAACTAGGATTTCTGGCCAGATTAGCATTCAAGTTCAGTGTTCTGGAGTGATCAGCAGGCAGGAAACTCAGACCCACAATGTCATCATTTTAAGACTTTATTTGAATTGAGAAAGCCCACTTAAAACTGCAATGTTAGTTCCAAGGCTCTGCTCACCCAACATAGGGAGGTGCAATGTTTACCAGCAATTGGCTCAAAATGAAAAATCAGCCCTTAAACCCACAGCTACTTAGTATTGTTACTTGCCTCATTGACTTTACTTCAAATTCCATTTGCAGTACATCAAATTTGCTGGTTTTACATCCCACCTCTACAATTGCTATATCCTCAATTACCCTAAGACGGAAACCTGAGGAGAGAAGCAAGAAAAAGAAAGAAAAAAAAGAGGGCGAGAAAAAGAGAGAGAGAGAGAGAGAGAGAGAAAGCAAGAGAGAGAGAAAGCGAGAGAGAAAGCGTGCGAGAGAGAGGGTGCGAGAGCGAGGGTGAGAGCGAGTCACACTAATCAGAAGAGTAGGTAAAGCTTCAGTCCCAGCACATCAGTGAGAAGTGGTCACTGCTGGTACTACAACAGACTGCAGACTAGCCAGCACGCAGGAGGTTCCGGACGGCAGGTAACCGTTGGTGGGCACGAGGGTGGTGCACTCCCACAGATTAAAAATCAGGCAGGCCTCAGCAGCGGCCTGAACAGGAGACCCTTTCCAGAGCCCACAGGAAAGCTGCTGACTTTTAATGGGTAGCCACCACAGTGGTGAAATTTCCCACCCCATGTGAAATTAAGGGCCTCAATTTCCACCTTTTACTTTTTGTTTAAAAAAAAATTCAAAAATAAAGACAGATTCAGGAAGGAGGAGTCAGAGATGTACAGCACGGAAACAGACCCTTCGGTCCAACCTGTCCATGCCGACCAGATATCCCAACTCAATCTAGTCCCATCTGCCAGCACCCAGCCCATATCCCTCAAAACCCTGCCTATTCATATATCCATCCCAATGCCTTTTAAATGTTGCAATTGTACCAGCCTCCACCACTTCCTCTGGCAGCTCAATACACTGAGGGAAAAAAAAATATAAATCAGAAGGTAGTGGCTTGATTAGTTGTGCAGCTGCTGTTACAGATGGTTTCAACTCCAGAAACTTTGAAAAACCCAATCTCTTTAACCCAGCACAGGGAAAGGAAGAATTTATACACACAGTCGAGGAAGGCTATTTGAGAGAAAGGATGATGGATATTTACCTTCTACTAAATTTCAATTTCTATAAAATAGTGCAAGAAGGGAAGTTTTTTTGTGAAAATAGCATAATTGAGGGGTCACTGGACTAGATGTCAAACTAGTAATGGAAAAACCCTGAATGTAAGGCAATGTCATATCCACTTACAGGAAAGACTATCGATGCAGAATCTGAAGACACGTAGTGTAAATCCAAAATCAGAAGTGTAAAAATGTTTCAGTTCTCAGATTTCTCATGAAGTAGGCATCAATTTAGAGAATACACTCTTTAAAGGGACAGTCTGAGTATACACCTTGAAGTACAGAATTTCCTTGTATAATTAAAAAAAGATTACTACAAAAGTGTTTTTTTTCCTATACAACTGCACTGACATATAAAGATTCATTGAAAATGATCACCAGGAATAAAGAGAAGAGTACTCATCTAACTCAGGGAAATTTGGCGAATGAGGGTGTAATTCTCGTCTTGTATAGAACAAGAAAGACCCAAGAGTTAAAGTCTAGAGGTATTGATTAGGTAAGTCAGTAAGTGATAGGTTGATGAGCTAAGATTTTCTTTTTGCTTTCCTCTATTCAGTGAGGCATTAGTTTAAACTACGATCAGTAAAGTTTAGATCAGAGTGGTGCTGGAAAAGCACAGCAGTTCAGACAGTATCAGAGGAGCAGGAAAAAAAAACAAAAAATTGGACATGTCGGTCAAAAGCCCTTCATTAGGAATAGAGCTCTATTCCTGATGAAGGGCTTTTGCCAGAAACGTCGATTTTCCTGATGCTGCTCGACCGGCTGTGCTTTTCCAGCACCACTCTGATCTCAACTCTGGTTTCCAGCATCTGCCATCCTCACTTTTGCCTACGATCAGTTAAAGTACAAGTGTTGTATTAAAATTCATAATAAGTAGTTAAATTGCTTGATACAACTACAGCTCATAGGACAAAATACTAATCTGAGAAATGGCAAAGCAGAAGAGAGTAGAATCTGGGGTTTGTGAACAGCAAGACTGTCCTGAGCAAACATATACAGAAGGTGTTCATCATGAATTTCTCTTGCTCAGAGTCACGGAGCTGGACAGACTCTGACATTAGGGTGTCAAATATTTCACACCCAGAGGAAAAATATGGGATCAGGAAAAGGAAGAGCAAGACCGACAGGAGAACAGGTCACATGGATTGAGGAAGGTCGAGAAGGTCGTTCCACAGATAGTGGCCCTATCCAACAAGGATAATGTACTCACTACCTATGAGGACAAGGACAGTCACAATGCAGACCAAGTGACCATTGATCAGAATGTTATCCCATAGAGAAGGAGAAGTATCTTCCATCCCAGAAGTAGTAAAATGTTGCAATAGGAGTATTTATTAATAAGAACAGTATTCTCTGTAGCCAAGAACAAGAATTCCAAAGAGTGTGTTAACTATCCAGTGGAAGGCTAAAAAAGATTCTTCCAGTGGCTGAAGAGAAATTTTGACATAGGAGTAACTCCATGTTGGACCAATTGACATAGGTAGGAACAAAGAGGTCCCAATGAAAGAATATCAGGAATTTGGCTTTAAATTCTGAATCAGAACCTCAAAAGGGTAACAATTGTCCACGTTACATGCAAAATGGCAGGGGAACCAACCGAACTGGAGCATGAGCACATTCAAAGATTGTGAGGAGATTTGTAGCTTGGGTGCTCGTTGTTGTGGTTCTGTTCACCAAGCTGGGAATGTGTGTTGCAGACGTTTTGTCCCCTGTCTAGGTGACATCCTCAGTGCTTGGGAGCCTCCTGTGAAGCGCTTCTGTGATCTTTCCTCTGACATTTGTAGTCGTTTGTCTCTGCCGCTTCCGGTTGTCAGTTCCAGCTGTCTGCTGCAGTGGCCAATATATTGGGTCCAGGTCGATGTGCTTATTGATTGAATCGGTGGATGAGTGCCATGGCTTTTGAGGAGCTTAGAACAGAACTTGGGCAAGTGAAAAAACATTTTTGGCAAAAAAAAAGAAACAAATACAACAGGTCTTTGTTAAAAAAGTGTATTTGGAGTATACAAAACTACCGTATATACTCGTGTAAAAGTTGAATTTTTAGACTAATTTTAAAAGGTTCAATTTATAGGGTCAACTAACACACAGGTACCAGTTTTAGATTGGATTCGATTCCCTACAGTGTGGGAACAGGCCCTTCGGCCCAATCAGTCCACACTGACCCTCCGAAGAGTAACCCACTCAGACCCATCTCCATCTGACTAATGCACTTAACACTATGGGACAATTTAGCATGGCCAATTCACCTGACCTGCACATCTTGGGACTGTGGGAGGAAACCGGAGCACCCGGAGGAAACCCACGCAGGCACAGGGAGAATGTGCAAACTCCACACAGTCAGTCGCCAGAGACTAGAATAGAACCTGGGACCCTGGTGCTACAAGGCAGCAGTGCTAACCACTGAGCTGCCCCACTGAAATTCATACTGCAGTTCAAAAGACCTTATTATCAGCAGAAGTCAATTTGATTGCACAACTGGTCCCAGGTAAAAGAAGAAAAACAGTGAATTATGGTAAAAGGTAGTTACTGGATAAAAGCAAGAGAAAAAGAATGAATTACCGGTAGGAAATGTTATTTATACATACCGGTACGAAAATTTAACATGTCAAGGATTCAGTGAAATCCTGCAAAAATCACACTGTTCAACATAGTCATGGCCTGGTATAATGTTTCATTTTAAGTGTGCCATTTATGAAATTCTGAAAATGTATCTTGACCTTTCCTGCTAAATTCTTCCATTTCCCTCCCATTTACTCTCATGTTATGAATGTCAGCAACATGAACAAATTTGTTAAAGATTTCAAGATATATGCAGCTAATACATCTCACTTATATTCAGATATAATAGCACAATTAAAATGATTATCTTTTTAATTATATAACTTTTGGATGTATAGTGAACAACGTGCAATAAGTACCGGTAGACTTAGTACTGGTCTGAATGAATCAAAATGTGCTGCAGTAAACAAAGTGGGCTAAGCAAAGTTACGAATAAATAAATAAAAAAATAATAAGTAGAGACGCAATCTACCGAGTTAAGGGAAGAATTTTCATTCAAGTGGTTGAAATGGGAGCATGCAGTTTCCTTTGAAAGAGATTTATAATGTGATGTAGCAGGGTCGACTTTTAGACGAGATATATGGAAATTACAAGATTTTAATCGCCAAAAAGAAGGGGTCGATTTTTACAAGAGATTGACTTTTACATGAACATATGCAGTATATTCTGAACACCAAAGAACAAACACTATGGAACTCCATGGATGAAAAGAAAGAATAGACCCACAGCACAGAAGTGAGACAGAGAGACTGTAGAAATTTGGAGTAATTTGTTTTATTTCCAAAAGGCAAAATAGGAACTACACGATTACAGTACCACGGCGCAAAACAGTAAATTGCTTTACAGGAACATCAATACAAAAGGAGGGAGGCTCAGATGGGAATAAGACCACGAAGAGACCAACAGCTAGTATCACAGGTAATGATAGAGAGATGGCAGAAATATTAATATGTTCTTTCACTTCAGTATTTACCAGGGAGAACAAGTAGACATGACATTGAATGATATGTTTAAGGACTCAAGTAAATTTAACAAAAGATGGGATATACTCAGTAAAGTAAATACCCCAGTCCAGATGGATTGCATCCAGGTACTTGAAAATACCCTAGAACACAAGAAATGGAAGTAAACCATTTGGCCCCAAACCCGCTCCACCAGTCACTAAGGTCATGGCTGATTGGAGCGGAGGCCTCGGCTCCATTCTCCTTCCTGTCCTCCATAACCAGAGAGTCCCCTCAAAGATGGTCTATCCCAGGCTTCAATAATTTCCATGACCAACTCTGCACTGCTTCGTGAAAAGAAATTTTTAAATACCAGTGACCCCCAGAAGACGCTCCTCCGCATCTGTTATAAAAAGACACCTTCCTTTATTTTGGAACTGTTACCCAGATTCTCAAATCCCATATGTGGACAAACACCCCCTTGGCATTACCTAGTCAGTCTCCCCTCAATCTTTTAATAAGATCACATCTCAATCTTTTAAACCCCAATGAATAGCAACTCAATTCTTCCAGAGACAAACCCCTCACCCCACAAATCAGCCTAGTTAGCCTTCGCTAAATTGCTTTCAAAAGCAAGGATGTCCTTTCCCAGCTGAAGTTATCAAATCTGTACACAGCACTCTTGGTGTGGTCTCACCAATCTCTTATAGAAAGTCTTATTTATACTCCCAGCTTCCTTGTAAACAAAAAAAAGGCAAATGGAGTGTTGGCTTTATTAGTTACTTACTATACCTGCAAAATGCCTGAAAGATTTAGGTACAAAGACATTGCAGTCTTTCTTAAAATTTCATATTCCGCCTAGCTATTCTTCACACCAAAGTGGAAAGCCTCAGATTTTCCCCACTTTCTACTCCATCTGCCAAACTTTTCTAAACTCATTTGTCCTATTAATTTGCATCCTCCTCACAACTTGCTTTTCTAGCCACCTTCATAACATCAGAAAATTCAACTCCACTATTCTCGACCCTTCATCCAAGTCATTAATACATAGATTGTAAATGGTTAAGGCTCAGCACTGATCCACAGCACCCCACTCATTAAAGATTGCCATCCTGAAATGACCCAACTGTTTCCTGAGAGACCTTGACTAATGGATGGCACAATGGTAGAGTATGAGCCTTGATGGCCGGTGGGTACAGAAGCAGCAAGAGCAAGTTGAGGTAGTTGACAAAAGATGGTGGCATTTATGCTGGCAGATTTGAAGAAGATCATTGATACTCTATTTCAAAAAAAAAACCGCAGTGCATTCCTCCAAATGGCTGAAACTGCACCGACCTGGGTGGCAAACCTGGATCCAACTGGCATAGTTTGGTGTCATGGCCTCCACTAATAGTCCTGAGGGAGAAGGAAGTCCCTCCTCATCACCAAGCCATCCAATGGGACCTCCAGGTCTTGGTCCACAAAGTAGGGCACCAATATGCCATTAATTAGCCATGCTGTGAAGAGTGCATGGAATCCTGTACGGCAGCTCCAGAATGTTAGCACTTAACCAGACGTACAAGTGTTTTTAATGGGGTACCAGGATCTCCAAGCAATACAGAGTACCTCCAACTCTGGTAAATGAGAGAATTGTGCTAGCATCAGATGAGAGGAGTGCCATGTGGGTGAAGTAGGTAATTAAATGAGGCTAGTTTAGGATGACTGCACAAGAAAACTCTCAGCCTCATGAAAAACCCTCCACATAGCTTGACAAAAATTAAATTTTGCTAAAACTCAATAAGACTCAGCACAGAATTATAAAAAGGATAGAGAGGCACCAGGGAGGGTGTAGAATTTACAAGGATTCCAGAAACACACATTGTAGGAAAGGATTAAAAGGCTAGGTTTCTTCTTCATTGGAAACAAGGCTCAATCATGGTCTTGAAAATGCTGAAAGATTTTGATCGTATGGATAGAGAATATCTCTGCTGTGGAGAAAAGCATAACTGAATCCATCAACAAGATCATTAATCATCAAGCTATCCAACAGGAAATTGGAGAAAGAGCCTCTTTACCCAAAGAGTAGTGAGGACATGGAACTCACTACCACAAGGAATAGTTGAAGCAAATAGTACAATGCATTTCATGGCAAATCAGACAAGCATGTGATGGAAAAGAGAGAATAAAAGAGAGAGCTAAGAGGAGCCAGGAGGGGTAATAGATAGGACAGATGTCAGAGGTAGGTTCTTTACTCAGTAGTAAGGATGTGGAACACCCTGCTTGCAACAGTAGTAGACTTGCCAGCATTAAGGGTATTGGATAAACATATAGAGGAGAATCCATAGGTTAGATGGGCTTCAGATTGGTTTTACAGGTCGGCGCAACATTGAGGGCCGAAGGGCCACTATCACGCTGTGATGTTCTATGGGGCTACAATGGTTGATTCATATGAGGAACATAGGAGGCAACTCGACTGGAGCATAGATTTTGGCATTGATGCATGGGCCAAAAGATTTGTTGCTGTGCCACATGTCTAATGTAATCAAACTACGTGATAGTTATTTCTGATGTCTGATTTGTGGACAGGATTTAAAAGACTGGACTAAACCAGTTTTGAAATTACAGTCACAATTTATTGTTCTGTGTAGGCCAGAATTGTTGTTTGTGAACAGAAATTGAAAAATGGTAACAAAGTGCTGTTGAGACAAAATTGTCTAAAAGTGTGTGATGAGCGATATGAAATTGCAGTGATGGTGGACATGAAGTCCACCTGTATAACATCCTGTTCAACAAGAACAGTGGTAAGAGAAGATAATTTCACTGTTTTAATCTACAAATTTTCTAAACAAGATCCTCCCCCAACCATGTGCTACCCAAGCCAAATTGAAAAAAGGTGCCATTTTATAAAAGGACAGGTATTACACCATGCAACACAGAATGCATTATTCTGCTGCCAAGTTAGAGCTAGATTTAACCGGTTGTATTTTCTTCAGATCAAAGTCCAAGTGCTGTAAACAAGCACACCCTGATGTCAAATCCAGGCAAATAGATCAGTTTCTTTTGTACACACTTTAAGAATGTTCAATTACAATGGTTTTATATCTTATACTTTGCATTTCATAGGGGTGGCACATTGAGGCATCAGTGCTAACCATAAGGGCAGGGACTCCGGTTCAATTCCAGCCTCAGGAGACTCTCTGCATGGAGCTTGCAATGTTTTCTGTCTGTGTGGGTTTCCTCTGGGTGCTCTGATTTTTTAAATGCAAAAAAGTGTCCTCACAGCAATATTACAACAGGTAGTGCAGCACTGAACTGCAGGGCTATCAACACAAGTGGGTCAGAGACGTGCCCCAGGGATGCGGTGAACTGATGATCTATCATCAATATTGGCATCTGGCAAAGTACAGGTAGTCACTGCCCATAGAGCACACTCTGAAATGTTAGTGATTCCTGGCCAAGGGGAGGTGATGGTATAGTACCATTATCGCTGGACTATTAATCCAGAGACCCAGGTAAGGTTCTGGGGACCTGCTTTTGAATTCCACTATGACAAATTGTGAATTTCAATTCAATAGATATCTGGAATTAAGAATTAATGAATACCATGTTGTAGTCAGGAAAAACCCATCTGTTTCACGAATGTCATTTACAGAAGAAAACTGCTATCCTTATTGGTCTGGCCTATATGTGACTTCAAAGTCACTGCACTATGGTTGACTCAACTGCCCTCTCATTAATTAGGATTGGTAATTATTTCTGGCTGAACCAGTGATGCCCACATTCCGCGAATTTAAAAATAAAATCCAGAGGAGCAACTGGAAAAGGTGAAATTGTGAGGTTATTGCACCGACTTTCCAGTTTGCAAATCAAACCAGATAGTAATATCTGGCAGGAGAGAGAATGGGAAACTGCATACAAGAATGAGGCAAAAAAGGTCCGATGGCAGTTATAGAGACCCTGCTGGGTCAGGAGGTTCAGGTTCAAATTGCACTTGCCCCATAGGTATGTCCTATCTTAACTGATCAATTTGATACATTAACTATAAAATAATTAATTACTTAAACTATCTTATAGATTATACTAATGAGATGTTAATGCAGGAAAAATAGGCCTCTAGCTACTCATAAGAATTTTGTCTTGATTAATTGTCACATGTACCTAGGTACTGTGAAGAGTCATTTTGGGTGCAGTACAGGTAGATCCAAGTGGGATTCAAATTTGAGAGTTCCATTCAGAATTCTCCTAACAGCAGGGACGATGCTGTTCTTGAACCCACTGGTATGTGTTTAAGCTTTTGTATCTTCTACCTGATTCAAGAGATTATAGCCCGAGTGGGAGAGGTCTTTGACTATTCTCAGGCAATGAGACTTGCAGATAGAGTCAGTGAATGGAAGGTCAGCTTGTGTGGTGGATTGGGCTATGCTCCCAACTTTGTAGTTTATGGTCCTGGGCAGAGCAGGTGCTGTGCCAAGCTGTGATGCATCCAGATAAAAAACCTTCTATGAAGCATCTGTACAAGTTGCAGAGTGTCCTCTCAGACATGCCAAATTTCCTTAGCCTGGAGGAAGAAGAGGCATTGTTATGCTGGTTTAACTGTCACATCAATGTGGGTGGTCCAGGACAGATTGTTGGTGATGGTCACTCCTAGAAACTTGACGCTCTCAAGCATCTCCCTTCATGTAGTAGGGGCGTGCCCTCCTCCTTGCTTCCTGCAGTGAATGATCAGCTCTTTAGTTTTGCCCACACTGAGGGAGAGATTGTTGCCTTCATTCCATGCCACTAATCATTCAGTCTTGCCATTGTTTGATATCTGGCCTACAATCGTGGTATCAATGAACTTGTAGAATCGCATCTCTGCCTTCAACACTTGGTTAAAAAAATAAGACTCTACCCTTGATGTTGAGGTTCCCCACGCCCCACCTCCCTGTGAGCTTCAAAAAGCCAATGTTGTCCAATGCCTGGGAAGAATATGCACAATTACAGTTAGTTGAAAGCAAACATTCATAGCCAATGGCCCCATGTTGTCTTTACGTTTTGGAGACAGTACAAAGGCGGCATTGTGGCAATGCTAATGAATAGCTCAGTCCATGAATGTCAGTGAAAGAAACTGAACTTTCAGCACATGACAAGAGAATTTAATCCTTTGGTTGCAGATGAAGTTTAAAATTATTCAAATCTTCTTTCAGCTTTTTCCACTATGCATTTTACCAAAATGCTTGCTGATCACTCTTGTCCATTTCCTCCTGTTAGTCACTCATTCCATAAAGGCTTTCACAATATCATTCATCCAACTTTTCTAGCACTTCCATCATTTGCTCACTACATTTCCTTTCTCTGCAACAGATGACCATACCATTTAAATTTAAACTTTTTTTTTGATGCTCCCACAAATGGTCTTTTTATTTAGAGAAAAGAACCAACTTCAAAATTTACTGGGCCCTGATCTTGTCACTCCACATCGCACTGGAATCCAGTCTTGATATTGCCCAAGTTTCTGCACGATTTTAATGAGGCCAGTCTTAACAGTCTCGTAGGTCCTTCCTTTCAGTTTCAGCACACTTTTCTATTGCCATCACATACCACCACAATGCACTTTTTCCAATCACTCCAAACGTGAGCCATTCCATAATTTCCATCATTTGCCAATGACCCCAAGTAATTCAAACTACTCACTTTCTTCAAGTCTTTCCCATAATCTTCACCTCAGATTTTTGTAAGCTCAACCAGACAGTCCATATGTTGGGTTTAATGATCTGATCTTCATACCAGTCTGCCAGTACTGCTTTCCAGCTAGTCATACTGGTCGTCCAACATAGCTCGAATGCCATCTGCAAAGGTCATTGACCATAACATTTCCTGTCTCACTTGGAATATCCAGCATGAATCTGAAATAAAGAGGCTCAATGCTAATCCTTGTTGCAATCCAACTTGGAATTTGCAACATATGCTCTTCCACTGCTTCTTACTGTGGTCTGACACAGTTTTAAAAGAAAGTGTACATCTAAGCTTTTAATTAATAGCATCTGTGATTAAATTCATTAGACAGTTTTTTTCAACATTTTAAAATTGCACAGAATGTTGGCACAAAAGGAACTGCAAAATAGCTAGCAATTCAAACAGCTGCAGTCTTGAACCATTTTCAGAGAAAGTAGCCATCCTTTCATAAAAAGAAAGTATGTCTCCCATCCTCTGAACTTCAGTTCATGTCTCATATATGTCTTACATTAAGTGCTGTTCACACTCCTCACCAGATCCTAAATCTCCCAAAGTACCAGGTTTAAAAAAAGTCACCAAGATCACTTAAAAGCTTCACGTTTTCCGGTCTTTCAGCCCTAGTATCTTCATTCATCCACTTCCCTTCAGCCAACCACACAAACAAACTTCCAATTAAGCACTTTGTGATAACCTGATATCAAAGCACTTTATAGCTAATAAAGTACTTTGAGGTGGATTCATTATATTGTTGTGATAAGAAATACATCAACTACACAAAGAAAACTCAAACAGTGATGTGATAATGGCCATTTCATATGATTTGATTAATGGAGATCTGACACTCTGACAAGTCACCATTAATATCTCCACCTTCCTTTCGTTCTTTTTAGTCCTTCCTTAAAATCCATCCATATGGCTTAGCTTTTAGTTTCCCCATCTAATATATTTGACAGTGTTCATTCTTTTGATTATATGTCTTGAAGTCTTTCCTCCAAAAGGTTCTGCATAAATGCAAGCTGGGCATTGCAGGGAATGCAGTGTAGCTCATTTTCACCATAGAGTCATTGAGATGTACAGCATGGAAACAGACCCCTCGGTCCAACCCGTTCATGCAGACCAGATATCCCAACCTAATCTGGTCTCACCTGCCAGCACCCAGCCCATATCCCTCCAAACCCTTCCTATTCATATACCCATCCAAATGCCTCTTAAATGTTGCAACTGTATCAGCCTCCACCACTTCCTCTGGCAGCTCATTCCACACACGCACCACCCTCTGCGTGAAAACGTTGTCCCTGAAGTCTCTTTTATATCTTCCCCCTCGCACCCTAAACCTATGCCCTCTAGTTCTGCACTCCCCGGCCCCAGAGAAAAGACTTTGCCAATTTATCCTACCAGGTCCCTCATGATTTTATAAACCTCTATAAAGGTAACTCCTCAACCTCAGACGTTTCAGGGAAAACAGCCCCAGCCTGTTCAGCCTCTCCCTATAGCTTAAAGCCTCCAACCCTGGCAACATCCTTGTAAATCTTTTCTGAACCCTTTCGTGTTTCACAACATCTTTCCGATAGGAAGGAGACCAGAATTGCATGCGAAATTCCAACAGTGGCCTAACCAATGTCTTGTACATCTGCAACATGACCTCCCAACTCCTGTACTCAATATTCTGACCAATAAAGGAAAGCATACCAACCGCCTTCTTCATTATCCTATCTACCTGCGACTCCACTTTCAAGGAGCTATGAACCTGCACTCCAAGGTCTCTTTGTTCAGCAACACTGCCTAGGACCTTACCACAATGTGGATAAGTCCTGCTAAGATTTGCTTTCCCAAAATGCAGCACCTCGCATTTATCGGAATTAAAATTCAGCTGCCACTTCTCAGCCCATTGGCCCATCTGGTCAAGATCCTTTTGCGATCAGAGGTAACCCTCTTCACTGTCTACTTCACCTCCAATTTTGGTGTCATCTGCAAACTTACTAACTGTACCTCTTATGCTCGCATCCAAATCGTTTATATAAACGACAAATAAAATAGTGGACCCTGCACCGATCCTTGTGGCACTCGACTGGTCACAGGCCTCCAGTCTGAAAAACAACCCTCCACCACCACCCTCTGTCTTCTACCTTTGAGCCAGTTCTGTATCCAAATGGCGAGTTCTCCCTTTATTCTGAGAGATCTAACCTTGCTAACCAGTCTCCCATGGGGAACCTTGTTGAACGCCTTACTGAAGTCCATCTCGATTACATCGACTGCTCTGCCCTCATCAATCCTCTTTGTTACTTCTTCAAAAAACTCAGTCAAGCTTGTGAGACAGGATTTCCCACGCACAAAGCAATGTTGACTATCCCTAGTCAGTCCTTGCTTTCCCAAATACATGTACACCCTGTCCCTCTGGATTCCCTCCAACAACATGCCCGCCACAGAGGTCAGGCTCACCGGTCTATAGTTCCCTGGATAGTCGTCATGACATTTCTTAAACAGTGGCACCACGTTAGCCAACCTCCAGTCTTCCAGCACCTCATCTATGACTATCAATGATACAAATATCTCAGCGAGAGGCCCAGCAATCACTTCTCTAGCTTCCCACAGAGTTTGAGGGTACACCTGATCAGGGCCTGGGGATTTTTCAACCTTTATGCGTTTCAAGACATCCAGCACTTCCTCCTCTGTAAGCTGGACATTTTGCAAGATGTCACCATCTATTTCCCTACAGTCTATATCTTCCATATCCTTTTCCACAGTAAATACTGATGCAAAATACTTGTTTAGGATCTCTCCCATTTTGTGCGGCTCCACATAAAGGCCACCTTGCTGATCTTTGAGGGGCCATATTATCTCCCTAATTACCCTTTTGTCCTTAATGTATTTGTAAAAACTCTTTGGATTCTCCTTAACACTATTTGCCAAAGCTACCTCATGTCTCCTTTTTGCCCTCCTGATTTCCCTCTTAACTATACTCCAACTGCCTTTATACTCTAAGGATTCACTCGATCTATCCTGTCTACACCTGACATATGCTTCTTTTTTTTCTGAACCAAACCCTCAATTTCTTTCGTCATCCAGCATTCCCTATACCTACCAGCCTTTCCTTTCACCCAAACAGGAATATACTTTCTCTGGATTCTCGTTATCTCATTTCTGAAGGCTTCCCATTTTCCAGCTGTCCCTTTACCTGCCAACATCTGCCCTCAATCAGCTTTTGAAAGTTCTTGCCTAATACCATCAAAATTGGCCTTTCTCCAATTTAGAACTTCAACTTTTAGATCTGGTCTATCCTTTTCCATCACTATTTTAAATCTAACTGAATTATGGTCGCTGGCCCCAAAGTGCTCCCCCACTGACACCTCAGTCACCTGCCCTGCCTTATTTCCCAAGAGTAGGTCAAGGTTTGCACCTTCTCTAGTAGGTACATCTACATATTGAATCAGAAAATTTTCTTGTGCACACATAACAAATTCCTCTCCATCTAAACCCTTAACGCTATGGCAGACCCGGTCTATGTTTGGAAAATTAAAATCCCCTACCATAACCACCCTATTATTCTTACAGATAGCTGAGATCTCCTTACAAGTTTGTTTCTCAATTTCCCCCTGACTATTAGGGGGTCTATAATACAATCCCAATAAGGTGATCATCCCTTTCTTATTTCTCAATTCCACCCAAATAACTTCCCTGGATGTATTTCCAGGAATATCCTCCCTCAGCACAGCTGTAATGCTATCCTTCATCAAAAATGCCACTCCCCGTCCTCTCTTGCCTCCCTTTCTATCCTTCCTGTAGCATTTGTATCCTGGAAAATTAAGCGGCCAGTCCTGTCCATCCCTGAGCCATGTTTCTGTAATTGTTATGATATCCCAGTCCCATGTTCCTAACCATGCCCTGAGTTCATCTGCCTTCCCTGTTAGGCCCCTCTCATTGAAATAAATGCAGTTTAATTTATTAGTCCGACCTTGTCCCTGCCTGCCCTGACTGTTTGATTCACTTCTGTTCTCAACTGCACCAGTCTCAGATTGATCTCTTTCCTCACTAACTCACTGGGAACCCCCCCCCCCCCCCCCCCACCTTACTAGTTTAAATCCTCCCAAGCAGCTCTAACAAATCTCCCTACTAGTACAATAGTCTCCTTCCAATTAGGTGCAATCCATCCTTCGTGTACAGGTCACTTCTACCCCAGAAGAGATTCCAATGATTCAAAAATGTGAATCCTTCTCCCATACACCAGCTCCTCAGCCATGCATTCATCTGCTCTGTCCTCCTATTCCTGTCCTCACTAGCTCGTAGCACCAGGAGTAATCCAGATATTACTACTCGAGGACCTCCTTAAATTCCTGCCTAACTCTCTGTAACCTCCCTTCAGAATCTCAGCATTTTTCCTTCCCATGTCATTGGTTCCAATGTGGACAATGACCTCTTGCTGGCCCCTCTCCCCCATGAGAATATTCTGCACCCTCTGAGACATCCTTGATCCTGGCACCAGGGAAGTAACACACCATTCTGATTTTTCTCTGCTGGCCACAGAAACGTCTGTCTGTACCTCAGACTAGAATCCCCTAATACAATTAATCGCTTGGAAGCGGACGTACCCAGTATTGCATTAGAACCAGTCTCAATACCAGAAACTTGGCTGTTTGTGTTACGTTCCCCTGAGAATCCATCCCCTGCCTACATTTTCTAGAACAGCATACTTGTTTGAAATGGGTATAGCCACAGAACACACCTGCACTCGGTGCCTACCTCTCTTACTTTTCCTGGAGTTAACCCATCTAGGTGACTGTATCTGAGACTTTCCCCCTTCCTTTAACTGCCATCCATCACATACTGTTGTAAATTCCTCATTGCTTCTTACGGTCTCTCCAACCGATCCATTCCATCTGATAAGACTCACAACCAACAGCATTTATTGCAGATATAATCCGCAGTAACCCTTAAACTCTCTTTAAACTCCCACATCTCACATGAAGCACATATCACTGTACTAAAGGCCATTTTTGTTCCTTCACAATTTACAGACCCAGAAAAGAACAGTCTGATTCCTCTACAAAACACTGCCCCAAGTTAGATTAAGTGTTACAGCTTACATTTTACGTTTAATCAAGGGACATATCTCAAGAAACTAGAACGAACCCACTACTCACTACTGCAGACTTTCTGTCGGCCACAAAACAATTAACTTATCTAAATCTGTGCTGTGAACCTTGCCCAAACATTTCCGCCAAGATCAGTTGTGAATTTCACTGTTTGTTAATTTTCCCCAGACACACTCCGATGTCAAGCGATACATGAATTCAAACAGCAAAGGCAGTCCTGTGCAGGTTCACTCTGGTCAGTTTCTTTCTCTTTCTCTCTCTAACTCCTGCACTGACCTCACCATGTGCAGCCTATTGTCTGTTCTTCTCTCTTTTAAAATTGCTGTTGTTTTGACCTTTTTTCCCCCCCCACAAAGTTCCAAAACAATGCAACAGCATATAAAACAGTAATTGCTGCTCCTGGAATTAGAGGAAATCACCTCCAGCACCTAATATACCTCAAAAAATAAAATAAAAAGGCAGCCAATACAGCCAGAAATGTTTCTAGTCCTCCATCTTGGATCACCCAGAACCCAGTCAGAAGTGTTATCAGTTTGCTGTTAAAAAGGAAAATACCATTCACAATCATGAAGAGGACTCACATTAAATGACTCGCACTGCTAACCTATACCCCTTTCACATATCTATCAAGTCATCAAAAACAGAGTTGAGATAATCGGGTATAATGACAATAGATCAGACCTTGAAGTTCTCATGGACGTAAGAAATTTTAATTCCAACGTTTTAAATAAAAAAAAAACATACCTGCAGATGCAAATTCAGTGACTGTCTGGCAGAGTCCTGTGTAGACCCACGGAATGTCACACCTGTACAGGCTCAGGGAAACGTTCAAAAACAATACCCAGCCTATCTCAGCAAGAAACCAGCTCCTGCAGAAATATCTAGGTTTTAACCTTTCCAAGAATTTTTTAAAAAAGGGTTTAAAAACCCGACTGCACCTATGTCCCTCTGAGACAGGCAAGAAGGGGTAAGATTAAAGGAGCCTTGAATGAAGAGAACAGAGGAGCTTCTCGTCAAAAGGAAGGTGGCAACTTATGTAAGGTGGAGGAAACAAGGATCTAGCACAGCTTTAGAGGATTACAGGCTTTCTAGAAAGGACCTCAAATGGACTGAGGAGAGCCAGTAGGGGGCACGAAAAAGGCTTGGCAGGAAGGACTAGGGAGAACCCAAAGACATTTTACTCATACATGAGGAATAAGAGAATGATCAGGGAGAAGGGAGGGCCGATCAGGGATAACAGAGGGAACTTGTGCGTGGAGTCTGAGCAGATAGGGGAAGCCAGAGATGAGTTGTTTGCTTAGGTTTTCACTAAGTGAGAACTTTGAGGAGCTGGGAAACAGGCTTGAACAGGTCAAGATTGATGAAGTTGATGTGCTGGAAATTTTGGCAAACATTAAAATTGATAAGTCCCCAGGGCCAGACTTGACTTATCCCAGGCTGCTCCAGGAAGCGAGAAAGGAGGTGGCTGAGCCGCTGGTGAAGATCTTTACTTCCTCACTCTCCACGGGAGTCGTACTGGAGCATTGGAGGGAGGCGAATGTTGTTCCTCTTTTCAAGAAGGGGAATAAAGAACTCCCTGGCAATTACAGACCAGTCAGTCTTACATCTATGGTCAACAAGGTTTTGGAAAGAATTCAGAGGCATAGTATTTGGAAAAGCACAGCATGATTCAAGGCAGTCAGTATGGCTTTGTGAGGGGCAGGTCATGCCTCACAAATCTTACTGAGCTCTTTGAGGAGGTGACGAGACATGTCGATGAAGGTCGAGCAGTGGATGTGGTGTATATGGACATTAGCAAGGCATTTGATAAGGTTCCTCATGGTAGGCTCATTCATAAAGTCAGGAAGTATGGGATACAGGGAGATTTAGCTATCTGGATTCAGAATTGGTTGGCTGACAGAAAGCAGAGTGGTTGTAGATGGAATGTATTTGGCCTGGAGGTCAGTGGTGAGTGGTGTCCTGCAGGGCTCGGTTCTTGGGCCTCTGCTCTTTGTAGTTTTTAAGGGTTTTGGATGAGGAGGTTGAAGGGTTGGTTAGTAAATTTGCAGATGACACAATGGTTAGAGGTGCCATTGATAGTATCGAGGGCTATTGCAGGCTGCAGCGAGACATAGCCAGGATGCAGAGCTGGGCTGAAAAATGGTTGATGGAGTTCAACCTGGATAAATGCTAAGCAATGCATTTTGGAAGGTCAAACTTGAATGCTGAATATAGGATTAAAGACAGGATTCTTGGCAGTGTGGAGGAACAGAGGGATCTTGGTGTTCAAGTGCATAGATCCCTCAAAGTTGCCACCCAAGTGAATAGGGTTGTTAAGAAAGCATATGGTGTTTTGGCTTTCATTAACAGGGGGATCGAGTTTAAGAGCCATGGAGGTTTTGCTAGAGCTCTACAAGAACCTGGTGAGACCACACTTGGAATATTGTGTCCAGTTCTAGTCGCCCTATTATAGGAAAGATACGGGGGCTTTGGAGAGGGTGCAAGGAAGGTTTACCAGGATACTGCCTGGACTGGAGGGCTTGTCTTACGAAGAGAGGTTGACTAAGCTCGGACTTTTCTCTCTGGAGAGAAGGAGGAAGAGAGGTGACCTGATCAAGATAATGAGAGGAATGGATAGAGTCAATAGCCAGAGACTTTTCCCCAGGACAGGATTGACTGGCACAAGGGGTCATATTAGGAGAAAGGTATAGAGGGGACGTCAGAGGTAGGTTCTCTACACAGAGAGTTGTGAATGCATGGAATGAGTTGCCAGCGGTGGTGGTGGAAGCAGAGTCATTAGGGCCATTTAAGTGACTGCTGGACATGCACAGCAGTAAATTGAGAGGTGCGTAGGTTGTTTTATTTTAAGATTAGGAATAATCCTTGGCACAACATAGTGGGCCAAAGGGCCTGTTCTGAGCTGTACTTTTCTATGTTAATAGCCTGATGTGCTGGGGTGTGGACGAGTGGGCTGTGAAGGTCACAGCTGGATGGCCATTAAGCAC
The DNA here is from genome assembly GCF_047496795.1 of Chiloscyllium punctatum. NCBI lineage: Eukaryota > Metazoa > Chordata > Chondrichthyes > Orectolobiformes > Hemiscylliidae > Chiloscyllium > Chiloscyllium punctatum. Next base: position 19,955,579 of record NC_092791.1, on the reverse strand, counting down.
TCAAGTACTGCAGGTTAAAAAAAAGGAAAACGGTTTTTCAATTAACGCTACTAGTGAGTACCCAAAAAGGGAGCAGGACAAAAGGAATTTCAGTCAGCCTGAAAAGCAAGCCAAGGATCTTGAAACTGATTGCTTGATTCCTAACATCAATACTTACATTGGATGGTATTGAGAGCAATGTAATAAAAAAGGTGGGGGAAGCCAGTTTCTCTCCTTGCCAGTGAGCTCAACAATTCAAAAGGTATCTTGTCCAGAACCTTACATCAGAAAATCCTGCACAGGGACAGTCATAGCAAAGGGCAAAAGCTAAGCTTGCTGGCTGGCTTTGTAAGACCCAAGTTAGGTTGTCTCTTCCACTTGTCGTTGACAGCCCTCCAGATTGTCAGTGACATCTTTCCCAAGTACTATTGACCCTGGTAGTCACTGAAAAACCTTGTCCAGGATACACGATGATGACATATTTCCTTTCTCAGATAGCAGCTGACTGAAAGAATGACCCTTCCAACAAAACAAGCAGGAAGCTGCTGTTCATTAAAGATAATCCCTCTGTCCATTGAATGCAGCAAGATTTCTGAAACATTATGTCCAAAGGTCTCAGTAGCAAGGAACTGTGCAGCAGTTTGTAGCTCACATTGACTCACTCCATGGCATTTTGTACAAAATCCTTCTTACAGGGAACAGACATGCTCTGTTCCACAGTTTAACAGCATGACAAGATATGTTTCAGGTCTTAATTCCTGTCCAAAAGACAAGGTGAGGAGTAAACTAAATAATGACTGTTATGTTGGCAGAAGTAGTGAGCTCAGCCTCATTAGTTGGTTCAGTTCGCTAGTCATCACTTCATTTTTTTTCCTCCCTTGTATCCAATGCACCACCCAAGTGTCCCTTGTCTATTTCGTTAACTATACTCTCTATGGAGGGGGGTATCTGGCTCTGTAGGTAGCCCCTGCCTGTGAGCCAGAGCTCCAGTTTCAAGTCCTACTTCAGGAATTAGGGAAGCAACATTCCCGACAGATAGTTCTGCAAAATCTTTCCAACGTGTCCATGGGCAGGTAGTATGAGTGGAAAAGATTCCTGATCAGCTATACTGGATATGGAGTGGTGCCCCTCAAGCCATAACCACTTCTTGTTCAGGATCCTTCAGGGATGATGGCTAACTACAGATGGATGTAGTGCTAGATCACAGAATTATTGCATCACAAAAGAAACCTTTGAATCCATTGTGCTCATGCTTGGGTGTTAAGGGGTAGGTGGAATGCTTGTTGCAATGTTCTGGGAAGTGCCTATGTCATTGACTCCAGATGGATTATCATTGGTTTTCTGACTGCTCCATTGAGAAAAATTTAGACTTTTAAAGCCAATTATTTAAAACAATATATCAGGCATCTCGGACTTGTAGTGAAACACTGAGGGACTGAAGAAATGGAAAAAAGCTTTCTGCAGGATTAACTCGCTTTACTTGGGCACACACCATGACACACTTCATGCATCCTCTTGAAGCACAGGCATGTAAATCCCTACCCATTGAAAATGGAAACAATCCATTCTCCCCATCACTCACCACAATCTAGTTCACCCAATTCATCCAATTCATCCATAATCTCACCCCAGGTCTTCTTTGGAATACAGTCTATAAGAAAGAAAAGACGCCTGGAAATGAAACAGTAAAGCAATCAGAAACTCAAACCTTTCAAGATACAGTATTTTGCTTGGGAGTTTTCTTTCTGAAAGCACTTCACCAGGAGTGTCAGAATGTACTGGACAACATACACATACTAGTAAGAGTTTAAGTGGTTTTGGGGGGGGTTAAAAAATAAAAAGTGCTGGATTGCCATTTTAACAGCACAAGATCAAATGCCATCCTCGGTGGCAATTCAAGCTCAGCAAATCAATTTTTTTCACAACATTTGCTGGTTCTCAGCCAAGTTACTGGATGAAGCACTCAACCTCTAAATAGAAACAAATTTAAAAAGCAAACACTATCCAAATGCATCTGTTGTGAGAGAATAGTGTTGACAACAAAAGGTTCTACACAAGAAGGACACAGTCAAGATTATCTTGGCTTCATCCCAGCTCATAGAGAATAAAAACTACAAGTGTAGTAATAAGGAATAGAATAGGCTAAAATCTAAGTAAACGACAGTCCCAGCAATTAAGAATTCACAGTTTCCAGAACTTGTTTCATGTAACCTGTAATTCTGCTTACCTCCAGCATGCAAGGTGGAATAGAATGAGCTCATACTGGATGCCTGCCCCGCCCCCCACCAAACAAACCAATCAGAACTACTTTGTTGAAAACAAAGTGTATACTTCCAATGTGAAGATGAAAGCCAGAAATATGATAAAGCTAGAAAAGATTGTTCTTTACATCATATCAAAAACAATAATAATAATAATAATAATAATGTGGAAGAATTGGTAAGATATTTATATTTTCTTTAAAAATTCTCTTCCAGTTGTTTATTCATACAGGAGATGAATATTACAACACAAACTACATTATATTTCAGCAATAAATTGCTTAAATGTGAAGCATGTGAAATGACAGCCTGGGCTGAATTGTGGTTGCCTTGTGCGCTGGTTGGTACACTTGGGAAGAGAAGAAAAGAGGAAAGAAAAAAGACGAGGAAAGAACACCCCCTACTCGCCACTTTCACAAGTATCAAATTTGGATTAAATGTCAAACAACCCAGGAAAAATGAATATATCGTGCTTCTATTTTGAAGAGTATACAAGACAAGTCACTAGTTTTGTCGGGGGTTCTACACTTCAAGGTAGAAAGGATCGTCTCAAGAGCTGCTGACTAATCAGAAGAGTAGGTAAAGCTTCAGTCCCAGCAGCACATCAGTGAGAAGTGGTCACTGCTGGTACTACAACAGACTGCAGACTAGCCAGCATGCAGGAGGTTCCGGACGGCAGGTAACCTTCAGTGGGCACGAGGAGGGGTGCACTCCCACAGATTAAAAATCAGGCAGGCCTCAGCAGCGGCCTGAACAGGAGACCCCTTCCAGAGCCCACAGGAAAGTTGCTGACTTTTAATGGGTAGCCTCCAGTGGTGAAATTAAGGGCGTCAATTTCCACCTTTTACTTTTTGTTTTAAAAATTCAAAAGAGATTCAGGAAGGAAGAGTCAGAGATGTACAGCATGGAAACAGACCCTTCGGTCCAACCCGTCCATGCCAACCAGATATTCCAACCCAATCTAGTCCCACCTGCCAGCACCCGGCCCATATCCCTCCAAACCCTTCCTATTCATATACCCATCCAGATGCCTTTTAAATGTTGCAATTGTACCAACCTCCACTACTTCCTCTGGCAGCTCATTCCATACACATACCACCCTCTGCATGAAAAAGTTGCCCCGTAGGTCTCTTATATCTTTCCCCTCTCACCCTAAACCTATGCCCGCGAGTTCTGGACTCCCCGATCCCAGGGAATAGACTTTGTCTATTTACCCTATCCATGCCCCTCATCATTTTGTAAACTTCTATAAAGGTCACCCCTCAGCCTCCGACACTCCAGGGAAAACAGCCCCAGCCTGTTCAGCCTCTCCCTATAGCTCAAATCCTCCAACCCTGGCAACATCCTTGTAAATCTTTTCTGAACCCTTTCAAGTTTCTCAACATCTTTCCAATAGATCACATCTACCACTCTGCCCTCATCAATCCTCTTTGTTACTTCTTCAAAACAAAAACTCAGTCAAGTTTGTGATACATGTTTTCCCACGCACAAAGCCATGTTGACTATCCCTAATCAGTCCTTGCCTTTCCGAATACATGTACATCCTGTCCCTCAGGATTCCCTCCAACAACTTGCCCACCAACGACATCAGGCTCACCGGTCTATAGTTCCCTGGCTTATCCTTACCACCCTTCTGAAACAGTGGCACCACGTTAGCCAACCTACAGTCTTCCGGCACCTCACCCGTGACCAATGATATAAATACCTCAGGAAAAAGCAACTACTCAATAGATCAGCTAAAAACATATGGACAGTCTACAGAAGGCAAACAGTTGCTTCCTTGCACCTATTTAATGGCTACTACTCATCAACTTTCTACCATATCTATATCAGAGACTACTTGTAAGATTCAGTTTTTAATATTACACATTAAATCTTCCATGGCATTACTCAATTAGATAAGGGTGTGGAGTGTAGTTGTGATGGTTAGGAGCTTGGATGGAGTGGTGTTCAAACAGGGCTTATTCCTTCAAGCTGTTGCTTGGGTACTCACTGTAAGGAACTGGTCAAAACAGATGCATGCATAACTACAGAGGGAAGTTTGTTATGTTGAGAGCTACCTCAAAATAGTTACGTATTGCTCTTTAGGACAAGTTAGTTGGATGTGAAGGACAGGAAAACCAACAGAAAGTGACTGGTATGTTTCTAAAAACAAAAGGGAGAAAAAAAAAAGATACATATAAAGACAGATTTCTGAAACACTGCAAGTAATCCAACTTCAGCACCCACCTTGCACTGCAGGCTGTTCCATGATAATCTGTAAAACAAAAAAAAGGTAGCGTTACTTCATTGCGCTGGGAGAAAAGCAAAAGGGCAGAGTAACTTCACAATTTTTTTTCAACGTTTCAACAAAATAACAATCACTAACACTTTTAACTATGATAGTTACTTTATTATATTAAAGAGGAGAAATCAAATGACATGTCCAAGGAACACAATAGTATGAAGGAACTGAAGTAATATTGTACAGATACAGCTGAAGACAAGGAATCTTGAGCAAGTAAAAATGAGGTAAAAAATGTTTTTTTTCCTTACTCATTCTCTCAAAAATGAAACAAACATGTACTTGGGCAGCTTTGATGATTCTAAAAGTAATGCAAATGAGAGAAAACTGGGCAGCAAATCACTTGCACTAATGATATTAATTCACTTTGGGTATAGTTGTTGGAAAGTCATGTTGAGGTTGGACAGGACATTGATGAGGCCTTTTCTGGAACACTGTGTCCAGTTCTAGTCACCCAGTTACAAGAAAGATGTTATTAAGCTGGATAGGGTTCAGAACGGGTTTACCAGAATATTGCCAGGTATGGATAGTTTGGGTTATAAAGAAATGTTGGACAAGCTGGGACTTTTTCTCCACTGGACCATAGGAGGTTGAGAGATGACTGGATAAAAGTTAATAAGATCATGAGAGGTATAAGAGGAGTTCGGGTAGTGTCTTTTCCCTAGAATGGGGGATTTCAAGACCACAGGGCACAGTAAGGAGAGAGGAACATGGGGAACCTTTTTTTGGGTACACAGAGGGTGGCTCACATGTGGAATGAACTTCCTGAGGGACTCGTGGATGTGGATACAATTACAATGTTCAAAGGATATTTGGAAAAGTACACAAATGAAAGATTTGGGGGGGGGGGGGGACATGGTACAGGAGAAAGCAGGTGGGACTGATTTAGTTTGGGAACATGGTCAGCATGGACTGGTTGGGCCAAAGGTCTGTTTCCATGCTGTATGACACTGTGACTATGACTTTGCTTGTACACTGGAATAAATTCTTACTCCAAACCAGATCTAGTCATGATTTGGAGACATTGGTATTGGACTAGGGTGTATATAGTTTAAAAATCACAATGTGGGCCAACAGGTTTATTTGGAAGCACGAGCTTTCGGAACACTGATCCTTCATCAGGTGGCTGTGGAGAATAATTCCTGATGAAGGGCTTTTGCCCGAAACGGCGATTTTCCTGCTCCTCGGATGCTGTCTGACCTGCTGTGCTTTTCCAGCATCACTCTAATCTGGACTCTGATCTCCAGCATCTGCAGTACCCACTTCCATCTACCTATTTTCAAACACTTGTTGAAAAATTAAATTTCAAACAAAAAAATTGGTGACTTTAAAACAATTTCATGAGCAGTTAATCATTAATATGTGACAACCCCAAGCAATCCCACAAAAAGTTCAGATAATAGTTAGAAATAAATATGAAAATGCAAAGCTATTCAATTTTAATTTACCAGCTTCACAATGAAAACATTCAGCCTTTAACATAGTTTTACACCACAACATGCATTGACTTTCAGCAGTGACGAATAAAACAAAACTAAGAGGGCACAGACTTTTGTGGGTCTGCGCAAGAGGTACCAGGAATTCAATCTGGGGCAATTATTTGTCTAAAGATTCCATGTCTCAGGGTAAAAATAAAAAACAAAGCCTCTTCAAATCCCATGAGTTTGTGGATCAGCACCACGACTAGGAAGTCTGAAGATGGTGGGAAATCTTTGTATTCTTCCAATGCTCCATTTGATATGGTTCTGAATTTGGAATGGTCAGAGACATGACTTTTCTCAATGTTTATAGAATCATAGAGATGTACAGCATGGAGACAGACCCTTCGGTCCAACTCGTCCATGCCAACCAAATATCCCAGCCTAATTTAGTCCCATTGGCCAGCATTTGGCCCATATCCCTCTAATCCCTCCCTATTCATATACGCATCCTGATGCCTTTTAAATGTTGTAATTCCACTACTTCCTCTGGCAGTTCATTCTATACACATACCACCCTCTGCATGAAAAGGTTGCCCCATAGGTCTCTTTTATATCCTTCCCCTCATCCTAAACTTATGCCCTCTAGTTCTGCACTCCCCTATACTGGGGAGAAGACCTCTATTTACTCTATCCATGCCCGTTATGATTTTATAAACCTCTGAGGTCACCCCTCAGCCTCTGACACTCCAGGGAAAACAGCCCTAGCCTATTCAACCTTTCCCTATAGCTCAAACCCTCCAACCCTGACAACATCGTTGTAAATCTTTTCTGAACCCTTTCAAGTTTCACAACATCCTTCCCATAACAGGGAGAGCAGAATTGCATGCAGTGTTCCAAAAGTAGTCCAACCAATGTTCTGGACAGCCACAACATGACCTCCCAACTCCTGTACTCAATGCTCTGACCAATAAAGGAAGCATATCAAACACCTTCACTATCCTGTCTACCTGGTTACTCCACTTTCAAGGAACTATGAACTTGCACTCCAAGATCACTTGGTTCAACAACACTTCTCAGGGTCTGGCCAGTGTACAAGCCCTGCCCTAATTTGCCTTTCCAAAATGCAGCACCTCATATTTATCTAAATTCAACTCCATCTGCCACTCATCAGCCCATTGGCTCATCTGATCAAAGTCCCATTGCACACAGACGGAATCTTCTTTGCTGTCCACTACACTTCCAATTTTGGTGTCATCTGCTCTCACTCTCTTAGATACATATCACTTATGGATATTTATGCACTTCTGGTCACTCTATTAACAAAATAGGAAGGCTCAGGGGCACAGTTCTGTACACTCTTCCCATAGCTCCTCAGTATTCGTGTGACTGTCTCGCTCCATTTTCTAATTGAACTCACTTGTTCCTGGGAGTCAAAAAGAGGGAGCTTCTTACTTACTATGGGTTTTTTTCTTCTCGCTACAATCTTCAGGCTTTTAAAAACCCAAGCTTAACATCATTTAAATTATTTCAGCTTCTCTCCTCTGTCCAATTTTGAATAGATACATTTATACACTGTTACCCTTTGAGAGAATTTTTCAAATATGAACAAAGTATGCTGAATTTACATATTTCTATTGTTTAGGTTCTTTGCTAGTGTGGTAAACGTGCAGAGAAATCTCTCAACATGTCAGCCTACCACATTCACATCATGTTAATAGTGAAGACGTTGTACAGCTTGTAAACATATCCACAGATAACATCAATGTTTCTTCTATGTTGAACTGGTGAGTGAATAGATCAGGCACTGTAGGTCTACTTATCTGCCCTCATCCAGACAAACTTGCACTGCAGATATTTCTTCCCATCTTGACAAAAACTAATTTGGGGCGGCAGACAGAATTCATACGGTTTCAATGGAAAATGGAAACTGTGCTTAAAAGGCATCAGCGCCAAACAGTACAATCAAAACTTGTACAATTATAATTAGTTAGATTGAACGCCCATATTTGGATAAGTCAATCAAGCGCCTGGTGGTCTGTTTGGGTCATTCACATCACCGTGACGTAATAATGAACCCAAGCAACACATGGATACACTAACATTTCTGGTAATTGTATCAGAGTTTCATTCATCAGATCATATTTAACAATGACAGTTATAGTATCTTTAATTTTGATATAGTGTGCGGTTATTAAGAAAGTCACTACCACAACAAACGAAGTAAATTTTAAAAACGTGGTTAAAAAAGAACTTACCAACTCGAGAAAAAAAAATCAGCAACTGCAAAAATATAACAAAATAGCTCATCATACAAGGCAATTTGAAAATCTTGACGTTTAAAAACGTAGGGAAAACTCACCGTTCAGAAACTAAAAAGTATAAATAGAATTGTAGGAATAAAAATATTGACTGAAATCGTCAACTGATCTCGTAGATAAAATTCTTAAAAACGTATCGAAAAATAATCAGTTTTTAAATATTCTTTCTTTAAAGAACGATTGCATAGAGAATTTAGGATTTCACCAGGTTTTCTCCCACGTCCAACCCCTAATTCTCCACACACCGACTCACACAGCTCTAACTGAAGCTGGATTTAAAGTGGCCACTCACTCACGTGGACAATCCCGCCTTTGTGTCGCCTTCGCCGAACGATCTCGCGGGAGTGAAGGAGCGCGAAAAGCTTCAGCCATTTTGGTGGTATCGATGCACGAGGTTCTGGGTAGTTTTCACCATGCCCTCGCAGCTCTTTCCCGTGTGGGTGGCTGCAGATCCGGTTGGTGGGGCACAATTTGCTAGGTCATTTCATAGAATCCCTACAGTGTGGAAACAGGCCATTTGACCCAAAAAGTCCACACCGATCCTCCGAAGAGTAACCCACTGAGACCCATTCCCCTGCTCTACATTTCCCATGACTAATGTACCTAACCTCCACATCCCTGAACACTACAGACAATTTAGCATGGCCAATTTAGCATAGCCTGACCTGCACATTTTTGGACTGTGGGAGGAAACCAGACCACCCAGAGGAAACCCACACACACACAGGGAGAATGTGCAAACTCCTCACAGAGTCACCAAATGCTGGAATTGAACCTGGGACCCTGGTGCTGTGAGGTAGCAGTGCTTACCACTGAGCAATCTACATCAGCTTGAAAATTGGCAAGTACACTGGGATTTATAAATTGGCTTAATTGACAAGTGCCCTGTGTGGTGGTGTACTAAGTCATACAGATGAGAAACCATCAGCTTAAATAGGGGCAGCAGTGAAAAGCTTATAATTGACCCCAACAGCCCTGGAATGGTGAAGATCATTAGCACCCAAGATTTTAGATCCTTGACCAGTGACATCCTAGGTATTGAATATGGAAAATTATATCTGAAATATAAAGAATAGCTAGTTTACTACAGTAGATGGAGAGTTGCATTTGTAGAGACCTGTATTGTACCAGCAAAAGCCTTTAAGGGGAGGTGGGATGAGATGAGGGAGAAGATAGGAAACAAAAAGCATTGGATACCAGAGAAAGCTTGTGAGCATAATTTCTTCCTGATTCTTTATTGAAACTTGTATACGGATGGGATTGTTGATGGATTCTTCGGCATAATGGCAACTGGATTGATTAGGAAAAAACCCACTCAACAACGAGTAACAAAACTGAGGATTGCTGCTGTATGTTAATAAAAAAAAAGTAATCACAAAGAATTGAGGGAAGAGGAAGCTCGATCAGGTTCCAGATAATGCACTCTACTGAATGTGACAGGAAATGATTTTTCAGCAGGCAGCGACAACAACATAAATTGTTCTGTTTTTCATTCGGACCAATAACACATGCATCTGCGCATGTTTGTGAAATAACATTCTTTTCAATTTTTTTTGGTGGTGTATATAAGAAAAATATGATAGGACAAAGTTTTTCTTCTTCACCTAATTTCCCTGGTGCAGGTGCCGGATTTCTCCAGAACTTCACCCTCAAGTGAACGGTGTGTCGGGATTATTTCATCCATAGGAACATAGAAATAGAAGTAGGCTGTTCAGCGTGACAACATTTCCCCACTGTTCAATATGATCGTGGCTGATTGAACACTTCAATGCCTTTTAACCACCCTATCCCCATAAATCTGTACATCACTGGTAATCAGAAATCTATTAACCTCTACCATAAATAAAGACTGAGCTTCCACAGCCCTTTCCGGTAGAGAATTCCAAAGATTCACAACTCCACATAGAAATATTTCTCCTGATCTGATCTCCTGGACTTAAGTGGTACAACCTTATACAGTACAGCTCAGGAACTGACCCCTCGGCTGACCAAGCCTGTGCTGATTCCAGTCCTTAGTTAGACCCACTACTTATTGCCCTTGCCTGGTTTATATTCCTCTCTTCACCTCCCATGTATCTATCAAGAAAAGCCTTAAACATTGCTAATGTGCCTGCTTCCACCACCTCCACTGACAGTGCATTTCAGGCACCCACTACCCTCTTGGTGAAAAAAATTCCCTGCACTTGTTCTCAAAACTTGTCTCCTCTCACCTTGAACCTGTGCCCTCTTGTAGTTGATCTTTCCACCCAGGGAAAAAAAGCCTCTGACTATTCATTCTATCTATGCCACTCATAATTTTGTAGACCTCTATCGGGTCACCCCTCAGTCTCCGTCTTTCCAATGCAAATAATTTGTGTTTATCCAGCCTCTCCTCATAACTAAAACCTTCCAGACCAGGCAAAATCCTGGTAAATCTTCTCTGCACCCTCTCCAAAGCATCCACATCCTCTGGTACTGTGGCAACCAGAACTGCACGCAATGTTCCAAAAATGACCTAACTAAAGTGTTGTACAGCTGTGCTTATTTTTACTTGTATAATACAGAAAACTTAGTTTCTGCTTTCTAAACCTCCAATGGCTGATAATGGGAGGTTAGGCATGGAGCTTTCAAATGTACATGTTGTAACATCAACAGCCAAACTCCTCCCAGAAACACATTCCAGAAACCCACTTCAAAGTCCCTGGCCCCTCCCTGTGTTTGACCATCCTGTTCTCTCCCAGACTTACTGGCACCAGTTCCCAGGTACTGACCTCATTAATGGCCAAACATCTGCTATCTGGCTAAACATACAGCTTTTCCCTAGTGTAGAAGAGTCTGTAGAATGTTTTTGACCACGAACCACCTGTAATTAACTTCCTGGTCAGGCCAGAGGAGAAAGTGAGGATTGCAGATGCTGGAGATCAGAGCTGAAAATGTGTTGCCCTGGTCAGGCCAGCTTGTTTGATCCTTTGTTTCAACAGAAGATGCTGCTCACATTCCAAAGGTCATTTTCAACTCTCAGTTCACATATCCAATATCAAAATTGTTAAGGTATAATAAAGTAAAAATAAAGACGAAATGAAACAAGACTTCATCACTCCTGTACTCAATTCCTCTTGCAATAAAGGCCAACATTCCATTATCTTTCCTAATAATTGTCTGCACCTGCATGTTAGCCTTCAGTGATTTATCAATAAGGATATCTAGGTCCCTTTGCAGATCTACTTCTTTCCAACTTCTCACTATTTAAAAAATATTCTGCACATCTATTTCTCCATTCAAAATGGATAATCTGACATGTTTGCACAATTTATTCCATCTAACATATTTTATTCACTAAGCCAGTCCAAATCCGTCTGAAGCATCTTCCTCACAATACACATTCATGTTTATTTCCACATAGTCTGTTCCCAACCCAGTTTTGATACTTTATCAAAAAGCATCTGAAAATCTGTGCACTATGCCTATCAACTCTCCATCAATTTTGTTAATAACATCTTCAAAAACTGTAAACTATTTAATTAAACACAATTTTCCATTTGCAAATTCATGCTGACCATGTCCAATCAGATCATAAGACCATAAGACCATAAGACATAGGAGCGGAAGTAAGGCCATTCGGCCCATCGAGTCCACTCCGCCATTCAATCATGGTTGATGGTCATTTCAACTCCACTTACCTGCATTCTCCCCGTAGCCCTTAATTCCTTGTGACATCAAGAATTTATCAATTTCTACCTTGAAGACATTTAGCATCCCAGCCTCCACTGCACTCTGCGGCAATGAATTCCACAGGCCCACCACTCTGGCTGAAGAAATGTCTCCGCATTTCTGTTCTGAATTTACCCCCTCTAATTCTAAGGCTGTGTCCACGGGTCCCAGTCTCCTCGCCTAATGGAAACAATTTCCTAGCGTCCACCCTCTCCAACCCATGTATTATCTTGTAAGTTTCTATTAGATCTCCCCTTAATCTTCTAAACTCTAATGAATACAATCCCAGGATCCTCAGCCGTTCCTCATATGTTAGACTTACCATTCCAGGGATCATCCGTGTAAATCTCCGCTGGACACGCTCCAATGCCAGTATGTCCTTCCTGAGGTGTGGGGACCAAAACTGGACACAGTACTCCAAATGGGGCCTAACCAGAGCTTTATAAAGTCTCAGTTGCACAATGGTGCTTTTATATTCCAACCCTCTTGAGATAATTGACAACATTGCATTTGCTTTCTTAATCATGGACTTAACCTGCATGTTTACCTTTAGAGAATCCTCGACTAGCACTCCCAGATCCCTTTGTACTTTGGCTTTACGAATTTTCTCACTGTTTAGAAAGTAGTCCATGCTTGTATTCTTTTTTCCAAAGTTCAAGACCTCGCATTTGCTCACATTGAATTCCATCAGCCATTTCCTGGACCACTCTTCCAAACTATCTAGATCCTTCTGCAGCCTCCCCACTTCCTCAGTTCTACCTGCCTGTCCACCTAACTTCGTATCATCTGCAAACTTCACTAGAATGCCCCCAGTCCCTTCATCCAGATCATTAATATATAATGTGAACAGCTGCGGCCCCAACACTGAACCCTGTGGGACACCGCTTGTCACCAGCTGCCATTCCGAAAAAGAACCTTTTATCCCAACTCTCTGCCTTCTGTCAGACAGCCAATCCTCAATCCATACCAATAGCTCACCTTGAACACCATGGGCCCTCACCTTGCTCAGCAGCCTCCCATGTGGCACCTTATCAAAGGCCTTTTGGAAGTCTAGGTAGACCACATCCACTGAGTTTCCCCGGTCTAATTTACTTGTCACCTCTTTAAAGACTCCAACAGGTTTGTCAGGCACGACCTCCCCTTACTAAATCCATGTTGACTTGTTCTAATCCGACCCTGCTCTTCTAAGAATTTAGAAACCTCATCCTTAATGATGGATTCTAGAATTTTACCAACAACCGAGGTTAGGCTAATTGGCCTATAATTTTCCATCTTTTGTCTTGATCCTTTCTTGAACAAGGGGGTTACAACAGCGATCTTCCAATCGTCCGGGATTTTCCCTGACTCCAGTGACTTTTGAAAGATCTCAACCAACGCCTCCGCTATTTCCTCATCCACCTCCCTCAGAACTCTATGATGTAGCCCATCGGGGCCAGGAGATTTATCAATTTTAAGACCTTTTAGCTTTTCTAGCACTTTCTCTTTTGTAATGGCAACCATACTCAACTCAGCCCCCTGGCTCCCTTTAATTGTTGGAATATTACTCATGTCTTCCACTGTGAAGACTGATGCAAAGTACTTATTAAGTTCTCCTGCTATTTCCTTATCTCCCATCACTAGGCTTCCAGCATCAGTTTGAAGTGGCCCAATGTCTACTTTTGCCTGTCGTTTGTTTCTTATGTATTGAAAGAAACTTTTACTATCATTTCTAATATTACTGGCTAGCCTACCTTCATATTTGATCGTTATCATCCAGGTGTCTATTTATCCCATCCTTTAGATTCTAGCAATTTTCCTTCTCCTGATATAAGGTGGTTCCTGTGGTTCCCTGTTATTTTTCTTGCTCCCTTTATAAATAGTGGAGAGTGACATTTGCTCCCTTCCAATTGGCAGGAATCATTCCAGAATCTATAGGATTTTGGAAGATAATTACCAACACATCAACTGTCTCTATAGCCGCCTCCTTCAACCCTCTGGGATGAAGACCATCAGATCTTGGGATTTAACAAATTTCAGCCTTTAATTTCTTGGGTACAATGTTCTTATTAATGCTAATATCCTTTGAATCCTTTTCCTTCCTAGCTGCTTGGATGTCTCATTGTGAAGATTTCAGGCATCTTCCTCTGTGAAAACAGACAAAGGAATCATTTCGCTCAGTTCTCGTTTCTCTCTTCCCCATTATAAATTCCCCTGACTCTGCCTGTAATGGACCCGCATTCATTGTCGCCAAACTGATTATTTTACACACCTGTAGAAGCTTTAAGAGTTTTGTGCTAGATTGAACTCGTATTCTGTTTTCTCTTTTCTTCCCCTTTTCTTAGTCCTCTTTTATTGTATTCTATAAACTTCCCAATCCTCAGATTTACTGCTATTTCTGGCAACTTTGTACACCTTTTGGGTTGGTAAATTAAGTGTTTATAAATCTCTTTTGGCAACTTAGAGCAGAGAGGATGGAAGCTAGGCAGTTGCATGCTCCTCTTGCAGAATGTGGGAGATAGGGGTCACCACTTGTGTCCCTGCTGACTTCACCTGTGTGAAGTGCACCCAACTGCAGCTCCTCACAGACCGCGTTAGGGAATTGGAGCTGGATGAACTTTGGATCGTTCAGGAGGCTGAGGGGTGATAGACAGGATTATGAGGAGGTTGTCACAGCTAAGTTACAGGATAAAGGTAGCTGGGTGACCATCAGGAGAGAGAAAGGGAAAAGGCAGTCAGTGCAGGAATCTCCTGTGGCCGTTCCCCTCAATAATAAATATACTGCTTTGGAGGGACCCCACCAGGGGAAAGTCGCCAGGTCTCTGGCACTGAGTCTGGCTCTGTGGCTCAGAAGGGAAGTTGGAGAATTGGAGAGTGATAGTGATAGGAGATTTACTCGTGAGAGGAACAGACAGGAGATTCTGTGGTCGCGAACGAAACTCCCGGTGGTGTGTTGCATCCTGGATGCCGGGATCAGGGATGTCTTGGATTGAATCTACAGGATTCTTAAGGGGGAGGGAGAACAGTCATGGTACACATCGGTACCAATGACATAGCTAAGAAAAGGGATGAGGACCTGCAGAGTGAATATAGGGAGTTAGGTTGGAAGCTAAAAGGCAGGACGAGCAGAGTAGTAATCTCAGGGTTGCTACCGGTGCCACAGGCTAGTGAGGCAGGAACAGAGACAGCAAATGCAGCTGAACACGTAGCTGCAGAGCTGGTGTAGGAGGGAGGGCTTCAGATATGTGGATCATTGCGATACCTTCTTGGGTAGGTGGGACCTGTACAAGGAGGACAGGTTGCCCCTGAACTGGAGGGACACCAATATCCTGGGCAGGAGATTTGCTAGAGCTCTTCGGGAGGGTTTCAACTAGTTTGGCAGAGGGATGGGAACCAGACCTATGGATCAGAGGATGGGGCTGCTGGTGAACAGGCAGGTACAGAATGCAGAGAGACTGTGAGGAAGGATAGACAGTTGATAGGGCAAAGTTGCAGTCAGTGTGATGGGTTGAAGTTTAGATTAGATTCTCTACAGTGTGGGAACAGGCCCTGCAGCCCAACCAGTCCACCCCGACCCTCCCAAAGAGTAATCCATCCAGACCCATTTCCCTCTGACTAATGCACCTAGCACTATGGGCAATTTAACATGGCCAATTCACCTGACCTGCACATCTTTAGACTGTGGGAGGAAACTGGAGCACCCGGAGGAAACCCACACAGACACGAGGAGAATGTGCAAACTCCACACAGACAGACATCCGAGGCTGGAATCGAACCTGGGACCTTGGCGCTGTGAGGCAGCAGTGCTAATCACTGTGCCATCGTGCCGCCCAATGTGTGTCTATTTTAATGCAAGAGGTGTCAGGAATGCGGGTGATGAACTTAGAGCATGGATCAGTACTTGGAGCTCGGGTGTTGTGGCCATTAGGGAGACTTGGATATCACAGGGGCAGGAATGGTTGTTGGATGTTCTGGCATTTAGATATTTCAAAAGGAATAGGGAGGGAGGTAAAAGAGGTGGGGGAGTGGCATTGCTAATCAGGGATAGTATCACAGCTGCAGAAAAGGAGGTCAGTGAGGAGGGTTTGTCTATTGAGTTACTATTGGTGGAAGTCAGAAACAGGAAAGGAGCAGTCACTTTATTGGGAGTTTTCTATGGACCCCCCAATAGTAACAGAGACACTGAGGAGCAGATTGGGATGCACATTTTGGAAAGGTGCAGGAAAAGTAACAGGGTTGTTGTCATGGGTGACTTCAACTTCCCTAGTTTGGATGGAGCAGATTCTGTCAGGTGTGTCTAGGAAGGATTCCTGTCTCAATATGTAGAATGTCAACTAGAGGGGAGGCCATATTGGATTTGGAGCTTGGCAATGAACCGCGTCAGGTGTCAGATTTCTTGGTGGAAGAGCATTTTGATGATAATGATCACAACTCTCTGGCCTTTACGATAATGGAGCGGTATAGGAGCAGATGGTATGGAAAAGTATTTAATTAGGGGAGGGGGAATTACAATGCTATTAGGCAGGAACTGTGGAACACAAATTGGGAACAGATATTCTCAGGGAAGTGCATGACAAAAATGTGGAGGTTGTTTAGGGAGCACTTGCAGCCAGTGCCGGATAGATTTGTCCCACTGAGGCAAGGAAGGGATGGTAGGGTGAAGGAACCTTGGATGACAAGAAATGTAGAACATCTAGTCAAGAAGAAGAAGGAAGCTTACTTAAGGTTGAGGACGCAAGGATCAGGGCTGTAGAGGGTTACAACTGAAGAATGAGCTTAGGAGAGCTAGAAGTGGACATGAAAAAGTCTTGGCGGGTAGGATTAGGGAAAACCTCAAGGCATTCTATGTGAGGAACAAGAGGATGGCCAGGGTGAGGGTAGGGGCAATCAGGGATGGTGGAGGGAACTTGTGCCCAGAGTTGGAGGAGATAGAGGAGGTCCTTAATGAATACTTTGCTTCAATATTCACTGCAAGAGGGACCTTGTTGTTTGTGAAGACAACATGAAACAGGCTGATAAGCTCAAACAGGTTGATGTTAAGAAGGAGGATATGTTGGAAATAAGGATAGATAAGTCCCCTGGGCCAGCCGGATGTATCCAAGGTTGCTACGGGAAGCGAGGGAAGCAATGATCTTTGTGTCCTCACTGTCCACTGGAGTAGTACCAGATAATTGGAGGGTGGCAAATGTTATTCCCTTGTTCAAGAAAGGGATAATTGTTGGAATTACAGACCAGCTAATCTTACGTTGGTGGTGAGCAAATTATTGGAGAGGATTCTGAGAGACAGGATTTATGATTATTTGGAAAAGCATAGTTTGATTAGAGAGAGTCAGCATGGCTTTGCGAGGGGCAGGTCATACCTCACAAACCTTATTGAATTCTTTGAGGATGTAACAAAGCACGTTGATGAAGATAGAGCAGTAGATGTGGTGGATATGGATTTTAGCAAGGTGTTTGATAAGGCTCCCCATGGTTAGCTCATTCAGAAAGTAAGGAGGCATAGGATATAGGGAAACCTATCTGTCTGGATACAGAATTGCCTGGCCCATGGAAGACGGAGGGTGATAGTAGATGGAAAATACTCAGCCTGGAGCTCGGTGACCAGTGGTGTTCTGTTCTAGGAGCTCTGCTGTTTGTGATTTTTATAAATGACTTGGATGAGGAAGTGGAAGGGTGGGTTAGTATGTTTGCCGATGACACGAAAGTTGGTGGAGTTGTGGATAGTGTGGAGGGCTGTTGTAGGTTGCAACACTGTTAAAGTACAGATTTGAGATGGCCCAGGGAATCCCTCATGGACCCAACCTGTAAACCTCTTTTGGTTTGTCCCGGAGATCGTACTCTTTGGTAGCCTTGAATAAAAACCTCTTACAGACAGTTTAGTTTAATTTTAGTCATCCCCTTTATTCATTAATAGCATCACTGTTACAACATAACGCTGATATCCATAAGCTAAACTAACTAGGTTCTAACAACCCAGGAGAGTAGGATATCGCTCTTCCTTTAGGAGCCCTCTCAGGCTACTCTGTCTTACTGTCACAAACAGGCTTCCTCTATATAAAATGTTGATAAAAAACACTGCATGTTTGTAATTAAACAAACAACAGTGAAAGACAATAATTCGTAAGGAAGAGAAGTTAATTGACAGATCTGTGTGCACTTGACTGATCACTCCTACTGGCCTTGAGCTATCCATCAGGTGGGAGTAACAAATCCAGCCGAGTTAGGCGTCAGCTGGCGAGATAAGTTCCGATAAAGAAGTACCAGTCTAAATTAAGTAGGAGATGTCATAAGGTAACCTTGCACAGCTCGCATGTCTGGTACAATTGTTATACGAAATGGCTTCTTAGCAAGGAGGGCAAACTTTTGACCATAAAATGGCTTCCCAATAGATTGTGTCAGAATCTCTTCAGTGTTAGGATTAGAATAATTTTAAGCTGGGAGCAGACTCCTGCTTTTTATCTTAAGCACAGAATCATTCTGTACCTGAGGCTGAAATGTTACCGCAAGGTTGCATTTAAACTGATTCATTCGTCTCGAATTAAACATGCTTTCTTTTCAAGGTTGTGATTCAAATTCAAATAAAATGTAAGACCTGACTAGTTAGAACTGACAGTGGGGCAGTCTTGGTCTGTAAAAACAGCAAGTAAGTTAAAGTTTCATCAATATTACCTTTTACAGAGTTTGCATTTCACAATCAGTAATGGCTACTCAAAATCATCATAAAGTCTCAAAATGCAATTCAATTCAATCCATAGCAAGTAAGCACAAAGAGTTAATTTTCTACTGGCTTCGGCAGTCCCAGCACTAAAATGGTCTCTCTCTCTCTCTCTCTATCTAGTGTCCTTTTGAACTCTCAAGTCAGGGACTTGTAACAGAAAAGATGTTTTCCTTCTGTGTCTGCCTAGCTTGCAACGGGTAATAGAAATCTGATATAATTGAAAGGACCTGACCGTCAATTACAAGGCTTTTGATGATACTGAGTTTCGTTTCGAGGTCATAATCAAACAGTCATTAATTTCATAAGGGAACCCCCATGAATATTATCACTCAGTGTCCTGTTTGCACAGATTCACTGATATTAAGGCAATTATTCTTAATTGCATTAGAGCATCCTGCTATCACTTATTGAGAACAAATGTCTTTTTCTTCTGCATAACTTGGGTTTCCCCTTTTTCCATGGCCCGACCCTCCCTGCCTGTCTATTTTCCAGTGTGCAGTAAATGTGTTCGATAATTCAACGTTACATTTTAGCCTAAATGTTTCAGGACAAGTTTTAAGGCTATAGACTTTCTCAGCAGGACATTGACAGGATGTAGAGCTGGGCTGAGTAGTGGCAGATGGAGTTCAACATGGAAAAGTGTGAAGTGATTCATTTTGAAAGGTTGAATTTGAATGCAAATTACAAGGTTAAAGGCAGGATTCTTGACAGTGTGGAGGAACAGAGGGATCTTGGGATCCATGTCCATAGATCCCTCAAAGTTGCCACCCAAGTTGATAGGATTGTTAAGGTAGCATTTGGTGTGTTAGCTTTCATTTGCAGGGGGATTGAGTTTAAGAAGCGTGAGGTTCTGCTGCAGCTTTATAAAGCCCTGGTTAGACCACACTTGGAATATTGTGTTCAGTTCTGGTCCCCTCAATATACGAAGGATGTGGAAGTTTTAGAAAGGGTGCAGAAGAGATTTACCAGGATGCTGCCTGGACTGGACGGTGTGTCCTTTGAAGAAAGGTTAAGGGAATGAGGGCTTTTCTCATTGGAGTAAAGAAAGATGAGAGGTGGCTTAATGGAGGTGTACAAGATGATGAGAGGCATAGATAGAATGGATGGTCAGAAACTTTTCCCCAGGGTGGAAATGGCTATCATGAGGGGGTATCATTTTAAGGTGATTGGAGGAAGGTTTAAGGGAGATGTCAGAGGTAGGTTCTTTATACAGGATAAAGTGAGGACTGCAGATGCTGGAGATCAGAGCTGAAAAATGTGTTGCTGGAAAAGCGCAGCAGGTCAGGCAGCATCCAAGGAGCAGGAGAATTGACGTTTCAGGCATAAGCCCTTCTTCAGGAATGAGGAGGGTGTGCCGAGCAGGCTAAGATAAAAGGTAGGGAGGAGGGACTTGGGGGAGGGACGTTGGGAATGCGATAGGTGGAAGAAGGTTAAGGTGAGGGTGTTAGGCCGGAGAGGGGGTGGGGGCGGAGAGGTCGGGAAGAAGATTGCAGGTCAAGAAGGTGATGCTCAGTCTGAGGATTGGGACTGAGATAAGGTGGGGGAAGGGGAAATGAGGAAACTGGAGAAATCTGTATTCATCCCTTGTGGTTGGAGGGTTCCTAGGCGGAAGATGAGGTGCTCTTTCTCCAGGCGTCGTGTTGCCATGGTCTGGCGATGGAGGACGCCAAGGACCTGCATGTCCTTGGCGGAGTGGGAGGGGGAGTTAAAGGTTGGGTCCAAATTTTGTTGGTCTGAACGTAGTCCGAAGTCCATGCGGGGTTAGTCGGTTCCGTAGACAGGTGCTGAGGAAGGAGATGTGGCTGTGGTAGCGAGTCTGTTTGAGAACGTGGCTGAAGAGCTTCAGGGCAGAGGAGATGACTGGGGGGCGCAGTGAGAGAGGGACTCACTGAGATCCTTGTCGAGGGAGGAAGAGAGCGTCTTCAAAGAAGGCATCCTTGCAAGAGGATTCACAGTAGGTTAAAATCAACTAGGAGAAAGTGAGGACTGCAGATGCTGGGGATCAGAGCGGAAAATGTGTTGCTGGAAAAGTGCAGCAGGTCAGGCAGCATCCAAGGAGCAGGAGAATCAATGTTTCGGGCATAAGCCCTTCTTCAGGAATGAGGAGGGTGTGCCGAGCAGGCGCTTTAACTCCCCCTCCCACTCCGCCAAGGACATGCAGGTCCTTGGCCTCCACCATCGCCAGACCATGGCAACACGATGCCTGGAGGAAGAGCGCCTCATCTTCTGCCTAGGAACCCTCCAACCACAAGGGATGAATGTAGATTTCTCCAGCTTCCTCATTTCCCCTCCCCCCACCTTATCTCAGTCCCAACCCTCGGACTCAGCACCGCCTTCTTGACCTGCAATCTTCTTCCCGACCTCTCCGCCCCACCCCATATCCGGCCTAACACCCTCACCTTAACCTTCTTCCACCTATCGCATTTCCAACGCCCCTCCCCCAAGTCCCTCCTCCCTACCTTTTATCTTAGCCTGCTTGGCACACCCTCCTCATTCCTGAAGAAGGGCTTATGCCCGAAACGTCAATTCTCCTGCTCCTTGGATGCTGCCTGACCTGCTGAGCTTTTCCAGCAACACATTTTTCAGCTCTTTATACAGGATGGTGGGTGTGTGGAATGCACTGCCATGGTGGTAGTAGAGCCAGATACATTAGGGACATTCAAACAACACTTGGATAGGTATGTTGATGATAGGGTATTAATATGACATGGGGTATACCCCTCTGCTAATTAAAACCCGACGCAGAGAAGCTCACCTCATGCCATAATCTGTTAAGTTTTGAGAGGCAAAGAACCATTCCAGATCTCACTAGTTAAAGTAAAAATTAAAAGTTTTATTTTTTAAGCCCAAAAGACAACATTAAACAACTATTTACAACTCCTTTTTCTTAAACCTATCTTTTATCTCCCACTCTACAATATTGGTCTGATAAACTCCCTCTTAAGTTTACAGCAAATCACTTTCAAACTCAGTTGTCATCTACGGATGTTGAACTTTCTCTGTAGATTTTTCTGGGTCGACTTTGGGGTTCTGCTGCACAAATTCCTTATGGACAAGTACCTTTCAGAGAGCTATTCTGCTAGCAGTCTATACTTGTTGGTGTTCTTGGCAGTTCTCCCCCTAACTGTTCAAAATGTCCAGTTTTATACCACAAAACATTGGATCATTTCATTGGTTTGATGACATTTAAAAAAATTCAAATTTGATTGGAATTTGGACTCTGGGGCATTATTTAAACTGATTGACCGGATTTGAATTTGTTTTTGTACCATGGCAGCACAATACCAGCTATGTCAACCAAATGTTACATTTTTAACTCGTTCAGCACACTCTGTGCTTTCAGTCCTTGCCAGCTTCCTCACTGTCTTAAAGGTACAGTACACACCTACACCTTCATAACAGTATGTAGGTTAGTTTGATCTTAAAGTAGGCTAAAAGGTCGCACAATATTGAGGGCTAAAGGGCCTATACTGTGCTGTACTGTTCTATGTTCTATTCTTTTAATCTTACACTGTCCTAAACTCCCTTTTTTAGCCATGCTTGATCGGCCTTTTTTGAGTTTTTGTACCTTGAAAGAATGTTTAGTTGCTTTAAATCATTTGATGGTTCTTTAAAAGCTATCCATTGCCTTTGTAGTCATGACTTTTAATGTATTTCCCCAATTCACCTCAGCCAATTTCTGCCTCATGCCTTCATCAAATTTAATACCTGTGCTTCAGAATGAATGATTTCACTTTCAAACATAATGTAAAATTCAATCATATTGTAGTCACGCATCCCTAAAGGTTCTTCAGAACAAGATTGTTCTTTAGCAGGGATGGCAAACACAGCCCCGTCAACCATGCAAAGTCTGCCTTACCAACATCTGGGGGCTATGCAAAAATTAGGAGAGGTGTCTCACATACTAGTCAAACAACTGACATAGTCATATTCAGGGAATCATACCTTCTGGACAACGTTCCCCATATCATCACCCCAGGGTATCCCACCTGCAGGACAAATCCAACAAAGGTGGCAGCACAGTGATATATATTCAGAGGGAGCTGCCTTGGGTGGCCTCAACATTGACTCTATGAAGTCTCATGGCATCAGGTTAAACATGGGCAAGGAAACCTCCTGCTTATTAACACATACCTCTTCCCATGGCTGATGAATCAGTACTCCTTCATACTGAACACCACACACTAAGGCTGGCAAAATGGGGGAATTTCAACATGGCTCCGCAGCAGCACTGCTGATTGAGTTTGTTGAATCCTAAAGGACATAGCTGCAAGAATGTAACTGTCACAGGTGGTGAGGGAATGAACAAGAGGGAAAAACATACTTGACCTTATCTTGACCAATCTGCTTGATTCAAATGCATCTGTCCAAGACAATATTGGAAAGAGAGACCACCTCACAGTCCTTGTGGGGATGAAGTCCTGAGAATACCCTATCCTGTTGTGTGACACTATCACTGTGCTAAATGGGACAGACTTCGAACAGATCTAGCTACTCAAGACTGGGCATCCATGCGGTACTGGGGGCCATCAGCAGAAACAAAAGTGAACTCCAAACAATCTGTAGCCTCGTGGTTTGGCATATCCCCCACTCTGCCATAACTTCACATCAGGAGATCAACCCTGGTTCAATGAAGAATGCAGGAAAGAATGCAGGAAAGCATGCCAAGAGCAGCACCAAGCACACCAAAAAATGAAGTGTCACCATGGTGACACTACCAAACTACTTGAATGCCAAACAACAGAAAGAGGAAGCAATATACAGAGCTAAGTGATTCCACAATCACTAGATCAGATCTAAGCTCTGAAGTCTTGCCACATCCAGTTGTGAATGGTGGTGGTCAATTAACCGGAGGAGGCGGCTCCACAAGTATCCTCATCCTCAATGATGGGAGTGCCCAGCATGTCAATGCAAAAGATAAGGCTGAAGTATTCACAGCAACCATCAGTCAGAAGTGATACATCGTGCCTTTCTCCAGAGGTTCTCACCAGCACAGGTGCCAGTCTTCAGTCAATTCAATTCACTGCACATGATGTCAAGAAACAGCTGGAGGTGCTGGATATTGAAAGGTGGTGGGTTCTGACAACATTCTGGCAATAGCACCGGAGACTTGTGCTTCAGAACTTGCTGTTCTCCTAACTAAGCTATTCCAGTACAGCTACAACACTGGCATCTACCTGACAATGTGGAAAATTGCCCAAGTATGTCCTATACACAAAAAGCAGGTCAAATCCAATCCAGCCAGTTATTCACCCTTTAATCTACTCTTGATTATCAGTAAAGTGATGGAAGGTGTTATCAACAGCGCTATCCAGCAGCACCTGTTCAGCAATAACTTGCCGACTGGCACCCAATTTGGATTCCATCAGAGCCATTCAGCTCCTGACGTCATTACAGGCTTGGTTCAAACATGGACAAAGAACTGAATTCCAGAGGGGAGGTAACAGTGACAGCCCTTGACATCAAGTCTCATTTGACTAAGTGCATATCAAGGAAGACTTGCAAACAATGAGTCAATGAGAATCAGGGGGAAAACTCTCCATTGATTGAAGTCATGCTGAGCACAAAGAAAAGTGTTTGTGGCTGTTGGAGGTCAGTCATCTCAGCTCCAGGACATCTCTGCAGGAGTTCCTCTGGGTAGTGTCCGAGGCCCAGCCATTTTCAGCTGCTTCACCAATGACTTTTCCTCCATCATAAGGTCAGAAACATATTCAGGACTATTCTTGACTGCTCAGAAACTGAAGCAATCCATATTGAAATGCAGCAAAACCTGGACTGATAAGTAGCAAGTAACATTCACACCACACGAGCTAAACAGTAATCATCCAAGAGGGTATCTAACCATCACCCCATGACAAATCCAATCCAGCCAATGACCATCCCATTCCTTTACTCTTGATCATCAGTAAAGTGATGGAAGGTGTCATCAACAGGTGCCATCAAGTAGCACCTGGTCAGAAATAACCTGCCCCCGATGCCCCATTTGGGTTCTACCAGGGCGATTCTGCTCCTGACTCATAATAGCACTGCTTTAAATATTAATAAAAGAGCTGAATTCTAGAGGTGAGGTCAGAGTGACAGCCCTTGACATCAAGGCAGAATTTGACCAAGTATGGCATCAAGGAGCCGTAGCAAGACTGGAGTCAATGGGAATTGGGGAAAACTCTGGTGGTTGGAGTTATAACTGGCACATAGGAAGATGGTTGTGGTTGCTGGAGGTCAGTCATCTCAGCTCCAGGACATCTCTGCAGGAGTTCTGGGTAGCGTCCGAGGCCCAACCATCTTCAGCTGCTTCAACAATGACCACCTTTCCAGCATAGGGTCAGAGGTGGCAGTGTTCACAGATGATTGCACAATGTACAGCACCATTCACAACTCCTCAGATACTGAAGCAGTCCATGTTCAAATGCAGCAAGACCTGAACAATACCCAGGCTTGGGCAGAAAAGTAGCGTGTAACATTCATGTCAAATAAATGCCAGGCAGTGTCCATCTCCAAGAGAGAATCTAACCATTCTCCCTTGACATGCAACTGCAATGAGCATCACTGATCCCACCCCAACTATCAACATCCTGGCTATTACTGTTGACCAAAAACTGAACTGGACTAACCATCTTAATACAGTCACTGCAAGAGCAGGTCAGAGGCTAGGAATTCTACAGTGAGTAACTCACCTCTTGCCTCCCCAGAGCCTGTCCACCATCGACAAGACAGAAGTCAGGGGTGTGGTAGAATACTCCCCACTTGTCTGGATGGGTGAAGCTCCGACAACACTCTAGAAGCTTGACACTATCCAGGACGAAGCAGCCCGCTTGATTGACACTGCATCCACAAGCATCCACTCCCTTCACCACTGATACTCAGTAGCAGCATGATGTACTATTTACCAATGCCCTGCAGAAATTCACCAAAGATCCTCAGGCAGCACCTTCCAAACCCATGACCACTTCCATCTAGAAGGACAAGGGCAGCAGATAATATGGGAACACCACCCCCTGCAAGTTCCCCTCCAAGCCATTCACCATCCTGACTTAGAAATATATTGCTGTTCCTTCACTGTCACTGGGCCTTGCTCAATAAGTGCTGGCCCAGCCTGCAAGCCCCCATCCCATGAATGAATGCAAAAATAGTCCTTTTCATTGCATAATAGTAGATCTAAAATCACATGTCCTCAGGTTATCTCCTCAACATACTGCTCTAGAAATCCATCCCTACCACATTCCAGAAATTCATCCTGTACAGTTTGAGTGCTCAATTGGTTTACCCAGTCTACATGCAGATTGGAGTCACCCATGATAACAGTGTTGCCCATGCTGCATGCTTCTCTAAGTTCTTGATTAATAACATGTCCCACACTAGCACTACTGTTTGGTGGCCTGTAAATAACTCCAACCCATTGTGCTGTCCTTTTTTGTTTCTTAGTTCCACCCAACCAGATTCCACAAATTATTCTTCCAATGTGAGATCCTCACTTACAAAAGTACTGTGTCTGTCCCCTATGATCAGTGCAACTCCACCTCCGTTTCCTTCTTAAGCATCAAATATCCTTTGGTAATTCAGTTCCCAGTCCTGGTCACTGTGCAGCCATATTTGTTTCATGGCAATTAGATCATTCCCATGTTTCTCTATACATGCCTTTAACTAGTCTACCCTTGCAAACGCCACATCGTTCAGGTAGAGTATCCTTACCTTTGTGTTGACATTATTCTGCTTTCAAAGCATATTTGATGCTCAGCTTAGTCCTGTTCCCATCTTTACTTCCTTCCGATTTGTGTTACCCTACTGGTTCCCATCCCCCTGACAAGCTAGTTTAAATTAATCTCAGCAAATCTCCCCGCAAAGATATCAGTCCCAGTCCCATTGCAGTGTAACCTGTCCAGCTTGTACAGGTTCCACCTGCTCAGAATCGGACCCAATTGCTCAGAATTCTGATGCCCTTCTTTATCCACCTGTTCTCTGGCCACATATTCAATTGATTAGTCCTTGTATTCACTAGCATGTGGTACTGGGAGTAATCCTGAGATTCTGTGTTCCTGCTTTTTTAAAATTTCCTTTCTAGCTGCCTGAAATATGCCTTCAGCACCTCATCCCTCTTCCTGCCTTGCTTGTTGGTACCAATGTGGACCACGACTTATGACCGATCCCTCTCCACCAGAAGAATGTCATGCAGCTGCTCTGTGACATTTTTGACCCTGGCACCAAGGAAGCAACACACCTTTCTGGAATCAATACGCTTTCCTGTAGTCACATCTACTACCACAAAAATACCTATCTGATCCCCTGACTATGGAATCCCCTCAAAGTATTGCTCTTCTATTCTTTTTCCTCTGAACCTTCCACAATGTCATGAGATTGATGGCAGACCACTTGGAAAGCAGTGACAGGATTATATTGCATGCTTTGTGCCAGTGTTAAAGACATCCCCGGGCTGGAGAGGAAGTTGCAGTGGAGGGGAAGGATCTGGGTTTTGTCTTCCATGTTGGTACCAACAACATTGATAGGTTGGTTCTGCTGACAGACTTTGAACGGTTGGGACCGAAACGAAAAAGCTGAATCTCCAAGGTAATAATCTTGGGATTACTACTTGAGTCACAGGCAAACTGGTATAGGGTAAAGAATGTGTATCTCAAAGATTGAGGTGGGAGGAATGGGTTTCAGTTCCTGGAAGGGTGGTACCAGTACTGGGGTAGAAAGCTTTTCCAATGATTCAGGTTTCAATGTAGTCATCTGTGGAGAGAAAACAGAGAAAGGTCACTGAACTCAAAACATTAACTCATTTTCCTCTTCACAGCTGCTGCCAGACCTGCTGACTTTTTCCAGCAATTTCTGATTTTTATTTCGGATTATCAGACCCGCAGTTTCTTGTTTTGTTCACTTTAACCATGCTGGGACCAGTGTTCTGGCAAATTAACTAACTAGGGCTGTAGAGACGGCTTTAAACAAAATAGAGGGAAAGAAGGGTTGGAAGAGGAGAAATGTAGGTTTCCAAAGTTTAGTGATTGGAACCGAGTGAACCTCATTGGCTGAGGTCCTTGCTTGGGGTTGTTAACCTGGGCCAATTAGGAAAGTTGTGGCTGACCACTGGAAACAGGAGCGGAGGTATGTCAGGGTGGACCGAGAGCCGGCAGAGGCATGGGGTGGACCGAGAGCCGGCAGGGGCATGGGGCGGGCTGCCTTAGGGTGGCCGGAAGGTGGGAGGGACGGGCAACTTGCTGGGGTGGGGGGGGTTACCTGTATTCTATGCACTGTTTCTCATTTGATTGGACTGTCCTGTATGTATTTGGTACTATTAATTTTGTAATGAATGAAACTGGGATTTAAGGTTTGTCCTCATTTCCCTGTAAACTGGTTGAACGGTGGGGTTTGGGGCTTGTCTTTGCTCCCCTCCCTTGTAAAATTGCTGTTTCCCTGTATACAGCTGTTAATGTTAACTGTTTGTTTGTAATTTGTGCTGGTTAATAAAATAAAACAGGAGAGGAGGTGTGTCAGGGCAGACTGAGAGCTGGAAGGTGGGTAGGCCGTCCTGAGTTCAATTGTCCAGAGGAAGGAGCGGGACGGGCTGTTCTAGAGGTGGCTGGAAGGTGTGTCAGGGTGGACTGAGAACTGGAAGGGGCATGGGGTGGACTGAAAGCCAGAAGGGGCGTAGGGGTGGGCTGCCTTAGAGTGGCCGGAAGGTGGGATGGACAGGTTGCTTGCTGGATTGCTTGGGGGGGTGGGGTCTGTATTTTATGCACTGCTTTTTATGTAATTGGACTGTCTTATGTATTAGTTACTATTTTGTGATGATGGAAAGAGGGATTTGAGGTTTGTCCTCATTTCCCTGAAAACTGGTTGAACGGTGGGATTTGGGGCCTGGCTTTGCCACTCTTCTCCCTTGTAAATTTGCTGTTTCTCTGGAAACAGCTGTTAATGTTAATTGTGTTGTAAACTGTATTATTTAATAAAATACTGGTTAATAAAATAAAAAGAATATATAAACAGGAGAGGAGGTGTGTCAGGGCAGACTGAGAGCTGGAGGGTGGGCAGGCTGTCCTGAGCTCCATTGTTCAGAGGAAGGAGCGGGACAGACTGTCCTTGAGGTGGCCGGAAGGTGTGTCACAGCGGGCTGAGTGCCGCAGGCTGCGTCGCAGCAGACAACCTTGTGGCTGGAAGGTGGGAGGGCTGGGTCATTTGCTGGGTTGCCGGGGGTGTCTGTGTTATGTGCACTGTTTTATTAATGGGTTGATCCAACTGTTTTGTATGTGTTTGTGTCTATTGTTTTCACTTCAGTGAGTTAAGGTTTGTTTGCGTTTCACTGTAAATTGTTACATGGTGGGGTTTGGGGTTTGGCCTTGCAGCCCCTTTCCCCTGGACATTCCACCTTTGCTGCTGCTGCCGTCACCTGGACCTTCCGCCTTTGCTGCTGCTGCCCTCACCTGGACCTTCCACCTTTGCTGCTGCTGCCCTCACCGGGACCTTCCACCTTTGCTGCTGCTGCCCTCACCTGGACCTTCCACCTTTGCTGCTGCTGCCCTCACCGGGACCTTCCACCTTTGCTGCTGCTGCCCTCACCTGGACCTTCCACCTTTGCTGCTGCAGCCCTCACCTGGACCTTCCACCTTTGCTGCTGCTGCCCTCACCTGGACCTTCCACCTTTACTGCTGCAGCCCTCACCTGGACCTTCCACCTTTGCTGCCCTCACCTGGACCTTCCGCCTTTGCTGCTGCTGCCCTCACCTGGACCTTCCACCTTTGCTGCTGCTGCCCTCACCTGGACCTTCCACCTTTGCTGCCGTCACCTGGACCTGCCACCTTTGCTGCCGTCACCTGGACCTTCCACCTTTGCTGCCCTCACCTGGACCTTCCACCTTTGCTGCCCTCACCTGGACATTCCACCTTTGCTGCTGCTGCCCTCACCTGGACCTTCCACCTTTGCTGCTGCTGCCCTCACCTGGACATTCCACCTTTGCTGCTGCTGTCCTCACCTGGACCTTCCACCTTTGCTGCTGCTGCCCTCACCTGGACCTTCCGCCTTTGCTGCTGCTGCCCTCACCTGGACCTTCCACCTTTGCTGCTGCTGCCCTCACCTGGACCTTCCACCTTTGCTGCCGTCACCTGGACCTGCCACCTTTGCTGCCGTCACCTGGACCTTCCACCTTTGCTGCCCTCACCTGGACCTTCCACCTTTGCTGCCCTCACCTGGACATTCCACCTTTGCTGCTGCTGCCCTCACCTGGACCTTCCACCTTTGCTGCTGCTGCCCTCACCTGGACATTCCACCTTTGCTGCTGCTGTCCTCACCTGGACCTTCCACCTTTGCTGCTGCTGCCCTCACCTGGACCTTCCACCTTTGCTGCTGCTGCCCTCACCTGGTCCTTCCACCTTTGCTGCCATCACCTGGACCTTCCACCTTTGTTGCTGCTGTCCTCACCTGGACCTTCTACCTTTGCTGCTGCTGCCATCACCTGGACCTTCCACCTTTGCTGCTGCTGCCCTCACCTGGTCCTTCTACCTTTGCTGCTGCTGCCCTCACCTGGACCTTCCACCTTTGCTGCCCTCACCTGGACCTTCCACCTTTGCTGCCCTCACTTGGACCTTCCACCTTTGCTGATGCTGCCCTCACCTGGACCTGCCACCTTTGCTGCTGCTGCCCTCACCTGGACCTTCCACCTTTGCTGCTGCTGCCCTCACCTGGTCCTTCCACCTTTGCTGCTGCTGCCCTCACCTGGTCCTTCCACCTTTGCTGCCATCACCTGGACCTTCCACCTTTGCTGCTGCTGCCCTCACCTGGTCCTTCTACCTTTGCTGCTGCTGCCCTCACCTGGACCTTCCACCTTTGCTGCTGCCCTCACCTAGACCTTCCACCTTTGCTGATGCTGCCCTCACCTGGTTCTTCCACCTTTGCTGCCATCACCTGGACCTTCCACCTTTGCTGCTGCTGTCCTCACCTGGACCTTCCACCTTTGCTGCCATCACCTGGATCTTCCACCTTTGCTGCTGCTGTCCTCACCTGGACCTTCCACCTTTGCTGCTGCCCTCACCTAGACCTTCCACCTTTGCTGATGCTGCCCTCACCTGGTTCTTCCACCTTTGCTGCCCTCACCTGGACCTTCCACCTTTGCTGCTGCTGTCCTCACCTGGAACTTCCACCTTTGCTGCCCTCACCTGGACCTTCTGCCTTTGCTGCTGCTGCCTTCACCTGGACCTTCCGCCTTTGCTGCTGCTGCCCTCACCTGGACCTTCCACCTTTGCTGCTGCAGCCCTCACCTGGACCTTCCACCCTTAATGCCTTCACCTGGACCTTCCACCTTTGCTGCCGTCACCTGGACCTTCCACCTTTGCTGCCCTCACCTGGAACTTCCACCTTTGCTGCCCTCACGTGGACCTTCCACCTTTGCTGCTGCTGCCCTCACCTGGACCTTCCACCTTTGCTGCCCTCACCTGGACCTTCCACCTTTACTGCTGCTGCCCTCACCTGGACCTTCCACCTTTGCTGCCCTCACCTGGACCTTCCACCTTTACTGCTGCTGCCCTCACCTGGACCTTCCACCTTTGCTGCCCTCACCTGGACCTTCCACCTGTGCTGCTGCAGCCCTCACCTGGACCTTCCACCTTTGCTGCCCTCACCTGGACCTTCCACCTTTACTACTGCTGCCATCACGTGGACCTGCTCCCACTCTCAGCAGGGAGAAGGAAGAGGCAGCGGAGGGCAACCGCCCAGAGGAGGGTTCGGCTGGGTGTTCGGGATGACATGAAGTTTGTCTCCAATGAGGTTTTAGTCTTCCTTGTGCCCTCAACCAAGATTCCCCTTCTCTCATTCGTGGAACTCCGGGACTTTATCGCGAATACCTGCGATTGCCATAATAGGATATAGTTGGTTCTTGACTGCTGGCAAGTGTTTTGGCTGGTCTTCTAGTTCACACGTCCTGCTGTCCATACACTCAGTCTGGCCCAGAGCGACCGGCAGCAGTTCAGAACGTTCCTCTCTGCACCACAGGGAGAGCGAGGGATCTTTATGCCTCTTCCCCTATCCTCCCAGTAAGTCTTTGCTCATGGTTGCACACTGAAGACTACCATGGGTAGCCTCAACATCAACGGCAGCAGGGAGTGTCAATCCAGATTCCTGACCTTGGGCCTTTGGAACGGGAAGTATGCAGTGTGCTTCCTGCAAGAAACCCATACCACCCAGGAAGACGAAGCCTGACTCCATCGCCTTCGCTTTTGGAGCGTCTAGCATTGACAGCTTGTGCGTTTTGTGGGCGTACGCCTCCTGCATTCCGGCAGCCTCCATGCCGCAGGTGTTGTGCAATGGCCATCACCTGGTGTGGGCGGAACTCCTTCCCCCCGTTCAGGACCTGGCTGGGATCCGCATACTGACACTTCAACAACCTGCTGCTCGAGGACGAGTGGTTCCGGGACTCGTTTCGTCAGTTCTGGGCCGACTGGAGAAGGAAGCAGGGGGCATCCCCTCATTAAGGTGGGACATGGGCAACACTCACGTCTGTGTCTTCTGTCAGGAGCACGTGGCGGGGTCAACAAAGAGGCGGAAATCCAGGATCAAGGAATTGGAGAAGAAGATGTTTGATCTGGAGTCATGTCTCAGTCAGCCCGATGTGGGCCCAGCTGGTGGGGTTGTGTGTTGTGGGAGGGGGTGGCGGTGGTGGTGTCGTGGTGATGGTGGTGGTGGTGGTGTATGATGAGAAGAAGGCCACGCTCTGAGACCTGCAGCTCGTTCAGTCCTGGGGCATGTACATGAGGTCACGGATCCGGCTCCTCCAAGACCTGGACCGCAGCTTCCCATTCTGCTCACTGACACCCATCAGCAGCTCCTGGCCGACAATGGGTCCCTTGTCTTGGACCGGGACACCATCAGGGCCCACATTCACATCTATTGCACAGCTTTGCTCTCTCCAGATCTGTCCAGCGAGGATGCTTTTAGAGTTTTGTGGGAGGACCTACTGCAGCTCAACCCGGAGAATGCTGGAAGGCTCAACACTCCCATCATGTTTGAGGAACCGACTGGCACCCTCGACCGGCTCTCGCGAGGCACGTCCCCGTGGCTGGATGGGCTGACTGTAGAGTTCTTCAGGGCATTCAGGGATGTCCTGAGGGGCGACTATGCGAAGGTCCTTACGTCTGGAGAGCCGCCCCTTTTTTGGGATACCAGCCTCTGCAGTTATTTCACAAAGCAAAAGCATATGGCAGCATTCCAGGAAGAATTCAGAAAAGTATATTCAGGACAGTTTAACAGAAGAATATGTTGTGGATCCAAGCAGGAATCAAGCTATTTTAGCTCTGGTAATGTGTGCTGAGGCAGATTTAATAAATGACCTCAGAGTAAAAGATTCCCAAGCAAACAGTGACCACAAAAAGGTGGAATTTAGTGTTTAATTTGAGAGTGAGAAAATTAAGTCAGTAACAGCTGTACTAAAGGTATGGTAATTCCTTCCAAGGAAATGTGGGCAGAGATGGCTAAAGTAAACTGGGAAAGGAGTTGAGCAGGAATGACAGTTGAGGAACAAAGGCAGATGTTTACAAAATAGTTCATGACTGACAGCGAAGATATATCCCAGTGAAAAAGGAAGATTCTAGAAAGGGAACAATGGTTTGCTAGAGAAGTTAGGGATAGTATCAAATTGAAAGAAAAAGAAACATACAATGTGGCAAAGGTTAGTGGTATACCAGAGGTTTAGGAGAGTTTTTGAACCTAACAAAAGATGGCAAAAAAATAGAAATGGTCAGTAACAGCTCCCTTAAATATATAGAAAGGAAAAATGAGACCAACATGAACATGGGCCTCTTAGAGAATGAGGCTGGGGAAAATAATAATTGGAAACCAGAAAATGGCGGAAAAATTGAATAGATACTTTGCATTCGTCTTCATAGTACAAGATGCTAAGAATATTTTCAAAAATATGAGACAATCCAAGAGCAAAAGGAGAAGAGGAAATAACTACAGTAACTATCACTGGAGCAAAAGTAATAATGAAACTAATGATGCTAAAGGCTGATATGTTCCTTGGACCTGATTGGGTGCATTCTAGGATATGAAGGGGAGTAGTAACTTTAGACAGCGGATGCACTGGTAGTAATTTTCCAGGAATCCTTAGATTCTAGAAAACTCCCAGAAGCTTGAAAATTGCGAGTGTAACACCGTTGTTCAAAATGGGAAGAAGACAAAAAAAAAACTGGCAAAGATAGGCAAGCTAGCATAACGTCTGTCATTGGGAAAATGTTTGAGTCTATTATGAAAGATGTAATTGTAGAACATTTAGAAGCACATAATTTAATCAAGCAGAATCAGCATGGCTTATGAAAGGGAAATCATGCTTGAAAGTTTTATTAGAATTCGTTTGGTCCATTAAGTCTGTACTGACCCTCCAAAGAGCACCTTACCTAAACCCCAACCCTATCCTAATAACCCTGCATTTACCATGGCTAATCCACCTAACCTGCACACTACAGGGCAATTTATCATGGCCAGTCCACCTAACCTGCACATCTTTGGACTGTGGGGTGAAACCAGAGCATCTGGAGAAAACCCATGCAGACGCAGGGAGAATGTACAAACTCCATACAGGCAGGCGCCCAAGGCCGGAATCAAACCCAGGTCTCTGTTGCTATGAGAAAACAGTGCTAACCACTGTGCCAAGCAGAAATCTATAAACTCCCATTCTCTGACTAGGAAACAAACCTGCACTGCAGTGGTAAAAGTGCGGATCCTAACCACTAGACCACCAGGGTAGGCATTTATATATTTGGGCTTTTAAAAGACTTTCAATACAGTACTGCACATAAGGCTACTTAGTAAGATAAGACCCCATGGTGTTGGAGTAATACATGAATAATACCCTGCAAGGACTGCAACAAACATTACATTGGACAGACAGGCAGGCAACATGAGCACCAACTAGCACCAAAAAAAAATGATCAACTTTCATTGGGAACCATACATATAGATGAAGAGGGACTGGGACAATACATCCACCCTGGGACAAGCTAAACAAAGACACGCACGGCAATTCCGAGAGACCTGGCATTCAAACCAGAACTCAATAAGCAAACATATTGATTTGGAACCTCTCAGAAAAAGAACTGGAAGTGATATCATCTGCCACAGAGCAAGACACATAATTAGCAAACGGGACGGAACACCAGCGCTTCATTGGAGGTTCACTGATGATGTTACCTACTATCGTGACAAAACGTCTGAAAACAAATCTACCAGCTCAGCGAGTAAACTTACAACCTGGCGTTAATAATGTTTACAAGTATGGAAATGAACAGTCTCTTATTTAAGTTGGTTTGCAATTAGTTTCCTTCTCTAGATCCGTAACTCTGTCAACATTTCCCCAAATGAATAAAGCTAAAGGCCAAAGTATAGGATGCTAGGAGTTCCAGGAGAGTTGGGATATCATGTTGAGGTTGTATTGTATGTTGGTGAGGCCACTTTTGGAGTATTGTGCACAGTTCTAGTTATCATGCTATAGGAAGGAATTTTTTTCCTTTTTTAATATTTTATTAAACTGTACACAGTTTACAAACAATTGACATTAACAGCTGTATACAGAGAAACAGCAATTTACAAGGGAGAGGAATGCCAAAGCCAAACCCCAAACCCTACAGTTCAACCAGTTTTCAGGGAAATGAGGACAAACCTCAAATCCCACTTTCAGTAGGAAGGATATTATTACATTAGAGAGGGTTCAGAGAAGTTTTACCAGGGTGTTGCCGGGACTAGAGGGTTTGAGTTATAAGAAGAGGCTGGATAGGCTGGGACTTTTTTCACTAGAGCATAGGAGGTTAAGGGGTGATCTTATGGAGGTTTATGAAATCATGAGGGGCACAGATAAAGTGAATAGCAAAGGTGTTTTCCTGAGGGTGGGGGAGTTCTAAATGAAGGGGCGTACTTTTAAGGTGAGAGGAGAAAGATTTAGAAAGGACCTGAGGTGTAAGTTTTTCTCACCGTGTGGTTCATATGTGAAATAAACTGCCAGAGGAAATGGTAGATACAGTTACAGTCACAACATTTAAAAGACATTGGACAGGTGTATGAATAGGAAAGGTTTAGAGGGAACTGGAGGTAAAAACAATGACTGCAGAAGCTGGAAACCAGATTCTGGATTAGTGGTGCTGGAAGAGCACAGCAGTTCAGGCAGCATCCAAGTAGCTTCGAAATCGACGTTTCGGGCAAAAGCCCTTCATCAGGAATAAAGGCAGTGAGCCTGAAGCGTGGAGAGATCAGCTAGAGGAGGGTGGGGGTGGGGAGAGAGTAGCCTAGAGTACAATGGGTGAGTGGGGGAGGGGATGAAGGTGATAGGTCAGGGAGGAGAGGATGGAGTGGATAGGTGGAAAATTAGATAGGCAGGTAGGACAAGTCCAGACAAGTCAAGGGGACAGTTACTGAGCTGGAAGTTTAGAACTAGGGTGAGGTGGGGGAAGGGGAAATGAGGAAACTGTTGAAGTCCACATTGATGCCCTGGGGTTGAAGTGTTCCGAGGCGGAAGATGAGGCGTTCTTCCTCCAGGCGTCTGGTGGTGAGGGAGCGGCGGTGAAGGAGGCCCAGGACCTCCATGTCCTCGGCAGAGTGGGAGGGGGAGTTGAAATGTTGGGCCACGGGGCGGTGTGGTTGATTGGTGCGGGTGTCCCGGAGATGTTCCCTAAAGCGCTCTGCTAGGAGGCGCCCAGTCTCCCCAATGTAGAGGAGACCGCATCGGGAGCAACGGATACAATAAATGATATTAGTAGATGTGCAAGTAAAACTTTGATGGATGTGGAAGGCTCCTTTAGGGCCTTGGATAGAGGTGAGGGAGGAGGTGTGGGCGCAGGTTTTACAGTTCCTGCGGTGGCAGGGGAAAGTGCCAGAATGGGAGGGTGGGTTGTTTGGGGGCGTGGACCTAACCAGGTAGTCGCGGAGGGAACGGTCTTTGTGGAAGGCGGAAAGGGGTGGGGAGGGAAATATATCCCTGGTAGTGGGGTCTGTTTGGAGGTGGCGGAAAAGTTAACGGATGACTTGGTTTATGCGAAGGATGGTAGGGTGGAAGGTGAGCATCAGGGGCGTTCTGTCCTTGTTACGGTTGGAGGTGTGGGGTCTGAGGACGGAGGTGCGGGATGTGGATGAGATGCGTTGGAGGGCATCTTTAACCATGTGGGAAGGGAAGTTGCGGTCTCTAAAGAAGGAGGCTATCTGGTGTGTTCTGTGGTGGAACTGGTCCTCCTGGGAGCAGATCCGTCGGAGGCGGAGGAATTGGGAATACGGGATGGCATTTTTGCAAGAGGTAGGGTGGGAAGAGGTGTAATCCAGGTAGCTGTGGGAGTCGGTGGGTTTGTAAAAAATGTCAGTGTCAAGTCGGTCGTCATTAATGGAGATGGAGAGGTCCAGGAAGGGGAGCGAGGTGTCAGAGATAGTCCAGGTAAATTTAAGGTCAGGGTGGAATGTGTTGGTGAAGTTGATGAATTGCTCAACCTCCTCGCGGGAGCATGAGGTGGCGCCAATGCAGTCATCAATGTAGCGGAGGAAGAGGTGGGGAGTGGTGCCGGTGTAATTACGGAAGATCAACTGCTCTACGTAGCCAACAAAGAGACAGGCATAGCTGGGGCCCATACGTGTGCCCATGGCTACCCCTTTGGTCTGGAGGAAGTGGGAGGATTCAAAGGAGAAATTGTTAAGGGTGAGGACCAGTTCGGCCAAACGAATGAGAGTGTTGGTGGAAGGGTACTATTGGGGACGTCTGGAGAGGAAAAAACGAGGGCTTGGAGGCCCTGGTCATGGCGGATGGAGGTGTAGAGGGATTGGATATCCATGGTGAAGATGAGGCGTTGGGGGCCGGGGAAACGGAAGTCTTGGAGGAGGTGGAGGGCGTGGGTGGTGTCTCGAACGTATGTGGGGAGTTCCTGGACTAGGGGGGATAGGACAGTGTCGAGGTAGGTAGAGATGAGTTCAGTGGGGCAGGAGCATGCTGAGACAATGGGTTGGCCAGGGTGGTCAGGCTTGTGGATCTTGGGAAGGAGGTAGAACCGGGCAGTGCGGGGTTCCCGGACTATGAGGTTGGAAGCTGTGGGTGGGAGATCTCCTGAGGTGATGAGGTTCTGTATGGTCTGGGAGATGATGGTTTGGTGATGGGGATGGGGTCATAGTCGAGGGGGCAGTAGGAAGAGGTGTCCTCGAGTTGACGTTTGGCTTCAGCGGTGTAGAGATCAGAGTGCCAGACTACCACTGCGCCCCCTTTATCCGCTGGCTTGATGGTGAGGTTGGGATTGGAGCAGAGGGATTGGAGGGATGCGCGTTGTGAGGGTGAGAGGTTAGAGTGGGGGAGGGAGGTAGACAGGTTGAGGCGGTTAATGTCCCGGCGGCAGTTGGAAATGAAGAGGTCGAGGGCAGGTAATAGGCCAGTGCGGGGTGTCCAGGTGGATGCAGTGTGTTGGAGGTGGGCGAAGGGGTCCTCGGAAGGTGGGCGGGAGTCCTGATTGTGAAAGTAAGCTCGGAGGCGGAGGCAACGGAAGACTTGTTCGACATCACGGTATATGTTAAATTCATTGATGCATGGACGGAGGGGGATGAAGGTGAGTCCTTTGCTGAGGACTGATCGTTCATCCTCAGTGAGGGGGAGGTCTGGGGGGATGGAGAAAACTCGGCAGGGCTGGGAGCTGGGATCTGGTGTGGGTGTAGAGCTGGGAATTGGGGTGGAACCTGCAACTGGAGTGGGTGTGATGGTGGGGGGAATGGGGGTGGAGTCATGAGCAGGGGTAGTGTTCTCTTTGGGGTTCTGAGGGGTGGGGATAGTGACAGTGGGGTCTGTGAGGGGCATGTCAGCAGAATGCAGGTGAGTGGCGCTGGTGGGGGCGGAAGTGATGGTGACCACGGCAGTAGGGGTGGCGGAAGTCACTGAGCATGTGGCATCAGCGATGATGTGAGGGGCAGAAGTGATGTCAGGTGTGATGCATGTGGAATTGTGAGGGGTGGAAGTGGTTGTGGGAGTGGCCAAGATGGGGGCAGAAGTGACATCATCAATCAGTGTGGGGGTAGCAGCTGCACCAGCCGCATGGCTAATGGTGGAATAGGTTCCGAGGCCAGGGGAATCTTCTGGAATGTTTGAGGAGTGCTGGTTATGGAGGTGGGTGGATAAAAGTTTGTTGTACTTACAGTTTTTGATGTTTGAGATGGAATTGAAATACTGTTTGTTGAGAGTATGAATTCTCCTGAGGATGTAGTACAGAGTGGGTCCTTTGCAATTCTGAGAGAGTGTGGCCCTCAGCTGAGGCAGAGCTGACTGGAGAGAGGTTAGGTGCCAGCGTATTGCTGCAAGCGTGGAGCGGGATCTGGGCCAAATGAAGTCAAACGTGACTAGTTTGGGAAACTTGGTCAACATGGACAAGTTGGACCAAAAGGTCTGTTTCCATACTGTATGAGACTGTAATCTATTAGCATGAATGAAGGATTGGCTACCTAGTAGAAAAGAAGAGTTGCAATAAGGGGGGCATTTTTAGGGTGGCAACCTGTAGCTATTAGAGTGCCACAGGGACCAGTGTTGGTCCACAATTATTTACAATGTATTTTAATATCTTAGCTGAGGGAAGTGAATTTGCTGTTGCCATGTTTGCAAATTACACAAAAATTGATGGGAAGACAATTGTTGAGGATGACACAACGAGTCTACAGAGGGATATAGACAGGTTAAACCAGTCGGCAAAATCTTGGCAGAGATATCCTGTCCACAATAGTCGTTAGAAGTTGATAGAAAGGTTGTTCCATTACTAACTTAAAAGCTCAGCAAGTCCATTTTCCCAAGTCTTGCTTTCTTATTTAAGGTTATCAACATCCTGTTTTTTTGGCCTAACGCCCATAAATTGTTTTGGGATGGGTCAGGGTTCTAGTTTTAACTTGCAACAATAATGTGGAAAAATGTGAGGTTATGCACTTTGACAGAAAGAAAAGGAGATTTGATTATTATTGAAATGGACAAAGGCTTCAGCATAGATGGATTTGGGGCTCCTTGTGCAATAATTGACAAAAGCGAACATTCAGTTTCACTGGGAAATAGAGAAGGCATGTGGACTGTTGGCCTTTATATCAAAAGGAATAGACTATAAAAATATGGTGGTCTTGCTTCCTTAGGGCAACACGGTGGCTGTGTCTAGCATTCTGTCAGGGACCCAGGTTTGATTCTAGCCTCAGGCGACTGTGTGGGTTTCCTCCAGGTGCTCTGGTCGCCTCCCACAGTCCAAAGATGTGCAGGTCAGGTGAATTGGCCATGCTAAATGCCTATAGTGTTCGGGGATGTGTCGGATAGGTGCATTAGTCAGGGGGAATGTAGAGTAATAGGGTAGGGGATGGGTTTGGGTGGGATACTCTTCAGAGGGTCGATGTGAACTTGTTGGGCCAAATGACCTGTTTCAACACTGTCGGGAGTCTATGATAAAATCACACAAGACAACAATCAGATCACAACGAGAAAACTGTGAACAGGTTTGGAGGGGTTTTCTTATGAGGAGAGGTTGTGTAGGTTGGGCTTGTGTTTATTGGAAGAATGAGAGAAGATCTTATTGAAATGCATGCGATACTTGGCATGGTAAGTATTGAGAAGTTATTTCCCCTTATGGGAGAGTCGCAGACCATAGGGCAT
Source organism: Chiloscyllium punctatum (assembly GCF_047496795.1). Lineage (NCBI taxonomy): Eukaryota > Metazoa > Chordata > Chondrichthyes > Orectolobiformes > Hemiscylliidae > Chiloscyllium > Chiloscyllium punctatum. The sequence goes on along the minus strand of NC_092791.1, from coordinate 19,915,331 downwards.
AATCTCAGAATAAGAGGTCATACATTTAGGACAGAGATGAAAAAGGTGTCTCAAGAAAAGCAATCAATAAATGGTCATGTTCTCCCTCAACTGCTTTGTCTCTGCATTTTTTCAAAGAGAAATCTGCTACTTTCTGATATATGTACTTCCTTCGTAACTTACTGTTCTTCAGAATCTTTCATTGATTGATATTTCTTGTTGAGATTAAAACAGGAAAGCACATAAGAAAGCATTTACAGTAAACAGCAATCTGCAGGAGACAGGATATGGAACAAAATGCCAAGTCCACAATAGTCGTTAGAAGTTGATAGAAAGGTTGTTCCATTACTAACTTAAAAGCTCAGCAAGTCCATTTTCCCAAGTCTTGCTTTCTTATTTAAGGTTATCAACATCCTGTTTTTTTGGCCTAACGCCCATAAATTGTTTTGGGATGGGTCAGGGTTCTAGTTTTAACTTGCAACAAGACAGAATCCTTTCTTTGCCCTTGTGTGTATGCCTCCACGTGCCTCCATCTCCTTTTTTTCCTTCCCTGTGTTTCTGCTTCTGATCAGCTGTTCCATGCACTCCTTGGAGCTGATTATATGGTCCCATCACAGTGCTTTGAGACGACAGTACATTGCAAACATGTATGTTCCAGATGCAATTTAATACAAAGAAATGCGCAAATTGCGTTTTCGAGAAAATAACAGTGAAAGGAAGTAAATCCCAAACAAACTTTTGACAGAATGTGACAAAAGAAATATGAAGGTATATGAATCTACAAATACTAATGCAATTAAATCATTTATCACATTGTATTAAATACTTTTGTCTGCAATGGATTTCCCACGCAAAAGCCATGTTGACTATCCCTCATCAGTCCTTGCTTTTCCAAATACATGTACATCCTGTCCCTCAGGATTCCATCCAACAACTTGCCCACCACCGACATCAGGCTCACTGGTCTATCGTTCCCTGGCTTGTCCTTACCGCCCTTCTTAAACAGTGGCACCACGTTAGACAACCTGCTGTGTGTGGGCGCCTCACCTGTGACTATCGATGGTACAAATATTCTCAGTAAGAGGCCCAGCAATCGGTTCCCTATGTTCCCACCAGGTTACAGTCCAACTGGTCACCTGGAAGCACCAGCCCTCGGAGCGCCATTCCCCCATCTCCCTGATGAAGGAGCGGTGCTCCGGAAGCTAGTGCCTCCAAACAAACCTGTTGGACTATAACCTGGTGCTGTGCGATTTTCAACCTAGTTTTACATATATTCACACAGTTTTTGAGAAAAGTAAAATATAATTCTGCAAAAACAAATTCACCCCATAAGCTTATATGTGTGTGCATGTTGGAGCAACAGATTGAGTGTGAGTGTGAGTGTGTGTGTGGGTACATGTGATAGAGTATGTGTGTAAGCTTGGTTCAGCGTGTGTGGGAGTGTGATGGAGTATGTGTGAGAGGGTGTGTGTGTAGGTGTGAGTGGGAGGGGTATACCTGGATGCATATGAGAGAGAAAGATTGAGTGCTTTGCGGCATGGTGTAAAGATAACAATCTCTCCATCAATGTTAGCAAAATGAAGGACCTGATCATTAACTTCAGTAAGTGGAGAAAAGGACATGCCCCTGCCTGTATCAATGGTGCTGAGATGGAGATGGTCGAGAGTGTCAAGTTCCTGGAATGATGATGACCAACAATCCGTCAACATGATGGCCAAGAATGCACAACAACACCTCTACTTCCTCAGGAGGCTAAGGAAATTTGGCATGTTCACAAGGACTCTTACCAATTTGTATAGATGCACCATAGAAAGCATCCTATCTGGATGCAACCACTCTTCCCAAGACCACAAGAAACTACAGATAGACGTGAACACAGCCCAGTCCATCATGCATACCAGCCTTCCATACATTGACTCCATCTAGACTTCTTGTGGCCTCAGGAAAGTAGCCAACATCATCAAAAACCCCTCCCACTCCGGTTATACTCTCTTCCACCTTCTTCCATTGGGCAGAAGACATCAAAGTTTGAATATACGCATGAACTGATTCAAGAACAGCTTCATCCTCACTGTTATCAGACTTTTCAACAGGTCTCTCAAATGTTAATTCTGATCTCTCTCTCTCTCTACACCTTCTCTGCAGCTGTAACACTAAATTCTGCACTCTGTTCTGCTACCCTGATGCACTTTGTATGATATGATCTGCCTATAGCACAAAACACTTTTCACTGTATCTTGGTACATGTGACAACAATAAATCAAACAAGCATCAAGCATTATGGTATGCCCTCTCTTGGTAGACGGCTCGATAATGTTGAAGACCCTGGTTCTCCTCTTCATGCACTACTTGCTTGTTCATAGCTGCAGCGCCCTGAGCCACATGCCTCTGGTTCTGATTATGTTGCCCATTCCTCTTATCTTCCTCCACTTTCTTCTTAACCTTAATAAAGTTAATACAGCTGCTGGGTTAAATTGGTCAAATATCTGGCATGAAAGTACTGATCTGTAAATAAATATCAGAAGTGTCAGAATTTCCATTTGAACTCTTGACATAGGGGTCCAAAGGATATATTCACTATCAGGTTGCTCATGTCTTGGGTGAAAGCCTAGCTTACATATGGTGATTCTGGATTAGTGGTGCTGGAAGAGCACAGCAGTTCAGGCAGCATCCAAAGAGCAGCGAAATCGACGTTTCGGGCAAAAGCCCTTCATCAGGAATAAAGGCAGTGAGCCTGAAGCGTGGAGAGATAAGCTAGAGGAGGGTGGGGGTGGGAAGAAAGTAGCAAAGAGGACAATGGGTGAGTGGGGGAGGGGATGAAGGTGAAAGGTCAGGGAGGAGAGGGTGGAGTGGATAGATGGAAAAGAAGATAGGCAGGTAGGACAAGTCCACACAAGTCATGGGGACAGTTACTGAGCTGGAAGTTTGGAACTAGGGTGAGGTGGGGGAAGGGGAAATGAGGAAACTGTTGAAGACCACATTGATGCACTAGGGTTGAAGTGTTCCGAGGCGGAAGATGAGGCGTTCTTTCTCTAGGCATCTGGTGGTGAGGGAGCGGCGGTGAAGGAGGCCCAGGACCTCCATGTCCTCGGCAAAGTGGGCGGGGGAGTTGAAATGTTGGGCCACGGGGCGGTGTGGTTGATTGGTGCGGGTGTCCCGGAGATGTTCCCTAAAGCACTCTGCTAGGAGGCGCCCAGTCTCCCCAAAGTAGAGGAGACCGCATCGGGAGCAACGGATACAATAAATGATATTAGTGGATGTGCAAGTAAAACTTTGATGGATGTGGAAAGCTCCTTTAGGGCCTTGGATGGAGATGAGGGAGGAGGTGTGGGTGCAGGTTTTGTAGATCCTGTGGTGGCAGGGGAAAGTGCCAGGATGGGAGGGTGGGTTGTAGGAGGGTGTGGACCTGACCAGGTAGTCACGGAGGGTATGGTCTTTGTGGAAGGCGGAAAGGGGTGGGGAGGGAAATATATCCCTGGTGGTGGGGTCTTTTTGGAGGTGGCGGAAATGTCGGCGGATGATTTGGTTTATGCGAAGGTTGGTAGGGTGGAAGGTGAGCACCAGGGGCGTTCCGTCCTTGTTACGGTTGGGGGGGGTGGGGTCTGAGTGCGGAGGTGCGGGATGTGGACGAGATGTGTTGGAGGGCATCTTTAACCACGTGCGAAGGGAAATTGTGGTCTCTAAAGAAGGAGGCTATCTGGTGTGTTCTGTGGTGGAACTGGTCCTCCTGGGAGCAGATACAGCAGAGGCGGAGGAATTGGAAATATGGGATGGCATTTTTGCAAGAGGTAGAGTGGGAAGAGGTGTAATCCAGGTAGCTGTGGGAGTCAGTGGGTTTGTAAAAAATGTCAGTGTCAAGTTGGTCATCATTAATGGAGATGGAGAGGTCCAGGAAGGGGAGGGAGGTGTCAGAGATGGTCCAGGTAGATTTAAGGTCGGGTGGAATGTGTTGGTGAAGTTGATGAATTGCTCAACCTCCTCGCGGGAGCACGAGGTGGCGCCAATGCAGTCATCAATGTAGCGGAGGAAGAGGTGGGGAGTGGTGCCGGTGTAATTACGGAAGATCAACTGCTCTACGTAGCCAACAAAGAGACAGGCATAGCTGGGGCCCATACGTGTGCCCATGGCTACCCCTTTGGTCTGGAGGAAGTGGGAGGATTCAAAGGAGAAATTGTTAAGGGTGAGGACCAGTTCGGCCAAACGAATGAGAGTGTTGGTGGAAGGGTACTGTTGGGGACGTCTGGAGAGGAAAAAATGGAGGGCTTGGAGGCCCTGGTCATGGCGGATGGAGGTGTAGAGGGATTGGATATCCATGGTGAAGATGAGGCGTTGGGGGCCAGCGAAACGGAAGTCTTGGAGGAGGTGGAGGGCGTGGGTGGTGTCTCGAACGTATGTGGGGAGTTCCTGGACTAGGGGGGATAGGACAGTGTCGAGGTAGGTAGAGATGAGTTCAGTGGGGCAGGAGCATGCTGAGACAATGGGTCGGCCAGGGTGGTCAGGCTTGTGGATCTTGGGAAGGAGGTAGAACCGGGAAGTGCGGGGTTCCCGGACTATGAGGTTGGAAGCAGTGGGTGGGAGATCTCCTGAGGTGATGAAGTTCTGTATGGTCTGGGAGATGATGGTTTGGTGATGGGGGTGGAGTCATGGTTGAGGGGGCAGTAGGAAGAGGTGTCCTCGAGTTGGCGTTTGGCTTCAGCGGTGTAGAGGTCAGTGCGCCAGACTACCACTGCGCCCCCTTTATTCGCTAGCTTGATGGTGAGGTTGGGATTGGAGCAGAGGGATTGGAGGGCTGCGCGTTGTGAGGGTGAGAGATTGGAGTGGGGGAGAGGGGTAGACAGGTTGAGGTGGTTAATGTCCCGGCGGCAGTTGGAAATGAAGAGGTCAAGGGCAGGTAATAGGCCAGTGCGGGGTGTCCAGGTGGATGCAGTGTGTTGGAGGTGGGCGAAGGGGTCCTCGGAAGGTGGGCGGGAATCCTGATTGTGAAAGTAAGCTCGGAGGCAGAGGGGACGGAAGAATTGTTCGACATTATGGCGTGTATTAAATTCATTGATGCGTGGACGGAGGTGGATGAAGGTGAGTTCTTTGCTGAGGACTGATCGTTCATCCTCAGTGACGGGGAGATCTGGGGGGATGGTGAAAACTCGGCAGGGTTGGGAGCTGGGATCTGGTGTGGATGTAGAGCTGGGAGTGGGAGCGGAACCTGTAACTGGAGACATATGGTGAGGTGCATCTTGCCAGTGTTTGCATTCTATATCCGTCTGCTTCATCTGGCCCTATTATCATGTTCTTTTATTCCTTTTGTTCCTTGTGTTTATTTGGTATCCTTGAATGTGTCTACATACTGTTTGCCTCAATCACTCCCTGTGGTAATCCATGTGAAGCATCTTCTCCTGAATTCCCAATTGGATTTATTAGCGACCGTCTTATAAGGATGCACCCTTGTTATGGTATCCCCCTCCAAATGAAAATGCCTTCTCTTCTGCCATGTAAATGTCCATCTAGGGAAAGGGGAATAACTGAAATAACAAGTTTTCAATCGATGGAAAAAAGGATAGGATTGTGAATATCTCCTCTCACATTAAAGAGCTTTATTTCTTTCTCAAGTCTTCACTCATACTCTCATTTAGCCACTGAGTCATGTTGGATTACAATGCTATGGGAACCAGTAGCACCTAGTGCTTGTAAGATATTTTATCACAGGAGTAATCACAACTGAGACCAATCTTCTTCACAGCTTAGGGGACCTGTGAGCAAGTATAAAATCCATTGATATCTTAGTTGAGACCAACTAACTAAATACAGCCCAAGGATCGAACAAGAGGTTGTGAATTTAATGCCAGACCACACAGTTTTTTTTTCTACTAGATTTTAAGGGCATTAATAAATTGAAGAGTTATAAACTATTTTCATTTTGAAATATATCCAACCCAATTTCCCAGTGTTTTAAATGGAACAACTTCCTGTATCAGTTTATTTCTTGGTTTTATCCAGTATACAATTAGTGAGTTAATGGTTACTTGGCTCATATTGGAAATTAATTATGCTAACTTTTCAAAGAAAAAGCCAAACAAGACATCAATTATCTAACTACACCTTCTTCACCCAGACATTTGATTACATAATCTTAGCTCCCATATTTTCCTGTTTACAGCAAAATCTCCCCTCGTATTCCTTCCTCCCTGCAACGCACACCAATAAATGTCAGACTTCACAATGAAACGGTCATTGTTTGGAGGGCTTCTTTTTACTGTTGGAGTAAATTGTTGGGCACAGTGCAAGGAACATTTATCCAGGTCAGTGACAATTTTCTTACTATTTGTAACAATTTAAGAGATGAATATTCTACATTATGGGGATTATAATGAGATATGTTCTGTATGATTTTCTTTACATCGCGCAATGTAATGATCTCCATAACAGAAAAGGTACATTATTAACCTTTTGAAGGAACTCAGTACAATACAATAACAAAGTGAAGTCTTTGGTAGAAAGAGATAGAGGGAGATATTTGAGTCACTGATTAATTTAAAGAGAACTTGACGACATTGAAACATTTGTCATGATGTTCTGCTTTTCTCCTGTAGTTTTAATTCAAACTGAAGTTCAATTCAAAATTGATTTAATTAAAACCCTTACAGCATGAAATAAAAACCTGCCTGTTATTAAATTCATTTTGCTTCTTAGTCCGTTTTGAATCCAGTTCTGAAAGATTTTGTCAACTCCAGTGGTAAATTTCTATGCATGATTCTCCACACAGCAGCCATCTCCCATCCCCAATTGTGATTTATACTCTTGTTGAGGTGTTTCCAGAGCTCTTATGTTGAAGTTACAGGAGACATTCAGGAGAACAATCTCCATCCCCCACCACCACCATCACCACCACCCACCAGCAGAAGTTCACCCTTTTTAATCACTCCTCTCTTTCTCTCCTTAATGTTTTGACCTCAATGTTGAGGTACAGTTTAACAGATAAGTCATCTTCTGGTCCTGCGATCAAGTGGAAGATTTTCATTTGTGAGTCTAAACAGTAGGTTTCAGCAGGCTATTCTGCAATGAAGGCCATCACAATTGTGCTTGATCCAGTCTCCAACAAATATTCACACATTTGGTCTTTCCAGTAAGGAGTCACTTGATCATCATTAGTACTTGTACAAGCCTGGTTAAGGTTTGTCCTTCCCTATCCAACTGTGCTCAAGCCAATTGTGGCAAATTTTCTCCGACTTAGATCACCTAGCTCAGCACAACCCAGGTACAATAGTCCCTCTGTACCCTTGGGAGAAGCCCAAAATCACGGATAGAAGTGAACCCATTCATTTCAACCTTCCCGGCAGCCTTCTGGTCCTTGGTTCCAGAAGGTTCCCTGTAGTATGTTCTGGCCACAGTAAACCCAGTTAACTGAAACCGCGGAAAACGATTTCCATGGAAACGGGGGTTGCCCTGTACTGTCCAATCCGTACATCTGTGGGTAGTGTGCCTTTTGGAGGAGCTTACCCAAAAAGCATGAACTGCTTGCAAACCTGTCCTAATATTACTGTCAATCCCACCTTTTCATACAGTATCTGTGCTTAGACCAATTGTGACAAATTTCCTAAGACTTAGATCACCTAGCTCAGCACGGACCAGGGACAGTGGTCCCTTCGTACCCGTGTGGGATATGTTCCATGACTAACCGCGAAACTAACTTCTGACTCCATTGAGAGAAAGGAAATTTCACTCAATACCCTTAACTGAGTATATATTGCTCTCTATGTAAAGTCGAAGTATAGTTATTTAATCAGACTTTCACTACAAATTGTGAGAGATGTTCATAAACTAATATATCTTTACAAATGGGAAAAAAAGATAGCAAAAAAGCATATTCCACTTCAGTCTTAGATTGGAGTCACTCACTTCCTTTCAGTAGAAAGTCAAAGGAAAAGTAATTCCTGGATTTCAAATTGCAAAATACAACAGTTGTTAAAAAAATCAGAAAGAAAAACAGAAAGTGCTGGGAATACTCAGCAAGTGTGGATGCATCTATGGAGAGCAAAACAACATGAAAGTTAGAAAATTCATCGACCTGAAAACATTTCCTCTGTTTTTCTCTCCATAGATGCTGCCTGACCTGGTGAGTATTTCCAGCAATTTGGTTGGGGTGGATGAATTCACAAGACTGGTCCTGAGTTTTTGAATTGAACTAGATAACTGCCTTTTTAGTTTAATATTTTGATTTCCTGGCCAAAATCATTATGAAGTGTTTTTGGTGATTTTTATTTTCTGTCTCTCAATTACACAGATGTGATGACACAGTTAACTTGCAAAACATTTCAGTGTTTCACACAATAAACCCCATTGTGTTCCTAGATTCTCTGCTATCTTCCTTCACTAAGCTCGAAGACAGTGGTATCTTTTATTCCCTCAAGTGTTTTCCCCCTCTTCTGAAGATGTTGACTCTTGATAACTTATAGTTTGATGGGAGCTCATCATTATGGTGCTGCTTTTCTGATGAGATGTTGAACTGAGGTTCGGTCTTCCCTCTCAGGTGGATGCAAAAAGTACCATGGAACTGCTTTCAAAAAGAAACAGTAATGGCCTGTTGACCTTGAAAGTCCTATTTACTAAGAGCTGAGGGTTTGTGCCAAAGTTGGGAGAGCTGTCTCACAGACTAGTCAAGAAACAGCCTGACATTGTCTGTAGGGTATGATCTCATGAGTATGACTATGCCCCAGACACCACCATCCCGGGTAAACCCTACTGACCAGAAAGTCAGACCCATCAAAGATGGTGGCACTATGGCATACAGTCAGAAGGGAGTTGCTCTGGGAGTCTTCAATCTTGACTCCAGACACTATAAAGTCTCATAGCAACAGGTCAAACTTAGATACAGAAATCTCCTGCTAATGACTACCTGTCACACCTCTCAGAGCTAATGAGTCAGTACTCTTCAATGTTGAAGGTCACTCTGAAGATATTCTCAGGATGGCAAGGTAAATATACTCTGAGGAGAGGACTTTCACAGCCATGACCAAGATTGGCCTCAGTAGCACTACTACTGACTGAGAACTAAAGGACATAACTAGTAAACTGGGCCTGCAGCAGCTGACAGACAAAGAAAAAAACCTACTTGACCCCATCCGCACCAGCCTACCTGCTGCAAATGCATCAGTCCATGATAGTATTAGTAGTAGTGATAACCTTGCAGTCCTGTCTTCACTTTGAGGGCACCTTCCATCATGTTGTGTGGTATTACCATCTTGTGAAATGGGATAGATTTCAAATAGGAGCTGTGGGCCATCAGTAGTTGCCAAATTGTATTCAACCACAATCTGTAATCTCATGGCTCAGCATATTCCCCACTCTATCTTTACCATCAAACTGGGGGCGGGGGTGGTCAATACTGATTCAATGAAGAGAGCATGCCATGAGCAGCATCATACATGCCTAAAAATGAGGTTTCAAACTGGTGAAGCTAGAATACAGGATTATTTGTATGCCAAACAGCATAGGCAGCATGAGCTGACAGAGCTAAGTGATCCCACAATCAACTTATCATATGGAACCCCTACAATTCTATGTCCTATCACATCCAGTCATGAACAGTGATGGACAAATAAACAAATAATAGGAAGAGGAGTTTCCATAAACATCCCCATCCTCAGTGATCGGGGAACCCAGCACATCAGTGCAAAAAGTAATGCTGAAGCATTTGCAACCACTTCTGCCCAGAAGTACCAAGTGATTGGTCCTTCTCAGCCTCTTCCTGAGATGCCCAGCATTATGGGGAGATGATAATGTAGTGGTAATAATCACATGACTCGTAACCCAGAAGCTCAGGCTAATGCTTTGGTGAGGACTGCAGATGCTGGAGATCAGAGCCCTTCGTCAGGTTCCCGAAACGCTGATTCTCCTGCTCTTCGGATGCTGTCTGACCTGCTGTGCTTTTCCAGCACCACACTCTCAACTCTGATGCTTTAGTGACACGGGCTCAGATCTTTCCATGGTAGTTGGTGGAATTTAAATTTAATTAATAAATATGGAATTGTGGGTGATTTGTTTGTGGTTTTATTTTAATTTTATCTGGAATAATAGCATGTCTCTTGATGGTGACCATGAAAGTATCATTAATTGTTGAAAAACCCCGTCTAGTTGACTAATGCTTTGAGGGAAAGAAACCCTAGCAATTTTTATTTGGTGTGACCTACATGTCACTTCAGACTATGTGGTTGACTCTTTAGTGCCCTCACAAATAGCCGAGTAAATCATTCAGTTCATGAGCATTTAAGGTCAGGCAACACATGCCAACCTTGCCAGTGACATGTATCCCTTGCTAGACTAAGAAAAAAATGTATATCTCCATTCACAATGATGAGGGAGCCAGCACGTCAGTGTAAAAGACAAGGCTGAAGGGTTACATCCATCTTCAGACAGTGGTGCCAAGTGGATGATCCATCTTGGCTTTCTTCTGAGGTCCCCAGCTCCACAGATGTACTGCAGAAACTTGCCCAGGCTCCTTAGACAGCAGCTTCCAAAGCTGCAGCTTCTGCAACTTCGAAAGATGAGCAGCAGATGTGTAGGAACACCACCACGTGCAAGCTCCCTTCCAAGCCATGCACCATCCTCACTTTGAACTGTATCACTGTTCCTTCGCTGTCATTAGGTCACCATCCTGGAACTCCTTTCTTAGTAACACTGTGAATATAGCAGCACCACATGGACTGCAGCAATTCAGGAAGGTAGCTCGCCATCAATTTCTCAAGGGCAATTAGGGATGAGCAATAATGAGCAGTGGCATCTTACCCCATGAAAGAGTAATAGAAATATTGGTCAATATTTATCCCTCAACCAATAGCTAAAACATGATGTGGAGATGCCGGAGTTGGACTGGGGTGGACAAGGTCAAAAATCAAACTACACCCGGTTTTAGTCTCACAGGTTAATTTGAAATTGCAAACCTTCAGAGCTCAGCTCCTTCCTTCGGGATGGTATGATAGAGAGGCATAGGGCACAGTATTTATCAGCAGAAAGTTCACAACTTTAAAACCAGTTGCCTTTGTTGAATCCTTTAATTAGTTAGGAGATAGACTGCTGATACAAATGCAAAATCCAGATTCCTTTCTAGTCTTTATCTGTAGATAATTAAGGGTTTTATCAATGTACAAGAGGTGACATACAATGCACTTTTGGTGTGAGATCCCGCTTTGAGAGAAAGAGAGAGAAAGAGTGTGTGCGTGTGTTTACTTGAGAGCATGTGTGTGTGTGTGTGTACTTGAGAGCATGTGTGTATGTGCATTTGAGAGAGTGTTTGTGTCTCCGTGTGAGAGAGAGAAAGTGTGTGCGCATGTGAGATACAATTTGTGTGTGCACATGTGTGAGAGAGTGTGAGTTTGTGTACATTTGAGAGAGTGTACATTTGAGAAACATACATTTGGGTATGTTCATTTGAGAGAGTGTGAGTGTTTGTGGAGAGGGTCTGTGTAAGGGTGTGTGAGTCGGTGTGTGGGAGTATATAGTGTGGTGGGGTTACCTGTAGTGTGACATGAACTCAAGATCATGGTTGAGACAATTCTCATGGGTACGGAACTTAGCTTTCAGTCTTTGCTCAGCGACTTTGCGTTGATGCGTATCTCGAAGTCCGCCTTGGAGGATGCTAAACTGAAGATTGGAGGCAGAATGTCCTGGACTGTCGAAGTGTTCCCCCACTGGGAGGGAGCTCCCTGTGTGTTGATCACTGTGGTGTCCATTCATCCACTGTCGTAGCATCTGCATGGTCTCACCAATGTATCATGCCTCAGGTCATCCTTGCCTGCAACATACAAGATAGACGACATTGGCCGAGTCACATGTGTACCTGTCGTGTATGTGGTGGGTGGTGTTCCCACCACTCGGCCAATGTCATCTATCTTATATGTTGCAGGCAAGGATGCCCCAAGGCATGGTACATTGGCAAGGCCATGCAGATGCTACAACAATGGATGAATGGATACGCGCAACGATCAACACATGGTAGGGGCGTGGCGGAGGGGGGTACGTTCCCTCCAAGTGGGGAACACTTCGGCAGTCCAAGACATTCAGTTTCTGATCTTTGGGTGAGCATCCTCGAAAGTGGACTTGAGATATGCAACAACGCAAAATCCCTGAGCAGATGCTGTTTGCTAAGTTCTGTACCCATGGGGAGGGCCTCAACTATGACCTTGGGTTCATGTCACACTACAGGTAACCCCACCACACTATATACTAGCACACACAGACTCACACACTTGCACACTTATACAGATCCTCTTGCACACGCACACACACTCGCACTCTCTCAAATACACACACAGACACATGCTCTCTCTCTCTCTCTCTCTCTCTCTCACTCACACACACACACACACAAATTATCTCATTCAAGATTCCTTTCTGTCATAAATATTAAAAAAACCCGACCTCAGCTTAAAACATAGACAGATTTGAAGCAGCACCTCACACCAAAAGTGCATTGTATGTCACCTCTTGTACGTTGATAAAACCCTTAATTATCTAGGGATAAAGACTAGAAAGGAATCTGGATTTTGCATTTTTATCAGCAATCTATCTCCTAACTGATTAAAGGATTCAACAAAAGCAACTCGCTTTAAAGTTGTTAACTTTTTGCTTATAAATACTGTCTTATATCTCTCTGTCATAGCACGCTGAAGGAAGGAGCTGAGCTCTGAAAGCTTGCAATTTCAGATAAACCTGTTAGACTATAACCGGGTGTAGTTTAATATCTAAAACAAAACAGTTGTCATTATTTTGTTGCTCTTTGTGGGAATCTCATTATGAGCAAATTGGCTGTCCTATTTCCTCCATTACAATAGTGACAACACTCAAATAATATCTAATCATCTATAAAACACTCTCGGACATCCTGATGTTATGAACGATGCTGTACAGATGCAAGTTCTTCTTTCTTTCCTTCGGTTCTTAATACCCTTGTCTATCAAAGTCTGTCAATCTTAGTTGTGAAATTTCCATTTGAAGCTTTTTGTGGGAAAAGATTTACAGATTTTTACCATCCTCTGTGTAAAGGAGTGCGAAAGCTATTTGTAGCTCCCTTTATAGACGTCTCAGCTAACATAATTTATCTCAGCAGAGTATGGGGACTAAACCTTTGTGTCTCTATATTTTACTACTACGCCATGTAGTTAAGATACTTATTCAGTCTTCAGAATGGTAGTGCAGGTGACAAGCAGCTGCCAAATCCTATTGAAATAAAGAGCTTCGGATATCAACCAGACGTTAGACACGAAATTAGACTTTTGAAAAAAGAAGTCTAACACTGGCAGACAAGGAATAAATCTATTTTCTCCACATCTGAAAGCAGTAAATTACGCAGACATATCGCTTAATTCGTTCACGTACTCTTTTAGTTTATTGCCCAGGTGAGTATTCTTCTTGTGCAGGCTAGATGGTGAATATTGGCAGGGGAGTTGACTGAGGGAGCATCATAACTGTGTTTGATCATATTATCATTTCCAGCAGGCAGTTTCCTGATTGTTTATTGCCTCAGGGATATTCAGGCAACTTTTAACAACCCTGCTACCGAAGTCAGCACAGACTGAATCTGGGATTTTCCTGGTTTATTTAACTTAACATCAACCCAGGCAAGTTACACTCATGAGGCAGTTCATGGATTCTGTATTTGATCTAAATACCTATTTTATTTAGTATTATAAATTGTTCTCATTTCTGCAGATTCTACAAGGAGAGCTCAGCCATGATGACTCCTAACATCAGCTTGCATGTCAACAACAGTGATGACTGCTATGGTTATAGCTGCAGGTGTTTGATATATTTGGATTACAAGACAATGGACATGACAATGTTTTCTTTCTATCTATTCTTTCTTTTGGTAGGTCTGATAGAAAATATCATTGTCATTTGGATAAACTGGCGGATGGAAGGGTCCAGGAAAGAAAGCAAACTTTACATTTTTAATATGGCTATCGCTGACTTGTGTGCTGTTTTATTCATCCCTTTCAGGATGGCAGAGACCTTTTACAATTACCACTGGATCTGGGGAGACTTCCTGTGTAAATTTGATTCCTTCATTTATTTTGTTACTCTGTACAGCAGCATTTTCTTCCTGACCTGCTTTAGCATTGACAGATACGTCTCACTGCGATATCCATTCCAAGCCCAGGGATCAAGAGACCGTCATATCCGTAGGATGGTGTGTGTGTGCATGTGGACTGTGGCAATACTACTATCTGTACCACAGTTTGTACATTCTGAAATTTTTGATATTGTGTATATTTATTGCCACTTATCTCATACGTTATCGTTGTATGTTACAAACTCTCTGACTTTAGTTCTTGGATTTATCATTCCTTTGCCTATAATTATACTGAGTAATATTTTCACTGCAAGAGCTGTGAAAAATTCCAGTAACCCAGAAAGCATAAAAACCAGTAAAATAATATATGGTTACATCATAGCATTTTTGATATGCTGGTTACCATTTTACATAATTGTACTTCTTTCCCTACTGGATATCTTTCTTGACTGTATTGTGCTCAAGTTTGTATATTTCTTTTATGACATGGTGGAGTGCCTCAGCTTTTTCCACTGTATCGTAAATCCCATTCTGTACAACTTTATACACAAAGATTTTCGGGATCATTTAACAGCCAGTGTTGTGAAGTACATGCCCAAACGATATGTCAAGGAGGATGATGATGTTTCCATTTCTTCAGACACCAGACATATCGTGGTCATTACATGATTTAATCCTTTGACAAGCAGGAGAAAATGAGGGGTGTTATTGAGTTGGTCAAAATGATCTGCCATTTTTTTTCTTCTATTGCTTGTTCTTATTTCAATGTTATTTTTTATGATCCTAGTTGATGGTAATACTGGACATCTCAAGTCCCAGATTGAAACTTGGTTTGATAGATCACATGTTTTAATGTTTGCAGTTGGTTCTGTGGTGGTTAATCACTGAAACGTATCTGCATGAGGTTGCAAATATGCTTTGATAACAGAACGTAAGTTTAAACCACAAAATAAAGAAAACAAACAAAGCTGTATGTGTACACATGCACACAAATAAAATTGGGAGAAAGATCTGAACAAAAGTAGCAGAACAAAGTTTCAACCTGATTCCCAGTCCTGTCCTTTTACTGATACTCAATTCCATAGTGATTTTACTCCTTTCAGAATTATTTAAGTTCTTATTGCAGTTTCTGCAGTCACATGCTTTCTTGGAGTTAATGCACTTAGGTCACTATTCCAAATTAATTTATGACTTGTTTAAAAAAAATTACTTTCACAGGCCTGACTCAAATAAAAACCCCAAAATTGATATAGTACACCTTTCACCACAAATTAAAGTCATATGAGCATCTTATTGCTGTAAAATATTAAATAGTGGGTGGCACGGTGGCACAGTGGTTAGCACTGCTGTCTCACAGCGCCTGAGACCTGGGTTCAATTCCCGCCTCAGGCGACTGACTGTGTGGAGTTTGCACGTCCTCCCCGTGTCTGGGTGGGTTTCCTCCGGGTGCTCCGGTTTCCTCCTACAGTCCAAAGATGTGCAGGTCAGGTGAATTGGACATGCTAAATTGCCCGTAGTCTTAGGTAAGGGGTAAATGTAGGGGTGTGGGTGGGTTGCGCCTCAGCGGGTCGGTGTGGACTTGTTGGGCCGAAGGGCCTGTTTCCACAATGTAATCTAATCTAAAGTTCCAATTAAATATTTTGTTAGAAGAAGAATGCAAATGAGGCAAAGAATGTGGCTCCATGTCACATGATGTTGCTTCGCAAATATAGAACATTCCCAAGGTTTCATCTCATTATGTGTTGCCTCAGTCTCAGAAATTTCAGGACTTTGGAGTTTTTCATCCATGAGTACCAAGAACAACTCCTTCTCAAGCCTTCAGCCTACTGGAGTCACATAGCACAAATTTGAGAGTTAGTAGTAAAATCTTGAAAATAATTGAGTTGTGTGGGATTTGTGGGTTGTTTTGTCATGACCATGTGCTGAAAATTGCCATTGTTTGGAAACCCCTGTATTATTGTACTGAATATAGAATATTGAATACCCAGTTTGTGGAAGGATTCAGCTCCCTGAGCACATTGTGCATTCCTAGCAACCTAGAGGCTCCAAGCCACTTGTACACAGACAGGAAGGGGTTGGGGGAACAACTGTGTGCCTCTTCCTAATTAGTTTCACAATAGCAGTTGACTTTTCTCTTATCATTTGGTGGAGGAGGTATGGATCTGAGTTGGTGGAAACCAAGTGGATAATGATGAAAATAAGACAAATTAAATGCATAAACTTCATCCAAGTGTCTGATTAAAAGTTGGGTTTGGTTCAGTTAGTGACAGTCTCACCTCCAAGTTTGAACATTGCGGCTTCATACCCTTGTTCAGGATTTGAGTACAATAATTTATGCAAATCATTTAGTATTATCAGAACTGTATGAGCTATTAAACAGAGACCTGTTCTATTAGGTCAGGTAGATGTTAATGTATTACGTAAGGACAAATGAGTTTTCAGGAATTTTCCCAGCATCCTAGTTCAACTCCTGATCCAATTAACTGATCTTTGATTGCTTAGCTGTTTGCAAATCACTGCTGTGCGTAAAATGGTTATCATATTTGCCTACATAAGTGAATATACTTCAAAAAATACATCATTGTAAGGGAAGTATTTTGAGGGAGATGTGTAGTATCATCACAAAGCTTTCTTTCTTACATGTTGCCCTCCTTATACCCCTTTGCCTCATTTCCTCTTTGAAGATGCTTCTTTAAACCAACCTTTCTGACCAAGCTTTTGAGTATTTCCTCTAAAACCTTGTTTGGTTTGGTGTCATGTTCTTCACAATACTCCTGCAGTTGCAGAATATCCTATTTAATTAAAAGCGCTATATAGCTAGGTTTTCTTCTTCATGCATTATCCTATGGCTCAGTTGGTGAACGCAGCACAATTATTACAGACCATATAGCCTCTGGTTCAATTCCTGGTATGTGCTGAGTTAGCTGCTCTCAGCGAGAGCACTATTAGCTGGGCTGCAATAAACCTCAACTGCTATAATTAGCAAAAAATCAAACAGGGATACTGCACTCAACAGGAAAGCACATAAACGAGGGCAGGAATGGTCTTGATAGCAATGTTTTCATATGGCATTTTGAAAAGATATGATAAGGCGCTATATGTCTCACAGTTGCCATGCTAACTGCTGAGTTACAACTGAATGCGGCACTTGAGCAAGCTCACGAAATCACACAGTGACCTTCTGATGGGGTGGGAAAATAGCTGTCTCTTTATTATCAAATAAAAATTATGAAAATGTGATTGTGTTCGGAATATGTGTCAATTTCCACATTGACCAAATCTGTTTTCTTGTTTCTTATTGATTATGATTTGTCCCAGTCTTAATGCTCACTAATCATACTTCATTGAACCATTCTCCGAAATTTACCTTTCTCCAGAAAACGTTCTGCCCAATCAAATTACAACAAAACAAAAAGCACTCAAAAACACACATGGCAACTCTTCACAGAAAGCACTCCAAATCTACAAAAATAATGTTTTTTTTTACGGTCATTACCGCTGTAGTAAAAATACACAGCTCATTCCAAACTTGTAACTTAAATCTTAAGGTTTGGCTTAATTGCCACTGGTTAGGCTACTGTTGTTATTTCTGATTTGCACTGCGCTAATTCAGTACAATTCCTGGGAGGCAACAGAGGCTCAGGAGCTTAGTAAGTGACAATAGCAGGGGGGGGGCATGTCCCTCTGCATCCTCACTGCAGGAACCTGGCAGTCATCAAAAACAAGTTCCACAGTTTAGCTTTCACAAGAGGTTTGGACAGAACTGCTGCAAGTTTTGGGTTGAATCTGTGATGTGGGATATTAAATATTACTCTGTGAATATTCCACAATGTGCGTTTAAAACAAACAATTTAAAATCTTATAAAAATAAATATATAAGGGCGAAGACTGTCCCAGACGATAGTTCATGATGTAATAAGGTTTTATGCATAACAGATATACAACCCAATAGAGTACACTTTAAATTTAATGTCCTGGTCAACACACTTTCCCAGACTTCGCACCTGAACATCAATTGGGGTGTACGATTCATCACTGGCTGTCTCTCCAAGGTTCAAAAGATTGGGAATGACTCAGGTTCCATGGTGGTGTTGTTTCACCTGGTTCTGGTGCTGGTATACTTGCTGCAACATTGCCACCACAATTGCAACCATTATCCCCACTTTACTGCCATCATTCTGGTACCAAAGAAAACACATGTGACATGCCTTAATGACTACTGCCTGGTGGCTCTGACCTCCATAATTTTGAAGTGCTTTGAGAGGTCAGTCATAGCTCATATGAACTCTAGCCTCCCAGCCTGCCTTGATCCTTTGCAATTTGCCTACTGGTGCAACAGGTTCATGGCAGTTGCCATTCTCCCTAGCCTTGGAACATCTGAACAATAAGGACATCGACGCCAGTCTTCTACTTTTTGACTACAGCTCCGCCTTCAACACTATAATCCCAATCAAATAAATCTTCAAACTCCGAGACCTAGATCTCTGCTCCGCCCTTTGCAACTGGATCTTCAATTTGCTGACCCACAGACCACAATCTGAGGATAGATAACAGCACCACCTCCATGACAATTCTCAATACTGGCACCCTGCAAAGCTGCATACTCAGCCCCTTAATGTACTCCCTGTATACTCATGACTGTGTGGCCAAATTTCATCCAAACTCCATCTATAGGTTCACTGATTACACCAGGGTTGTAGGCCAGAAATCAAAACAATGACAAGACAGAATATAGGCAAGAGAGAGAGTGCTTGGTGTAAAGATAACAATCTCTCCTTCAACGTCAGCAAAACCAAAGAGCTGATCATCGACTTCAGGAAGCAGGAAGGAGGGCATGCCCCTATCTACATCAATGGAAGTAGTTGAGAGCGTCAAGTTCCTAGGTGTGACAATCGCCAACAATCTGTTCTGGGCCACCCAAGTTGATGCGACGGTCAAGAAGGCACACCAACACCTCTTCTTCCTCAGCAGACCAAGGAAATTCAGCATGTCTAGAAGACCTCTCACCAATTTTTACAGATGCACCCTAGAAAGCATCCTATTCGGATCCATCATGGCTTGGTACGGCAACCGCACTGCCCAGGCCCATAAGGAACTACAGAGAGTTGTGAACACTTCCCAGTCTATCACACAAGCTAACATTCCATCCACTTACATTCCTCACTGCCTTGGAAAGACAATCGACATCATTAAAGACCCCTCCCACCCCGGTTATAATCTCTTCCAACTTTTCCATTGTCCAGAAGCTACAAAAGCTAAAACACATGGACCAACAGGTTCAAGAACAACTTCTTCCCCACTGTTATTAGACTTCTGAATGGACCTCTCAGATTTCAAATCTGATGTTGATCTTGCTTTTTGTGCAATTTTGTGGAATTTTGTATTTTTCGCTCTTTTCTATCACCCTATGATCTTTATATGATATGATCTGCCTGTACTGCACGCAAAACAAAACTTTTCACTGTACCTAGGGACATGTGACAATAATAAATCAAGTCAAATATTTCAGGCAGGCCATTCAACCAATGCAAATTAAGTATCTGTTTCTCATTGCCGTGATGCTGTTATAGTCACAGAAATGGAGGGTATGATATTCAAGTAACATACAAATGAATAAGTTACCCAATCCTGAGTGTGCCACAATTTCATTTTGAAACTTGGCATTTTGTGCTTCTAGCAACTCCATCCACTCTATGACACAGGACTGCTCTTTGCTTTCAAGCTTTCCTCTGTGCAGTGCAATGCCCAGTGTTCGTCTTTCAGCCTGCTGATCTTTTTGTCCTTCTTCTGTAAATAACAGCACTCAGAAGGCAAAGGAGCTAGCAAGTAATTGGGTTGACCATTTGTTGCAATTCAGGACTGGCCACTTATTCCAGCTGCTTCTGGGCCCAGGAGACCGCGGCAAGCATCCATGTTAGAATTACCTCTCGCTAGTGTCTCATTCATTATCGTCTCAGCCCACTGTCATTTGAGCAGACTTGTCCTTCCAGAGAGGAAATTGAACATTTAGAAAATGTGAATTCACAACTATCACACTTGAGCTCTGAAATACTATTTGCAGTGAGAATCAACATTTCTAGAGAACAGTTTCCCTGGATGTATTTACACTTCTCGTGCCCTAATCACCCTCATGTGCAGGGGACATTGTCACCGCTGTCTCAACAATGGTGTCAATCAGTGGTTCCCAACTTCTTTAGTAACAGGGCACACTCCACAGAGACAAACAATTCCATAACATGCCCACTGTTTCAGGGGATCATTGTTGTTGGAGGAAGGCAGGAGAATGGGGTCGAGAAACATATCAGCCACGATCGAATGGTAGAACAGAGCCAGTGGGCCAAATGGCCTAATTCTGCTCCTACATCTTATGTTCTTATGAACTAATTGCTCATAAACATAAGATGTACTTTCATTTACTATGGTTATGGTCTTAGTAGAGAGGTTTGCAACATGATGCATACAAGCTAAAGAAGGATCAAATGCATTCATGTTTCAAATCCACTGGGAAAAACATACAATCTTTGACTGTGAGCACAGACACATTTTCAAAATCTACTCAATTCAATTATTTCTAACTATTCTTGATCCTAAATCTGTCTCACAAACTGTACTTGGTTCAGGGGTCTGAATTTTGCAGATTATGTTTCATAATTAAAGCAGTATTTTTAAAAGTATAATTTGAATTAAATAATCGAACAGATTCTGAAATAACTCCACGGAGGTTGGTATCCTCTGTGGATAGTACTTGCCACTGATCCAGCTCCCTCAGAGCCAGCTCTCAGAGTAAACAGAACCTCTGATACTCCTGCTTCTGTCTGTCAGCCAGCCAGTGCTCTCAGATCAGGTTAACAGCCCCCAATCAGGGAATTCATTTTATGAGATCCACCTGGCTGACCTCGGTCTAAGACTGGGGACGTGGACCTGTTCTTTATCTTGTAGCTCCTCCTGAGATTTTTTTGCACTAAGTCTAGTTCCTCTGACTCAGCCTCAGATATGGGCGGTGTGTACCAAGGCGCTCTTGCACCTGGAGCACCTTGGAAGAAATTCATCCTCTTCTTCAGACGGTAAAGGCATTAAGGCTGCGATATCCACCGTGTCCATCTTGGACTGCAATGTTTCTTCGATACTAGACAACGGGGGAGAACCCACAGGCTCTGACAACCTTTCAGGCTGTTATGAGGGGCTGAGCATGTTTTATTCCTGCCCCATTTGCAAGTTTGCAGCTTTCATGTCATCCATGTGCTTGTTCAGGACTATCTCACCTAGCTGAACTTTGTACACATCATGGGACCTGACCTTGTGTCAACCATACCTCTTACCCATTCACTTCCATGGTTTCTGCACCAAACTTTGTCCCTTGAAATAAACTGTCCCTCTTGCTTAGAGGACTTCTGTGTCCTGCAGTGGTTTCCTGATGCTGTTTCAGCCCTCCCCCCAGATCAGATTTAGCCTGGTACAGAGTCTTCTCCCCACTAGCAACTCTGCTGGAGCTATCCCTGTGGATGCACGAGGGGTGGTCTTATAATAAATAGGAACTAGGACAGTTTGGTATCTAGTGAAACTGTAGGCTGTTTCTTTAAGCCTGCCTTCAAACGTTTGGGCTGCTCCTTCCACCAGACTATTGGATGATGGATGTTATGGAGCTGTACTTATATGCTGAATGCAATTTGACTTTAGAAAATACCTGAATTTGCTGCAAGTAAATGATGGCCCGTTGTCTGTGACCAACACTTCCAGAGCCCATGTATTGCAAAAGATGCTCAGTTTTTCCATTGTTGTCCCCGTGTTTGACAAATGAATTCTATACATGTCCAATCACTTTTAGTAGCTGTCCACAATGACGAAGAACACTGTGCCCACGAAAGGGTCGGCAGAGTCAACATATAACCGAGTCCAGGGTTCATCCGATCACTCCCCCTGTGGGGGAGATGCTGGTGGTACTTATTGTCCTTGTTGGCACTCTGGGCACTGCCCCACCAGCACAGTCATATCTGCATCCAATCCTGGCCGCCAGATATAACTTCTCACCACCATCTTCACTTTGGAAATTCCTGGATAACCCTGGTGGAGCTCAGCCAGATGGTGACTTTCGCTTGGGACAATCACTCTTGCTCCCTATAATAAAATGCCGAATCTACAGTGATCTGGTCTAGCCAGGTCTAGAAAGGTTTCAATTCTGGTTGTGATGGCCCTTTTGCTCCTCCCAACACCCCCACCAGCTGTTTTACTTTTGCCAGGACCAGATCTTTCTGCAGTAAACAGTCTGATATTGTCAGCGATGACTGGGTGTCCAGAAAGTTTAAAAACAGAACAGACTCTTCCAGTACTGGCACCCTTTGATGGTCCATCTGCTAGCGGGTGGCAGCTCAATGCATCCACATTTGCTACTTGTCCTCCTGGACAGTGTTCCAACTTGTATGCACTCAATGAGAGCCCACTGCTGAATTTGGCCTGAAGCTATGGGTGGCATAGCCTTGTCCTCTTTGAGTAGCCCTAGCAGGGGTTTGTGGTCCGTTACTGTTACAAATTTACATCCGTAAAGGTACTGGTAGAATGTTCTCACACCAAAGATGACCACCCAACCTTCCTTGTGTATCTGGGCGTATTTGCACTCTGCATCAGCCAAAGTTCAGGAAGCATGCACTATTGGGTGTTTCTCTCCATTGGACCATCTGTGAGCCAACACTACCCCAATACTGTGTGGGGAAGTATTGCATGTCAGCACCAGATCTTGCTTGGGATCACAGTGTCGCGAGTGTGGTTCTGGAAAAGCACAGCAGGTCGTGCAGCATCCGAGGAGCAGGAAAATCGACGTTTCGGGCAGGAGCCCTTAATCAGGAATGAGGCTTGTGAGCCGAGAGGGTGGAGAGAAACTGGATTTCACCAGTCTCCTCATTTCCCCTCCCCCCACCTTATCCCAGTTCCAACCTTCAAACTCGGCCCTCATGATCTGTCCTACCAGTCCATCTTCCTTCCCACCTGTCCGTTTTACCTTCCTCTCCGACCTATCACCATCACCCCCACTTCCATCTCCCTATTGCACTCTCAGCTACCTTCCTCTCAGCCCCACTCTCTCCCATTTATCTCTCCACTCCCTCAGCTCACAAGCCTCATTCCTGATGAAGGGCTCTTGCCCGAAACATCGATTTTCCTCCTCCTCGGATGCTGCCTGACCTGCTGTGCTTTTCTAGCACCCCACTCTCAACTCTAGTCTCCAGCATCTGCAGTCCTTACTTTCCCCTACAATCAGTGGGACCTGAACAAGCTGCTTCTTATAAGAGTCTGGAACCAAAGTTGTACCCTTAATCTGTAATGGTTCCCCGGTATAGATTCTTAGTCTAGCTGAGGCCTAACGCAAACATAAGGATTGGATTCCAGAGTGAATTTCGTTAAAGACAGGTTCTGAACTCACTGATACAGTATTAACCTTCATTTGAACTGGGTGACCACTTAGCCAGATGATTATTTTGCTTGGTTCTGATTTGGATGTTGCTAAGCAACTTAACTGTTCCAAACTACTTGTAGGTGTGCTTTCCAGCGTGTGCATTCTCCAGGATACCGGCCTATGTGTTCACTTACTCAATTCAGAATGGGACTCCACTACCGGGACTCTTTTGCTGTCTGGAATCTGCACACTGGCAGGAACGATAATGGCTTGCTGGCGTACATTCTGAAGAACATGTTAACCGTTTGACTGAGGCTTGGCTTTGTTTTGGGGTTTTGCTGTGCGCTGACCAAGAGTCCCTCTGTTCAGGATATGTCCTGAGTGAAGCTGTGCAATGGTCTTCACTCAAGTGTGTTCCCCAAGTTCAGTCAGACTGGCGAGGGTGTCCACTTCCATTGGAATACCCTGCAAATCATATGCTGCACTTGCTGCATTCTCCAGTGACAAAGCCAGTTGTGGTGCCTGTTTGAAGTCAAGTTGGGCTTCAGCTTGCAGGGACTTTTGGATGGTTACATCATTAATCCCACATACCAAATGGTCTCTCAGCATTTCATTACGGGTTAAACCAAAGTCACATGCCTTTTCAAAAATCCCAACACGGAATCCCCTAGTTCTCAAACTGATGAGTAAAAACTATAGCACCTCAGAGTTAGAGGAGGCTTGGAGTCGTGATATTCCTGAACTAAATCCATCAACTCTTGAACGGTTTTAGTGTCTGGTGCCTCAGGGAAAGTTAGGCTCCTAATAATCAAAAAAGCTGCAAGTCCACAAGCTGTCAGGAGAATTACTCATTGCTTTACATCTGCCCCAGTGTCATCTGCCTGGAAAAATATAATGCATTCCTTCCACATACTAGACCCAGTCTTCAACAGCAGGGTCAAAAGAGTCAAGCTTCCCAAATAACGGCATGATGCCAGAAATGTTTACCCCAACTCAAAGATAACTGTTACAAGTAAATTTCTTCAGAAGCACTTTATTTCTGTCATTGCCACTGACATTACTCCACAAAGGCCGGTATCCTGTCACCAAGTTACCCTTTATTTACATGTGCATAGTACTTGGCACTGGCCCAGCTTCCTCAGAACCAGCTCTCAGAGTGAGCAGACCCTCTGACACTCCTGTTTATTTTTTATTTGTGACAGGAGGTCTGACATTCCTGTTTTTTTTTCTTTTTTAAAAATTTTCCCCACACTACCGCCTAACAGGAGTAGTGCTTATCTTTCCCCAGCACCCATGTCGTGTGTGTGCAGATGTAGGACACAGTGAAGAACAACAAGTGCATAAATCTTTATTTATATTCCACCACCAGGAAGAAAGGAAACACCAGACTGGCCAGTGACAAGCAGTGCCCTTCTCGACAAAGGGCAATGCTGCGTGAGACACTTCTGTATATATCTGTCAGTGAGGGTTCCCTGATTGGATCAGGTTAACAGCCCCAATCAGAGAACTCATATTCTATGAGGTCCACCAGGCTGACCTCGTTACAATCACTACACATTCACAATTGAAATGTAATAGAGCAGAGCAAAAGTTGATTAAATTGCAAGGGCTTCAAGGAGAAGGCAGGTGAATGTGGCTGAGAAACATATTAGCCAGGACAGTATGGGGCAAGAATCACTTAATTCTGCTCTTATACCTTATGGTCAATTTACCAGGTTAGTCAGATTTATCCTCCCAATCACTCAGGGCATCACATTTCCAGGCAAATGTACAACATGCTTTTGATAGAAGAACAAATGCTGAGATCTAAAAATCTTCACCGCCATAGAGTCCTAGAGATGTACAGCATGGAAACAGACCCTTCGGTCCAACTTGTCCATGCTGACCAGATATCCCAACCCAACCTAGTCCCACCTGTCAGCACCCGGCCCATATCCCTCCAAACCCTTCCTATTTATACAGCCACCCAGATGCCTTTTAAATGTTGTAATTGTACCAGCCTCCACCACTTCCTCTGGCAGCTCATTCCAAACACACACCACCCTCTGCATGTAAAAGTTGCCCTTTAGGTCTCTTTTATATCTTTCCCCTCTCACCCTAAACCTATGCCCCCTAGTTCTGCACTCCCCCATTCCAGGGAAGAGACTTTATCTATTTACCTGATCCATACCCATCAGGATTTTATAAATCTCCATAAGGTCACCCCTCAGCATCTGCCGCTCCAGGGAAAACAGCCCCAGCCTATTCAACCTTTCCCTGTAGCTCAAATCCTTCAACCCTGGCAACATCTTTGTAAATCTTTTCTGAACCCTTTCAAGTTTCACAACAACCTTCCGATAAGAAGGAGACCAGAATTGCCCGCAATATTCCAACAATGGCCTAACCAATGTCCTGTACAGCTGCAACATGACATCCCAACTCCTGTACTCAATACTCTGACCAATAAAGTAAAACATACCAAACGCCTCCTTCACTATCCTATCTACCTGCGACTCCACTTTTAAGGAGCTATGAACCTGCACTCCAAGGTCTCTTTGTTCAGCAACACTCTCCAGGATCTTACCATTAAGTGTATAAGTCCTGCTAAGTTTTGCTTTCCCAAAATGCAGCACCTCACATTTATCTAAACTAAACTCCATCTGCCACTTCTCAGCTCACTGGCCCATCTGATCAAGATCCCGTTGTAATCTGCGATAACCTTCTTCGCTGTGCACTACATCTCCAATTTTGGTGTCATCTGCAAACGTACTAACTATACCTCTTATGCTCGCATCCAAATCATTTACGTAAATGATGGAAAATAGTAGACCCAGCAATGATCCTTGTGGCACTCCACTGGTCACAGGCCTCCAGTCTGAAAAACAACCATCCACCACCACCCTCTGTCTTCTACCTTTGAGCCAGTTCTGCATCCAAATAGCTAGTTCTCCCTGTATTTTGTGAGATCTAACCTTGCTAATCAGTCTCCCATGGGAAATCTTACTGATGTCCATATAGATCACGTCCACTGCTCTGCCCTCATCAATCCTCTTTGTTCCTTCTTCAAAAAACTCAATCAAGTTTGTGAGACAAGATTTCCCACGCACAAAGCCATGTTGACTATCTCTAATCAGTCCTTGCCTTTCCAAATGCATGTACATCCTGTCCCTCACGATTCCCTCCAACAACTTGCCCACCACTGAGGTCAGGCTCACTGGTCTATAGTTCCCAGGCTTGTCCTTACCGCCCTTCTTAAACAGTGGCACCATGTTAGCCAACCTACTGTCTTTCGACACCTCACCTTTGACTACCGATGATACAAATATCTCAGCAAGAGTCCCAGCAATCACTTCTCTAGCTTCCCACAGAGTTCTTAGGGTACACCTGATCAGGTCTTGGGGATTTATCCACTTTTATGTGTTTCAAGACATCCAGCACTTCCTCCTCTGTAATATGGACATTTTTCAAGATGTCACCATCTATTTCCCCACATTCTATATCTTCCATGTCCTTTTCCACAGTAACCACTGATGCAAAATACTCATTTAGTATCTCCCCCATCTTTTGCGGCTCCACACAAAGGCCACCTTGTTGATCTTTGAGGGGCCCTATTCTCTCCCTAGTTACCCTTTTGTCCTTATTGTATTTTAAAAACCCTTTGGATTCTCCTTAACTCTATTTGCCAAAGCTATCTCATGTCCCCTTTTTGCCCTCCACATTTCCCTCAAGTATACTCCTTTATACTCTTCTAAGGATTCATTCGATCTATCCTGTCTATACCTGACATATACTTCCTTCTTTTTCTTAACCAACACCTCAATTTCTCTCGTCATCCAGCATTCCCTACACCTACCACCTTCCCTTTCACCCTAACAGGAATATATTGTCTCTGGTCTCTTGTTATCTCATTTCTGAAGGCTTCCCATTTTCCAGCTGTCCCTTTACCTGCAAACATCTGCCTCCACTTAGCGTTTGAAAGTTCTTGCCTAATACTGTCAAAATTAGCCTTTCTCCAATTTAGAACTTCACCTTTTAGATCTGGTCTATCCTTTTCCATCACTATTTTAAATCTAACTGAATTATGGTCGCTGACCCCAAAGTGCTCCCCCACTGACACCTCAGTCACCTGCCCTGCCTTATTTCCCAAGAGTAGGTCAAGGTTTGCACCTTCTCTAGTAGGTACATCCACATACTGAATCAGAACATTTTCTTGTACATACTTAACAAATTCCTCTCCATCTAAACCCTGAACACTATGGCAGTCCCAGTTTATGTTTGGAAAGTTAACATCCCCTACCATAACCACCCTGTTATTCTGACAGATAGCTGAGATCTCCTTACAAATGTGTTTCTCAATTTCCCTCTGACTGTTCAGGGATCTATAATACAATCCCAATAACGTGACATCCCTTTCTTATTTCTCAGTTCCATCCAAATAACTTGCCTGGATATATTCCCAAGAATATCCTCCCTAACTACAGCAGTAATGCTATCCCTTCTCAAAAATGCAACTCCCCTCCTCTCCTGCCCCTTTTCTATTCTTTCCCATAACATTTGTATCCTGGAACATTAAGCTGCCAGTCCTGTCCATCCCTGAGCCATGTTTCTGTTCTTGATATGATATCCTAGTTCCATGTTCCTAACCATGCCCAGAGTTCATCTGCCTTCCCTGTTAGGCCTCTTGCATTAAATAAAAGCAGTTTAATTTATCAGTCCTACCCTGTTCTCTGCTTTGTCCCTGCCTACCCTGACTGTTTGACTCACTTCTTTTATCAACTGGATTAGTGGTGCTGGAAGAGCACAGCAGTTCAGGCAGCATCCAATGAGCAGCGAAATCGACGTTTCGGGCAAGAGCCCTTCATCAGGATTCCTGATGAAGTGCTTTTGCCCGAAACGTCGATTTCGCTGCTCATTGGATGCTGCCTGAACTGCTGTGCTCTTCCAGCACCACTAATCCAGAATTTGGTTTCCAGCATCTGCAGTTATTGTTTTTACCTCTTTTATCAACTGTACCAGTCTCAGATTGATCTCGTACTCACTATCTCCCTGGGTCCCACACCACACCTTACTAATTTAAATCCTCCTGAGCAGCTTTTGTAAATCTCCCTGCTGGTATGTTAGTCCCCTTCCAGTTTAGGTGCAATCCGTCCTTCTTGTACAGGTCACTTCTACCCCAAAAGAGATTCCAATGATCCAAAAATGTGAATCCTTCTCCCATAAACCAGTTCCTCAGCCATGCATTCATCTGCTCTATCCTCCTAATCCTGCCCTCACTAGCTCGTAGCACCGGGAGTAATCCAAATATTACTACTCTTGAGGACCTCCTTCTTAAATTCCTGCCTAACTCTCTGTAATCTCCCTTCAGAATCTCAACCTTTTCCCTTCCTATGTCATTGGTTCCAATGTGTGCAATGACCTCCTGCTGGGCCCTGTCTCCCTTGAGAAAATTCTACACCCTCTCTGAGACATCCTTCATCCTGTCACCAGGGAGGCAACATACCATTCTGAATTTTCACTGCTGGCCACAGAAACGTCTGTCTGTGCCTCACACTAGAGAGTCCCCAAACACAATCAATCTCTTGGAACCTGACGTACACCTCATTACATTAGAGCCAGTCTCAATATCAGAAACTTGGCTATTCATACTATGTTCCCCCAATAATTCATCACCCCCTACATATTCCAAAGCAGCATACTTGTTTGAAATGGTAATAGTCACAGAGGACTCCTGCACTAACTGCCTACCTCTCCTAACTTTCCTGGAGTTAACCTATTTATGTGACTGTATCTGTAACTTTTCTCCCTTCCTATAACTGGCATCCATCACATCCCTTTGCTGTTGTAAATTCCTCAGTGCCTCTAACTGTCTCTCCAACAGATCATTCAATCTGATAGGGTTTGCAAGCAATGGCATTTATTGCAGATATAATCCTCAGTAACACGTAAGCTCTCCCTAAATGCCCACATTCAACAAAAAGAGCATATCACTCTACTCAAGGCCATTTTTGCTTCTTTCAATCTACAGACCCAGAAAATAGCCCATCTTATTCCTCTACAAAATACTGCTCCCGGCTAACTTAATACTTATGGCTTATTAAGTTGATTAAGTTTAATAAAGAGACATCTCAACAACAAAACATATAATCAGGAAAGAGCCCACTCTACTCCATAAGACCATAAGACATAGGAGTGGAAGTAAGTCCATTCGGCCCATCGAGTCCACTCCGCCATTCAATCATGGCTGATGCGCATTTCAGCTCCACTTGCCAGCGTTCTCCCCGTAGCCCTTAATTCCTCACTACTGCAGACTTACTTAAGGCCACACTTAAAAATATCCACTTATCTGTTTCTGTGCTATGATCTCTCCCAGACAGGTTCCTCCAAGATTAGTTGTGAATTTCACTGTTTGTTAATTTTCCCAGGTGCACTCCGATGTCCAGTGATACATGAATTCAAACAGCAAGGGCAGTAACTGTGCAGGTTCACTGCCCTGTCAGTTAGCAGTGTGGGCCCTTTTGAGGAAGGCAAATTTTCTTCTCATCTTTGAAATTTACTTGAGAATGTAAGGATCTGAGCTTTGTTGAACTCATTAGCCTCAGTTTTGTAGTTTTCCTTCGAGAATTGTAAGACCACCATTTTGCCATTCAGGATCCATCACACTAGGTATACCTTACCCTCCACATATCATGAGGGGTTGAAGGTTTTTGACATCCCTTTCAATGTCTCCAATTTGCTGGATCTTATTCTGAAAGAATCTAAGGTGGGCAAATTTGTATCCCGCTGTGATGTTAAAGTTGTCTTAGCTAAAATAAGGGTGAAAGAAACAAAACAAAATAAAATCATCTAATTTGTTAGAGGTGTTCTCAAAGCAGTGTACAGCAATTGAACATCTAATTTGTCTCGAGGTATCAACAAAGCAAAGTAAATGTTCTGAGAAGCAAAACAACTAATGCTCTAAGTTCTCTGATGTCAGCTCGTTGCAAGTGTTAAACTGTCTCAGTCCCTCAAGCGTTAGCTCTTATGTCTTGATCAAACAAAAATGAATGGACAAAACAGGGAGGCAAAAAATTAAAGGATGTTAAAAGTCAATGATTGTATTGTGTAGCTACATTACAGAAATCCATTAAATTCCTTATAAGTGAGTAATCAAACTCAGGGGCAATGAAAATGTGGAATTGGATAAAAGTGATGCTGATGCATCAAGGAATGGTGACCAGACACATAATTGGAGCAGAGTAAGGAATGTCACGCTCCAGATGACTTGGGAGTGTTTGATTTAAGAAGCACTAAACTCTGTCCTTTATATATATATGCCTACAGTTTTGCATTGAGGGAATCTTCTGTCACTACTGGGAGAAAACTGAGCAAACTTTATTCTGGAGACAACTTGTGTTTTACGTGACTTGATGCTGCATCAGACATTCCCTGCTCCAGTGCCTTCTATCAACGTTACTAACTTTTACCTTGAGCACAACCTTCAACAAAATAGCAAAATAGCAACAAAATGGCCAAGATTGGCCATTATTGCAATGGAGC
Organism: Chiloscyllium punctatum; assembly: GCF_047496795.1. Lineage (NCBI taxonomy): Eukaryota > Metazoa > Chordata > Chondrichthyes > Orectolobiformes > Hemiscylliidae > Chiloscyllium > Chiloscyllium punctatum. Next base: position 19,884,393 of record NC_092791.1, on the reverse strand, counting down.
TTTGAATCCTGTTTTCATGGGAATGTTAAATATACAAAAGAACAACATACATTGCCTCGAATATCCAAACAGGTCCCATAGCACTTCAGAGAGGAAGGAAAAACTGATGTTAAGCCTTTGAGAGAAACGAGTCCATTGCCTCATGATGCGTTTAAAGAGAAGTTTTTAAGGGGAAGAGTGAGAGTAGAAAATGCAGATAAACATTCAGAGGACTGGAGGGAAATAAGAACCACAAAGTTGCAGAGATAGGATGGGGGGAGGACTTGTCGTTGAAAGGTAGGATTTCAAATGCGGCTAAGAGGGACACGAAGCCATTATGGAAGTGGCAGAGGTTTAAACAATGTAGAATTAAGTTGAGAATTCACCTAATCGAGAAATCTGACATTTTGCTCGATCTGATTCAGCCTGAGTATGTGATTCAGGAGAAGGATGGAGATAGAGCTGAGGCAGACACTGAAACCAATGGCTTCACTCTTCCTAATATTGCTGCATGTAGCTCTGTCTTGGTACTTAATGACGGTAGCATGGAGGTAGTCTTCGAGTCTGGCTGGGGATGCTTTCTTTGACAGAGCTGGCAGTGATTTCAGTACAAATAAAGACTAAACCTGGACTATTCCAGCAGGGTCAGATAGAATGAAAGACTTACGTTATGTTTGAGGCTGGAGATTCACATTGGATAAAGAGGAATTCCATGTATTTAGAAAATTGACAACACAATGAAGAGAGCATATTAAATTTTGCATATGCCCAAACAATGTTTCAGACAATGTGCTTTCATTAAGCTAATGAATGAGCGGCACTGGCTGCAGAAGTCAAGTTGTCTTAACAGCATAAACTGTTGCCATTGCTGACAGCCTCTCATCTTCTGTATCACTACAACAATTTTTCCATAGTCAGGAGATTGAAATTGGCACTGTTAAGATTGTATGTTTTTACTTTTCTGTATTTTTGATTGTGGACTGAAATGGGTAAAGGACTGTTTTAAAAACCAAGGACTATTGAAGGGTTGCTGCACTTTTTAAAGGCAAGTAACCTGACACTGTAAGTAATCTAATCTAATCTAATCTAATCTATACGCTATGCTGAGGAGGTATTGGACAGCACATTTAGCAAATTGGTCACACCACAGATTAAGATTGCTGAGGGAGAAAGGGAATGGGTGACCAAAAGACAAAGAAAGAGCAGGAAGGCAGTGCAGGTGTCCCCTGCGGTCATCTCCCTCCAAGACAGGTAAACCATTTTGGATACTGTTGGGGGAAGATGGCTCACCAGGGGAAGGCAGTGTTCAGAAGGGCGGGAAAAAGAGTGGAAGGGATATAGTCAATCGGGATTCAATTGTAAGGGGTGTAGATAGGCAGTTCTGTGGTCGAAAATGAGAATCCTGAATGGTATGTTGCCTCCCAGGTGCACGGGGTCAGGGATGTCTCAGATCGGCTGCAGAACATTCTGAAGGGGGAGGGTGAACAGTCAGTTGTCGTGGTGCATATAGGCACCTATGATAAAGGTTAAAAAAAAGGGATGAGGTCCTACAAGCAGAATTTAGGGAGTTAGGAGCCAAGTTAAAAAGTAGGACCTCAGTGGTAGTAATCTCAGGATTGCTACCAGTGCCATGTGCTAGTCAGTAGAAATGAAAGAATAGGCAGGATGAATGCATGGGTTGAAAGATGGTGCAGGAGGGAGGGGTTCAGACTTTTGGGACTGGTTCTGGGGGAGGTGTGGCTATTACAAATTGGAAGGTCTACACCTGGGCTGGACTGGAACCAATGTCTTGGAGTGCTTTTGCTAATGCTGTTGGGGAAGGTATAAACTAATGTGGCAAGGGGTCGCAAACCAAAGGAGGAGGTTAGTAGACAGTCAGGAGGTAGTAACTAAAGCTGAAAATGTGTTGCTGGAAAAGCGCAGCAGGTCAGGCAGCATCCAAGGAGCAGGAGAATCGACGTTTCGGGCATGAGCCCTTCTTCAGGAATCAAGCCCGAAATGTCGATTCTCCTGCTCCTTGGATGCTGCCTGACCTGCTGCGCTTTTCCAGCAACACATTTTCAGCTCTGATCTCCAGCATCTGCAGTCCTCACTTTCTCCTAGGTAGTAACTACAGCCTGTAAGGAACTAGATCTTGATGTAAGCCTGACTAAGGGAAAGAGTAGGCAGGCAGCAGATGATGAACCCCAGGGGACAGATGGTCTGAGGTGCATTGGTTTTATGGCTTTGTGTGTGAGAAATCATGTCTCACAAACTTGATTGAGTTTTTTGAAGAAGTAACAAAGAGACTTGACGAGGGCAGAGCAGTCGATGTGATCTATATGGACTTCAGTAAGGCGTTCAACAAGGTTCCCCATGCGAGACTGATTAGCAAGGTTCGATCTCACGGAATACAGGGAGAACTAGCCATTTGGATACAGAACTGGCTCAAAGGTAGAAGACACAGGGTGGTGGTGGAGGGTTGCTTTTCAGACTGGAGGCCTGTGACCAGTGGAGTGCCACAAGGATCGGTGCTGGGCCCTCTACTTTTTGTCATTTATATAAATGATTTGGATGCGAGCATAAGAGGTACAGTTAGTAATTTTGCAGATGATACCAAAATTGGAGGTGTAGTGGACAGCGAAGAGGGTTACCTCAGATCACTACAGGATCTTGACCAGATGGGCCAATGGCTGAGAAGTGGCAGATGGAGTTTAATTCAGATAAATGCGAGGTGTTGCATTTTGGGAAAGCAAATCTTAGCAGGACTTATACACTTAAGGGTAAGATCCTAGGGAATGTTGCTGAACAAAGAGACCTTGGAGTGCAGGTTCATAGCTCCTTAAAAGTGGAGTTGCAGGTAAATAGGATAGTGAAGAAGGTGTTTGGTATGCTTTCCTTTATTGGTCAGAGTATTGAGTACAGGAGTTGGGAGGTCATGTTGCGGCTGTACAGGACATTGGTTAGGCCACTGTTGGAATATTGCGTGCAATTCTGGTCTCCTTCCTATCGGAAAGATGTTGTGAAACTTGAAAGGGTTCAGAAAAGATCTACAAGGATGTTGCCAAGGTTGGATGATTTGAGCTATAGGGAGAGGCTGAACAGGCTGGGGCTGTTTTCCCTGGAGCGTCGGAGGCTGAGGGGTGACCTTATAGAGGTTTACAAAATTATGAGGGGCATGGATAGGGTAAATAGGCAAAGTGCTTTCCCTGGGGTCGGGGAATCCAGAACTAGAGGGAAAAAGGTTGAGGGTGAGAGGGGAAAGATATAAAAGAGACCTAAGTGGCAATATTTTCACGCAGAGGGTGGTACATGTATGGAATGAGCTGACAGAGGAAGTGGTGGAGGCTGGTACAATTGCAACATTTAAGAGGCATTTGGATGGATATATGAATAGGAAGGGGTTGGAGGGATATGGGCTGGGTGCTGGCAGGTGGGACTAGGTTGGGTTGGGATATCTGGTCGGCATGGATGGGTTGGACCGAAGGGTCTGTTTCCATGCTGTACATTTCTATGACTATGACTCTAAGTGTAGTAGGTAAGGCAGATGAACTTGGATAAGTACCTGGGAGTTTGATGTTATTGTCATTACTGAGACTTGGTTGAGGGAAGAGCAAGATTAGGAACTAAATATCCCAGGATATAAATGCTTCAGGTGGGATACAGAGAGAGGTAAAAGGGGTGGAGGAGTTGCATTACTGGTCAGAGAGGCTATCACAGCTGTGCTGAAGGAGGGAAGCATGGAGGACTCGAGCAGTGAGGCAATACGGGCAGAGCTCAGAAATAGGAAGGGTGCGGTAACAATGTTGGAGCTGTACTCCCAACAGCGAGCGTGAGATATGGGTGCAAATATGTAAACAGATTATGGAAAGATGTCAACAGGGTGGTGGTGATAGGAGTTTTTAATTTTCCCAACATTGACTGGGATTCACTTAACGTTACATGTCTAGATGGAGCAGAATTTGTAAGGAGCATCCAGGAGGGTTTTATAGAGCAGTGTATAAATAGTCCAACTCGGGAAGGGGCCATACTGGATCTGCTGTTGGGGAATGAGCCCAGCCAGGTGGCTGAAGTTTCAGCAGGGGATTACTTTGGGAATAGTGATTACAATTCTGTAAGTTTTAGAATACTCATGGACAAAGACGAGAGTGGTCCTAAAGGATGTGTGCTAAATTGGGGGAAGGCCAACTATAGCAAAATTCAGCAGGAGCTGGGGAATGTGGATTGGGAGCAGCTGTTTGAAGGTAAATGTGAATGTGAGAGGCTTTTAAAGAGAGGTTGGTTAGAGTGCAGGACAGATATGTCCCTGTGAAAATGAAGGACAGAAATGGCAAAATTAGGGAACCACGGATGACAGGTGAAATTGTGAGACTAGCTAAGAGGAAAAAGGAAGCACACATAAGGTTTAGGCAACTGAAAACAGACGAAGCTTTGGAAGAATATCGGGAAAGTAGGACCACTCTGAAATGAGGAATTAAGAGGGCTAAAAGGGGTCATGAAATATCTTTAGTAAACAGGATTAAGGAAAATCCCAAAGCCTTGTATTCATATATAAGGAGCAAGAGGGTAACTACAGAAAGGGTTGGTCTACTCAAGGACAAAGGAGGAAATTATGTGTGGAGTCAGAGAAAATGGGTGATTTCTTAATGAGTACTTCGCATTGGTATTCACCGAGGAGAGGGACATAACGGATGTTGAGGTTAGGGATCAATGTTTGATTACTCTCAGTCAAGTCAGCATAAGGAGGGAGGAAGCGTTGGGTATTCTAAAAGGCATTATGGTAAACAAGTCCCCAGGTCCAGATGGGATCTATCCCAGGTTACTGAGGGAAACAAGAGAGAAAATAGCTGGGGCCTTAACAGATATCTTTGCAGTATCCTTGAACACAGGAGAGGTCCCGGAGGACTGGAGAATTGCTAATGTTGTCCCCTTGTTTAAGAAGGATAGCAGGGATAATCCAGGTAATTATAGACAGGTGAACCTGACGTCGGTGGTAGGGAAACTGCTGGAGAAGATACTGAGGGATAGGATCTATTTACATTTGGAAGAAAATGGGGCTTATCAGTGATAGGCAACATGGTTTTGTGCAGGGAAGGTCATGCCTTACCAACTTAATAGAATTCTTTGGGGCAGCACTGCTACCTCACAGCCTTGGGCGACCGTCAGTGTGGAGTTTTCTCCCCGTGTCTGCGTGGATTTCCTCCGGGTGCTCTGGTTTCCTCCCACAGTCCAAAGATGTGCAGGTCAGGTGAATTGGCCATGCTAAATTGCCCATAGTGTTAGGTACATTAGTCAGAGGGAAATGGGTCTGGGTGGGTTACTTTTTGAAGGGTCGGTGTGGACTGGTTGGGCTGACTGGTCTGTTTCCACACTGTAGGGAATCTAATCTAATCTAAGAAATCTGATCTAAAAAAGTGATAAAGCTGATTGATGAGGGAAGGGCTGGAGATATCATATACATGGACTTCAGTAAGACGTTTGATAAGGTTCCCTATGGTAGGCTGATGGAGAAAGTGAAGTTGCATAGGGTCCAGGGTGTACTACTAGATGGTTAAAGAACTGGCTGGGCACCAGGAGACAGAGTAATAGTGGAAGGGAGTTTCTCAAAATGGATGCCTGTGATCAGTGGTGTTCCACAGGGATCTGTGCTGGGACCACTGTTGTTTGTGGCAGACATAAATGCTCTGGAGGAAGGAATAGGTCGAATCTATTAACAAGTTTGTAGATGACACTATGATTGGTGGAGTAGCAAATGGTGAAGGGGACTGTTCGAGAATGCAGCAGAATATAGATAGATTGGAGAGTTGGGCAGAGAAATGGCAGATGGAGTTCAATATCCCTTCATACCTATCCCATTCATGTACCTGTCTTAATGTTTCTTAAATGACAAAATTGTACTTGCTTCTACCACTATGTCTGGCATCCATTCCAGGCACTCACCACTCTCTGTTAGAACACTGGTCACTCTGGACCCTTTTGTATCTCTCCCCTTTCTCCTTAAATCTTTGCCCCTTAATTTTAGACTCCCAAACCATGTGGAAAAGCTGTTGGCTACCTACCTTATCTATGCCTCTCATGATTTTATAGACCTCAGTCTCCTATGCTCCAGGGGAAAAAAGTCTCAGCCTATCCAACCTTTCCTTCTAGCTCCAACCTTGCAGTCCAGGTAGCATCCTAGTAAATCTTTCTAGTTTAATAATATTATTTCTTTAGTAGGGCAATCAGAACTGCATAGAGTAGTCCAAATGTGGCTTCACCAATATCTTGTACAGCTGCAATAAGACATCCCATCTCCTCTTTTCAATGCTCTGACCAATGAAAGCAAGCATGCTGAAAGCCTTCTCACCGCCCTGTCTACCTGTGTCTCAATCTTCAAGGAGCTACGAACCTGTCCCCACAGATCTCTTTGTTCTATAACGCTCTCCAGGGGCCTACCATTGACTGTGTAAGTCCTACCCCAGTTTACTTTACAAAAATGTAACACCTTTCTAAATTTAACTCCACCTGCCATTCCTTAGCCCAGTGGCCCATTTGATCAAGTTGTCGCTGCTTTCCCAGATAACCACCACCACTGCCCACCAATCTTAGTGTCATCCACAATCTTACCAACCATACCTCCTAAATTCCCATCCAAATCCTTTGTATAAATAATGAATAACAGTGGACCCAGTATTGATCCCTGTGGCACACTGCTGGTCACAGGCCTCCAATCTGAAAAACAACCCTCTACCACCACCAGCTGTCTTCTACAGTCAAGCCAATTTTGTATCCAGTTGGCTAGCTCTCTTTGGATCCCATGAGATTTAACCTGACTCAACAACCTACCATGCAGAACCTTGTCAAAGGCCTTGCCAAAGTCCATGCAAATAATGTCAACCACACTGCCCTCATCTAATTTCTTGGTCACCCCTTCAACAAACTCAAACAAGTTCGTGAGACACAATTTTTGACGCACAAAGCCATTGCTGACTTTCCCAAATGAGTCTTTGTCTCTCCAAATGCCTGTAGATCCTGTCTCTCAGAATCTCCCCTAACAACTTACCCATCATGGAAGTAGTTCCCAAGCATTTCCCTGCAGCTTTTCTTAAATAATAGCACAACTGTAGCCACCCTCCAATCTTTGGGCACTTCACCCATGGCTGTCGATGATACAAAAATCTCCACTAATAATTGATAATTTTGAAGTACAGTAACCTGGTTCATGCTTTCTATCAACATGGGTCTAAAAGACAGGAAAATTGATGAATTTGCGTTCTTTTTAAAACCTTTAAATTTGGACAACCAGACTTGTCAAGTAACATTTGCACCACACAAGTGCCAAGCAATGACCATTCCAGCAAGACAGAATCTAACCATCGTCTCTTGACATACAGTGGCATTGCTATCAATGAATTTTCCACTATCAACATCCCGGAGATTACCATCGACCAGAAACTGGATTGGACTAGCTGTCTAAATACAGTGGTTATAAAAGCAGGTCAGCAGCTAGGAAGACTGCAGCGACTAACTCACCTTCTGACTCCCTAAAGTCTGTCCACCATCTAAAAGGCGCAAGTCAGGCGAATAATGGAATAGTTCCCACATCCTTGGATGAGTGCAGCTTCAACAACACTCAAGAAGCATGATAAAACCCAGGACAAAGCAGTTTGTTTGATTGGCACCACATCCATAAAAATTCACTCCCTCTACCACCAGTGCTCAGTAGCAGTAATGCGTACCATCCACAAGATGCACTGCAGAAATTCACCAAGGCTCCTGAGAAGCAAATTCCAAACCCATGACCACTATCATCTTGAAGTACAAGGGCAGCATATATATGGGAGCACCACCAGCTGCGATTCCACTCCATCCTGATTTGGAAATATATTGTCGTTCCTTCAGTGTCTTTTGTTCAAAATCATAGAACTCTTTCCTTAATGGCATTGTGGGTGTACCTGCACTGAATGGACTACAGCAGTTTCAGAAGGCAGTTCACCATCACCTACTCAAGGGCAACCAGGAATTGGCAATAAACACTGGCCCAGCCCGTGATGCCCATCACTCATGAGTGAATACAGAAAAATTCTGATTGGTGGAATCTGACTTGTCATCTTGCTCAGGGGACCATACTGGGTTCGCAACTAAAAACGCTATTATTCAATGCTTTGGATGAAAGAGTGGAGAGTTCTATAGCCCAAGTTTGTAGATAAAACTAAATTAGGAGGCATTAGTGGCTTGTTGAGTGATGGGGGTGGTGGCGGAGGGTTGTTTTTCAGACTGGAGGCCTGTGACCAGTGGAATGCCACAAGGATCGGTGCTGGGCCCTCTACTTTTTGTCATTTATATAAATGATTTGGATGTGAGCATAAGAGGTACAGTTAGTAACTTTACTGATGACACCAAAATTGGAGGTGTAGTGGACAGCGAAGAGGGTTACCTCAGATTACAACAGGATCTTGATCGCATGGGTCAATGGGCTGAGAAGTAGCAGATGGAGCTTAATTTAGATAAATGTGAGGTGTTGCATTTTGGAAAAGGAAATCTTAGCAGGACTTATATACTTAATGGTAAGGTCCTTGGGAGTGTTGCTGAACAAAGAGACCTTGGAATGCAGGTTTATAGCTCCTTGAAAATGGAGTTGCAGGTAAATAGGATAGTGAAGAAGGCATTTGGTATGCTTTCCTTTATTGGTCAGAGTATTGAGTACAGGAGTTGGGAGGTCATATTGCGGCTGTACAGGACATTGGTTAGGCCACTGTTGGAATATTGCATGCAATTCTGGTCTCCTTCCCAGACCAGAAGGATGTTGTGGAACTAAAGGGTTCAGAAAAGATTTACAAGGATGTTGCCAAGGTTGGAGGATTTGAGCTAAAGGGAGAGGCTATTTTCACTGGAGCGTTGGAAGCTGGGTGGTGACCTTATAGAAGTTTATAAAATCATGAGGGGCTTGGATAGAGTAAATAGACAAGGTCTTTTCCCTGGGGTGGGGGAGTCCAGAACTAGAGGGCACAGGTTTAGGGTGAGAGGGGAAAGATATAAATGAGACCTGAGGGGCAACTATTTCATGCAGAGGGTGGTACGTGTATGGAATGAGCTGCTAGAGGATGTGGTGGAGGCTGGTACAATTGCAACATTTAAGAGGCATTTGGGTGGGTATATGAATAGGAAGGGTTTGGAGGGATATGGGCTGGGTGCTGGCAGGTGGGACTAGATTGGGTTGGGATATCTGGTCGGCATGGACAAGTTGGACCGAAGGGTCTGTTACTGTGCTGTACATCTCTATGACTCTATGCTGAACACAGCAACAGGACAAGACCTTTGAGCCTTTCAAGGTTGTTCCACTGTTCAGTTAGACCATGACTTAACTCCATCGATCCCCCTTTGTAACATAATCCTTACCATGCTCACCTAGCAAAAATCTATCATTGTGGTTAGGAACAGGAAGTTAGAAAGGGGCAGTCTGTACACTGAAGTGAGTGGACAAAACTATGCCAGGTGGAAGTCAAGGTGGTGAAGTATGAGAACGCCTACTTTGGAGCTGATAAAGTTGAATCTGAATACTGTCTTAATAGCGAGAGTCTACGATTAGTAGTGGAATAATGTGATTGAGGGAGCCATGTGCACAAATCACAAGCAAACTATTATCAAAAAACTAATAGAGTGTTGGGATTGAACTCAAGGTTGATGGAAATGCAAAACCAGGAAGTGAAACTTCAGTTTTACAGAACATTGGTCAGACCTCATTTGGAATACTTTCAGTATTTGGCACCAAACCGCTTGTGGGCAGTTTTCTATATACAATTAGCTGTTCATTCTGCTCCTTAGAAGGTTCTTGGACATTGAGACCATCATTCATCGTTTATTAAGCATTAAGAGCAATTGCATCTATTTCACGGATAATACTCACAACCACATCAGACCATGGCTGGGTTGCAAAGTCAAACATGTTACAGTCCTAAGCTGGGTTATGTCGGTTGATTATACCTTGAGATGTTTTTGTATGGAAATCAATAAGTTTCTACATTATATTATAACTCAAAATATAATTCCATGTCAGAGAACCATCAGAGATGGGGCTGGTGGGAGACACAGAGAGGAGCACAGAGGCAAGCAGAGAGAGAGAGGGGTCAGAGGGAGACAAAAAACCAACAGTCAGGGACTGAGAGGGAGAACTATAAGAGCTCACTGAGCTGCATAGCTACCAGAATGAAGACACAATATGCAGATTCAAATGCAATGTAATTGTCGTCAATGAGCTATTTATCGTCGGTCTGCAGATGAAAGTGGTCCAGAGGATTCCAGATGTTGTCTCAATAAAACAGTCACAGCAAGGCGTTCCTTAATGTCGACGGCCAATTAATATGAAGTGCAGAAGTAAAATAGATATGAGAGAGATGAGAGCTTTCTGTTTGTCATAAAAAGCAAGATAGTCCTTAGAGTAAAGGGAAGACCTTTTCGAACAGAGATAAGGAGAAACTTCTGCAGCCAGACAGTGGTGAATCTATGGAATGCATTGACACAGAAGGCTGTGGAGGCCAGATCGCTGAGTATATTTAAGACTGAGATGAAGAGGTTCTTGAATATCAAGGGGATCAAGGGTTATGGGGAGAAAGTGGGAGAATGGGATTGAGAAACTTATCACCCATGATTGAATGGTGGAACATATTCGATGGGCTGAATGGCCTAATTTCTGCTCCTATGTCTGGAGGAGAGAGTGACCTATGTTTAAGCTGAATCACACCCCGACACTGCAAACCCTCAAACTAACTGAGGCAACATCCATAAAATACTTCTCATGTTTAAAAAAAGGAGAACTCAACTGAGCTTGTCCCTTGTGTTGCCAACTTTAGTTCATAGTTCCCATAATGTACTTAATGAACTCTTCAGCTATTGAGATACTGAATGGTATAATTTTTCTTTATTACTTTGTTAATATAAAATGTAAAACAAGAGTTTTGTCAGTCTCTGCTGTTATGTTTTCTGCTGTGATTTAAATTGACTGACCACTTTGGCTGTAAGAAAGCCCTGATTTACAAGTTGAAAAAACTTCTGCACCTTTTCCCCTCCAGTTTTTGATAGGCACCCTGTTTTGAAGTGGAAATAGGACACCATCTATTGTCAATTTCAGGCAATGTCGCTGGAAGCTTTTTGATGGCAGTTATGGCCATTATGAATCCTTGGATGGGTTTCAAAGCTATATCTGGCTTCAAATCAGTGAATAGTCTATTGATCAAAGGAGAATATTTTTTCAGAAGCTATAATAATTGAACATATTTTTTTTGTGTGTTTACAGATCTAAGGTACTTAATGGTACTTACTTACACAGTTTTTACGCATTAGTCTTTCTTCCCTTTGCTTCAATGATAGTGAGGTTGGATTCAGGGTTTTATGAGATTGTTAGAGGTTTATTTTGTTAACAATGATTTTAAAATGATTCCCATTGCTATTGTACAGCTCTTGTACGTAATGAATACTGGGAGAGTGGCTAAGATGGATATATGGGAGGCATAGAAGAGGCATGAGTTTGGATGGGGGACAACTCACTGGGATAGCAAACTGGAAATCAGGCCCGATTCCAGGAGTCATCACAAAAGTTCCCCAATTTACCTGTCTTTTTCACCCAGGTCAATTGAAAGCATGGTCCAGGTTTCTGTAGATAATGACTATTTATTAGAAGTAATTAGACTCTAGCTACAAGTAAACAGTTATTAACAGTCACCTCTGCTAGTTAAAACTCTAATCTCTATCTAAACTCTCTACACACAGACAGACAAACAGGATTATGGGCAGAGTGGAGAAACTGGAAGGATAGTTCAGTAGTTTTATTCCCATTGTCTATTGTTGAGATGACCCTTATGATTCTTCTGCTGGCCAACACGTTGCTTCAGTCATTTTTCTTCGGATGCTTCCACAAGTTGGTAAGCGACTTAAGGTCATAAAATGTGTCTGACTGATCAGTTGAAAGTCACTGCATATAACAATTGTTGCAGGAAGCATAGACTGGTTTTCTTCAGGTTTACAGTTTTGATAGCAGACAACAGAGAGACTGCTCCTGAGCTGGGGAAGAACTGAACACTTTTCTCTTGCTTGATCTAGATCCAAGATGCTCAGTGACCTGAGATGCATTCACACAGTTCACAGGCAAAAGGGTCTCTAACTGGTCACTGGTCCATCGATCAATCAATTTCTTTTTGCTGGCAAAAGCTGCATCATCTCCCCTCCCCCCAAGCTCCAAATTGTCTGCAACCCAAACTTCAATTACTGCTTGCTCTAACAGTTATTTAGGCCATGCTTGCAATGGGTGTCAGATTACTTGCTTTCAAAGCTCTCAACACTGTAAGAATGTGTGTGTGCAATCATGTGCTCCTACACGACTATAACTGATCAGGAGACTCTCCCAGTCTTAATATCTGCCATAGGCATATCGGAAAGATTTTACAGTTTGATAATAGAACATAGAACATAGAACAATACAGTGCAGAACAGGCCCTTCGGCCCTCAATGTTGCGCCGACCTATGAACTATTCTCAGCTCGTCCCCCTACACTATCCCATCATCATCCATGTGCTTATCCAAGGCTTGTTTAACTCTCCCTAATGTGGCTGAGTTGACTACATTAGCAGGTAAGGCATTCCATGCCCTTACCACTTTCTGAGTAAAGAACCTGTCTCTGACATCTGTCTTAAATCTATCACCCCTCAATTTGTAGTTATGCCCCCTCTTACAAGCTGACATCATCATCCTAGGAAAAAGTCTTTCACCATCTACCCTATCTAATCCTCTGATCATCTTGTATGTCTCGATCAAATCCCCTCTTAGCCTTCTTCTTTCCAATGAGAACAGACCCAAGTCTCTCAGCCTTTCCTCATAAGACTTTCTCTCCAAACCAGGCAACATCCTGGCAAATCTCCTCTGCACCTTTTTCAATGATTCCACATCCTTCCTGTAATGGGGCGACCAGAACTGTACACAATATTCTGGGTGTGGCCGCACCAGTCTCTTTAACCATGCTATGATACATCTTCCATCATTTGGGACTGGATCCTGGAGTTCTGGCTCAGAGGCAGCATCATTACCCAGAGTGCCACAAGACCTTATTTTTTAGGCAGCCTGAAATAACTAGAGAGAGGCCGGTATCCTGTGATCAAGTCACCCTTTATTTGCATGTGTACAGTACATGGACTCTGACAGCTGGACCAGAGACAGGGCCGAGAATGAGGAGACTCTCTGAATCTCCTGTTTTTTTTTCCCTCTTCCTTTCCCACAATCCCACTGCACCCAAAGAGGGCCCAGCAGCAGTGCTTAGATGTCCCCAAATCACCAGTGGCTGTGTATGTATGCCACAAGATCTTCTAAAGGTAAATTAGATATTTGCTACAAAACAGCGATATTTAAACATATTATTAACAGAGGAGTGACTCTTCCTTGCTGAGAAACCACATTTGGTAGCTTTACTTTATGTTCAGACTGTTCAATTGGATCTGATTTGTTGTGACCAACCTGAAATGCTAACGTAATTATTCTCTCAGGGCCCTTGAGGGTTGTCAAAACAAATTTTTCTGTTGTTTTGCTTCAAGTACAATTGCTTGATTTAAATCTGTCGATGAATTAACCCCGTGGCGAGGGATTGCCGCGTTGTAAGTGGTGGACCCTGACTATTGGGGGCGTGCTCTGCAGATTGGAGGCGGGATTGTAATTGACGCGAGGTCTTAGTGATCACTGATACTGACTTTTTGTCATTTTAGTGCCTTCAGAGAATGGCGAATGTGAACTGGTACTTTTAAATTCCCGGTAGTTTAACAGACACGTTTTGTTCATTAGGAATGGCAACTAACCAACAGCAGGAGAGACCGAGTGAAAGTGGTACTGTTTTATTTATTTTCTACTTGTAATCACAATAATAGTAACTTTACAAATGCATTGTTGCAGATATTTATCGTTTGTTGAGTTATTGTAAATCGAGGACATGTGAGCATAAGTTTTCTAAATCAGAGCTGGCAAGAGCCTGTTCCCCAGATCACTAACATTCAATTCACTCGCTGAATTGAATCCAGCATTTCAAATGGAAACAATTGTTAAATATTGAATGGTAAAGGACCGGTACTCTTTGCAGTGTAATCTTATTAAAATTCAAGCCCCACTCTTTTGTAATTAGGGTGTGGTTTATCTTCCCCGCCTGGTTTACCTTGTCACGTCCGCGTCGAGGAAAGATGTAGCTAGCACTGGATTTGTGCTGTTATTCTAATCCAGGGGAGTGGGTGCAGAGTGGCCGCTATGATCGCAAGATAGTGATATAGAGATGGCAGCCACGTAGTTAAAGAGCTCCTTTTTTGATCGGAGATGATTGTAGTAGAGGTTTACGAGAATGAAGTGATTCCTCTTAGGAGGATAAATGGGAGAAGTTGGGAATGCTCCTCTTGGAGGGGGAAATAGTGGCCACAGTGAACAAAGAGAAACTGTTTCCCACTGGTGGACAGATCAGGAATCAGATTTAAAGTGGTTGCTTCTTTCACCAATGGTAACATGAGGAAGAAGATAGTAAAGAGAGCCATAACGCGTGGAGGTAGATGCTTGTCTGAAGAAAGCGGGAACGCAGAGCACCACGAGGTAGCCTACTTTTGTGGTGAGTAGGTGTTACTGATAGGATCGGCTGAATGGTCTCCCTCCGTGCTGTAACCGTTTTGTGATTCAAAGTCTGTGAGAAGATTTGTAGCTCGGGTACTCGTTGTTGTGGTTCTGTTCACCGAGCTGGGACTTTGTGTTGCAGACATTTCGTCCCCTGTCTAGGTGACATCCTCAGTGCTTGGGAGCCTCCTGTGAAGCGCTTCTGTGATCTTTCCTCCGGCATTTATAGTGGTTTGAATCTGCTGCTTCTGGTTGTCATTTCGAGCTGTCCGCTGCAGTGGCGGGTATATTGGGTCCAGGTCGATGTGCTTATTGATTGAATCTGTGGATGAGTGCCATGCCTCTAGGAATTCCCTGGCTGTTCTCTGTTTGGCTTGTCCTATAATAGTAGTGTTGTCCCAGTCGAACTCATGTTGCTGGTCATGGGAATTCAACTGGGACAACACTACTATTATAGGACAAGCCAAACAGAGAACAGCCAGGGAATTCCTAGAGGCATGGCACTCATCCACAGATTCAATCAATAAGCACATCGACCTGGACCCAATATATTGGCCACTGCAGCGGACAGCTGGAACTGACAACCGGAAGCGGCAGATTCAAACCACTACAAATGCCGGAGGAAAGATCACAAGCGCTTCACAGGAAGCTCCCAAGCACTGAGGATGTCACCTCGACAGGGGACGAAACATCTGCAACACAAATTCCCAGTTCGGCGAACAGAACCACAAAACGTTTTGTGATTTGTTATTAAGATCTCTACTCAAGTGTCTTTTTCCGAGCTGGAGTAAAATTGAAGGCAAGGAACTGTATGTGATTCTCCACTTTCTAGGCTTAATTCCTATCACTCAGGCCTTGGGATTTGCTTCTGTGTTATGAATCTAGCAATGGGCAAAGGTCAGACTATTGGAGTTTGGGGTTGTTTTTGTAATGAAGACTGGAGAACTGAACACGAGGTAAGATGGGTCTGAGTGGAGCTCTATGCGGGTGGATCGTGGCATTCCCTTAGCTTTATATTTTACTGCTTGTACTGTGTTTCAGCATCCCATTGTCTTTGCCAATTGCTGTGCACGTTGTGTATTGAGTTTGCTGAGATTCCCAAGGCTTCTTGCAGGTTCACCTTTTGTTTCCACACATTAGAGGAAAAAATTGCAAACGCATACGCTTGAACACGTTCCAAATCCCAATCTGAGTTCCCTCCTTCTACTGACCCGAGTCATTAACTATCAGTGCTGACTTGGGCTTTGACGTTGTTTCCCCGTTGCTGCTTTTAAAAACATAATTGGCGTCCCTTGGGTATTTTGAGAATGAAGATAGGCTCCGTGACATTTAATGAGCAACACTGTCCGTAACAAACACAAAAACAAAGGGTTTTGCCAGCCTTCGACTTGGAGCACATGGAATAAAAGGGACAACAACAACGTGGATATAACACTGGCTGAATGATATCGAACAGAGTAACAGTGAATGGTTCATTTTCAGAATGGAGGCGGGTATATAGTGAGACCCTTGTTCTTCCTAATGTATATGAATAATGCAGACTTGAGTAGGACACATTCAAAATTTCATATACACAACTTAAATGTGAACTGAGGGGCATGTTGATGGGTTTTTGTTTTGAGGATAGAAGCAAACTGATTTCACGTGAACTGAAAATGTGTTGCTGGAAAAGCGCAGCAGGTCAGGCAGCATCCAAGGAACAGGAGAATCGATGTTTCGGGCATCAGCCCTTCAGGAATGAGGAAAGTGTGTCCAGCAGGCTAAGATAAAAGGTTGGGGGAGGGGCGTTGGAAATGTGATAGATGGAGGGAGGTCAAGGTGAGGGTGATAGGCCAGAGTGGGGTGGGGACGGAGAGGTCAGGAAGAAGATTGTAGGTTAGGAAGGCGGTGCTGAGTTTGAGGGATTTGACTGAGACAAGGTGGGGGGAGGGGAAATGAATTCACGTGAAGTTTAGTACAGACCTGTACAATGAATGTCTCCCTTTTCTTCCAAAAATCAACATAAAATAACAAGTGCAGGGTATAGAATCAAAGGAACCTGGGGCTATATGTGCACAATCACTGGGGGTGGGACAGGTTGAGAAGGTGGTGAATGAAGCACGTATGCTGAGTTCTATAGGCAGAGACACAGTCTTACCTGAGCAAGAAAGTGATATAAAATGCTGGCTTGGTCTCAGTGAAATCATTGGGTTCAGCATTCTATTATGGACCCTTGGGTAAGGTATCGCACATGTTCCAGATTCTGCTCATTTCTACTTTGTAGTTGAACAGCAAATCTTATGACACACAGGAAGTTTTCATTCTCCTGCACAGCCCTTTACTCACTGTGAGCCAGTGGTATCACTGGAGCCTATATTAGGTGCTTCCCCACCCCGACCCCTCACACACAATGAAGATTTCTCTGACCATACAGAGATTGAGCACTTGTTGGAGGGTCTGGTCCAGGCCATCCAAGAAGTTTAAGGGGCTTGTCTTCCTGAGAATACCAAAATCCTCCTCCTCAATCTGGGCAGTCTGGAATATAGGTTACCATTTCTGTCCTGCACAAAAGAACCTGAATCCAGTGCAGGAAGAGAACAAACATTTCTCCACCTCAATATTGCAAGTGGCACCATCCACTCACAGCAAACTGTCACTCCTGTGGCATAGCTCATTGTTAATGATGCCATATCTCTGTCAGAAAGTGATCACATGCATGATGTATACTGGCTGACATCTATCTCCATATTCTACACAGTCAACATTCTACCAGGTCGACATAAGGGCTCGTGGCTTGGTCTGGCTATGTCTGCTGACACACCCATTACTATTGCACTTGCTTAATCCTTTTATTTTCCACTTTACAGAACAAGGTGATATTTTGATGGACCTCCAGCCCCAATCATTATGAAGCAATGTAAATGGGACATTTGATCAAAGTCCTCACACAAATACCGCAAGTGCCATAAAGTATATCACCATAAGAACAAATCAGGTAACATATTTACCCGAAGACTAACATAGGCTGACGTCATGCCTGTAAATATGTAACCATCCTACTGATAAGATACAGGAGTCATGTTGAATTTTAGTTTTCCCCCTTTTCTTTCTTTCTTCCCCCCCCCCCCCCATTAATTCAGCATCTGTTGAAACGTTAGTGTTCTCTTGGTTGCTGTATTATTTAATGCTTTAACCCCACAAGAACAGTAGTAAGGGTCAATAAGTGGCCCCCGGCCTAGTTTACTCTTCCCTCTGCACCCATGGGTACCAGGCTCCCATAGAACAATACAGCACAGAACAGGCCCTTCGGCCCACGATGTTGTGCCGAACTTCTATCCTAGATTAAGCACCCATCCATGTACCTATCCAAATGCCGCTTAAAGGTCGCCAATGATTCTGACTCTACCAGTCCCACGGGCAGCACATTCCATGCCCCCACCACTCTCTGGGTAAAGAACCCACCCCTGACATCTCCCCTATACCTTCCACCCTTCACCTTAAATTTATGTCCCCTTGTAACACTCTCTTGTACCCGGGGAAAAAGTTTCTGACTGTCTACTCTATCTATTCCCCTGATCATCTTATAAACCTCTATCAAGTCACCCCTTCTCCTTTGCCATTCCAACGAGAAAAGGCCGAGAACACTCAACCTATCCTCGTACGACCTATTCTCCATTCCAGGCAACATCCTGGTAAATCTTCTCTGCACCCTCTCCAAAGCTTCCACATCTTTCCTAAAGTGAGGCGACCAGTACTCCAAATGTGGCCTAACCAAAGTCCTGTACAGCTGCAACATCACTTCACGACTCTTGAATTCAATCCCTCTGCTAATGAACGCTAATACTCCATAGGCTGTCTTACAAGCTCTATCCACCTGAGTGGCAACTTTCAAAGATCTATGTACATAGACCCCAAGATGTTCCTCCACCTGACTAAGAACCCTACCATTAACCCTGTATTCCGCATTCTTATTTGTTCTTCCAAAATGGACAACCTCCCACTTGGCAGGGTTGAACTCCATCTGCCACTCCTCAGCCCAGCTCTGCATCATATCTAAGTCCCTCTGCAGCCGACAACAGCCCTCCTCACTGTCCACAACTCCACCTATCTTTGTATCATCTGCAAATTTACTGACCCACCCTTCGACTCCCTCATCTAAGTCATTAATAAAAATTACAAACAGCAGAGGACCCAGAACTGATCCCTGCGGAACTCCACTTGTAACTGGACTCCAGGCTGAATATTTACCATCTACCACCACTCTCTGACTTCGACCGGTTAGCCAGTATTCTATCCAATTGGCCAAATTTCCCTCTATCCCATGCCTCCTGACTTTCCGCATAAGCCTACCATGGGGAACCTTATCAAATGCCTTACTAAAATCCATGTACACTACATCCACTGCTCTACCCTCATCCACATGCTTGGTCACCTCCTCGAAGAATTCAATAAGATTTGTAAGGCAAGACCTACCCTTCACAAATCCGTGCTGGCTGTCCCTAATCAAGCAGTGTCTTTCTAGATACTCATAAATCCTATCCCTCAGTACCCTTTCCATTACTTTGCCTACCACAGAAGTAAGACTAACTGGCCTGTAATTCCCGGGGTTATCCCTATTCCCTTTTTTGAACAGGGGCACAACATTCGCTACTCTCCAGTCCCCTGGTACCACCCCCGTTGACAGTGAAGACGAGAAGATCACTGCCAACGGTACTGCAATTTCCTCTCTTGCTTCCCACATAATCCTAGGATATATCCCGTCAGACCCGGGGGACTTGTCTATCCTCAAGTTGTTCAAAATGTCCAACACATCTTCCTTCCTAACTAGTATCTCTTCTAGCTTACCAGTCCGTTTCACACTCTCTCCTCTTCAACAATACGGTCCCTCTCGTTCGTAAATACTGAAGAGAAGTACTTGTTCAAGACCTCTCCTATCTCTTCCGACTCAATACACAATCTCCCACTACTGTCCTTGATCGGACCTACCCTCGTTCTCGTCATTCTCCGGTTTCTCACATACGCATAAAATGCCTTGGGGTTATCCTTGATCCTATCCGCCAGGGATTTTTCATGCCCTCTCTTAGCTCTCCTAATCCCTTTCTTCAGGTCCCTTCTGGCTATCCTGTATCCCTCCACTGCTCTGTCTGAACCCTGTTTCCTCAACCTTATGTAAGCCTCCTTCTTCCTCTTTACTAAACATTTCAACCTCTCTTGTCAACCAAGGCTCCCTCACACGACCATTTCTTTCCTGCCTGATAGGTACATACATATCAAGGACACGTCGTATCTGCTCCTTGAAAAAGTTCCACATTTCCACCACATCCTTCCCTGACAGCCTATGCTCCCAACGTATGCTCCTCAAATCCTGTCTTACAGCATCATATTTACCCTTCCCCCAATTGTAAAACCTACCCTGTTGCATGCACCTATCTCTCTCCATAACCAAGGTGAAAGTCACAGAATTGTGGTCGCCATCACCAAAATGTTCACCCACTAACAAGCCCACCACTTGTCCCGGTTCGTTACCGAGTACCAAATCCAATATGGCCTCCCCTCTGGTTGGACAATCTACATACTGCGTTAGAAAAGCTTCCTGGACACACTGCACAAACACCGCCCCATCCAATCTACTTGATCTAAAGAGCTTCCAATCAATATTTGGGAAGTTGAAGTCGCCCATGACTATGACCCAACAGCACTCCAGCCAGGTGGCCAGTCATTATGACCATTGGCAGGCTATTTGACAACAAACTCCCATCTTCTCTGCCCTATGGAGCTCCTGTCACTTTGACAGTTGCAGGGTGTCACCTAGAGAAATCGTTGAGTATCAAATTGAAATTGCTCCTGGTGACCCATGTTGCTGGCACCAGTATATTAACAATTACAAACCTATTGTCCATCCAGCAGAGAAAGCAATGCCATAGGTCGATGACCCTCTCGAGGACTGCTGCTGACCATGGTTCTGTTGCATCCCTTTGCAGATGACGTACCTCTGTACTCTGCCATTAGCAAATGTTGAGTGTACAGCAACAGGAAGGGGAATGCACTACCTGAGGTTTGTGGTAGAGGCAGATGCAATTGAGGTTTTCAAAAAGGAAATAGATTTGTTATCTGAAGAGAATTGCGGTGCTGAGAAAAGGCAGGATAATGGAATTGGGCCAAGGGAGTTGCAGCAAGTTAGTACAGACATGATGGACCGAATGACCACCTCCTGTTTTCTAGTAATTCTGCAATTTGTGCTATGAAATCTTTATGGAGGGACAGGATGGAAAAGACAAGTAAGAAAATCTTTGTGATCACTGTATGAGTTCCTATTAATTTCTGTGATCTGGATGTTGCTGGCAAGGGCAACATTTATTGGTCATCCCTAATTGACATTTAATAACTCAAAGCCAATTCAAGAGAGCAGTTAAGAGCAATAAAAAGCTTCTGCTTTAACCTGTGCAAGTTTTGTGGACGTGCCTTGCTTTTTAAATAAACAAAGGGTAAATGCATGGTAAAGATCTAAAATCTAGCTATAAAATGCTGCAAGTCTGTGGAGACACAGAATGTGCCAACATTCCAGTTGGGTGACCTTTCGTCAGATCTGTCAAAAGATGGAAAGATCATGGGATTTAAGTACAAGAGGGAGGGGATGGAAGACACACAAGGATAGACTGTGATAAGATGGAGGGTAGGAGAGATTAAATGACAAAAGGGTTCATGGTGCAAGGCTGGAAGCCTTAATGAAACAAATAAATAGTCAAAAAATGGATTTTGAGAGCCAAAGTGGGGGGAAAAAATGTGTAGCTGTCATGCAAAACACAAAATGCGGTCTGTGGTTTTTTTTCTCAAAGGGAAATAGGTGTTTTAAAGAGTGAAGGAAATGTTGTGTTTCTTGTCATTGATTTATATTTGCATTTTCATAGACCCTTTGTTTTGGTGTTACTGGACAAGGCAGGTCAGCAAGTCTCTTCATTCTTGTCCCTGCAAAGTCCAGTCTCTCCCTTGGCTTTGTCTGTTACTGCAGCTGTCATTTTGGTGATACCTTATGAAGGGGAGGTTGGGGGAGCAGTCACTAAAAATGGATTTATGGATCCAGGTGTCATTTGAATTCTCGGAACATACTTGGTACTCAATGGAGCAACCTTTGCCCGAGCTCCCAAGTGCAATAGGTTTGAAATTGTTAATGTTATGAAGTCAGCAATTTGGTGCTCAGCGATTTTTCTCTAGGTGACACCCTGCAACTGTCAAAGTGACAGGAGCTTCATAGGGCAGAGAAGATGGGCGTTTGTTGGTGGGTAATGGTCATAATGAATGGCCACCTAGCTGGAGTGCTGTTGGGAGCCTGGCACCCATGAGCGAGAAGGGAAGCGTAAACCAGGCCTGGGACTACTTATTGAACCTTACTACTGTTCTTGTGGGACTAAAGCATTAACGTTGGAGATGCAATAATGCAGCAAACAAGAAAACACTAATGTGTTTCAGGAGATGTTGAATAAATGGGGAAAAAAATCGACTTGACTCCTGTATCTTATCAGTAGGATAGTTACATATTTACAGGCATGACGTCAGCCTATGTTGGTCTTCATGTAAATATGTTACCTGATTTGTTCTTATGGTGATATACTTTATGGCACTTGCAGTATTTGTGTGAGGACTTTGATCAAATGTCCCATTTAAGTTGCTCATAGTTGGGGGCTGCAGGTCCATCAAAATATCATTTTGTCCTGGAAAATAGAAAATGAAGGATTAAGCAAGTGTGATTGTAATGGGGCCTGGACCTGGCAGAACATTGACTGTATAGAATATTGGAGTAGCTGTCAGTCAGTATACATCCAGCATGTGGTGCTGAGGTGCAGGTGATTTGTTTTCTGACAGATGTGGCACCGTTACTTTGAGCTATGCCACAGAAGGGACAGTTTGTTATGAGTGGATGGTGCCACTTGCAATTTTGAGGTGGAGAGGAGTGTTTATTCTCTTCCTGCACCAGATTCAGGTTCTTCTGTGCAGGCCAGAGGTGGTGACCTGCACTCTGACCTCATTCCACACTGCCCAGATCGAGTGGGAGGATTTTTGGTATTCTCAGGAAGACAAGCCCCTTAAACCTCTTGGATGGCCTGGACTGGACCCTCTAACAAGTGCTCAATTTCTGTCTTGTCAGAGAAATCTTCAGTGTGTGGGGGTGGGGGCACCTAATCCAGTGATACACAGGCTCATGGTGGGTAAAAGGCTGTGCAGGTGGCCTTTAAATATGGCAGCTGATTGTTCAGCCCAAGGAGGTGCTGGGGAGTGGGGGAAGAATGAGAACTTCTTGCACCTCTTTCTCCTTTTCTCCTCTCTCATTGTGCAAGAGCAGATGGCTATGGGATATCTGAAAATATTATTGAAGTGACAGGGTCGTTTGAGAGAGCATGTAACTGGGCGTTAATGGTCATTGTGGGTGTAAAGTACAAAAGAAACACCATTCTGATAACCTACTATTTCAGCCTTTGCTGGCATATTGTGTCCAGTTCTGGGCACCACACTTTAGGAAGGATGTGAAGGCATCAGAAGGGTGTAGAGAAGATTCCAGCCAATGGTTCCAGGGATTAGGTGCTACAGTTACGTGGTTAGATTGGAGATGCTTTGGCTGTTCTCCTTGGGGAAAAGGCTGAGAGGAGAGTTTTGTCGGGCCTTTGAAATCATGAAGGGTTTGGATGGAGTAAAAGTAGGGAGAAGCTGTTGCCACTAGTGGGTAGGGTCAACAATGAGAGAGCATCGATTTACAGCTTTTTCATTGGCAAAAAGCAATGGTGACATGAAAATTTATTTTATAGCAAGTTGTTCAGGTCAGGAGCCCACTGCCCAAGTGCAGTGGAAGTAGACTCTGATGGATTACTACAATAATTTTGCAGGGGTCCAGGCAATAAGATTAAGGGGAGAAAAGTGTTGCATTTGGCAAATTATGGATGTGCTGGCTCAATACCAGATCAGATGGTCTCCCATGTGTAAGCTAAGTCTGGATACCGGAATTCCCTCCGGAACAGTATGATGGGTTTGCAACAGTTCAGGGGTAGCACGGTGGCTCAGATGGTTAGCATTGCTGCCTCAGTGCCAGGGACGTTCTGGTGGTTTTGCTTGTGTGGAGTTTGCACATTCTTCCCATGTCTGCGTGGGTTCCCTCCAGATGCTCTAGTTTCCTCCCACAGTCCAAAGATGTGCAGGTTAGGTAGATTAGCCATTGGAAGGGCAGGGGGGTGGTCTGGGTGGGATACTCTTCATAATGTTGTGGACTCGATGGGCTGAATGGCCTATTTCCACACCATACGGATTTTAAGAATTCTATGACCAGTCCTCTCATCACCACCTTCTCAAAGGCTGTTTGGGATGGGTAATCGTTGCTGGCCTCGTCAGTAATGCCCACATTCTGTGAACAAATTTTCTTGCAGGATCTTTTCTATTCCCCTCCTTTCTTTCTCAACTTCTTTCCCTGTCTCCTCCTTTTTGATTTTTGCCCTCTGATTTCTTTTTGTTTGTTATCCCTTGGTTTCTTTCTCCTTTCATAGCTCATCATTTCTTTTCAAGTGTAACGCATCAGTTGTGTATATGTCCAAACACCCCATTGGCCTTCCTCCAACCTTGTCCATTTCTACTCTGAAACCTGTGGCATCACAAAAAATGGTCTGAAGGGTAATAGTTTAAAATGCAATGTGCAGACCTCTCATGACTTGGCAGCTTCTATTTTCCTTGTCCTGTGATCAAAGTGTTTCTTGGATTGTGTCTTCTCTCTCTCTCGCTCTCTTGTTTTAGAGTTCAGTGGACTATCGAGGGAACATCCCAATACTGTTGACAGTGTTTTACTGGATGGACCCCTGACTGACCCTGAAGCAGGCGAACAATTTGTACAAGATGCATTTCAGATCATTTTGGAGGAGGCCATCAAGAAGGGGACAAATGTCAATGAGAAGGTAAGAACAATCTCAATTAATCATCGCACATTCAGCGAGTAGATATCAAACCATTTGCACGCTGGCCATTTCCATGCAGTTATTGTCTGTTGGTGCCGTGATACATCTAGGATTGAGAATCCCATGTGATTCTCCAGGCAAAGGGAAGAGTTTTGAGGTTGCTTGCTACTTAGTCCAGAGTTTTTAAAATTGAGGCATCTTCCTCATGAAGATTGAAAATGAGGCTAAAGGGGCCTGTCTACTCTTAACTATGTCAAACACAAGTACTCCTGAATGTCAACCTAGTTTTTTTAATAAAAAAAAACTATCCTTTTTCTGGGTTGTGGGTGTTGCTCTCAAGACAGGCATTTGTTGTCCATTCCTAATTTTCCTTGAACTAAATGAATCGGCCTCGCAATCCAAGAGGGCAGACTTTCTTTGCATATTTTATGAAGGAGATGGGTCTTCACTACCATTGGTAGTGAAGACCCGTCATTTGCTCATGGTCACCATCATTTGAGACAAACTTTCCGATTTTATTCCTTGAATTTGAGTTTGACCAGCTGCATGGGGGTGAGTTCCACTAATGTCCCCAGAACATTAGTATGGACCTCCTGGATTACTCGTCCACTATGGCAATATGAAACAGTCTCTGCTCACTTGTGCTGCCTGAACTGGTGATAAGGAAGAGTCCTATCTGTTTTTAAAATTCTTCCATTTGTGGGCTCTTTGCAGTGCTGTCATTTATTTTCCCTGTCCTTAATAGTCTTTGGGGAAAATGGAAGTGTATCATTGCCATAAACTGTTCTACCGTGTAGTTGTAGGGGCATGCACAATGCAGTGAGGGAGGGAGTTCCAGGACTTTGAAACAACGATACTGGTTGTAGTCATGGGTTTTGAAGGTGCTGTCTGAGGAGTCTTGTAGACGGTGCCCACTGCTGCATATATGGTGGAGGGAATGAAAGTTGAAGCTGGTGAATGTGGTGTGAGTCAAGCAGGCAATTTTGTTCTGGATAGTGTCAAGCTGCTTGTGTTGTCAGAGCTGTACCCATCTGAGCAATTGAGTATTCCATCACACTTCTGACTTCTACCTTGTAGATGGTGAACAGGCTTTGGGGAGTCAGATGAGTTACTTGCTGCAGGATTCCTAATCACTGCATTTATACGGCGAGTACAGTTCAGTTTCTAATCCATTGTAAATCCAAGGATGCTGATCGTAGGGGATTCTGTGAAGTGATACCACAGAGACTGGGTCATTCTGATATTTCATGTGTTGATGCTACTTTGCAAACAATAAAATTGCACTTAAGATTAAACGCCCCTTTCTCAGTGTAGGGTCAACTATACTTCTACTCCTAATAACGGAGTCAGCTATTACGATGGGGCATAGCTTTAAATTAAGGGGTGGTAGGCATAGGACAGATGTTAGGGGTAGATTCTTTTACTCAGTGAGTCGTGAGTTCATGAAATGCCCTGCTAGTAGCAGTGTTGGACTCTCCCTCTTTTATGGGCATTTAAATGGGCATTGGATAGGCATATGGAGGATAGTGGGCTAGTGTCGGTTAGGTGGGCTTAGATCGGCGCAACATCAAGGGCCAAAGGGCCTGTACTGCGCAGTATTTTTCTATGTTCTAATGCCTGGGACCTTGATCCGATGGGCCGAGGAGTGGCAAATAAAGCTTTGTTTAATGTGCGATGTTGTGTTTTAGTCCGGCAAACCAGGGCAGGACTTGATACCGTTAATGGTAGGGTCCTGGGGTGTGTGGCTGAACAAAGAGACCTCTGTGCACATTCCTTGAAAGTGGAGTCATACTTTGACAGTGCTGAAGAAGGCACTTTTTTTTCAGTGCATAGAGTATAGCAGTCGGGTTGTCATGTTGTCACTGTGTAGGACATTGGTGAGGCCGTTTCTTTTGGAATACTGCATTCAATTCTAGTCTCTAAACTTGAAACGGTTCAAAAAGATTTACAAGAATGTTGCTCTGGTTGGAGGGTTTGAGATATTGGGAAAGGCTGAGTGGGCTGGGGCTGTTTTCCCTGAAGTGTCGGAGACTGAGGGGTGGCCTTATACAAAATCACAAGGGGTATGGATAACGTGAATAGATAAGGTCTTTTCCCTGGGGTCGGGGAGTCAAGAATGAGAGGGCATAGGTTTAGGGTGAGGGGAGAAAGATATAAAAGGGACTTAAGGGGCAACTTTTTCAGAGGGTGATGCGTGTGTGGAATGAGCTGCCAGAGGAAGTGGTGGAGGCTGGTACAATTGCAACATTTAAAAAGGCATTTGGATGGGTATATGAATTGGAAGGGTTTGGAGGGATATGGGCCAGGTGCTGGCAAATGGGACTAGATCAGTTTTGCTCAGCATGGATAAGTTGGACCGAAGGGTCTCTTTTTTTTTATATATATATATATATATCTCCATAAAGCATGTGCTGAAGGAATGATGTCCTAACATCTGCTAACATGGGACTGAGACCTGATGAAAGAAGGTACTTCCCAAACCATGCTCTACCATGTTTTTATAACTAGTTTAATTGGCAACTGTTCCTCCAGTCTGATGTTAGTTCATCTCGTCGAGTTGTGCCTGCTTCCACTGCAGGACCCACCAGTCCTGTCTCCCAAATGTTACGAGAGACAGACCTGTATGCAGCTTTTGTTTGAAGTCTGTTGACTAGTGCTGGAATTGTTTTGCATGGGACTCAGGAAACACATGGTTGTGCATCCTGAGTGTGGTTTACATATACTTGGAAAGGCAAGGACTGATTAGGAACAGTCAGCATGGCTTTGTGCATGGGGAATCCTGTCTCGTGAACTTGAGTTTTTTGAAGAAGTAACAAAGAAGATTGAGGGCAGAGTGGTGGATGTGATCTATGTGGACTTCAGTCAGGTGTTTGACCAGTTCTTCATGATAGACTGGTTGGCAAGGTTAGATCACATAGAATACAGAACTGGCTCAAAGGTAGAAGTGATGTGGATATGCTGGTGTTGGACTGGGGTGGATAAAGTTTAAAAATCACATAACACAATGTTATTGTCCAACAGGTTTAAAATAAACATGTTGGACTATAACCTGGTGTTGAGTTTTTTTTAAACTTGGGAGAGTGGGTGGTGGAAGATTACTTTTGAGACTGGAGGCCTGTGACCAGTGGTGTGCCACAAGGATTGGTGCTGAGTCCACTGCTTTTTGTCATTTTTATATAAATGATTTGGATGTGAGCATAAGAGATATGGTTAATAAGTTTGTAGATGACACCAAAATTTGGAGGTGTAGTGGACAGCAAAGAAGATTACCTCAGAGTACAATGGGACCTTGATCAAGTGGGCCAAGGAGTGGCAGATGGAGTTGAATTCAGATAAATACAAGGTGCTGCATTTTGGGAAAGCAAATCTTAACAGGACTTATACACCTTAATGGTAAGGTCCTTGGGAATGTTGCTGAAAAAAAAGAGACCTTGGAGTGCAGGTTCATAGCTCCTTGAAAGTGGAGTTACCAGTAGATAGGATAGTGAAGAAGGTATTTGGTATGCTTTCCTTTTTATTGGTCAGAGTATTGAGTATAGGAGTTGGGAGGTCATGTTGTGGCTGTACAGGATTTTGGTTAGGCTACCTTTAGATTGTTGTGTGTGCCATTCTGGCCTCTTTCCTATCAGAAAGATGTTGTGAAACGTGGCAACTTTTTCACAGAGAGTGGTACGTGTATGGAATGAGCTGCCAGAGGAAGTGGTGGAGGCTGGTACAATTGCAACATTTTAAAAGGCATTTGGATGGGTACAAGAATAGAAAGGGTTTGGAGGGATATGGGCCAGGTGCTGGCAGGTGGGACTAGATTGGGTTGGGATATCTGGTCGGCGTGGAGGAGTTGGATGGAAGGGACTGTTTCTATGCTGTACATCTGACTCATGAGTACCCTCTCAACTGGCCCAGCAAGTCTGTCTGTTCAAGCGCAATTCTGATTGGGTGATAAATGTTGGTCTGTGCAACAAAACCCAGAAGCCTTGAAAGGATTCCTTCAAGCATGTTACTTACCTCTTGTAATGTGGTAACCTCTGTTCCTACTTATTTTGGCTATAGGTATGCGAATGGAAGGAACCAGATGAGCTACAGGATCTTCTTGACCTTGACTTAGTTGATGCTGGTGAACCCCCTGAGAAACTCCTGGAGCGGTGCCAAGACATCATCCGATATAGTGTCAAAACTGGTCAGTGACATCATCTGTTGTCATTTCTCGGGGTTTAAAGTGTCCTGTATTTTATTGTGCATGTCAAAAGGCACGTGGAGCATTTTGTTTTTTTTTAACTCAGCTGTACGTTTTCAAAGTTTGTTTCAAATTCGTAAAATCACTGTCAAATATCACATGTCCCTGCACCCATCTTATCTCCTTTTTTTGGTCTCTAACTAGCCTTATTCCTTTTTTTTTAAACTGAAGTCCTACTGTCTTTTTTTATACCTTTTTTTGAAGATTTTGCAATTTTCCCTTTTTATGCTCGTTGCTGTCTTTTCTTATCATCCCTCTTCTCTTTTGCTTTTTCTACCTTTTTTTTTTTCCCCTGAACAACTTTGTACAAAGGAATATTTAACGCCCTGTCTTGCCCTTGATTCGGCCAGGACACACACATTGCTACAACGTCATGATTCCACACACTGAAATCTAGGTTTGTAACTCCCCAACCACATTTAGTATATTCTGTGCATTTACAAACATGCATCTTAACTCTTTTTAGTACTTTCTTTCCTTTGCCCTATTCTAATCTAACCTATTATCTGACTCTTTCTAGGCTAGTGCCAGCTGTATCCTTGCATTTTGAGCCCTGCTGTTCACCCCCAACATACTCCTGGTTTCCACTTCACACCAAGTTAGTTTAAACCTCTCCCCATCGGCACTAGCCAAATGCCCCAACAACAGCCTCAATCCTAGCTCTGTTTGGGTACAACATAGATGGCTTCTACAAGTGCCATCTTCCCCAGAGCCATGGCCAGTATTCCAGGAATTTAAAGCCCTCTGTTCTGCACCCTCTTTCCAGCCATGCGTTCACCTGCCTTATATTGCTATTTCTGTACTCATGCACAGCACAGGGAGCAACCTGGAGATTACTACTTTTTTGTTCTGCTTGCTAACTTTCGACTTGGTTCCCTAACTTCTGATTTTCAGGGCCTTTTTTTGTTTTTTCTTTTTTCCCCCTCCCACCCAAGTCATTCCTCCCAATGTGGACCACAACTCCTGGCTGTTCACCTTGCCCCAGCTTAGATGACATGGTGCTTATTGTGGTTGTGCCATCAAGATGTCTGATTTGGTATTACTCTAAATTGATGTTATGGACTAGGCCAGACCACTCAAAACATTCTTAAGCAAGCAGCCCAGACCTCATAACTTTGCAACTTGTTTTGGTAAGTATATAGTGAAAATTACCCAGTGTAAGCTAGCTAGGTTGACTACTAGATTTTAAAAACAAACATTTATTCACAAAATTACACAATGAAACAGAACAGAATAAAGAACACCTACAGAACTCAGTCTATCTAAACTAGACTTCATTATACTGTTCCAAATATACACAACAGTCCCAATAAGCAAACCCCCTTTAAAACACAGTACAAAATAGATCAGATACTTACAGGCTGAAGGTAGAAGCGCAGAAGAGTTTCCACACCACTCTCTGTTGAACTCCCAACCAGTTCGGGACTGCACTAAAGTGCTCAGCTAGAGAGCTGACCGCTCCCCTTTCATTATACTGGTCACTTTTTCTAAAACATGACCACTTTGGCCTGAAGTCTCATCTCCTCCTTTACATATAAAGGAAAAGGCCTCTCCAAGTCCTTTTTTCATCTCTGTACCAAACCAGTCTGATCGGAGCTTGGCCTGGTTTATTACCTCTCTTAGAAAAATCAAGGACAGAATATCCTTGAGCCAAGGAACAGCTCTTAGAACAAAAAGGACTAGCTTTGTGACGCAGAGGCCTTATAAAGGACTCTGCAATACTTGAGCAAATGCACACAAGTGTTCATTGTGTAGACTTAGCACTGAGCTGGAAACAAACCTGCTCTTCTGAGGAGCTTCCTTTTATACCCTAATGGCGGAGCTCATCTCCTGATTATTCACCCTTCTAAGTACTAACTGTTTTCTCTAACCAAATTGGGTAACTTCAACTTGCATAGACTCGGTAAACCAGCACCTGTGCTATTGATGATGAATTCCTGGTATGTGTACAAAATGGCTTTCTTGAGCAGGAGAATCTACTAGGGATTGGAGTCTTTTAGGTGTACTATTATGGAAAGAGTTACGTAAGCTTTTTTTAAGGTTTTTTTTGGGAAATCATAACCATAATTTTGATTTTGCTTTGTTTGAATGTGATGTGCATTCAGAAACTAGGGTGTTAAATCTGACCAAAGGAAATGAAGACGTGAGTGTCAAATTCCCAATGGAGAATTGGGAAAATGCATGAAAAGATAGTAGACAGTCCATGGTTAATATTTTAAACAGGTATTATTGGGTCTACAACTTTAGAACTTAGTAAATTATGACACTGATTAAAGGGAAATGAGAATATGAATACAAGCTGGTTAGAAACAGAAATGGACTGTAAAAGTTTCTGTAGGTATAGGGGGAAAAAGTAGTGAGCTTGGACAAATGTAGGCCCATTCCAGTTGGGATAGGAGAATTTTATAGTAGAGCACCAGGTAATAGCAGACAAACTGCACAATTGCTTTGTATCTGTTGTCTTCATGGTGGAAGATGTAGACAATTTCTTAGAAGCATTAGGTAACCAAAGGACTTGCGTAATTGAAGAGCGCGAAGGAATTAGTATTAATCAAGAGGTAGTAATTGGATTGAAGGCTGCTTTAAATCCCCTGGGTCAGCTGAGCCACATCTCCAGTTGAAGACTGTGGATCTAGTAATCTTTCAAAACCCCATTTTCTTTTTCTGAAAAGGTTCCTGCAAATGTAACTTTGTTATTTAAGGGAGGGAGAGAGAAAACAGCACCACTTGAATTGTTAGCCTGCTGCCAGGAGAAAAAAGGTAGAATTTATTATGAAGGATGTGATAACTTTTTTAAAAAAATGGGCAGTGTCCATGTGGATTTATGAAAGGAAGTCATATTTGACAAACTTGTTGGAGTTTCTCTCTCCCTTTTAGGAATTGTACCTATTTTTGTGCATGTTTTTAATCCTACCAAGACATCCTCCAACCCCCCCCCCCCCCCCCCCAATTAAATACTTTCCCATACTGTGTGCTCATATCCCCCTCTATGACTATAGTAAAGGCAGAGTGTTGCATCACCACCCAAATGCTCTTCACCTGACGTGGTTCATTGCCAAGCACCAAATCCAATATGGTCTCCCCTCTAGTTGGCCAATCCACGTATTGAATCGGGAATCCTTCCTGGACACACCTGACAAAATCTGCTTGCTCCTTCCAAACTATTGGCACTAAGGAGGTTCCAATCAATATTAGAGAAGTTGGAACATTGAAATCCCTGAACAGACAACCAAGGAGGCTGGTACAATTGCAACATTTAAAAGGCATCTCGATGGGTATATGAATGGGAAGGATTTGGAGGGATATGGGCCAGGTGCTGGCAGGAGGGACTAGATTGGTCGGCATGGACGAGTTGGGCCGAAGGGTCTGTTTCCGTGCTATACTTCTATATCACTTTGTACACATGTCTGCATTAAATTTCATTTTTCACATCTGTCTGTTTTGTCAGCCTGTCTATTTTCTTGAAGTTTGTTGTTTTCATTATTTAGTATGATTCCAAGTTCTGACCTCAGCAGACATTGAAATTCTGCCTTGTGTACACAAGGCCAGGTTGTTAATGAGAGCATTGCTACTAGCATTGGCCTGACTGGCCTGTAATCTGCAAATTGATCTCCTTGCTTTTTGTTTGAAATTGGGCTCCAACACTTCCAATCCTCCAGTCCTCTGACACTATTGTTTTTACCAAGTATGCTCAGAGGTTTGTGGCCATAACCTTGCCAACTATGCTTCCCTTGGTGACCTAGGATGCATCCCATCCAGATCTTTTCATGGAGGACTGCTAAGCTTTTCTGATCATCCTCTTCGGATATGATGGCGTTATTGTACAAGCTCCATCTCACTGGGTGAGGCTGAGAGTTGTGGGGCTTAGGAAGGGTCGGCCTCTGCTAAATAGATATGTGAACAAGTTGTTGAGAGCACTTGCCTTGTGTTAATGCCCCACTTGCCTCAGTTTGTTGCAATGTTGATCGTGTCAGAGCAACCCTTAAAGATTTTGAGGAGAATGGAAAACATCAGACTCTGACATCTGTTTGAATACTTCCCTACTGGGATCGAGATCAAGTCTGACTCAGCCAGCATGTAGAACTTGGTGTCCAAGGTGCAAGATCCCTGTTCAGTCTGCTGTTAGTCGGGACTGCAACTCACTCTGTGAAGTGACTGAGTCTTTTTGATGTTGTAAAATATTCTGTAGCGCTTCACAGGAGCACTATTGAACAAAATTTGACACAAAACCATGTTAAGAGATATTCAAACATGTCTGAAATCTTTGATCAAAGAGGTAAACCTTTAAAGAGCCTCTGAAGGGGGAGAGGGGGTTTTAGTGCTAGAAGCCTCGGCAGCTGAAGTGGACTTAAACTTGAGTTGAAGGGATTTCTTGACGTTGTTTCTAAATAAACTGAGATGTATCTTTGTTTATTCCCTTCAGCTCATCCTCGATTTTGCAACCAGCTGTTTGCAGGACTGGATCATCATTCCTTGGTTGGTCGTTATATAACAGAAACCCTGAATACAAGCCAGTGAGCAACATTTACTGATGGTCCAATCCAAGCACTTGCAGTGGGTATTCTAAACAGTACCATTTGATTAGAAATTGGAGAACAAAGCCCCCCCCTTTTTTTTTTTGGTTTCCTTGTCTTTGACCCATCCCCTTGCCCTCCAGCTGAGGTGTCTCCAGGTTTGTGCCAATGTTAAGGTGCACGTTGGATTCTCTTTCTCTTCTATTGGGTTCATACAGATACAAGTCATACACCCCCATTTTCCTTATATGGTGGTACTGTAGAATATTGTGTCAGCCATGGCTCTGTTGCTAGCACTCTATCACTTCCACTGGGGGTAGTGTGCTGGAAATCATGCCTCTGCTATTCCTGAGGTTGCCCCACAAGTTCAAGATTTTCTGCAAATATGCAGAATTCTCCAAGTTCCCTGTATTTTTTTAGACACAGGATAACAGCATGGTCCAAGGTCCTGTACTTGATGAGAGTGACTACCTATTTTATTTCAAATAAATAGATTGTAGCTATAAGTAAACAATTATGAACTATTCCACATAAGCTTTCTACCAGTTAAATCTCTAGCCCGCCGTATAAAATTGTGCATTCTGATGACTTGTATGAAAGCAGGAGCTTACAGCAACAAGTAAGGGAAAATAAACTGGTTTTCTGCAGGCTTTAGGTAATTTTCTTCTGAGACGTTCCATAGTCTGAAGGCTTCTGGCTGTCATTCATATCCACAAGCTGTTCAGCTTCTTGGGAACCAATCACAATTGTTGATGGGCAGAGACCTTTGCCACTGACAAATGGTTACTCCACAGCCCAATCAGTTGCCTGTTGCTGGCCGGATCTCATTTTGTATGCATCCCTTAATGCCAGTTATTTTTAACTCCCCACCCCCCGCCTTTCACGAGTTGAAGAAACAGCAGTGTAAATAGCACTTACATTACGTCCTAGTTTGCTTTTCAAAAGTTTAGCCATTCTTTCCACTGTCATTTTCCCATTTCACACCACAATCAAAAATACCAAAGAGGAAAAAGTATTCTGAATTCTCTCTTCTGAAGCACAAAACTGTGGGTACTAGGGTCGTCAGGGAAACCAGGGACCCTCACTTTACAAAAATCTGGGCTGATGCTTCAGTGTTACACTGAGGGAGTACTATTTTGAGAGTGCACGCAGTGGAGCTATTCTAGCCAATATTCATCCCTGAACTAATATTACAAGAAACAGTTCGGTCATTATCGCATTGTTGTAAGGATTTGCTGAGTTTCCTGCCTTTACAATGGTGACCACACTTACAAAAGTATTCTACTGGCTGAAAGGTGACTTTCGTCTGTGTATTTTTTTGTATTTATTTAGTTAGTGAGCCTGCATTTATGCTCATCCCTGTTTGCCCAAAGGTCAGTTAGGAGTTAAACATATTGTTGTGGATCTGGAGTTGTGTAGGCCAGATTGGATCAGGAGGCAGATTTCCTACCCTAAAGGACATTCTGGGGCTGGAAAGTGCTGCAGAAATGCAAGTCTATCTTTTTAAAATTTGATTTGTCATTATCTCTAAAGCACGTTCGAGGACTTGCAAACACTGACCTATCTAGGTTGTAGTCATTTCTATTAAACAAATTAAATAAGATAGTTAAAACCTTCCATGAGAGAGAGGTCCCATTATTCTCATGTCAAGGACTCCTTCAGGTATCCCAAGTGGTGCCTTGATTGTTTTTCCTCAGCAGGACTGTATGAATGTTCCCCAAAGTTTTCCAGTGCATTCTGCAAAATATGGCATTACATAGGGCAGTGTATGCTGCTACTTCTGTGTAGACGATTGACATGCACTATTGTTAATGCTGAGGTTTTTGCTACCATTTGTTGTGCAGACCTTTTGTGGTGGCTTTATGACAAAGCAGACATTCCACACGTGTATCCATCTGATTCTGTCATGTTCAAAAACCCATATAGATACAATAGAACAGGAACTTTTATGTGGTTATGCATTTTAAAAACATCCTGTGTATACTTTTCTTCGAGGAGGTGACCAAGCATGTGGATGAGGGTAGAGCAGTGGATGTAGTGTACATGGATTTTAGTAAGGCATTTGATAAGGTTCCCCATGGTAGGCTTGTGTGGAAAGTCAGGAGGCATGGGATAGAGGGAAATTTGGCCAATTGGATAGAAAACTGGCTAACCGGTCGAAGGCAGAGAGTGGTGGTAGATGGTAAATATTCAGCCTGGAGCCCGGTTACAAGTGGAGTTCCGCAGGGATCAGTTCTGGGTCCTCTGCTGTTTGTAATTGTTATTAATGACTTAGATGAGGGAGTCGAAGGGTGGGTCAGTAAATTTGCAGATGATACGAAGATAGGTGGAGTTGTGGACAGTGAGGAGGGCTGTTGTTGGATGCAGAGGGACTTAGATATGATGCAGAGCTGGACTGAGGAGTGGCAGATGGAGTTCAACCCTGCCAAGTGTGAGGTTGTCCATTTTGGAAGAACAAATAAGAATGCGGAATACAGGGTTAATGGTAGGGTTCTTAGTCAGGTGGAGGAACAGAGGGATCTTGGGGTCTATGTACATAGATCTTTGAAGGTTGCCACTCAGGTGGATAGAGTTTGTAAGAAGGCCTATGGAGTATTATCGTTCATTAGCAGAGGGATTGAATTCAAGAGTCGTGAGGTGATGTTGCAGCTGTACAGGACTTTGGTTAGGCCACAGTTGGAGTACTGTGTGCAGTTCTGGTCGCTTCACTTTAGGAAAGATGTGGAAGCTTTGGAGAGGGTGCAGAGAAGATTTACCAGGATGTTGCCTGGAATGGAGAATAGGTCGTACGAGGATAGGTTGAGAGTTCTCGGCCTTTTCTCGTTGGAACGGCGAAGGATGAGGGGTGACTTGATAGAGGTTTATAAGATGATCAGGGGAATAGATAGAGTAGACAGTCAGAAACTTTTTCCCCGGGTACAAGAGAGTGTTACAAGGGGACATAAATTTAAGGTGAAGGGTGGAAGGTATAGGGGAGATGTCAGGGGTGGGTTCTTTACCCAGAGAGTGGTGGGGGCATGGAATGCGCTGCCCGTGGGAGTGGTAGAGTCAGAATCATTGGCGACCTTTAAGCGGCATTTGGATAGGTACATGGATGGGTGCTTAATCTAGGTTAGAAGATCGGCACAACATCGTGGGCCGAAGGGCCTGTTCTGTGCTGTATTGTTCTATGTTCTATGTTCTAATGTCTACACTTGTGCCCTCCTGGCACAGTATGGCCAAATGGCACCCTGAGGGCAAGTTTGCACTTTGTACAGCAAAAACCCTCCTATAGAGTTCTTGTTTATCAGGTCTCCATGCTCATCTTTCCCTCTTGAGAATTACGTGTTGGAAATTGAACCTTTTCAATAGAAAGGGGCACACTGAGATCCTGTCTCCTCCTCTTAATGGCTTTCCACCCCAACTTACCCCATCACCACCTCCTCTCCTCTGATCTACCCATTTGAGTTAATCTTCTGCCTTCAGTTCTCCACTAATATAATTCCATGAATGTTTCAGTCTCCAATTCCCACTTCTGCACAGGAAGCCCTGAACTACCTGAAATGTTCAGTCATCCTTGTTTTAGATTTGAAGGGGCCTTGTTTGACATTTTCTGCTCTTGGTTGTGATGAATTATTGGTGCTAAGAAAAAGCAATATTGGGATCCCAGTAGGACAATTTCAGCACTGGGTTAGATGCAGGATAATGCCCCCCTACTTTTTATTTTTAAACTGGAAGCAAAGCTCCCTCTCTCTGGTCCCCATCAACATTCCCAGGAGAGGGACAGCATGGGATTAGATATTGAATAAAGCGCACTCCTACTATCCTGTCAACTTGCTCTGTTCCACCTTCAGAAAAACACTTTCCAGGCTGAATCTGAAGTTGGCCAATATGGGATGTTAATGGAAAACTGCAATGGGACTTTGTGCCTACTGGCAGTTTTCAATCCTAAAACGGAATATCAGTGAGTACTGAACCCAAATGTTTGGTTGAAGATGCCTAGTATATTTTCTGCTATTGTTTGTGACCAACTGAGTATTATTTCAGTCAAATGGCCTGCATGCTTGCTGTCTGGACTTGTAGTTAAGGAATGGCCACTTGACTGAGGTGCTGCTGGTGCCTCAAGTCTTGCAAAGGTCTTCTATCGAGGTTAATGTGGGCAGTTTTGGCATTTGCCTCCCTGACTGGGCTGTTAAGTAATATTAGTCTTGCAGTTTCAGATTTGGTACCAGCACTCGGTATTGATTGCGAAACAAAATGCTGGAAAATCTCAGCAGGTCTGGCAGCATCCGTGAAGAGAAAGGAGTGAACATTTCCAGTCCATCAAAGGGTCACTGGACCTGAAATATGAACTCTGATTATCTCTCCACACATGCTGCCAGACCTGCTGAGATTTTCCAGCATTTTGTTTTGCAATCAGTCTGCACTTTTTTCTACTGGGTATAGATTGTTCTTTCTATCATGCTACCTCTCTTCCCATCCTTTGCCTTGTGATGTTTCTCTTTTTTTTTCTTCCCCACTCCCTCCTATACCATTGCCTGTTGTCTTCTCTCCTGCTTCTCTCTTGCCTTGCTGCCTTCATTCTTTCATTGGAATGTCTTACACTCATTTCATGCTTCTTTCTCTTTTTTTTTTCCTCCTTCTTCCCCCACCCTGAAACACTCTCTCCCTCAGATACACCTATGAGATTGCACCAGTTTTTGTACTGATGGAGGAAGTGGTGTTGAAGAAGCTTCGTGCATTTATTGGATGGGAGTGTGGCGATGGAATATTTTGCCCAGGTTAGTGCCACAATTCGAGGAATTTGGCCTACAATCAGATTGGGTGTCTTTAATTTTAAATCCCAATTTTTTTCATTTCTTCTCCCATGTGGATAACACGCCATCCTTGTCCAATGTTCTATGCAGCAAGCTGTGGAATATAGGAAGTAGGAGTAGGCGATTTGGCCCCTTTTAAGTCTGCAGCGCCATTTCACATGATAATGGCTGTCATCTACCTCACTGCCATTTTTCCCCCACTGTCCCCATCGGCCTGTGTATGCCTCAATATGTAAAAATCTATCCATCTTTTGTGTTCTCTATGACTGAGCTCCCCCAGTCCTGAGGCAGGGGTTTCCAAAAATTCTGTACCTGCTGAGTGAAAAAGATTCTCCTTCTCCCTCCTTGATGAAAGAACCCAAAATCAAATGGCCATTTTATATAAAATTTGCAGTTTGTTGTGAACGAGCAAAACCGTTCCAAAACGCTTGTTACGTCCAGAGTGTCCGCAAGACCAGAGTTTAGTAGAGATTTAGTGCAGGTGGAAAAGAATTCTCTGACTCCTTCCACCAATGACTTTAAATCTGTGTCCACTAGTCACTGACTTCCTAAAGAAATGTATGTTCTTCCTATCCAGAACCATTGTGATTTTAATATACCCTCAATAAGATCCCTTTGCCTCATCTGTTCCAAATGCATAAACCCCAGCCATTCCTGATGACCTCAAGTTCTCTGGTCCTGGCTACACTCTGAAATCTCCCTTTAACCTCTCTAGTGGATCAGGTCCTTCCTGTAATATTAACTGGCCTACAATGACTTTCTCCCTTCCTTTCTTGGTTGAATCCAGGAAATTTTAGCAAGCCATAACCAGTGCCTCTACAAATGAGAAGCTGGAGTAGGCCACTGAAACCTGCTCCACTATTCAATAAGATCATGGCTGATCTGATCAATCCATGTTCCTGCATACTTCGAATAACTTTTTTTTTCACCTCCCCCTGCTTACCAAGAACCCATCCACCCCCGTCTTTCAAAATATTTGAAGATTCTCTTCCTCAGAAGCTGGTGGAAGTAGAGAGTGAAGTCTTCTGAGGACAAAATAATATTCTTACCTGTCTTAAATGGGCAATCCCTTTTATTTTAACCCTGTGATACCT
Organism: Chiloscyllium punctatum; assembly: GCF_047496795.1. Lineage (NCBI taxonomy): Eukaryota > Metazoa > Chordata > Chondrichthyes > Orectolobiformes > Hemiscylliidae > Chiloscyllium > Chiloscyllium punctatum. The sequence goes on along the minus strand of NC_092791.1, from coordinate 19,845,285 downwards.
GAGCTCTAGTTTCTCCCACAAGAGGAAATATCCTCTCCACTTTCACCCTGTCAAGACTCCTGAGGATAAGGTCCACTAGCTCTACAGCTTCCACCTTTGTTGTGGGTTCCCTTGCTTTGTTTGCCCTCCCCTAGCTGCATTAGCTTCTGCTTCTCTGGATTGAATTCCAATGGCCACTTTTTTCTCTCCACCTTTCATTGATGTCTTCCTCCAGTTGATAGCTTTCTCCTTTGCTATTAACCATGCATTCAATTTTTGTTGCTTTCGGAAACCCATCTACACATAAAAATGATTAGAGATTTAAATGGAGGTGATATGAAGAAGGACTAATTATCCTTTGGTTCCTTTAGCTGAGCCTGCCTTGAATCTAACTTTCACTTGAATTGCTTGAGCTATTCACTTTCTGAACTGTCTGCCATGTATGCTCTTGTCAAAAACCTTAGTAAAATCCATACAGCTGACAGAAAACATGTGAACCTTATCAACCATCCTTGTTTTAGCCCTTTAAAATGATAAGTTCAATTAGTCAGACACCACCTTTCCTCTGTCTCTCCAAATGATTTCCGCTACCTGTAGTTTGCCACAACAGAATTTTTAGATTGACTGGCCTATGATTCCTTCCTCCCTTGTGTTACAGTCCTCTCTGGCACTGTGCCCATGTTTGACAATGGTCAGTTATTTCCTCCCCCTCTCTTTAGCAGTCTGGGATACATTTTTAAATGTGGGACTAGAGGTTCATCCATGTTCAAAGATCCACAACTTTTTTTTTGATGCTTCCCATCTCACGATGCTATCTATTATTTCACAATTGCTGCTAACCAAGTCTGCTTTGTCCTCTCCATTGTGAACTTGGACTAGTCGTGAAGAGCCTTACTCACATCATCCACAAGTGTGTTTTGGTCCCTAATGGGCCCTACCATTGCCTTTAGTTCTCATCCTGAACTTTTGTTATACCTTACTGGGGCAGTGCACTGGAAGTTAAGCCTTGCAATTTCTGGAGTTGCCACTAAAGTTAAAGTTTATAGAAAATATTGTACGTACATCTATGAAAAGAAATGTGGGTATGGGCAGAGGAAAGACTGGGAAAGCAGTTCAGTGCTGGGTTTGCTGAAATGGTTCTTGCGCTAAATAGAATGCTGCTTCTTTATCTTCCTTCTCCAATACTTCCTCTTGTTTATATGAGGTACAGAGTAGCTACTTCCCACTTGTTAAAGATCTCTTGGTGTACCAGTTAAAAGTTACAGCTTGCAGCAATTGGGAAGGGAAAAGAAATTGGCAGTCTTCAGGCATGAGGATGCATTTCTTCTTAACAGTTCCTAAAACACAACCCTATGGTTTATGGACCAGGCCAGACCACCTCAAAACATTTCAATAAAGTAGCCCAGACCTTAACTTTGCTCATTGTTTTAAGCAGGTGTAACGTAGATATTACAGGAGGGATACTGCTGGTTCAAACACTTAGTTTCAAACAATACAGAAATTTATTTACAAGATTACCAAATGAAATACCAACAAAAGAGAACCGAATGTAGAATAACTTAATCTATCTGAAATCCCAATAGATTATCCCAACTTAATTATGCTGTTCCCAATACTTGTATCAATCCCCATAAACACCCTTTGGCCCAAAAGATAAAATCAAACACCGGGTCTAGAGAGAGACACAGAGACAGAGGGATTCAGCATGAACACTACCTTCCATGTAGCTGTTTCCTGGACCAGCAGCCTCAAACCGACTGCCTGCTTTATGAACAGCCAAACTGCTGAAACCAAACCAAACCAGAGAAAAGCTGAGCTGGGAGAACTGGCCACTTTCCTTTAGTTGTGCAAGTGTTTTTTTAAAACTCGAGCCTTTTGTGTGAGGCAATATCTGTTAGCTATAATCAAACTGGCCCTAAAAACCATCCAAGCCAGACTTTTCGGAATCGCTGCTTTTATAACCTCCCTGGAGAGGGAAAAAACCCCAAGGACAGCGTAACCTTGTTCAAGGAGCAGTATCATCACAACTCTCTCTCTAGAGTTTTGTAACAGTGATTAGAGAAATTGGTAACGGTGAATGCATGAATTTATTAACCATATTTTGGAATGATTCTTCTATCCACAGGAGGCTCTATGTCCAATATGTACGCTATGAATGTGGCCAGGTACAAGCTCTTCCCTGAAATTAAAAAATGTGGCCTATGGGAGATGCCGAGATTGGCCGTCTTCACCTCTGAAGAAGTGAGTTTTTTAGGGATTGACTCGTAGCTGGTCTGTTTCTATGGCCTTTTTAAAAAAAATATGAAATGATTTTTGTCATTTAATTAGCCTCTGAAATAAATCTTTTGTTTTCTCCTTAACATTCCTTCTTGCAGTCTGCAACCTAAACCTCTCCAGGACTTTAATACTGTTCCACCCCTGGAAAAAGCCTCACTTGCCTCCATCTTGAGTGTGTGATGTCTTTTTCTCACAATATTATTTTTTTTTTGTCTGTGTCTCTCCTATCTTGCACTGTAAGCTGAGTGTAACTCCCCTGAGCTGTACTATCAATATGATCTTGGCTGATCTACTACATTAACTCCACTTTGTCTCCCCTTCAAATTGTTACATGTCATGAGTGACCAATGATCTCAACCTTGAATATATTCTATAATGGAGCATTTACAATCCCAGGGGATAGACCAATCCAAAAATTCACAACCCTTTTGAGTGAAGATATTTGTCTTGATCTCAGTCCTCAGTGAGTGCCTTTTTCTCAATCACCCTATTCAGTGATGTTATTACAAACCTCTGAAGCAGGTGGAACTACTTCTTCCTCTGGCACCCTTGATGCATAGTTCCAGTAACAACCCAATTGACATCTCTTTGGACTAGAGCTTCTTCAGCTCTCCTCAAATGTCATTCTGAGTTCCATCGTGGATCTGCTCCCTCCTGCTCCAAGCCTGCCCGATTCCAGCAATGAAGTGCATTCTTTTTGTGCTGGTAGCTGGCAAATTACAGCTTCTCATCGCTGAAATAACGATCAGTACCTGTCTCCCTGATTAGCATCTCCTCCATTTTTTTTTTTCCCCCTTTATTTCTTCTTTTTATTTTTCTCTCACTCTCTCTTTTCTTTTCCCTTTCTTCCCCCCCCCCCCCAAACTCTGTTCAGCTTAGTAATTGAGCCACATTTCCTCCAACTACTGATCCCTTCTGTCAAAGGTAGCCCTCGAGAAAAGCGCCTCCTATCTGCTGATCAAAGTTCAAGGTTAAGGCTCCTCCATTATTATGCACTGGATCCCTGTAACTGCCTGACCTAGTCTCCCTGTCTGTCCCTGATCGCAGCCAACTGTAAGTTTTCTATTGCACCCAATGGGTGTGACCGCCTTCTAAAACACAACTGTCCAGATATGTCTTCCATTAACACCGTGCCTGATGCCCCACAATATCTGCAAATTATATTCTAGCCCAGCAACTCTGAGCCCAAATTTCCATGGCTACAGGCCTCCTCAGTAGATAGGGGGTCATGCTTTCCACAAATTTTGTGATGTTCCACTTTATGGTACACCAACTGATGTCTATCAATTGATTTTTATTGATAGCTTTTAATTCAGTGAAGTATACCAAACTTTTTTAAAAATTATTTTTACCAACACCTTTGAGCTGGTATGTTTGATAACCCAACACAAATTATATGCCTCCAATACCCTGAAGTGTTCTGTATTGTTTTCTGTCCAATTATGATAGTGTTTTTAAAAATACTTACCTCAATGCAATCATACTTGTTCAACCGAATGGCCACATGAAATATCGACAGGTTTGTCAATTTCTCCTCAAATACTGCAATCTACTGTGACATCCAAGTAGTCAGTTGAGGTGCAACTGAGAAGGCTCTCTGCTGGTAAGTATTTTATAACAATGCAATGTCTTAAAGAAAAAAGTATAACTGTATACCCTCTGCATTAAATTTTTGTTTTTACATTGTTTATGTGGATCTTGTGATTATCTGGAATATTTGACCAATTGGCACGCTCCTCGTCCCATATGTGCCAAATAATTTCACTGCAATATCCAGTTCGTTTCCTAGATTAGAGACAAGTCCCCTTTAGCTGCTACAAGTGTTTTGAATAAGAATACAAAGCAACCCCTCTCTCTCTCTCTCTCTTTGCATCAAATTCCTGACGTTTTTTCCATGTTTTACAAAACTCTTTTAATCAGTCCCTGTTCTTCTTCCTTCTGAATTTTTGAAGGATAGCCCTCCCTTCTTTTATAATATCTTGGGCAAAGTGCCCTGCACCTCAGTGAACACTGCACAGCCTTCCTTCACCAAGGTTTGTTCTCTAAACAGCCTCTGATCTCCTCCAATGACCCTTTTTTTTGCCATTTAATATTCCTTTTAGAAGACCTTTTTTTGTTTTATGCCATCATGCTGAAAACTGCATAAAATAATGAACTGGTATTATTTCCTTCATTCCCAGTGCCATTATTCTGTGACTAAAGGAGCTGCATTCCAGGGTCTGGGTACAGACAATGTCTATTTGGTAAAAGCTGATCAACGGTGAGTCACTGGGGTGGTGTTAGCTTTTAAGTAACTATATCCCTCATAAGGATCTAAACAAGAACTTGTACATTTTACACACAAATGTCCCAAAGCATTTCTTAGAAGTGCTATAGCTCTCGGAGAAAGAAAATATCAGGAGAAATGACTTGCAGCTTGGTCAAAGGGAAGCCATCTCCTTCTGGGATTGATTTTCCCTTTCTCTTGGATCTCTTTGTGGAGCTCCTTCCATATGTTTTAAAACCAAAATTTGGTGGTTGTCATCGTCGTTCTCTCTTCTTTCCCTCCCCCCCCCCCCCCCCCCCCCCCCCCCCCCCCCAACCTTGGTGTTCTCCTGCACTGCTGTGCTATCCCAACTTTTTTTTTTTGTTTTTCTGGGGATGTGTCCCAAGCTCCAAACTTCAGTGGGTCTTTCATTACCTGCTGAAGTCTGACTGCAACAGAACACTTGAAACCACCATGTTCATTGCAAATTTAAGATTTTGTTAGGAAATCTCCTGTACTATGCTCCTACAGATATGACCTATTCCTTTTTCAAGTGATCTCATGAAGAAAAGTTCAATGGGAAAGTGAGAGACAGATAGTTATGTGATGGTAATATCACTGGTCTAGTAATCCAGAGGCTCTTCAAGTACCATCATGACTGCTAATGAATTTTAAATTTCTATAATTAAAGGCTACTCTGATAGTTGTCACCAACTATCACCAAGTATTGTAAAAACTCAGCTCATGTCCTTTTGGGAAGGAAATCTGCCATCCTTACCTGGTCTGGCCTACATGTGATTCCAGTCCTACAGCAATGTGGTTGACTGTTAACTTCCCTCCGACATGTTCTAACAAGCCATTCTGTTCAAAGGCTTTTGGGCGCAGGCAATAAATACTAAGTGTGTGTGTGTGAGGTGGGGAGGGAGCTTGTTCACTTGCAAGGGCTTAAGCATCAAAATCTGCAAATCAGTGAGGGAGTGTCATATTTCCAGAGGTGCCATCTTTCAGATCTACAATGAAGTTGCAGCCTCCATCTCTTGCTGGTTTATGTAGAAGATTACTGTTTTGAGCAAGGGAGGCCTCCCATGACATTGCGCACAATGTTCATCCCTCCATCGGCACGTATGCATTATCTGGTCCTTGTCTAAATGCAGTTATTCGTCCTCCATTCCCCTTTTTTTGAGGGTAGAATGGGACCTTGGCTTCATGTCCCATGTGAACGATTGAATCTGACAACAATGCACCAGAATAACAGCATAGATTGTGTGCTCCAGATTCCAAAATGGTTCTTAAACACAATGACTTGTGAAGGCATGTGTGCTATCTACGGAGTCTTGTCTTGTATCTCTAACTGTTTCATTTGAGGAAATGGCGTGTTATGCAATGTTTACTCCAGTACTTTTAGTATTGTCATTTGGTAGTACCAAACTAGAGTATTGCTTGGAATAAATCCACTTTTTTTCTGTCTTGCATGTGTCAAGACACTTGTGACAATGCCAAGGTGACAGAAGAACATCTTTATACTGTTTGAGAAGAGAGGCTGGTTGGTTGGAAATTGGACTCTGGTAGAGATGATTGGGAGACTGTGTCCCTGTTAATGCTGGCTCACTGTTACCCGCTAGGCTTATTGGTGTGGGAGGTCTGTACCATTCTTTAAAAATGTTTTTTCATGTGTTAACATTTGAATAGGGGCAAGATGATTCCAGAAGAACTGGAAAAGCAGATTTCTGCAGCCAAGTCCAAGGTATGTACCGCTTGCTTTAAATGGGCAATGCTAGTTTTTGTTTTGGTGTCTGATTTCTCCCTGCCCCATTTTCCCCTGTTTCCTGACATCTGGGTTCCACATGTCTTGCCCAATTAGTTCATCTCATTGGGTGAATGTAGTGGGAATTCTGTCCCACCCATGAGCATTGAAGCCAGTAGTGATAACCCTATGACTCCTTTTAAGATCAGCACAGACTAGGGGACATGATTATGTGGGACCCTGAGTTGCAGAGTTCTCCTCCTTCTGTAATCTTATGAAGATGTGGGTGTACTGCAGTTTTAAGAGTAAAAGCTAGCAGTGACAGCACAAAGTGTTCTCAATAAGATAGAATGGAAACATGTGGTTCAGCTACTGGGGTAGCTAGTTGCCTGGAGACCAAAACAGATTTGAATTAGGCCAATCAGTTTAAATATACCCCAAAACAAACACTAACTCTAATTCAGTTTGGATTTGGTGTATTGGCCATCTTTTAAAAGCCAATGACACCAATCTGATGCTTTGGGGGGGGGGGGTATAAGACTAGGGAAAATTGAACAGTTGGGAGGAGAACTGCCAAGCCAATGACATCTGCACACTGTCCAGAAAAATAGCTCTCTTAAAAGTACCTTTTTATTGATCAGTAACCTGTGAAGGAGAATCCCCAAGAAGAAGAAAAGACAGGAATACAGAGAAAACTGAAAGCTGCCTGGTTTTGAGAAGAAACGTTTTTGTTTTGTAAATCTTTAATCAGGGGTTTTATCGGGCTAGTATTGTAGAAGGGGGAAGGTAAAAGATAGGTGAGAGGAAGGAGTTGTAAACATTAGTTAATTATTCTCTGTTTATACATTCAGAAACTTGTTAATTCAAGAGACAAAGAAGTAAAAATTTTCACAGGTTATTGTATGAGAAAAATCTTGTTGCTGGTTTAAATTAAGCAGGAGAGTTTACCCTGTGTCATAACAGTTACAATTGAACAAATTTCCTCTTCAGTGGCATTTTTATTCTTTCTGTTAATCCATGTTTTCTGATGTCCAGTGGGAGTTTACCACAGATGATTGGAGTGCGGAGTCTGTCGGTGAGGCGCTGACATCAATGATTAGTAGGGCTTGTATAGCGACCACTGAAACATGACTTGCACTCTGTGGGTGGGCAGTTTTTATGTCCAGCTGTTTCTCTGGTATTATGAAATTCACCCAGCCACGTTAGTGGGACACGCTACAGTTGCAGGGACCCCTGTGTTTGACAAGCCACTGCTACTCTAAGGCAACTCACCCAATACTCTTTCTGGTTTTAGGGAGCAGTTCCATTCCTTGTGAGTGCTACAGCTGGAACAACTGTCTTTGGAGCGTTTGATCCCCTGCCGGAAATTGCTGATATCTGTGAAAATTATGGAATCTGGCTTCATGTTGATGTAAGTTGGATGATGAATCCATTGATTATAGCTGGATGATCATTCAATATCTCTGGTATTTGAGTGAATTTTGAACAGCCATGTTCCCTGTCTGATCAGCCTGATATTGACCAGTTGTGCCTTTTGTCAGGGGTCTCCGACCGCATCTCCTGGGTGAGGGGAGTTTGTGGGTTTTGCTCCATAGATGTTGCCAGCAAAATCAATTTGTGGATTTTTCAGTTGGAAGTAATGGGAAAATAAAGCCTCTGCCTAAGTAAGGGGGACAAGTAGATGCCAGGATAATGTATTATTGACTTGACATCTAAGGAGCATTGGGTACAAGTAGTGGCCATGCATTCTTGGCCATTCAGTGTTGCAATAGGGTGCAGTAGCTGTGGGATGTGGCAGACATTTAAAGGTTTAACTGGCTGATTTTTGTCTATTGCGAGAATGAAAGCAATAAATGCAAACCTCTTCCCCGACCCAAAAAATGTTTGGCTGGCACTTCTACTTAAGCTCTTGTGAGGCTACTGCAATGATTTTCTTCTCCTTTTTTACTCCCCTGTTCCCATAACTCAAGCAAATATTTCTTTGTCCATACTTTTAGATCCACTGCAACTGCCTCTGTGAAGTCTTTTTGCTAATGCAAGGCTTAAAATGTTCTAAAGCTCTAAAGACTTCACACTTGTTGATCTCTCTATTGACTTTGTATACGCTTACTACTTCAGCTGCATCTTTTGAACAGAATATGGAGGTTGTGATCAAATCATCCATGTAACTTGAAGACTCTTTGCTATATTTCTCTCCAGTTGTCATCCTCTGATGCCATTAATACTTACCTAACATTGAGAAACTTCTTTGCAAATATTCTGAAGAAACTTCTGCTTTAGTCTGGGGTGGACTGGTTGAGGAATGCTATATGGATAGACTGAAGATCCACTGGTTTGTTTTTTTTTCTCCAAAAATAATTGTAGCTGTATGCTCAAAATATTTCTGATCAACCTATTGAGATGTCTCATTTTGACATGAGGAGTCTTTCAACCCAGGCCTTCTAGTCCAGAAGTTGAACGACCACTCTGCCACAGGAACCTTCCTCCTTATGATCCAAGTTTAAATTTTATTTCTGTCTATTTCATAAAAAGGTTTACTCATAGCATAGAAACTAGCAGTACTCTGAAACTGCAGTACGCCATTTCATATGGAATTGCAACTTGTGTTGTTTATTACCTGCTTTATTATTTTTTTTACTGCTTTCATAATCCTTAATCTTGCATTGATCAGCACTACTTGGTGAATAAAGGAATACTTTAAACAATCTGTTCTGCAGCCTTGAGTTGAAGTGCAGGTACTCTCCATACTTACACCTAACCCAACAGCTCCAGTTTTGGTCTGTCTGCTCTGTCAAGAGGTATAAGCAACAGCTTGAACCAAAGGCTCTATTTGTTTGGATTTGAATATTTAAAACTCTGGGAGGATGTCAGTGCCATTGGCTGGGCCCATCTCTCATTGCTGTTCAGAAGGTTGTGCTGAGCTGTCTTCAGATATGCCCACTATACTGGTTGGGAGGGAGTCTCAGAATGTTGACTGAGTGACTGGGAGCCAACAGTGGTTCATTGGATGCTGGTGTGGCTTGCTGCGCCAGTGTTTAATTCCTTAGCTGCCTTTGAGAGGGTGATGTGATGCTGCCTTGAGCCACTACAGTCCATGTCTTGTAGCTGGACCCACAATACCTTTCAGGAGGCAATACCAGGATCTTGACCCAGCAACAGTGAAGGATATTTCAATCAGGATGGTGAGTGACTTGGAGGGGAGCTTGCAGATGGCAGTGTTCCTATCTATCTGTTGCCCTTTTTCCTTTTTAACATGGTGGTTACTGTGAGTCTGAAAGTGCTGTCTCAGGATTTAGTTCCAAGCAAACTAGTCCTGTTGACCTTGTAAAGTGCTTTTTACTAACATTTGGAGGCTAGTGCATCACTGGGAGAACTGTCTAAAACTTTGTGTCATCGCTAGTCACAGATAAGGTGCCGGAAGACTGGAGGTTGGCTAACATGGTGCCACTGTTTGCGAAAGAAAGGTGGTAAGGACAAGTCAAGGAACTATAGACCAGTGAGCCTGATGTCGGTGGTGGGCAAGTTGTTGGAGGGAATCCAGAGGGACAGGATGTACATGTATTTGGAAAGGCAAGGACTGATTAGGGATCGTCAAAATGGCTTTGTGCGTGGGAAATCATGTCTCTCAAACTTGATTGTTCCTACTTCAAAGAAACTGAGATTAATGAGGGCAGAGCATTAGACGTGATCTCTGTAGACTTCAGTAAGGTGTTTGACAAGGGTCCCCGTGGGAGACTGGTTAGCTAGATTAGATCTCACTGAATACAGGGAGAACTAGCCATTTAGATACAGAACAGGCTCAAAGGTAGAAGACCAAGAGTGGTGGTGGAGGCCTGTGACCAGTGGCGTGACACAGTGGTGCAGTGTTCACTACTTTTTGTCATTTTATCCAAAATGATTTGGATGTGAGCATAAGAGGTACAGTTAGTAATTTTGCAGATGACACCAAAATTGGAGGTGTAGTGGACAGTGAAGAAGGTTACCTCGCACTACAACAGGATCCTGATCAGATGGGCCAATGGGCTGAGGAGTGGCATTTGGAGTTTAATTCTGATAAATGCGAGGTGCTGCATTTTGGGAAAGCAAATCTTAGCAGGACTTATACACTTAATGGTAAGGTCCTAGGGAGTGTTGCTGAACAAAGAGACATTGGACTGCAGATTCATAGCTCCTTGAAAATGTCCCAGGAAAGTGAAGGAGGTGTTACTACTGAGTAGTATCTGGTCGGCATGGATGAGTTGGACCGAAGGGTCTATTTCCCTGCTGTACATCTCTGACTCTAGTCAAGCAACAGCCTGATCGTCACATCGTAGGAGAAAATGAGGACTGGAGATCAGTCGAGAGTGTGGTGCTAGAAAAGCACAGCTGGTCAGGCAGCATCCGAGGAGCAGGAGAAGAGCTGATGAAGGGCTTATACCTGAAATGTTGACTCTCGTGCTCCTCAGATGCTGCCTGACAGGCTGTGCTTTTCTAGCACACACTTTTTGACTATGTTTATTTGAGACACTATCGTCACCACAATAAAACAAAGCACAGTGGATGTTGGAAATCTGAAATGAAAACAAATTGTTGTCAGAGATTTGACATCCTTCGACATAGGCAGGAGTGTGTGCAATACCTTAACTCTGACAAAGGGTCACTGGACTTGACGTTACCTGTGTTCTTCTCTCTGCAGATGCTGCCAGACCTGTTGAGTTCTCCATCATTTTCTTTTTGTTTCAGACTTGCAGCATCTGCAGTTCTTTGTTTTATTCTTAATTGTGTCACTGGTTACCTTGGAAGATGTGGTTTGAAACTATCCCTTGTCCAGCTGCCCAGAGTGTGAATATAGTGCTCTTGCCTTTTGCTGTTTCTCACTCTCTTTCCCCCTCTCTCTCTCTCCCCATCTTAATAGGCAGCCTGGGGTGGAAGTGCCCTCGTCTCCAGGAAACATCGGGATTTGCTGACTGGAATTGAGAGGTGTGAACTGTAATTCTGTACTTTCTACACTGTTTCTGTTTTCTAAAGAGTACGTTTATTAAAAGATGCCAGCACATTAATGGGCATTCTTATGTCCAAGATTTGATTTTTGTTGTAGTCTTTTCACTTAAGAGCATGTTTTTCATCTCTGGCTGTTACCAGCAGTTTGTGGGTAGGGCCAACTGCTCAATGAGAGGTCATGTTCTTGTACTGTTTGATCTTTAAGCATTTTTAAGACTGCATTGCTTTCTGATGAGCAAATGATTTGTGATGGTCACAGTGATAATTAGTGTTTATTACCATAGGAGTTGTACACAAATGGCTAAAATACTGTTTGTTTACTTTTTAAACAGATGTTAGGCATGCCATTTATTTTATGCTCCTATCCCTTGAGACTGTGGTGAAAAGATATCCAATGGCTTGGATACATAGTGACTTTTTTAAACGTTCAGTTTTTTTTTTGCATAATTGCCTGGATTTGGAAGTGAAGTGTGGTTAGGACTTTGCAGATTCTTGAATGCTGGACCAGCTGGAGGCTGGAAGAACACAGCAAGACAGACAGCATCAGGAGGTGGAGAAGTCAATGTTTTGGGTGTGACCCTTGAGGACTGTTTTTGGGGGGGCGTGGGAGGTGGTGCTGTGAAATGGTGAGGTAGGGATAGGTGAACAGAAGTAGAGGGTATGACCTGGTTGGTGGATGGGAGGAATGAATCCAGTTGGTAGCTGGAAGGGTAAGTCAGAGGTATGGAAGGGAGGGGGAGGGGCTGGAAAAGGTGTCGGAAGTTGGGAAGGGAGGGTATTTGAAATTGGAGCACTCCATGTTGAGTCCTCCAAGTTGTAGGCTGCCCAGGTGGAAGACGAGGCAGTGTTCCTCCAAATTTGTGGTCTGATTCATTGTGGCAACGGAGGAAGCCCAGGATGGTCATCTTGGAAAGAGTGGGAAGGCAAATTAAAATGGGCAGTGACTGGGAGGTCAGGTCGGCCCTTGTGGGCCTGGTTGAGATGCTTGGTGAAACATGCCCTGAGTCTACATTTGGTCTCACTGATTTGTAGAGAAGACTACATTGGGAGTACCTGATGCAATAAACTAGGTTGGAAGAGAGGCAGGTGAACCTCTGTCTTACCTGGAAGGACTGTTTGGGGCCCTGGATGGTGTTGAGGGGGAAACCCTGACCTGTTATGAAAAACTGAATGATCAAGCTGTTTAATTTGATCTGCTGTTTGGCTGTCCATCCTCACAATGTGCCTGCATTGAAATCATGAGGATGTGACTCCTGTGCCTTCAAAATGACATTTGACCAGTTGTGCCAAATAGAGAATCATTCCTGAGTTCCACTTTGAGATCTATGTCTCTTGCTGCCTGTGGTCTGGTCCAGGTTTGTGATCTGTAGTCATTGGGAGCAAGGGTGCTTTCTCTGTCTGAGAGGCCTGACCTACATTACTGTCTGCTACCTTGGCTACAAAATGTTGTGTTGTGTGAAAATAAGGGTAAGTGAGCAAAATACTGGAATTTTTTTTTAAAAAGCCTGTGAATGGTGGTGATTCTGAAATAAAACCTGAAAATTTAGCAGGTAAGTCATTACTTGGAGGTTGCCTGAGGGGGAATGTTGGTTTGGATAGGGCTTGTTCCACCAGGCTGGGGATTGATCCAACCCCATCCTTGCACCATTCCCCTTTTATCATGTTGGTTGTTGTTTAGTGTATTTCCAACATCTGTTTTAATGGGACAAACTAAGAGCACCCTGAATATGTTGACGTTAATCAACTTCTCACTTTTCTCCCCCGTTTAGGGCTGATTCTGTTGCCTGGAACCCCCACAAAATGCTATTGGCAGGGCTTCAGTGTTCTGCCTTTCTGCTCAAAGACAACACTGTGAGTGGAAATTTAGTTATCCTAGCACAAAGGGTTGTTCCATGACACACCCCAGCTCCTAATGGTACTGTTGACACTTGGCCTCCCTTTTCGAGCAGTGGATGGTGCAATGTTGAGCCTGTCCCATGCCTTCAGGGATTTGCGGTTATGCACATTCCGAAAACCATCGCTGGCTTTTAATTGCAGTACACCTTCCACATTGTACCTGTCACTGGCTGTGGTTTCAGTATAGCCCTCATTTAGGTGGTTATCCACTGTGTCTCAAGTACCTTGTGATTATCACGCTTTGGGAGTTTGCTGCGTGGAAATTAGCTTTGTTACATTTCTCTCATTACAATGATGTTGACACTTCAAACTCTAAAGCACTTCAGGATCTCCTGAGGTTATGAAAGGTGCTATACAAAACTCAAGTTGTCATATCCTCCAGCCACCACCTTGTAGCTCGCTCATTTAACCTGCCTGTGTCTCTTTTTCCTCCCCTCTGTTCGCCTTCTTATCTCGCTTTCTATTGGCAAATCTAGATACATTACTCTCTGACCCTTCTTTATAGGTCACTTTATTTTGATTGCAATTAATTGAAGCTCCAGCACGGACCCTGGTAAGATTCTACTAGTCACAGTCTGCCAAGTTCAAAATACCTCACCTTTATCCTTACTCTCTGCTTCCTATTTGTTAATCAATTCTCTATCCTGTGCCTTTAGCTTGTGTATCAGTCTTTTGTTGTTTTACCACCTTACCAAATGATTTTGGAAATCCAAGTATATGACAGGCTAAATAAAAGGGGAGCGAGCAATTATCAGTTACATCCTCTGGAAAAATAATGTTAATAGCCAATCTCCTGAGGTCTTTCTCAAATCTATTTTTTTTTTTTGTTTAAAGGCTAATCATCCAATGTGATTATTGCAATAGTGTTGCACTAAATTGAGACTCTGCAATGGGAAATTATTTTCAAACCCATTGTGCTGCCACATTAAATGCTGGGTACTGCAGAAGTTAAAGTTACCTCTTCACTCCCAGGGTAGGCACAGCATGGAGTTAGATACGGAGTAAAGCTCTTTTCTTTTTTTAAAATGGTTATCATTCACCCAGTATCTCCAGAGCCTGCCTTTTTGTGCTTGCTTTACGCTTTCTTTCTCTCAATAACCTTCCTGTCTCACCTCTGTTTGATTTTTGTAGCTTTTTAATGGCTCCCAGACGGTTTTGCATGGGTCTCTGTACAGGTTGCTTCATTTGGTCACTTGCCATTCCGAGAATTGGCTCCAAGGTAGAAAACAGGGTGGTGGTGGAGGGTTGTATTTCTGACTGGAGGCCTGTGATGAGTGGAGTGCCACAAGGATCGATGCTGGGTCCGCTCCGTTTTTTTTGTCACTTTTATATATAAAAAAATGATTTGGGTGTGAGCATAAGAGGTATAGTTATTAAGTATGCCGATGACACCAAAATTGGAGATGTAGTGGACAGCAAAGAAGATTATCTCCGATTACAACAGGATTTTGATCAGGTGGGCCAATGGGCTGAGAAGTGGCAGATGGAGTTTAATTTGGATAAATGCGAGGTGCTGCATTTTGGGAAAGCAAATCTTAGCAGGACTTATACACTTAATGGTAAGGTCCTAGGGAGTGTTGCTGAACAGAGACCTTGGAGTGCAGGTTCATCGCTCCTTGAAAGTGGAGTCACAGGTGGATAGGATAGTGAAGAAGGTGTTTGGTAAGCTTTCCTTTATTGGTCAGAGTATTGAGAACAGGAGTTGGGAGGTCATGTTGCGGCTGTACAGGACATCGGTTCGGCCACTTTTGGAATATTGCGTGCAATTCTTGTTTCTTTCCTTATCAGAAAGATGTTGTGAAACTTGAAAGTGTTCAGAAAAGGTTTACGAGGATGTTGCCAGGGTTGGAGGATTTGAGCTATAGAGAGAGGCTGAATAGGCTGGGGCTGTTATCCATGGAGCATCGGAGGCTGAGGGGTGACCTGGAAAGGGGTTTACAAAATCATGAGGGGCAAGGATAGGATAAATAGGAAAAGTCTTTTCCCTGGGGTGGGGGAGTCCAGAACTAGAGGGCATTGGTTTAGGGTGAGAGGGGAAAGATATAAAAGAGACCTGAGGGGCAACTTTTTCAGAGGGTGGTCCGTGTATGGAATGAGCTGCCAGTGGAGGCTGGTAAAATTGCAACATTTAAAAGGCACTTGGATGGGTATATGAATAGAAAGGGTTGGGAGGGATATGGACTGGGTGCTGTCAGGTGGGACTAGATTGGGTTGGGATATCTGATTGGCATGGACGGGTTGGACTGAAGGGTCTGTTTCCATGCTGTAGATCTGACTCTGGCTTTGACTGAGCTCCAGTTGAGCCCTGGTCGTCCTCATGTGGAGGTGTATTTTAAGCTTTTATTTCCCCTGTAATGGTTCTGTTTTTGGTTGTGTAGAATGCTGCTGCTGCTCAAAATGTGGGAGCAGTGCCAGTGGGCAGTGTCAGAGCTGTTTGCTAATTTGGTTGAGGGAATTTTTGAAGGAAAAATAAGTAACTACTTAACTAATTGGTGAATAACCTTAATGCTTTTATTTCTCACAACACCGGGTCTAGTCCAACAGGTTTATTTGGAAGCATTAGCTTTGAGTGCCACTCCTTTTATCAGACATTGGCATCTGAAGGCGCAAGCACCAATTGCAGACAAAACTGAAATGAGCTGTTCAAAAGATCAAAATTGGAGGAACACAGGTGTCAGACAACCCCCTGATGAAGGAGCGGCGCTCTGAAAGCCAGTGCTTCCAAATAAACCTGTTGGACTATAACCTGGTGTTGTGACTTTTAACTTTGTCCACCCCAGTCCAACACCAACACGTCAATCATGGCTTTTATTTGTGTAAGAGGACTGTATGCTGTGGCTGTAACCTTTCTTGCCCAATTTGTTGTGAATTCTGTCTCTCTTTTTCTAGGACCTCCTGAAATCTTGTCATGCAGCCAATGCCAGCTACCTTTTCCAGCAAGACAAGTTCTACAACGTCTGTTATGATACAGGTGACAAGTCTCTGCAGTGTGGCCGGAAAGTGGATTGCCTCAAGCTGTGGCTGATGTGGAAAGCCATTGGTACTCGAGGGCTGGAGGAAAGAGTTGACCGTGCCTTTGCCTGCACTAGGTTTGTATTAGGACTATGATCTTGCATCGACAACTTGGGGGTCACACACTTAAGATCACAATTTTTCTGAGGGTTTTTGTCTTTGGAACAGTCTTTCACAAAAGACTGGAAGCAGGGTCCTTGAATAATTTTTTCAGGCATCAGTAGGTCGATCCCTTGATCTTAAGGGAATGGAAGGTTGTCGTGGGCAGGGAACATAAAGTAATCCAATTAGCCATTATCTTATTGACTAGAGGAGCAGGCTTGAAGGGCCACATGGTCTACCCCTCCGCATTGGTATGTTTGTAGACCTCCAAACTTGACTGTTCAAATCCCTCCATGGTCTCTTGCTTCCCTATCTCTAATAATTTCCTCCTGCAGTTTTAATTCTGTGATATCTGCGTTCCTCCAATTTTGATCTTTTGAACATCTGATTTCTGTTCTCTGCCATTGGTGGTTGTGCCTTCAGATGCCAAGGCCTGAAGCTATCCCCTAAGACCGATCTTGCTGTTTGAATGAGCTTCTGATCACCAGTCCTAATTTCCAGCGTCAAACATGGCTTGGTGCTAATTATGAAGAGACTTGGGCATTTTTATTATATTTAACTGTTACAATGTGGGGTGGTTGGAGGGGTATCTGGCACACTCTGCCTAAAAAGATGGTAGAGTCAGAAACCCTTAATCCTTTTAACGACAAGATTTGGTTATGTCCTTGAGATACCATCACCACCTCAGGTGGGTTCAGACCAAGAGCTGGCAGATGTGATAGCTGGACAGCTCCTCAACCAGCATGGATACAGTGGACTGAATTGCCTCCTGATCTATAAACTTTTACAGTGCCACAATGCTATATAAATATAAGTTGTCATTTAGTTTTGGTCAGAGCTCATTTGGTTGTGTTACCTAGTACATATCTATTGCAAAACTTCTTGATTGTGGGTGCTGATTGGAACTTCTGAATGGTATGAGAAGCCTCATACTGAGGATACATGCTACCTGAATTCTAATGGCTGGCAAACTGAGGTCCACGAAAAGTAATATCTGTAGTTCACTGTCCTAAACGACTTTGACCTTTTTTTCTGAAATGGTACCTTTAAAGAAATGTAACCAAAACTCTAGTTTACTCTTTTTTTTTTAAAATCCAAATTTCCAAATGAATGTTATCATCCTTTATCATTCAATGCTAACTTTACCAACAATGCTTGCGTTCCATGAAAAAGCAAAATGTACTTGATTGTTTTTGGAATATCCTAAGGTTGTGAAAGAATGAGCATGCTCTTTCACAACACACTAAAGTGCCAATTGGCATATCTCTTGTCGACCAGCGTTCAGCAAGAAGAACTTGACTAGTCTTGCCCTCTTGCCTTTTCTTGTTGTCCTGCAACTTTATTTTTATACAATGATCTAATTGCTTTTTGAAAGCCTTGATTGAATCTGAATCTGCCTCTACCACACTCTTGACAGTGCATTCTACATTTCACTGCGTAACAACAAAGTTGTTCTTCCTCATGTCACCACTATTTCTTGAAGCAGTCCCCCCAAATGTCCTGAAATTCTTGTAACTTCTCTCAGTGGGAACCGTTTCTGTGAACTCCTCATTTTGAACATCTCTATCAAATCACCTCTTGAATTCTGTAACTGAAGTCCCTCGTCCTGGGGGCCGTTCTTTATAAATTATTTCTGTACCTTCCTTTAATATCAATGTACAGTTTAATCTACAGTGGAATGCCTGTTTCCTACTTGTCAGGACTTTAGCAGGCTGCAGCATTGAGGAAAGATTGTCTTGTTGCTCTGCATTGCTAATATCCTTCTGTTGTATTTCATTCTTTTAGTATTCTGTATTATTTTTTTTTTGGAGATTATTCATTGTTGTGCCTCTCTTGTTTGAAGATCATTTGTGAAAGATTCCTGACTAACTGCAGTGGAGGATGATGACAGCCCCCTATCACTGGATGGAAAGACTGGCATAACATTTGCTTTCTCTCTGTCACTATATCCATAGAGAGGGATAGGAGCAGACAGTATGGGCAAGTACTTAATTTGGGGGAGGGGGAATGACAATACAATGACAGGCAAGAACTGGGGTGCCTGAATTGGAACAGATGTTCTCAGGAAAATGCACAATAGAACTGTGGAGGTTGTTTAGGAAGCACCTGCTGATAGTGCTGAACAGGTTTGCCTCACTGAGGCAAAGTTTAAAAATCTCACCAGGTTATAGATCAACAAGTTTATTTGGAAGCACTAGCTTTCGGAGCGTTGCTACTTCATCTGGTAGCTGTGAAGGAGCAGCGTCTTGAAAGCTAGTGCTTCCAAATACATCTGTTGGACCATAACCTGGTGTTGTGATTGTAACTTTTTTCCACTCCAGTCCAACACTGGCCTCTCCATGTTATGGCTACCACTGAGGCAAGGGAGGGATGGCAGGTTGGAAGAAACTTTGGTGACAAGGGATGTGGAACATCTAATCAAGAGGAAGAAGGAAGCTTGCTTAAGATTGAAGAGGCAAGGTTCAGACAGGACTCTAGAGGGTTACAAAGTAACCAGGAAGGAACTGAAGAATGGACTTAGGCAAGCTAGAAGGGGGCATGAAAAAGCTTTAGTGGGTAGGATTAAGGAAAACCCAAAGGCATCCTACACTTAGGTGAGGAACAAAAGGATGGCCAGAGTGAGGGTAGGGCTGATCAGGGATGTTGGAGGGAACTTGCGCTGGAGTCTGAGGAAGTAGGGCAAGTCCTTTAATAAATACTTTGCCTCAGTTTTCACTACTGAGAGGGACCTTGATGTTTGTGAGGACATCGTGAAACAAACAGATGCTTGAATAGGTTGATGTTAAGAAAGAGGATGTGCTGGAAATTTTGAAAAACACGAGGATAGCTAAATCTCCTGGGCCAGACAGGATGCACCCTAGGTTACTACAGGAAGCCGGGGAAGAACTTGCTGTGATGATCTTTGCATCCTCACTGTCCACTAGAGTAGTGCCAGATGTTTGGAGGGGGGCAAATGTTATTCCCTTGTTCAAGAAAGGGAATAGGGATAATCCTGGGAATTACAGACCAGCCAATTTTTTGTCCGTGTTGGACAAAGTATTGGAGAGTACCCTGAGAGACCGGATTTGTGATTATTTGGAAAACCATAGTCAGCATGGCTTTGTCAGGGGCAGGTCTTGCCTAAAAATCCTTATTGAATTCTTTTGAGGATGTGACAAGGCACATTGATCAAGGTAGAGCAATGGATGTGGTGTATATGGATTTTAGCAAGGTGTTTGATAAGGTTCCCCACGGTAGGCTCATTCAGAAATTAAAGGGACATGAGATACAGGGAAATTTGGCTGGCCCATAGAAGACAGAGAGTGGTGGTAGATGGAAAGTATTCAGCCTGGAGCTCGGTGACCAATGGTGTTCCGCAGGGATCGGTTCTGGGACCTCTTCTTGGTGATTTTTTTTATTTATTTATATAAATGACTTTGAAGAAGTGGAAGGGTGGGTTAGTAAGTTTGCTGATGACATGAAGGTTGGTGGAGTTGGATAGTGTGGAGGGCTGTTGTAGGTTGCAACGAGACATTGACAGGATGCAGAACTGGGCTGAGAAGTGGCCGATGGAGTTCAACCTGGAAACGTGTGAAGATATTAACTTTAAGAGTTGAATTTGAATGCAGAATACAGGATTAAAGGCAGGATTTTTGGCAGTGTGGAGGAACAGAGGGATCTTTGGGTCCATGTCCATAGATCCCTGAAAGTTGCCACCCAGGTGGATTTTGGGGTTGTTATGAAGGCATTTGGTGTGTTGGCTTTCATTAGCAGGGGAATTGAGTTTAAGAGCCGTGAGGTTATGCTGCAGTTCTATAAAGCCCTGGTTAGACCACAGTTGGAATATTGCATTCAGTTCTGGTTGCCTCATTATAGGAAGGATGTAGATGCTTTAGAGAGGGTGCAGAAGAGATTCACCAGAATGCTGCCTGAATGGAGAGAGGCTGAGTGAGCTCGGCTTTTTACACTGGAGAGAAAGAGAGGTAACTTGATAGAGGTGTACAAGGTAATAAGTGGCATAGAATAGTTGGCCAGAGACTTTTCCCCAGAGCAGAAATGACTGTCACAAGGGGTCATAATGTTAAGGTGATTGGAGGAAGGTATAGGGGAGTTGTCAGAGGTAGGTTCTTTATGCAGAGTGTGGTGGGTGTGTGGAATGTACTGCCAGCAGTGGTGGTAGAGTCAGACATTTAAACAACTGATGGACAACCACATGAATGGTAGTAAGTTGAAGTGTGTAGGTTAGGTTGATCTTTGATCAAGATAATGTTCGGCACAATATCATGAGCTATACTGTTCTATCTTCTATTCCGTGACTTTTTGACCTAATGAATCTGAAATGTTGTCCCCATCTGTAGATCATCTGCTCCTCCCTGCCGCCACTGGTTTTGCTTGGACAATCAATGCTCCACTTCCACGTGCTCTCTTGCTTCTCCTTCAATCAGTCACTCCACCTCTCCCACACTCTGAGCTCCTCATTTCAAGCTGCTTTTCAACTGCTTGAGCTTTTGTAGTTGGGGTTTAACGTGGCGTCTCAGCCCTCTCTTGCTTGAGCTGTTATATTGCTCTAGGTGGTAGAGGTTGTGGGTTTATAAGGTACTGTTGAAGGACCCTTGGTTGCTGCAGTGCATCTTGTGGATGGTACAGACTGCTGCAGCTATGCATCAGGGATGAAGGAGTGAATGTTAGTGGTGGATGTGGTGCCAATCAAGCAGCAAGCTTTGTCTGGGATGGTGTTAAGCTGCTTGTGCTGGAGCTGCATCCATCCAGGCAATTGGGGAATCTTTCATCACCCTCTTGACTTGTGCCTTGTAGATGGTGGGACAGGCTTTGTATTCATAGCCTCTGACCTGTACTTGTTTCACAGTTCATTGGGTTTCTGACCCATGATAATCCCAGGATAATGTTAGTGGGTTTCAATGTTTAGTGGGAAATGCCATTGAATTCTAAGGGGAGGGGAAGAAGAAGTGATTTAGATTAACTTTTTTTTGGTGTGAAGATAGTCTTTGCTTGACAACTGTGTGGCATGAATGTGACTTGCCACTTACCAGTTGGTCTGAATACTGTCTAGGTCTTGTTGCATTTGGACTTGAACTTCTTTTAGTATTAAAGTTGTGAAATGGTGCTGAACATAAAACAAGCATCCCCACTTCTGATTTTATGATTTGACCTTGATATCAAGGACAGTCACTGTCTCCTCTCGTCTTTGGAATTCAGCTGTTTGTTTTTTTTTGCCCAAGTTTGAGCATGTAATAAGATCAGGAACGGAGTGACCCTGGTGGAACCCAAACTGCACATCAGTAAACAGGTTATTGCTGAGCAAGTGCTATTTGTTACACCTCACTGGAGTAGCATGCTAAAACTCGAGCCCTGTTACTCTTAGAATTGTCATAAAAGTTAGTTTTTGAAAAATACAGAAATGGGGGAATTTTGTCTTTTTTTTTAGACCCTGATAGCACAGACCAAGTTTGTGTACTTGACAAGAATTACTATTTATTACAAAAATCAATTCTAGCTACAGATAAAAATTATAAACTGACAGCATGTAACTCTACTATAGAAAATGCTAACCCCCTTAAACTCCTCTTGCATGGGGGGTGGGTACTGGTGTTATGTTTGAGGTAGAAAGACTGGGTGTGGAATGAACTTCCTGAGGAAATGGTGAATGTGCGTATAATTCCAATGTCCAAACATACTTTGATTTATTGTCACATGTACTGAAGTACAGTGAACAGCTTTGTTTGTGAGAAGTACAGGCAGATCATAGTAAGCAAGGATGTACTTGATGCATACAGGTTACATTGCACAGGGTGTGCGCTAGACGAGATCAAAGTTTGCAAGATCAGCATTTTTTTGAGGCTGGAGAGTCCATTCATCAGTCTGATAACTGCTGGGAAGAAGCTGTTTCTGAACCTGCTGGTACGTGTTCAGGCTTCTGTATCTTCTGTCTGATTGAAGAGGTTGTAGGAGATCATTGCCAGGATTTGGGGGGGGTCTTTGACGTTGGCAGCCTTTCTGCAGCAGTGAGCTATGTAAATGGAGTCAATGGATGGGAGGTTGGCTTCTGTGATGGTCTGGGCTGTGTACCCAACCTTCTGTAGTTTCTTACAGTCCTGGGCAGAGCAGTTGCTGTGCCAGGCTGTAATGCACTTGGACAGTATGCTTTCTCTATTGCATCTGTTTAAGTTGGTGAGGGTCCATACAGATGTACCAAATTTCCTGAGACACCTGAGGAAGAGATGTTGTGCTTTCTTGACTGTCTCATCTACATGGGAGGTTCAGGATGGGTTGCGGTTACTGTCACTCCTAGGAACGTGACGCTCTCCACTCCCTCAACCTCCGTTCTGTTGATGTAGGTGGAGGCATGTTCTTCTTTCTTTCTGAGGTCAATGATGAGTTCTTTAGTTTTGCTGTTTTTGTGTGTGTGTGTGTGTGTGCTCATTGCACCACGTCACCATGAATAGGAAAGATTTGGTGAGATATGGGTGAGGGTAGCCAGGTGGGACTATTTTAATTTGGCATGGACTGGTTGGACTAAAGGGTCTGTTTCAGTGCTGTATAATTCTATGACTCTATATATAAAAGCACTTCAGCTGGGTCCCGTTCACAGGATTGGGTGAGATGATTCTTGTGCTCAATCACAATGCTGCTTCCTTTCTCTATGTACTTTCTTCTGTTTGCTCCTCACTTACAAATATCTGACTTTTATCAATTAGAAGTTAGTTCACAGCAGCTACTGTAGGAAAAATAAATTGGCTTTGTTTCCAGGCTTGCTGTATTTTTTTTACTGCAGAGATGGCTTCAGAGTCTATGGACCTTTTTGATAGAGACAAGCTATCTTGTTCACCCATCCAATCATGTAGTTGTTGGCAGGTAGAAGGCCTTTGGGGACCATTGACCAGTTATTGATAACAATCCACTACTTGTTTGCTGGTTGGATCTTCATTCCTACACCGCCCTTGGCTCCAGCTCATCTGCAAACTACACTTCAACTACTGCTTGAATAGCAGCAGTGTAAACAATGTTTATAGTGAGTGTCAAGTTACTTAAAGCCCCTGAACAATCCTCTATTTTTAAGACTATTACGTTCTCATTTCGGTCAATAATCAAAACTGCAGGAAAATAAAATATGCGGTCTTAAAGTTGAGGAACTCTTCATTACTGCTTTTTTCCAACATTGCGCACTTGAACAATTTTCCACATTACTGGGTGGATGCCAGTAGTGTCTCTCTACTGGAATGGCTTGATGAGGGTGTGACTAGTTCTGGCACTCAACCTTTCAGCATGACTGCTGAGGTATTGTAGCCTTTCACTGTTCAGTACCTTCAGCCATTTCTTCTTTTATGAAGTGAATTGAATTGGTTTAAAACTGCAAACTATGGTGGTGGGGACCAAGGTGGATTAGTCATTCAGTACTTCTGCCTGAAGCAAATGCTTTATCCTTGTCTGTTGCAGTTATGTTGGAGTCAGCTGAAATTAGGAAAGGTCATGCAGACCTATTGCCTTTTGTTTAATTACTACCATGCGTGAGGGTTGAAGAGCTTTTTATCTGTTCTGTTTGCTGTATGATCATGTTGCATCCTGTTTTAGCATGAGAGGAGACCTATGCTGTTGCTGTAGAAGGTTGTCATCCCATTTCTCAAGAATCCCTGTTGCTGTTCTGGGAATGTTCTTTGTTGGTTTGAGTATTGGTCACTTGGCTTGATAGCATTGTGTTTGTAGGTCTGGAGTTGCAGAGCCCAGATTGTGTAAGGATTCTTGCCCACAAGGGCATACGTGAACCCATTTGAACATTTCAATGCTTTTTGTAGTTGACATAGTCCTATCTTTATTCTTAATCAAAATTTATTTAATTTACTTCAAATTGACAGTGGAGATTGAAGACTCCTCTCTAGATGATTAGTGCACATCTCTGGACCACCAGTATACCCATGATAACGGATGCCATACACAATATCCTGTGAGGATGTATTAGTATGAGGAGGCTACAATTCTCACCACTGCATATGAGAGGTTGTTGCTTTCCCCTGTCCCTTCCATCGCACTGTTTTACTTGCTGGCTTTTAGATGTAATTCTGAGGTTTCCTTTTGTGTTTTAATATCATTCGGTCATGGAATTTTTCTTTCTGTCAGATATTTTGTCAATGAGATGAAGAAAAGAGAATGTTTTCGACTACTGATGGAGGTAAAATGCCACTTTAACTACACTTAAAAGTTTTTTCCCCTTTTCCATACTTGACACTTCAGCCTCTGATTTCATCTCTCCATAATTATAGTTGTAAAATGGAACGTTATTGAATAATCCCCCCCTTTTTTTTTATATTATTGAAATGGATGAAAATCCCTGCTTCTCCCAATTTCATCAAACTCCTCTGCCTTCTCCTGCTCAGTAATACTTCACATCTCTCTTCCCATGGCACTGCCTCTAGGTCCCTGACTGATTTACCTGCTATTGCTGTGGGAGGGTGAGTGGGGTGCTCCTAGTTGGGTTGGAGACTGGCAGGATTCCTGAGCGTTTGGTGGGGGAGGAACGAGGTCCAAGGTAACTATGGGAAGTAGTCACCATGGTGTGATGTGGAGGACCGCAGAAATAAAGGCATCTTTTTGTGTTGGGATTGTCAGGGAGGGTCTTTTACAGTCCATTTTGAGATCGTAAGTCTGATTCTTTTCAAAATTTAGGTGCCACTTAATGTCTGCCACTTTGTTTTGGTCACTTTTAATGTCTGTCCAGTGTGATTCCAACATTCTGCATCAGACTGCTCCTCCATTGAACTGTAGTTTCTTCTTGCTAACCTTCAGGATGACCAAAGGTTTTATTTACTGGTGGCCCCAGCTACACATTCCTCACCCGTAGAGATTCTGCTCCTTCCCAGTCATTGAGCTGTTCACTATCGTGGAGCCGTATTTGGTCTACGTTCCATCACCCAAATGTCTCGTCAACCCCGGCATTACTTACACCTGCCTTTATCTCTGCTTTTCTTGGCTCAGTGTGAGCTTTCCCTACAGCTTCTATTTCAAACAGCTTTCCCAGTGCTTTCAGTGTAACAGTCCAACAGTGTGGCACTGGGAAAGCACAGCAGGTCCGGCAGCATCTGAGGAGCAGGAGAGTTGACGTTTGAGTGATTCCTGATGAAGGGCTGATGCCTGAAACATCAACTCTTGCTTCTCGGATGCTGCCTGACCTGCGCTTTTCCAGTCCCACCTGTTTTGACTGACACTCCAGCATCTGCAGTCATCACTTTCTCCCTTTTTTTTTGTGACAGCTTGTATTCTGAAGTGACGTTGTCCCTTTTTTTAGGGAGGGGGTGGGTGTGAAGTGGGTCTGTTGGCTGCTTTTATTTATTTTTTGGCTGATCTTTTGAAGTACCTCTGATTTGAAAGATCAGTTTTAAGGATGGGAAAGTTGGCATCTTAATGAGTAGAGACTTCTCGTTTTCTTGCAGCCTGAGTATGTCAATGTTTGCTTCTGGTATATCCCACCCAGCCTGCGAGGGAAAGAGCAGAGTTCTGACTTCTGGCAGAACCTTGGAAAGGTAAGGACGTGCTGGGTTGTTTTGTTTTTGTTTTTTTTCCCCAGCTGATTTGTTCAGGAGGGGTAAATTACAATGATGGAATTGTTTTAGCATAATCTATTAGAGGAGAGTAAGAGGGGTGGCTATAGTCATTTGGTTTGGTCAGAAAAGCGATGGGGAGCCCCTGCCATTCACCATCATCCCACCTCTGGAGTTATGACTGACTATACCCAGTAGTAGTATATTCACTGCTATACCACTACGGAGTATAGTCATGACCCATAATACTCAGTCACTATAATTGCTCATGACTTGGATAACCCAACTCCCATAATTCATACAGTTCTTGTCTTGCAGTATCCATGAACAAATAGGCAAAGAAGTTAGACTGGGTGTTTTAGTCCAGTTTCAGATTAAGTAAAAATGCGTAGTCCATTTATCTTGTTGCTTGAATGCAAAGCTTAACTTGGACCTTGCATTCTCTAGTGACTACTGTAGTATAAGTAAGGCAGTAGGCAAAAGACCACTGTTGAAGACTCCCTGTGCCAGAACCACTCACAGTTAGATGGTGACTACTTGGAACCAAAATGTGACCTCCCTGGAACTTAATACCTGAAGATACAAGCACAGTTTTGGCAGAAAGACTTTAAAAGGTGGCTGTGCCTGTTCACTTACCTGTTTCTCATTCACCTTTTTGACCACTATATCTGTTTTTCAGGTTGCCCCATTTATCAAGGAGCGAATGATGAAGCGAGGCAGCATGATGGTGGGTTACCAGCACCATGGAACCAAAGTGAACTTCTTCCGACAGGTCCTGATCAGTCCGCAGGTCAGCCGGGAGGACATCAACTTTTTTGTGGATGAAATTGAACGGCTGGGAAGTGATTTCCAGCCGGAGTAATGTATCAGTGCTCTTACTTTGCTGTAATCTGTCCATTGGTGATCTCTCATTCTCCTCCGTTGGATATTTCCAGAAGAAATTCTTGCTCGAACAATTCAGTTTATGGGAGCAAAATAAATTTTTGAAGATTTTGATTAAAACTATCAATTAATGTACACACAGATCTTCCTGCTGACTGTATGTGTTCCATATTAGATATTTTGTCAGTTTCTGCAGACAATGAATCCAGAGACACCAATCTGTCCCTGACCTGGCTTGTCCTATTCAGAAGCCATTGGCTTGTCATTTGTGCGTGTTAGTACAGTGGAGGAAACTCCTCTGGGGTGTCAGCTGATCTACTGAGAACCAATTAGAAGCAATGTTAACTTGTATTTAATCCTTTGCTGCCCCTGTTCTCGGTGTTTGGTGTAGAGGAAGCTTCACCCTCTATCTAACATTATGTTGTATCTGACCTGGGAGTGTTTGATGAGACATATTTTAATGTGATGTTCACATTGAAGGAAAAATGAATTGTTTGGTAAAAGTCTGACTGTTGAGCTGATGGGGACATCTTGGAAATGATAAATATTTTGCAAACAAGAAATCTTGTTTAATGGGGAGGGGAGTGACTATAAAAGGATGATCATTTTATTTTGTTAACTACTGCATGTAATTTGAGGTTGAGAGTAAGTGTGACTTTTTTTTTGTTTCTTTCCATCCCTCGCCAGCATAAATCCATGCAGAGGTTTACCTCCTGGTTGAGTTCTTGAGAGATTTTGCTTTGCTCTCTGACTCTACCCAGTGTAGAGTTGAAGGAGATAAGGTGGTATCATTGAATAGTTGTCTGCAACAGAATCTCCAGTCCTCCAGTTTTTCATCCCAGGGCAGTGAGGTGATTTGCCAGTGGTGGCAGGATTCCTCTAATGTAGCTTCAATAAAACAATTGCCACTTCTTCCAGTCCCTTTCAATGATGTTTGATATCCTTTTCAGTAAATATTTATTTATTTCAATATGATTGGATGATGCAGAAGTGTGGAACTTCACCTTGGACTGTGTGCCATCGTCTGGCCTGGCTTGAATCTAATAGAGAGCTCTATCTACTTTGCCATTTAATGACCCTTCATACTATTTTTAGAAGAGTATTGACACTTTCAATTTCCCTTGGTAGTCAATGTCATCTTACTGAGTGCACAAGCCCAAGGCATTCCTTAACTTTGTCTGGTGCACTGGTATTAACTCTCTCTTTCTTTCTTTCTTTTTTTCAGTCTGGTATAGAACCAAAAAAAAAATGCAGTTTGCATGCTCAGCTCTTTAATGTAGTTGATTCCTGTGAAGTTATAAATTTGAGATCTAATGTTATCTGTATATTGGTTGAGGGTGTCTGGGATGGGTTACTGATGAGGTGCAGTCCCTTTTTTGGTTAAAAAGGAAAATCCCAAGGTGGGTGTGTGTGTTTTTTTTTTGAATGAGCTTTTCGTCATCTTCTACAGTATACCATCTTTATACTAAAGACTATTTCTGTATTACGTCGGTAGTTTTCTGCTGTAATGGGCATGTGGTCAAACTAATTAGTTTGTCAAAAAGATGAGATCTTTTAATCTCATGCTAGTTGTCATCACTTCCATAGTTTTGTGCCAATCACTGATTTTGAAATTACTGGAAAACATTTAAAGTGACTTGACTCTACCTTCAATTTGATGCTGAGAACCCTTTTTTTTTTTTGGCTTAAACCCCCCCCCCCAAGTTTTGCGAGGTCTCTGAGCAATAGCCTGGAAATGTAAAAGAGTCACTCAATTTCTGGGGAAGAGAAGTCTATCTTTGCTTTCAGATATTGAACAGCTGTGATGTGAAACCTCTCCACATGAACTGTTACCTTCAAAAATGACCTTTCCTTTTTTACCTTGGCATTTGAAAATATCAAATGGTGAGAGTGTTTGTCGACTTGAACAAAACTTGCCATGGCAAGTTTGTAAGGCTTGTTATTAGTGTCGTGTAAGTACACTATACTTCTGACAGTGAAAACAAATTTATTGCCAGTGCTGAGTCTAATTCCTGTTGGTTAAAATCCTGAAACCCTCCCACTAAGTATACTTGAGTGAATTGAAGTGGCTTAACAGGCAATTCATATCACCCTGTCAGTGGTGGGGGGAGTAAGTAGTGGATCGAGTAGTGGATCGAGTACTGATCAAGTGGCCTACCTGGCCTTTTGAATGTTCTCCAGAGCTGACATCCAGGCAGGGAAGAGTATTCCATCAGTTTCCTAACTTTTATATCTTGTAAATGGTGGACAGATGTGAGCAAATGTTCCCAAACTTTGGCTGGCTTTGGTAACCACCGCGTTCATAGATATTGTCTACTCAACTGAGGGGGGAGAAAAGAGTCATTGATGAAGCAACTGAAGATGGTTGGGTTTAGTACACTACCCTGAAGAACTCCTCTTGACATGTCCTGAGGCTGAGATGACTGACCATCAACAACCACAACCCTTGTCTTTTTGCATCAGGTATGACTCCAACCAACAGTGGTTCCCAATGATTCCAGTTTTGCCAGGACTCCTTTTTATGGCACACTTGAATGTGTCACACTCCCTTCCCCTCTGCAGGCATTTTGGCCATGTTTGAACCAAGGCTGTAATGACGTCAGGAGCCGAATGGCCCAAGCAGAACTTTGGTTGAGGGCACCGGGTACGTGGGAACACCACCAGCTGCAAGTCCCTCTCCAAGCCACTTATCAGCCTCACTTGGAAATATTTTGCTGCTCCATCAGTCTCATCAGGAACTTCCTCTGAACAGCAATATAAGAGTACTATACCACACCGACTGCAGTGGCTCAAGGTGGCTCACCACTGCCACCTTGAGTGTGACTCTGGATCGGCAACAAATGCTGGTCTAGCCAGTGATGCCTCGATTCCATGCATAAATAAATTTAAAGTAATGCATAAAGTTAACCATTCATGAGGATAGATGAAAAATTGAATGGGTCCTGTGTAAGTTAAAGGGATGGTGCATTTGGAGATAGGTCTTCCCTTTTGTTCTGTCATGGGATTTGGGGTGGGCAAGTGAGACTAAATGACAAGGTTTCCTTTTTTTTAAAAAAAAGTCAAAGGCAGTGAGTATTTCTTTACTTTTCCCAATGTGTCCTGATGTGGTGTGAATGCATTTGGACAATTGCTATCCCCTCATTCAAAGTGGAAGAAATTAGGAAAAAAACTACCAGCAAAAGCAACAGTAAACAAACTTAACTCCATTTATGGCCTAAACTTGTTGAATTCAACAGCCTGGAAGGCTATAAAGGGCTGAGCCTAAAGATGAGATTGAGATTGTTTTGGTGAAGATCACCACAAGCTTGAGAAACAATGTAGCACACTGAAGACTGGAATGCTCAGGAGTGTAAGCAAGATGGAGATTAAATGCTAGGCAACAGGAAGGTCAGGGTCATGCTTACGGTCTGAACAAATTTTACTGTTTTGTAGAGTAACTTTTTTTTTAGTCTGTGATAATGTAGACTACTTAAATCACTGTTCATAGATTTAAAAGAATCAGCAATAATTCTGTCTTTGTCCTTTTAGCAGTTTGTTCTAGACAAACTTGTACAGGAATTGAAAGGAATTCAGTTGCCTGGGAAAAGGAGTCAAAGCTACACATATAAAACTGTTTTAACATCTGTTTGATAACTAGCTGCCTTATATCACAACAATATGATTGATCTACAGAAGAATTTAAGGAGTTAATCACAAAAAAGCTGTCTCTTCAAATAGACAGTTGTCAAATGTAACAAGGAACAAATGTGATTAGGCAACCTGCAGACTTGCAATATTGTGGAAGACAAAAAATCTAAAGGATCATCAATACTATCACACCATAATCTTGAAGGACACATTGTATAAAAATTCAACAGCAGGACTTCCCGATAGCAGAATGTTGAAGAATAACACTGCACAAAAATTGAACCTGGGACACATCCACAGAGAGATGCTGTTGGTTGGAATTTGTAGCTAAATTCCACCATTTAATTGGCAAAATTGGGTTGTGAGGCTTAACTTATGTAAAGGATTGTCTTTTTAGTTATTATATGCAATAAAGTATATATAATTGTTGCACTATTTGATTGATTGATTGTGATTCATTATAAGTAGCTGAATTCAAAGTAGCTTGTGGTAATTTACCCAAGTTTTAAATCAGGAGCAGCATATATTGTATGAACATGTAGCAGGAGTAGGCTATTTGGCCCCTTATGTCTGCTGTTAAGGCTGATCTAATTGTAACTTCTAATCCACATTTCTGCCTACCCATGATATTTTTCATTCACTTACTTACCAAGAATCTATGTAACTATGTCTCCTTTTTAAAAAAAGAAATCCATGACACACTTTCTGAAAATATTGTGGAAGCTAAATTCTAAAGCCATGTGCTTCACTGAGAATTTTTTGCCTTTGTGTTTTAAATGGGCAACAAAAAAAATTTAAATCGTTACTTTTTTATGTACAGATTTTCCCACTGGAGGAAACCTTCTTTCCACAACTACTCTGTTAAGGTTTCTCATGATCTTTCTTATCTTGCACTCAAGTTACACCTCACTTTTAACTCGAGTAGACAAAAACCTAGTCTGTCTGACCTTTCCTCATAAAGTAAACTGTCCATGCCCTGTATTCGGCTTACACCCGAAATGTCGGTTCTCCTGCTCCTCGGATGCTGCCTGACCTGTGCTTTTCCAGCATCACACTCTCGACTCATGCCACCTATTAGTCCTGTAAACCTTTTCTGAATTGCTTCCAATGTTTCTACATCCTTCTTTTCAATAAGGTATGCTTATTTAAGCTTGTAAATTCCATGTTGTTTATGTCTAAGCTGTAAATTATATCCATGTTCGATAGGCCTTCTCATGGCTTAAGGTTCTAATGTAGATATCACAGAACTGTCTGTTCATGTTGGTATTGGTGCTTGTAGGAATATCTTCAGCTGTGGTATTCCTTGAAACATTAGATGCAGAATTGCAGATTACTAAACTGAAAATATAACTAACTGACAGTACAGTCTCGTTTCGGGTCGTAGGGCGAAATGTGGGAGTTTTGAATCTGTTGGGATATTTGAGCATAACTTTTTAGAATTCGCAGAAAAAAATATGGTGGCCAGTGACGCAAAGAACAAGGGGGAAACAGCCTTAGAAAATATTTTTTAAGATAAAAGACATCTTTAATATTTCCAGACATTTTAAAGAGCGAAATGAACCAGTTTTTGTGGAAGATACATTTGCTAGCTTGGAATTCGCCAGTAGTTAAAATGGCGGCAGTGAACAGTTAGTGTAGACGCTCGTTGCCAACAGTAGGCATGGCTGCGCTGGCTTCAGATCCCGCTGTGGGACAGATGCGGTATTTCCCGGCGTGCTGTTGGTAGACTCGACAGGGTGTTTTTTTTCCCTCATTTGCGCTGCGGTCGGGGGTTTTGTTTTGTAAATTTGCCGCCCGAGGCTGATGCAGAGCGGATGCTGTGAGGAGCGTGTCTCCCGGTGAGTCACTCGATCCAACCGCTCACCCGAGCCAGGGAAGCAGGCTCTTGGAGCTCGGTTGTGTGGATGCGGGAGGGTGGCCTGGATATTTAGGCCGTGTAACTCGGCCAGGCCGCAGCCTGGGTTCTAGGGCGACTTTGTTCAAGAATAAGCCCAGAGTGCAAGCCCTCAAGCGAGGACAATAGGGAAGAAAATCCACTTTAAAAGTATTACTCCTGGTTTACCAACCTTAATCCAAGTTGGAGTTTGGTTTAACCCCCTCTCTGTTGTCTGTGAAGCGGAGATGGTGTTCGGGCCTTTTTACTTTTTCTATAGGCCTGAGGTATTTCTTTCTTGAGGATCTGGTCAAAGATCTGAAGTTTTGATGTCTGAGTTTCATTTTAACCATCCTACATAGAAACACGCCTTTCTCCACACCCCCGCCCCTCTTCACTCTCTCTCTCTCCCCCCCCCCCCCCCCAAGTGTTCATGCTCACCTTAAATCAGACTCTACAGCTTTGTAGTCTCAACTTTTTAAAAAAAAATGTACCTACTTCTCAGAACTATTGACGGGTAGTAGGCACTTGTGCGTTAATTACCACTTTGCCCATGCTGCGCGATGTTCCCCTTCTTTACTTTCTGAAATTTGCATATGTTTTTGAAAAAAATAAACGCCATATCTGTCCAAAGTTTCAACTTGGATCGTCCAGTTTCCCCACCTGTCTCCCATGTTAGCTGAAAAAGTTTGAGATACACAGCAGGTCGGGCAGCATCTGTGGAGTGAGGAACAAAGCTAACGTTTCAGGTCACGAACTTTTCGTTAGAACTTTTAAGATTTCTGCTTTTGGTTTACTGCCTCTTCAGATGTTATCTCTCCTAAATCTATTGTCACTGCCTCAGTCTTTAAAATATCTGCATATCTCCAAATGCAAGAGATACTGAGGTAGCCCAAACGCCCCATCCTCCTGGATTAGAGTGGTGCTGGAAAAGCACAGCAGTTCAGGCAGCACCCGAGGAGCAGGAAAATCGACGTTTCGGGCAAAAGTCCTTCATTTTGCCCACAACGTCGATTTTCCTGCTCCTCCGATGCTGCCTGAACTGCTGTGCTTTTCCAGCACCACTCCAACTCTGAATCTGGTTTCCAGCACCTGCAGTCATTTTTGCCCCATCCTCCTGTCGCAACATTGCCTCACTGTACACTTTGTTGACCAGTTGGAGATCTTTATTGACAGTTCAATGTCAGTTCACTTTAGGTCACCGTCTGCCATGTTCAGTAGGAGCTTATTGCATGACCTAATGGATAGGAGGTGATTGTGTAACTTTGGTGACGTGGCCAAGCCAGCTGAACTGTTTTTGTGGCCATTAATGTATGAAACTGGAAGCTGTTCTGTCTCTTCCTTTTCAGAGAAAAAATCCCATCAGTGTATGCATAGAATTGTGCAAAACCATCTGACATCAAATGCATGTCATCATCACCCATCTCCTAACAGTGCTTGACCACTTGACACTTGCAAACTACTGCCCTATCTCCAACCTCCCTTTAAGTCCATGAATGTGTTGTCACCTCCATTTCCATCTTTTCCCAGACCTTTTCCATATTTGAATTCCTCTGATATTAAAGGGCCTTTACATGATCCAGAAACAGCTTCTATTAAAGCCACAGGACATCCTATGTGACTGTGACTGTTTCTCCTCATCCTTTTTGACCATTCACCATGTAGTATACA
Organism: Chiloscyllium punctatum; assembly: GCF_047496795.1. Lineage (NCBI taxonomy): Eukaryota > Metazoa > Chordata > Chondrichthyes > Orectolobiformes > Hemiscylliidae > Chiloscyllium > Chiloscyllium punctatum. The sequence goes on along the minus strand of NC_092791.1, from coordinate 19,811,467 downwards.
ACATTTGACATCATGTCCTCCAACACTTCTCCATAAAATATAGGAGTATAAGTTGATCATTTAGCCCAATTGTGTCTGCTCCACCATTCAATGAGATCGCGGCCCTTAATTCTCAATTCCACTTTCCTGCCTTTTCCCCCATAATCCTTGATTTCTTTATTCATTAAAAATGTCTATCTCAGCCTTGAATGTACTCAATGATGCAGCCTTGACAGCCTTTTGTGGTAAAGAATTCCTCTAAGAATATTTTGATAATAGCAAGCTAAGCTTCAATCTGCAATTTGAGAGGGAGAGGGTACAATCTGAAGCGACAATATTTCTGTTGAATAAAGGGAACTATGGAGCTATGAGGGAGGTGCTGGCCAAAGTTCAATGGTGCAATACCTTAGCAGGGATGACAGTGGAGGAACAATGGCAGATATTTCTGTGTATAATGCAGAAGGTGCAGGATCAGTTCATTCCAAAAAGGAAGAAAGATCCTAGGAGTAGGCATGGGTGGCCGTGGCTGACGAGGGAAGTTAAGAAACATATAAAGTTAAAAGAGAAAAAGTATAACATAGCAGAGATAAGTGGGAAAATGGAAGACTGGGAAGCTTTTAAAGAACAACAGAGGATTGCTAAGAAGGAAATAAGCTGAGAAAAATGAGGTACGAAGGTAAACTGGCCAATAATATAAAAGAGGATAGTAAAAGCTTTTCTAGGTATGTGAAAAGCAAAAAAATGGTGAAGACTAAAATTGGGCCCTTGACGACAGAAACAGGGGAATATATTACGGGGAACAAAGAAATGGCAGAAGAATTGAATTGGTACTTCAGATCTGTGTTCACTGGAGAAGACACAAGCAATCTCCCCGAGGTAACAGTGGCTGAAGGACCTGAACTGAAGGGAATTTATATTTGCCAGGAATTGGTGTTGGAGAGACTGTTAGGTCTGAAGGTTGATAAGTCCCTGGGGCCTGGTGGTCTACATTACAGGGTACTGAAGGAGGTGGCTCGAGAAATCGTGGATGCGTTGGTGATTATTTTCCAGAGTTCGATAGATTCTGGATCAGTTCCTGCGGATTGGAGGGTGGCTAATGTTATACCACTTTTTAAGAAAGGTGGGAGAGAGAAAGCAGGAAATTATAGACCAGTTAGTCTGACCTCAGTGGTGGGAAAGATGCTGGAGTCTATTATAAAGGATGAAATTATGACACATCTGGATAGCAGTAACTGGATAGGTCAGAGTCAGCATGGATTTATGAAGGGGAAATCATGCTTGACTAATCTTCTGGAAGTTTTTGAGGATGTAACTCTGAAGATGGACAAGGGAGATCCAGTGGATGTAGTGTACCTGGACTTTCAGAAAGCTTTTGATAAAGTCCCACAAAGGAGGTTAGTGAGCAAAATTAGGGCACATGGTACTGGGGGCAAAGTACTAACTTGGATTGAAAGTTGGTTGGCTGATAGGAAACAAAGAGTAGTGATAAACGGCTCTATTTCGGAATTGCAGGCAGTGACCAGTGGGGTACCGCAGGGATCAGTACTTGGACCGCAGCTTTTTACAATATATGTTAATGATATAGAAGATGGTATTAGCAATAACATTAGCAAATTTGCTGATGATACTAAGCTGGGTGGCAGGGTGAAATGTGATGAGTATGTTAGGAGATTACAGGGTGACCTGGCCAAGTTAGGTGAGTGGTCAGATGCATGGCAGATGCAGTTTAATGTGGATAAATGTATAGTTATTCACTTTGGTGGCAAGAACAGGAAGGCAGATTACTACCTAAATGGAATCAATTTAGGTAAAGGGGCAGTACAGAGAGATCTGGGTGTTCTTGTACACCAGTCAATGAAGGTAAGCATGCAGGTACAGCAGGTAGTGAAGAAGGCTAATAGCATGCTGGCCTTCATAACCAGAGGGATTGAGTATAGAAGCTAAGAGATTCTTCTGCAGATGTACAGGGCCCTGGAGAGACTACACCTGGAGTATTGTGTGCAGTTCTGGTCTCCAAATTTGAGGAAAGACATTCTGGCTATTGAGGGAGTGCAGTGTAGGTTCACGAGGTCAATTCCTGGAATGGCGGGACTACCTTACACTGAAAGACTGGAGCGACTGGGCTTGTATACCCTTGAGTTTAGAAGACTGAGAGGGGATCTGATTGAGACATATAAGATTATTAAAGGTTTGGACACTCTGGCGGCAGGAAAAGTGTTTCCGCTGATGGGTGAGTGCCGAACCAGAGGACACAGCTTAAAAATACGGGGTAGACTATTTAGGACAGAGATGAGGAGAAACTTCTTCACCCAGAGAAGGTTATTGAGGAAAATAAAAGCTTGTGGTGGGGGTAATATAATGGTGTGGATAGAAATTTGATTGGTTAACAGGAAGCACAGAGTAGCAATAAACAGCCATCCTGCCAACCTAAATAAAAACAACCTATGATAAATTGGGGAATCCTATTAGAAGGGTGATGATTGATAGACAATGGCAAGCATTTAAAGAGTGTATGGAAAAACTGAAACAATTGTTTATTTCTGTCTGGCATAAAGCAAAACAGGAAAGATGGCCTGACCATGGCTAATGAGGGAAATTTGGAATATTTGATCCAAGGGCATACAAATTGGACAAATAAAGCAGCAAACAGTTTTGGTTTCAGCAGAGGACAAAAGGATTGATTTTGAGAGGTGCCAAATAGAGGATGAGAGTAAGCTTGTGATGACATGCATACTGCTTGCAAAAGCTTCAATAGGCATGTGACAAGGAAAACAAAACAGTGAAGACCAATGTAGGTCCCTTTTGGAGTAAGAAACAGCAAGTTTATAGTGAGGAGCAAAGATGGCAGTCTTGGTTCTGTCTTCACAAAGCAGGACACAAATAACACCCCAAAAATGGTGGGGAATTTATTGGATTAAAGGTAGGTAAATCCCCAGGACCTGCGAATCTACATCCCTGAGTATTTGAGGAGGTGACATGAGAAATAATGGATGCATTGGTGATCATCTTTCAATATTCTAGACTCTGGAGCGGTTCCTATGGATTGGAGGGTAGTTAATGTAACCCCACTATTTTAAAAAAGAGAGAAACCAAGAAATTATCGACCAGTCAGTCTGACATTGGTCATAGAGAAAAAGCTTCAGTCCATTATAAAAGATTTAGTGATACTCCCTGGAAAACAGTGACAGGATCAGACAAGCTCAGCACGGATTTATGAAAGGGAAATCATGCTTGGCAAACTAGTGGATTGTTTTGGGATAAACTCAGAGAGTTGATGAGGAAGAGCCGGTGGATGTGGGTTTACTTTGACTTTCAAGGCTTTTGATAAGGTCCCACATATGAGACTAGCATGTAAAATTAGAGTGCAGGGGATTGGGAGTAGTGTACTGACAGAACTGACTGGCAGACAGGAAACAGTACGACGAAATGGGTTTTCTGAGTGACAGGCAGTAACTTGGACCTAGCTATTCACTATATATTAATGATTTGTAGAATCATGCAGTACAAAAGGGGCCCTTTGGCCCATCAAGTCTGTCCTGCTAAAAATATACCACTAGTTGGCACAGTGGTTAGCACTGTTGCCTCACAGTGCCAGAGACCCGGGGTCAATTCCCACCTTGGGTGACTGTCTGTGTGGGGTTTGCACATTCTCCCCGTGTCTGCGTGAGTTACCTCCGGGTGCTCCGGTTTCCTCCCACAATCCAAAAATGTGCAGGTTAGGTGAATTGGCCATGCTAAATTGTCCGTAGTGTTAGGTGAAGGGGTAGATGTAGGGGAATGGTTCTGGGTGGGTTGCACTTCGGCGGGTCGGTGTTGACTTGTTGGGCCGAAGGGCCTGTTTCCACGCTGAAAGTAATCTAATCTAATCTAGTCCGAGTTTCCTGCAATAGGCCCGTAGCCTCGAATGTGATGACACTTCAAGTGCTCATGCAAGTATTCTTAAAAAGGTTGTGAGGTTTCCCCTCTCAACAACCCTTCCAGGTAGTGCATTCCAGACTTCCACCACCCTCCTGGTGAAAATGTTTTGCCTCAAATCCTCTCTAAACCTCCTGCTTTTCAGTTTAAAATTATGCCCCTTGTTATGACGCTTCAACTAAAGGGAACAGTTGCTGTCTAATCCTCCTGTCCGCGCCCCTCATAATCTTATACAGCTCCAACAGATTGTCCCTCAACCTTCGCTGCTCCAAATTAAATCACCCGAGCTTGTCCAGTCTCTCTCCATCGCTGAAATACTCCAGCTCAGGCGACATCCTGGGGAATCTCCTCTCCACCCCCTCCAGTGTAATCACGTCCTTCCGATATTGCAGTGACCAGAACTACACATAATACTCCAGCTGTGGCCCAACCAAAGATTTATTTACTGCTCCAACATAACCTCCCTGCTCTCTTAATCTATGCCATGACTAATCAACGCAAGTTTCATATATGCCGCTTTAACTACTCTATTCACCTGTCACATCAGAGGTCTGCATCACCTCAAATTTATCAGGATTAAATATTTTCTGCCACTGATCTGCCTGCTCCATTTATATCTTTCTGTATCCTGGCACCTTCCTCCTCACTGTCAACCATCTGGCCAATGTCTGTCATCCGCAAACGTACTTATCCCTCCCACTTCTGAATGTCACAACCAATAATGGGACCTAGCACTGATACCTGTGAGACATCACCAGGCTCCAGTAACACAAACAGCCTTCTGCTACCACCCTCTCGCCTATCATGAAGCTAATTTTGGATCCATCTTGCCAGGTTACACTGGGTCCCATGAGCTTGATCCCATGATCCACTGCCAAGCCCCAACCATCCGATGCCTGGAGGAAGAATGCCTCATCACCTGCCTTGGGTCTGTCCAACCCCATAGCATCAGTGTGGATTTCACCAGTTTCCTCATTTTCCCCTCCCCCCACCTTATCCCAGATCTAACCTTCCAACTCAGCAACGTCCTCATGACCTGTCCTACTTGTCCACCTTCCTTCCCACCCTTGTCTCTGACAAAGTAGACATTGGGCCACTTCAAGCTGATGCTCGAAGCCTAGTGATGGGAGATAAGGAAATGGCAGGAGAACTTAACAAGTACTTTGCGTCAATTTTCACAGTGGAAGACAGAAGTAATATCCCAACAATTAAAGGGAGTCAGGAGGCTGAGTTGAGTATGGTTGTCATTACAAAAGAGATAGTGCTAGAAAAGCTAAAATGTCTTAAAATTGATAAATCTCCTGGCCCCGATGGGATACATCCTAGAGTTCTGAGAGAGGTGGCTGAGGAAATAGCGGAGGCATTGGTTGAGATCTTTCAAGAGTCACTGGAGTCAGGGAAAGTCCCGGATGATTGGAAGATCGCTGTTGTAACCCCCTTGTTCAAGAAAGGATCAAGACAAAAGATGGAAAATTATAGGCCAATTAGCCTAACCTCGGTTGTTGGTAAAATTCTAGAATCCATCATTAAGGATGAGGTTTCTAAATTCTTAGAAGAGCAGAGTCTGATTAGAACAAGTCAACATGGATTTAGTAAGGGGAGGTCATGCCTGACAAACCTGCTAGTATTCTTTGAAGAGGTGACAAGCAGGTTAGACCAGGGAAACCCAGTGGATGTGGTCTATCTAGACTTCCAAAAGGCCTTTGATAAGGTGCCACATGGGAGGCTGCTGAGCAAGGTGAGGGCCCATGGTGTTTGAGGTGAGCTACTGGGATGGATTGAGGATTGGCTGTCTGACAGAAGGCAGAGAGTTGGGATAAAAGGTTCTTTTTCAGAATGGCAGCCGGTGACGAGCGGTGTCCCGCAGGGTTCAGTGTTGGGGCCACAGCTGTTCGCATTATACATTAATGATCTGGATGAAGGGACTGGGGGCCTTCTAGGGAAGTTTGCAGATGATACGAAGATAGGTGGACAGGCAGTACTGAGGAAGTGGGGAGGCTGCAGAGGCTTTTGCCCGAAACGTCGATTTCGCTGCTCGTTGGATGCTGCCTGAACTGCTGTGCTCTTCCAGCACCACTAATCCTGCAGAAGGATCTAGACAGTTTGGGAGAGTGGTCCAGGAAATGGCTGATGGAATTCAATGTGAAAAAATGCGAGGTCTTGCACTTTGGCAAAAAGAATAAAAGCACAGACTACTTTCTAAACGGTGAGAAAATTCGTAAAGCCAAAGTACAAAGGGATCTGGGAGTGCTAGTCGAGGATTCTCTAAAGGTCAACATGCAGGTTGAGTCTGTGATTAAGAAAGCGAATGCGATGTTGTCACTTATCTCAAGAGGGTTGGAATATAAAAGCACCGTTGTGCTACTGAGACTTTATAAAGCTCTGGTTAGGCCCCATTTGGAGTACTGTGTCCAGTTTTGGTCCCCACACCTCAGGAAGGACATACTGGCACTGGAACGTGTCCAGCGGAAATTCACACGATGATCCCTGGAATGGTAGGACTAACATATGAGGAACGGCTGAGGATCTTGGGATTGTATTCATTGGAGTTCAGAAGATTAAGGGGAGACTTAATAGAGACGTACAAGATAATACATGGCTTGGAAAGGGTGGATGCTAGGAAATTGTTTCCGTTAGGTGAGGAGACTAGGACCCGTGGACACAGCCTTAGAATAAGAGGGGCTAAATTCAGAACAGAAATGCGGAGACATTTCTTCAGCCAGAGAGTGGTGGGACTGTGGAATTCATTGCCGCAGAGTGCAGTGGAGGCCGGGACGCTAAATGTCTTCAAGGCAGAGATTGATAGATTCTTGTTGTCTTGGGGAATTAAGGGCTATGGGGAGAATGCGGGTAAGTGGAGTTGAAGTGCCCAGCAGCCATGATTGAATGGCGGAGTGGACTCGATGGGCCGAATGGCCTTACTGCCACTCCTATGTCTTATGGTCTATCACCTTCACCCCTAAAGTCATCTACTTATTGCATCCTCAGCTACCTTCCCCCTAGCCCCACTCCCCCTCCCATTTATCTCTCAGCCCCCTTGGGCCATCCCCACATTCCTGATGAAGAGCTTATGCTCAAAACATTGATTCTCCTGCTCCTTTGACGCTGCCTTACCAGCTGTGCTTTTCCAGCACCACACTCGTCAACTCTGATCTCCAGCATCTGCAGTCCTCATTTTCTCCCCATGAACTTTTTACAGAGGAGGGAGTGCTGGATATCTGGAAATGCATAAAAGTGGATAAATCCCCAGGACCTGATCAGGTGTATCCTCGAACTCTGTGGGAAGCTAGGGAAGTGATTGCTGGGCCTCTTGCTGAGATACTTGTATCATTGATAGTCACAGGTGAGGTGCCGGAAGACTGGAGGTTGGCTAACATGGTGCCACTGTTTAAGAAGGGTGGTAAGGATAAGCCAGGGAACTATAGACCGGTGAGCCTGATGTCACTGGTGGGCAAGTTGTTGGAGGGAATCCTGAGGGACAGGATGTACCTGTATTTTGAAAGGCAAGGACTGATTAGGGATCGTCAACATGGCTTTGTGTGTGGGAAATCATGTGTCACAAACTTGATTGTATTTTTTGAAGAAGTAACAAAGAGGATTGATGAGGGCAGAGTGGTAGACGTGACCTATGTGGACTTCAGTAAGGTGTTTGACAAGGTTCTCCATGGGAGACTGGTTAGCAAGGTTGGATCTCATGGAATACAGGGAGAGACAGATGGAGTTTAATTTCGATAAATACGAGGTGCTGCGTTTTGGGAAAGCAAATTTTAGCCGAACTTATACACTTAATGGTAAGGTCCTCGGGGTGTGTTGCTGAACAAAGAGACCTTGGAATGCAGGTTCATAGCTCCTTGAAAGTGGAGCCGCAGGTAGATAGGATAGTGAAGAAGGCATTTGGTATGCTTTCCTTTTATTGGTCAGAGTATTGAGTACAGGACACTGGTTAGGTCGCTGTTGGAATATTGCGTGTAGTTCTGGTCTTCCTATCAGAAGGATGTTATGAAACTTGTAAATCTTTTCTGAACCCTTTCAAGGATGTTGCCAGGGTTGGAGGGTTTGAGGTATAGGGAGAGGTTGAATAGGCTGGGGCTGTTTTCCCTGGAGCATCGGATGCTGAGGGGTGACCTTATGGAGGTTTATAAAATCATGAGGGGCATGGATAGGGTAAATAGACAAGGTCTTTCCCTGGGGGAGTCCAGAACTAGAGGGCATAGGTTTAGGGTGAGAGGGTAAAGATATAAAAGAAACCTGAGGGGCAACTTGTTCACACAGAGGGTGGTACGTATATGGAATGAGCTGCCAGAGGAAGTGATGGAGGCTGGTACAATTACAACATTTAAAAGGCATTTGGATGGGTATATGAATAGGAAGGGTTTGGACGGTTATGGGCCAGGTTCTGGCTGATGGGACTAGATTGGTTTGGGCTATCTGGTTGGACCAAAGGGTCTGTTTCCGTGTACGTCTCTACGACTCTATAATTTCCCATTTGGGACCTTGTGAAGGCCTTGCTGAAATCCATGTAAACTGGATGTAGGTTTGCTCGCTGAGCTGGAAGGATCTAGCAAACGTACATCCAGAACCTGAACCTGAGCTACGAATCTTCTCAAAGTGCGCTATTTATGTAAACTATGTCAACTGCCCTACCCTTATTTCAATAAGGCAATGAAATACAATATCACCAAGTTTGCATATGAAATGAAGCTTGGGGGGGAGGGTGAACTGTGAGGAGGATGCAGGGATGCTTCAATGTGTGGTGGACAATTTAAGTGAGTGGCAAACACATGCAGTATAATGGGGATAAATATGATGTTATCCACTTTGGTACCAAAAGAGGAAAGAATATGTGAATGGTGATAGATTGGGTAGGAGGAAGGTACAATAAGACCTGGGAGTCATTGTACACCAGTTGCTGAAAGCTAGCGTGCTGGTGCAGCTATTGGAAAGAAGGCAAAAGTATGTTGACCATCATAGTGAAAGGAATTGACTACATGAGTAACGATGTTTTGTACAGTGCCTGGTGAGACCACACGTGAAGTATTGTGTGCAGTTTTGGTAACCTTACCTGAGGAAGGGTATTCCGGCTGTGGACGGAATGAAACAAAGTTGACCAGATTTATTGCCATGACTGACGTATAAGGAGAGACTAGATCAGCTTGGACAATATTCATTGGAGTTTAGAAGAATTTGGGTGGAGGGGGTGAGAGATGTTGTAGAAACTTAAAATTCTAACAGGTTTAGACAGGGTAAACGTAGAAACAATGTTCCCAATGACCGGGGATTCCAGAACCAGGGTTCATAATCTAAGGATGCGGGGTAACGCCTTTAGGACTGAAAAGGGAAATTTCTTCATTCAGAGTGCTGAGCCTATGGAATTCTCTGCCACAGGAAACTGTTGAGTCCAAAACATAGTAGACCTTTCAAGACAGAAGGAGATATGGTTCTTTGTCGTAAAGGGATCAAAAGTGAAGTAATTTCACAGAGACCGGTATCCCATCACCAAATCACCCTTCTACTTACATAGGTAGTGACCAGCCAGTGAGGAGACCTTCTGAGACTCCTGTTTATTTTCTTCTTCCTTTTCTACAGTGAAGGGGAGGATAGGGATAGACTCCTGCTTATTTATTTTCTTTTTTTTTGACAGCGGTAGTGCTTATTTTTCCCAGCACCCATGTGTGTGTGCAGGTGTAGGACACAGTGAAGAACAACAAGTACGTAAATCTTTATTTATATTCCACCACCAGGAGAAAGGAAATACCCGAGTGACCAGTGACAAGCAGTCAAGATTAGCGTGGTGCTGGAAAAGCACAGCAGGTCAGGCAGGAAAATCGATGTTTTGGACAAAAGCCCTTCATCTGTGTGGAGTTTGCACATTCTCCCTGTGTCTGTGTGGGTTTCCTCTAGGTGCTCCAATTTCCTCCCACAATCCAAAGATGTGCAGGCTAGGTGAATTGGCCATGTTAAATTGCCTGTAGTGTTAGGTGCATCAATTAGAGGGAAAATGGGTCTGGGCGGGTTACTCTTCGGCGGGTCGGTGTGTACTGGTTGGGCTGAAGGGCCTGTTTCCATGCTGTAGGGAATCTAATCTAATCAGGAATGAGGCTTTCTCAGAGGGTAAGAGACTCCTGTTTATATCTATCAGCCAGGGCTCCCTGATTGGGCCAAGTTAACAGCCGAATCAAGGATCTTATAGTCAATGAGATCCCTCGTTTTAATCACTACAAAAGGATATGGGGAGAAAGCAGGAGTTGGTGGAACACGCTCTAAGAGCTGAATGGCTGACTGCTGTTTCAGTTTGGTATGTTTCTATATATTGGAGCAGTTAAGAGAAGGTTCACTACATTCATTCCAGAGATGAAAGGCTTGCCTTATGAAAACAAATTTTGCAGCTTCGGCCTGTACTCACTCGAATTTAGAATGATGAGACAATGTGATTGAGGTATTTAAGATGCTAAAGTAGATTGACAAGACGTTGAGTGAATGTTTCTCCTTGTAGAGCAATCTAGAACAAAAGGTCACAATTTCAGCCTAACAGGCAGTAGATTTAAAACCAAGATGAGGAGGAATTAGTTGTAGAGTCATACAGCATGGAAACATCCTTCGGTCCAAATAGTCCATGTCGACTGTGTTCCCAAACCAGACTAGTCCCACTTACCTCTGTTTGGCCCATATCCCTTCACTGTCCTCTCAAAGAGTTGTGAATCTGTGGCATTCACTATGTCAGTGTGGTGGACACCAGGCCACTGAATAAATTTGGGGAGATAGCCCTTTAAACTATTACTAATTAACCATCTCTGTGAAGCGTGCAGAAAAGTGGAGTTGAGGCTGAGCTGAGATCAGCCAGGATCGTATTAAATGGTGGAGCAGACTCGAATGGCTGCACTGCCTGTTCCTACTCCTAATTCTTATGATCTTATGTCACGAGTGGTGTTCCACCGGTTCAGTTCTAAATGCTTTGCTATTACGTCCTTTATAATACACTCTCTTATTTTCCTCATAACAGACGCTAAACTTAACTGGCCTATAGTTACCTGCTTTTTGTTTTTGTCTACTTCCCTTTTTAACTAAATGTGTTATATTTGTTTTATTTGAAAATGTGAAGGCTGAGAGGGGATCTGATTGAGACGTATAAGATTATTAAAGGATTGGACACTCTGGAGGCAGGAAGCATGTTTCTGCTGATGGGTGAGTCCTGAACCAGAGGACACTGTTTAAAAATAAGGGGTAGGCCACTTAGAACAGAGTTGAGGAGCAACTTCTTCACCCAGAGAGTGGTGGGTGTATGGAATGCTCTGCCCCAGAAGGCAGTGGAAGCCCAGTCTCTGGATTCGTTCAAGAAAGAGTTGGATAGAGCTCTTAAGGATAGTGGAATCAAGGGTTGTGGGGATAAAGCAGGAACAGGATACTGACTGAGGATGATCAGTCATGATCATAATGAATGGTGGTGCTGGCTCGAAGGGCAGAATGGCCTACTCCTGCACCTATTGTCTATTGGCAGTTTTCCAGTCCTGACTTTTCTGGAATCTGAGAATTCTTGGGAGATTATTGCCAGTGCATCCACTATCTTGGTAACTGCTAGTTTTAATATCCTAAGGTTCAGGTTTTAGCTCTGTTAGTTTCCCTTGCACCTTTTTCACTCTAATGATAGTTATTGTATTTATTTCCTCACCACCTTTTGCCCTTTGGTTATTTAGTATTTTGGGATGCTGTTAGTGTCTTCTATTGTGAAGACTGATGCATAGTATTTGTTTAACTCCTCTGCTATTTCCTAGTTCCTCACTAATATGTCTCCAGCCTCATTCTCTCTGTCTCTCTTCATATTTATATGTTTTACAGAAGCTCTTACCCTCCCTCTTGATATTACTTTCAAGTTTCTCCTCAATTTATCTTCCTTTTTTTCAAAAGTCATCTTTTGTTGGTTTTTAAAACTTCCCCAAACTTCTGGTTTTCTGCTACTATTTACCACATTGTGTGTTTTCTTTCAATTTGATGCTATCCTTAACTTGCCTGGTTAACAATGATTGGTTTAACTCCTTCCTAGAATCCTTCTTTCTCACTGTGATAAATCTTTGTGTGCTGTGAACTAATTTCTTAAACATCTACCATTGTCCCTCAACCGTCTCTGCTGCTAAACTCCTTTTCCAGTCCACTCCAGCCAGCTCTTGTCCTCATGCCTTTATAATTACCCTTATTTAAGCTTAGCACAGTTGTTTCCAACTCTGGTTTGTCCCTCTCAAACTGCATTTTTAAAAATTAATTCTTGGGATCTGGGTATTGCTAGCTGGGCAGCATTTATTACCTGTCCCTATTTGCCCTTGAGAAGGTGGTGGTGGGCTAAATTAGATTAGATTAGATTCCCTACAGTGTGGAAATAGGCCCTTTGGCCCAACCAGTCCACACCGACCCTCCGAAGAGCAACCCACCCAGACCCATTTCCCTCTGACTAATGCACCTAGTACTATGGACAATTTAGCATAGCCAATTCACCTGACCTGCACATCTTTGGACTGTGGGAGGAAACTGGAGCACCCGGAGGAAACCCACGTAGACACGGGGAGAATGTGCAAACTCCACACAGACAGTCACCCGAGGCTGGAATCGAACCTGGGACCCTGGTGCTGTGAGGCAGCAGTGCTGACCACTGTACCACTGTGCTGCCCCTTTTGATTCTTGAACCACTGCAGTCCAAGTGTTGTAGGTTGACCCACAATGCCATTAGGGAAGGGATTCTAGGATTTTGACCCAGCAACAGTGAAGGAAAGGCGATTATATTTCTGAGTCGGGATGGTGAGTAGTTTGGAGGGGAACTTGCAGTGTCTGGTGTTCCCATGTATCTGCTGTCCTTGTTCTTCTAGCTGGTAGTAGTTGAGAGTATGGAAGATGCTGTCTAAGGAGCTTTGGTGAATTTTCTGCAATGCCTCTTGTAGATCATACACACTGCTGCTACCGAGCGTCGGTGGTGGAGGGAATGGATGTTGGATGTAGTGCCAATCGAGTGAGCTACTTTTGTTCTGGAATGTGAAATTTTACCATGTTATGGTCACTGTTCCCTAGGCATCTTTACTCTACCATCATTTATTAAACCTGCCTCATTACACATCGCCAGATCTAAAATAGTCTGATCCCTGGTTGGTTCCACCACATATTGTTTTAGGAAACTGTTCCAAATACATTCTATGAATTCTTCCCTGTGGCTACCTCTGCTGATCTGACTATCCCAATCTACATGAGAATTAAAATCACTCATAATCTGCCTTTGTTACATGCCCACATTATCTCCTGATTTATTCTCAATTCCACCATATAGCCATTGTTAGAGTGGGGCCTATGGGCTACTCCTACTGGTGTTGTCTTTCCCCTTTTCTTTCTTACCTCCACCCATAGGGATTCTATCGCTTCCAATTTTGCTATCATTCTTATTCCATTTTATACCAGCAATGCTACCCCACCACCATTTCTTTCCTGCCTTCAGAAAGTCACAGAACCCTGAAAATGTAGTTCCTAGCTTTGATCTCTTCTGCTGTTAATTCATTTGTTATTCTGCATACTACATGCATTTAAATAGTGCCACTAATTTTGTCTTTTAACCATTTTTCCCATTGTGACCTTATTTGCTGCTGTTGTCCCTTCCTACCCCACCCTGCTTATCCAAGCAGCCACCTCGAAATGCTGCCATATCCTTTACCTTTTTGTACTACATTCTCCTGAGCCTGGACTGTTGGAACTTTCCTGAGCTAGCATTCAGTGCTGTTCATCCTGTGTTTGTACATCTGCCTTGCTTTACTAGCATACCTCGCCATCTAACCCCCCCCCCCCCCCCCCCACCTTGTTCTGCCTTCCACCCACTCATAATCTCTCTTATCATTATGGTATGGGCAATTGTCACTTTGACTATTTTTATTCTTTCCTGGGATGTGAGTGTTGAACAAAACCACCTTTGTTCCCCAACCCTGATTGCCCTAGTAAAGATAGTGAACTGCATTCTTGAAGTGCTGTAATCCGTCTGGTATAAGCAGACTCTCAAAGTCATTACGGCAGGAGTTCCAGGAGTTTGACTCAGTGACACTGAAGGAACAGGAATACATTTCTAAATCAGGGTGGAGAGTAGTTCGGAGGGGCGCTAGTAGGTGGTGCCCTGTCCTTCTAGGTGGACATAGCCGTGGGTTTGGAAGGTGTACTTGGAGGAGCTTTGGCGATTTGCTGTCGTGCATCTTGTAGATTTTGCCACTCTTTGTCAGTAATGCAGAGAGTGAATATTGAAGGCAATGGATAAAACGCTTATCAACTAGACTGCTTTATCTTGGATCCTGTTAAACTTACATGTTGGGACTGCACCAGTCTGGTCAGTTGGGGCATATTCCGTCACAGTCCTACTTCATGCCTCAATAGATAGTCACATAATGGTTACAGCACAGGAGACCATTCAATTGTGGTTCCTGCTGGCATTCAGCAATAGCTACTCAGCCATGTGATAGACTGCATGCCACACCCAGGGCATTACTAGATGTCAAGGATTCTGGTATCCAAGGACCTAGCTGTTGGGAGCCCCATTGTATACCTAACTTCAGGCTGAAGAACAATCACTTCACCGTAATCATTTCCTATCTTTAAACCACCTTCATATTGTCTTTTTTCTGCCTGCTTTTCCCAAGTTCCTTATTGTATCCAGATATATTTAGTATTCAGTCCTGCCCTTGTTGAGCCAGTTCTCCATTTGCATGCCCATTTTTGTGGCTGAATCTCACCACCTGTCTTTACTGTGATCTCTGGATTCAAGTCCATCCACAGGAAACCTAATTGAGAACTTATTGCAATCTCTTGTAATGCCTTAATACATTTCATTCTCAAGCTATTTGTGTCTTAATCCTGATTATCTTTCCTTCAACTGTATCCTGGTTTCCAACTCCTTTACCTGTGTTTCAACCTGTAGCAGTCTAGGGCAAATATGCGGCATTCTTGCAATCTCCACTCGAGCAGATGTTGGTGTAAAGTACTTTGCTCAGAAAATAAGCAGTGTTCTTGTGCACGCTGTGTCTTTTCACATGAACAGTGTGCTAGCTCCATTTCACTTGTTTGTGCTGGAGGAAGTGTCATCCAGACTATGACAACTGCAATCAGTTCTTGTACAACGCGATGGTTGCGTTCTTGTGTAACGCCATGTTACAGAAATTCACGTATTAGAACTAGCGCTTAAAGTGTTGGAGCTGTAATCGTGTTATAGCCAACACATGTTTCTACAGCATGAACTTTTAAAACAGCGTCCCCAGTTCGTCAATTTTATAACAGTGAATTGGCATTATAACAGAACAACCTATAGTCATTTTCTCATTTCCATGCATTGTCCTTTGGAGATAAGATTTCTGGCATGTTCTGAAAGTATTGTTCATAGAATCCCTAGTGTGGAAACAGGCCACTCGGCCCAACAAGTCCACACCGACCCTCCAAAGAGTATCCTACCCATACCCATTCCCTACTAATTTACATTTCCCATGACTAATGCACCTAACCTATACATCCTGGAACACCATGGGCAATTTAGCATGGCCAATTCACCTAACCTGCACATCTTTGGTTTGTGGGAGGAAACCAGAGCACCCGGCGGAATCCCACGCAGACACGGGGAGAATGTGCAAGCTCCACACAGACAGTGACCCGAGGCAGGAATTGAACCTGGGTCCCTGGCGCTGTGAGGTAGTAGTGCTAACCACTAGGCCGCTGTGCCTTGCAGAGTAGGATTTGGCAGAATGTGTCATGAAACTTTGGTGGCAAGTGCTTCTCTGCGCAGCATCCAGTTCCGACCATTTGACACCTGGCTTGGTTCACATCTTGTCATCCGACCTGCCTCTTTGTTAACAGCGCATGCCTCTGGTTCACAGACAGAATGCAAAACAGAAAATTATATCCCTACCTTATCAGATGTTGCCCAGTGCTTTTTTGCTCGTAATCAGGACCTTTCTTCATTTCACCTTTCCCATTCCATGCAGCACACAGACTGAGTCACATTCTAAGAAATGGTGTAACCCAATGAGAGCAGCGTGCGTACTGTACTTGTGATCAAAGATGTGATGAACATTAATTGCATGCGTGTTGTTTCTTCTTTCTGAATAAAGTTAGAGTTTAGCATCAAGGTTCTTGCGAAATGCCAAACATACTCTAAAAGGTCAGTGTCAGCACTGTTTATGATGACACGCTCATGGGAACTGCTGTAAATGCACTGAAAGCAGTAGGTGTATGTGGGTTTGGCTGCTTCTTGGTTGGAGAACAATGCTGGGATTGGCACCACTTCCAGAGCTGTGGTGTTAACATTCTGACGAAAAGCATGACATTCACTTCTGTGTCCAACAAAGAAAATTCATGACATCGATGATCTCTTTTGCAGGTGTGCAGCCAAGAGAACTGAAAGAAATTTTGTCCACTGTTTTGAGATTTTATGGTCAGGAACCAAAACGTTTGAGACTTGCTTTCCTCCAGCTAACACCTGCTCCTTTCAACATTCCTAATGTTGATCTTCCTTGCATCTGTCTGGTATGCAGACTCTCTTGACTTGTCCATTTTGGGTTGTCTCACAAGAACTCTTAGCACTTGGTCAGTAGACTATCTGAATGTTGACTCTGGTTTTGTGACTCAAATCAATACCGTAGCAACCCAGACTTATGTTGAATCACTTGGAGATGACTGACCCCTGAAGAAAATGTGAAAGCTTTGCTTTGTCTGTCTTGATCAGGGATCAATCCATCATGATGGGTTAGAGGTGAGGGTAACATTCCCATTGTATACACCAAGGTCTCATTGTCCACTTTCTCACTGCTCCATCAGCCGAGCAAATAAGTTATGATCAGTTTTCAGTGCAATTTCCCTGCCTTTCAGTTACTGTACATTTTTCTGTGTCCTTGAAAGTCTTCAATTTCATCTTCTTGACAGGACTATGAGAGCTGACATCTTTAGTGTTGTTACTTCTGATAAAAAGTCATTAATACCTCCTGTCCCTTTTCCTTGACCTCTTGAAGATCCCTGACTTTAATGCTACTGCAACTTGGTGCAGTTTTTTTCTAAAAATTAACCATGTTTTGAATGATGACCATGATGACATTCCTCTCATTCTTCTCATCCTGTTCTCTTGCTCAAATCAATGCACAATTCCACTGATATTCTGTAACTGGCTAATCTTGATAGTTTCTGCTTCAAACAGCTCCCTTGAGCTGTGATGAGGTCCATCGTTATGCTGCTGTCAACCCTTCCTTTTGACTTGGAGCCATGATTGCCTCTTTGTTCAATAACTTAGTAGCAAGCAGTCTGAGAGAAGTCACCCTTTTTCTATCAGGGCATCAGATTGCCTTACTTTTATTTCTGCATCAACATGTGGATGAATATCTTTTGAACCAATATGCTGAAAGATGCACAGTATAGTTGACTTGGTCAGAAGCAAAATACCATAGCAGCATGGAGGGAACACTTGAAAGATGAAGATTCCACTGGCTACCCCGTTTGCTCTAATATACAGCAGCAGTTCTTCTACTATATCGATGTAACTGCTCAAGAACTGAGAAAGCCATGCTGTTTTTGCTATTGTTAAACAATTTGTCGCAAACAGTAAATGTCTGGAATCTCCCGCCGTGGAGAATGTCATCAAAATTATCACTGGGACGACAGCCTGAAATTCAAGTGCTAGACTGGAAGTCGGATCTTACTCATCATTGAGTAGAATGTCAATGTAAGTCTGCCATCTCGGTCTCTAAAGCTTTAATAACAACCTGGCATGCTTGCGTTGTAATGATGGCCACTTAAAATACTATTGTCAGAACCCACCATAATCAGTTTGAATTTGATGATAGCCTACAGACTGGCATCTGCAAATCTTTTTGCTAAAGCAAGGTATAAATGCCATTGCAGTGTGAAACTTTCCCCATTGGAAGACTAGTTCCTTGCACGCATTGGACATTCCTGCAATGAAATCTCCTGGGCGTTTGTGTAGGTTGCCTGGCACGTTACTACAGCACTCTCAGCCAGTCTACATTTGTTTACAGCATCAAAACCTTGCTTCAAGATTATGCTGAGTATATTGAGCTCATTCGGACTGGCATCTATAACTGGGAGGTATCCAGTGTTTGATTTCTGTGGCATTGAAGTTCTATGAAGCAGGGTATTGAAGCCAGTTTGTTCAGGCAAAGCATTGTATTCATTTCTGAAAACTGAGGAAGTAAACTCATCTTTGGATGGGCATGTGATTTTTTTTCAAACCCTTTCTGTACTATCTTATCAAAATCTGTGCAATTGTTTATTCCCCACTAGACAAATCAATATTTGCAGTGGAGTCTAATGGTTGTATGGATTTAGTTTGTATACTTTTCTTTAGGTACTTCTGGTTGCTTTGCTGTGGCTGACTCATCCCTTTGAATTATTATGCTATTTGTGTTCAGACTTGTGCCCTTTCCTGACAATATCTGCCCACAGTATTTGCTTGACACAGTTGAGAAAAAGAGCATTGAGAAATTCAGTGGCAGCTTGGTAAAGTTAACTGTTTGATTAAAAACTGAATTTTTTTTTTTGCTAGTGATGCAATGCATGGGAGCTGTCAGAAGTCCTGGGGATTCAACTGTTAAGACGCGAGCAATCATTGAGGCAGTCAGAGTCTGAGAGGCTTTGAAGGAGTTCCAAAGCTAGATCTTTAGAAATGAAGAATTTGAATCCCTTGCAAAGGCGATAAGAGCTTTAATGGGATTTGATGAGACATGTTGTCACTAACATCTGGTGATGTCTACCTTGACTGCATCGGTCATTTTAAGTGCATTTACCCCTATGGGATATTAGACTGCAGTTTGTCTGTTAGTCATTTACATTGTTAATCATGAGCATCTAAGTCTTTTTTTTATACATAGTTTACATGCTTTAGAATCATTATCTTCCCTGTTTGGTATACCTACTTAGTTATTCTTCCTGTGTTTGTTTTATATAGTAAAGGTTTTTTTTTAGGTTTCAGTTCAACCTTGGTTCTTCCATGCATTCTATTCTTTAAAAGATTGTATGAAGTCAGCTCATAACAAAGATCCAGCTTGTCCAGTATGCTCCGAACTGGGATCCTTATGCTATTCTTTGTTTGAGAAATTAGGTCTTGCAAAGGAAGTGTTGATATCCTCTTTCTGCACGATGCATTTCTAAAACGAACTGTTTGGTTTTGTCATTCTAAGAACCCCTGGTTCTTTACAACCTTTCCCTCGATAACCACATCACAAGTGCAGACATCCCCCCTGGTAGAGGTTGCTTTTTGCAGGGTGGTCATGTTGCTTTTTGGTAACAAACATTTGTATATTTCAGATAGTGGCTGAGATGATATCTCTCTTCAGGAGTGACAAGATCTTCTCCACAGATGAGTAACAAGATTCTCAATCTTTGCATCTCAATACTGAAAGGAACAGCATACCTGCCATTGTGGTCTCGCATTGTATCACCCCCTCTTTTGGTCTCCACAATGTTTGTCTGTCTTGCCAAGAAAGCACAGCAAAGATGGGAATGCCTTGCAGGTATTCCCTTGTTATTGGTCGTGTTTGAACAAAGCTGTCGAACCTTAGTGATGGCTTCATTCCTCTCTGCTTTGGTTCTGCTTCAGCCAAACGAAAATGAAAAGTTAAGCTTTTAAAAAGTCAAGAAGTGGAGTGCAGATAGGGATTGAGGAGTCAGAGCATCAGAAAGAGAGAATGTAAATGGATGTGATCGACATTATTAATGATTCACCCAAAATGTTGCTTTTGGCATTTTTGTCGGAATGTAGCGATGCAGGCACTATTCCATTGCGTTTCGGATGACTGCAAATCATGGTGCAATCATCAGCACCCAATCTAAACTTCCATTTGCCTTTTCAGCCTTTGCGTCTCTTGTTCCAGTGAAATTATTGAACACTGGCGAAAATGTTGCCCAACTGCAATCTGAGAACGGAATTGATCCTTTGGCATTGATGACAACATATGTCCAGCAAACCATTTCCCAGGAGCAATAGGAACAGAAAAGGCGGGACCTCAGACATTACCTCTCTTTCTGTCTTCACAGATGCTGCTTATTTCTAGCATTTTCTGCTTTTATTTCAGATTTCCAGCAACAGCAATAGTTCGCTTTATTGATTGTTTTGTAGTACAGATAACATTGGCTAATTTTTGCGTAACTGTCACATGCATCAGTTGTGATTGGTAATAAAATTTGCTATCAATTACATCATCACTAGATTTTTGCGTGATTTTTGTATGTTTCTCAATCATATTTACTCACTGTTTGAAGACAGGAGCATTGATTTTTGTGATGTGGTTTCTAAGTTTGCATTGTTATTTAAAGTCCTTCCAAAGTGGAGACAGTGAACGTGAATTGTTTTGACTTGTGTTCATACAGCTATCTACCTCCAAGCAGCACCACAAGCCATTCTGCAGTGTCATTTAGAGCTGCATACTAGTTGGAGAATGAGGTGCACGTGGGGGATTCCTGCATTGCATAGTGGTCACCCATTGCTCCTCTGCCTGCATGATCTTAAACTGCCAGATTCTTGCAGTGCTCTTTCGTCACTTTTTTTTAACTTTCCGTGCTTTTTCTATCTTCTGCTGACTCTCTCAGACTTGCTGTCTGTCTCCGCTGATTCCCTGCCTTTAACTCTGGGACTCTGACATTCTTTCTTCTTGGGTTCTCTCTTGACTGCTGGACAAAGTCTCGGGAGTCCGAAGTTGAGTTGCTGTCTGAAGGATTCCTAGCTCTCCCTCTGCTCTCGCACTGTTTTTAGCACTAGCACGCGCACTAACATTATCTCACATGCACAAGCATCCACAATAAATGTTGCCTTGCTTGTGAACCTGTAGCCAAAGAACAAAGTAAGACTTCGGTGAGGAGGCAGGGACACTGTCAACTATGAGACCATATCCAAGCATGCATCCGTCCCTTGCCGGGAGAAAATTCAAAGAAAGCTGTGTCCGGTTTTTAAAAAAAAATCAGAGGATGTGGGTGTTGCTGGCTAGGCCAGTATTTAATACCCATCTCTAATTGTCCTCAAGAAGGTGGTATTGAGCTGCCGTGTTGAACTACTGCAGTCCATGTACTGCTTCAGTACCAGACATAAGGAACAGACAATGCTTTATGTTTTGTTGTATTTCTCTGCACTCATCTTGCTGTCGGTTGAACTGGTCCTTCACTTGACCATTCAACTCTCTGTATGCGCGGTTTAGTTTCTCCGCAAAGTGACCTCTAATGATTGTACTTCTTTTGCAGTATTCTAGCCAGATGAGCAGGGTGGATGGAATTTCCGATCTTCCCAGTGTCCCAGTAGGGGGACAACAACCCCTCCTCGAGTATGGGAGAGCTCCTCAACAGGCATCTCTTGTTGACAATGCCATGTTACAAGACAACGCCAGTGAAGTTGGAATCTTGCAGGATAGCTCTGTAAGTCATGAAATGGTGGGTTCTCACCGCCTCCTCCAGAGCGGAACAATTAGCCATCAAGGAATGATAAGTAGCAGTGACCCAATGACTCAGACCACGTTGAGAAGTGCAGATGGACCAGACAGTCATGCTCCTGTTACTGTAACACAGAGTTTACCCTGTGCACCTCAAGTAAGTGCCATTTCTCAAAAACTCTCTTAAAGAGCCTTGGGAGTCCCAAATATGCAAATCATAAAAAGCTAATAGATTGATTTGTGAACTGACCAAAAAGGCCGTCGTCTTCACCTCCATGCCCATTTCTTTGGACAAGGGTCCTCTCCCTGCCATGTAGAGCCTTTCACCTGACTCCAATATTCCTGTCCCACCTGGACCCCTCCCTCTAACCGTTCGCTGGCATTTTATCTCTTCTTTAAGAACTGCTGATGTGACATTGGTTGCCTTAATTTCTCTGCTCCCTTCACTCACTCAAACCCCTCTACCTATGAGCTTGCTGCACTCCATTCTCTCAGGTCCAGCCTCTATTATGTTTTCAAACTGCCAATAAGGGAGGGTGCGATTGTCTTTTGGCGTGCAGACTTCTACCTGGCAGAGGCTGAACGCCAGCTCTCAGACACTTGCTCCTATCTACCTCTGGACCGTGACCCCATCACTGAACACCAAGCTGTTGTTTCCAGGACTGTCATGGACCTCATCCCTTATGGAGATCTCCCCTCCACAGCTTCCCATCTCTCAGTTCCCCCAACCGTGCCTGGCCTGTTTCTCCATCCTTCCCAAAATCCACAAACAGGACTGCCCAGGCAGACCCATTGGTTCAGCCTATTCCTCTCACACTTTTTTCCTATCTTAAGCCTATTCACCGCCCAACGGTGCAGTCTGTTCCACTTAAATGCATGATATTTTCCCTAATTGATAGGCCGGTAGTGGGAATGTCGTTGATGATTGCACAATGCTTAGTTCCATTTGTGGTTCCTTGTATTGATGTAGTCTGTGCCCGCAAACCCTGGAAAGCATTCAGACTTGGACTGATTGGATAGATGGTAGCATTAGCAGTAATACTACTGGACTAGTAATCCAGGCAGCTAGGCTGATGCTGTGGGGATAAGTTCACATCCCTCCATGGTAGCTAGGAGAATTTTAAAATCAATTAATTTATAGGTCTGGAATAAAAGATTCGTCTCTGTAATAATGACCAGCTAATAGGAAAGAGTTTTCCTGCCTTAGCTTAGCTTGTTGTGATCTTGTATACCTTTTATTAAATCTCCCCTCTTTCACCAAGGAGAACAGCCCTCGCCTTCCCAACCTAACTGTGTAACTAAAATATCCCATTCTTAAACCAGTGTTGTAAATCACAAAAGGTTTTAATGTAAACTTACTGAGCCAAAATGATAGTTGATTTATTTTCCCTGTAAAGCATTTTAAGTAATTTGATTGGTTGTATAAATGATGATAAAATTGTGAATGTCAGTGTGCAGTTTGCCTGTCACAAAGGGCAGCATGTTCCTATTTTGGGGCTGGCAGTCTCGACCTTACGAATGTTTACATTGGCACTTTAACTTTAAATGTAACATGGCTGAAATTCAAGACCTAGGAAGTAAAGTGTGTGGGTAAGCAAAATGTTTATTACTGTACAGGTATGCCTTCTATCCAAGCTTCTATGTGATACCTCAGGATTATCAGCTTAATTAGAATGATGGCATTGGGGGAATATAATTGATATAATAATCTTTTTAAGAGTAATAGATTTGTCATCTTACAAAATGCCTGATCAGTTAACTAATAAAGTTCTCATCGGTCTGCCTTCATTGGTCAGGGCATGGAGTACAAGAATCAGGAAGTGGTGTTGTGGCTTTATAAACTTTGGTTAGGCTGCACTTAGAGTTTTGCATCGAATTCTGGCTGCCACATTACAGGAAGGATGTGGAGGCTTCGGAGAGGGTGCAGAAGAGGTTTACCAGGACGCTGCATGAATTAGAGGGTATGAACTATAAGGAGAGGATGGAAAAATTAGGGGTGTCTTCATTGGAGCGGCAGAAGTTGAGGGGAGACCTGACAGAAGTTTATAAACTTCTGAGAGGCAAAAGTAGGGTTGACAGCCAGAATTGTTTTTCCCCAGAGTTGAAGTGTCTAATGCTTGGGGGGCATACATTTACAGTATGAGGGGGAAAGTTCAGAGGAGGTGGGAGGTGGCAAGTTTTTTACACGAAGTACGGTTAGGTGCCTGGAATGCACTGCCAGGGGTAGTGGTGGAAGTAGATATAATAGAGGTGTTTTAAGGGGCTTTTTGATATGCATATCTATAACTGGAAAAGCGCAGCAGGTCAGGCAGCATCAAAGGAGCAGGAGAATTGACGTTTTGGGTGTGAGCCCTTCTTCAGGAAGAAGCCATTCCTGAAGAAGGACTCATGCCCGAAACGTCAATTCTCCTGTTCCTTGGATGCTGCCTGACCTGCGCTTTTCCAGCAACACATTTTCAGCTCTGATCTCCAGCATCTGCAGTCCTCACTTTCTCCATGCATATCTATAAGCAAGGAATGGAGGGATATGGACCATGGGCAGGTAGAAAGGATTAGTTTAATTTGGCAAGATGTTTAGCACAGCATCATCATTGGCCATTTCACCAGGGGAACCTCCTTGCTGTTTGAATAATTCCATTGGATGTTTTACTTCTGCCTGGGAGGAAAGTTGAGACTTCAGTTTAACATCTCATCTGAAAGTTGCCACCTGTGACAGTATAACAGTCCTTCAGTGTGATACTGGGGTGGCACGGTGGCTTAGTGGTTTGCACTGGTGCCTCGCAGCCCCAGAGACCCGTGTTCGAATCCAGCCTTGGGTCTGTGTGGAGTTTGCCACATTCTCCCTGTGCCAGCATGGGTTTACTGCAGGTGCTCTGGTTTCCTCCCACCAGCCGAAGATGTGCAGGTTAGGTGAACTGGCCATGGGAAATTGCCCATAGTCTACATGGATGTGTAGGTTAGATGCATTAGGCAGGGGACATGTAGAGTAATAGGGTAAGGGGATAGGCCTGGGTGGGTTACTCTTTGGAGGGTCAGTATGGACTTGTTGGGCCAAGTGGCCTTTTTCCACACTCTAGGGATTCTGTGGTGTTGCGTGGATTACGAAGTTGCTGGAGTGGAGCTTGGATTCATGACTTTTTTACTCAGTGCTATCACTGAGCCACAGCTGGCATTGTACACCAAGGGCATAGCAGTATCAATAGTGTAGAGAGCCACAGACTGGTCATGTCTATTGTGTCCATTGTATTATATCACCTTGCGCTTGTTTTCTGTGAAACCTTCCTTATGTGTTATTTCTTCTCATCAAAGGTACTGGGGAAAAGCAGGGTGCTTGAAGGAGTTGAACAGCTTGATGGAAAGAAGCAGAGAGAACAAGATGACATAGAAAAATTGAGAGAAAATGAAAATCTTTTGAAGCTCGGAGAGAATGAAGAATTGCTGAAGCTCAGACAGCATGAAGAATTGATGAAGAAACAAAAGAGTAAAAAAATCCGTACTCCTTCCAAAGTAAGTTTTCAATGGTTTTTGTAAAGATTGTGACCTGGAGTTTCTGCTTGGGATGTGATCTGGAGAATGCACAAAGTGGCACTGGTCTTGCGGAGGAGAAACTCCATGCAAGTCCTCTATGCATAAGATTCTCATTTGCATTGGACCAAATGTAAGCCCTCGCTACAGGAACCAGCACAATCCCAGTAGCAGTATTGTGTGTAATTATTGGGTCCTCAATATTACTGAATTCAGCTCACTTAATGAGAAACATTGGCCAAACATTTACTGCAACTGAAGAAGTAGGCCCGTCAAGAGTTTCAATGGCTGTTGGTTACAGAATCAGTAGACTGAATTTGAATTCAGATTAATTTAATCATATTATTGTGGCAACAGCTTGATGAGAAACCGACATGAGTGAAACTAATGTTGATTGCTGGAGAGTGCAGATCAGGTCAGTAGCAAAGGATCTATGTGATCTGTGACTCTGGATGCAATATGATGATCCATCCTTGGACAGGCACAGTTGGAGGAAACCTGTTGTGCTGACTGGGTGGAGTTGTGGTGGGGGGGTTGGGGGGGAGGGAGGGAGGGAGGGAGGAGGAGGAGGAGAAGGAGAAGAGGAGGAAATATGTGGTAAGTTTTGTGGGCAAGAACAATTCTGATAAGGGGATATTTGAAACTGAGTCAAAGGCCATGGAAGTTATGGCATTAAGTCGTAATCGCAGAATTTTTTTAAGGTGCAGGAGGAGGCTATTCAGCCCACCTTGGCTTCAAAGGCTTTATTATCTATTCCGGCTCCATCATCTAGTGCTAATCTTCTGCCTTTTCCCCCCCATATCTCTGCATATCTTTATTATCAAAAAAAAACCATCCAATGCCCCCTTCAATGCCTCAATTGAACCTGCCTCCACCACATTTTGCTGTGTGAAAATGTTTCTTTTCATATTACCCTTCCTAATCTTGTTTCCTTTCTAAGCAGAAACAGCTTTGCCCTATTAACTCTGTCCACCCTGCTCATGATTTAAAAACTCTCTATCAGACTCCTCTCAGCCGCCTTCTCTCTGTTCTGAAGGGTCTTCTTCAATTTCTCCTCATCACTGAAGTTTCTCGTGTGTGGAACCATTCTAGTAAATCATTTCTGCCCTCTCTCTAATCCATTCACATATTTCTTATAGTGGGGGGCCCCATAACTGTACACAATCCTCCAGCTGAGGTCTAAAAAGTGTATAAATTCAACATCACCTCCTTGTATTCTGTGCTCCATTAATAAAGCCGAGGACATTGTATACTTTATTGAACTCTCCATCTGTCCTGTTATCTTCAGTAATCTCTGCCCATGGATGCACTGAGATCCCTGCGTTTCTGCACCTCCTTTAAAACTGAACCCTTGTATTGTCTTTCATTGTTCTTCCAAAGTGCATGATGTCACAATTCTCTGCATTGAATTTCATCTGCCACCTATCCGACCAATCTACCAACTTGTTGATGTCCAGTTGGAGTTCTGAACCATCCTTCTCACAGTTAACAATTCTTATGTATTTAGTGCCATCTGCAAACTTGGAAATGGCCCCCTGCATACCAAGATCAGGTCATTAATGTACATCAGGAAAAGCAAGGGTCTCAATTCCAACCCCTGTGGAACTGCACTTTAGCCCAAAATACATTCATATTCAAATATCCATACTTAGTACAACTCTATTTAAAATTCCCTGATCTTTTGTGCTGCTTGACCTAGATTGTACTGTTATCTTGATAGAAACTCCAGCCTGAAATTGGATTCCTGGTGCTTTTTTATGCTTGAAGTGGGAATGTGTCTGTTGGTTCATGTGAGAGCTATTTAATACAAATGACTGTTTGAAGGCTTTTCCTTTGGTAGGCACATGCAGTGTCTGGTATGTTCGCATATTAGATAAAGCCGAGGCCACACGAAGGCCTGGATGGTTCCATAATGTCACAGTGACAACAAATGTGATATTACTGGGGAGTTAATCACAATTTGTTTGAATGGTGTAAACTGGCATCAGGAAAAGTGAAGAAATGTTGGCAATAGGGAAACAAACAGGGCAATGAGATGAGAAAGGGGCACTGGGAATCATCTTGGATTGCTGTATCAAAGGTGCTGCTGCAAACATGAAACACTCCACATTCTCCACTGGTGTAAATCTCAATTGTTTCTGTTTCTATTTAGTCTTTTTCTTGTGTCCAGCTCAAAATGTCCAGATTTGGTGAGGGGTGAGCCGAGTAATCCCTCTGGATGACTTTTAACCTTGCCCTAGATAACTTCTATCCTGTGCATGGAACATCCATGCCTTTTACATTGAACTTCATTTGCAGTTGAGCATCCCAAGTTCAAAGCCCGTCATGTTTTCTTTGTAAAATCTTGTGTGCATCTTCTGAGTTTATGCACATCTTTTGTCATTTGGAAATGTAACTAGTGTTGCGACTGCAGACCAGACTATTTCTGTATGTCAGAAACTGGAAGGTAGGAATTTCCTCATGCGTGTTTCTGACTGGAGTTCCTGTTGCACTGTGATAAAATTACACTGATAGTATTGGGCATCTTCCAGCTCTACCTCACCACCATCTCTCTCGACTGAATCGTTGCAAAATTGTGATACTGCTTATTCAACTTCCAGTACTACAATTTCCTCCAATTAACTATTGGAAAGACTGAGCCATTGTTTCTGGTTCCAGTTCCTCTGACATGCCGATCAGATGGGAGTTTAGTCTGACCACTACCTCCCTCAGTGTAGAACATCTGTTTGACCTGAAGCTACCAAAGGCATCTAAAGCATATCCCTCTTGTAAAATACCCAGTTCTGTGTTCAAAAAGTGATAAAGGGTAACATGCGAGTGTCAATGGGAAAGGATCTTGGCTCAGACTCAGGAAGAAGGATTAGGAATGCGAAAGCCAGAAAATGCTGGTGGAAGTAGTTCATAAACCTTAACCCCCACCCCGAGACAGAAGTTATATTGTCGGATAGGAAGTTAAGCAAGAAATAATTGGAGCTTATTTGGAGCAAAAATAATTGTCGGGGCCTTCATTATTCTTATAGAATGGACAGCTCAAATTGGCAAAGCTGATCTGGGAGATGCATGTCGAATGCTTCTGTGACCATTTACCAGAGCGTTATATTGTGGAACCTGCAGGCGCTGAAGCTATATTAACATACCAGTAAAGAAAATAGGAGCAGGAGCAGGAGTTGGCCGGCCATTCCTTCCTTCAAGCCTGCTCCACCTTACTTTATCATTATGACTGATGATCCAACTTAATAGTCTGTTCCTGCTTTTTCTCCAACTCCTCCTTGAATTTGTACAATGTTTTGGCCTTGACTGCTTTCTGTGGTAGCACATGCTTTTTAGAACCCTACATACTTCTTCTGGCTCCACACACTGTGGTCCTTAATGGTCCTACTCTTTCCCTAATTCTCCTTTTACCCTTAATATAACTTGGGACATAACAAATAAAATAAAGGAAAGTCCTTTCATGCCCTGTTTTTGCTCCCCTAATGACCTTTTTTTAAGTTTCCCTTTATGCATTCTACACTCCCCTAGGGTTTCTGCTGTACTCTGTGTCTGTGATAAGCCTGCCTTGTTCCCTTTATCTAATACTGTCTAAGACAGAGGAGCAGAAATTAAACCATTTGGCCCATCGAGTCTGCTCTCCCATTCAATCAATGTCATTATCCCACTCTTTCTGCCCCCCCCCCCTCACCCCACCCCGTGACCTTTGATCCCCGTGGCATTCAAGAACCTATCTATCTCAGTCTTAAATATACTCAGTGACCTGACCTCCACCACCTTCTGTGGCAATGAATTCCATAGATTCACAATCCTGTGGCTGAAGACGTTTCTCCTTATCTCCGTTCTGAAGGGTCTTCCTTTTACTCTAAGGCTGTGCCCTTCGGTCCATGTCTCTCCTGTCAATGAAACAGCTTCCCAACATCCACTCTGTCCGGGCCATTCAGTATTCTGTATGTTTCAATTTAGATCCCCCCTCATCCTTCTAAACTCCATTGAGTATAGTCCCAGAGTCCTCGAACATTCCTCATATGTTAAGCCTTTCATTCCTGGGATCATTCTTGCGAACCTCCTCTGAACACACTCCAGGGCCAGGATATCCTTCCTGAGGTATCCGGCCCAAAATTGCTCATAATACTCTAAATGTAGTCTGACCAGAGCTTTATAAAACCTGCGAAGTACATCCCTGCTTTTATATTCTAGTCCTTTCAAGATGAATGATAACATTGTATTTGCCTTCCTAACTAATGACTCAACCTGCAAATTTACTTGAAAAGAAACCTGGACTAGGACTCCCAAGTCCCTTTGCACTTCAGACTTCTGAATTTTCTCCCCATTTAGAAAATAGGCCATGCCTCTATTCTTCCTATCTAAATGCATGACCTCACACTTTCCCACATTGTATTTCATCTGCCACTTCTTTGCCCACTTTCTGAACCTGTCCAAATCCTTCTGCAGCCTCCCCACCTCCTCAATACTCCCTGTCCCTCTCCCTATCTTTGTATCATCTGCAAACTTAACCCCGAGTCTCTTCATCCAGATCATTAATGTATAAAGTGAAAAGTTGTGGTCCCAACACTGACCCTTGTAGAACACCACTAGTCATTGGCTTCCACTCTAAGAAGGACTCTTTTATCCCATTCTCTGCTTTCTGCCAGACAGCCAAACTTCTATCCATTGCTAATAACTTGCTTATAACGTCATGCGCCCTTATCTTATTCGGCAGCCTCCTGTGCGCCATCTTGTCAGAGACCTTCTGGACTTCAAGGTAGGTAACATCCATCGGCTTTCCTTGATCTAACCTGCTTGTTACCACCTCAAAGAATTCAAACAGATTTGTCAAGCATGACCTCCCCTTGATGAAACTATTTGACTTTGCCCTGTTTTAATCATGCACCTCAAAGTATCCTGAAATCTCATCCTTCACGATGGACTCCAGAATCTTACCAATGACTGAGGTCAGGCTAATTGGCTTATAATTTCCCGTCTTTTGCCTTACTCTCTTCTTAAACAGGAAGGTTACTTCAGCGATTTTTCCAGTCCTCTGGGACTGTCCCTGACTCAGTGATTCCTGAAAGATCACTACGAAAGTCTCAACTATCTCATCAGCTATCTCCTTCCGAACTCTGGAGTGTAGTCCATCTGGTCTTAGTGATTTATCTACTTTCAGACCTTTCAGTTTATAAAGCACCTTCTTGTTGGTGATGGCCACCATACTCATCTCTGCAACCCCCCCCCACCCCACTCTCTTGAATATTTGGGATATTACTCCACAATGTCCAGGGTCTGCTGGATTTGTTTGTCCCACCCTTGTCTTTATTGGAGCATGTTGGCCCTGTCCTCTCCCTACTTCATTGTTGAATACATCCCACTGCTCTGACTCAGATTTACATAAATTGTGTGCTCCTGTACCACTCTGGCCAAATCAGACCTGATCTTTTTAAGACTGGCTTTTCATAGAATCACAGAATCCGTACCGTGCAGCAAGAGACCGTTCAGCCCATTTGAATCTGCACTGATCCTCCGAATAGCATCCCACCCAGATCCCCATAACCCCATATTTACCGTGGCTCATCCACCTAACCTGCACATCCCTGAATGCTATGGAGCAATTTTCCATGCCCAGTTCACCTAACTTGTACATCTTTGGACTGTGGGAGGTGACCAGAGCACCCAGTGGAAACCCATGCAGAGGTAGAACGTGCAAACTCCGTGCAGACAGTCACCCAAGGGTGAAATCGAACCTGGAACCCTGGCACTGTGATGCAACAATGCTAGACATCTAGAAATCTGATTTCAGGCCCATCCTTGATTTTTCTATAGCAGTCTTGAAACTAAAAGAGTTATGACTGTTGTCTGCAAAGTGCTCTCCCACTGATACTTCAACCACTTGCCTGGCTTCATTACCTCAAATTAGGTCCAAGACCGTCCCCACTGTAATAGGGCCTTCTGCGTACTGGTTTAAAAAGCTCTCCTGGATGCAGTTTAAAGTCTAAGCTTTTCACACGATGACTAACTCAGTTAATGAGTTTTGAGAAGATTTGTAGCTCAGGTTAAGGTTCTGGATGTAGGTTTGCTCGCTGAGCTGGAAGGTTTATTTCCAGAAGTTTCGTCATCCTATTAGGTAACCCTCTTCAGTGGGCCTCCGGGCGAAGCAAACCCAAACAAGCAGACAAAACGCGTCCAGAAACCTTAGCCACTCTCCCCCCACATCAAAGACATCTCAGAAATGACTGCCAGACTACTCAGACCTACTGGCATCATGGTAGACCACAAACCCACCAAAACACTAAAACAGCAGCTAATGAACTTGAAAGACCCTATACAGAGAACAAGCAAAACTAATGTCATTTACAAAATACCATGCAAGGACTGTAACAAACACTACGTTGGACAAACAGGCAGAAAATTAGCCACCAGGATACATGAACATCATCTAGCTAAAAAATGACATGACCCACTGTCACTAGTATCCTTACATACGGATAAGGAAGGACACCACTTCAACTGGGACAACACATCCATCCTAGAACAAGCCAAACGGAGATACGCACGAAAATTCCTAGAAGCATGGCATTCCAACTGGAACTCTATCAACAAACACATCAAGTTAGATGCCATCTACCACCGCCTGAGAAAAACAGGAAATGACATCACCATAGAAAATGATGTCACAACAGGAAATGACATCACCAGCCCAAAGAGACCCAAACTTATAAATAGAAAGCAGGACTGATCAACAGTGCTTTGCCCAGAAGCCCACTGAAGATGTTACCTAGTAGGGTGATGAAACGTCTGGAAATGAAACTCTCAGCTCAGCGTTGGGATAGCTAGTCAGCATGGATGGGTTGGACCGAAGGGTCTGTTTCTGTGCTGTCCATCTCTATGACTCTGTTACTGTATATGAATTCAGATGCCTTTTAAATGTTATAATTGCTTTTATTGTTTTCCATTGTTCTTGATGTTTTGACTGCTGCACCACATTGCTGAGTTGTTGGATAATGCTTGGTTTTTCTGTAGGCTTATTGCTTCACTGGGAGACGATGCCCCAAACAAATTGTTGTCAGATGAAACCTTTGATATTGGAAATTTGCATTATGCTGTTGCCTAAATTCATGACAAATTGAATGAGGTCTTTGTTAATTGTTATATATTGAATTTTATGTTGTGAATTATTTCTGATTTGTGTGGGAAGAAAAAGGATGTGCACTTCCTATAGTGTTGGGAAATCTCTTGTCCTGATCCCAGTTTTCCTGATACACCTTCCACTGAGACATTTGAACAGGAGGTCTGTGCTATTGATGTCACTTTTATCTGCCCACACCTCCCTGGAACTGGCAGTAGTGCATCCATTGTTGCTGTCTCTTCCTTGTCGTCCCACTGGCCACACTCCTTGCTGTCGGCTGTATCCTTTGCTGGTTGCCTCTCTTACTGCCTGGAGGGAGATGGCTCTGAATTTCTCTGTGTCAATAGTTTTGTAATTCATTTCAGGGGCGTCAGGCTACTGCATGAAATAAACTTTAAATATGAAACTACTGCATAAATCCTGCAGCACTGCTCAAAGTGACGTTACAGGCACTCTGACTGCATGAGCTGAATGTGCCCCCTACTGTTTCCAGGGCAGATTAGAATCAATCTAAACATCAGGTCATAGACAGAGAACACAGGGGGCTAGCACCTTCCAACATATTGTCTAGCTATCACCATTGTTAACAGCTAACCCGAGAAAGCAACTTTAAAAAAAGGGTTTTGTGATTTACACATGAAAGAAGTGAAACTATCACTGTATTCTAACAGATGAAAGGCTTAACAGACAATCAATTTTTCAATGTATAATTTCAGTTACATCACATTGTAAATTTTTGCTATAAATTCTGTGTTACGATCGAGCCCTCCACAATCACCTGATGAAGGAGCGTCGCTCCGAAAGCTAGTGTGCTTCCAATTAAACCTGTTGGACTATAACCTGGTGTTGTGTGATTTTTAACTGTGTACACCCCAGTCCAACACCGGCATCTCCAAATCAGGGCAGCAAATGCAGTCTTTCCTCCTTTTCTGTCCTGGAGGTGCTGAGTCAGAAGGATTACTGTTCCAGAGTTGCCAGCAGCCCTCTGGTAACTTACTGATGTGGCTAATGATTGTGTAATTATTGCGTGAGCACTCAGCAAGCTTATTGGACTTAAGTATGTATCTTAGCAACATTCACACAAACTCCCTTCTGAGCAAGGCCATTGTGTAACAATCCACAGTGGGAAGCCTGGTTGATTTGGTTCATTACGTTTCACGACAGTGAGAGTGAGTGGGAAATAATTGGCTTTGCTGATATTATGTATTGATATAAGAAAACAGAAATAGATGGGTCTGTTTGGAATTCTGTGCAGTGCATGTTATAACCACTGGATTACACATCAAGATGATTTGTGTGCAGAGCTTTCAGTATCTTCTGAAAAATGAAATGAGGTATCAAAACTATTGCTACAATAAGAATGATTTCATGCATTGGAGATCGAGAGTGAGTGGTTGCAATCATTGGAATTCAATGTGGTGGAAACTCCATCCATTTCCTCACTGAGATCTTCTTGTTCCTGTCCACCCCCGTCTCTGCTTTATTCTCAGTGCCCACCACCTCAATGACTTTACTGCCTTTGTGTCCTTCCTCAACCATACATTTTATATCAATGTTCCATCCCACCTCCCCAACTCTTGCAGCCTCTCTATTTGAAGTCTGGATTGCCTTTGATCATTTGCTTCATTACTTCTGTGACTCCTTTTCCATTCCAATTTTCCTGCTACCTCCAATCCCATTACCATCACCAGCAGTCTGCAGAATAAAATCTTCCAGAGCTCCTTCATGAATGTAATCTCATTCTCAAACTCCTTGTTTCTAGCTCTCCCACTGGCCTGGCCCCTTTGCTGCCTCCTTCCTTCCCAGAAAATTAATCACTGTCTTGCATTCCTGTTACTTCCCCTTTATAGTCCAGATTTTCACCCTTTCAGATCAAAGGGGAGCAGATGAACTTGCTTGCTGCAAAACTGGACTTCTCATCAGTCACCAGAATTGGCACAAATCTACTTTTTCCCTTCTGTTTTCTTGCCTGCCCCCCCTAACTCCGTTGACTCTTAGTGAGCTACTGTTTCTTGGTTAATGGCGTTTAGTTTGACAGGCGCCAATAGTTTCTTGGTGCAATTGCTTGGCGTCAGCTTTTGTTTTGGTTGCAGTTCACCTGGCATCGGCTCAGTGGAGTATAGTTCCTCTGGCACTGAGTTGTAGAAATGTATGGGTCCAGTAGGGTTGACTTGAAGGAGCATACAGCTGTGGCATTGTCCCTCATTGGTGTCTAATTTCTGTGCACTCTCCTTCACTAGGATAGAATTTCCCCTGCGTTGACCCATACTGGCACACAGTTTTGTTTGGCACTAACTAGCACTGACTTTCACCTGATGCTGAAAGCCATTAAATACGTTGTGAGACTTTTTCAGGAACACATGTGAAATGGAGGTATCTAATACACTTATTTGGAAAGGCAGGAACTGATTGGGGATAGTCAACATGGCTTTGTCTGTGGGAAATCATGTCTCACAAACTTGATTGAGTTTTTTGAAAAAGAAACAAAGAGGATTGATGAGGGCAGAGCGGTAGGTGTGATCTATTTGGACTTCAGTAAGGCGTTCGACAAGGTTCCCCATGGTTAGCAAAGTTAGATCTCATGGAATACAGGGCGGGCTCAAAGTTAGAAGACAGCATGGTGGTGGAGGGTTGTTTTCAGACTGGAGACCTATGACCAGTGGAGTGCCACAAGGATTAGTGCTGAGTCCACTGATTTTCTTTTGTCATTTATATAAATGATTTGGATATGAACACAGGAGGTATAGATAGTAAGTTTCCAGATGACACCAAAATTGGAGGTGTAGTGCACAGCAAAGAAAGTTACTGCAGATTACAATGGGATCTTGATCAGATGGGCCAATGGGCTGAGAAGTGGCAGATAGAGTTTAATTTAGATAAATGCGAGGTGCTGCATTTTGGGAAAGCAAATCTTAGCAGGACTTGTATACTTAAGGGTAAGGTCCTAGGGAGTGTTGCTGAACAAAGAGACCTTGGAGTGCAGGTTCAAAGTGGAGTCGCAGGTAGATAGGATAGTGAAGGTGGTGTTTGGTATGCTTTCCTTTATTGGTCAGTGTATTGAGTACAGGAGTTGGGAGGTCATGTTGTGGCTGTACAGGACGTTGGTTAGGCCACTGTTGGAATATTGCATGCAATTCTGGTCTCCTTCCTATTGGAAGGATGTTGCCAGGATTGGAGGATTTGATTTATAGGGAGAGGCTGAACAGGCTGGGGCTGTTTACCCTGGAGCGTTGGAGGCTGAGGGGTGACCTTATAGAGGTTTATAAAATCCTGATGGGTATGGATCAGGTAAATAGACAAAGTCTCTTCCCTGGAATGGGGGAGTCCAGAACTAGAGGGCATAGGTTTAGGGTGAGAGGGGAAAGATATAAAAGAGGATGGTGTGTGTTTGGAATGAGCTGCCAGAGGAAGTGATGGAGGCTGGTACAATTGCAACATTTCAAAGGCATTTGGATGTGTATATGAATAGGAAGGGTTTGGAGGGATATAGGCCGGGTGCGAGCAGTTGGGACTAGATTGGGTTGGGATATCTGGTCGGCGTGGGCAAGTTGGACCGAAGGGTCTGTTTTCATGCTGTACGTCTCTAGTTGGGAGGTCATGTTGTGGCTGTACAGGACGTTGGTTAGGCCACTGTTGGAATATTGCATGCAATTCTGGTCTCCTTCCTATTGGAAGGATGTTGCCAGGATTGGAGGATTTGATTTATAGGGAGAGGCTGAACAGGCTGGGGCTGTTTACCCTGGAGCGTTGGAGGCTGAGGGGTGACCTTATAGAGGTTTATAAAATCCTGATGGGTATGGATCTCTATAAGAGACATTCCAACAACTCCTCTCCCCAACACTTCAAGTGCCACCAGCCCCACATAGTCATACAGCACAGAAACAGACCCTTTGGACCAACTCGTCCGTGCTGACCATAATCCCAAATTAAACCAGTCCCATTTGTCTGCATTTGGCCCATATCCCTTTAAACATTTCATATGCATCTGCCTATCCAAATGTCTTATAAATGTTGTAACTGTACCTGCACCTACCACTTCATCTGGCGATTTATTCCACCTACGAACCACCCTCTCTGGAAAAAGTTGCTCTTCAGGTCCCTCTTAAATCTTTCTCCTCTCACCTTTAAAAATATGCCCCTAGTTTTGAACTTCCCCCACCCTAGGGGAAAGACCTTTGCTGTTCCCCTTATCTAAGCCCCTCATGACTTTGTAAATCTCTGTAAAGGTTAACCCTCAACCTGCTATTCTCTCGTGAAAAATATCCCAGCCTATTTTGATGACTCAAACCCTGCTGTCCTGGTAAATCCTTTCTGAATTCTTTCCAGTTTAGTATTAACCTTCTTCACTGTCAACTATACCATCACTTTTGGTGTCATCTGCAAAGTTACTACCTATGCCTCCTATACTAGCATCCAAATAGTTTATACAAATGACAAACAAAAGTGGACCCAGCACTGATCCTCACTGGTTACAGGCCTCCAGTTGAAAAAACAACCCTTCGTCACTATCTTCTGTTTCCTATCATCAAGCCAATTTTGTGTCCAATGGAATCTTCAGGTCCTTGACTGAATGATTTGAAATTTCTGCAGAAGGTTTCCTCAAACCATCAATTTGCACCCCCCCCCCCCCCAAAAAAAAAGACTCTGGGGACCATGAGGCTTATTCACACACTGAGGGCTTTGACCAGCAGACCCTGAGGCCATGAGATGAAGAAATCCTGTTCACTTTTACAGTTCAGTCCCTGCTATATTATGGCGAAGTCTGCAGAATTTGCAGATTGAGTTCATCATCCATCTGAAAGCCAGTCAAACAGAGTTGCAGCAATTTATCCTTGATCCCAAGGGACTGCCAAAGATGCGCATTGATCTCCAGCAATCTAAGTTGCTAAAACTGCTTCGTCCCCATAAGTCTAGTTTCACATCCTTGTCCTTGTAATGAAATTTTTTCTTTGCTTCTGCTGAGTTTTGCCGTGTTTATGGGCTTAGTGCCGTTTCAGATAGCATCTGTACTCTGACTCTGCATTCTTTCTTCCTGATTATTACTTAAGCCCATCTGCCTATCTTCTCCAGCATCTTTATTTCAAAATAAAAGGGAAAGCAATGGCCGAGTGGTATTACCGCTAGACTCTTAATCCCACGCTGAGACCCAGATGACATTCTGGGGACACAGGTTTGAATCCTGGCATGGCATTTGGTGGAATTTGAATTCAGTAAAAAAAAATTCTGGCATTAAAAATCTGCTGATGACCATAAATCCATTGTCAGTTGTCGTAAAAACCCATCTGGTTCACTAATGTCCTTCAGGGAAGGAAATCAGCCATCCTTACCTGGTCTGGCTTACATGTAACCCCAGACCCACAGCAATGTCGTTGACCTTCAGTTGCCCTCTGAAATAGCCTATCAGGCCATTAAGTTGTACCAATCACTACAAAGTCTCAAAGAAATGAAACCAGGCAGATCACCTGGCACTGGAAAAGACAATGGCAGAAATAGCCCAGTGGACCCTGCAAAGTCCCCTCACTAACATCTGGGGACTAATGGCAAAGTTGGATGTCTCAGAGACAGCGCTTAAAAGTGTGTTGCTGGAAAAGCGCAGCAGGTCAGGCAGCATCAAAGGAACAGGAGAATCGACATTTTGGGCTTATGCCCGAAACATCGATTCTCCTGTTCCTTTCATGCTGCCTGACCTGTTGTGCTTTTCCAGCAACACATTTTTAAGCTCTGATCTCCAGCATCTGCAGTCCTCACTTTCTCCCTGTCTTAGAGACAGGTCAAGCAACAGCCTGACATAGTCAGACTCTCAGATTCTTATCTTACAGGCAGTGTTCCAGACACCACCGTCACCATTCCAGGATACATCCTGTCTCACCAGCAGGATAGACACAGCAGAGGTGGTGGCACAATAGTGTATGGTTGGAAGGAAGATGACTTGGGACTCCTCAACATTGACTCTGGACCCCATGAGGTCTCATGGCATCAGGTTAAACATGGACAAGGCAACCTCCTGCTGATTCCCACATACCGTCCTCCTTCAGCTGATGAATCAGTACTCCTCCGTGTTGATCAATACTTTTGAGGAAGCACTGAGGGTGGCAAGGTCACAAAATATACGCTGGGTGGGGGATTTCAATGTCCACCACCAAGAGTGGCTCAGCAGCAGTATTACTGATCGAGCTGGTCAGGTCCTAAAGGACATCGCTGCTACCCTGGGTCTGCGGCAGGTGGTGGGGGAACCAACAAGAGGGAAAAACATACTTGACCTCATCCTTACCAATCTGCCAGCTGCAGGTGTATCTGTCCATGACAGTATCGGTAAGAGTGACTACTGCACAGTCCTTGTGCAGACGAAGTCCCACCTCCATATTGAGAATACCCTCCATCGTGTCGTGGCACTATCATCGTGCTAAGTGGGACAGACTTCAAACAGAGTTAGCAACTCAAGACTGGGCATTCGTGAGGCACTGTGGGCCATCAACAGCAGCAGAATTATACTCCAGCACAATCTGTAACCTCGTGGCTAAGCATATCCCCCACACAACCATTACCATCAAGCCAAGGGATCAACCCTGGTTCAATAGAGAGTACAGGAGGGCAAGCCAGGAGTAGCACCAGGCATACCTGAAGATTAGGTGTCAACCTGGTGAAGCCACCAAACAGGACTAGTTGCATGCCAGACGGCATAATTAGCAAGTGATAGACAGAGCTAAGTGGTCCCATAACCAACAGATCAGATCTAGCCTCTACAGTCCTGCCACATCCAGTCATGAATGGTGGTGGATGATTAAACAACTCACTGGAGAAGGAGGCTCCACAAATATCCCCATCGCCAACGGTGGAAGAGCCCAACAAAAGATAAGGCTGAACTTTTCGCAACAGTCTTCACCCAGAAGTACCAAGTGGATGATCCAGTTCGGTCTCCTTCAGTGGTCCCAGCATAACTGATCCCAGTCTTCAGCCAATTTGGTTCACTCCACGTGATATCAAGAAACGATTGGAGGCACTGGATACTGCAAAGGCTACAGGCCCTGAAAATGTTTTGACAATAGCACTGAAGGTTTGTGCTCCAGAACATGCTGCTTCAATACAACTACAACACTGGCATCCACCCAACAATGTGGAAAATTGCCCATGTTCATCCTGTACATAAAAAGCAGGACAAATCCAACTGAGCCAGTTACTGCCCCATCAGTCAACTCTCGGTCATCAGGAAAGTGATGGAAGGTGTCACCAACAGTGCTATCAAGTAGCACCTGCTCAGCAATAACCTGCTCAGTGAGGCCCAGTTTGGGTTTCACCAGGGCCACTCAGCTCCTGACCTCATTCCAGCTTTGGTTCAAACATGGACAAAAGAGCTGAATTCCAGAGGGGAGGGGAGAGGGACAGCCCTTGACATCAAGGCTGCATTCGACTGAGTGTGGCATTAAGGAGCCCTGGCAAAACTGGGATAAATTGGTATTGGGGCGAAACTCTCCAGTGGTTGGAGTCATACCTGACATGTAGGAGGATAGTCGTGGTTGTTGGAGGTCAGTCAACTCAGCTCCAGGACTTCTTTGCAGGAGTTTCTCAGGGTAATGTCCGAGGCCAAACCATCTTCAGCTGCTTCATCAGTGACCTTTCCTCCATTGTAAGTTCAGAAGTGGAGATATTCACTGATGATTGCACAACGTGCAGCACCATTTACGATTCCTTAGACACTGAAGCAGTCTGTGTCCAAATGCAACTAGATCCGGACAATATCCAGGCTTGGGCTGATAAGTGGCAAGTAACATTCGTGCCACACAAATGCCAGGCTATGACCATCACCAATAAGGGACAATCTAACCACTGCCCCATGACGTTTAATGGTGTTACCATCACTGATTCCCCCACTAACAACATCCTGGGGGTTATCATTGATCAGAAACTCGACTGGACTCACCACATAAACACTGGCTACAAGAGCAGGTCAGAAGCTTGGAGTATTGAGGTGAGTAACTCACCTCATGTCACCTCAAAACCTGTCCACCATCTACAAGGCACAAAGTGGGCGGCACGGTGGCTCAGTGGTTAGCACTGCTGCCAGCCTCTGCCGACTGTCTGTGAAGTTTGCACATTCTCCCCGTGTCTGCATGGGTTTCCTCCGGGTGATCCGGTTTCTTTCCACAGTCCAAAGATGTGCAATTCAGGTGAATTGGCCATGCTAAATTGCCCATATTGAGAGGTGCATTATTAGGGAGTAGGGGAATGGGTCTGGGTGGTTTACTCTTTGGTATGGACTTGTTGGGCCGAAGGGCCTGTTTCCAAACTGCAGGGAATGTAATCTAAAAAAATCAGGAGTGTGATGGCATATTTCCTACTTGCTCTGGATGGGGGCAGCTCCAACAACATTCAAGAAGCTTGACACCATCCAGGACAAAGCAGCCGCTTGATTGGCACCATATCCACAAACATCCACT
Organism: Chiloscyllium punctatum; assembly: GCF_047496795.1. Taxonomy (NCBI): domain Eukaryota; kingdom Metazoa; phylum Chordata; class Chondrichthyes; order Orectolobiformes; family Hemiscylliidae; genus Chiloscyllium; species Chiloscyllium punctatum. The sequence goes on along the minus strand of NC_092791.1, from coordinate 19,771,082 downwards.
CCCTCCACCACTGACGCTCAGTAGCAGCTGTATGTACTATATAAGATGCACTGCAGCAATTCACCAAATCTCAGACAAAATCTTTCAAACCCACAACCACTTCCATCGAGAAGATGTGGGTACTGATAGGGTACGCTTTGTTGTCCAGTACTTCCTGGGAGCGGAGAAATTACGCCATGTTCTTTGTAGCCTACAACACATTACCAATGAGGATAAGCACTTCACCAAGACCTTCCCTATGCCTCCACTTCTCGCCTTTAAACAACTGCCAAACCTTAAACAGACCATTGTTCGCAGCAAACTACCCAGCCTTCAGGACAACATTGACCACAATACTGTACAACCCTGTCATGGCAGACACTACAAGACTTGTCAGTGTGTCGACACGGATACCACCATTACTCATGGGGACACCACCCACCATGTACGCGGCAGGTACTCATTTGCCTTGGTCAACGTTATCTACCTTATATGCTGCTGGCAAGGATGCCCCGAGGCATGGTACCTTGGCGAGACCAAGCAGATGCTACGACAACGGATGAATGGACACTGCGCAGCAATCACCAGACAGGGATGTTCCCTCCCAGTCGGGGAGCACTTCAGCGGTCAGGGACATTTGGCTTCGGATCTTCAGATGACTGTCCTCCAAGGTGGACTTCGGGATATACAACACCACAGAGTGGCCGAGCAGAGGTTGATAACCAAGTTCAGAACCCATGAGGATGGCGTCAACCGGGACCTGGGGTTAATGTCACACTACAGGAGATCCCACTACATTATACATTCTCACATACACAAGCACACATACACACATACTCACACTCATGCAGACCCTCACTTATACTCCGTCACACTCATGCACGCACTCTACCAGGCACACATACACATACACACTCTCCCCCACCCTCACATGCACACACAGGTACACAATTTGCAGAATTGTATTTGCAGATACATTCTATTTTGCTCAAAAAGCGCACAATCTACAGGCAGTCAATCCATGCGACATTTTATAAATTCCTACTTTGGAAATAGAACCAGTCTGATTGAAGGTTGGGATACAGACAGACTCTAACCTCACACCTTTAATGCATTGTCTGTGCTGAGATGTCATTTTTTAAAATAAAACCTTAAGTTATCTTGGGAATGTGATTTGAAAGAAGTTCTGAGATTTACATATTAATGAATTGAAGCCTGCAGCCTATTCTAAAAGATGAAAAACTTAACAGCAGTTTAGGTTTGTTCAGTATATCGTATCAGTTGCATGACACTATGATCTTGTGCTATAAATTCTGTGTCCTATGATCCTGCTCCACTAGCTACCTGACGAAAGAGCAGCGCTCTGAAAGCTAGTACTTCCCAATAAACCTGTTGGGCTATAACCTGGTGTTGTGTGATTTTTTAAAAAAAATTCTGTCCATCAAGAAGGACAAGGGTAGCAGACATATGGGAGCACTGCCACCTTCAAGTTCCCCTCAAAGCCACTCATCATCCTTACTTGGAATTATATTGCCATTCCTTCACTGTCTTTGGGTTAAAATCCTGAAATTTGCTCCCTAATGGCATTGTGGGTCAACCCACAGGTGGACTGCAGCGGTTAAAGAAAACAGCTCAGCACCACAGTTCTTAAGGGTAACTAGGGACAGGCAATAAATAAGCAATGCCCACATCCCACAAAGTGAATAAATTAAAACAAAAACTTGAAATCCATCTTGTGAAACAGATCATTTTTTTCCGTGTTCTCCTTCATTGGCTCAGTGTCGGTTCCTTTTACTTTGTCTTTGTCAAACATTTGTAGGTAGTTTGTTTGTTTAAAAATACAATCTAAACATTGAGAGATTGAGACGCAATTTGGTCATTTCAAATTCTTGATGGGCATCTGGGAAATGACTGGACCTTTTTTATGGTGAGAGTTAAAAGAAGTCCTTTACTGTGCTAGAATTTTGTAAAGAGGGAATCAGTGGTTTTGCCTGATGGAATTCTACGCAGGGGAGTGAATTGTGAATGGTTAGATTAGTTGCCATTTTGTAATGTAAAGGTTGATCACGCGGTTAGTTACTCATACATCTTATGACTCTTCGGATGCTCTCTCTCACTGTTTCAGGTTTCCTGACCCTAACCGTTGCTGTCCAATCTTCCCATATCTATAATCTCCCCATACAGATTTGTACTTCTTCAATTTAGTATAGTATATTTGTCATCCACAATGCGGGTCATCTCAACACAGGAGACAAAATACAGACTGGATGACTGCTCCGTGAGATGCTTCTGTTTAGTCCACAGGTGTGACCCTGAAGTTGCTGTCGTCTGTCATTTTTGTTCTTTACCTTGCTCCCACTGTCATCTCACTGACCTCTGTATCTTTCAGTGTTCCAAAGATACTCAACACAAGCTTGAGGAAGAGCATCTGATTTTTCAATTAGCCACTTTCACAACCGTCTGGACTCAGGCCAAATTTGGTGAATTGATTGTTAATGTCTGTCTCCATTCTGTTTCCTTACTCTTTGCTGCTTTTCATTTTCTCTTCTATTCTGTTGCCTTCAGACAGTTTTCTGTCTTTTGATAAATTACTTGCTGAAGCGTGGTTTCTGCTTTTGATGTCTCTGATTCTGATCTGAAATATTGATTGGGGGGAGAAAAGGCACACATTTTCTTTGAATTACTTTAAGACTTACTAAATCTTGTTGCTTCACTGCATGGATTTGTATTTTCTGTCTTGTCCGGTGCAAATGAGTTTAATTTTTATTTATTGTTCCTCAGCCTGGTTCAATCGCTGTCTTGCTCATGATACACCAGCTGGATGAGCTTGATTTTCTCCACTGCCCACAGCTTATAGGACAGACTGGCAAAATGCTTCATGCAGCATAGGAAGTAATGACTAAAGAGCATATCAGCCTGTGACCTTCAGTACTGCCTCAACTGCGTTAACAACAGCCTCAGCACTCATGCTTGCCCACATTTCAGTCAGGACCTCATGGAAAACTTTAAAATTGTGGATTGAGAGGAGGTAGAGGATGCTTCAAAAAAAAGGATCAAAAGGAGGGCAGAGAGAAAATATACCTGAATAGATAATCATAACGTTATGGATGATTAATTCTGTTTTTTTGCTGTGAAATGTGTATGATGAAAGTTTGTTCAATCTAGATGTTTTCTGCAACTTTTCCTATTGATGAGAATACAGTTGAAATCATTTGTGATCATCAGAATATGTATGTTGAACACAGTGGTCATGTATCTCCATTGTTTTTTGAGGGGCCTAGCATGGACTTCTGAGGGCTTGTCTGATGTCTTGGCAGTAAGCACGTCGAGCATTGTGTGTAAATATTCTGCCTTTCAGATTCTGGTAGTCGGTGAAGATGGCTCATTCCTGGTTAAATCTCCCAAGACTCACATCTGCGAGCAGTGCAGCGCTGCGTTCCGGACTAACTACCATCTGCAGAGGCACATCCTCATCCACACAGGTAGAATGCAAGAACCATGGGTGTGTTCAGAGCTGTTTGTAAGCTAAAGACTGTGTACGCTTTTCAAAAGAAAATGCCACTACTGCTAAACCCTTATTACAGGTGCCAGAATACTTTTGTCCTGTTTAATAAGAGCTCTTTTCTTTAAAATTTGTGAAGTCATAAAATAATTTTCTTTTGATCATGCAATGAGCACATTTAAACTTTCTCCTCTCCTATTTTCTGCTCTCTTCCTCACAACAAAGGCCTGTAGTTTCTTGAGTCCCTCATCCAACTTGTGTGAACCAGTTATTGTCATCAGATAATTTTAGCATGGCCAAGCCCGATCTTTAATGGACATTACAGCATACACATAATTGCTAGCAGGGGTCCTTTGATCATGATTGGAATTGGGGAAACCTGGCTAATGATGCTTTTAGCCAGGGACACTGGAAGGAGGAGTCGTACTCCAACTGCTACCCTAGCTGAGATCAGTGAACACAACGTGGGAGCCAAATCTACATGGTGTGTTTAGCATTCGAGCCATCAGTGAAACATTTTAATTGCACTCTTTAGAAAATATAAGTGAGTGTCTAGTATTGTAAATGTTCCAACATTTTTGAACTGAACTTCTTGGAAGTGGCTACATATCACATGATATCCCTTGTGTATGTTGTGCCCAGATACAGGTTTCTGAGAGTTGGGAAACTGGGCTTGCTCTTATACATGTACGATGAATATATATGGCAGTTTGTGATACAATTGCTATGACTTTCACCCCGCTGCACTCAGTACACTGACTTTTACTCTCTGGTTCATAAACCATTTGGTTCCTTCCTAGGTGTAGGTGTTCTAAATTCAGACTTCAAAAGCACTTTCAAATACAGGAAGTAAACAGGTGATCGTGCCATTTTTTTCTTCTTCCCTCTGAACATGCTGCCTCTTGTTTGAAGTTTGGTTCCACAGATGTCAGCTGCCCTCCAGTCCTCTGGTGTAAGTGTAGACAGTCTATGTCAATGGACTGTTTGTTTTGGGTGTGAGGGGTGGGGCGTGGGGGGAGGTGTGTGTGTGTGTGTGTGTGTGTGTGGAATATCACAGCTCAGCCTGATGTTGCCCTCATTTGAAATCCATGGTCTTCAGTATATTGTTAATGTGCTGTGATGAGGAGAGGGAGCTGTGGCAGTACCCTTTTTCCATCCACTATCCCTAGCTACAGCTTTTGCAATCACTCCAACTAAGATCAGCTAACTTGGCACATGATGTTTTGCTCTTGTTGCGCTGTGATGTGTTGAACAGCAAAATTGCCAATTGATCGTGCCAGAGGGGCTGACTGGCCTCTTCCCGATTTTATTTCTCTAATCCATTGGTGGAATTGATCCTACTTATTCAACTAGACTCTGAATCAATCTGTTCTTTTGAATGCCATGTTAAATTTCAAAAAGCTGAATTCTGAACATTGTGTAACCTGTCTTTTGCTTCAAATTTGGAGCATAAGATTGTCAAAGGTTTTCCGCAACAACTTTTGCCATCACGATTTTATCTATTCGTATTTGATTCATTCCTTGCCACATATCTAAGCAGCATGTGATAAACCAGAGCTAATTGAGTTTCTTGTCCTGCAACCTGTCAAAAACAAGCCCCAAATTAAATGCAGTTATGAACAGGCAAAGCTCAGTGCACTAAGTGGTTCTGTCATAACAAGGATTCACTAAGTTGGATTCACTTCAGACTGTTACTTCTTTCCAGTAACTTTGCCTTTTAGCTTCATAGAAGCAAAATTAATTCCTTGCATTGAGGTGTATTCTGTCTGATTTACATGTGTGCCAATTAGTTTTTTAAAAAGATGGAAATGGTAGGTATTTGCAGGATGGCAAACCGAAAGCAACAATAGATAGTTAATTTTAATGATCATACAGCAGCTCGTGTTTTATCATAAAATATGTGTAATTTCTCAGTAACACTGACTTAAACGTGCATTCCGACCAAACTTAACACAGTACATGAGAATTAATAAAAATAAGATACCCTTGAGTCTTGGACAGAAATGGAAAACCAGATGTTAATTTTGTTGAAGAGTGTTGCAAAGGACAAAAGATGGTTCTCATGAGGTATCATCGTCAGAAGTGCTTTACCATCAACTTAGTTTTATAAAGTGCCAGTTAGTCTGTTCTCCTCTAAAAGGTTGCCATGATATGATATTCACCAAACCATAGTTATACGCCAACTGAAATATCAGTGATCTTTTTGATTGTTGGCTAGTTGTGAGCAATGCAGCACTTTAATGCACATTCTTACTTGTACCAAGGGCGTGATCACAATTAATTGCTTCATAAATGAAAGGTTGAAGTTGGGCTTTTGATGCAAGCAAGAATTCAGTGGAGAGAGGAAGCAGGTGCTGCATTTTATTTTTCATTTCCCAGCAGTAGCTGGTGAGTGTTCTCTTATCTTTAAGGTAGGAATCTGTAAATTGCTGTTACTTTCTTTTATTAAATCAGTAACAGATTAACTAATAAAATAAATAAGTTTCAACAGGCAGGGCAGAACAGATAGTTTGCCATAACTAAACCATAAGGAAATGTATCAAGAGTATTGTGATCTCTATCTACCCTATCTATAGAAAGTCATCATTTTGAATTGTTGAGCTGCAACAACAGGGACGGGGATTACCTGGGCATTTTGTTTCTAGGAGGCAGGCAGTCACATCGATTATATCAAGTAGAACTTTAGAATTGAGCAATAATCAAGGCCAGAAGGCTGTGACTATGAGTCAGAACAGGTATGAGTGTACACAACAAAAACAGAAGTTGCTGGAAAAGCTCAGCAGGTCTGGCAGCATCTGTGAAGAGAAATTAGAGTTAATGTTTCAGGTCTGGAGGTGGGGGGAGGTGTGGGAACGGAACCTGCAATTAACTGACCTAGAGGAGTTACTCTGGCTGGTCACCATGTAGCATCGGCAGAGGAGGCTGGAGCAGTAGATGTTCAGAGAGGTGAGTAGCCATGTAACTGAACCAGAGTGTTCAGACAGGTTTGGTAGGGGAGCAGAGCTCACGTATGGGCCAGGGTTGGTGAGGGATCAGAGCCTGAATTTCAGCTGGGCTGGGGAGAAAGGAGAGCCCAAGTGTCAGCTGAACATTAGACCTAGTATTGATTAAACCACTAAGGATTGGGCAGGTATCACAAATTTTGTACATCATGTGGCTTTATCTGTTACTGAACAAGTTTATTGGAGTTTATAGCTACTCATAATATCGAAAGGCAAACTAGAGAACTTTATGTAAAGGTGAGACATTCAGAGTAGCTGAGGTCTTCAATTTTTTTTAAATGTAGAGAGGTACAGCGGTTGATGATCAGCAAATTGTATCCCTGGATGATGATCAGCATCTTGCATTCAATTTTTATGGAGATTTTCAGGAACCTGTTTACATATTGCATTTTTTCACGTTACAAATAATTCCTGGAAAATTGGTTTTAATGTTGCAACATTTTTACATAAGGTATGCATTTACTTTGGTGAATGAGTGGAAAGATAAATTATGGGAAATCTGTTTGTAATAAATTAACAAAAAGTCTTTGTTATGCATTCTAAATATTAGAACAAACTTGGAAAAGTGCACTTTCTGTAAAGTCCCACTATGCCACTGGTCACAAAGTAAATGCTTTACCCAGTTACCTATACATACTATTATGCTTATTCTAAACCTAATGTACATTTAAAAAAAAAACTAGATTACTTTTATAAGCAACAAAATTGTTGATTTATTTTTAAATAAGACTCGTTTGACAATGTGTAAGCCTGATTAATGCGGAGCTTGAAATGGGAATGTATAAAGATTTACCCTTGTAAATAACCTAACACACACATGCATAAGCATCGATTATAGAAAAAAAATCTTTCTCTGCAGAGATTGGGTTGGGGGTAAGTGGCGGGGGGTGGGGGTGGTGATCACCAGTTAATAATTAGAAGCTAACATGGAAAATGCCTCAGAAAACTCCAGCTGGTCTGGCAGCATCTGTGGAGAGAAATCAGTTAATTAGTCAAGTCTGACTCATCAGAACTGGTTAATAATTGTTGCTGATTGGAGGAAAAGAGGATAAGATGTGAACCGTGGCTTTCAGTCAGCATCCTAGCGTACGAACACAGCTATCATTAAATACAAGCAGTTATGACTGGGAATTTTGCAGACACAATTCATCCAAGAAGCGTCTCTCGCTCTCGGGCGGTACTTCAAGCAATATCAAAAATTCTTGACCTCCCCAGACTCAGCCACTGGTGACTTCCAATAGATCCAGCAGCTCTTGTTTGGGGGTGGAGGGGAGAAAAGGCATCCTACTGTTCTTTCAACGTTTTGAAATTAAGGAAATGTCCCTTTTATTTTAGATTAAAGGTTTCTCCTCTGCATTCTAAATGAGCCACTGTCCATAACTCTTTAAACATGGGTCCTCCAAAAAAATCTTCATAATACATGTCAATATTTAATAAAATATGTACATAATCTTGATATTTGTGCTGTCTTTAAAGAAGAAAGCCATAAAACAAAATCAACACAGATACCGAGGCAGTATTACTATGTGACTGCATCACCTAATAAAGATATGACAATGAAGCAGTAGCACTTGGGAAAGATAAATTATATTAAATCCTGTAAGGAGCCATTGCAAAATTGAAGTCAATGGGAATCAGAGGAAACTGTCCCATGGCTGGAGTCAAACCTAGCACAGAGAACAATAGTTGTCTGCCTCAGGACTTTGTTGCTGGACTTCCCTAGGAAAGTGGCCTCGGTCCGATCATCTTCAACTGCTTCATCGATAACCTTCCCTCCATCGTTAAGGCAGAAATGGAGATGTTCTCTAATTATTGCAGTGTTTGGATCCATTCTGAACTCAGATACTGAAATAGCCTGTACCAATGCCCAGGCTTGAGCTGATAAAGAACAGATAATGGTTATGGCTACACAAGTGCCAAGCTGATAGTCTTCAGAACTGCAGCAGACAATCTAGAATAAAACACTTCAGTTGATCACGCCATCTGCCACCATAAACATTCACTCCCTCCATCACCTATACACAATAGCATCAGTGTATACCATGTCGAGATTACACTGTCAAAAGCTCCTTTGACAGCGAGTACCAAACCTGTGACATCTTCTACCACCAAGAACAAGGGCAGCTGACATATAAGGAACATGTGCAGATGATATCCTCCCCTGTTGTTTGGTCAAAATCCTGGTGCATTTTGCCTGGCAGTATGAGATCTGCCTACACTCCATGGACTGCAGTGGCTCATCACCATCTTCTCTTGTGCATTTAGAATAGGTAGTAAATGCTGGCATCACCAGTGACACTTACATCCTGTGAACAAATATATAAAAAAACAAATCCTTGTGTCCTCTTGCTCAGGCTTATTACCTAGTGAAACTGACCTAGGTAATTGGATTCTGTGTTCTTGCACCATTTAAAATAGAAAAAGAATGGTTTTGTATGAAGGATTGTCTCTTGCTTCATTCAGGGGGACAATTGTTTGAATATTCGGATTATAGAGAGAGTTCTCCTGACACCATTTGAGTGGGATGTATTGGCACTGTACAGCAGGCAGTCTTGGAACCCAACCAGTGAATATAGTATGTGTAGGTTAGTCCCTGAAGTACCATTATGGACTTGATTCTGATTTCCCTAGTTAGCTGTGTAAATTTGGAACAGAGAATGTAGCTTCATCTACTGCTGATTTTTTTCCATAACTTCTGAAGTCCAGAAATATTGATACTTTTTATAAAGCTTCAGCTCAGATGGTTTCTTTTCAGTCTACAAATGAAACCTAGGGAGTTAAATAACTCTCCACCAATCTTATTTGTCAATTAATTGATATTTGAAAGTTGTGTATTCTGCTTTTAGCTCATAATAGCCTGGTAAGCCATGACCCAGTTGGACATTTTGTTGTTGCTGCTCTCAATTTGTCAGCAGCAATAGCATATAATTAGAACTATTGAATAATTTTGCACTTCCTTGAAAATTTGTTTCTGTACATCTTTCCAGCAGCTGATAGCCTACAGAATACACCAAGCAATACAACTATGCTTTGATTTTTTTCTCTTGAATATCCTCATCCACCAGCCCCATAAAATATATTTGAGGGTATCCATGTTACCATGGACTTGGCTCAGGCTACATACTCCAGGTGAACCACTGCCTTCACCAGTATCAGAACTGAATACTGGTTGGAACATGAAATACTGAGGTGACTCCTGCAGTACCTATTCTGGATTACTCGGCAGCACCCATTACATCTCTTCCTGCTTGCCCTTAAGCTGTGGGGTGCTGACATCTATAAACATGCAGACTCTGTATCACTTAGCCCCACTGATCTGCTGCAGTAGTGCTAGCTGCTGCTGCCCAAGCTGAAACCCAGAGTATAAGCTGCTGCAGTTGACTGCACTTCCTGCACATGTGATTAAGTTCTCATGTGACACAGGATGTTGATTGCCCACGTCTGCGATAGCTCTTTGTATCCATGTCAAAATATGGACAAAAGCACAACCAAACTTGTGATAATACCTTCGACTAAGTGGAACGTTATGTGAGAGTTAACGTTTAAATCCACCCTCAGGGTGGTAGGAGTGGCTGTTGGCCTCCTAGCAGGTGTTCTCACTGACATTGTAATCAAGACATGCTTTAGCTAACCTTAACTCTACGTTCCAGGAAAGAACATTATCAATCCCACATCTGTTCATATTTCATTTTTTTTCTGATTTTATTCGTTCAGTGGAAGACCATAAGGACATAGGGGCAGAAATTAGGCTATTTGACTCATCAAGTCTGCTCCGCCATTCAGTCATGGCTGATAGGTTTTTCAACCCTGCGTTCCCACTTTTTCCCCGTAACCTTTGATTCCCTTGGCAATCAAGAACTTATCTGCCTTTGTTTTAAATATACTCAATGACCTGGCCTCCACAGACTTCTGTGGCAATGAATTCCAAAGATTCACCACTCGCTGACTGAAGAAGTTTCTCCTTCCCTTTACTCTAAGGTTGTGCCCTTGTCTGTCCTGCCAGTACAAAAATCTTCCCAACATCCACTCTGTCCAGGCCATTCAGTATTCTGTAAGTTTCACTCAGATCCCCCCTCATTCTTCTAAAAACTATTGAGTATAATCCCAGAGTCCTCAAACCTTCCTCATTTGTTAAGCCTTTCATTCCTGGGGTCATTCTCGTGAATCACCTCTGAACCCGCACCAGGGCCAGTACCTCCTTCCTGAAATTGCTCACAATACTTTAAATGTAGTCTGACCAGAGCTTTATAAAGCCTGCAAAGCACATCCCTGCTTTTATATTCTAGTCCTTTCGAGATGAACGACAACATTGTATTTGCCTTCCTAACTAATGACTCAACCTGCAAGTTACTGCCTTCCTAACTAATGACTCAACCTGTAAGTTTACCTGAAAAGAAATATGGACTAAGACCCACAAGTCCCTTTGCACTTCAGTTAGGTTCTGAGATACCACAGGTTGTTCGGGACAAATGGCAAGGGCAGGTGACAGATGGCATACAAAGAGACTAAAGCAAGAAGTTAACAAAGCAACAGGTAGTAATTAATGAAAGGGAAAATGACTAGGCTGAATCAAAAAGGCAAGAAATTGACCAAAAGCAACAGAATGCAAGCAGAGTAAGTGCTGCAAGTAGGAGAGTGAGACTCTTGAGGAAGCATGCACCTATAACCTTCATGGTTACGAGTGAGACCCCAGAATATGATATTGGCAGTAGATCAGAGATATCTGAATATTATAGACAAAGAGTAGAAGGAAGAGCCACATCAACATCGACACTTTCTGCAAAATGGCAGAAAATATAACAGTTGAGTTGAATTGCCATAAAATGATTTTTTTTTCGCTGAAGAAGGAAGGTGGCCAGCCCTCTCCTGAGTCACGGAACAGTTCTCTCAATCTCAGCCAATTCATAATTCACTTTTTCTTTTTTGATAAACTTAAATTTTGACTTTGTTTTTAAATGAATTGAGCACTGTGACCTGGTCTAAATGAGAGAATACTGCTGAGATGGGCATAGCTGACACCTGATGCCTGTTTTTCTTTGTAATTAAACAGCTATCAAATGTGGTTGTGAATTTTTCAACAAATGTTGAAAATGCAAGTTGTGACACTTCAAATATAGAGTGATATTACAGCTGTTGCCCATTGACGCTGATGGTGAAATCTTCATAGAATTAAATTAAGGAAACAAAAATATTTGTAGGTTTTAATCCTGATGATTTTGAGAGTAACACCGAGGATGTAGAAAATGATTAGTGAAGTCATATGGTAAAAATTGTAAGTGTAATTAAATGAGTTAAACCAAGCAAAATAAAGGAAATGAGAGTCAATTTGTTGTGAAAATAATTTTTTTTTGTCAAGTATTTTTGAGTATAGTCATTTTGTGTGAATTTAGGCATTGTTTCATATTTGTGGTATTAAAGTTATAATTTAAACTAATTGGGGGAAGGAGGTCATTAATTGAAGTTTTGAATGACATCAGTTGAATATTCAGTCAGTAGTTCTAAGGGTAAATATCTCGGCTTATTACTTCGAAAAGCATTTCCTTTATCAGATTTTTGAAAGCTTGTTTTAAATTTTCATCCCTTTTATTTCACACATAGAACTGGAAGCCTGGCTTGTTAAATAGAAGTTACTAATTAGATAAAAACTCAACAGCTACTCACCGATCAACTGCTTTCTGTACTGCCAGCGTCACTACTTCATCTTTCCTCAACTTAGTATTTAAAAATCTCTGCTTCTAATTTACTGAAAAAGTCTGAACACTTTAACTAACAAGGGATGGTAAAACTAATTATAACTTTATCCTCCCAATTTGATTGAGCACTGATTGTAATTACAAGTGCAGGTATCCCCCGTTTAAAGTGCACTTTTTCATAAGTTTGTAAATTTGGGAAGTTTACGAAAACTAAAACAGAAGCATTACTTCAGTGCAGTTGCTGTGCCTGTGCTATTTTTGTTTGCTATCCTTCCCCACGTGCTGCCTCCCTCCCCGTTCTCTGCTTATGTCTTCCGCAAACTTGGTGCATCCCATTTGTCACCTTGCTTGCTGCCCTCTCCTGAGCCACACAACCGTTCTCTCACTATTGGTCAGTTCATAATCCACTTTATTTCTTTGTCTAACTTAAATTTTGCCTTTGGTCTTAAGTGAATTGAGCGCCGTGTCCAGGTTTAAATGAGAGAATACGGGAAAGATGGGCACAGCTGACAGATGATGTCTGTTTTTCTTTGTCATCAAAGCCTCCGCTGCAAATGGAAGAACAAAGTGAAGACACTTCAACTTTTGGCTTTGCAGATTGTTGGCGGGACTGAGTTGGCACAGCCTGAATCTGCTGGGTAGTTGGCACATGTTAAAGACCCCAGGTTTTGTTGTTCAATTTCCCTCCACATTTCCCAAAGATTGCTGAGTTTTGCTTGATTCCAGCTTGCAAGAGCAAGGTGTGCCCTCCGGTACCTTTTCCAATCGTCCCTCTTATGTGAGTTTCAACACTGAATATTGACTGGGTATTCGACCCTGGAAAGTATCACAGTTGAACTTGATCCTGCATTCACCCATTCATATTTCCTTGAGTTGTAATTATGAATGGGAATCCTGGCTGATTATTCCAATGATTTCTCTTCCTTTTTCTATTATGGAATAGCAGCGGAGTCGGTTTCAGCACTGCAGATATCGCTGTGGGTGTGACCAGCATAAACATGGGCTTTTGGTACCTTTGGTTGCATAGCTCAATTCTATATGTGGTAGCATCAAACACTGACCCTTCATTAGTTTCTGAAAAATTGTTTTAATGCTACATACACTGATGGTATTGCTTGTCATGCCTTACACTGGAAATCAAGTCTTGCTATTCCTAGAGTGGTCACAAAAGTTAAAGATTTTGTAAAAATATGCACACTTCCCTAATTTACCTGTCTTTTACACCTGGGTTGACAGAAAACCTAGACCAGGTTTTTGTACTTAAGGATGATGATTTATTACAAATAGTTAGACTCTAGCTACAGGCAAGTAGTTCTGAACCATTGGCCTATAACTGTACTAGTTAAAACTCTAATCCATTTCTAAGGCGATGGCACAGTATTATCACTGGACTGTTAATTCGGAGGCCTGAGTAATGTTCTGGGAGCCTGCGTTTGAAATTTGAATTCAATAAAAATCTGAAATTAAGGGTTTTCTGATGACCATTGTTGGAAAAACTCATCTGGTTCACAAACGTTCTTTAGGGAAGAAAACTGCCATCCTTACCTTGTTTGGCCTACAAGTGACACAGCAATGTGGTTGGCTCTTAACTACCTTCTGGGTGATTAGGGGTGGGCAATAAATGCTAGCCAGTGATGTCCTCATCCCGTGAGTGAATAATAATATAAGCTCCTTACACGCACAGACACCGACAGAAAATAAAGCATGGGTGTTCTGGACAGAGGAAAGACTGGGAAAGCAGTTTAGTGGTCTCTACATAGGATCCTCTGAGATGGTGATTGTACCAATCAGAATGCTGCTTCTCAGTCTTGTTTCTCTGGATGTTTCCACTGGTTTGCCAAATATACAAGAGCTCCTTTCCCCATTTGAAAGGTCTCTGATATTAATTAAAAAGTCACAGTTTACAACAGCTGCGGGTGGAAGAAGAAACTGTTTTTCTTCAGGCTTAAAGCAGCTTGTTGGTGTGCTGAAGGCCTTTGTCATTAATAACTGGTCACTATTTCACAGACCAACCAGTTAATAGTTGCCAACTGAAGGTCGATTTGTACACAGTCCTTTGGTTCCAGCTCGTCTGCAAACTACACTTCAGCTACTGCTGGAACAAGTAGCTGTGTCAACAGTGTTTACGATGAATGTCCAGTTACTTGTTTTCAAAATGTGCAGCAATCCTTGGTTTGAAAACAGTTCTTTTCTCATTTCAATCCAAAATTAAAAATGCAGAAAAATTAAAAGATGTTATCTTTACATGCTTAAATACTGCAGCATTATCGACAACTTTCATATGTATGACATTATCAAACCAAAGCACTACTGTCGAGTCATCTATAGGCACCAGCACCTTATCGTGTCTCTGGCTTCTTATGAGTGTCTTGAACAGCAAATCAGGAATTTGACTTGTGTTATCAATGATACAGAACCAGCTGATGAGAGAATTTTTGACCGCTAGGTATCAGTGATTAATCCTACTTTTGGTGCCACCCGTTGTTTACATCTGACCTATCTTAGAATAATTTGAACAGCCTTTCGATCAACATCTTCCACAGCTGGGAGGAGATGTTTGTGAATGCTGTTAATATTGCATGTAGTGATTGTAAAGACCGGTTTTACCAGAGCAACAAAAAGGGATATTGTCTCTCTATTTGCTTATATTTTTTAAAAGAAGATGGTTGAGCTAAGTTCAGCTCAGGAGCTTCATGGTAAGAAAGTATCTCGGGTCGCTTGCAGGGCACCTCTGAAACAAATCCAACATTCACAATTCTTAGCCAAGTATCTTAGACTGCTAGGTCGAGAAGAATAATTTTGGGCATTTACATCCTGAGTGAGCTGAGGAGAAATTTGGATTTTGTTTTGCTTTTAGGTGAAAAGCCATATCAGTGCAGCCAATGTAGCATGCGATTTATCCAGAAGTACCTACTGCAGAGACATGAGAAGATACACACTGGTAAGTGAAATACCAGAGCTTGTGTTGGTGACACGAGATAAATGCAGTCTGTGAAACTCCTTAAAGAGACATTATCCCTTTTGTTGACCTAACAACGACGAAAGCATGTGTTAAAAAGCATTCAAAAGCAGTATTTGTGTTACCTGCTCCTTGTTCATGAATACGAGGTGCAAGGCAAAGTAGTGTATCTCGGTTGGCCAATCTACAGCAGGGTGACATCTTAAATAAGGTTTCGGTCGTTCTGTCTTCAGATCTCGGTTCTTGCAAAATATCAGTTCAATTGAAATTCTTTTGACTAATGAAGGCGTATTCAGCTTCAAACATGCGCCTCTTTTCTGTCTCAGAAGGTGCACAAAGTTTATTTTCTGCACAGGTGTATTATGGAATGGATTTGGAGAAATGTACAGGATTAAAAATCTTGACATTATTCTTTGAGCATATAAAAAAAAACTCATTTTGGTCTTGCTGCAGAATTGCTCTGGTAAGCATTAAAGGCTTTGATAAATTCACATTATTCTGTCACAGACACCATGCATATCTCTCGGTTTTCTGTCAAAGTTTATTTTTACCAAAAATAGCATGCAGCTTACTAAATGGGATCGCTGAAGAGATACCATTTCAGAGATCAATCCTGCAGCCTAGGTAAGCGAAGAAAGAGGGATACTGTCTCTTTAGTTTCTTGCTCTAACCACAAATTGTTCTATTGCTCTTATTCCATGACGTATTAGAATGTTGAATTTAAAGAATATCTGTTATTCATGATATATTTTAACCCTGTAATACTCCCTGGGGGCCCTCATTGTAACACTGAAATGCACCTCCGGACACTCATCGTGATATTGTATAACCCCGGGACACAGTGTAATATCTCCCGTAGGCACTCACAATATGCCATACTGCACTATGAATATTTACTGTCTTCATTGGAATATTATTGTACACTTAATGACATTGAAATCCATTTGTCAACTTGTGCCCCTTTCACTATCTTCTCAGATACCCTCGCAGCTCGGACTCAATTACTTACTTTGCTTCCTGTTTTAGTATCATGTATAAATTTGAACATGTCTGTCTCTATTTCTCGTGCTCCCATGAGGAGGTTGAACAGTTCATGAACTTTACCAACACCTTCCACCCCGACGTCAAATTCACCTGGACCATCTCGGACACCTCCTTCCTCTTCCTGGACTTACCCCATCACCATGTCTGGCGACCGATTAACCACGGACATCTATTACAAGCCCACCGACTCCCACAGCGACCTGGACTATACCTCCTCCCACCCTACCTCCCGTAAAAACGCCATCCCTTATTCCCAATTCCTCCGCCTCCGGCGCGTCTGTTCCCAGGGTAATCAGTTCCACCTCAAAGTCCCAGATGGCCTCCTCCTTCCAAGATTGCAACTTCCCACATGGTTGATGATGCCCTCCAGTGCATCTCCTCTACTTCACACACCACCGCCCTTGAATCTCACCCCTCCCAATGCAACAAGGACGGAACCCCCCCCGGCCCTCACCTTCCACCCCACCAACCTCTGTATACATCACATCATCCTCCATATCTTCTGCCACCTCCAAACAAACCCCATAATCAAGGATATATTTCCCTCCCCACCCCTATCAGTGTTCCGGAGAGCCCATTCCCTCCGCGGCTTCCTCATTAGGTCCACGCCTCCCCCCACCAGCCCACACCTCATTCCCGGCACCTTTCCCATCCACCTCAGGAATTGCAAAACTTGCGCCCACACCACTCCCCTCACCTCTGTCCAAGGCCCCAAGGGATCCGTCCCCATCTGTCAGAAAGTTACCTGTACCTCTACCAATGTCACCTACTGCATCTATTGCAGTGTGGTCTCCTCAGGGAGACAGGATGCCTTTTTGCAGATTGTTTCAGAGAACATCTCTGGGACACCCACACCCACCAACCCCACTGCCCCAAGGCTGAACACTTCAACTCCCCCTCCCACTCCATCAAGGACATGCAGGTCCTGGGCCTCCTCCACTCGCCAAACCCTTATCACCCAACACCTGGAGGAAGAACACCTTGGGACCCTGTAACCACATGGGATAAATGGGGATTTCAACAGCTTCCTAATTTCCCCTCCCCCCACATCCCAGTCCCAAGCCTCCAGCTTGGCACCGACCTACCCCCCTCGACCTATCATCTTCTCCCTCACCTTCATTCACCTATCGCTTTCTCCGCTACCTTCCCCCCAACCCCACCCCCCCCTCCCTTTTATCTCTCAGCCTCCGGCCCACAAGCCTCATTCCTGATGAAGGGCTTATGCCCAAAACGTCGATTTTCCTGCTCCTCGGATGCTGCCTGACCTGCTGTGCTTACCCAGCAACACACTCTCGACTCTGTCTCTACTCCTGTACCCATATAATGGATATGCACAGTAAGCCAATGTGGTCCCAATCCCGTGGAGTGCTACCGTGCTTTCACAATTCCTATGAGAAATTGCTCTTATTTGCTTACCATTTTCTTCCTTTCAACCTGTTTTACTGTCTCCCCGAACTCTATGCCTCTTAACCTTCTCCAGAAATTTATAGGACAGTATCTTGTTAAAGCTTTCTGAAGCTAACAACCACTGCATATCCTTATCTACCATTACCAAGTTCTCATCCTCAAAGAACCCTTGCTAGTTTGTCAAACAAAATATTGCTTTCTGAACTTGGTGTTCACTTTTTCTAGTTAGTTTTGAACGGGATAAGATCATTAAGCTCCACGAATCTGCTCCACTAGTCAATCAAATAATCATAAGCCCATTCCCTAGGCACCATTTCCATTCCTCGTCCTGGGAATTATCTCAGGCTGTTTCTGACTGTTCACAATGCGTTTTTCATCACATATTCTCTCCATTACAAAGACCATCTACTTTCACACCTGAAATATTGCCCTAGCCAGGCCTATTGCTGAAACCTTCATCCATTCTTTTGTCAGCTCTAGACTTGGACTGTTTCAATTGTCTCCTGACCAGCCTCCCTTCCTCTGACCTTCATAAACTTCAGCTCATCCAAAATTCAGCTATCCATTCTATAACTTGTAGCAAGCTCCTTTTACCCATCACCCCTGTTTTCAGTGACCTACACTGGCTAACTCCTCCAATGCAAAACGCACATGGTCGTGCTAAAATCTCCACGTGACCATGCTCCTCCCTAATGCTATAATCCCTGCTCTTCCTCCCTCCATTCCCCATAAACCACCCCTACCAAGTTTTTCATTTCTTCAACTTCCGTGCATTCTACCCACTTTGCTCCATTTTGACTTCTGCTCTGGAGTTTTCTCCCTCAGTCTCTCCACCACTTCCTATCCATCTTCTACTTTTTAAGAACCTAGTTGAAAAGTTTGGTCAAAAAGGTTGCATTTTGTCACCCTTCTCAAGAAGTTCTTCGGTGTTTCAGTGCCTACTTTTGATTGATTATGTCACTGTAAATGCATTTGGATGTTTTCAATGTAACTCTGTAATATGCTACACCCATTTGCTGATATTAATACACTGGGCCTCTCAGTGTGATGCTCACTTTTGAAATATAACAGAGAACACTTCAGGGAGTCCAGACAAGATTCATTAGACTGATCCCAGGTATGGAGGGACTGTCTTATGAGGGGAGGTTGAGTAGTTTGGGCTCATTGGAGTTTGGAAGAATGAGAGACAACCTTCTTGAAACATATAAGGTTCTTAGGGGATTTGACAGGGGAGATGTGGAGAGGTTGTTTCCCCTTGTGGGAGAGAGTCTAGGACCAGAGAGGCATGATCGCGGAATAAGGGGTCAAGTATTGCAGACAGAGATAAAGAAGAATTTCTTCTCTGAGGGTATTGATATTTTGGAATTCTTTACCACAGAGGCTGGGTCTTTAAGATTACTCAAGGCTGAGAGAGCCATTTTTTTTCCATCAGTTAGGGAATCAAGGGTTATGGAGCAAAGCGAGGAAAGTGGAGTTGAGGATTATCAGATTAGCTGTGATTTTATAGAATGGTGGGGTAGATGCAATGGCCTAATTATGCATCTATGTCTTATGGTCTTCCTGGAACCTCCTCTGCTTTAAATGAGAACTACCCCAGCTTCTCCACATAACTGAAGATCACTATACCCTCTCCAACATCTTGCCATAAAGTTTGCTGCCCAGAGTTGGTCCCAGTCCTCCAGCTGAAGCCTAACCACTGTTTTATATAGGTTTAGCTTCATTTCCTTGCCTACACGTCAGGATAGAAGGACCTTAACTCCAATGATATAACAGTTTGATCAAATTAGCACTCTCAGTATGTCAGCCTTTCAGTAGGCCACTTTAATATGCCAGATTTTTATTACAACACAAATACACTGGGCCCTTTCTGTGACAAAATTGTGTGCCGTTTCCCTGCTGTTCATCTGTAAAACGTTGTTACATTGATTCATACAGTATAATACATGGAACAGACATTGTGATATCCAGGGATTCTTGTTGTGATATTGCAACTATATCAGCCCCTTGGTTTGATGCTGTTCAACTGGACATTGCTGTAGGGTACTCAGTTCTTGGACAAGGAAATGTACTTGGTCCCTCATTACTTCATTAATATATTTAGGTGGGGGGGGGGTTTCCTCGCTGTGTTAGTTCAATATATGAGGCCACTGAATGTAATGTACTGACACCTTCCTTTTACATTGTGCCATACCAAGCCAACTACTGTGATACTAGGACATTTACTTTAACAACCATCCTCCTCACGAGTCACTATGATCCTACTAATGTGTCAACCTGAATACGTGACCCTAATATTACTGGTGCCCTCACTGTCAAACCTTCATGTCTGCCTTATAATATACATCAAATACTCACTATAATTTCTTTACTGTTTAGTATGACATTGCTTCACTGAATGTCTTGCCATAGCACAATATAATATATCCAAACTCTGGAGTTTTGACCCTTTCTTTAATGTCTATTTTGTGAGCTTTCAGTGGCCAAGTCTGTAAAATCAGTGCGTAACTGGGCTCGTGTGGGGACTCTTGTGGCACAGTGATAGTGTCCCTAACTCTGGGCCAGAAGGCTTGGGTTCAAGTCCCACCTGCCCCAGAGATGTGTCATTACATGTCTGAACAGGTTGAATTATAGATAATTATAACTGGGCTAGCTATACAGACCAAGAAGGCCCAAGGTTTGATTGTTGGTCTGTGCTCAGCTAACTGATACATATGAGCAAAGAGCAGCAGTTGGCCATTCAGCCCCATGTGCCTGTTTCACCATTCAATCAGATCATCATTGACCTGATTACTTCCACCTACCCTTACCTCTGCTTCAGAAATGATCTCGAGCAGTACAACATTTAAGACCTGCAGTTGGCTTTGGTTTCTCAGGTTAGCAATCAACCAGAGTTCCTGGCCATGATGTGCTGAAAGGCATCTCTATGTGAGGTTCATGCAGTGAATGTATTGGACTCTGTTGCAATGGCACATGCAACTGAATATTTTCCCAGCAGTTTCAGCCTAGGCTCACGCATACTAGTGTTGAAAAGTAGACTGGCAACAGCACCCCTGCAAGAGTTATCATGTCCAGAAAGGGGCAGGGGAGCACTACCATTTGATGTGCTTCAAAGTTGGTCATATTCCCAGCCATTTATGTGGTTAAAACAATCCAAGAGAAGCAAACCTGGAACAGAGATTCATAGCTTATGTCAAAAGCTATTTTAGATCACAAGATCTTGTACACTGCAAAGAAGCATTTTATTCGAAGATTCTTTCTTTGATTTCACAGGTGAGAAGCCATTCCATTGTGATGAGTGTGACATGAGGTTTATTCAGAAGTACCATATGGAACGACACAAACGGACACATAGTGGAGAGAAACCATACCAGTGTGAATACTGCCTACAGGTACTGTATTACAGGAGCAGCATTACTACCAACCACAGTAACTATTCCAGGAGCAACCTGAATACTGATCATAACCTACAGAATTGCAAAAACAGCTAATATTGATTTTAAACTTTTGTATTACAGTAACTATGTTACTGCTTAGTACAAGTTGCTGTATTACACAAAGTGTTAATACTGACCACAAGGGACTCTATTACAGGGACATGTATGACCTGCATAGAATCATAGAGACCAATACCTTTTTAGATGAATTTCCCCTCCATAGCCAATGGAAATAAATTGGGAGACAATTTTTTTTCACTTTTTAAGGCTTTTGCTATAACACAAACTAAAAATAATGTAGATTAAATGTTAATCAACAGGCAACCATCAAACTTAAGAAAAGTACTTTTGCATTAACTAAAATGATGGGGATATCCCCCAAAGCCACTCCCAACTCTGCAGTGCAGGTTGGGATCAAATACGGCACCAAGGTTGTGAACAGACTGGCTTAATCTTAGACTGTTGCCAGAGAGAGTGATGGAGTTGGGAGCTCGGGAACAGGGTTTGGAGTAGGGATCGAAAACAATGGCTTCAGTCTTCCTAGTATTTAATTGGAAGACATTTCTGCTCATGCAGTACTGGGTGTCTGAAAAACAGTCTAATAATTGAGCAATAGTAAAGAGTTGTGATGATGGCAAGATAGACCTTGGTGTCACTAGCATACATGTGCAAACTAATACTGTGCCTTCAGATGACCTCACTTGGGCAGCATATGGATGCAAAATAGAAGAGGATCATGTTAGATCATGGGGTCACCAGAAAGAACTGTGCAGGAGCAGGATGCAAGTTTTAATGCTACCTAACTTTATGGTGAGCGGAATTTAGTTGATAATGCTGTCTTTTTGAGAAATTTGAGAGTCTGGGAAGTCGAGTTCTTACCCTGGACTGTCATTTTCATGCAGCACTAAGGCTTTGTTACATTATCCAGTGGTGGTACTTTCCTGATGCAACACTGAACGCCTGCTTTCACAGGTGAACAGTAGAAAATCCAATGGTGCTACTTGATGAAGTGTGTGGAAGTTCTCTCACTATAAATATTCCTCCCTCAATCAGCCCCACCAATAGCACGTTCATTAATCAGTTATTTCATTTGTTGTCCATGCAGCTCTGCTGTGCTAAAATAAGCTTCCATTTTTACCAACATAACAGTTATTGAATTTCAGTAATAACTCTTGGAGTGCTAGGGCTGTCCTGAGGAGATGGTAAATAGGTATAAGAATGGAATTCCTGTTATGACTACAGCTGCAAAGAAAGTACTGGTGCCATCTGTTCTGTTGCAGAAGTTGTGAACAGTGCATGTAGACAATGACTAATAAGTCCAAATAATGCCGAGGGGCCCTGCATTATTACAGCAATGTCAATACTACCTTCGAGGATCAGTGTACTTCATTACAAACATACTTCATTACAAGAGCAGTAGCAATCTGGCCTATAAGCAATGAGTAATATGAGTATTGTCTGATGCTACTAAGCTATGGTGCAGTATTCATGTTGCAAAAGGTTTCAGTATTACACTAATATGTGTTGCACTCCAGGAGCTTGGAGTACAGCCTAACAACATTGCATTAGAAGAGGAAGATGAAAGCTGCCTGAACAAATTGTATTGCAGGAAAAAATGTCAAAACTACGCAAATACAGTATGGCATGCATTTTGAATAGCACCTGTGAGTCTTACATTGTAGGAGCAATGCAAATAGAATGCACGGATCCTGTATTGCAGGAGCAATGCAAATGGCACACGCAGGTCCTGTTAAACAGGACCTATGTAAAAATCACGGCCAGGTCCTGTATAACAGGAGCAATGACATGACACCTGCGAGTCCTGTATTACAGGAGCTTGTATTACGTGAAAAACTACATACATACACTACGACGGAAACAATATGAAATATGCATAATGGTTCTGTATTACAGGAACAGTGCCTCTAGGATGTGTATTTCAGCAACAATGCAAATGTTGTCCATAGGGTTTGTAATAAAGCTGCAACAAAATATTTTCCGAACGTTCAGTATTAGATCTGTGATGCACACATTTCCTAAAAGTACAGTATTTCTGCATCAAAAAAAATCCCAAGGGTTCTGAATTACAACAGCAAAGTAACTATCGTCCAAAGATCCTGGATCAGAAATGCAAATATTGCCACAAGATTCTGTTTTACAGCAGCAATACAAAAATTGCAAGAAGGTTCGATATTGGAACAGCAATGCAAATATGATCCAATAATACAGTATTACATCAATAATGCAAATATTGCTAAAAATCTGCCTTACAGGTCAAAATAAATATTTGCAAATGGTTCTGTTTTACAGCAGTAAATATTGCCAAAACGTACCTTACTATAGCAACAATGCAAATATTGCTTAATGGGTCTGTACTATTGCAAAATGCAAGGAAAGAAGGTCCTATATCCCAGCATCTGTGCAATCGATGCCCTAGGCTCCCATATTACAGGAGCAGTGCAAATGTTGCCAAAATGTCTTGTGCTACAGCATCAAAGCAAATGTTATTCAGATACAGTATATACTGCAGCAGTGAAAATATTGACTTGCAGCATAAGCGCAAATACTGTCAAATGGTTTTGTATCCAATCGGCAATGCAAATACTGCCAGAAAGGTCAGCATGACAGCAAAAATGCAAGTATTACCGAAAGGACCTTTATTGCAACATTAATGCAAATATTGCCAAATATCTTGGGTTACATTAGCAGTGCATACATTACCCAAAAGTACAATCCTACTGCAGCAATACACGCATTGTCCAAAGCTCATGTATTCAGCAGCAATGAAAATACAGTAGAACCCCTGTATCCGCGGATTTGGTTTCTGTGGTTTCAGTTATCCACTGTTTACAGCAGCCCGAAAATATTATATGGAATACTCCAAAAATAATTCCAGGGTGCTGCCGGGGAGGTAAATAATTGGGTTTGCTCCTATCCGCGCTTTCGGCCATCCACGGTAGGTCCTGGAACGTATCACTCGCGGATACGGGGGCACCTGTATTAGGAATTAGTTCTGTATTACAGCTGAAATGAAAACAGTGACAAATGGGACAATATAAGAGCAGCAAGGCAAGTATTGCCAAGTGGTACAGTATTCCAGCAGCAATGTAAATATTATCCAAAGTTCCTATACTGCAGCAACAATTAAAATATTGCAAGATGGTTCTATACTGCATTTGTAATGTGTGTATCACCAAAAAGTACAGATTTTCACAGCACTGCAAATATTGCTAAAAGCTACCATATTGCAGCAGAAATGTATACATTGTCCTAAGGAACAGTTTCACAACAGCAGGAAGATATTGTCCAAAGGTAATGCTTTGCAACAGCAATATAATTACTGTCAAAGCTTCTGTATCAAAACACCAATGCGAATATTGTTCAAAGGTGTGGCATTACAGGAGCAATGCAAGTAATGTCCAAATGTCCTATGGTACAGCAGTGAAATAAATGTTCGTTATAGGTTTGATGTTGCCCAAAGCTGCAGAATTACAGCAGGATGCAAATTTTGCCTCAAACTCCTGTGTTGCAGCAGTAAAGCACATATTGCCTGAAGATACAGTATCACAGCAGCAATGCTTATATGCTGAACAATTCTGTGTAACAGCAGAAATGCAAGTTTTATCAAATGACTGACAGCAGCATAGCAACTATTGCCAGATGGCCTATATATCGCAGCAGCAGTTGTCCAACAGTACAGATTCAAGCACTGCATTTGCAGTTCAATCTGAATAATTTTTCTATTTTGCATGACATTACAATATTATAGACATATTGCAAATATTACCTAAAGGGACTGTATTACAGAAACTGTACAGATACTACCTATCACTTCTGTACCAACTACAGCAGCAATGCAAGTAATGCCTGTAGGTCCTTCATTAAAGGAGCAACTGCCTATTGACACTATATTTCAATTACATTGAGAATATTTTCTAAGGATACTTTATTCCATTATCAAAATGAATAATGCACTTACTGTCATATTAAAGAAGCAATGTGTCTGCTGTCTACAGGCCCTCTGTTATTGGACTTGTGTGAATAATCCTTTCAGTACTAGATTACAGGAGCAGTGTGAATACTATCTACAGGACCCTGTATTGGTGTAGTATTCTAAACAATCTTTGCAATACTGTGTTACAGAATCATTGTAAATTTTGCTTACAGTTATTGTATCAAAGGAATATTGCTAATACTTCATAAATGTACTAAAATACAGCAACATTGTGACTGTGCCTATAGCTCCTGTATTACAGGAACAAAGTGAATGCTGCTCACAAGTATTTCACTTTACTGACAATAAGAATACTACCTACAGTTACTTTCACAGGAGAAGTGTGACATGATCCTGCAGGATTGTATTACAATGACGATGATGTTTGCATCTTATAAAACATTATCTCTGAAAGTTGACCATGTTAAATATAATTGACTTATTCAGCATTGTCAGTTCAAGGATACAAACTGGTTCATTGTGCTCCACCATTCATTTTCCTTTAGCTATTGTTTAGCAACACATTTCTCAGGTAGGGTTCATGAAGCGCATGGCTATGATCAAAATAGCAATTAGGGAACACTGTTAAATGTGGTTCTGTTGAATGGTACTGAAACTGAAGGCTTTTGGTCAATAATTATATCCTCGCTGCACTGAACATCTTGACAGTTGTGTATCTGAACTGTTTGAACCCATATGTTTGTGTCGGAGAGGTGGTGTGTCAAATCATGGAATGGTTACAGAACAGAATGATGCCATTCAGCCTATAGTTTCTGTGCTGGCTGTATGAAGGAGTAATTCACCTAGAGCCACTCCCCATGCTTCACCCTGTGGCCCAACACATTTCTTCCTTCACAGATTGAAATTGAATTCCTTCTTGAATGCTTCAGTTAAACTTGCATCCAACACACTCTCAGGCAGTGCAGTTAGCTCCTAACCACTTGCTGCATGAAAAAGGTTTTCCTCAAGTCTCCGTGCCTTTTTTGTCAATTAATTTAAAAGTACATCCCGGCGCTCAATCCTTCTACCAATTGGAACAGTTTCTTCCTATCTGCTGTGTTCAGATCCCTCATGATGTTGGATACTTAGAAATCAAATCTCATCTCAGCCTCCTCTACTTCAAGGAGAACAGTCCCAACTTCTCCAATCTGTTCATGTAACTGAAGCTCCTCATCCCAATGAATCTTTTCTGCAATCCCTCTAATGCTCCTGTAGAATGGTACCATTTATTTTCTATTGTCACTGCATTCTTCCTACCAAAATGAATCACTTCATGCTTCCCTGCCCTAATCTCCATTTAGCACTTGTCCACCTATTCTGCCAACTTGACAGTGCCTGTTTGAAGTTCTACACTGTCTTCCTGTCAGTTCACAATACTTCCATATTTTATATGATTTGAAAATCTTGAAACTCTATCCTGTACACTAAGATATGAGTTATTCATATGTATCAAGATGATTAAAGGACCTCCACTGACTCCTGGAGAACTTCACTATAAAACTTTCCACAGTCCGATAAACAACCATTTACCATCACCTTCTGTTTCCTTACACTCAGCTAATTTTGTATCCCTGCTACTATTGTTACTTCTATTCCTTGGGTGTTGACTTTGCTTGCACGTTTACATGTGGCCTTCTGAAAGTCCATGTACACCATTTCACCATGATTGCCCTGATCAACCTTCTCTATCACCTCAACAAAGTTAGCTGTCCCCTTAACAAATATCTGCTGGGTTTCCTTCATTGGCCTATATTTGCCCAAGTGACGATTAATTTTCTCCTAAATTATCGTTTCTAAAATCTTCACCACTGAGAGATTAAACTTCTGACCTGTAGTTTCTGTACTTTACCTCTACAGCCTTCTTTGAACAAAAGTGTAGCATTTGCATTTCTTCAGTCCTTGGGCACTATCTGAAGCTGTGGGATCACGAGACCCATAAACATGCCAGCCATGAAGCTCTTCTCATCACGCGTATGCTGTACTGTCATTGGCTAATGCTCATATTCCAAAACCCACAGTTTGAACAGTTTAAAATTTTATTTTAGTAGTTCATCAGATGTGGGCATCACCAGCAAGGCCAGCATTTATTGCCTATTCCTAACTGTAAAGAGTCAATCCCATTACTGTAGTCTGCAGTCATGTCTAGGCCAGACCAGGCAGATTTACTTCCCTCAAGGGCATCAATAAATCAGCTGTGTTTTTACAACAATTCACACATGATCACCATTGGACTAGCTTTTAATTCACGTTTTATTGAATTCAAATTTCACCATCTGCAGTGGTGGGATTCAAACCCATGCCTGACGTTACTGGACTAGTAATCCAGAACATTGCCACTACACCACTGCCTACCCATTTGAAGACACTTCCTGCACATATGGCTACCCAGGTCACAGCAATGCTCTTGGAATTCCCACATAACTTAGATTGTGTACTGGAGAGGTTGGAGTTGCCCTGCCGTTATTCGACTAGATAATACGCCTTAATACCTTTGTTAAAGAAAGGAAACACTCATCAGGTTATCAGATCCATTCCATTGATGTCACTTAAATATGGATAAGTTAACTGAATATTTTACTTCACCCTTCTAAGCAAGTTGAAAGGTTTAATTTCCCAGCTCCTTAGGCTAGCTCCCTAACTTTAGAGTTGGGAAAGCAAAGCTACGGTACTCACCAGCTGATCCTGTAATGTCACAGTCTGAATTGTTTTTCTTGTTTTCCAAACTTGAATGCGCTCAGGTCTGATGCAGCTGCTGATTGATGCATCAGACAAGGTGAATAAGAAAGAGCTCTGAAGAAGAGTCATATGGGACTTGAAACATTAACTTTGTTTCTCTCTCCACAGATGCTGCCAGACCTGCTGAGTTTTTCTGCCATTTTCTGTTTCAGATTTCTGACATCTGTAGTATTTTGATTTTACTTAGATTTAGAAAATATTATTTCAAAAATAACATGTTTTTATTAGTAGAAGTCTAATTTTAAACAACACTCAATATGCAAGTATGGCCTTAAGGCAAAGAGAGCCTATGTATTGCATTGAAACCTGTTGTACAAGGATAACCTTGAAGGCTGTTTAATGTCTCATAGTATTCCACAATGCAACATGTGCTGTACACAGTGAGCCATATATTACTGTGATATGGCCAACTTTGTATTTGCATCACTTGAAAATGGATGTTTTACTTGGCAGTATGTTGGGTAAATCAGATATGATTTGCACTCTGTATGTTAGTGATACATGATACATTGATTCCAAGGTGATGTTAATCAGCAAAATAAAATTGATATCAGTGTGTAGTTTCCAGCAGCAGTCACTGGAGAGATAACAAGATTAGGATCCAAGGGTCATTTCTTCCCTTCCCACCCCAATCAAGTGGCACTGAGGTTAACATAAATCATTGTAGGCCTATACTAGAACTCAAACCAGGAATTACTGATTTGAGATAAGATCATAGAATCTAGTGATCTGTATGAGCCAGTCACTTTACAGACCCTCTAACCAAAACATGCGCAGGCATTGGTTGTATTGCCTGCCATCTTGAGTGCTGATGTGAGCCCAGCCCTGCTTCTTTTTGGGAAGATCTGCCAAATTAAGTGCCACTGGAATCAGGGCCCCTAAGGCTATCTTCTCAAAGGCTGACAGCTATTTTACAGAACAATGCCAGTGTTGGCTGCTGTTCATTCTACACTCATCCAAGATCTAGGCTGGACCAGATACATAGGTGAGTGATAGTGAGGGGAGGAAGTTGGGGGGCATTTGTGCACAAGTGGACTAGGTACACAACAGCAGTGATAGGGGTGGGTGCCTCTTAGTGGTGCCTCTTCCTCTCTCTCAGAAGTTCTTGACCCCATCCTAATAGGGTCCCTCAATTAGATACTGAATACCTTTGAGGGAATCCCCCCCCCCCCCAACAACCAGTGGCACTAATTGCCCATTTAAAGTGCTCAGTTAGCTGTGGGGAAGGAAGGCCGTCCATGGGCTTTCCTGCTTTGGACTTAAGGTGGAAAGTAGGGAAATTGAAGAGCTCCCACCCACTACCCTCCAATCTAATATAACGCCTCCCACCCCACCATTTCCAAACTCACCACAATAAATAACAAAATTCCACTCTCAGTTTTCTTGCATTGTGCGATTCAATTAGTTATTTTTCAACACTGTGCTATCAGAAAGGAGATTTCTAAATCAAGTCAAATTCAGGTGCATTGGGGTTACCATTTGTGCCACACATGCTCCAAGTTTGACAATGCTTGAAACTCCCTGCTGGAAGCTTAAAGTCAAAAGATGATAGCAATTGATTTGTAAGAAGAAAATTGACAGCATGCCTAGTTTTAAAAGAACTGGGCAGGGTGGAGTGTAAAAACAGGCATCCTATCCATTACTACCATCTTTCTCCCACCCAGGGGGACAATTACATTCAGCCCGTGGTCTTATTACATTTCAGAAATTGACATTGTTCCACATCTGCTGTTATAAAGTGGAATCAAAAACAGTTGACAATAAATTCAAAAGTGCACCAGACTATAACCAATGCCATTTGTTGAAGGGTGTGAAACCTTGCCACATGTCAAATCTGTGTTTAACATTCTAACAGTCAAAATCAAAGCACACCTTCTTGTCCATTGTTACTTTAATCATAAACTAGTGAGCAATATTTACTTATTAATTCTCTCTAATGCATTTCCTTGCAGTATTTTTCTAGAACTGATCGTTTGCTTAAACACAGAAGAATGTGCCATGAAAATCAAGGGAAAGCTTCTGGCAAAAATCCAGCTATGAAAACAGAGCCAATCATACTCGCAATCAATGCAGAAAACAGTTTCCTGTCACCTCAAAAAGACATAATTAATCCAAGGAAAAAAGTTAAAGCTGCAGAGAAGCTGGCATTGGCAACCCTTGATAATGAGGAGACCAGTAACCCAGCAGAGGTTAAGATGGATAAAGGTGAATGTGTAGAATATTACACCAGCAGCTTGAAGGTGAAGGATGAATATAAAGTGGAGCAGTGCTCACTTGTGATCGCACATTCTTCACAGACTGATGATCACCTCGGGGAAGCATATCAGAATCAGATGAACCTGCATCCACCAAAGCTTGTTCTGAAGAAGGTAAGCCCCAAAAAAAATCAAAAGACAGCAGAAGAGTTGGCTCAAACCTTGCCTGTTTCTGGCAACTTTGATGCCACAAAAGTCAATAAATACACCTATGCTATGGTAGACAACCCTGACCTTCTGACAATGGAGGGACCTGGTGCTGATCAGGGCCAAGATGCTTCACGTAAACCAGGAGGCAACAGCAACTATGATGATGCAATGCAGTTTGTAAAGAAGAAGAGATTTTTGCAAGGGACTAGCAGCACCAGCAGAGAGTATGCCTTAACTGTAGGCCAGATCCCAATCCAGCCAGCTGTAACACAGGCAGCTAGCACGTCTGTTGGGGACACTAGTGGTAGCACACCAATGCTGGGGCAACCTGGCAACACTGATCCAAAAAGCAGTCAGGACAAAAGCGGGATTCCTGACGAAGTTTTGCAGACCCTGCTGGACCACTACACCAACAAGGCAAATGGGCAGGTTCCGTTTTCTGTCAATGATACCCAAGTCTCCTCAAATATAACCGTGAGCTCTACGGACATTACTAACGTGCCTCCATCGGAGCGAGTCAACGAGAGTTCCCAGCCAGCAGCCACAGACAACTGTAACATGCTCCATGAGTATTCAAAGTTCCTCCAACAAGCTTTGGAAAGGACCTGCCACAACGATAGCTACTCGGCCGAGCAAGGACTTGCATATGAGACTGAAACTCACCCCCTAACTGGAAGTCTTCCAGTGCAGCCTCTGTTTTCTACTCTAGAACGACAGGTTTTTGCAACCATGGTTACCCAGCATGGCTTCAGACCTGAAGTGGGTTCCCCTTTGAGGATACCGTCACAAAAGACTCAGTACAGTTTATTAACTGGTGAATCCCAGCATCCTTTTGCTTTTATACCGACTGTAACAAGCAGCAACAGCATTTCTGCACCTCCTGATTTCATAGAGCAGGTTAATACACAGAAGAAGCGAGAGGAACCCCCGGCTCACCACAATCACCAAATGGACGCATTTGGTCAAGACTCTAGGTTCGCGGCTGCTGGAGGAGAAATGACTCCGTCATTTAACAACAGTAATGGTGGACAGGTGAACTTAAGGATCCGACAAGGCAGCTCAGACTTCTCGGAGTTTTCTTTGGTAAATGTGCCAGAGGCCAGGGATCAAATGAGTGCCTCATCAGATGTCACAGGGGGCCAAGCCTTTAGGTGAAATGATTTGGTCATAAAACTTGGGATCATAATACATGCATTACTGTTTTTGAATTGCTCAACAAAGAAAAACCTATCGATTTTTTTTTTTAATTTTTAGAGAAAATCTATTAGTGATTTTACCAGGAAGGTATTTTGAAGTCCAGTACCGCTGTGCATTTCCCTTCTCTGCTGATACATGTTTGCAGGCTGGCACAGAAAGGGGATATTGATCTTGTCTGTGTATGACTTTCTCCAAGCCCTCTGTATTTCTGCTTTATCAGAAACATTTGTCTGCCAGTAAAGAGAGCTGATAGAAAATAACCCTGAGACTGGCATTGATACAGGTTCAATAATTATAACAAAACTGGCATGTATTCAGTTGCAGTAAATACCTGGATAGTGGCATTTCAGCTGATCAAATAATTACTCTAATACTGACACTAGTACAGATCCAATAATTACCTCAGTACTGTATGTGTACAGCTCAAATAATGTCCTAGCATTGGAATTAATACAAATTTAATAATTACCACAATGCTATTTTTTAATCACGTGTTAATTACACAGAAATGGACATAATGCATTTCCAGTAAAGAACTGGCATTGATGCAGATGGAATAATTGCCCTTAATTTAACTCCACTCATGAGATGTAGGCATCCTTGTTAGGCCAGCATTCATTGCCTATCACTGTTTGCTGATGTGGGAGTAATGGTGAGTCACCTTCCTGAATCCACCTGAATGCATTACGATGCCATTTCAGAGGGCAGTTGAGAGGCAACCACATTGCTGTGGATCTGGAGGTGCATTATTGGCCAGACTGGGTAAAGACAGTAGATTCCCTTTTCCAAAGACGTTAACAAACCAGGTGGGTTTTTGCAACAATCCAGTTGCGTGGTCATCATTACTGATGTTGGAGTTTTGTTCCAGATTTTATTTAATCAATCAAGTTCTTCAGTAACATAACCCTTATGCTACTATACCTCCTTTAGTAATATGAACATTTATCCATTACCCTGAAATTCTTATTTTTACTTGTTCATGGGATGTGGGTATCGCTGACTCGGCCAGCATTTATTATTGATCCTTAAGTACACTGGAGAAGGTGATCATGAGCTGCCTTGAAAATTGATTTAAAAAATTTCAGTGTTTACCTTGTTACCGATATTATTCAGAAATGAAAAAAAATTGCACCATTGTAGGAGGCCAATTAACCCATCTTGCCTCTGCCAGTACTTCTAAATTTCATGATCTCTCCCTTTCCGTTTTGGTGAGTAGCTTAATTTTTTGCCCTCCATTAACTAATACAATTGCCAGTTGAAATAGATTTTTTTTTACTTTATCAACTGCCTTTATCAAACTTTTTGTAGTTTCATCTGTTCTAGTGAAAAGAGCCCTAAGTTTTTAGTCTGTCCTCCGAGCTAAAGGCTTTTAATCTTGTTATCACCTTCATGCACTGTGCCTGTGGACGTGTCATCCTTCCAAACATTGCGTTTCCAAAACTACATATTAGGCCATGAGAATCAGTGATCTGTATAGATATAGAATTATTTCTTTGTACTCCATCGCCCATTTATAAAATTTTACATTTATGTACCTGAAATCAGTCTCGACTCCCTTAAAATGTTACCAGTTAGCATAAATTCTTTCTACTTATCCTTCTATTCAATAGTACAACTTCACATTTTCTCACATTTAAATTTTATCTAACATCTATGCATCAAATCTACAAACCAGTCGACATCCTCCTGGAGTCAATAACTGCTATCATCACAATTAATTTGTATGCTGCCAGTTTTTATGTTGTCTGCACGTTTAACATTGTGTCCCTTTAAATCCAAATCATATATATATATAGAGAGAGAGAGAGAGAGAGAGAGAGGAACAGTAATCCATACTCTAGTGACCACTAGTGGCCACCAAGGTATGCCTTCAGTTCACTGAAATGTGATTAATAATAATCTCTGCTTTCTGTCCTGGAGCCAATTTCTTATTCATGCTGCTTCGCTGCCAAATCATACCATAGAGCTAATTTTCATGTATTGGCATTGCAGATCAGTGATAGGTGCCTGACTCACATTGTTACGGTTTGACTCTATGACTCTCAATATTCTTAATTTAGTCAACAAGCTTCCCATGTGTCATCTTATTGTTTGTGTTGGGCATCAGTGCACCAAATAGATACAGCATGCCCTTTATCCTTCACCCTATCGTATCCTGAACTGCCCCAACATGACAGTCTTTTAAGCATCCGTGTAATCCAAATTATCCCAGATATTTCCAGGTGAGTCTTAATTTTTATTATGCATTATGAAATCCAGCAGCTAACCCACAACAAACGTATGGTCTATATTATCAAACTGATCACTTTCAAATTGTTTTCAATCCAAAAAGTAGAGTCCTTAGGCATAAGATCTAGATCCCAAGATGACTGGGAAATTGTCAGAGCCTCTGCCTGTTCCTGCTGATGCGAGGAGTATTCCAGAATGCAAACATTGGGCATTTCTGATTATTTCATCATCTTTTAAAATTACATTACCTCCTTAACAATATTTCTCTATGTAATAATAATCCCAATGTCGCCATAAATGGCTGCAGTAATAACTCTAATATTGACAACGATCCTGCTCAATAATAACCCTGATATTGACATAGATCCTCCTCTGATTATTACCCCTTATATTGACATTGGTCCTCTTGCGATGTTGACCCTGATATTAACATCTACTGTGATAAAAAGCCTGCAATTGATATTGACGCAGCTCCAACATTAACTGTAATACAGACATTGATGCTCCTGTAGAATAGAGTCTTCCCACAGACGCCAGAACTGAGTTTTTCCAGCAATTTGTTTTTGTTTCTGATTTCCAGCTTCCACAGTCCTTTTAATTTTTGTCAAAATTGATCCTCCTGCAATATTAACCCTGAAATTAATTTTGAACCTCCTCTAACATTAACCCAAATGTAGACACCGAGCCTTCTCTGAAAGTAAGCCAGATATCAACACTGATCCTCCTCTGATATTAACCTAGATACCAGCATTGATCCTGCTGCAATATTAACCCACAAGATTGAGTTTGACCCTTCTCAAATATTAACCCAGATATCGACATTGATCCTTCTCTGATATTTAACCCAGATATCGACATTGATCCTTTTTTGATATTAACCCAGATATCGATATTGATCCTTCTCTGGTATTAACCCGGATATCGACATTGACCTTCTGTGATATTAACCCAGATATCGATATTGATCCTTCTCTGATATTTAACTCAGATATCGACATTGATCCTTCTCTGATATTTAACCCAGATATCGACATTGATCCTTCTCTGATATTTAACCCAGATATCGACATTGATCCTTCTCTGATATTTAACCCAGATATCGACATTGACCTTCTGTGATATTAACCCAGATATCGATATTGATCCTTCTCTGATATTTAACCCAGACATCGACATTGATCCTTCTCTGATATTAACCCGGATATCGACATTGACCCTTCTGTGATATTAACCCAGATATCGATATTGATCCTTCTCTGATATTTAACCCAGATATCGACATTGATCCTTCTCTGATATTTAACCCAGATATCGACATTGATCCTTCTCTGATATTTAACCCAGATATCGACATTGATCCTTCTCTGATATTTAACCCAGATATCGACATTGACCTTCTGTGATATTAACCCAGACATCGACATTGATCCTTCTCTGATATTTAACACAGATATCGACATTGGTCATAGAGTCATAGCAATGTACAGCATGGAAACAGACCTTTCGGTCCAACCCGTCCATGCCGATCAGATATCCCAACCCAATCTAGTCCCACCTGTCAGCACCCGGCCCATATCCCTCCAAACCCTTCCTATTCATATACCCATCCAGATGCCTCTTAAATGTTGCAATTGTACCAGCCTCCGCCACTTCCTCTGGCATTTCATTTTATACACGTACCACCCCCTGCGTGGAAAGGTTGCCCCGTAGGTCTCATTTATATCTTTTATATCTCTCACCCTAAACCTATGCCCTCTAAGTCTGGACTCCCCGACCCCAGGGAAAAGACTTTGCCTATTTACCCGATCCATGCCCCTCATAATTTTGTAAACCTCTATAAGGTCACCCCTTAGCCTCCGACGCTCCAGGGAAAACAGCCCCAGCCTGTTCAGCCTCCCTGTAGTTCAAATCCTCCAACCCTGGCAACATCCTTGTAAATCCTTTCTGAACTCATTTCAACTTTCACAACGTCCTTCCAATAGGAAGGAGACCAGAATTGCACGCAATATCCCAAAAGTGGCCTAACCAATGTCCTGTACAGCTGCAACATGACCTCCCAACTCCTGTACTCAATACTCTGACCAATAAAGGAAAGCATACCAAACGCTTTCTTCACTATCCTATCTACCTGCGACTCCACTTTCAATGAGCTATGAACCTGCAGTCCAAGTCTCTTTGTTCAGCAACGCTCCCTAGGACCTTATCATTAAGTGTGTAAGTCCTGCTAAGATTTGCTTTCCCAAAACGCAGCACCACGCATTTATCTGAATTAAACTCCATCTGCCACTTCTCAGCCCATTGGCCCATCTGGTCAAGATCCTGTTGTAATCTGAGATAACCCTCTTTGCTGTCCACTACACCTCCAATTTTGGTATCCATCTGCAAAATTACTAACTGTACCTCTTATGCTCGCATCCAAATCATTTATGTAAATGACAAAAAGTAGAGGACCCAGCACCGATTCTTGTGGCACTCCATTGGTCACAGGGCTCCAGTCTGAAAAACAACCCTCCACCACCACCCTCTGTCTTTTACCTTTGAGCCAGTTCTGTATCCAAATGGCTAGTTCTCCCTGTATTCTGTGAGATCTAACCTTGCTAATCAGTCTCCCATGGGGAACCTTGTCGAACACCTTACTGAAGTCCATATAGATCACATCTACCGATCTGCCCTCATTAATCCTCTTTGTTACTTCCTCAAAAAACTCTCTCAAGTTTGTGAGACATGATTTCCCACGCACAAAGCCATGTTGACGATCCCTAATCAGATCTTGCCTTTCCAAATACATGTACATCCTGTCCCTCAGGATTCCCTCCAACAACTTGCCCACCATTGACGTCAGGCTCACTGGTCTTTGGTTCCCTGGCTTGTCCTTACCACTCTTCTTGAACAGTGGCACCACGTTAGCCAACCTTCAGTCTTCCGACACCTCACCTGTGACTATCGATGATACAAATATCTCACAAAGAGGCCCAGCAATCACTTCTCTAGCTTCCCACAGAGTTCTCGGGTACACCTGATCAGGTCCTGGGGATTTATCCACTTTTATGCATTTCAAGACATCCAGCACTTCCTTCTCTGTAATATGGACATTTTGCAAGATGTCACCATCTATTTCCCTACAGTCTATATCTTCAATATCCTTTTCCACAGTAAATACTGATGCAAAATACTCATTT
Source organism: Chiloscyllium punctatum (assembly GCF_047496795.1). NCBI lineage: Eukaryota > Metazoa > Chordata > Chondrichthyes > Orectolobiformes > Hemiscylliidae > Chiloscyllium > Chiloscyllium punctatum. The sequence goes on along the minus strand of NC_092791.1, from coordinate 19,734,322 downwards.
AGTATCCCCCGCATTTTCTGCGGCTCTACACAAAGGCTGCCTTGCTGATCTTTGAGGGGCTCTATTCTCTCCCTAGTTACCCTTTTGTCCTTAATGTATTTGTAAATATTCTTTGGATTCTCCTTAATTCTATTTGCCAAAGCTATGTCATGTCCCCTTTTTGCCCGTCCTGATTTCCCTCTTACCTTCTTTATACTCTTCTAAGGATTCACTTGATCTATCCTGTCTATACCTGACATATGCTTCCTTCTTTTTCTGAACCAAACCCTCAATTTCTTTAGTTATCCAGCATTCCCTATACCTACCAGCCTTCCCTTTCACCCTAACAGGAATATACTTCCTCTGGATTCTCGTTATCTCATTTCTGAAGGCTTCCCATTTTCCAGCCGTCCCTTTACCTGCGAACATCTGCCCCCCCCCCCACCCCACCCCCACCCCCACCCCCACCCCCACCCCCAATCAGCTTCTGAAAGTTCTTGCCTAATACCATCAAAATTGGCCTTTCTCCAATTTAGAACTTCAACTTTTAGATCTGGTCTATCCTTTTCCACCACTATTTTAAATCTAATAGAATTACGGTCAATGGCCCAAAGTGCTCACCCACTTGACACCTCAGTCACCTGCCCTGCCTTATTTCCCAAGAGTAAGTTAAGTTTTGCACCTTCTCTAGTAGGTACATTCACATATTGAATCAGAAAATTTTCTTGTGCACACTTAACAAATTCCTCTCCATCTAAACCCTTAACACTATGGCAGTCCCAGTCTATGTTTGGAAAGTTAAAACCCCCTACCATAACCATCCTATTATTCTTACAGATAGCTGAGATCTCCTTACAAGTTTGTTTCTCAATTTCCCTCTGACTATTAGGCGGTCTATAATACAATCCCAATAAAGTTTTCATCCCTTTCTTATTTCTCAGTTTCCACCCAAGTAATTTCCCTGGATGTATTTCTGGGAATATCCTCCCTCAGTACAGCTGTAATGCTATCCCTTATCAAAAATGCCACCCCCCTCCTCTCTTGCCTCCCTTTCTATCCTTCCTGTAGAATTTGTATCCTGGAGCAATAAACTGCCAATCCTGCACATCCCTCAGCCATGTTTCTGCAATTGCTATGATATCCCAGTCCAATGTTCCTAACCATGCCCTGAGTTCATCTGCCTTTCCTGTTAGGCCCCTTGCATTGAAATAAATGCAGTTTAATTTATTAGTCCGACCTTGTCCTTGACTGCTTGACTCGATTCTGTTCTCAACTGTACCAGTCTCAGATTAATCTCTTTCCTCACTATCTCCTTGGGTCCCAACCCCCCCACCTTACTAGTTTAAATCCTCCCGAGCAGCTCTAGCAAATTTCCCTGCCAGTATATTCGTCCCCTTCCAATTTAAGTGCAATCTGTCCTTCTTGTACAGGTCACTTCTACCCCAAAAGAGATTCCAATGATCTAAAAATGTGAATCCTTCCCCCATACACCAGCTTCTCAGCCATGCATTCATCTGCTCTATTCTCCTATTCCTGCCCTCACTAGCTCATAGCACCGGGAGTAATCCAGATATTGTTGCTCTCGGGGACCTCCTTTTTAAATTCCTGCGTAACTCTCTGTAATCTCCCTTCAGAACCTCAACCTTTTCCCTTCCTATGTCATTGGTTCCAATGTGGACAATGACCTCTTTCTGGCCCCTCTCCCCCATGAGAATATTCTGCACCCTCTCTGAGACATACTTGATTCTGGCACCAGGGAAGCAACACACCATTCTGCTCTTTCGCTGCTGGCCACAGAAACGTCTGTCTGTACCTTTGACTAGAGAGTCCCATAACACAATTGATCTCTTGGAATCCGATGTACCCCTCATTGCATTAGAGCCAGTCTCAATACCAGAAACTTGGCTGTTTGTGCTACGTTATTCTGAGAATCCATCAACCCCTACATTTTCCAAAACAGCATACCTGTTTGAACTGGGTATATCCACAAAAGACTCCTGCACTTGCTGCCTACCTCTCTCACCTTTCCTGGAGTTAACCCATCTATGTGACTGTAACTGAGACTTTTCCCCCTTTCCTATAACTGTTATCCATCACATACTGTTGCTGTTACAAATTCCTCATCGCTTCTAACTGTCCTTCTCTGATATTTAACCCAGATATCGACACTGATCCTTGTGATATTAGCCTCATATTGTAATTCATCCTCCCTGATATTAACCCTGATATTGACATTGACACCCCTGATATTAACTCTTCTATCAACATTGATCCACCTCTGATATTAACCCTTATATCGATGTTGTTCCTCCTACGATATTAACCATGTTTGACATTGATGCTCCTGCAGTTTTAACCCTGAAATTGATATTGACCCTGCTGCAATAATAACCCCAATATAGGCAGTGAGACTCCTCTGAAAGTAACCCTGATATCGACAGTGATCCTCTTTTGGTATTATCCATGTGATTGACTTTTATCCTTCATCAACAAAAAAACCTGACACAGATTTTGTTAATCCTGCAGTATTAATCCTATAGTTAACATTGATTCTGCTTCAATATTAACTGTGATATCGATGTTGATCCTCCTGTATTATGAACCCTGATAACCACATTAATGCTCCTCTGGAATTATAGATTCATAGAGATAGCACAGAAACAGATCTTTCGGTACAACTCATCCACGCTGACCAGATATCCCAACCCAATCTAGTCCCACCTGCCAGCACCTGGCTCATATCCCTCCGAACCCTTCCTATTCATATACCCATCCAGATGCTTTTTAAATGTTGCAATTGTACCAGCCTCCACCACTTCCTTTGGCAACTCATTCCATACATGGACCATCCTCTGTGGGAAAAGGTGCCCCTTAGGTCTCTTTTATATCTTTCCCCTCTCACCCTAAACCTATGCCCTCTAGTTCTGGACTCCCCCATCCCAGGGAAAAGACTTTGCCTATTTATCCTATCCATGCCCCTCATGATTTTGTAAACTTCTATAAGGTCACCCTTCAGCCTCCAACGCTCCAGGGAAAACAGCCCCAGCCTGTTCAGCCTCTTCCGATAACTCAAATCCTCCAACCCTGGCAATATCCTTGTAAATCTTTTCTGAACCCTTTTACAACATCTTCCCGATAGGAAGGAGACCAGAATTGCACGCGATATTCCAACAGTGGCCTGACCAATGTCCTGTACAGCCGCAACATGATCACTCAACTCCTGTACTCAATATTCTGACCAATAAATGAAAAACAATCCTCCAACACCATCCTCTGTCTTCTCCCTTTGGGCCAGTTCTGTATCCAAATGGCTAGTTCTCCCTGTATTCCATGAGATCTAACCTTGCTAAGCAGTCTCCCATGGGGAACCTTGTTGAACGCTTTACTGAAGTCCATATAGATCACGTGCACCGTTCTGCCCTCATCAATCCTCTTTGTTACTTCTTTAAAAACTCAATCAAGTTTGTGAGAAATGATTTCCCGTGCACAAAGCCATGTTGACTATCCCTAATCAATGTATTTCCAAATACATATACATCCTGTCCCTCAGGATTCCCACCAACAACTTGCCCACCACCGATGTCAGGCTCACTGGTGGATAGTTCCCTGGCTTGTCCTTACCGCCTTTCTTAAACAGTGGCACCCCGTAGCTAACCACCAGTTTTCCAGCACCTCATCTGTGACTATCGATGATACAAATATCTCAGCAAGAGGCCCAGCAATCACTTCCCTAGCTTCCCATAGAGTTCTAGGGTACACCTGATCAGGTCTGGGGGATCTATCCACTTTTGTGCATTTCCAGACATCCAGCGCTTCCTCTGTAATATGGACATTTTGCAAGACATCATCATCTGTTTCTATACATTCTATATTCTACATTCTATATCTTGTAATTAACCATGATGTCAACATTGATCCTCAACGATATTCCCCCTGATGACAACATTGATCATATGAAATTAACCCTGTAATTGGTATTGATGCTGTTGTGATATTAAACCTGATGTCAATATTGATCCTCCTTCACTATTACCCTGATATTGACATTGGACACACTCCAGTATTAACCCTGGTATTGACAGTAATCCTCCTCCGATATTAACCCTGCGTTGATCCTATTCTGATATTAACCCTGACATAAACATTAATTCTCTTTTGATTGAACCCTGAACCCAGTACCCTGATGTTGACATTGATCTTCTGATATTACCCCCGAAGGCAACATTAATCCTCTTGTGACATTAACACAGATCCTCCTCCAATAATAACCCTGTTATTGACATTGATTCTCATCCAATAGTAACCCTGTTATCAAGATTGATCTTCTCATGACAGTACCTTTAATGTCGACATTGGTCCTCCTTCGATATTAACCCTGCTATCGACATTATTCTTTCTGTGATGTTAACCCTGATACTAACATCAACATGGATCCTCCTCCAACATTAATGCTGGGATTCACATTTGCATTGGTGCTATTATAACCCTGATATCACTCTAATTCTCATGCAGGGTTAACCCCTGTCCTCCTGTGATGTTAATCCAGATAACAATATTGATCATGCTGCAATGGTAGTGACATTGATATCAACGTTAATTTTCCTGGAGTATTAACCCTGAGATTGATGTTGATCCAACTCCAAGAAAAAAACACTGGTATCCAGTGGTAATCCATCTGCAGTTATAACCTTGAGATTGATTTTGATTCGACTCCAGTAATCATCCAGAAAGCAATATGAAGCATCCTGCACTTTTAACCCTGAGATTGATTTTGACCATACTCCAATTTAAACCCAAATCTAGCCTCTGGTTCTTCTCCGATTCTAACCTTGATATTGATGCTATTGTGAATATAAATGCTTATATCAACATTGATCCTCCTCTGATATTAACCCTACTGTTCACATTGATCCTCTTGTGATAATAGCTGTGTGTTTGACATTGATCCTTCACCCACAATAATCCCAAAATCAACATTGATACTTCTGCAATACTATGTCTATTATTAACATTGACAATGATCCAATATTAACCCTGATATTGGCCATTAGCCTCCTCAGATCTTAACCCTGTTTTCAACATTAATCTTCCTCAGATGTTAATCCTAATATTGACATCGATGTTCTGATATTAACGCTGATAGCGACATTGATCTTCCTCTGATATTAACCCTGATTACCACTATTAATCCTCCTCTGATAGTTACCATGTCATCAAAATTGATCTGCCTCCAATTGTTACCCTAATATCAGTTTTGATCTTTTTTGTAATTTTAACCCAGCTACTAACATTGATCCTTCTGCAGTATTAAATCTATAATTGTCATTGACACAAAAACAGAAATTGTTGGAGAAACTCAGCAGGTCTGGCAGCATATGTGGAGAGAAAACAGTTAACATTTTGGCTTCAGTGACCCTTCTTCAGAACTCTTCCAAATTGTTATTCACGCTGCTCCAATAATAGCCCCGATATGAACATTGACCCTCTGACAATATTAAGCCTGATGTTGATATTACTGGCGGCAGAATCAATTTCAATACTTTAGTTAATATTGGTGCTCAGTCAAAATCAGTTTCAGGGTTAATATTGCAAGAGGATTAATGTTGATATCAGGAATCAATGTTCTCCTGCACCAACAGTAATTCTGAAATCTACATTGATACTCCTGCAGTAGTAATTCTGTAATTGACAGTGATGCTGCTCTGATATTATCCCAGATATCAACATTGTAAGTCCTGTAAAATTACCCTTGATGCTGTCATTGATCCATTTGTGATATTAATCCTGATATCGAAATTGATACACTTATGATATTAACATAGACGTCAACATGGATCCTTGTGATATTAATCCTAATGTCAATATTAATCCTCTGACCACATTAGCCCTGATATTGATATTAATCCTTCTCCAGCATTAACCCTGGTATCAATAGGGATCCTTTTGTGATATTAACCCTGATATTAATATTGATCCTTTTTCGATATGAATCCTGATATTGATACCTATCTTCTGTTATTAACGGTGATATCAGCATTGATCCACATTCAGTAGTGACCCTGATCTCAACATTGATCTTCTTTAATATTACTCTGATACTGAAATTGATCCTTTTGTGATTTATGATCCCCTGAAATCGACAATAATCCTCCTCTGAAATTATCCCCAGTATGAACATTAATACTCCTTCAGAATTAACACTGATGGCGACAATAATCCTCCTCTGAGATTAATTCTGAGTTTGACATTCACCCTCTTGAGATATTGGTACTGATCTTCCTCCGATATTAACCCAGGTATTGACAGTGATTCTACTCTGGAATTAACCCTGATATTGACATTGATCCTCTTGTGACTTGAACTCTGGTATCAGCATTAATCCTCCTCTGAAATTAACCCTAATATAGATATTGATACTCATCCAGAATTAACCCTGACATAGACATTGATTTTCTTTGAATATTAACCCAGGTATCTGCATTGATCCTCTTGCAATATTGTGATTGAGATATTCATCCTCTTGAGATATTAAGTCAAATATCGGTATTGATCCTCTGATATATTAACCCTGATATTGACATTAATCCTCTTGTGATTTGAACCCTGATATCAAGATTAATTCTCCTGTGAAATTAATCCTGATTAGACATTAATACTTATCCAAAATTAACCCTGACGGTGACATTAATTCTCCTGCAAAGTTAACTCTTGATATCCATGTTGATCTGCTTGGGATATTAACGTTGATATTGATGTTGATTCCCCTCTGAAATAAACCCTGATATGGACATTGATCTTCTGATATTAACCCAGATATATTGATCATCTTGTGATGTTAACCCTGATACCAACCCTGATCCTTATGTGAGTTCAACTGTGATATCAACATTAATTCTTTTCCAGAGTATTGACATTGATCTTCTTTGATATTAACCCTGATATTGCCATTGATCCTGTTGTGATTTGAACCCTGATATCCACATTGATGTTCCTACGGTATGAACCTTGATGATGACATTGCTTTTCTTCTGATATTAACCCTGATATCAAACTTAATGATCCTCCAAAATTAACCCTGATGTTGCTATTGGTCTTTCTGCAATATCAAACCTGATACCAGCTTTGATCTTCAGATATTATCCCTTGTTTTCAATATTGGTCCTCTTCTGACATTATCTCTGTGATCAATGTTGATCCAGTTCCAAAGTAAACATGATATAGACATTGATTATCCTCTAATAGTACCCTTGATATTGACATAGAACATTCTGGAATACTAACCCTTGTAACGACATTAGTCCTGTTGTGATATTAGCCCTGGTATCGACATTGATCATCTTGTAAATTGAACCCTGATATTGAGATTATTCCTTCTTCAGAATTAACTTTGATCCTCCTCTGATATTCATGTTGATATTGGCATTGATTATCTTCTGATATTAACCCTGACATTGACATTGATCTTCTTCTGATAATAACCCTGACATTGACATTGATCTTCTTCTGATAATAACCCTGATATTGACATTGATCTTCTTCTGATAATAACCTTGACATTGATCTTCTTCTGATAATAACCCTGACATTGACATTGATCTTCTTCTTCTGACAATAACCTTGACATTGATCTTCTTCTGATAATAACCCTGATATTGACATTGATCTTCTTCTGATAATAACCTTGACATTGATCTTCTGATAATAACCCTGATATTGACATTGATCTTCTTCTGATAATAACCTTGACATTGATCTTCTGATAATAACCCTGACATTGATCTTCTGATAATAACCCTGATATTGACATTGATCTTCTTCTGATAATAACCCTGATATTGACATTGATCTTCTTCTGCTAATAACCCTGATATTGACATTGATCTTCTTCTGATAATAACCCTGATATTGACATTGATCTTCTGATAATAACCCTGATATTGACATTGATCTTCTTCTGATAATATCCCTGATATTGACATTGATCTTCTGATAATAACCCTGATATTGACATTGATCTTCTTCTGATAATAACCTTGACATTGATCTTCTTCTGATAATAACCCTGATATTGACATTGATCTTCTTCTGATAATAACCTTGACATTGATCGTCTTCTGATAATAACCCTGACATTGACATTGATCTTCTTCTGATAATAACCCTGACATTGACATTGATCTTCTTCTGATAATAACCCTGATATTGACATTGATCTTCTTCTGATAATAACCTTGACATTGATCTTCTTCTGATAATAACCCTGACATTGATCTTCTTCTGATAATAACCCTGATATTGACATTGATCTTCTTCTGATAATAACCCTGATATTGACATTGATCTTCTTCTGATAATAACCTTGACATTGACATTGATCTTCTTCTTCTGACAATAACCTTGACATTGATCTTCTTCTGATAATAACCCTGATATTGACATTGATCTTCTTCTGATAATAACCTTGACATTGATCTTCTGATAATAACCCTGATATTGACATTGATCTTCTTCTGATAATAACCCTGATATTGACATTGATCCTCTTCTGATAATAACCCTGATATTGACATTGATCTTCTTCTGATAATAACCTTGACATTGATCTTCTTCTGATAATAACCCTGATATTGACATTGATCTTCTTCTGATAATAACCCTGATATTGACATTGATCTTCTGATAATAACCCTGATATTGACATTGATCTTCTTCTGATAATAACCTTGACATTGATCTTCTGATAATAACCCTGATATTGACATTGATCTTCTTCTGATAATAACCTTGACATTGATCTTCTGATAATAACCCTGACATTGATCTTCTGATAATAACCCTGATATTGACATTGATCTTCTTCTGATAATAACCCTGATATTGACATTGATCTTCTTCTGATAATAACCTTGACATTGATCTTCTTCTGATAATAACCCTGATATTGACATTGATCTTCTGATAATAACCCTGATATTGACATGGATCTTCTTCTGATAATAACCTTGACATTGATCTTCTGATAATAACCCTGATATTGACATTGATCTTCTTCTGATAATAACCTTGACATTGATCTTCTGATAATAACCCTGACATTGATCTTCTGATAATAACCCTGATATTGACATTGATCTTCTTCTGATAATAACCCTGATATTGACATTGATCTTCTTCTGATAATAACCTTGACATTGATCTTCTTCTGATAATAACCCTGACATTGACATTGATCTTCTTCTGATAATAACCTTGACATTGATCTTCTTCTGATAATAACCCTGACATTGACATTGATCTTCTGATAATAACCCTGACATTGACATTGTTCTTCTTCTGATATTAACCCTGATATTGACATCATCTTCCTCTGATTATAACCCTGGTATCAATATTTGTCCTGTATTGATTTGATCTCAGGTATTGACATTAATCTTCTATGGAATTAACTATGATATTGACACTGATCCTCTTGCGATACTAACCTGCATATTGACTTTTATTGTTTTCTGAAATAGACCGTGATAATGACCTCGATCCTCTCGTGACTTGAATCCTGATATTGCTATTAATCCTCCTCCAGAATTAAACCTGTTGGCGTCTGTTATTGACCAGACTGGATCCCTCTGAAAATTTTCAAGAAGGTTGCCTAGACCCTAACATTTTCTTATTTTAAAGGCAGGTGCAATGCAATTGGTTAAACCACTTGGCTTTAAGCAAAACAACTTATTTAAATACTACAGTTGAAACATGAACAAAAGAAAGTGGAATTTAGAATAACGTAACTATTGGAAAGTTAACCAGCCTGATACAGTGACTATTACTAATTAATTATTCCAATGCAGTAACATAGTGAAAACACACCCCTTAGCAAAAAGGTAAATTGAAACACAGATTCTTACAGGCAGGAGGGGACAACATCCAGAGAGATTTCAGGGACAGGCCATCAGGAGTCCTTTACTGAAGCTTGCAAATCTTCTGGACTGGCACATTGTGTGACTGCTACAGCTAAAAAAAAACTGGAAAAAACTTAAACTGGGAGATCTGGCCCCTCCCTTTCCATTGTTAAATTCCCTCGACTCTTCGGCAGCTCTACCTTTACAACCTCACTTCAAACAAACCAAGGACAAAATAACCCTTTTAAAGTGTTAGCATTGTCGCAGTGACATTTAACCCTGAAGTTAACTCTGATATTGATATTGTTGTGATATTAACCCTGATAGCAATAGTGATTCTTCTCTGAAATGAAAGCTGATCTCACCATTAAACCTCCTCTGGAATTAACCCTAATATCGATATTGATCCCATGTGATATGAATCCCAATATTGACATTAATCATCCTCTGAAATTAACTTTGATTTTGACATTCATCCTCTTGAGATGGTAAGTAAAATATTGATATTGGTCCTCCTCCAATATTTACCCAGGTATTGACATTGATCCTACTCTACAATTAACCCTGATATTGACATTGAATCTCGTGTGATTTGAGTCCTGATATTGACATTAATCCTCTCCTGAAATTAACATTGATTTTGACATTCATTCTGTTGTGATATTACGTTAAATATTGGCATTGCCCTCCTCTGATATTAACCCTGGTATTGACATTGATTCTCTTGGGATTTGAATCCTGATATTGACATTAATCCTCTCCTGAAATTAACACTGATTTTGGCATTCATTCTCTTGTGATATTATCGCTGATATCAACATTGACCATCTTATGATATTAACTCTGATATTTTAGTCAATCCTATTCTGATACTCACCCTGATGTCAACATTGCATATTCTTCTAATATTAACCCAGATTTCAGTATTGATCCTGCTCTGATAATAATTTTTGTATCGACATTCATCCTCCTCCAACGTCAACCCAGATCCTCTTATTAACACTAGTACCACACTGCATTAACCCTCATGTTGACTTTTATCCCCTTGTGATATTCACCTTGCTCTCGATGTGGATCCTTTTGGGATGTCAGCCCTGATATTGACATTGGTCCTCAAGTGATGCTAACCCTCAAAACAACTTTGATCCTCCTCTAATATTAAGCCTGATCTTGACGTGGATCCTCTTGTGATTTGAATCATGATCTAGACATTAATCCTCCAACAGCGTTAACCCTGATATCAACATTGATCCTCTTTTGATATTATTCCTAACATCGACATTAATCCTCCTCAGGTATTAACTCTGATGTTGACATTGACCTTCTTCCATATTAATACTGATATCAACATTGACCATCCTCTGATCTTAACCCTGATATTGATATTGGTCTTCTTCTCATATTAACGCTGATGTTGACATTAATCACTGGTGATTTGAATCCTGATATCAGCATTGATCCTCCTCTGAAATTAACCTTCATTTTGACATTCATCCTCAGATATTAACTCTGATGTCAACGTCAATCTTCCTCTAATATTAACCCTGATATCCACATTGATCATCTTGTTTTATTAACCATGAGATTGATATTAATCCTCCCCTGATTTTACCCCAAAGGCAACATTGATCAACCTGTGACAATAAGTACTGGGAACAGGAGTAGACCATCTGGCCCTATTGAGCCTGCTCTGCCATTCAATAAGAACATGGCTGATCTTTTTGTGGCCTGAACTCCACTTACCTGCCCTCTCACCATAACCCTTAATTCCTTTACTGTTCAAATAATTATCTATCTTAGCTTTAAAAACATTTAATGAGGTAGCCTCAACTACTTCGCTGGGCAGGGAATTCCATAGATTCATCTGGGTGAAAAGGTTCCTTCTCAATTCACTCCTAAATCTACTCCCCCTAATTTTGAGGATATGCCCTCTTGGCTGAGTTTCACCTGCCAGTGGAAACATCCTCTCTACTTCAATCCTATCTATTCCCTTCATAATTTTTTATGTTTCTATAACAACCCCCTCATTCTTCCAAATTCCAATGATTATAATCCCAGTCTACTCAGTCACTCCTCCTGTTAACTCTGATATTGATAGTCCTTTGGAATTAACCCTGATCAACATTGATCTTCTGATATTAACCCTGATGTCGATCTTGATCATTCTGATAGTAACATAATTCCTCCTCTAGCAATTTCCCTGATTTCGATATTAATCCTCTTCAGAAATTAACCTTATATCGACATTAATCTACCTCTGATATTACCCTGATATCGACATTGATCTTTTGATATTAACCCTGATATTGACAATGACCATCATCTGATATTAACCCTGATGTCGATATTGATCGTCTTCTCATCTTAACTGATATCGACATTGATCATCTTCTAATATTAACCCTGATATCGACATTGATTGTCTTCTGATATTGACATTGATCTTCTTCTGACATTAACTCTAATGTCGACATTGATCATCTTCTGATATTAACTGATATCGACATTGATCTTCTTGTGATATTAATCCTGATATTGAGATTGATCTTATTCTGATATTAATCTTATATCGACAGTGATCCACCTTCGCTATTACCCCGATAGTGACATTATCTTCTGATATTAACCCTGATATCAGTCATGATCTTCCTGCATTATTAACACTGATATCGACATCAATTCTCTTATGATACTGACCTGCATATCGACTTTGAACCTCTTCTGATATTAACCCCTGATCTCAGTGTGGATCCTCTTGTGATTTGAACCCTGACATTGAGATTAATCCTCGTCCAGAAATTACACTGATATTGACTTTAATCCTTCTTTGATATTAACCCTATTATTGACATTGATCCTCTTCTGATATTAACCCTGATATTGACATTAATCCTCCTCTGAAATTACCCTTGATGGCAATATTGATCCTTCTGTGAAATTAACTTTGCTATTGATGATGATACTGCTCTGAAATTAACCCTGGCGTTGATCATCTTCTGGTGTTACCCCTGCAGGTGACTTTGATCCTCCTGTGATATTAACGCTGATATTGAAAATCCTCCAAAATTAACCCAGACATCGACATTGATCCTCCAATATTAACACTGATGTCAGTTTTGATCATCTTCTGATAGTACCCCCGTGGATTGGCATTGATCCTCTTGTGATATGAACACTGATATCAACTTCGATCTTCTGATACTAATCCTGATATTGATATTGATCCTGTTCTGATAGTAACCCTGTAATCAACATTGATCCTCCTGCAATTGTAATCCTGAGATCACCATTGATCCTTCCTTGATATCACCCCAATATTGACATAAAGCCATTAGAAATGGTAGCAGGAGGAGGCGGTTTGACCCCTTGAACCTGCTCCATCATTCAATAGGATCATGGCTGATCTGTCTTTCCTCACGTCCACTTTCCTGCTTTGTCTCGATAACCCTGATTCTCCGACTAATTAAGAATCTATCTATCACAGCCTTAAATATACATAAGGCCTCTGCCACAACATCTCTCTGTGGTAAGGAGTTCCAAAGGTTCACAACCCTCTGAGAGAAGAAATTCCTCCTCATCTCCGTCTTAAGTTGGGCCCCTTTATTCTGAGACCATGCCCTCTCATCCTAAACCCTTCCATAAGGAGAAACATCCTCTCAGCATTTACCCCGTCAAGTCCGTTAAGAGGATCCTCCTACAATATTAGACTTGTCATTGGCTTTATCTTGGGATATTGACCCTTATATCAATATTGATTGTCTTGTGATATTAACCCTAATATTGATATTGATCCTCCTGTGATATTGATCCTGATGTTGACATTGATCCTCCTGAAATTTATGCATCATCCAATATTGCATTGATTCTCACCTCAATGCTTCTCCATGAATTTACCTTTATATTGGGGAAAAAAAGGTCTCCCCAGTAACTGCTCTGATACTTTTTTTTGCCCTCCAAGAATTAACTTGATCTTGACATTGACTCTCCTTTAGTGGTTGCCCTGATACCAACATTGATGCTGTACATTACTTACCCTGATCCTGGTATTCACGTCACTCCAGTCATTACCCCAACACTTCCATTGTTCCAGCTCCGGTCATTACCAGCATTGTTCTCCCTGCAATAATGACCCGTTTCCAGACAACCCTGCAATTCTTTCCTCGTTGGGTGATGGTCTACCTCTTGTTTGAAAGATACAATTGAATCTGGCTACTTCACACTCTCAGGCACTGGATTCCAGATCCTAACCACTCACTGTGTAAAATATTCCTTCCTGGTGTCTTCATTGCATCTTTTGCCAAGCAGTGCGCTTCGGTTATTGACTCTTCCACCATCTCCCTATCCATTGTGTGCATAGCCATCATGATTTCCTCAATCAAGTCTCGTCTCATCCTTCTTGGAGGAGAACGACCCCAGCTTCTCCAATTTATCTAATCCCTGAAACTATTTGTCTGAGATCTTTTCAGCACTCTCTCAAATGCCTTCACATCCTTCTGTGTTACCCAGAGCTGGACCTAATCGTTGATTAAGGCTGAGCTAGTTCTTTTCTTAAATGTGTTTTAACACGACCTCCTCGCTATTGTACTCTCTCCCCTGATTTGGTTTATTACTACACAACCTGTCTTGTCACCTTCAGTGATTTGAGTGCATGTATTCCACAATCACTCTACTGCTGCAACCCCTTTTGAATTGTAGCCATTATTCGATATTGCCTCTCCCTGCTATTCTGATTCGAACAAATCACTTCACGATTCTGTGCATCAAGTTTCGTCTGCCACTTCTCTGCACATTCCACGAGCTATCTTCCTCATGGATCAAAATACTTCCAACGTTCAAGTCACCCGCAAACTGAGCCCCTTACATCAAAGTCAAGGGCTGAATTTAATGGGGTACCACTCTCCCACCCCCAAACCTTATGTAATTTGGGAAAACTGCTGCCTCATTACATTTCCCGGGATGTTCATTGACTCAGGGCAAGACTCCCACCCCCAGCTGGGGGGGGAATTCCCACCTTGATCAGCTGGCAACTCTTCAGTTGCAGCAGTGCAGTTCCAAGCGGGTTGCCGCTTCTGGGACTCCAAGCAGAACCTGAAGAAGACGAGGTTATGGAATCGGGACTGAAGGTAGGTCCAGGATTTCAGCAGGTCCAGCCAGGTGGGTCCCAGCAATTTGACAGGCAATACGGGACCCGGGTTTGAGAAGCCAGTGAGGGAGGATGAAAAGGGACATGACCTTGGGAGGTAGATACCTCCATTTTGCACAGAATCCACCAAAGGCAAAAGATGTCTTCCCACTCTCCCTACCCAACGGCAGTGTAGTCAGTGAAAGCTGCCAAGCTAATCACTTTGCCTAGGCCTCCCCACTACTGCAGGGAAAATAGTAGCTAGGCTTGGACTGGCTGGAATGAAGCTGTTCAGTAGTCAGTAATTAGCCACAAAGGTCTTAAGAGGTGCAAGGGATTGTTTAGCTCGGTTGGCTGGCTGGTTCACAATTCCGAGTGATGCCACTAGCATAGGTTCAATTCCTAAACTGGCTGAGGTTAAAGGTGTTCTGTCTCCTCTTTCCGCTCCCCCCCCCCCCCCGCCCCGCCCCGCCCCGCCCCGCCGCGCCGCAAAAATGTCCCTTGTAGTCTCTCTCCTGCAACCTCCTGTTTCTCCCCACCTCACTCTAGCAGCCTTCATCTTCCATGCCATTCCCTTTTGTGGCTGTGACCCCCCTCCCCCTAGCCCCTCTTCCAACCCCCTCCCTACCCTACAGATAAAAGGCACAGTTCCCAAAAAAGGGCAGAGCTCCAGCCACCACTTATTTTGCCAACTATTCATTGCTCCTCCAATTGTAATTTGTTCTTTATGCTGCATTTGCTGATGATAGGCTCCCAACTGGGCCTATCAGCAACAAGACCTTTAGATGACCAACCTCTGATTGGAACAGCCACACTAGAGAGATTCTATCTATTCGAAGTACGGGAGCGGGGGAGGGGGTGTGGATCTTGTCACCCACATGATTATGTTTTCCTGCATACTTTGGTGGTGAATTCACCAGCCTCTGGTATATTTTGAGCTTGACTGAGCTTATCGTTGTATGCTTTTGTTGAACAAGCTTCTAACATTGATCTCCAGTGATTCCGCACCAGCTCTGTATTTCGGGATGATTGGAAAATTACAGTCTCTTCCTGCACAATTTCCACGAGTACATCAATGTCTTTCGATACATGGTATCTGGTTCTAGTGAATGATCAGCTGCATACACCACCAACCTGTGTAGTGCCTTCTCCTCATCAGTGTGAAAGTCATCAAGTGACTAACCATGACCCTGTTTGCCCATGAACTTAGTTGGCCAAGACAGATGTGGTAAAGACAGATGCAAGCTGTTCAGTTAAGGAGATCAGAGGATGTAAAATCGAAAGGAGACCATTCAGCTCGAATCTGCTGTGCTCAATGAGAGCATCCTCCGCTCCGCTTTCTTCTCTTTTCCCCATAACCCTGATCCCCTGACTGGTTAAAACATGTATCTCAGCCTTGTATATACATTAATGACCCAGTCTCTACAACCCTCTGCGATAAATATAAGTTCGTTACTCCCTGAGAAAAGAAATTCTTCCTCATCTCTGTCTTAAGTGAATGATCCCTTACTCTGAGATTACACCCCCTGGTCAAAGACTCTCTTAATTGGGGAAAGACTGCAAAACTCTACAGACCAGTAGGATTTGGGGTCCTTACAATCACAGAAAGCTAGCATCCACATGGGAATTAGGGAACTCAAATGGAATGTTTGGCCTTTACATCAAAGGGAATGGAGTGTAAAAGTAGGGAAGTTTTGCTAAAACTATATAAGGCACTGGGAAGAGCACAGCTGGAATACTGTGAAGTTTTGGGCCCCTTATCTAAGGAAAGACAGACTGGCATTGGAGGCAGCACGGAGAAGGTTCACTCGGCTGATCCCGGGTATGGAGAGACTGTCCCATGAGGAGAGGTTGAGGAGGTTGGGTCTATACTTGCTGGAGTTTAGAAGAATGGGAGATGACCTCATTGAAATGCACAAGATTCTTCAGGGACTTGACAGGGGAGATGTGGAGAGATTGTTTCCCCTTGTGGGAGAGAGTCTAGGACCAGAGGGTACAGTCTCAGAGTAAGGAGTTACCCAATTATATCAGAGATGAGGAGGCTTGTTTTTCTTCGAGGGGAGTGAATCTGTGGAATTCTTTACCACGGAGGGCTGTCAAGGCTGGGCCATTAAGTATATCCAAGGCTGAGATAGGCAGATCTTTAATCAGGAAGAGCATCAAAGGTTATAGGGAAAAGGCAAGAACTTGGCATTGATGATTATCAGATCAGCCATGACCTCATTGAATGTCAGAACTCCCTCGATGGGCTGAATGGTATATGTCTGCTCTGATATCCTATGGTCTTGTCAAAGATCTTCTGCAAATGTATATATATTACATTCATAGCTTCTTCTTTGTCTATCCTGCATGTTATCTCCACAAAGATTCCGAATAAATTTGTCAGGCATGATTTCCTCTTCAAAGAACCATGCTGACTCCGTTTAATCACATTTATGTATTTGTAAATGCTCTGCCATTACACCCTTTATAATAGACATTAACATTTGCCCGATAACACTTGTTAAACTAACTGGCCTATAGTTAGCTTTTTTTGTTGTTACCCTTTTTAAATAAAAGGGTTACACTGGCAGTTCCCCAATCCGCTGGGACTTTTGCAGAATCTAAAAATTCCTGGAAGATAACTACCTGTGCATCCACGATCACTGTAGCTACTCCCTTTAGTATACTGGAATGCATCTGATCAGGTCAAGAGGACTATCGGTCTTTAGCCCCATTAGTTCTTGCATTTATTTCCTCTCCTCCTTTTGCCCTTGAAAATTTCATATTTTTGGAATGCAATTTCTGTTTTCTACTGAAAAGACTGATGCAAGTATTTATTCAACTGCTCTGCCATTTCCTGGTTCCCTATGATTATTTCCCTAGCCTTGTTCTCAAAGGGGCCTATGTTTACTTTGGGTGCTTTAAAGAAGCTCTTGCTATCTGTTTTTCTATTACTTGTGTGTTTATCCTTAAAGTTTATCTTCTCCCTTTTTTTTGATTGACATTAGTTGGTTTTTAAAACTTTCCCAATCCTCTGTTTTGCAGTAATCACTGCTCCAGTGTATGTATTTTCTTTCATTTTGATATCCTCCTTAGCTTCCCTGGTTAACCATGGTTGGTTCATCCCTTTCCTAGACTCCTTCTTTCTCACTGTGATATCTTTGTTGTGTGTTGTGAACTAATTTCTTAAATGTCAACCATTGTTCCTCAACCGTCTTTGCTGCTAAACTCCTTTTCCAGTCCACTCCAGCCAGCTCTGCCCTCACTCCTTTGTGATTATCCTTACTTAAGTTTATAATTGTTTTCAACCCAGGTTTCTCCCTCTCAAACTGAATGCTAAATTAACTAAATGATCTGTTATGACTATTGTTTCGACAGGGATCTTTTATTCTGAGATGATTTGTGAAACCTGCCTCATTACAAATCACCAGATCCAAAACAGCCTGATCACTGGCTGGATCTACAATATATTGTTTTAGGAAACTGTTCTGAATACACTCTGAGTTCTTCCTCATGTCTACCCCTAACAATCTGATTATCCCAATCTACATGAAGATTAAAGTCACCCATGTTTAATGATCTGCCTTTGTTACACGCCCTTGTACCTCCTGATTTATTCTCTGTCCCACCGTATAGCTGCTGTTAGTGGTGGGGCCTAACAGTAAAGGCCCTACCACCCTTTACTTCCTGCCTGCCCTTTCAAAAACTCACATATCCCTGAATATTTAGTTCCCAGCTTTGATCTCTTTGTAATCATGTCTCCATAATGAGTACAAGATCATACTCTCTAATCTGTAATTGTGCCTTTAATTCAGTTATTTTGTTCCAAATACTGGGCATATCCAATAAAAAGTCAATAATTTTGCATTTTTACCATTTTGACCCGACTTACTCCTCTTTTGCTCTGCCTTTATACTCTGTCCCTTCCAGTCCCAGTCCGGTTATCATTATCCAAATTGCTGCCCTGCAATACTACTATATCTTCTTGCTTTATAAGCCTACTTTTCCCCTCTTCCAAACCCTCCTCTCCTTCGATAATTAGTTGAAAGCCGTCTTCTCAGCCATGTCCCCTCCCTCCATTTGTAGATCCCCAATTGACCCCTAATCGCCCCATTCCTTTTTACCACCCTTTTAATATCGCTATCTTGACAGAAGGCATTTGGATTCCTGGTAGTTAGCAGTTAGTTTTTGTTTTATCGTACTCTTGCTGCTTCCCCCCCCAGGTCTCCTCTGTATCGAACCTGATTCTTAATTGTACTATCCATCAAATGCATGTCTTTTCTGCTTCAGCTTCCTCTCTGATGAGCGATTACATGTTCTATGTTCACTGCTGTATCTGTCTATTTAAGATACAGATTCCAGAATCTTGGAAAATAAATGTTGGTGCTTTTGTAGATGTGTTTTTTTGGGTGCATAGCAGCCAGCTATGTATGTGCTTTTGCTGAGGTTGAAATCTCTTCCCTCACATCAGTGAAGGTATTCATTTGGCACTCTTGGGTAGACCTAAATATAGATCTTTGAGCACTAATGTTTGATACAAAGCCTCAAGTAGGAGTGAGGCTGAGCACTGACTGACCACTTCGCTGCAGTAGGGCCTGACCCTGAACAGCATTGTTGTTGCTCACAAAGGCAATATGGACCTCAGCATTTTACCGTATGTGACGTTATTATTTGAAAGCATGTACACCACGCGAGATGGCAGTCCTTGTATTAATTGTCGAAGTATTTGCATGTGTCACGTTGCTCGGTCATCACTTGGAGCAAGAGAATTCCAACAGCTGCCCGGTAACAAATGAATCCACCTCGCAGGCGATGCAGGAGATGGGTTGGACACGGCTGAGGGCCCTGTCAACAACAGTGTTGGAGAAGCCTCGGTTCAGGAAGAAGGTGGACATTTCGGAGGCTCCCTTGTCAAAATTGGCCTCGTCAGGACAGATGCGATGGAGATGGAGGAACTGGGAGAATGGAATAGAGTCTTTACAGGAAGCAGGGTGTGAGGCTGTACAGTCACGGTAACTGTGGGAGTTAGTGGTGGATATTGGTGGCCAGTCTATCCCCAGAAATAGAAACAGAGATATCGAGGAAGGGAAGGGAGGAGTTAGGGAAGGGGAAGGTGAAGGTGAGAGCAAGGTGGAAATTAGAAGTGAAATTGATAAAACATTTCCAATTCTGGACAAGAAAGAGAAGCAGCACCAATGATATCATCAATATATCAGAAAAGGAATTGTGGGTGGGGGTCAGAATAGGACTTGAACAAGGAATGTTCCACATACCCAAAGAGAGAGACAGGCATAAGTGGGGGCCCATATGGGTAACCACACCCACCCCTCTGCCCTGAAGAAAGTGAGAGGAATTAACAGAGAAGTTGATGGTGAGAATGAACTCGGTCAGGTGGAGGAGGCGGTGGTGGATGAGGACAGTTCAGGCCTTTGCTGCAGGAAGAGACGGAGAGCATCCTGATGGGGGATGGACATATAAAGGGATTGCATGTCCATGGTGAAGCGGAGGTGGCTGGAGCCCACAAACTGGAAACTTGGAAACTGATGTAGACCATCCGAAGGATCCTGGATGTAAGTGGGAGGCAGACAGCCGAACCCAATCAGCCTTTGTACAATACAGTAAGACCTAAACCTTCAAAGACCCTGACATTTGACCCCAATGGTGCTTCACCAGACTGTTTGAATAACCAATCCCAGACACTGTGAGAAATCAATTCCAGACAACAGTTTGTAACTTAAACAAAAGTCTTAGCAATTTATTAACAATATGGAAACTTTAGTAGAGCAAAATTAAACAACAATGTAATTGAATTGGTCAATGCTAGAAGTCCAAAAACAATAGTTTTCACCTGCATTCACACAAAGGACAGACAGATGAAAACAGTTAAGGGATTAAGAAAAATAACGAAACTGGCCAGATGACTAAAACGGTTTTCACAATACCTTGTGATCGATGATGGTTTCTTGGTCGGCTTTCCCTGAGGATGTCGATCAGGATCACCCATGCAGTTTGCTGAGATGAATGCAGTAATACTTCTAACAAAGCTTTCTATTCTCTGAGCTTCCAAAAGCTGCTGATGGGAGGTTAGGAAGGGAACTTTCAAATCTTCATGCTGCAGCATCAACTACTAGGTTCCTCCTCCCAGAAAATACAGGCCAAAACCCAACTCCAACTCTGTCCTCTCCCTGACAGAATGACTGTTTCCTCCACAAGATCCCATTCTACTTGAGTATCAGGTCTTTTTCTGACTTGCTGGAACCAATTCCCAGGCATTGACCACATTAATAGCAATCTTCTATCATAGATAGACAGGCTGGAGGCTGGATGAACACAGCAGGCCAGGCAGCACCAGGAGTTGGAGAAGTCAATGATTCAGGTGTAACCCTTCTTCAGGATGAGGGGTGGGTGTAGGGGGGGAGTTACAGCTAAAGGGGGTGGCAGGGGACAGGGTGGTGAAGTGAGGATAGGTGAAGACGTAGAAGGTGTGACCTGGTTGGTCAATGGGAAGGATGAATCCAGTTGGTGGCAGGGAGCAGTAGAAGGAAAGGGGAGGGGATGGGAAGGGAGGTCATTTGAAATTGAACTCAATGTTGAGTCCTCCGGGCTATACGCTGGAAGATGAGGTGTTGTTCCTCTAATTTGTGGTTTGTTTCGTTGTGACAATGGAGGAGGCTGAGGATGTTCGTGTCAGAAGGTGAGTGGGAAGGGGAATTAAAATGAGCTGTGATTGGGAGTTCTGGTTAGCCCTGAAGGCCCAAGTGTGATGCTTGGTGAACCGTTCCCTCAGTTTACATTTGGTCTCCCCAACATAGAGAAGACCACATCGGGAGCACCGCATACAGTAAACTAGGATGGAGGAGAGGCAGGTGAACCTCTGTCTCACCTGGAGGGGCTGTTTGGGACCGTTGGATGGAGGTGAAGGGGTGGTGTGTCAGTAGGTTTTGCATCTTTTCCGGTTGCAGGGGAAGGAACCTGGGGGTTTGGGTGGGGTTAGTGGGGAGAGTGGCACAAACCAAGGTCTGTCGAAAGGAACAGTCCTTGCGGAAGACCGAGAGGGGTGGGGAGGGGAAGATGTTCTTTGTGGTGATGAGCTAGAGTCTTCTCTCATAGAGTCATACAGTCAGAGAGCATGGAAACAGACCACTCAGCTCAACCAGTCCATGCCGAACATAATCCCAAACTAAACTAGTCCCACCTGCCTGCCCCCAGCCCATTTCCCTCCAAACCTTTCCTGTTCATCTACTTATACTTATTCATGTGTCTTTTACATATTGTAATTGTGCCCACATCCAGCACTTCCTCAGGAAGTTCATTCCACACGTGAACCATCCTCTGTGTAAAACATTTGCCCCTCATGTCCTTTTCAAATCTCTCTCCTCTCACCTTAAAAACATGCTCCCCAGTCTTGAAATTCCCCATCCGAGGGAAAAGACACCTCCCATTAATCCTGTCTATGCCCCTCATTATTTTATAAACCTTTACAAGGTCACCTCTCAACCTCCTACACTCAAGTGAAAAAAGTCTCACCCTATCCAGCCTTTCTTTATCACTCAAACCTTCCACACCCAGCAGCATCTTGGTAAATCTCTTCTGAACCCAATCAAGTCAATCAATTTCCTTCCGGTAACAGGACGACCAGCCCAGTGATAAAGCATTGGCATTACCTTTTGATCAGGAACTAACCTGCAGGCTTGGCCTCACAAATTAAAAAAGAAAAGCTTGTTTGGTATGTTTTCCTTTTAACACAACCTGTTACCCACAGTCCAAAAGTCATCTTGAGCTCATAGTTCCCAGTTCTCAGCTCCAAACCAAACTTGATCAAGAATAAAATAAAAATAATGAAAAATCAAAGAGGGCTCGCACAGAAAGGATTAAACAAAAGGAAAAAAATAAATAAATTGAGTCAAATTGGGGAGAGTATGTTCAATGAGGCAGAAACAATGGGTGTACCTGGGTAGTCCTGTTTGCTGATTTTGGGAAGGAGGTAGAAGCGGGTTGGACAGAGGACTGCGAGCTTGGAGGCAGTAAAGAGAGATCACCAAGTGAAATGAGATTAGTGACTGTTTTGCACACGGTCAGAACCTTCAGCATCAGAGAGCAGAAGGTCAGAGGGGATAGTAAAGACACAACTGGAGGTGGGGTTGGGAGAGGGAATGGAGTCAGAGGGAAGGGGAGGGGAGGAATGTTCCAGAGGGTTGTGGGAATGTCTGAGTTGCTGCAGCTTATGTTCCTTACTAGCTGAAAGGAAAAGCAACGGTTTCTTGTGAGAATGTTGAATACACCAGAGAATGCAGTGGGCCCAGGGGAATGGACAGCTCTGAGCCAGTGAGAGGCAGTGCTGATCGAGAGAGAGATGGAGAGTGTGCATCTGGCAGCATGCAGCCCTGAGTGGGGATCTCGGGATGTGAGAGGAACATTGTACATCACAGAGATATCTGTGATCCTGGGTGGATTCAAAACAGGAAGGATGACACTTGAGTTTGAATCCAAATGGGGTACATCTGAGCTGGAAGCTGTCATTGAGGAACATGATGTGGCTGTTGGAAACACCTTGTCAAACTTCAGGAGCAACACTAAAGGTAATGACAGTGATCAAGGAAAAAGATTAGAACAGAAATCCCTGTGAGAGAGAGGAGCAGAACTTCTTCAAAGTGGACATACCTGGAAGAGATGTGGCAGTGTGTTAAACTTTAAAATATAACAAAGAACTGTGGATACTGGAGACCCAGAACAAAAAACAGAAAGAACTGGAGCACTTCCCCCAGCACTTTCTGCTTTTGTTCCATCATGATCTCCTCGCTCTTGTATTCAATGCCTTGACGAATAAAGGTCATTGTCCCTGTTCTTTGGTCTCTTTTTATCAATTATCTATTATCCTTCATGGCTCCTGTCAGTCTATCCTCATATTTCCTCTTGTCTTTCTCATTTAGTTTCTAAAATTTCTTTTGTTCTGTACAGGTATAGTTATTCCTAGATTTGACATTCCATCATTCTAACTTATCTTTATCTTATTGTGCAATCTTTTCCTCTTGTAACACCCTTACCCCTCTCTGAAACCATTTGTCTCCTGGGCTGTAGTTTTAGATTCATTCAGTCGAGTGTGGTCAGATTTTGTAAAGAGCTTCTAATTGGTCCCATGCCCCTCCTTCCTCTCCCTAACTAAACAAAACAATCATTTTCAAATATTTAATTCTGCTCAAAAAGCTCCCATTAAATCAACTTCTGAAGCTTCTTCAACCAATGCCTTCTATATCATTAAAGAAACATGTTTTGAAATATGTTGCTGGTAAACATTTTCACTAATTTGCCTTCCTACCCTATCCTGGGTATTTTTCCCAATAGTGTTTATGACATCTCCAATGCAGTGACAGTCTATCCTTCATTTCTAACCAAAGGATCAAGTTTTGTACCATTCTTGCATTCCAAGGCTGTTACGAATCCCTTGATAGATACTGCCACCCCCCCAACTTTATTCGATTCTCCATGGCTTATTTGTAAATAAGAATATTCAGCTTCCAATCCTAGTCTAATCAAAGCCATTCTCTTTTGATGTTCCATTGGTAATGCCCTGGAACAGTGTGCCCTTGTAGCGACACCAAACATATTTGCTATATTTGGCGGTACGGTGGCTCAGTGGTTAGCACTGCTGCCTCACAGGGCCAGGGGCCCAGGTTCAATTACAGCCTTGGTCTGTGTGGAGTTTGCACATTCTCTCCATGTCTGCGTGGGTTTCCTCCCACAGTCCATAGAGTGCAGGTCAGATGAATTGGCCATTCTAAATTACCCATAGTGTTAGGTGCATTGGTCAGATGGAAGTGGGTCTGGGTGGGTTACTCTTCAGAGGTCCTGTGTGGACTTGTTGGGCTGAAGGGCCTGTTTTCACACTCTGGGGAATCTAATATTTTATGCAGCTGTGTGTCCAACTCAAATCGGTCACAGACAATCTCACTTGGTTTACTCTCCAGTGTCGTCCTGTCTGTTCTTTATAATGTCCTTTCTTTCCTTCCTTTCTCTTCCTTGGAGATCATCAATAAATGTTCAATAAAACATAATTAAACAAGAAAACAAGATTGGACATTGAAAGGACATTAAACATGTAGCAGAAATGAAGAGGGAAAAGAGCTACTTTTTTGTTGATAAAATGTTTTCAAATCAATGATGAAGCTTTTATTGATGGAGCTGATGAGATATGAAGGTGCATCTGGGAGGCAGTTCCGTTGTCATTCAGATGGACAAATCCCAATCTTGGAATACTAATCCAATTTGGAGTATTGTGGGGAATGATATGCCATTTTCCACAGCCACGGTTAGTCACAATGGAATCTCAGCAAAGGAGCAAGAATGAAGGTGAGGTAGAAGGGTCCAGCAAAGTTGGATTTATATTCCTTTTGGAGAGAAACCTTACTGCAGAGCTGATCCAGGTCAATGGGCCAACCTGTAGACCCAGGGCTAAAGAAGAGAAAAAAGCTTTGAAAGATTTGAAAATAAATCTTGCCCCCAGCACATATGATGAAGATTATTCAACTCAATCATCAATACGGAGCTGGACAAATACAGACTTACTAACAGAGTATCTCAGTATTGGAAGGACCATAATGGACAGCTTACTCAGTCGGTATGAACTCTGCTGAATGCTCGAGATGTGGTCCCAGAATGAATATTTCTGGCATTTGAGATTGAATTTTTTTTTGAAGCAGAATTCACTCAGTGATCCAACTTGGGACTTTTCTGTTCCAAAGTTTCTGATGGCTGCATACCAATACACTGTTGGCATCAGATTCCAAATCAAGTCTTTTAGGCCATCCTACGTTTCATCAATGAGTGGCTAATCAGATGGAATGGATATTTCAACGCGTTCTTTAACTCCTGTCTGAATTTAGTCTGGGTTACAGCGTAAATACATGTGTTTGTGCAGCAACAGAGGAGTCGGAGTGCATCTCCAATCTGTTCTGCTGTTGTTGAATCAACCTTAATCCTGTAATAAGACATGATTGAAATCCGCTCAAGAATGGAATGTATGACGTATGTCAACCACAACAGGATAAAGCTGCCTGAAATACTGAAGAGTAGAATGATAGATTTTCTTCGATGCTCCATCTCAGGATCATCCTCTCCCTCGCTGCTCTTCTTGTTCCAGAGAGCCCTGCGGATTCGATTGGCTGCTAAAATATGCCTGACAGTCAGGGCGTTGAGAGTCAAAATAAGGAGGAATGGAATAAGTGGTGTTATGCTATATTGAAGCAACTCAAAAGTTGACCACATTGAGGAGACATAATATTCTAAGCTATTCCTTAAGCAATACCAGGGGATATTGTCAATTATTTCATATGGTTCATACTGAAAGTCCCAGGGAATGTTTTTTTAAGCAACTAAGCAAGCAAATTGTGCTGATTACGATTGCTGCAGTTTTCTCAGTGCAATATTTTCTTTTCAGTTTCTGGCAACAAATGGCAACAAAACGGTCAAAAGTGGAGGCGACTGTTAACCACACTGAGCTGTCTGAAGCTGCATATCGCAGGACCCCTCTGAGACTACAAATGGGAGTAATGTTCAGGAAACTGTCTGGGAAATAGGAATCACCAATCTGATCAAACATGACATCGACAATGACCACCAGTAGATCCGTCACTGCCATGGATACCAGGTAGCTAGTGATGCACTTTGACAGACCACACTTTCCCCGAGACAGGATTGTAATTGCCACAGTATTAACTGTGAGCAAGGTGAAACAAATGTTTCATGATCAGTCACATAATACAAGCATCTGCTCAATAGCAGAATTCAGAGCAAGATGATTACATCCAGGTGAAGCGGGAACAAGTGATCATTGAAGTGAGCACCAAGCGTGGACCTCTCCTTAAACCCTAGGCAAGGATGATTAAGGGGCATGAAAGACCTGGGGTGGAGACAGCCCAAACATTATGGGGGAGACCTAGCCAGAAAGGAGGAGGGTCATTTCACAGGGGCAATTCTGAATTGCTCACCCTTGCTACAAGCCCTCTCTTTAGTACTCTGTGTTGGTCTACCTGTCCTAATTTACTGTAAAGGCCTTGCAAAGGTACAGGAATTCAGAAAGCTTGTAGCAGAACTGCATACATTCACTGATCATGGAAGTTTGAACAATCCTGATCTCTTTACTCTTGGAGAAAAGACTGCTGTTGGAAAAGCTATCATTTGGAGGGTGATTACTGAGGCCATCAGCATGAGGCGATCACCAAGAAATCCATTGGGAAGTTCAACAGAAAGATCTTCAGCCAATGTGTGATGAGAATGTGGACTTGTAATAAAAGGGAGTAGCTCAAACAAATAGTTTAGATGCATTTAAAGGGATTTGACAAGAATGTGAGGGAGGCAGGAATAGATGGTTACAATGACAGATTCAGATGAAGAAAAATTTGAAAGAAGTAGGACTGGGACTTTAATGTCACCATGGACTGTTTATGCTGAATAGTCTATTTCCCACTTGGTGTCAGAATCGAGAGACAATAGAAATCATGGTTACGCTTGGGGTTGGACAAGGGATAGACAGTGAGATTGTGAATGCAAGGAGACTGCCTACAAGAGAAAAATGAGCAGCACTGACCAGGGCAAACAGTGATAAGAGAATTAAATCTAGGAGATAACCCCAGAGTGATATAGGAAATGTGACTGAAGATTAATGGTGGAGTTCAGGGAGTGATTAAACAGACCAACTGCAATCCCTCAAATTGTGACAAATGGTCAATTAGGTCATTACGTTTGGTCAATTTTTATTAGTCTTGTACATTACCCATGCTATTGCTCTTAAGCCAAGGGTCTGACCAAGTTACATGACCAGTGAAGCCAGATTTTGAGAAAGCTGTGATAAGGACAGGGGGTGAGTCTATAAGAGGTATGATTGGAACTAGTGATGCAGTGGTCAGATGTGGACAGACTGGTTCCAGAGGGAAAAAGCTAGATCACAGATCCACATTGCATGGTTGTGGTAGCATGATGAGATTTCTTCCAATTGATGAAAAGACAATATTACAATGTATGTGCATGTGTAAAAGTTGGATTTTCAATGTGTTCCAATCATGAAAATTGACCTGTCATTGTTACCTGATGTAGTCAGATCAGCATGAAGAGTCATTAGGAATGACCAGAGAGATCAGATAATGTTCTGAACCCAGCTACATGAGGTTATAGTGGACACCTACCCAGTCTTAATACAGGCGTCCTGCTCCTACTGTGTTGGCACTCCACGATTGGTCCATGTTTAACTGCTTTATAATAACAGGAGCAGTATTTAATGGAAGGTGCAATGTATATCTACCTGCCTTTATAATGTATTAAAATATTTCACTGGGGATGAATTCTCTCTATAAACCTTCTATTTAGGACATTTTTGGCAGCTTCTCTTGTCCATGCTCGAATATATACACAACTTGAGGTCCACTTCCCTTCCCTGCTATTGTTCCTTGTCTCAATCTCCCATTGTAACCATTCCCTTCCCTTCTCCATCACATGCTCATTGAGATTCCCACTGAATGCGCTTCAACCACTCCCTGTGCAAGTGCGTCCCACCTTCTCACCACTGCCGGGGAGGGGGCATGTTCTGTGAGGGTCTGATTGGAATTCATGTTGGATCTCCTATTCAATGTCCTCCATTTCCTCACAAGAGGAGAGATTATCTGTTTATTGCTCATATCTAATCATTTTAAAGACCTCTATGAGGTCACATGTCAGCTACCTTTTCCGGGAGAACAGAGATACAGCCTACTTGTCCTTTCCTGATTGGTAAACCTATACATTTCTGGTGTTATATTTGTAAATCTTCTCTCCACCCTGGGTCATTGCACCACAATCCAATTTCTCCCATTCCCCCGCTCGGTTCATGTGACACTGCAGGGTACCCATGCACTGTCCTTTCCAAACCATTTCCTGTTTCCACTTTCACCTGCTTCATAGACAGTGAGTTTCTGCTCATTACTGGCTGCTCTCACTGCATAAAGTTTCCTCTCACACTCCCTCTCTGGCATCTGTGTCCCCTCATCCTTATCCCATTGGCAAATGCCTGCTTATTTTATCAAATCCTGACATGAACTTGTCCAGTTCGATCAAATCACCCCTCATTCCCCATTGCTCCAATCCCAGCTTCTCCCAGTCTAGCCTTGTCACAAAGATCCCCATTCCTTTTGGCAGATCTATGCCATATTCCTGGCACCTGTTGCCCAGGAAGTAGAGGCTGTGGGTAAAAGGGTGACATTAGAAAGAGCGACTGTCATTTAAAGATCTCCATACCTTCATCAATCACAGACATCTGCATTTCTCCCCTATCCCTTGCACTATTTCTCCTGATATGCTGCTGACCTTATTCCCATTTCTAATGAAGCAAACACATCTTCCAGGTGAAGCAGCATTTCACTTGTACTCCCTCAGTCGAGTCTATGGTATTTGCTGCTCTCAATGTGGTCTCCTTTACAAAGGTGAAACCAAATGCAGGCTGGGTGACTGCTTTGTAGAACACCTCTGCTCTGTCTGTAGCAATGACCATAACCTCCCAGTTGCTCGTCATTTCCATGAACCACCTTGCTCTCTCAGGCTAACATTTCCATCTGGGCCTGCTATAAAGTTCCAATGAAACTCAACACAAACTCAATGAACAGCATCTCCTTTTCTTGTTAGGCATTCTACAGTGTTCAAGACTCAACATTGAGTTCCCCAGCTCAAGAGTTCATCTGTCAATGCATGGCCCCCTCAGCACCAACCTGGATTATATAGTGAATCAATGGAGTGAAACCTGAACATATCACCATGACCTCCTGACTCACAGTGTTTTATGACACCATTATATCAAAGTAAGACAAAACCAACCAGGAAATGAAAGCAAGCCCTTTGCCAGTTTAGAAAGGAAACAGATCTCACCCACTTGGCAATTAAAACTTTGGAATTTAGCTGCAATATCCACCATTTATTGTACTATACAAAGGCAGCTTAATAATAGTAGCATTTGAAAGGGCGACCTGTAATTTTAAATCAGAGCTCCCTTGTTCTGGACTGCCCCACAAGAGGAACATCATTACCATGTCCACCCTGTTAAGACTAACCAGGGTCTTATACACACCAATCAAATCAGCTCTTACTGTACTAAACTCCAGGGGCAACAAGTGCAGTCTGTCCAGCCATCCTCATAGAACAACCCACTTATTGCATGGATCAATCCAGTAAACCCTGCACTGTACTGTCCCCCACAGGACTTAGATGCTTCCTGAAATAAGTAGAACTGAACTGCACAGAATATTCGAGATGTCATCTCATTGTTGCTTTATGTAACTGAATATTCCTCTCATTATTAAGAATTGCATCCTTTAGCTTTCCAGATTCTGTGTTGTACCTGCCTTTTTGTGACTCACACACCTCAATACCTCCACATCTCAGAATTCTGCACGTGGTTCTCCATTTAAATACCCCTCTGCTTTTTAAAAATCCTTCCTGCCAAAGTGAACAACTTCACATTTTTCCATGTTAAATGGGTGGCATAGTGGCTGAGTGGTTAGCACTGCTGCCTCACAGTGCCAGGGAACTGGCTTTGATTCCAACTTTGTATAACTGTCTGCGTGGAGTTTGCACATTGTCCCTGTGTCTGCGTGGGTTACCTCCGGGTGCTCCAGTTTCCTTCCACAGCCAATAGATATGCAGGTTATGTGGATTGGCCATGGTAGATTTCCCATAGTGTCTAGGAATCTGCAGGCTGGATTGATTAGCTGTGGGAAATACAGGGTTATCAGATGTGGGTCTGCATTTGATGCTCTTTGAAAGGGTCAATATGGACTGAATGACCTGCTTCCACACTGTAGGAATTCTATGTTACACTCCATCTGCCTGATTTTTGCTCACACACACAATCTATCAATGTTATACAGCATACAACAGTGAAAAAACGTCATGCCAGATTCCTTGTAGTAATGAGTCAATGCACATTCTAGTTTCAGTTGAGATGGTAGAGTTCCAGAAAACTGGGATTCAGGAGAATGATGCCACTGAAGGGGTGACTGTACAGCAAAGATGTTAAAGTAACATATTAAACAGCCCCAGGAAGGAGAGTAGCAGGGTAATGGTGAAACACAGCAGAAAAAAGTTACAAGTCGGTCACTGAAGCTCACCAGAAACTCCGAGAACTTCCAGAGTACAGTAGAAAGTGAATTTGGCAATATAGGTGATCCAGAGAATCTGGAGCAGATCCATTTTCTCCGAGAATCCAGTGTTGGTGTTGGAAGCAGAATGCCTGAGCACTCCATTGAATGGAATTCCAATTTTATTTCACTCACAATTCTCCAATGACTGAATTCGAACAGCACTGCTCCTGACATTACTCACAGTCACTTGAACAAACAGGTTCACAAGGAGCTCTGGTATGTCTGGTGTATTATTGAAGGATTACATCCATGTGGGTTGTAGCAATTTGAAGTTACGCAGCTCCAGGATTGCACTGACACTTTGATCATAAATCGTTCAAGCAGTGGTATTACAGTAACAGCGCTGGCCACCCCACTCAAGGGGGAGTTGTCCCTTCCCTGGAGGGAAAATGGAGGAATGGGGAAATTACTGGGCAAGTTCTTGACCCTGAAGAGAAGTGAATGATGTTGTGGTTGCAAAGGTGATAGGTCACCTTCCTGACCTGCTGCCTATTGAGGCCTGTAAATGGTAAGTAACGGCTGTTTCCCCGATCACCTGACTCCCTTGTTCAGTGAGAAAATTGGTGGATATCCCAATCAGGAAACCATGGTGACCCGTTAGCTGGGGGTCGAGGGGGCATTCAAATGGGGACAACTGGAGACATGGATGTTTCTGAAAGGCTAAGACTCTGCTTCTGACCTCCCTGATCTCCTCACACTGATGTGTCCAGCCCTAAAGGAGAACATTGAATCAACTTTGCTTTTCCCAGCTAGATCCCTGGAGTAGATCACTGGTGGATTTCAGGATCCAGACACTGCCGGTATCTCTTGGCCAATCGTGCCTGCCAGCTCTTCATGAGGCTGGGTGATTGGACATGTTCTGTCAGCTTTGTGGGGAGGAGGGACATGTTATCACCCACCAACATCACCCCCCTTTAAACCAGGCTGTTTAGCCTGAGGCTGACACTCACTGACAGAGGGGTACTCACTGTAGCCTTCCATCATATTGGAAACTGAAAGTGCACCATAGAAACAAAAATGGCTGTGACCGCACTCAGTAGGGGTGGGAAGTAACTCAACCTGTGAGGGAGGGGGCTGCAGCAAATACCAACCATAGGGGGTGACTTGCCACCTGCGAACCTGCACTGATAGCTTTACATTGAGTCTCCTTCCAGATGGTATCCCATGGAGACACATTTCTTCCATCAGGTGTATGACCCCAATTACGGCACACTGCTCCTGTTCATAGACCCACAAGTGTCTTCAGGTTGTAGAGTCAGTGAGGTTTACAGCACAGAAAAAGGCCGTTCAGCCCATCGAGTCTGCAATGGTCAGAAACAACCACCTAACTATCTCATCCTATTTTCCAGCACATCATCCCTGCCTCTGCAAATGCAGATTAATTCTGTCCTTCAGTATTGCTTCCAATCATTTCCCCAGCACTGAGGTTTGTACTGAGTGGTATGTAGTTTCCTGGTTTATCCTTGCTCCCTACTCCATTAGCTGTCCTCCAGTTCTTTAGCACCTCTCCTGTGGCCAGAGAGAAATGGAAAATTCTTGCCAGTGCCCTTGTTATTTCCTCCCTCGTCTCGCTCAACAGCTTGGGATATATTTCATTCAGCGCTGGAGATTTATCTGCTCTTAAGCCTGCCAGGCCACTCAGAACACCCCCTGTGGTCTCCTCCCTGATTTCTGTACCCACGTCAACCCTCTCACAAGGGACTACCACTATAAAGTATTCATTGAGAACCCTAAGGATGTCCTCTGGCTCCATGAACAAATTACACTGTGGTCCTTAATGACCCTTCTCTTTCCCTAGTTATCCATTTGATCTCAATGTACTTGTAAAATAACCAGATTTTCCTTTATTTTACCGACCATTATTTTGTCATGCCTCTCACCCCTCTGCTCTCCTGATTTCCTTTTCCTGTTCCCCTTTGTACATTCTATACTCCTCCAGGGTTTTTGCTGTTCTCAGTCCTCAGTTCAGCTCAGAGGGGGATAAAGCCCTCACATGCGCTTTCAGCGATTCATAGACGAGGACACCCAGGTCTCGTTGAATAATCTCCCCCTGTTCCAATTTACAGCCAGTCAAATAATAATCTGTTTTTGCCACCAAAGTGGATAACGTCACATTTATCCACATTTACTGCATCTGCCATGCATTTGTCCACTCATTCAACTTGTCTAAAGATTTCTGATGAAGAGCTTATGCCTGAAATGTCATTTCTCCTGCTCCTCAGAAGCTGCCTGGTCTGCTGTGCTTTTCCAGCGCCACACTTTTCAACTCCAGCATCTGCAGACCTCGCTTTCTCCTTGTCGAAACGGAAGCATCTCTGCATCCTCCTCACAGCTCACCCGCCCACCGAGCTTTGTGTCATCTGCAAACTTGGAGATTTCATGTTGAGATCCCTCATCTAAATCAGTAATCGATGCTGTGAATACTCGGTTCCAAGTACCAATCCCTGAGATACCCCACGATTCATTCCCTGCCATTCTTGAAAAAGATCCATTTGTTCCTCTTCTTTGTTCCCTGCCTGCGAAACACTTTTCTGTCCAGCTCAGTACAGTCCCCCCAGTCCCATGCTCTTTAATTTTACACATTAATCTCTTGTGAGGGACTTTGTGGAAAGTTTTCTGAAAGGGAGGGTGTGTAAAGGGGTGATCGAAAGTGGTCCAGGGTCACGAGGACAGAATGGTTCCTTTCCAGTGCTGAAAGGGGAAAGGAGGGGAAGATGCCCTGGAATGTGGCATCATGCTGAAGGTGGCGGGATTGGCATGGGTGAGGCATTGACAATGCAGTGTGGTTGGGATGGAAAGTGAGAGCACAGGGAGAACGATGATGGTTCTGGAGCATTGAAAATGTCTAAATGCTGAAATGCAAGGAACAGATGGTGGAGGGCACTTGGCACCACGTTGGTAAGTCAGGGCAACTTCAGCTGAAGAAAACTGGAAGATATATATGACGTGCTGAGGTGGCAGGCTGCATCATCTTGACATGATACACAGGATATGGAGAAAGTCAGAGAATGGCATGAGTTCCCTTCTGGAAATGAGCTTTGTCCAGGAAGCTGTGGGAAGTTGTTGACCTGGAGTGAATGTCCATCAACAACCTGTTCTGAGAAACATAGACAAAGGTATCTTGGAAGTAAAGGGGAAAGAAGGATGGAAAGTGGGAACAATGTAAATGAGATTTTCCGGTTCAGGGAGAGAGCAGGACGTGGTGCCAATCCATTCCTCAATGTTAAAGGTGACAGGGCCAAGGAATCCACTATGTAGCTGAGACAATGGCTGACGTAGCTCGTACCCATGACCCAAAGGAACAATGCTCCTTTGGGGGAAGTGAGTGTACAGCTTGAAGGGAATTTGTTTGATGTGAGATCAAGCAGGAGGCTGGAAGAACACGGAAAGCCAGACAACAGCAGGAGGTGAAGAAGTCAATGTTTCAGGTATGGCCATTCTTCAGGACTGGTGGCGGGGGTAGGGGGAGTTGCAGAGAAAGAGAGGGGGTGTAGGTGTTATGGGTGGCGAGAGGGGCGGAGTGGTGAGGTGGTGCTAGGTGAATACAGGTGGGAGGTACGATCTGATAGATCGATGTGAGGCATGAATCTGGTTGGTAGCTGGAAGGAGGGATTGGCCAGAGGGAGGGAAGGGCGGAGGCAGGGATGGAAAGGGAGTCTGGGAATGGGTGGGAAGATAATTGAGTCAATGCTGTGTCCTCCGGAATGTAAGCTGCCCTGATGGAAGGTGAGGTGTTGTTCCTTCAATTTGCGGTCTGATTCAATGTGGCAATGTGAGAGACCGAGAATTGGCATGTCAGAGAGGGCGTGGGAATAGGTATTAAAATGAGTGGTGACTGGGAGGTCAGGCTTGCCCCTGAGGGCCTGGTTGAGATGCCCAGCGAAATGTTCCCAATGTAGAGAAGACCACATCGGGAGCACCAGATACAGTAAACTAGGTTAGAGGAGAGGCAGGTGAACCTCTATCTCACCTAAAAGGACCGTTTGGGGCCCTTGGACGGAGGTGAAGGAGGTGGTGTGCCAGCAGGTTTACAGTTTACATAGTTTACAGTTACATAGTTTACAGTTGCAGGGTAAAGTAGATGGGGGGTTTGGAGGGGGTGGGGGAAGAGGCATTGATGGGGACGGTGACGTGAACCATGCAGTGACGAATGGAATCATCCCTGTGGAAGGCAGAGAGTGGTGGGAGAGGAGAATGTTCTGGGAGGTGGCGGAAGTGTTTGAGGATGATGCGCTGGATGCGTGGACTGGTGAGGTGGTATGTGAGAACACGGTAGACCCTGTTTTTATTTTTTTTGGATGGGGTGGGGTTTAGAGCAGTGGAGCAGGGAATGGAGGGGGTGTGGTGGAGGGCTGTCTGGATGACTCGCGGGGGGGAAGGGGGGAAACGCACATTGTTCAAAAGAGGTGAGCATCTGGGATGCTTGGGAATGGAAGGTGTTATGGATCAGGCCAGACCCCTCAAAACATTTCAACAAGTTCATTGAGTCACAGAGTCATAGAGATGAACAGCATGGAAACAGACCCTTCGGTCCAACTTGTCCATGCTGACCAGATATCCCAAACTGATCCACTCCCACCTGACAGCACCCGGACCATATCCCTCTAAACCCTTCCTATTCATATACCCATCCAGATGCCTTTTAAATGTTGCAATCAATAGACGATCGACAATAGGTGCAGGAGTAGGCCGTTTGGCCCTTCGAGACTGCACTGCCATTCATTATGATCATGGCTGATCATCCACAATCAGTATCCTGTTCCTGCCTTCTCCCCATACCCCTTGGTTCCACTATCTTTCAGAGCTCTGTCCATCTCTTTCTTGAAAGTATCCAGAGACTTGGCCTCCACTGCCTTCTGGGGCAGAGCATTCCATATATCCACCACTCTCTGGGTGAAGATGTTTCTCCCTAACCCTGTTCTGAATGGCCTACCCCTTATTTTTAAACTAACAATTTTAAACAATTGTACTAGCCTCTCCCACTTCCTCTGGCAGCTCATTCCATACACGTACCACACTCTATGTGAAAAAGTTGCCCCCTTACGTCCCTTTTATATCTTTCCCCCCTCACCCTAAACCTATGCCTTCAAGTTCAGGACTTCCCCACCCCAGGGAAGAGACTTTGTCTCTTTATCCTATCCATGCCCCTCATGATTTTATAAACCTCTGTAAGGTTACCACTTAGCCACCGACATTCCAGGGAAAACAGCACCAGCCTATTCAACTTCTCCCTATAGCTCAAATCCTCCAGCCCTGGCAACATCCTTGTAAATCTTTTGTGAGCCCTTTCAAACCCAGCCCCTAACTTTTCTAGATCTTTTAAACAGGTGTACAGTGGATATTGCAGGAGTGATGCAGATGGCTCAACCACTCAGTTGTAAACAAAACAGAATTTATTTACACACAAACAAAGGATAACAAAATATAGAATATCATAATGTATCTGAAAACACTGTCGACACAATCGCAAATTGATGATGATGTTCTCATTACTTGCAACATCCCCATAAACACCCCCTTGGCAAAAAAAAGATAAAACTAAACACAGGTTCTGACAGGAGAGATGTCAGAGAGAGAGGGGATCAGCTTGGAACTGCATCTTTGGGTCCAGCAGCTTCTCTGGATTCCCAGCTAAAACCTGACCAGCAGCTGTAAACAAACAGCCAGACTGCTAAACCCAAACCAAACCGAACCCTGCACTGGGAGGAACTGGCCACTCCCCTTTCATTGTTCCAGCATTGTTTTTTAAAAAACTTAAAATGTTCTTCAAGTGGATAAACCCAGACATATCGGAACCCCTGCCTTTACGACCCCTCTGGGAAAACAAAACCAAGGACAACTTCACCTTGTTAAAGGATCAGCTTCATCACAAATGTCTCCTCATCAGAGCAGATGCAATGGAGACAGAGAACTTGGGAAAATGGGAGAGAGGTTTTGCAGGATACGGGGTGGGAGGAGGTGTAGTCCAGGTAGTTATGGGAGTCTGTAGATTTGTAGTAAATGTCAATCCATAAACTGTCACCAGAGATAGAAATACAGAGGTCAAGGAAGGGGAAGGGGAGGGGGGTGTTTGAGGTGGACCAAGTGAATTTAAAGGCAGGGTGGAAATTATTGGCAAAGTCAATGAACTGCTCCAGTTCAGCCTGTGTGCAGGATGGAGCACTGATGCAGTCATCGATGTAATGGTGGAAGAGTTGGTGCACAGTGCCTGAAAAGGGATTGTTTGACGTAGCTGACAAAGAGGCAAGCATAGCTGGGGCCGATCAGAGTGCCCATGGCCACCTTCAGGATTTGGAGGAAATGGGAAGAGTTGAAGGAAAAGTTATTTAAGGTGAGGACTAGTTTTATGAGGCGGAGGAGGGTATTGGTGGAGAGGGACTGGATGGGTCTGTTGGAGAGGAAGAAGCTGAGGGCCTGAAGGCAATCCTTGTGGGGAATGGACATGTATAAGGACTACACATCCATAGTGAAGATAAAGCACGAGGGGTTGGGGAACTGGAGGTTACTAGAGAAATGGAGGGCATGGTTGGTGTCACGGATGTAGGTGGGAAGTACCTGAGCTAAGGGGGAGAGGATTGAGTTGAAATAGGAAGAAAGAAGTTCGGTGGGGCAGGAGCATGCAGAGATGATGGGTCGGCCGGGATAGTTGGAATTGTGGATCTTGGGGAGCAGGTAGAAGCGGGCAGTGTGGAGCTTGGGGACGATGAGGTTGGAGGTGGTGGTGGGGAGATCATTGGAGATGATGAGGTCACGGACAGTGTGGGTGATAGTGCCTAGATGGGCCACGGTGGGGTCATGGTCAAAGGGGATGTGGTGTCATAGAGCTGGTTTGATGGTGAACTGGGGACTGGTGTGGAGAGAGTGGAGTGCTGCATGTTCAGAAGGTGTGAGGCTGGAGTGAGTGAAGGGGTGGAGAAATCAAGGTGGTTGATGTTGTGTTGGCAGTCAGTAATAAAGAGGTCTAGGATGGGTACAAGGCTGGGAGGGAGTATTCAAGTGGAAGAGGAAGGTTGGAGGTGGGAGAAGGGATCATCGAAGGGTGGTTGGGAGTCTTTGTCAAAGAAGGAAACATGGAGGCAGAGGCAGCAGAAGAAGAGCTCCATTGTCATAGTGGATACGGAATTCATTGAGATGGGGACGCAGGGGCACGAGCGTGAGCCCTTCACTGAGGAACAGACCATTCCACCTCACACCTCCTTCCTTCCATCCCTCCGACTGACCCCTCCTTGCCAGCTACCAATCAGATTCATTCCTCCCATCGATCTATCACCATGTCACCACTCTGACCGTCTCCCCACCCATAACCCTCTCCCTCCACTGTCTTTATCTGCAACTCCCCCTCCCCCCACCTCCAGTCCTGAAGAAGGGTTATACCTCTCCACCTCCTGATGCTGCCTGGCTTGCTGTGCCCTTCCAGCCTCCTGCCTGTCCAATTAGGATTCCAACATCTGCAGGTTTTCTTGTCTCTGATGGCAGATGGAGACCACCCAAGTGAAGGGATGGCACAGCGGAAAGGGCCCTGCTGAGGATATCTCTTCAAAGCCATCCCCAGGAACTGAGAGCTGTTGAAGGAATGTCGGGCATGTTCAAGTCGCCTTCAACTCCAGGTTCAGATGAAAGCTGTCATTACGGGCATCTGCACATACCCCCCTCTTTACATCATCAGGCTGAAGTCTCCCTTGTGACAGTCCCATTGAGAACCCCTTCCACCCCAGTTTACAGTTATCAATGTGTGGGGGTCATGTTGACACAATCTCACCTTGACCTGGAAGAACGCAGTTCGATCCTTCAGTTTCTCTTCTTCTGTAGCGTCTGCTCGGTTTCCACAAGATTTATTGGTAATGATACTGATAGGTCTTCCTCACTTTCGTCACTGTGTTTTGCAGCACCTAACCCCCATCCCCCAGGCATGGTTACCAGGCCCTGCACCACATCCCTCTCATTCCCCATTCTTCAGCTCCCATCCCTTACCCACTCCCTCCCTCTCCCTCTCTCAGAACCATGATAGGGTTCCCCTCATCTTCCACCCCACTCGTTTCCATTTTCAGTCAGCCTTCCTCTTTCATTTCCACCACCAACGATGACTTGCCCTTGCCTGACCTTTGCTGCATTCCAAAGCGTCGATTCATTCTGTGACGCTGTTCCCTGTTCCTCAAACTGGCCCGACAGTCCCTCCCTGCTCTGCTGCACCTTTCTATGAAAGTGCTGGAGATGTAAATCTTGCCTTTTACACCTTCGATCTCTCAACCATCCAAGGCCCCAAACACTTCTGCAAAGGAACGTGGTGATTTTGTGTGCACTTGAGTAGACAGGATCTGCTGCTAACAGAATGGTGATGCTGCTTTGAGGAGTTCAAAAGGAGCTTGGAGGATGGTTTTACAGAGCAGCTCGCTCCAGTCCCCCAGCATGACCTGCAGCAATTCAAACACTTCATTTACACAAGCGCTGACACACAGAATATATTTTTTATTGCAATTTTAATAAAAATGATCAATTTTAGGCATTACACATAATTGATCAAGTTCGTGTCACAGATAACCAGTCTTGTATTTGTCATTCAATGCTCTGATATTTTCCAGGAGGGCTGTATAAAACAGTGAGTTATAAATACATCAGTCTGCCTCACTGTCAGAGCTCATCACCTGTTGAATAATCTCCCATTCAGGGTGACCAAATACATTACCCCTCTCACCAGCTCCTGTCTGAATTTTCTCTGTGTCAGCCCATAGATACACGTGTTTGTACATGAACTGAGAAGCTGTAGTTTAAACCCAACCTGTTGAGTGATGTATATCGGGTGACTGTAATATTTGTCCTCATAGTTAAGGTTTGTTACTGGCCAGTTTACCGAATGCACTGTGTACGTCATGCATAAAAGAATGAAATTGGCAGAAATAGCGAAAAGCAAAACCATTGATTTTCTCCGATTTTTCACCTCTGGGTCACATTTGTTCTCAGCATTACTCCGGAGTGCCCTGCGGACTCTATTTGCTGCTATAATGTGTTGGATGCTCAGAGCATTGAACAAGAGAATTAAAAACATTGGTAATAAAGGGGTGATAATGGTGTCAATCCATTCATATGCTTTCCACAAGGGGGACGTGTAATAATCAGCAGTTGGAACACAATGCCATGGTATGTTGTCAATTCGAATGGCAGGTTCCATGCAATAGTAAAAGGGAATGCTTCTCACACAGCTAACCACGCACACAGTCGCAATAACGATGCTCGCGGTTTTCTCAGTGCAATATTTCATTTGCAGCTTCTGACAGCAAATTGCGATAAAGCGATCAAACGTGAAGGTGACAGTAAACCAGACAGAACAGTCTACAACGACAATATATGCCACAAAATTTACAGTGCACACTGGAGTCAGATGCAAGAAGGTTATTGGAAAATACAAGCTATTAATCTTAAGTAAAATCACATTGATGATAACCACCAATAGATCTGCTGTTGCCATGCTCACCAGGTAGCATGTGCAACATTTGGAGAGACCACACCTTCCTTGAGAGAGGATCACGATTGCTACCAAGTTAACTGTGAAAAGCACAAAGATTAAAATTTCAATCAAAATCATTTCCAAAGTACACATTTCAAGGAGAAAATGAGTTAATTAAGAAGATTTTAAAGTAGCCATTTCCTATTTTCAAGTTATAGCACAGTTTGAATTTAATGAATCTTTTATGAATGAATGGTGATATTTGCATTGTAAAGGAGAGTGAGGATGCGAGAAAATAAAAAAAAAATCAAGAAAAGCACATACTTTGTATACATGGAGAGCACAATTCTGCATGATTGTGTGTGATCACACACTTTGAAGCCATTCCCATGCTGTTGATTTATGGTCTGTACAATATGGAGTTTATAATGTAGGGCTGCATGATGGCTCAGTGGTTAGCATTACTACCTCATAGTGCCAGAGAACTGGGTTGGATTCCAGTTGGAGGTGACTGTCTGTATGGAGGTTGGATGTCTTCCCCATGGATGTATGGGTTTCCTCCTGCAGTCCAATGATGTTTAGATTAGGTGCATTGGCCATGTTAGATTGCACCACAGTGTCCAGGGATGTACACGTTATGTGGATGGAAATGCAGGGTTACATGGATGGGCTGGGTCTGTGCGTGATGCTCTTCAGAGGGTCGGTTCAGACTCGATCAGGCGAATGGCTTCTTCCTGCACTGTGGGGAATCTATGATATTCTCACAGTATTGTTTCATCCAATAACAGAAGCACCTTCAATCCTGCACTTTGTTGATCTTCAAAAGCTGTAATTTCAAAAAGTCAATGGGCTGAATCTTGCAGCAAGGTGTGAGAATAAATTGCTTGGAGCAGAAATGGGAGCTGATGCTTCTCCAACAGACACATGCTAGATCCTGGTTGACCGATTAGTTGTTGGGTCGCAGTGGAGAGCTTCCCATCTAATTTGATGGGCCTGAGGAAGGAGCAGTCTGTACAGAAGACAAACGGGAAGTCTTGGATGAGGGGAGCACAACATGGAAGTAACGGGAAGAGATTTATGAAGAACCTTTCTGGTGATAGTTTCCTCCCCTGTTAACATGGCTCACCACCTGTTTCTCGCACCACCATTCTCCAACCACCCTGTGGTACCCCGTGATATCCCAATCACGAGGACAATGTTGGCTATAAATTCTAATCATAATCTTCAAACTTTGATACTGTCTTTCTGTTGCACCTTGAGATTATGGGTAATACACAGAAGATGAGAATTGCTTAATTCTCAAACTAGTGATCATTTGTTCAAATATCTGTAACACAGAATTTGGGCTCTGATCTGATTGCATTTCTTTGGGTAATCCAGAGATAGTTAAAAAAAATGAACTAACTTTGCCCCTGCCATTCTCTCAGAATTTTAGTCCTGAGGGCACTGCTTCAGGAAATCCTGTGGAAACTCCGGAATTATTAAGAAAGATTGATTCCCATTCCTGGTTTGTGGTCGGGGTCCGACACAAATGGTTAAGACCCCGCTAAACGGAACTTCAATAGCTGGTATGCGAATTAAAGATGCAATTTGATTTGAGGTTTGAGGTTCCTCCATTATCTGACAAGTACTTCATGTTTAGCAACACTTGACCATAACTTTATGTAATCCAATAAAAATGCCTTTGTATTTTAGCCTGTGTTGTCTTAATTCCTCAGTGATCGGCCTTTGGAAATTTGTGAACCACTTGTAAGATTTCATTAAGATGTAGAGATGGATATCTACGCCTGATGGATCAACCGCCTCATGGATCACAGTCCATCCCTCATCAGCTGATATTTGAGGTGGTCTCCATTCCCTCATTAGGGCTTTATTTTTCAAAGAATAACACACAGGTATTGTCTTTGATGCAGTTTCTGAGGAGCAGTTTGATACAACTCTTGCAATTCCAAATCTGCTTCTTGCATTTCTACTCAAGAAGATGGGCTACAAATCCCAACCTCTTTCTCTTTCTTTCTGATAACTGAACAGGATGAACGCAAATTTTGAAAATGTAACTCAATTTCCAAATCACCTCCCTTTTTGTAGACTCCTTTCCTTCTAGTCTAATTTATTGGGCCTGAGATCTAGTCATGACACCATTAGGGAACAATATTCCCTTTTCTTTTACTTCCATTTCTCCCAGCCTTGGTGACGCTAATATTTTTGAACTTGCCAGATTATTTCCTAGAATAAAAGCAATTGCTTGTCTGTAGGAATTTGTTTTCCCTACTCCGACTAACACTTCTCCATTTGCCAAGTCACTCTTTGACCTAACTTTGTATAATGGACCTGGTTTGTAACCTCCAAGAATATCTCCAATTAATATTTTCTCCTTCATCAACCCCTCTGGTAGACAAATGGTGTCATTGTCAGTGACTGACTTGCTCCAGGGATGCTCAATGTCTTTCCTGGTTCACCTCCTTGATTCAAAACATAAGGAGGTATGTCCCGTTTTGAGATCAGCTACTAGGAACTTCCAGTGGTCCTCGTTAATCTT
Organism: Chiloscyllium punctatum; assembly: GCF_047496795.1. Taxonomy (NCBI): domain Eukaryota; kingdom Metazoa; phylum Chordata; class Chondrichthyes; order Orectolobiformes; family Hemiscylliidae; genus Chiloscyllium; species Chiloscyllium punctatum. Next base: position 19,691,208 of record NC_092791.1, on the reverse strand, counting down.
CTTAAAGAGTTTTCAGGACTGTCCTGATCTATGACTTCTTTCTTAGTACATTCCAAGGATCCATGTTAACCTTGTCCCCCTGTGACAGTTTTCCAGCCTACTTCCTGTCCTGATGCCTTCTTATCTGAAGACTCATTCACTTATGTATTACTGTAATTTGTTTCCCATTTAATTTCCAGCATAATAAAACTGCTTAAATAAATGTTTCCAGCTTTGGTATGTCTGGTCTTATTACTATAAAAGCAGGCTAGTTTCTTTACATCACTTTTTGGTTTAACCTTTCTCCCTTATTATTTTGATAGCCTTCCATTTCTTTTCTCAAATTAGTGCCTCTTAATCAGCAGATTTTCCCACAGTATTTCATTCTCCCTTGCAAATGCCACAATTTCCTGATTCAGTTTTTTTTCTTGTCACCTGAAGTTTCAATGTTTATGTTCAGATACAAGCTTATCAGCATTTGACTTTGTCATAAGCATTAACGGTTTCATAATCTGCAGATAGCTCTTCTGACAATCTGGCGTACACAGTGATAGCTATACCCATCAAAACCCTTTGTAACATTAAGGTCCAAACCTCTTTTGGCCACTTTATCTGTCCACCTATCACCACTAATTAGGGAGAGTGCCTTTTAACTACATCCTCAGTGAAGTTAGGCACTAAGTACATATGCTTGGGTCAATTAGTTTTCTGATTGGAATCACAATCATTGCTACTTATTTCTTCCAACTTTAGTTAAAGCTCTGTTTTTACAAACTGATGTTCTCTAATATCCGTATCTCTTTAGAATTCAAGTTTTCTTAATTCGCTTTCTCTCTGCTCTCCATCCATTATCCTCTGATTTCCAGTTCCCTCAATTCCAAGTTTTTCATTTCGCTATCTCTTTCAAAATGCAGTTTTGAGAAGAAATTCTAACTGTATCTTAGCTAATTCCAGCTGTGACATCCAATTTCAGATTTCCATTCAACAAATCCTAAACGTGGCATCACCACTTGAAATATCCTTACACAATCCTTCTTATACTTCTACATTCAATGTATTTAATAAATCCCTCAGTTTATCGTTCATTAAAGATTCTAAATAATTCACTGTTCTCTCTTCCACTTCTTGAAAGCACTAAGCCATATCCAAAGGTTTCTTCAAATTCCACGTAGTAAACGTTACCACAACTCAGGTGCTTCATGTCCAGAACTACTCCATAGTCAATATTTCAACAAAAGAGACACAGATCCCTCTTAAATCCAGTGCATTCAAAGTTCCTGAATGAGCTCTCATTTGTTATTCTGCAAGCTGATGTTATTACAGGAAAAGTCAGATCCTTGACAGGAATCTGGCTTGATAGATCATACTTTCAGTTAGTTTTGGTTTTGACCAAGTTGTGTCTCACTGAAACATAATTGCACAATGGGAGGATTTTGCTTCATAACAAAAAGTAAATGGAACATATAGAACATAGAACATTACAGCGCAGTACAGGCCCTTCAACCCTTGTTGCACCAACTTGTGGAAAAAATCTGAAGCCCATCTATCCTACACTATTCCATTTTCATCCATAAGTTTATCCAAAAGCCATTTAAATGCTTTAAAGTTGGTGATTCTACTACTGTTGCAGGCAGTGCATTCTACTCCCCTACTACTCTCTGACATCTGTCCCATATCCATCATCCTCAATTTTAAGCTATGTCCCGTTATGCTAGCCATCACCATCTGAGGAAAAAGGCTCTCACAGTCCACCCTATCTAACCCTCTAATTATCTTGTATCTGTCAATTAAGTCACCTCTCAACCTTCTTCTCTCTAACAAGAACAGCCTCAAGTCCCTCAGCCTTTCCTTATAAGACCTTCCCTCTTTACCAGGCAACATCCTAGTAAATCTCCTCTGACTCTTTCCACAGCTTCCACGTCCTTCCTATAATGCGGTGACCAGAACTATACACAATACTCCAAATGTGACCGCACCAGAGTTTTGTACAGCTGCAGCATGACCTCATGGCTCCAAAAGCCCATCCCCCTACCAATAAAAGCTAATGCACTGTATGCCTTCTTAACAACCGTATCGACCTGGATGACAACTTTCAGGGATCTATGTACATAGACATGGAGATCTCTCTGCTCATCTACACTACCAAGAATATTATCATTAGTCCAGTACTCTTTATTCCTGTTGCTCCTTCCAAAAGGAATCACCTCACACTTTTCCGCAGTAAACTCCATTTGCCTCCTCTCAGCCCAGCTCTGCAGCTTATCTATGTCTCTCTGTAACGTGTCATATCCTTCAGCACTATCCACAACTCCACCGACCTTAGTGTCATCCGCAAATTTACTAACCCATCTTCCACACCCTCATCTCGGTCATTTACAAAACTGACGTACAGCAGTGGACCCAAAACAGATCCTTGCAGTACACCACTAGTAACTGAACTCCAGGATGAACATTTCTCATCAACCACCACCCTCTGTCTTCTTTTAGCTAGCCAACTTCTGGTCCAAACTGTTAAATCACCGTCAATCCCAAGCCTTGTATTTTGTGCAATAGCCTACCATGGGGAACCTTATCAAATGCCTTTCTGAAATCCATACACACCACATCAACCACTTTACCCTCATCCACCTGTTTGGTCACTATTTCAAAGAACTCGATAAGTTTTGTGAAGCACAACTTACCCTTCACAAAACCAATTTATTAAATGTATTAACAAAACAAATAATGACAGTATAAGCTACCCAAATATTTAAAATAACAATTCAAAGATTTTTAAACACACAGTAAAAGTATAATCTCATCTCCTTATTCTTGGCACCGGCTCTGAATTTACACATGTATATGAAATGTGACTTGGTGACAGGATACCAGACTCTATACAATTATTTAAAAAGAGTATAATCTCATCAATCCCAAATCACTTCTTCATAAACTGAAAAGAAACAGAATCATTTTTATATGGTATGCCAAACGCACCCCTGGTGCAGTCCCCCTAATGCCACTCACGCAATATACACACCAGAACCCCTGTATCTAACACCTTGGTAGGCTTAAGTCACATGTGATCTTGACTTTCAGACTGTTGCTACAGATAGTTTCTTCCTGCATTTATCATACTTCTGAGCTTAAACTCAGCTTTAAACAACCTCTTCAGAGATTTATCCCAACATTAAGTTCAGGACCATCACTAAGTCTTCCCTCCAAGGCAAGCTTGTTCACTACATATCCTTCCCTTCTCTGTCCACACTGCAATCACATTCCAAGGGTCCGTTGAGTTGGCCATATCACAGACACCATGTGGAGTAGTACCTTCCAAACACTGGCTCCCTTTCTCCCTGTTGTCACTCCAACATTGTTGACATTGAAGAATCACAAGGAACGTTTCAGACTGACACAGAGAAAAAGGAAATGCAAAGCATAAGCAAATTCACGTTAAGAATGAACTTGTTCTGCTTCCTTTGAATGCCTTACCAGGGCCACTGACAGCTGCAAGGACTGGATAGTAAATGAGATCGATTTGGAAAATTAAAGGGTATTCCATTTCTTGTGTGATGCAATAATGTCTCTGCTCCACTGCCTCTTCTTCAACCACAGGGCACTGACTGGGAGAACGGACAGACTTAATCCAAGGAGTCTCGATTTAAACCAGGGATTAGCTCCACTGAGACTGTAATCTATGGAGGACAATCAGTTCCACCCTTCTGAACAGCCACGTTTTTTTGCCCCAAGGATTTGTGTGTGAAGTGTGACCTCATTAGAGAGAATTGAAAAACAAAACCAGTAAATAACGTCATCTTTCTTTGTGATTTCTAAGAAATGGGGATTTAATTTTGTTTCCACCCTAATACTGGGGTTGAGCTGAGTTACCAGTGTCCGAACTGGTGGTGATGAAAAGGCACCAGCTCATTTTGAATGGGTTGTCACAATAGAATGATAGTAAATAGAGTGATTCCCCCCTCCTTGTTAGCACTTCAGTGGTTCACCAAACACTTCATCCACCCTGAAGAAGGTCTGTTTTCTATGACACTATCAAACCCCCTGCCCCTGACTTTCCATTCATTCCAGGGCTCCTTGTTGCCACACTTGATGTCAAGGGCTGTCACTCTCTCTTCCCCTTTGTCCATGTTTGAACCAAGGCTGTACTGAGGTCAGGAGCTGAGTGGCCCTGGCAGATCCGAAACTGAACCTCACTGAGCAGGTTATTGCTGAGCAGAAAGCACTGTTGATGACACTTTATGAGGGCATAACGACAGACATGGAAAAGATGAGCTGGCAATTTATGTGAAAGTTATAAATCAGTCTAGATAAAATGGCAAACATTGAAGTGGATATTCCAGAAAACGCAGAATAGATGCATTCCAACAAATAAGAAAATTGCTAGGGATGGACCAGCATTCCGTGATCAATGAACATAGGCATAGGCAGAATCAAAACTTAAAGAAAAGACGCATAAGTCTGCAAACCACTTTACTGATGATTGAGAGGAAAAAGATGGGATGCTAATTGGCTGGGATAGATTTGTCCTGCTTTTAGTGGGCAGGTCATACCTGAGCAATTATTCACATTGTTGGGTAGATGCCAGTGCTATAGCAGCAGTGGAACAGCTTGTCCAGGGGTCTATAATTTCCTGCTTTCTGCCTCACTCATTTGTTGAATATGGGGTTACATTGGCTCTATTCCAATTGAAAAGAAACTTCTCTGAATCTAATGTGGTTTGGAAAATTTAAACTGATGCATCAACTATCTCACCACCTCCTTCTCTTAAGACCCTGAAATGAAATCTATCATGACCCAGGGACATGTCAACTCCGTTCCAACAATTTTCTCAGTAGTACGTCCCTGGTAATTACAATTTTCTTGAGTTCCTCTCTCCCTTTTGAATCCTGATTTACAGCTATTTCCAGGATGCTGTATCCTCTCCAATGAAAACTAACACAGAATATCTATTCAATTTGTCTGCCATCTCTTTATCCTCCATTATTAATACTCTCGACTCACTTTTTTCTGGAGGATAAGCATCAACTTTGCTCACTCTTTCTGATTTAAATATCTGAAGAAACGTTTCCTATCTGTGTTTACACTTTTTCCCAATGTTCTCTTTCTCTCTCCCTCCTGATAAATCTTTTCACAATTCTTTGCTGTTTTTTATATTCTGCCCTATCTTCTGACCAGCCACCTGGCTTTGCAGAGTTATGCGTCTTTTCTTTAAGTTTTGATTCTGCCTATGCCTATGTTCATTGATCACAGAATGCTGGTCCATTCCTTAGCAATTTTCTTATTTGTTGGAATGCATCTATTCTGCGTTTTCTGGAATAACCCCTTCAATGTTTGCCATTGTATCTGGACTGATTTATAACTTCCACATAAATTGCCAGTTCATCTTTTCCATGTCTGTCTTTATGCCCTCATAATCACCCTTGTTGAAGTTTAAAATTGTACTCATGGTTCCACACTGCTCTCTCTCAAATTGTGTGTAAAAGTATCGTTTCTGCTACCCAGGGGAACTTTGACTGTGAGAAATAAAGACTAGTGCTTGACCTGCATCTTCCAAGTATTCAAACTCCTGTCTGATTCTTCTGTTAAGATGCAGTATATTTCACTTATCTGTGTTGAACTTCACTTGGCAATGATTTGTCCACCCTACAAATTTATCAATGTTTTGCTCTATTATGTTGCCTTTTTCTTTCAGTATTAACTGTCGCCACATGTTGGTGTCACCCATGGATTGAGAAATTAGCATCATAAAGTATAAAGTACAACTTGTTATAGTTAATTGTGAACAGCAATGGTCCTGGCACTGATCCTCATGAAATACCATTTCCGACCTACTCAGCACTTTGGCAAACTGTGCTTTCTCCCAGCATGCTGCTTTTCTGTCTTAAAGACAGTCAGAAGTCCATTTTGTCCTTTGTACTCTGGCTTTCTCACTTAAACACATTCACCGATCCATCGTGAGGCACATTATTGAGGGGATTTGACATATGCAAATTGCTTTACCTTCTTTCCGTGTTTTAGTTGTAGACAGGGAATATATAGCTCAAGCCACACTCTTCCTGTTTAAATCTATGATAAATATTCATTATTGTATTTTTCAATTCGAGATGCTCTTTGAGTTTTTTTTCAGAGGGATTCGATTACCTTTATCAAAAAGCTGTGACCCTGAGTTCACTAAATGTTTCCTGTTTCCTTCTGGATGGTAGGAATTGCATGATCTATCCACCAGCTCTCTGGCCCTTTGTACTTTGCGAATGAGTTATTAAATGGATGAAACAATACCGTTGGTCCCTCTTCGATTGAGCTTGCAAAAACCCAGGTACAATTCACCCATAGGCAGGATTCCTTCCTCTCATATTTACTTATTTCATCCAACAACTCTTCATTATGAAACTTTGAAATGAATTTGTTCACCTCCTGATTGTTTAATGGCATTAAAGCCTATGTTATTTCCCTGGTAAATATCAAAGCAAAATAATTGTTCAATATCTGTCTTCTCCTTTGTACTGTTATCCTTTCTATCCCTGTCACAGTATTCCTTTCCAAATGATGTATCTGTACAAAGTTTTACTATTTCTTTTTTTAATGTTCATTGATAATTTAATTTTATAGCTAAATGTTACCTAAATTATTTTTGTTTTTCTTCTTTCTCTGTTCTTGTATACTTCTCAAATGTTCATTTCCTCAATGTTTGCCTATTTCTGAATCATTGATTGTATCTTATGTCTGATTCACCAGCCAGTTTCAAAACAGTTTCTATCCTATTGTTGTTAGAATACTGAATGGACTTACAAGGTTTTAACATTCGCCTGTACCTGTGTTTTTGTTTTTGCTGCTGTTTACATATTGTTTACTTATCTATGCTACTTAACTCTGTGATCAGCCTGTGTTGCCCGCAGGACAAAGCTTTTCACTATGCCTTGGTACACATGAAAATAAATTCAATTCAATTCAATTCAATTTGTCTCCAGTCTTTTATATAATAGTTTGCTGACAGATCTGTCTATTTAATTTTCTCAAATTCTATTTCCAGTCCTTCAAAATGAGAGTTCCTCCAGTTTGTTAACCTGTGTCTCTTCACATACAAGTCCTTCTCTCTCATCACCCAAAACTGTCTTCTGTTATTTTCACTGTTGCTTAGAAGTTTCCCTCACTTTCGTTTCCTTTGCATCAAGTCATAGAACATGAATCAATTGTGAAATCCCCTTCCCGGGATTTTGACATCGGCCGTGAGAAGAGAATCCTGTGTACAGTGTAGGAACTTCATTTCCTTAATTATCTGCTTCTCCCAACTAACACTGGGTCAGTTGCAATCACCCACAATTATTATTCCATGTATATTTTACTTACTTTGCCAGCTTTTTTTGCATCTTTTCTCCTCCACCTCCCATTCACTACTTGGTCATTCGTAGAGTACACTCATTAGAGTGAATGACCATTAACTATCTGTCATTTCTATCCATCGGGTTTTCCTGTTTGTTTTGCTGATATCTGTGTGCCTTTTTTACTGTCAAAATTTAACTCAAAGGAAATACAGCTCCTCCACCTCCCATTTTCCCCTTTCTATATCTTAAAAGCATTTTTTTTACCATACAAAGTTTGACTTGAGTCCTGATTTTATTATAAACCAAGTCTCAGCTTGTGGCTTCAGCAATACTCCAGAGATTATTAACCCTGGAGTTCTTTCAAATGCAGATTCCAACCTGTAATATTCTATTGGCAAAATGTTCTAACTATGTCACTTGTTACTGCATGGACCAAGGCAAACAGAAGTATACCCTCTTTTCAAAGTTCCAATTCAGCACCATGGAGAGTGCCAGATTGGCCACGCACCCTGCCCTTGGTGCAGAGGATGTGAGCTCTGATGTTGATTGAAGACTTCTTCATTATGACCTTGTTTTAATACTTCTTCAGCACCTTCCCCCCATCACCATCCTCATCCTCACAAGCCTTTGCAGCGTCATGTCCTTGATCTGCATTGTGCCGATCCTGCACTCCCTGCTGTCACTTTTCCTGTTATTGTTACTCTTCTGTCCTTCTCTATTTTTGTTGTGTCCCCATAGTCTTACCAGACCATAGGGGCTGCTCTCTCATCAGAGAGAAGTGGCTGGTAGTGATTTAATCTGAGGGCCACCAGACCTCAGGTGAGGGAAGAGGTTGAGAAGAACAGTCCTGCATAGAAGCCTCAAACCGGTGATGGGAATTGAACCCACACTGTGAGCATCACACTGCTATGTAAAGCAACAAACCAGCCAACTGAGCTAAACGGATTCCCTCTATTCTTGTATACTTTTCTAACATTCATCTCCTCAATGTTTGCCTGTTTGCGAATCGTTGATTGTTTTCTTATATCTTACTTTTATAAAAAACATTTTATACCATACAAAGCTTGACTTCAGTCCTGATTTTCTTATAAGCCAAGTCTCAGGATGTGGTTGGCCAAACATCTGGCGATTATCAACCTTGGAATTCTTTGAAGTAGAGATCCCACGATATTCGATTGGCAGAATGTTCTAACAATGTCGCTTGTTACAATATGGACCAACACAATCAGACTTGTACCCTCATCTTCAAACTTCCTCTTCAGAACCATGGAGAGTGCCATGCTGGCCACGCACCCTTCCCTTGGTGCAGAGGATGTGAGCTCTGCAGTTGATTGAAGACTTCTTCATTATGACCTTGTTTTAATACTTTTTTAGCACCTCCTTCCCATCACCATACTCACAAGTCTTCAGTCTCATCTCCTTGATCTGCGTTGTGCTGATCCTGCACCCCCTGCTGTCATTTTTCCTGCATGAGAGGTAGAGGCTACATTATATCTGATGGACAGGTCCAGTGTTTGCAGAATCTGCTTCCCAACCTCTTCAAAGTCCCCCCTAACAGAGTCCTTGACACAGTCATGAAGTTGTATGATATTTGCAGTTGTAGCATATATTTCAACTTGTGCAGCTACAAATTGGAAACAGTACTTCAAGATTTCAGGTCCCAGTTTTAAGTATTGGCCTTTAAAAAAAACCTTCAAACTAAATAATCAGTCTCCCACATGATCTAATAAGGAAAGACTCTAGTCTTCAACTCTTATCGTTGCCATCACTCACTTCCTCTGCACAGAACAACAGAACAGCCTCTATTCTCTCAGGGTGTTGAATATCCTTATTCACCAAGTGCTCCAAGATGATTAGGCACTTTGTAGCAGCATTATGAGGAGGAATCTCTTCTCTCAGTGGGTTGGGGGCCTTTGGAATTCCTTACCACAGAGAGTTGTGGGTCTCTAGTCCTTGTGGATATTTAAGGCTGCAATTAATACATTCTTGATCAGTCAGGGAATTGAGGGTTATGAGGAAGGAGAGTGAAGGGGAGGGATATCAGAGCAGGCGTGATCCTATTGAATGGCACATCAGGCTCAAGAGGCTGAATGGCCTCCTCCTGTTCCTGTTTCTTATGGTCTTGTTTGAAATGTTGTGGACCAGGCCAGACCCCCTCAAAACATTTCAAGAAAGTAGCCCAAACCCTAACTTTGCTGGTTGTTTTAAGCAGGTGTAATGCAGATACTTCAGGAGGGATGCAGTTGGACAAACCACTTAGTTTTAAAACAAAACAGAATGTGTTTACAAGATTACCCAATGAAACACAAACAAAAGTGAACAGAATACTGAGTAACTTAGCCTATCCAAAATTCAACAAATTATCCCAACTTAATGATGCTGTTCCAGATACTTGCAACAATCCCCATAAACATCCCTTGACACAAAAGGTAAAATCAAACCCAGGGTCTGACAGGAGAGATGTCACAGAGAGAGGAGGATCAGCATGGACTTGTTTCTTTGGGTCCAGCAGCTGCAGCAACTGTCTGTGAAAGACCAGATCAAACCAGAGAAAAGCTGGGCTGGGAGAACTCACCACGCCCCTCTCATTGTGCAAGTGTTTTTTTTAACTTGAAAGCTTTTTGCCTGAGGCAGTATCTGTTAGCTATAATCAAATTGGCATTAAAACCCATCCAAGCCTGTGTTTTTACGACTTCCTGAAAAAAACCATGGACAACATCACCTTGTTAAAGGAGCATCATCATCACATCAATGAGCCAGATCTGTTACCTGTTACCAGTTGAACTTCCAGAAACACTACAGCCCAACCTCAACACAGAGTCCTTGGGGGCAGGGAAATGAGGTGCACCTGACAGTGACCAACAACATTCTTGCTCTGGATTCATAACCTGCCTCCTTGCCCCAATATTGGTGGAAGATGCAGCTTTGTGGACTAGTCACTGCATAACAGCACTCAACAATGAACTAATTTTCAAAGTTTTGGGGCAAATTTTGATGTAAATTTGTATCTTTCTGTTTCTTACAGTTAACATGGTAGCTACTGTGCTCCTGTCTCAAGGAAGGTGTGTCCAATTAGCTTCCTCCGTCTAACTTCAGTGTGCACTGTTCAAGGTTGTGGCAAAATATTTGGTTGCACTGAATGGGAGATTATTCCAACAGGTGACTAGCACTGCCAGTGAGGATGACTGATATATTTTCAAGTCTCAGCCTGAGCTCGTCCTGAGGGAAAAATATCAGAGCATCAGATGATTATTATGAGAACTAGATGAATTGTATATGATGCCTTTTTGAATAACATTAAAAAATCATCATTCTTCCTGCAAACATTGTCTGATTCAATTTTTTTTTTTGGAAACAGAATTGTGTTTGAAACAACTGTTTGGATAAGCTTAATAAATAATGCAAATCAATGTGATATGTTGAGATCAGATAAATGCTGCCAATCCAATTCAAATAAAGCAGCATAGAACTGTCATTGACAAGTTGGAGGCAGACCTCTGCTCCAGAGCTTGTCAGACCTGACCATTATCACCCACAATGACTATGTATTTGTGAAGTTTACTGTAAGAAAATGACTCAAGCGGGCAGGTCACGATTATGTCTTGTTCTCAAAGGATGATGATTGATGTAGTCTGTTTTATTCACAGCTTTCTCAGAGTGACTACTTTCTATTCACTGATAAAACAATTAGCAAGGGATCAGTGAGGAACTTCAATTATTTCACTCTTTTGATTGTTCAGGAAGGTGGAACCCAGAAAAGGAAGAGAGAAAGTCATGCAGCAGTAAGATGAAGTTATTCAATCCGATGGTTCTAAGAACCCATTATAAGTAGCACAAAGTCACACTCATAAAGTCATCGATTCATACAGAGTCATCGATTCATCCCATTGAGGCTGTACTGCCAAAGTTACACTAAATCGACACGAGTCCCTCTTTCCTGCAATAGTCCCACAGCCTTGAATGCGATGGCGTTTCAATCACTCATCCAAGTACTCGTTAAAGGTTGTGAGATTTCCCACCTCGATTATCCTCAAAAGCAGTGCATTCCAGACCCCTACCAACCTCTGAAGGAAAATAGTTTCAACAATTCACATCTAAATCTTCGTTCTTTCATCTTAAAAATGTGCCCCCCTTGTTCCTGACCCTTCAACTAACTGCTCCTCGGAGTAATGCTGCAACAAAGTACCTAATGGTCTTGGGGTACTTGGTGAACAAGGAAATTCAATACCATAAGAGAAGAGAGGCTGCTCAGGGGTTTTGTTTTGGTACAGAACAAACAGCGTAACCGAGGAAGTGAGTGATGGCTAGGTCAAAGAGTTGAAGACGAGAGTCTTTCCTTATTAGATCATGTGGGAGACTGATTATTTAGTTTGAAGGCTTCTTTTTTAAAGGCCAATATTTAAAACTAGGACCTGAAATCTTGAAGTACTGTTTCCAATTTGTAGCTGCGCTAGTTAAAATATATGTTACAATGGCAAATACTCATACAGCCTCCTTTAATGAATTAACCAAATAACCTAAAGCCTGTCTACAATATGGCAGTACAGATTGACACATGTGGGAGATGTTCTAATGCAACACATGCACCTGAGAGAAAAACAGAAAGTGCTGGAGAAACTCAGCAGGTCTGGCAACATCTGTTCAGATAAAGCAGTCAATATTTCGAGTCCAGTGATCTTTGGGTTGGAGCAAGGAAGGATTGCCTGTGTCAAGGACTCTGTTAGGGGGGACTTTGAAGAGGGTGGGAAGCAGATTCTGCAAACACTGGACCTGTCCATCAGATATAATGTACCATTTACCTCTTGTGCAGGAGAAGTGAAAGCAGGGAGTGCAGGATTGGCACAATGCAGATCAAGGAGACTGCACAATGCAAACTGCAAAGGCTTGTGAGTATGGTGGTGGGAAGGAGGGAGGTGCTGAAGAAGTAGTCAATCAACTGCTGGTCCTCTACTTTTTGTCATGTACATAAATGATTTGGATGTGAGCATAAGAGTACAGTTAGTAATTTTGCAGATGACACCAAAATTGGAGGTGTAGTGGACAGCGAAGAAGGTTACCTCAGATTACAGCAGGATCTTGACCAGATGGGCCAATGGGCTGAGAAGTGGCAGATGGAGTTTAATTCAGATAAATGCGAGGTGCTGCATTTTGGGAAAGCAAATCTTAGCAGGACTAATACACTTAATGGTAAGGTCCTAGGGAGTGTTGCTGAACAAAGAGACCTTGGAGTGCAGGTTTATAGCTCCTTGAAAGTGGAGTTGCTGGGAGATAAGATAGTGAAGAAGGCGTTTGGTATGCTTTCTTTTATTGGTCAGAGTATTGAGTACAGGAGTTGGGAGGTCATTTTGCGGCTGTACAGGAGATTGGTTGGAATATTGCATGCAATTCTGGTCTCCTTCCTATCGGAAAGATGTTGGGAAATTTGAAAGGGTTCAGAAAAAATTTACAAGGATATTGCCAGGGTTGGAGAATTTGAGCTATAGGGAGAGGCTGAACAGGCTGGGGCTATTTTCCCTGGAGCGTCGGAGGCTGAGGGGTGACCTTATAGAGGTTTATAAAATCATGAGGGGCATGGATAGGGTAAATAGACAAAGTCCTTTCCCTGGGGTGGGGGAGTCCAGAACTAGAGGGCATAGGTTTAGGGTGAGACGGGAAAGATATAAAAGAGATCTAAGGGGCAACCATTTCACACAGAGGGTGGTACGTGTATGGAATGAGCTGCCAGAGGAAGTGGTGGAGGCTGATACAATTGCAACATTTAAAAGGCATTTGGATGGATATATGAATAGGAAAGGTTTGGAGGGATATGGGCCGGGTGCTGGCAGGTGGGACTAGATTGGGTTGGGATATCTGGTCGGTATGGACGGGTTGGACCAAAGGGTCTGCTTCCATGCTGTACATCTCTCTGACTCTATAACTGCACAGCGAGCATCCTCTGCACCAAGGGAAGGGAGTGTTGTCAACATGGTGCTCTCCATGGTGCTAAAGAAGAAGTTTGAAAATGAGGGTTTACTTCTGATTGCGTTGGTCCCTACTGTAACAAGCGACATAGTTAGAACATTCTGCCAGTAAAATATCATGGCTTGAGATTTCTATTTTAAAGAACTCCAAGATTAATAATCTCTGGATGTTTGCCCAACTACATGCTGAGACTTGGTTTATAAGAAAATCGGGACTGAAGTCAAGCTTTGTATGGTATAAAATGTTTTTATAAAAGTAAGACATAAGAAACTAATCAAGGCTTCCCAAACAGGCAAACATTGAGGAGATGAACATTAGGGAAGTCGACAAGAACAGAGAGGACAGAAGAGCAACAACAACTCGGAAAATAACATTGAGGTACAAAATTAAATTATCGAGGAACATTAAAAAAAATAGTAAAATTTTGAACAGGTACATCATTTGGAAAAGAATCCTGTGACAGGAATAGAACAGCTAATAGTGCACACAATAGGCGGATGACAGAAATATTGAACAATTATTTTGCTTTGATACTTACCAGGGATATAACATAGGTTTTAATGATATTAAACAATCAGGAGTTTAATACATTCATTTAAAGGTTTAAAAATGAAGATTTGTTGGATGAAATAAGTAAATGTGTGAGGAAGGAATCCTGCCTGTGGGTGAATTGCACCTGGGTATTTGCAAGCTCCTTCGAAGAGGGACCAATGGTATTGTTTCATCCATTTAATAACTCATTGGAAAAATGCAGAGTGCCAGAGAACTGGCAGATTCCCATAAGTCAATTCCCATAATCCAGAAGGTAACAGGAAACATTTAGTGAATTCAGGTTCACATCTTTGTGATAAAGATAATGGAATCCCTCTGAACAAAGGATCAAAGAGCATCGAGAAATGAGAAATAGAATAATGGATATTTACCAGAGATTTAAAGAGGAAGAGTGTTGCTTGAGCTAATGTATTCCTTTTTTGCAACTAAAGTAGAGCAATTTGCATATGCTAAATACCCACAATAAGGTGCCTCACGATGGATCGATGAATGTGTTTCATGTTTAAGCCAGAGAATAAAGGACCAAGTGGACTTCTGAATGTCTTCAAAACAGAAAAGTGGCATGCTGGGAGAAAGCACAGTTTGCCAAAGCACTGAGATGGTAGGAAGTGGTATTTCATGAGGATCAGTGCTAGGACTACTGCTCTTCACAATTAATGAGATCAAGTTGTCGTTTGTACTTTATGATGCCAATTTCTCAATCCATAGATGACACCAAAGTGTGTGGTGGTAGTCAGTATTGAAGAGAAAGGCAACATGATAGAGCAGAACATCAATAAATTTGTAGAATGGGCATATCATTGCCAAGTGAAAACAACAAATGCTGGAAATGACAGTGGGTCAGACAGCATCCATGGAGAGAGAGCAAGCTAATGTTTATGGTCTGGATGACTCTTCATCTTAGCTGAAGTGAAGTGTGGAAGGGACAACATCTATGGTCTAGTTTTACAGGGGTGGGTGCAGCTGGTAGATTAAGCGATTGGAATGTGAGACTGGCAGAACAATGGCATGTCTCCTGTCAGACTGGAAAGGACAGACAGCAGGATGGAGTGAGGGGAGAAATGACACGCTAAACGAAAGGAAAGAAATGGTTCACAATTTGAAGTTGTTGAACTCAAGAAAGCGGTGAAGTGCCTAGTCTCAAGATGAGATGTTCTTCCAATTTGTTCTAGGATTCACTGGAGCATTGCAGCACGCTGAGGATAGACATGTGGTAATGTGCGCAGGATGCTGTGTTAAACTGACCGGCTACGGGATGGTCAGGTCCTGCTTGAGCACAGACCGAAGGTGCTCTGCAAAGCAGTCTACATTTCATTTTGCCAATGTAGAGTAGGCCACATTGGGTGCAGCAAATACAATCCACAAGGTTGGACGAGGTACGAGTGAAATGCTGCTTCACCTGGAAAGACAGTTTCAGGCCTTGGATGGTGAGCAGGGAGGGGTTGAAGGGCCAGGTGTTGCACCTTCTGCGGTTACATGGCAAGGTACCATGGAGAGTGGGGGTGATGGTGATAGTGGTTGTGGAATGGACAAGGGAGTCTCAGAGGCAATGATCCCTACAAAATACAGACATGGGGAGCGAGGGGGAAGATGTGTTTGGTGGTGGTGTTCTGCTGGAATTGTCTGAGATGGCAGAGAATAATCTTTTGAATGCAGAGGCTAGTGGGGTGAAAAGTGAGGGTAAGGGGAACCCTTGGGAAGGGGCAAGGACAGAAGCACGGGCGATAGGCTGGATGTGACTGAGGGCCCTGTCAACCACAGCGGTTTGGGAACCACGGTAATGGAAGAAGCAAGCCGTGTCAGCAATGCTGTTTTGGAAGGTGGCATTGTCTGAACTGATACGACGTAGGTGAAGGAACTGGGAGAATGGGATAGAATCCCTGCAGGATGTGAGGTGTGATGAGCTGTGGTGAAGGTATTTGTGGGGAGTCAGTGGCTTTGTAGTGAATGGCAATGGACACCTTTTCCCCAAAATGGAGGCAGAGAGGTTAAGGAAAGGAAGGGAGGTGTCAGAAATGGATGATGTGAAAGTTATATAGGGTGGAAATTGGAGGCAAAATGAATGAAGTTTTCAAGGTCCTGCCCTAAACAGTCTTTCCAAGTAAGCAGCATTTCACCTGTACTTCCTCCAACCTTGTGTATTGTTTTCACTGCACCCAATGTGGCCTACTCTACATTGGAGAAACTAAATGCAGACGGGGTGACTGTTTTGCAGAACACCTCCGGTCTGTGCTCAAGCAGGGCCTGACCTTCCCATAGCCAGTCATTTTAATACAATGACCAGTTCACATGCTCACAGGTCTGTCCTTGGCATGCTGCAGAGTTCCAGTGAATCCCAGTGCAAACTGGAGGAACATCATCTCATCTTCAGACTCAGCACCTTACAGCCTTCTGGTTCAACACCTTCAAATTGTGAACCATTTCTTCCCTTTCTTTTAGCTTATTATTGTGACTCAGTGGTTAGCACTGCTGTCTCACAGCACTGTCTGTGTGGAGTTTGCACATTCTCCCCATGTCTGCGTGGATTTCCTCTGGGTGCTCTGGTTTCCTCCCACAATCACAAAGATGTGCAGGTCAGGTGGATTGGCCTTGAGATATGGCCCCACAGTGTTCAGGGAAAGTGTAGGTTGGATGAGCCATGGGAAATGTAGGGATGGAGGAATAGGGTTGGGAGGGGGGGTGTGTGTCTGGGTGGGATACCGTTCGAAGGGTCGGTGTGGACTTGATTCGCCAAATGGCCTGCTTCTACACTGCAGGGATTCTATGATTCTATGATGTCCTCTTTCCTCTCCCCATATCCCAGTGTCTGTCATTTCAAGTCTGGCATGGGACAAACCATTCCTCTGCCATTCTCGCACTTTGGTTATTTAATCTGAACTATAAACATTGTTTCTCTACCACTATCCTACACCCACTATCAAAACTGGAGCATAGATGCTTCCCCTCCACATACTTCACTTCAGCTCTGATGAAGAGTCATCCAGACTTGAAACGTTTGCTTGCTCTCTCTCCATGGTTGTTGCCTGACCCATTGTGATCTCCAGCATTTGCTGCTTTCAGTCCAGGTTCCAACATCTACAGTAATTTGTTTAAACATTGCCAAGTGCAGTTCAACACAGATAAGCGAGGTACACTGCATCGTAATAGAAGTATCAGCCATGTGTCAAAATACTTGGAAGGTGCAGGTCTAGTCAGGGTGGAAGAACTGGGGAGAGGTGAAGCACCAATTGATCAATTGCTAAAAGGTACACCATGCACTCCAAAGCCATTGCCTTAAAGCAGTAGTCTTTATGTTGCATAATCAAAGTTCCCCTGGGTAGCAGCGACCATGATATAATGAAGTTTTACACACAGTTTGAGAGAAAGCAGTGTGGATCCAAGAGTACTATTTTAAACTTCAAGAAGGGTAGTTGTGAAGGGCATGAAGACAGACCAAGCAAAGATGAGCTGGCATTTTAGGTTCAGATTATAAATCAATACAGATGCAATGCCAAACATTTAAGGGGATATTCCAGAAAACACAGAATAGATGCATTACAACAAATAAGAAAAAATGCGAAAGGACAGACCTGCGTTCCATGGTCAACTGGAGTCAGAGAGCCATAGAGATGTACAGCATGGAAACAGACCTTTCCGTCCAACTCGTTCGTGCCAGCCAGTTATCCTAATCTAATTTAGTTCCACCTGCCAGTACCTGGCCCATATCCCTCCAAATCCCTCCTATTCATATACCCATCCAAATGCCTCTTAAATGTTGTAACTGTACCAGCCTCTACCACTTCCTCTGGCAGCTCATTCCACACACGCACCACCCTCTGCGTGAAAGAGTTGCCCCTGAGGTCTCTTTTATATCTTTCCCCTCTCCCCCTAAACCTATGCCCTCTAGTTCTGGACTCTCCCGCCCCATCTATTTAACCTATTTATGTCCCTCATGACTTTATAAACCTCTGTGTTGTAACTCCCTCAGGCAGGGAAAACAGCCCCAGCCTATTTAGCCTCTCCCAATAGCTCAATCCTTCTGATCCTGGCAACATCCTTGTAAATCTTTCCTGAACCCTTTCAACATCCTTCCAGTAGGAAGGAGACCAGAATTGCACACAATACTCCAAAAGTGGTCAAATCAATGCAGCCGCAACATGACCTCCCAGCTCCTATACTCAATGCTCTGACCAATAAAGGAAAGGATTCCAAATACTTTCTTCACTATCCTATCTACCTGAGACTCTAATTTCAAGGAGCTACAAACCTGCACTCCAAGGTCTCTTTGTTCAGCAACACTCCCTAGGACCTTACCATTAAGATGTACAAGTCCTGTTCTGATTTGCCTTTGCAAAATGCAGCACCTTACATTTATCTAAATTAAATTCCATCTGCCACTCCTTGACCCATTGACCCAACTGATCAAGATCCCATTGTACTCTGACGTAACCTTCTTCACTGTCCACTACACCTCCAATTTTGGTGTCACCTGCAAACTTACGAACTATACCTCTTATGCTCACATCCAAATAATTTATATAAATGGTGGAAAGTAGTGGACCCTGCACCGATCCTTGTGGCACTCAATGGGTCACAGGGCTCCAGTCTGATAAACAACCCTCCACCACCCTCTGTCTTCTACCTTTGAGCCAGTTCTGTATCCAAATGGCTAGTTCTCCCTGTATTCCATGAGATCTATCCTTGCCAACTGGTGTCCCATGAGGAACCTTATCAAATGCCTTACTGAAGTCCATATAGATCACATCTACCGCTCTGCCCTCATCAATCCTCTTTGTTACTTCTTCAAAAAACTCAATCAAATTTGTGAGACATGATTTCCCACGCACAAAACCATGTGGACTATCCCTGATCAGTCCTTGCCTTTCCAAATACATGTACATCCTGTCCCTCAGGATTCCCTCCAACAACTTGCCCATCTCTGATGTCAGGCTCACCAGTATATAGTTCCCTGGCTTGTCCTTACCACTTTTCTTAAACAGTGGCACCACGTTAGCCAACCTCCAGCCTTCCGGCACCTCACCTGTGACCATCGATAATACAAATATCTCAGCAAGAGGCCCAGCAATCACTTCCCTAGCTTCCCACAGAGTTTTAGGGTATGCCTGATCAGGTCTTGGGGATTTATCCACTTTTATGTTTTTATGGACATTTTCAAGATGTCACCATCTATTTCCCCACATTCTATATCTTCCATGTTCTTCTCCACAGTAAACCCTGATGCAAAATACTTGTTTAGTATCTCCCCTATCTCCTGCACCTCCACACAAAGGCCGCCTTGCTGATCTTTGAGGGGTCCTATTCTCTCCCTAGTTACTCTTTTGCCCTTAATGTACTTGTAAAAGCCCTTTGGGACCTCATTACAGACTGGGTTCAAACATGGACAAAAGAGATGAATTCCAAAGGGGAGGGGAGAGTGACATCAAGAGAGGCAACAAGGAGCTCTAGCACAACTGGAATCAGTGGGAAATTGTGGGGGGGGGGGGCAAGGTCTCTACTGATTGGATCCATATCTCCCACCAAGGAAGATGGTTGTGGATGTTGGAGGTCAGTCATCTCAGCTCCAGGACATCTCTACAGGAGCTCCTCAGGGCACAGACATCTTCAGCTGCTTCATCAATGATGATCCCTCCATTATAACATTATGGACCAGAGCAGACCCCCTCAAAATATACTAAGAAGGTAGCCTAGACCCTAACCTTTCTTGTTTGAAATGTAAATGTGAGGTGCTGTGTTCCAGATGCAAGTCAATTGGTGAAACTGCTTGATGTTAAGCAAAACACAATTTTTCAATCACTATAGTTCAAATACAACAAAAGAAAGAGGAACTTAGAATAACTTAACTATATTGGAAATCTTAACAGAATAATAGAGTATTTTATTGCGAAACAGTAACTGCTCCAGTGTAGTAATATTCCATAAACAAACCCTTGGCAAAAGGTAAATTCAGAAAACAGATTGTCTCACATGCATTCTCCAATCCAGGAGGAAAGAACATGAAAAGACAATTCTGAGAGAAAGCTCAGAGACAGAGTGTAGCAGCCGGGAGAGGTTCACTGCCTTCCAACCCTGCTGACTTCCCCCCCCCCCCCCACCCCCCCCCACCACCCCCCGCAACAGCTGCTGAAAGCTAACTAAAAATCCTGGTGCAGTGAGGGCTTGACCACACTCACTCAGGCTGTGTCTATTGTTTCACCCAAGATCTCGCAAGATGTTTATCCTCTCATAGACTGCTCAGGACTTGTCCCCCAATCTCTCTCGAAAAGAAACCAGGATAAAAGCATCGTCACAGTAAAATCAGAAATGGGGATGTTCGCTGATGATTGCACAATGTTCGGTATCATTTGCAACTCCTCAGATACAGTCCATGTTCAAATGCAACAAAACCTGGACCATATCCAGGCTTGGGCTGACCAGTGTCAAGTAACATTCACACCACACAAATGCCAGGCAATGACCATCTCCAGCAAGAGAGAACCAAACGATTGCTCTTTGACATTCTATGATGTTACCATCACTGAATTCCCCCACTTTCAACATCCTGGTGCATACAATTGACTAGAAACCCAGTAGGACTCACCATATTAATACAGTGGCTACAAGACCAAGTCAGAGGATAGGAATCCTGCAGTAAGTAACTCACTTCCTGAATCTCCAAAGCCTGTCCCACCATCTCCAAGGCACAAGTCAGGAGTGTGATGAAATATTCCCCACTTGCCTGGATGAGGGCAGCTCCAACAACATGCAAGAAGCTTGACATCATCCAGGACAAAGCAGCCCACTTGATTGGCATCACATCCACAAACATCACTCCAGTCCATCCACCAACAACGCTCAGTAGCAGCAATGTGTACTATCTACAAGATGCACAGCAGAAATTCACCTTTGGCAGCAACTTCCAAACCCACAGCCTCTTCTATCTAAAAGGACAAGGGAACATCACCTCCTGAAAGATCCCCTCCAAGCCACTCACCATCCTGACTTGGAAATATACTGCTGTTGCTTCAGAGTCACTGGGTAAACGTCCTGGAATTCCCTCCATCAGGACATTATGAGTCTACCCACAGCACACGGACTGCAGCAGTTCAAGAAGGCAGCTCACCACCACCTTTTCAAGGGGGCAACTAGGGACGGGTCATACTTGCTGTAAATGAATGAAAGAAAGCAATTCTGAAGAAGCTTCACATTTGACTCAAAACATTGACTCAATTCCCTTCCCTTTCAGATCCTGCCTGACATGTGGATATTTTTTCAGTGATTTCTGTTTTCATTTCTTGTTTCCAGAATCGACAGTGATTTTACTTGACCTTTGACCTGAAGGTGAATAAACAGTTTCCTGAGCAGTTGTGTGGGGAGGGGGGGTTTGATAGTGTCGTAGAAAACAGACCTTCTTCAGGGTGGATGAAGTGTTTGATGAACCACTGAAGTGCTAACAAGGAGGGAGGAATCACTCTATTTACTATCATTCTATTGTGACAACCCATTCAAATTGAGCTGGTGCCTTTTCATCACCACCAGTTCGGACACTGGTAACTCAGCTCAACCCCAGTATTAGGGTGGAAACAAAATTAAATCCCCCTTTCTTAGAAATCACAAAGAGAGATGATGTTATTTTGTGGTTTTGTTTTTCAATTCTCTCTAATGAGGTCACACTTCACACACAAATCCTTGGGGCAAAAAAACGTGGCTGTTCAGAAGGGTGGAACTGATTGTCCTCCATAGATTACAGTCTCAGTGGAGCTAATCCCTGGTTTAAATCGAGACTCCTTGGATTAAGTCTGCCCGTTCTCCCAGACAGTGCCCTGTGGTTGAGGAAGAGGCATTGGAGCAGAGACATTATTGCATCACACAAGAAATGGAATACCCTTTAATTTTCCAAATCGATCTCATTTACTATCCAGTCCTTGCAGCTGTCAGTGGCCCTGGTAAGGCATTCAAAGGAAGCAGAGCAAGTTCATTCTTAACGTGAATTTGCTTATGCTTTGCATTTCCTTTTTCTCTGTGTCAGTCTGAAACGTTCCTTGTGATTCTTCAATGTCAACAATGTTGGAGTGACAACAGGGAGAAAGGGAGCCAGTGTTTGGAAGGTACTACTCCACATGGTGTCTGTGATATGGCCAACTCAACGGACCCTTGGAATATGATTGCAGTGTGGACAGAGAAGGGAAGGATATGTAGTGAGCAAGCTTGCCTTGGAGGGAAGACTTAGTGATGGTCCTGAACTTAATGTTGGGATAAATCTCTGAAGAGGTTGTTTAAAGCTGAGTTTAAGCTCAGAAGTATGATAAATGCAGGAAGAAACTATCTGTAGCAACAGTCTGAAAGTCAAGATCACATGTGACTTAAGCCTACCAAGGTGTTAGATACAGGGGTTCTGGTGTGTATATTGCGTGAGTGGCATTAGGGGGACTGCACCAGGGGTGCATTTGGCATACCATATAAAAATGATTCTGTTTCTTTTCAGTTTATGAAGAAGTGATTTGGGATTGATGAGATTATACTCTTTTTAAATAATTGTATAGAGTCTGGTATCCTGTCACCAAGTCACATTTCATATACATGTGTAAATTCAGAGCCGGTGCCAAGAATAAGGAGATGAGATTATACTTTTACTGTGTGTTTAAAAGTCTTTGAATTGTTATTTTAAATATTTGGGTAGTTTATACTGTCTTTATTTGTTTTGTTAATTCATTTAATAAATTGGTTTTGTGAAGGGTAAGTTGTGCTTAACAAAACTTATCGAGTTCTTTGAAATAGTGACCAAACAGGTGGATGAGGGTAAAGTGGTTGATGTGGTGTGTATGGATTTCAGAAAGGCATTTGATAAGGTTCCCCATGGTAGGCTATTGCACAAAATACAAGGCTTGGGATTGACGGTGATTTAACGGTTTGGACCAGAAGTTGGCTAGCTAAAAGAAGACAGAGGGTGGTGGTTGATGAGAAATGTTCATCCTGGAGTTCAGTTACTAGTGGTGTACTGCAAGGATCTGTTTTGGGTCCACTGCTGTACGTCGGTTTTGTAAATGACCGAGATGAGGGTGTGGAAGATGGGTTAGTAAATTTGCGGATGACACTAAGGTCGGTGGAGTTGTGGATAGTGCTGAAGGATATGACACGTTACAGAGAGACATAGATAAGCTGCAGAGCTGGGCTGAGAGGAGGCAAATGGAGTTTAATGCGGAAAAGTGTGAGGTGATTCCTTTTGGAAGGAGCAACAGGAATAAAGAGTACTGGGCTAGTGGTAAGATTCTTGGTAGTGTAGATGAGCAGAGAGATCTCCATGTCTATGTACATAGATCCCTGAAAGTTGTCATCCAGGTCGATATGGTTGTTAAGAAGGCATACAGTGCATTCGCTTTTATTGGTAGGGGGATGGGGTTTTGGAGCCATGAGGTCATGCTGCAGCTGTACAAAACTCTGGTGCGGTCACATTTGGAGTATTGTGTATAGTTCTGGTTACCGCATTATAGGAAGGACGTTGAAGCTGTGGAAAGAGTCAGAGGAGATTTACTAGGATGTTGCCTGGTAAAGAGGGAAGGTCTTATAAGGAAAGGCTGAGGGACTTGAGGCTGTTCTTGTTAGAGAGAAGAAGGTTGAGAGGTGACTTAATTGACAGATACAAGATAATTAGAGGGTTAGATAGGGTGGACTGTGAGAGCCTTTTTCCTCAGATGGTGATGGCTAGCATAACGGGACATAGCTTTAAATTGAGGATGATGGATATGGGACAGATGTCAGAGAGTAATAGGGGAGTAGAATGCACTGCCTGCAACAGTGGTAGATTCACCAACTTTAAAGCATTTAAATGGCCATTGGATAAACTTATGGATGAAAATGGAATAGTGTAGGATAGATGGGCTTCAGATTGGTTCCACAAGTTGGTGCAACAAGGGTTGAAGGGCCTGTACTGCGCTGTAATGTTCTATGTTCTATATGTTCCATTTACTTTTTGTTATGAAGCAAAATCCTCCCATTGTGCAATTATGTTTCAGTGAGACACAACTTGGTCAAAACCAAAACTAACTGAAAGTATGATCTATCAAGCCAGATTCCTGTCAAGGATCTGACTTTTCCTGTAATAACATCAGCTTGCAGAATAACAAGTGAGATCTCATTCAGGAACTTTGAATGCACTGGATTTAAGAGGGATCTATGTCTCTTTTGTTGAAATATTGACTATGGAGTAGTTCTGGACATGAAGCACCTGAGTTGTGGTAACGTTTACCACGTGGAATTTGAAGAAACCTTTGGATATGGCTAAGTGCTTTCAAGAAGTGGAAGAGAGAACAGTGAATTATTTAGAATCTTTAATGAACGATAAACTGAGGGATTTATTAAATACATTGAATGTACAAGTATAAGAAGGATTGTGTAAGGATATTTCAAGTGGTGATGCCACGTTTAGAATTTGTTGAATGGAAATCTGAAATTGGATGTCACAGCTGGAATTAGCTAAGATACAGTTAGAATTTCTTCTCAAAACTGCATTTTGAAAGAGATAGCGAAATGAAAAACTTGGAATTGAGGGAACTGGAAATCAGAGGATAATGGATGGAGAGCAGAGAGAAAGCGAATTAAGAAAACTTGAATTCTAAAGAGATACGGATATTAGAGAACATCAGTTTGTAAAAACAGAGCTTTAACTAAAGTTGGAAGAAATAAGTAGCAATGATTGTGATTCCAATCAGAAAACTAATTGACCCAAGCATATGTACTTCGTGCCTAACTTCACTGAGGATGGAGTTAAAAGGCACTCTCCCTCATTTGAGGTGATAGGTGGACAGATAAAGTGGCCAAAAGAGGTTTGGACCTTAATGTTACAAAGAGTTTTGATGGGTATAGCGATGACTGTGTACGCCAGATTGTCAGAAGAGCTATCTGCAGAGTATGAAACCGTTAATGCTTATGACAAAGTCAAATGCTGATAAGCTTGTGTCTGAACATATCCATTGAAACTTCAGGTGACAAGAAAAAAAACTGAATCAGGAAATTGTGGCATTTGCAAGGGAGAATGAAATACTGTGGGAAAATCTGCTGATTAAGAGGCACTAATTTGAGAAAAGAAATGGAAGGCTATCAAAATAATAAGGGAGAAAAGTTAAACCAAAAAGTGATGTAAAGAAACTAGCCTGCTTTTATAGTAATAAGACCAGACATACCAAAGCTGGAAACATTTATTTAAGCAGTTTATTATGCTGGAAATTAAATGGGAAACGAATTACAGTAACAGAAAAGTGAATGAGTCTTCAGATAAGAAGGCATCAGGACAGGATGTATGCTGGAAAACTGTCACAGGGGGACAAGGTTAACATGGTTCCTTGGAATGTACTAGGAAAGAAGTCATAGATCAGGACAGTCCTGAAAACTCTTTTAGAAGATTAACGAGGACCACTGGAAGTTCCTAGTAGCTGATCTCAAAACGGGACATACCTCCTTATGTTTTGAATCAAGGAGGTGAACCAGGAAAGACATTGAGCATCCCTGGAGCAAGTCAGTCACTGACAATGACACCACTTGTCTACCAGAGAGGTTGATGAAGGAGAAAATATTAATTGGAGATATTCTTGGAGGTTACAAACCAGGTCCATTATACAAAGTTAGGTCAAAGAGTGACTTGGCAAATGGAGAAGTGTTAGTCGGAGTAGGGAAAACAAATTCCTACAGACAAGCAATTGCTTTTATTCTAGGAAATAATCTGGCAAGTTCAAAAATATTAGCGTCACCAAGGCTGGGAGAAATGGAAGTAAAAGAAAAGGGAATATTGTTCCCTAATGGTGTCATGACTAGATCTCAGGCCCATTAAATTAGACTAGAAGGAAAGGAGTCCACAAAAAGGGAGGTGATTTGGAAATTGAGTTAGAATCAGAAAGAAAGAGAAAGAGGTTGGGATTTGTAGCCCATCTTCTTTAGTAGAAATGCAAGAAGCAGATTTGGAATTGCAAGAGTTGTATCAAACTGCTACTCAGAAACTGCATCAAAGACAATACCTGTGTGTTATTCTTTGAAAAATAAAGCCCTAATGAGGGAATGGAGACCACCTCAAATATCAGCTGATGAGGGATGGACTGTGATCCAGGAGGCGGTTGATCCATCAGGCGTAGATATCCATCTCTACATCTTAATGAAAACTTACAAGTGGTTCACAAATTTCCAAAGGCCGATCACTTAGGAATTAAGACAACACAGGCTAAAATACAAAGGCATTTTTATTGGATTACATAAAGTTATGGTCAAGTGTTGCCAAACATGAAGTACTTGTCAGATAATGGAGGAACCTTGACCCTCAAATCAAATTGCATCTTTAATTCGTATACCAGCTATTGAAGTTCCATTTAGCGGGGTCTTAACCATTTGTGTTAGGACCCCGACCACAAACCAGGAATGGGAATCAATCTTTCTTAATAATTCCGGAGTTTCCACAGGATTTCCTGAAGCGGTGCTCTCAGGAATAAAATACTGAGAGAATGGCAGGGGCAAAGTTAGTTCAATTTTTTTTAGCTATCGCTGGATTACCCAAAGAAATGCAATCAGATCACAGCCCAAATTCTATGTTACAGATATTTGAACAAATGATCACTAGTTTGAGAATTAAGCAATTCTCATCTTCTGTGTATTACCCATAATCTCAAGGTACAACAGAAAGACAGTATCAAAGTTTGAAGATTATGATTAGAACTTATGGCCAACATTGTCCTAGTGATTGGGATATCACGGGGTACCACAGGGTGGTTGGAGAATGGTGTTGTGAGAGGCAGGTGGTGAGCCATGTTAACAGGGGAGGAAACTGTCACCAGAAAGGTTCTTCTTAAATCTCTTCCCGTTACTTCCATGTTGTGCTCCCTTCATCCAAGACTTCCCGTTTGTCTTCTGTACAGACTGCTTCTTCCTCAGGCCCATCAAATTAGATGGGAAGCTCTCCACTGCGACCCAACAACTAATCGGTCAACCAGGATCTAGCATGTGTCTGTTGGAGAAGCATCAGCTCCCATTTCTGCTCCAAGCAATTTATTCTCACACCTTGCTGCAAGATTCAGCCCATTGACTTTTTGAAATTGCAGCTTTTGAAGATCAACAAAGTGCAGGATTGAAGGTGTTTCTGTTATTGGATGAAACAATACTGTGAGAATATCATAGAATCCCCACAGTGCAGGAAGAAGCCATTCGCCTGATCGAGTCTGAACCGACCCTCTGAAGAGCATCACACACAGACCCAGCCCATCCATGTAACCCTGCATTTCCATCCACATAACGTGTACATCCCTGGACACTGTGGTGCAATCTAACATGGCTAATGCACCTAATCTAAACATCATTGGACTGCAGGAGGAAACCCATACATCCATGGGGAAGACATCCAACCTCCATACAGACAGTCACCTCCAACTGGAATCCAACCCAGGTCCCTGGCACTATGAGGTAGTAATGCTAACCACTGAGCCATCATGCAGCCCTACATTATGAACTCCATATTGTACACACCATAAATCAACAGCATGGGAATGGCTTCAAAGTGTGTGATCACACACAGTAATGCAGAATTGTGCTCTCCATGTATACAAAGTATGTCCTTTTCTTGCTTTTTAAATTTTCTCGCATCCTCACTCTCCTTTACAATGCTTACCTCAAATATCACCGTTCATTCATAAAAGATTCATGAAATTCAAACTGAGATATAACTTGAAAATAGGAAATGGCTACTTTAAAATCTTCTTAATCAACCCAGTTTCTTCTTGAAATGTGTACTTTGGAAATGATTTTGATTGAAATTTTAACTTTTGTGCTTTTCACAGTTAACATGGTAGCAATTGTGATCCTCTCTCAAGGAAGGTGTGGTCTCTCCAAATGTTGCACATGCTATCTGGTGAGCATGGCTACAGCAGATCTACTGGTGGTTATCATTAATGTGATCTTACTTAACCTTGCATTTCTATCCACATAACATGCACGTCCCTGGATACTCTGGTTCAATCTAACATGGCCAATGCACCTTACCGAAACACCATTGGACTGCAGGAGGAAACCCATACATACATGGGGGAAACATCCAACCTCCACACAGACCTCCAGCTGGAATCCAACCCAGGTCCCTGACAATGTGAAGCAATAGTGCTAACCACGGAGCCATCATGCAGCCCTCCATTATGAATACCACATTGTACAGCTCATAAGTCGATGGCATGGGAATGGCTTCAATGTGTGAGATCACACAAAGTAATGCAGAATTTTCTCCTTACAATATGTACAGTGGAAGCGATTTTGATTGAAATTTTAATCTTTGTGCTTCTCACAGTTAACTTGGTGGCAATCGTGATCCTCTCTCAAGGAAGGTGTGGTCTCTCCAAATGTATCACATACTACCTGGTGAGCATGGCTACAGCAGATCTATTGGTGGTTATCATCAATGTGATCTTACGTAAGATTAATAGCTTGTATTTTCCAATTACCTTCCTGCATCTGACTCCAGTGTGCACTGTAAACTTTGTGGCATATATTGTCATTATAGACTGTTCTGTCTGGTTTACTGTCACCTTCACGTTTGATCGCTTTATTGCAATTTGCTGTCAGAAGCTGCAAACGAAATATTGCACTGAGAAAACCGCGAGCATCGTTATTGCGACTGTGTGCGTGGTTAGCTGTGTGAGAAGCATTCCCTTTTACTATTTCATGGAACCTGCCATTCGAATTGACAACATACCATGGCATTGTGTTCCAACTGCTGATTATTACACGTCCCCCTTGTGGAAAGCATATGAATGGATCGACACCATTATCACCCCTTTATTACCAATGTTTTTAATTCTCTTGTTCAATGCTCTGAGCATCCAACACATTATAGCAGCAAATAGAGTCCGCAGGGCACTCCGGAGTAACGCTGAGAACAAATGTGACCCAGAGGTGAAAAATCGGAGAAAATCAATGGTTTTGCTTTTCGCTATTTCTGCCAATTTCATTCTTTTATGGATGACGTACACAGTGCATTCGGTAAACTGGCCAGTAACAAACCTTAACTATGCGGACAAATATTACAGTCACCCGATATACATCACCCAACAGGTTGGGTTTATGCTGCAGCTTCTCAGTTCATGTACAAACACGTGTATCTATGGGCTGACACAGAGAAAATTCAGGCAGGAGCTGGTGAGAGGGGTAATGTATTTGGTCACCCTGAATGGGAGATTATTCAACAGGTGATGAGCTCTGACAGTGAGGCAGACTGATGTATTTATAACTCACTGTTTTATACAGCCCTCCTGGAAAATATCAGAGCATTGAATGACAAATACAAGACTGGTTATCTGTGACAAGAACTTGATCAATTATGTGTAATGCCTAAAATTGATCATTTTAATTAAAATTGCAAGAAAAAATATATTGTGTGTGTCAGCGCTTGTGTAAATGAAGTGTTTGAATTGCTGCAGGTCATGCTGGGAGACTGGAGCGAGCTGCTGTGTAAAACCATCCTCCAAGCTCCTTTTGAACTCCTCAAAGCAGCATCACCATTCTGTTAGCAGCAGATCCTGTCTACTCAAGTGCACACAAAATCACCACGTTCCTTTGCAGAAGTGTTTGGGGCCTTGGATGGTTGAGAGATCGAAGGTGTAAAAGGCAAGATTTACATCTCCAGCACTTTCATAGAAAGGTGCAGCAGAGAAGGGAGGGACCGTCGGGCCAGTTTGAGGAACAGGGAACAGCGTCACAGAACGAATCGACGCTTTGGAATGAACCAAAGGTCGGGCAAGGGCAAGTCATCATTGGTGGTGGAAATGAAAGAGGAAGGCTGACTGAAAATGGAAACGAGTGGGGTGGAAGATGAGGGGAACCCTATCATGGTTCTGAGAGAGGGAGAGGGAGGGAGTGTGTAAGGGATGGGAGCTGAAGAATGGGGAATGCGAGGGATGTGGTGCAGGGCCTGGTAACCATGCCTGGGGGATGGGGGTTAGGTGCTGCAAAACACAGTGACGAAAGTGAGGAAGACCTATCAGTATCATTAACAATAAATCTTGTGGAAACCGAGCAGACGCTACAGAAGGAGAGAAACTGAAGGATCGAACTGCGTTCTTCCAGGTCAAGGTGAGATTGTGTCAACATGACCCCCACACATTGATAACTGTAAACTGGGGTGGAAGGGGTTCTCAATGGGACTGTAACAAGGGAGACTTCAGCCTGATGATGTAAAGCCGGGGGGAGGGGGGTTTCATCAACACTGTGCAGATGCCCGTAGTGACAGCTTTCATTTGAACCTGGAGTTGAAGGTGATTTGAACATGTCCGACATTCCTTCAACAGCTCTCAGTTCCTGGGGATGGCTTTGAAGAGATATCCTCAGCAGGGCCCTTTCCGCTGTGCCATCCCTTCACTTGGGTGGTCTCCATCTGCCATCAGAGACAAGAAAACCTGCAGATGTTGGAATCCTAATTGGACAGACAGGAGGCTGGAAGGGCACAGCAAGCCAGGCAGCATCAGGAGGTGGAGAGGTATAACCCTTCTTCAGGACTGGAGGTGGGGGGAGGGGGAGTTGCAGATAAAGACAGCGGAGGGAGAGGGTTATGGGTGGGGAGACGGTCAGAGTGGTGACATGGTGATAGATCGATGGGAGGAATGAATCTGGTTGGTAGCTGGCAAGGAGGGGTCAGTCGGAGGGATGGAAGGAAGGAGGTGGGGATGGAAGGTTGGTTGGGGGATGGGTGGGAAGGTTATTTGAAATTAGAGATCTCAATGTTGGGTCCTCCAGGCTGTAGACTGCCCAGGCAGATGATGGTGAGATGTTGTTCCTCCAATTTTCGGTCTGAGTCACTGTGACAATGGAGGAGGCTGAGGATGGACATGTTGGAGAGATAGTGGGAAGGGGAATTGAAACGGGCTGTGACTGGGAGGTCGGGCTTGCCCTTACGGTCCCAGCTGAGATGCTTGGCAAAACGTGCCCACCTGCAGCCAGGCAGTACACCAGCTCTCCCTCCTCAGCTGCCTATCTCCACAATACACCCTACCTCTCCACCTCTCCTCCCTCCACTCTACTTCATCCCTCTTTCCACCCCCTCTCCATAGCCAATCCCCCATCCCACTCCCTAGTTCACCCCCCACACACTCTGCTTTCCCTCCCACACCTACTCCCCACCCACCACACCACTTCCAACCCCCAACACATTGCCCTTGCCCCTACCCCATATAGCCTCCTCGTCATCCCCACCCCAGAGATTTGCCACATAGTCACCGTCCCCCACTGCCTCCCGACCTTGAGCTGTGAGGTGGAATGGTCTGTTCCTCAGTGAAGGGCTCACGCTCGTGCCCATGCGTCCCCATCTCAATGAATACCGCATCCGCTATGACAATGGAGCTCTTCTTCTGCTGCCTCTGCCTCCATGTTTCCTTCTTTGACAAAGACTCCCAACCACCCTTCGGTGATCCCTTCTCCCACCTCCAACCTTCATCTTCCATTTGGATACCAGCCTTGTACCCATCCTAGACCTCTTTATTACTGACTGCCAACACAACATCAACCACCTTGATTTCTCCACCCCCTCACTCACTCCAGCCTCACACCCTCTGAACATGCAGCACTCCACTCTGTCCACACCAGTCCCCAGTTCACCATCAAACCAGCTGTATGACACCGCATCCCCTTTGACCATGTCCCCACCATGGCCAATCTAGGCAGTAACACCCACACTGTCCGTGACCTCATCATCTCCAATGATCTCCCCACCACCAGGCCCTCAGCTTCTTCCTCTCCAACAGACCCATCCAGTCCCTCTCCACCAATACCCTCCTACCCTCCTCCGCCTCATAAAACTGGTCCTCACCTTAAATAACTTTTTCTTCAACTCTTCCCATTTCCTCCAAATCCTGAAGGTGGCCATGGGCACTCTGATCGGCCCCAGCTATGCTTGCCTCTTTGTCAGCTACGTCAAACAATCCCTCTTCAGGCACTGTGCACCAACTCTCCCACCATTACATCGATGACTGCATCAGTGCTGCATCCTGCACACAGGCTGAACTGGAGCAGTTCATCGACTTTGCCAATAATTTCCACCCTGCCTTTAAATTCACTTGGACCACCTCAGACACCCTCCTCCCCTTCCCCTTTCCTTGACCTCTGTATTTCTATCTCTGGTGACAGTTTATGGATTGACATTTACTACAAATCTACAGACTCCCATAACTACCTGGACTGCACCTCCTCCCACCCCGTATCCTGCAAAACCTCTCTCCCATTTTCCCAATTTCTCTGTCTCCATTGCATCTGCTCTGATGAGGAGACATTTGTGATGAAGCTGCTCCTTTAACAAGGTGATGTTGTCCTTGGTTTTGTTTTCCCAGAGGGGTCGTAAAGGCAGGGGTTCCGATATGTCTGGGTTTATCCACTTGAAGAACATTTTAAGTTTTTTAAAAAACAATGCTTGAACAATGAAAGGGGAGTGGCCAGTTGCTCGAACTGCAGGGTTCGGTTTGGTTTGGGTTTAGCAGTCTGGCTGTTTGTTTACAGCTGATGGTCAGGTTTTAGCTGGGAATCCAGAGAAGCTGCTGGACCCAAAGAAGCAGTTCCAAGCTGATCCTCTCTCTTTCTGACATCTCTCCTGTCAGAACCTGTGTTTAATTCTACCTTTTTTTTGCCAAGCGGGGGTTTATGGGGATGTTGCAAGTAATCAGAACATCATCATTAATTGACGATTGTGTCGACGGTGTTTTCAGATACATTATGTTATTCTATATTTTGTTCTCTTTTGTTTGTGTGTAAATAAATTCTGTTTTGTTTAAAACGGTGTGGTTGGCCAAATTCATCACTCCTGCAATATCCACGGTACACCTGTTTAAAAGATCTAGAAAAGTTAGGGGCTAGGTTTGAAAGGGCTCACAAAAGATTTACAAGGATGTTGCCAGGGCTGGAGGATTTGAGCTATGGGGAGAAGTTGAATAGGCTGGTGCTGTTTTCCCTGGAATGTCAGAGGCTAAGGGGTAACCTTACAGAGGTTTATAAAATCATGAGGGGCATGGATAGGACAAAGAGACAAAGTCTCTTCCCTGGGGTGGGGGAGTCCTGAACTAGAGGGCCTAAGTTTAGGGTGAGAGGGGAAAGATATAAAAGGGACGTAAGGGGGCAACTTTTTCACATAGAGTGTGGTACGTGTATGGAATGAGCTGCCAGAGGAAGTGGGAGAGGCTAGTACAATTGTTTAAAATTGTTAGTTTAAAAATAAGGGGTAGGCCATTCAGAACAGGGTTAGGGAGAAACATCTTCACCCAGAGAGTGGTGGATATATGGAATGCTCTGCCCCAGAAGGCAGTGGAGACCAAGTCACTGGATACTTTCAAGAAAGAGATGGACAGAGCTCTTAAAGATAGTGGAACCAAGGGGTATGGGGAGAAGGCAGGAACAGGATACTGATTGTGGATGATCAGCCATGATCATAATGAATGGTGGTGCAGTCTCGAAGGGCCGAACGGCCTACTCCAGCACCTATTGTCGATCGTCTATTGATTGCAACATTTAGAAGGCATCTGGATGGGTATATGAATAGGAAGGGTTTAGAGGGATATGGTCCGGGTGCTGTCAGGTGGGAGTGGATCAGTTTGGGATATCTGGTCAGCATGGATAAGTTGGACCGAAGAGTCTGTTTCCATGCTGTTCATCTCTATGACTCTGTGACTCAATGAACTTGTTGAAATGTTTTGAGGGGTCTGGCCTGGTCCATAACACCTTCCATTCCCAAGCATCCCAGATGCTCACCTCTTTTGAACAATGTGCGTTTCCCCCCTTCCCCCCCCACCCCGAGTCATCCAGACAGCCCTCCACCACACCCCCTCCATTCCCTGCTCCACTGCTCTAAACCCCACCCCATCCAAACAAAATAAAAACAGGGTCCACCGTGTTCTCACATACCACCTCACCAGTCCACGCATCCAGCGCATCATCCTCAAACACTTCCGCCACCTCCTAGAACATCTTCCCCTCCCACCACTCTCTGCCTTCCACAGGGACGATTCCCATCAACGCCCCTTCCCCCAACCCCAAACCCCCCATCTACTTTACCCTGCAACTGTAAACTATGTAAAACCTGCTGGCACACCACCTCCCTCACCTCCATCCAAGGGCCCCAAACAGTCCTTTTAGGTGAGATAGAGGTTCACCTGCCTCTCCTCTAACCTAGTTTACTGTATCTGGTGCTCCCGATGTGGTCTGCTCTACATTTTCAACCTGGGCAGCTTACAGTCTGGAGGACATAGCACTGACTCAATAATCTTCCCACCCATTCCCAGACTCCTTT
The DNA here is from genome assembly GCF_047496795.1 of Chiloscyllium punctatum. Taxonomy (NCBI): domain Eukaryota; kingdom Metazoa; phylum Chordata; class Chondrichthyes; order Orectolobiformes; family Hemiscylliidae; genus Chiloscyllium; species Chiloscyllium punctatum. Next base: position 19,657,137 of record NC_092791.1, on the reverse strand, counting down.
TCCATCCTTGCCTCCGCCCTTCCCTCCCTCTGGCCAATCCCTCCTTCCAGCAACCAACCAGATTCATGCCTCACATCGATCTACCAGATCGTACCTCCCACCTGTATTCACCTAGCTTCACCTCACTCCACCCCTGTCGCCACCCATAACGCCTACACCCCCTCTCTTTCTCTGCAGCTCCCCCTACCCCCGCCACCAGTCCTGAAGAATGGTCATACCCGAAACATTGACTTCTTCACCTTCTGCTGCTGTCTGGCTTGCCGTGTTCTTCCAGCCTCCTGCTTGATCTCACATCAAACAAATTCCCTTCAAGCTGTACACTCACTTCCCCCAAAGGAGCATTGTTCCTTTGGGTCATGGGTCCGAGCTATGTCAGCCATTGTCTCAGCTACATAGTGGATTCCTTGGCCCTGTCACCTTTAACATTGAGGAATGGATTGGCACCACGTCCTGCTCTCTCCCTGAACCGGAAAATCTCATTTACATTGTTCCCACTTTCCATCCTTCTTTCCCCTTTACTTCCAAGATACCTTTGTCTATGTTTCTCAGAACAGGTTGTTGATGGACATTCACTCCAGGTCAACAACCTCCCACAGCTTCTTGGACAAAGCTCATTTCCAGAAGGGAACTCATGCCATTCTCTGACTTTCTCCATATCCTGTGTATCATGTCAAGCTGATGCAGCCTGCCACCTCAGTACATCATATATATCTTCCAGTTTTCTTCAGCTGAAGTTGCCCTGACTTACCAACGTGGTGCCAAGTGCCCTCCACCATCTGTTCCTTGCATTTCAGCATTTAGACATTTTCAGTGCTCCAGAACCACCCTCGTTCTCCCTGTGCTCTCACTTTCCATCCCAACCACACTGCATTGTCAATGCCTCACCCATGCCAATCCCGCCACCTTCAGCATGATGCCACATCCCAGGGCATCTTCCCCTCCTTTCCCCTTTCAGCACAGGAAAGGAATCATTCTGTCCTCGTGACCCTGGACCACTTTCGATCACCCCTTTACACACCCTCCCTTTCAGAAAACTTTCCACAAAGTCCCTCACAAGAGATTAATGTGTAAAATTAAAGAGCATGGGACTGGGGGGACTGTACTGAGCTGGACAGAAAAGTGTTTCGCAGGCAGGGAACAAAGAAGAGGAACAAATGGATCTTTTTCAAGAATGGCAGGGAATGAATCGTGGGGTATCTCAGGGATTGGTACTTAGACCCCAGCTATTCTCAGCATCGATTACTGATTTAGATGAGGGATCTCAACATAAAATCTCCAAGTTTGCAGATGACACAAAGCTGGGTGGGAGGGTGAGCTGTGAGGAGGATGCAGAGATGCTTCCGTTTCGACAAGGAGAAAGCGAGGTCTGCAGATGCTGGATTAGATTAGATTAGATTAGATTAGATTAGATTAGATTAGATTAGATTACTTACAGTGTGGAAACAGGCCCTTCGGCCCAACAAGTCCATACCGCCCCGCCGAAGCGCAACCCACCCATACCCCTAACCTAACACTACGGGCAATTTAGCATGACCAATTCACCTGACCTGCACATCTTTGGAATGTGGGAGGAAACCGGAGCACCCGGAGGAAACCCACGCAGACACGGGGAGAATGTGCAAACTCCACACAGAGAGTCGCCTGAGGCAGGAATTGAACCCCGGTCTCTGGCGCTGTGAGGCAGCAGTGCTAACCACTGTGCCACCGTGCCGCCCAATTGGAGTTGAAAAGTGTGGCGCTGGAAAAGCACAGCAGACCAGGCAGCTTTTGAGGAGAAGGAGAAATAACATTTCAGGCATAAGCTCTTCATCAGAAATCTTTAGACAAGTTGAATGAGTGGACAAATGCATGGCAGATGCAGTAAATGTGGATAAATGTGACGTTATCCACTTTGGTGGCAAAAACAGATTATTATTTGACTGGCTGTAAATTGGAACAGGGGGAGATTATTCAACGAGACTTGGGTGTCCTTGTCTATGAATCGCTGAAAGCGCATGTGAGGGCTTTATCCCCCTCTGAGCTGAACTGAGGGCTGAGAACAGCAGAAGCCCTGGAGGAGTATAGAATGTACAAAGGGTAACGGGAAAAGGAAATCGGGAGAGCAGAGATGGGGGGGGGGAGGCATGACAAAATAATGGTCGGTAAAATAAAGGACAATCCTGTTACTTTATAAATACATTGAAGGTGTCACAAAGCTAGTCCCTTTTTTCTAAAAGCTGTTTCTTGGTTCTAGGAGACCCTGTCCTTGATTTTTTTTAATGGGGCACTAAACCAGGCTGGACTCCGATCAGTCTGGTTTAGTACAGAAATGGAAAGGGTTTTGAGAGGCCTTTTGTTTATATGTCAACAGATGAGACTTCAGGCCAAAGTGGTCATGTTTTAGAAGTGACCTGTATAATGAAAGGGGAGTGGTCAGCTCTCTAGATGAGTTGAGCAATTTTTAGTTCAGTCTTGAACTGGGAAGTTCAACAGGGAGCTGTGTGGAAGCACTCTCTCTTTTCTGCCCTTCAACTTCAACCGGTAAGCATGTGTTCCATTTATACTGGTTTTTAAAGGGGGTTTGCTTATTGGGACTGTTGTGTGTCTTCAGAACAGCATCATTAAGTCCAGTTGGATAGGTTGCATTCTGCAGGGGTTCTTTATTCTGTTCTTTGTGTTTCATTGTGTAATTTTGTGAATAAATGTTTTGTCTGTTCTAAAATCTAGTAGTCAATCTAGCTATCTTACTCTGGATAATTTTTACTGTACACTTACCGAAACAAATTGAAAAGTTAGGTCTCGGGCTGCCTGCTTAAGAATGTTTTGAGTGGTCTGGCCTTGTCCATAACAGACTGGGGGCTCTTTGTGGGATTTTAAACAGCGAGCGGTAGGTGCTAGTGTCTTTATTTCGGGTGTTGGTTTGTTTGGGTGGACAAAACTTGGGGTAGGAATGGCTCTTTCAGTCGCCAACAGTTTTCCAGAAGTGGATGCGGGGACTTTGAAAGTTTTGCAAAATGTGAAATAGACCATGTTGCAAGAAGTAGCAGAGAAGCTGGAATTGGAACTGCCTGCTTCTGTGAGGAGAGATAATTACAGCAGTAGCTCAGCATTTAAACTTGTTGGAGAAACCATCAGAATCTATAGAGACGGCAAGAACTCAATTGCAAATGAAGCAGCTTGGGTTAGAGGCGAGAGATAAGGAAAGGACAGCAGAAATGAAACCGTTTGAGCTATGATTAGAAGCAGAAGGGAGGGAAAAAGAGAGAGCAGAGGAAGAAAATGAGAGAGCTTTTGAACTTCAAAAAATGACACTTAAAGGAAAGTCAGCTTAAAAGGCTGCAGATAAAGGCTGAGGGTAGGCTTAGTGAGGAAGAAAGTGAGGAGGAGCAAGCCCCTGGTTGTCAGAAGCCTAGTGAGAGACTGTTTAAATATGTTCAAACATTGCCTACATTTGATGAGAAGGATGTGGAAGCCTTTGTTATCTCATTTGAAAAGGTAGCTTCACAAATGCAGTGGCCAGTGGCAATGTGGGTTTTGTTGATCCAAATGAAACCTGTCCTTAGGCCTAGTGAGGTATCTGGGGAGTATGAGGAGATTTTAAAAAGCCATTTTAGGTGCATATGAGATTGTACCAGCAGCCTATAGATGTTTCAGGAATCTAAGGAGGGACCCAGGTCAAACCTACATTGAGTTTGAAAGGATCAACCAGAGTAATTTCAATAGATGGATAAGAGCTTTAAAAATTGAGGAAATCTATGATGCCCTTCAAGAGGTAATTATTTTTTTTTGGAGGAATTAAAAATTCACTGCCTGACGTAATGCGAACTCATGTGGCAGAACAGAGCGTTAAAATGACAAGGTTAGCAGCTGAAGGGGCTGATGATTATGAGCTGGTCCATAAAACATAATTTGGCTTCCAGAATCAATTTCAGTCCATGAGGGATAGAAATTGGGGGCAAAGAGAAATCCTCATGTGGAAAAGGAAAGGTAGATCTCAGTGAAGATCATAAGGATAATTTACTACAAGGTAAAAAAGAAACCCTTGAGGGGGACATATAAGTCAAAAAGCTCCAGTGTTTTCATTGTAATAAAGTGGGCCACATGAAATCACAGTGTTGGTGGGCTAGGAGAAAGTCAGATGGAGGAAAACCAGACAAGCCTGGAAGTTTTGTTGGACTAGTAACAAAATGCACAAGGGAAGTTAAATGACTGTCTCAGAGTGTACAAGATGATCACAGGTTGGCTAAGGAGGAAGTGCCAGATCTGCTTAAAAAATATACATGCAAGGGTAAAGTTTATTCACATAGGTCAGGAGTAGTAGGTAAGGAGGTTACAATGTTAAGGGACAGAGGATCCTCTCAGTCTGGAATGCTGAGGAATGAGGAGGTTTGTACTCCAGAAAAGGTACTGGTAACAGGAATTCATGGTGAGACAAAAGGTGCTCAATTATGTAAAGTGAGGCTAGAGAGTCCAGAGAAGAGGGGAGAATTTGTGGTGGGAGTACTGGACAAACTCTCAGCTCCAGGAATACGATTTGTCCTTGCTAACGATATATCTGGCTCACCAGTAGGCGTGCTGCCTACTGTAGCTGAAAAGCCAGTGGAAATGCAGGCAACTGAAGACCTGGAGAATGTTTATCCAAGAATGTTCCCTGATTGTGTGATGACAAGATCACAGAGGCTCAAGCTGAAGCAGGAGAGATCAAAAGGCACAGATAAGGAAGCTGACGTAGTGTTATCTGAAACTTACTTTGATCAGATAAATGGAACAGAGAAGGAGCAAATAGGCAAACATGCCAGCATATTTAGCTCTGCTAAGCTGATTGAGTTACAGCAGAAAGCTGAGGAGTTAGAACAGTTATATCAAAAGGCATTTACAAAGAAACAAGGTGAATGCATTCCTGAGTGTTATTACTTAACAAATGATGTCTTAATGAGGAAATTGAGACCATCACACTTTCAGGCAGATGAGAAATGGGCAGAAATTCATCAAATTGTTTTGCCAGTAGGGTACAGAAAGGAGGTGCTGTAAGTGGCTCATGAGCTACCACTTGGAGGTTAGTTAGGGGTGAGGGAAACACAGGCTAAAATACAAAGACATTTTTACTGGGCTGGACTACACAAAGATGTCACTGAATTTTGCCAGATATGTCATGCGTGTCACCTAATTGGAAAACCACAGGCAGGAATAAAACCTGCACCTTTAATACCTATTCCAGCATTTGAAGAACCTTTCACAAGAATCTTGATTGATTGTGATGGTCCCCTACCTCAAACAAAACGTGGGAATAAGTATTTATTAATAATAATGGATGTGTTGAATAGATTTCCAGAGGCAATCCCATTACACAACATCACAACTAAAAGGGTTGGAGAGGAATTACTTACATTTTTATGAGATACGGGTTACCAATAGAGATCCAGTCAGATCAAGGATCAAACCTCACATCCAAACAATTCAAGGAGGTTATGGATAATTTGGGAATAAAGCAATGCAAATCCACTGTGTACCATCTGGAATCGCAGGGAGCACTAGAGAGCTGGCATCAAACACTAAAGACCATGTTGAGGGCTTTCAATCTGGATTATGCAGTTGATTGGGATAAGGGAGTTCCGTTTGTACTTTCTATGATCAGAGATGCACCGAATGAATCAACCAAATTCAGTCCATTTGAATTAATTTTTGGGCATGAAGTAAGAGGACCGTTAAAATTGATTAAGGAGAAATTAATAAGTCAGCATTTAGAGACCACCCATTTGGACTATGTGTCACATTTTTGAGAATGATTAAATTGAGCTGGAGAGTTGGCTAGACAGCATTTAAAAGTATTTAGCGTACAATGAAACAGGAAGCAGATAAAAAATCACAAATTCACAAGTTTGCAACTGGGGATAAGGTATTGGTGTTATGTCCAATAAAGGTGAGCCTTTAAAAGCAAGGTTTAGTGGACCTTATCAAATCGAGAGGAAATTGAGTGAGGGGAACCTCTTGATAAGGACTCCAGACAGGACGAAATCTCAGAGTGTATCATGAGAATATGCTCAAAAGGTATTTTGATAGGGAAGGAAAGCAAGAGGAGAAGGTATTAATGATGACAGCACAGAGTGGAGAACCAAGTTCAGAGGATTCTGAATTGGACATTCCTCAAATCAAATTGGACAATGAGGAAGTTGTCAAAAATTGGGATATATTACTGAGTTACCTTCCACAAGAAAGTCGAAATGACCTGAAAGAGTTATGACTATCACATCAGGAGATACGCGGATGTAAGCTGGGAAGTACAAACCTAGTTGTGCATGATGTCGATATAGGAGGTATTGTTCCGATTAAGTGACATCCTGATAGGCATAACTCTGAAAGTTGGCACAAGTTCAGAAGGAGATAGAGTGCATGCTCCAAGATGGCATAATCAAAGTGAGTTACAGTGACTGGAGCACACCCATAGTCATGGTGCCAAAGCCAGATGGTACCCAACGGTTATGTGTGGACTATCACAAAGTCAACGCCATTACAAAGACTGATGTATATCCAATTCCACGGTTGGAGGACTGTGTCGAAAAAGTGGAACAAGCAACTTACATTTCTAAGTTGGACTTGCTCAGAGGGTACTGGCAAATACCTCAGTCAGAGAGATCCAAGGCAATGTCAGCTTTCGTAACGTCAAATGCAATATATCATTTCAAAGTCATGCCATTAGGTATGAAAAATGCTCCAACCATGTTTCAGAGACTAACCAATAAAGTCATTGCCGGATCACCCAACTGTGTGGTGTATGTTGAGGACCTGGTGATTTTTAGTCAGTCATGGAAGGAACATTTACAGCATTGATCAACTTTAGAAGGCAGGCTTGGTGGTAAACCTGGCTAAAAGTGAATTTGCTAATGCCCAAGTCATTTTCCTGGGCCATGATATTGGACAGCGGGAACAAAAATCAGGGAGGAGACCACAGGGGGTGTTCTGAGTGGCCTGGCAGGCTTAAGAGTAGATAAATCTCCAGCGCTGAATGAAATATATCCCAAGCTGTCGAGTGAGGCAAGGGAGGAAATAGCAAGGGCACTGGCAATAATTTTCCATTTCTCTGTGGCCACAGGAGAGGTGCTAAAGAACTAGAGGACAGCTAATGGAGTAGGGAGCAAGGGATAAACCAGGAAACTACATACCACTCAGTACAAACCTCAGTGCTGGGGAAATGATTGGAAGCAATACTGAAGGACAGAATTAATCTGCATTTGCAGAGGCAGGGATGATGTGCTGGAAAATAGGATGGGATAGTTAGGTGGTTGTTTCTGACCATTGCAGACTCGATGGGCTGAACAGCCTTTTTCTGTGCTGTAGACCTCACTGACTCTACAACCTGAAGACACTTGTGGGTCTATGAACAGGAGCAGTGTGCCGTAATTGGGGTCATACACCCGATGGAAGAAATGTGTCTCCATGGGATACCATCTGGGAGGAGCCTCAATGTAAAGCTATCAGTGCAGGTTCGCAGGTGGCAAGTCACCCCCTACGGTTGGTATTTGCTGCAGCCCCCTCCCTCACAGGTTGAGTTACTTCCCACCCCTACTGAGTGCGGTCACAGCCATTTTTGTTTCTATGGTGCACTTTCAGTTTCCAACATGATGGAAGGCTACAGTGAGTACTCCTCTGTCAGTGAGTGTCAGCCTCAGGCTAAACAGCCTGGTTTAAAGGGGGGTGATGTTGGTGGGTGATAACATGTCCCTCCTCCCCACAAAGCTGAGAGAACATGTCCAATCACCCAGCCTCATGAAGAGCTGGCAGGCACGATTGGCCAAGAGATACCTGAAATCCACCAGTGATCTACTCCAGGGATTTAGCTGGGAGAAGCAAAGTCGATTTAATGTTCATATTTAGGGCTGGACACATCAGTGTGAGGAGATCAGGGAGGTCAGAAGCAGAGGCTTATCCTTTCAGAAACATCCATGTCCCCATTTGAATGCCCCCTCGACCCCCAGCTAACGGGTCACCATGGTTTCCTGTTTGGGATATCCACCAACTTTCTCACTGACCAAGGGAGTCAGGTGATCAGGGAAACAGCCATTACTTACCATTTACAGGCCTCAATAGGCAGCAGGTCAGGAAGGTGATCTATCACCTTTGCAACCACAACATCATTCACTTCTCTTCAGGGTCAACAACTTGCCCAGTTATTTCCCCATTCCTCCATTTTCCCTCCAGGGAAGGGACAACTCCCCCTCGAGTGGGGTGGCCAGCGCTGTTACTGTAATGCCACTGCTTGAACTATTTATTATCAAAGTGTCAGTGCAATCTTGGAGCTGCGTAACTTCAAATTGCTACAACCCACATGGATGTAATCCTTCAATAATACACCAGACATACCAGAGCTCCTTGTGAACCTGTTTGTTCAAGTGACTGTGAGTAATGTCAGGAGCAGTGCTGTTCTAATTCAGTCATTGGAGAATTGTGAGTGAAATAAAATTGGAATTCCATTCAATGGAGTGCTCAGGCATTCTGCTTCCAACACCAACACTGGATTCTTGGAGAAAATGGATCTGCTCCAGATTCTCTGGATCACCTATATTGCCAAATTTGCTTTCTACTGTACTCTGGCAGTTCTCGGAGTTTCTGGTGAGCTTCAGTGACCGATTTGTAACTTTGTTCTGCTGTGTTTCACCATTACCCTGCTTCTCTCCTTCCTGGGGATGTTTAATATGTTACTTTAACATCTTTGCTGTACAGTCACCCCTTCAGTAGCATCATTCTCCTGAGTCCCAGTTTTCTGGAACTCTGCCATCTCAACTGAAACTAGAATGTGCATTGACTCATTACTACAAGGAATCTGGCATGACGTTTTTTCACTGTTGTATGCTGTATAACATTGATAGATTGTGTGTGTGAGCAAAAATCAGGCAGATGGAGTGTAACATAGAATTCCTACAGTGTGGAAGCAGGTCATTCAGTCCATATTGACCCTTTCAAAGAGCATCAAATGCAGACCCACATCTGATAACCCTGTATTTCCCACAGCTAATCAATCCAGCCTGCAGATTCCTAGACACTATGGGAAATCCACCATGGCCAATGCACATAACCTGCATATCTATTGGCTGTGGAAGGAAACTGGAGCACCCGGAGGTAACCCACGCAGACACAGGGACAATGTGCAAACTCCACGCAGACAGTTATACAAAGTTGGAATCAAAGCCAGTTCCCTGGCACTGTGAGGCAGCAGTGCTAACCACTCAGCCACTATGCCACCCATTTAACATGGAAAAATGTGAAGTTGTTCACTTTGGCAGGAAGGATTTTTAAAAAGCAGAGGGGTATTTAAATGGAGAACCACGTGCAGAATTCTGAGATGTGGAGGTATTGAGGTGTGTGAGTCACAAAAAGGCAGCAACAACACAGAATCTGGAAAGCTAAAGGATGTAATTCTTAATAATGAGAGGAATATTCAGTTACATAAAGCAACAATGAGATGACATCTCAAATATTCTGTGCAGTTCAGTTCTACTTATTTCAGGAAGCATCTAAGTCCTGTGGGGGACAGTACAGTGCAGGGTTTACTGGATTGATCCATGCAATAAGTGGGTTGTTCTATGAGGATGGTTGGACAGACTACACTTGTTTCCCCTGGAGTTTCGAACAGTAAGAGCTGATTTGATTGGTGTGTATAAGACCCTGGTTAGTCTTAACAGGGTGGACATGGTAATGATGTTCCTCTTGTGGGGCAGTCCGGAACAAGGGAGCTCTGATTTAAAATTACAGGTCGCCCTTTCAAATGCTACTATTATTAAGCTGCCTTTGTATAGTACAATAAATGGTGGATATTGCAGCTAAATTCCAAAGTTTTAATTGCCAAGTGGGTGAGATCTGTTTCCTTTCTAAACTGGCAAAGGACTTGCTTTCATTTCCTGGTTGGTTTTGTCTTACTTTGATATAATGATGTCATAAAACACTGTGAGTCAGGAGGTCATGGTGATATGTTCAGGTTTCACTCCATTGAATCACTATATAATCCAGGTTGGTGCTGAGGGGGCCATGCATTGACAGATGAACTCTTGAGCTGGGGAACTCAATGTTGAGTCTTGAACACTGTAGAATGCCTAACAAGAAAAGGAGATGCTGTTCATTGAGTTTGTGTTGAGTTTCATTGGAACTTTATAGCAGGCCCAGATGGAAATGTTAGCCTGAGAGAGCAAGGTGGTTCATGGAAATGACTAGCAACTGGGAGGTTATGGTCATTGCTACAGACAGAGCAGAGGTGTTCTACAAAGCAGTCACCCAGCCTGCATTTGGTTTCACCTTTGTAAAGGAGACCACATTGAGAGCAGCAAATACCATAGACTCGACTGAGGGAGTACAAGTGAAATGCTGCTTCACCTGGAAGATGTGTTTGCTTCATTAAAAATGGGAATAAGGTCAGCAGCATATCAGGAGAAATAGTGCAAGGGATAGGGGAGAAATGCAGAGGTCTGTGATTGATGAAGGTCTGGAGATCTTGAAATGACAGTCGCTCTTTCTAATGTCACCCTTTTACCCACAGCCTCTACTTCCTGGGCAACAGGTGCCAGGAATATGGCATAGATCTGCCAAAAGGAATGGGGATCTTTGTGACAAGGCTAGACTGGGAGAAGCTGGGATTGGAGCAATGGGGAATGAGGGGTGATTTGATCGAACTGGACAAGTTCATGTCAGGATTTGATAAAATAAGCAGGCATTTGCCAATGGGATAAGGATGAGGGGACACAGATGCCAGAGAGGGAGTGTGAGAGGAAACTTTATGCAGTGAGAGCAGCCAGTAATGAGCAGAAACTCACTGTCTATGAAGCAGGTGAAAGTGGAAACAGGAAATGGTTTGGAAAGGACAGTGTATGGGTACCCTGCAGTGTCACATGAACCGAGCGGGGGAGTGGGAGAAATTGGATTGTGGTGCAATGACCCAGGGTGGAGAGAGGATTTACAAATATAACACCAGAAATGTATAGGTTTACCAATCAGGAAAGGACGAGTAGGCTGTATCTCTGTTCTTCCGGAAAAGGTAGCTGACATGTGACCTCATAGAGGTCTTTAAAATGATTAGATATTAGCAATAAACAGAGAATCTCTCCTCTTGTGAGGAAATGGAGGACATTGAATAGGAGATCCAACATGAATTCCAATCAGACCCTCACAGAACATGCCCCCTCCCCGGCAGTGGTGAGAAGGTGGGACGCACTTGCACAGGGAGTGGTTGAAGCGCATTCAGTGGGAATCTCAATGAGCATGTGATGGAGAAGGGAAGGGAATGGTTACAATGGGAGATTGAGACAAGGAACAATAGCAGGGAAGGGAAGTGGACCTCAAGTTGTGTATATATTCGAGCATGGACAAGAGAAGCTGCCAAAAATATCCTAAATAGAAGGTTTATAGAGAGAAATCATCCCCAGTGAAATATTTTAATACATTATAAAGGCAGGTAGATATACATTGCACCTTCCATTAAATACTGCTCCTGTTATTATAAAGCAGTTAAACATGGACCAATCGTGGAGTGCCAACACAGTAGGAGCAGTACGCCTGATCTGAGTACATCAGTGGGCAGCACGGTGGCCCAGTGGTTAGCACTGTTGCCTCACAGCACCAGGGTCCCAGCTTTGATTCCAGCCTCGGGTGACTGTCTGTGTGGTGTTTGCATATTCTCCCCATGTCTGCGTGGGTTTCCTCCGGGTGCTCCGGTTTCCTCCCACAGTCCAACGACGTGCAGGTCAGGTGAATTGGCCATGCTAAATTACCCATAGTGCTCGGTACATTCGTCAGAGGGAAATGGGTCTGGGTGGGTTAGTCTTCAAAGGGTCAGTGTGGACTGGTTAGGCTGGAGGGCCTGGTCCCACACTGTAGGGAATCGAATCAAATCACGTGCGGTACCAATGAGAGGTGAGTTTTCATGGTTGGAACACATTGAAAATCCAACTTTTACACATGCACATACATTGTAATATTGTCTTTTCATCAATTGGAAGAAATCTCATCATGCTACCACAACCATGCAATGTGGATCTGTGATCTAGCTTTTTCCCTCTGGAACCAGTCTGTCCACATCTGACCACTGCATCACCAGTTCCAATCATACCTCTTATAGACTCACTCCCTGTCCTTATCACAACTTTCTCAAAATCTGGCTTCACTGGTCATGTAACTTGGTCAGACCCTTGGCTTAAGAGCAATAGCATGGGTAATGTACAAGACTAATAAAAATTGACCAAACGTAATGACCTAATTGACCATTTGTCACAATTTGAGGGATTGCAGTTGGTCTGTTTAATCACTCCCTGAACTCCACCATTAATCTTCAGTCACATTTCCTATATCGCTCTTGGGTTATCTCCTAGATTTAATTCTCTTATCACTGTTTGCCCTGGTCAGTGCTGCTCATTTTTCTCTTGTGGGCAGTCTCCTTGCATTCACAATCTCATTGTCTATCCCTTGTCCAACCCCAAGCGTAACCATGATTTCTTTTGTCTCTCGATTCTGACACCAAGTGGGAAATAGACTGTTCAGCATAAACAGTCCATGGTGACATTAAAGTCCCATTCCTGCTTCTTTCAAATTTTTCTTCATCTGAATCTGTCATTGTAACCATCTCCCTCATGTTCTTGTCAAATCCCTTTAAATGCATTTAAACTATTTGTTTGAGCTACTCCCTGTGACTACAAGTCCACATTCTCCTCACACATTGTCTGAAGATCTTTCTGTTGAACTTCCCAATGGATTTCTTGGTGATCGCCTCATGATGATGGCCTCAGTAGTCACCCTCCAAATGATAGCTCTTCCAACAGCAGTCTTTTCTCCAAGAGTAAAGAGATCAGGCTTGTTCAAACTTCCATGATCAGTGAATGTATGCAGTTCTGCTACAAGCTTTCTGAATTCCTGTACCCTTGCAAGGCCTTTACAGTAAATTAAGACAGGTAAACCAGCAGAGATTACTAAAGAGAGAGATTTTTAGCAAGGGTGAGCAATTCAGAATTGCCCCTGTGAAATGACCCTCCTCCAATCTGGTCAGGTCTCCCTAATACTGGTTGGTTTGCTCCCCACCCCAGGTGTCTAGTGTCCTTTCATCAGCCTCACCCTGGGCTTAAGGAGAGGCCCATGCCTGGCCCTAGCTTCTATATTCATTTGTTCCCACTTCACCTGAATGTAATCATCTAGCTCTGAATTGAGCTCATACTTGTATTGTGTAACTGATCAAGAAATGTTTATGTTTCATCTTGTTCACAGTTAATATCATGGCATTTACAATCCTGTATCGGGGAAGGTGTGGTCTGTCAAAGTGCATCACTCGCTACCTGGTATCCACGGCAGTGACGGATCGACTGGTGGTCATTGTCGATGTCATGTTTGATCAGATTGGTGATTCCTATTTCCCAGACAGTTTCCTGAATATTTCTCCCATTTGTAGTCTCAGAGGGGTCCTGCAATATGCAGCTTCAGACAGCTCGGTGTGGTTAACAGTCTCCTTCACTTTTGACCGTTTTGTTGCCATTTGTTGCCAGAAACTGAAAAAAAATATTGCACTGAGAAAACTGCATTTCATAATCAGCACAATTTGCTTACTTAGTTGCTTAAAAAACATTCCCTGGTCCTTTCAGTATGAGCCATATGAAATAATTGACAATATCCCCTGGTACTGCTTAAGGAATAGCTTAGAATATTATGTCTCCTCAATGTGGTCAACTTTTGAGTTGCTTCAATATAGCATAACACCACTTATTCCATTCCTCCTTATTTTGACTCTCAACGCCCTGACTGTCAGGCATATTTTAGCAGCCAATCGAATCCGTAGGGCTCTCTGGAACAAGAAGAGCAGCGAGGGAGAGGATGATCCTGAGATGGAGCATCGAAGAAAATCTATCATTCTACTCTTCAGTATTTCAGGCAGCTTTATCCTGTTGTGGTTGACATACGTCATACATTCCATTCTTGAGCGGATTTCAATCATGTCTTATTACAGGATTAAGGTTGATTCAACAACAGCAGAACAGATTGGAGATGCACTCCGACTCCTCTGTTGCTGCACAAACACATGTATTTACGCTGTAACCCAGACTAAATTCAGACAGGAGTTAAAGAATGCGTTGAAATATCCATTCCATCTGATTAGCCACTCATTGATGAAACGTGGGATGGCCTAAAAGACTTGGTTTGGAATCTGATGCCAACAGTGTATTAGTATGCAGCCATCAGAAACTTTGGAACAGAAAAGTCCCAAGTTGGATCACTGAATGAATTCTGCTTCAAAAAAAAATTCAGTCTCAAATGCCAGAAATATTCATTCTGGGACCACATCTCGAGCATTCAGCAGAGTTCATACCGACTGAGTAAGCTGTCCATTATGGTCCTTCCAATACTGAGATACTCTGTTAGCAAGTCTGTATTTGACCAGCTCCATATTGAAGCATTGAGTTGAATAATCTTCATCATATGTGCTGGGGGCAAGATTTATTTTCAAATCTTTCAAAGCTTTTTTCTCTTCTTTAGCACTGGGTCTACAGGTTGGCCCATTGACCTGGAGCAGCTCTGCAGTAAGGTTTCTCTCCAAAAGGAATATAAATCCAACCTCACCTTCATTCTTGCTCCTTTGCTGAGATTCCATTGTGACTAACCGTGGCTGTGGAAAATGACATATCATTCCCCACAATACTCCAAATTGGATTGAGTATTCCAAGATTGGGATTTGTCCATCTGAATGACAATGGAACTGCCTCCCAGATTCACCTTCATATCTCATCAGCTCCATCAATAAAAGCTTCATCATTGATTTGAAAACATTTTATCAACAAAAAAGTAGCTCTTTTCCCTCTTCATTTCTGCTAAATGTTTAATGTCCTTTCAATGTCCAATCTTGTTTTCTTGTTTAATTATGTTTTATTGAACATTTATTGATGATCTCCAAGGAAGAGAAAGGAAGGAAAGAAAGGACATTATAAAGAACAGACAGGACGACACTGGAGAGTAAACCAAGTGAGATTGTCTGTGACCGATTTGAGTTGGACACACAGCTGCATAAAATATTAGATTCCCCAGAATGTGAAAACAGGCCCTTCAGCCCAACAAGTCCACACAGGACCTCTGAAGAGTAACCCACCCAGACCCACTTCCATCTGACCAATGCACCTAACACTATGGGTAATTTAGAATGGCCAATTCACCTGACCTGCACTCTATGGACTGTGGGAGGAAACCCACGCAGACATGGAGAGAATGTGCAAACTCCACACAGACCAAGGCTGTAATTGAACCTGGGCCCCTGGCCCTGTGAGGCAGCAGTGCTAACCACTGAGCCACCATGCTGCCAAATATAGCAAATATGTTTGGTGGCGCTACAAGGGCACACTGTTCCAGGGCATTACCAATGGAACATCAAAAGAGAATGGCTTTGATTAGACTAGGATTGGAAGCTGAATATTCTTATTTACAAAGAAGCCATGGAGAATTGAATAAAGTTGGGGGAGTGGCAGTATCTATCAAGGGATTCGTTACAGCCTTGGAATGCAAGAATGGTACAAAACTTGATCCTTTGGTTAGAAATGAAGGATAGACTGTCACTACATTGGAGATGTCATAAACACCATTGGGAAAAATACCCAGGATAGGGTAGGAAGGCAAATTAGTGAAAATGTTTACCAGCAACATATTTCAAAACATGTTTCTTTAATGATATAGAAGGCATTGGTTGAAGAAGCTTCAGAAGTTGATTTAATGGGAGCTTTTTGAGCAGAATTAAATATTTGAAAATGATTGTTTTGTTTAGTTAGGGAGAGGAAGGAGGGGCATGGGACCAATTAGAAGCTCTTTACAAAATCTAACCACACTCGACTGAATGAATCTAAAACTACAGCCCAGGAGACAAATGGTTTCAGAGAGGGGTAAGGGTGTTACAAGAGGAAAAGGTTGCACAATAAGATAAAGATAAGTTAGAATGATGGAATGTCAAATCTAGGAATAACTATACCTGTACAGAACAAACTAAATTTTAGAAACTACAACAATCTAAATGAGGAAGACAAAGAGGAAATATGAAGATGGTCTGATAGGAACCTTAAAGTGAAATAGATAATTGATATAAAGAGACCAAAGAACAGGGACAATGACCTTTATTCGTCAAGGCATTGAATACAAGAGCGAGGAGATCATGATGGAACAAAAGCAGAAAGTGCTGGGGGAAGTGCTCCAGTTCTTTCTGTTTTTTGTTCTGGGTCTCCAGTATCCACAGTTCTTTGTTATATTTTAAAGTTTAACACACTGCCACATCTCTTCCAGGTATGTCCACTTTGAAGAAGTTCTGCTCCTCTCTCTCACAGGGATTTCTGTTCTAATCTTTTTCCTTGATCACTGTCATTACCTTTAGTGTTGCTCCTGAAGTTTGACAAGGTGTTTGCAACAGCCACATCATGTTCCTCAATGACAGCTTCCAGCTCAGATGTACCCCATTTGGATTCCAACTCAAGTGTCATCCTTCCTGTTTTGAATCCACCCAGGATCACAGATATCTCTGTGATGTACAATGTTCCTCTCACATCCCGAGATCCCCATTCAGGGCTACATGCTGCCAGATGCACACTCTCCATCTCTCTCTCGATCAGCACTGCCTCTCACTGGCTCAGAGCTGTCCATTCCCCTGGGCCCACTGCATTCTCTGGCGTATTCAACATTCTCACAAGAAACCGTTGCTTTTCCTTTCAACTAGTAAGGAACATAAGCTGCAGCAACTCAGACATTCCCACAACCCTCTGGAACATTCCTCCCCTCCCCTTCCCCCTGACTCCGTTCCCTCTCCCAACCCCACCTCCAGTTGTGTATTTACTATCCCCTCTGACCTTCTGCTCTCTGATGCTGAAGGTTCTGACCGTGTGCAAAACAGTCACTAATCTCATTTCACTTGGTGATCTCTCTTTACTGCCTCCAAGCAGTCTATGTCCATGTGTGCGAATGTCGTGTGTGCCTCAGAGGCTGCTGGTATCTTCAAGATGCTAAGCACAGTACAACACAGGGCCTGCATCTTCACAAGAATCTTGTCCCTTGGAGGAGGAGTTGTGGGGGCAGAGATAAAACTAATCAGCATGCTGTATGCATCACGTGTGTGCAGGACAGGAATATAGTTCCTGCTCCTCAGAGATGGCTTGAACAAAACCGCACCTTATTAATTGCTTCACTTGTTCTTCGTAGCTTTTATTTACAATTTCAAAGAGAATATGCAGGGAGTCTGTAAAACCTACACAAAGGGGACAGTGTATTGCAGATTAAGGCAACAAACGGGACGATATCAGCAACAGTGGAAAGATGTGCAGGTCAGGTGAATTGGCCATGCTAAATTGTCCATAGTGTTAGGTAAGGGGTAGATGTAGGGGTATGGGTGGGTTGTGCTTTGGCGGGGCAGTGTGGACTTGTTGGGCCGAAGGGCCTGTTTCCACACTGTAAGTAATCTAATCTAATCTAATCTAAACTTTCGGTGCAAAAATGAAATCAACTTGAAAACCCTGGAAAATGGAAATGTATACTGTGCATAAGAAAGTGAAATCTTAAACAGAAATCCCAGAATCTTGACATTTTGTTGCCATTGGATAATATCACAAATTCAACAGATACTGTGTGGACCATAGCTGTCATGGAACAAACAACATACAGTGCAATAATGTGTCGCACAGTGGGAAGCAAGAGAAATTTGAACATTATACTGACCAAAACAGGTCAAAATTGTAAATGCAAATCAGGATTGGGTTTTACCTCTGATTAAAGAAGGGCTCACTAAAATGAAATGCTACACCTAACTGCATGATGCACAGATTTGTACATGAAACAGAAATGAGTATTTTCCGTACAACCTTTTAAAATAAGAACCAACATTTGGACACTGATGCTCGTCCACATTCCGGACGTGCAAGCCACAACTAGTTCATTTCCTTTTCTATGATGCTCACCTCCAATCCGTTCATTTTACAAAGCCAATGCAAATGATAGATGCTGAACTGAAGCTGTTACAGTGATCTAAAATCAAAATACTGTGGAGGCTGGAAATCGAAAACAGAGAATGGTGGAATTACTCAGTGGGCCTGGCAGCATCTGTGTGCAGTCTTATGGATTAGGCAAGACCCCCTCAAAACATTTCAAGACCCTAACTTTGCTTGTTGCTTTAAGCAGGTGTATAGTACATACTCCAGGTGTGTTTAGATTAGATTAGATTACTTACAGTGTGGAAACAGGCCCTTCGGCCCAACAAGTCCACACCGCCCCGCCGAAGCGCAACCCACCTATACCCCTACATCTACCCCTTACCTAACACTACGGGCAATTTCGCATGGCCAATCCACCTGACCTGCACATCTTTGGACTGTGGGAGGAAACCGGAGCACCCGGAGGAAACCCACGCAGACACGGGGAGAACGTGCAAACTCCACACAGTCAGTCGCCTGAGGCGGGAATTGAACCCGGGTCTCTGGTGCTGTGAGGCAGCAGTGCTAACCACTGTGCCACCGTGCCGCCCACCGTGTGTTGCAGCTGGTCAAACCACTGAATTTTAAACAAAACAGAATTTATTTACAAGATTACCAAATGAAACACAAACAAAAGAGAATAGAATACAGAACACCCACCCAACAAATCATCCCAACTTAATGATGCTGCTCCCAGTCTGATAAGGGCCTTGGTAAGGGAGGGATAGGGGGATAGGGAGGGGTTAGAAGGGCTGAATGGAGGGAGAGAGAGAGCTCTGTTTGTACTGAGGCTGATAGAAGCCTTGGTAAGGGAGGGATAGGGGATAGGGAGGGGTTAGAAGGGCTGAATAGGGGAAGAGAGAGAGCTCAGTTTGTACTGATTCTGATAGTGGGACTCAGGAAGGGATAGAGAGGGGGGGAGGGGCCAAATGGAGGTGGGGGAAGAGAGAGCTGAGTTTGTACTGAGCCTGATAGAGGCCTCAGTAAGGGATAGAGAGGGGGGAGAGGGGCCGAATGGAGCAAGGGAGAGAGCTGAGTTTGTACTGAGTCTGATAGTGGGCCTCAGTAAGGGATAGAGAGGGGGGGAGGGGCCAAATGGGGGGAGGGAGAGAGCTCAGTTTGTACTGAGTCTGATAGAGGCCTTGGTAATGGATACCGAGGCAGAAGAGGGGCGAATGGAGCGAGAGAGAGAGCTCAGTTTGTACTGGGTCCGATAGGGGTCATAGTAAAGGAGGGATGCGGAGGGGTGAAAGGACCTGAATGGAGGGACGGAGAGAGCTCAGTTTGTTACTGAGTATGATAGGGGCCTTCATAAGAGGGAGGGGATAGGAAGGGGAGAGAGGGGCCGAATGGAGGCAGGGAAATGGACCAAGTGCTCAAAAAAATCATTTAAAAATAAAATTGGGCAGCATGGTGGCTCAGTGGTTCCACTGCTGCCTGACAGTGCCAGGAACCCAGGTTCGATTCCAGTCTCGGTCTCCTGTCTGTGTGGAGTTTGCACATTCTCCCCGTATCTGCGTGGGTTTCCTCCGGGTGCTCCAGTTTCCTCCCACAATCCAAAGATGTGCAGGTCAGGTGCACTGGCCATGCTAAATCATCCCATAGTGTTCAGGGATTTGTAGGTTAGGTGTATTAGTCAAAGGTAAGTATAGAATAATAGGGTAGGGGAATGGGTCTGGATGGATTACTCTTCAGAGGGTCAGTATGGACTTGCTGGGCTGAAGGGCCTGTTTCCACACTGTGGGGATTCTATGATTTCTATGAATACTTGCAACAATCCCTATAAACACCCCTTGGCACAAAAGGTAAGATCAAACCCAGGGTCTTCCAGGAGAGAAGTCTGAGAGAGAGGAGGATCAGCCTGCACATGCTTCTGTGGGGCTCAGCACTCTACTGCTTGCTAATCAAACCAAACCAGAGAAAAGCTGAGCTCAGAGAACTGGCCACTCTCCTTTCATTGGACAAGTGTTTCTGTTAAACCTGAAAGCCTTTTGTCTGAGGCAGTATCTGTTAGCTAGAATCAAACTGGCCCTAAAATCCATCAACTTAGACTTTTCAGAGTCTGTGTCTTTTACAACCCCTCTGAAAACAAAAGCCAAGGACACCATAACCTTGTTAAAGGAGCAGCTTTGTCACACCTCCCCTCTTAAAAACAAAAGAACCATCAATATCCAGCGATGGCTTCATTATAAAACTCATCAATTTTAAACTGTTAGTACTCTACAACACACATACACATTACATTGACTATAAATGTGAGAACATGCACAACTACATTCCATTTCAGTCTGTTTTACTCCTGCTGAACGCCTCCGTTTCTAATTCAAGTCTCGACAAGGTGTCAGCAATCACATGTTCTTGTCCTGCCACATGCACAACTTTCAAACTGAATGGCTGTAACAACACGCTCCAGCTAAACAGCCTGGCATTTTTGTCCTTACATTTCTCCCCAAACTTCAGTGGGCTATGGTCAGTGTACCTGTACATGACTGTCTCAGATATGTTACTGGCAATATAAACATTGAAATGTTGTAACGCCAACACCAAGCTCAAAGTCTCCTTCTCTTGTCGAATATTTCTGCTGAGAAATGTCCAATTTCCTCGAGAAATACCTGATAGGTCTTTCTATCTTCTTGTCATCTTCCTGTAAGAGCACAGCCCTGACACCCACGTCACTCGCATCGATAGCCACCTTGATGGCTTTCCGTGATTAGGTGTGGCTAACACCAGGGCAATGGTTAACACAGTCTTTAGGCTGTCAAATGCCTTCTGACAGACTGCTGTCCACTGAAACTTCTTGTCTTTGTTTAGCAATTCAGTGAGTAAACATGGGTACGAATGTTTTTGATAAAATCACTCAATCCCAGGAACTGTAGTACTGCTCTTTTTGTCAATGGTGTGGGAAACTCCCCAATTACTTTCATTTCCACATCCAGTGGGGCCATTTGTCCATGTCTAATAACGTGGCCCAGGAAGGTGACTTGGGCTTTGGCAAATTCACTTTTAGCCAGGTTTACCACCAAGCCTGCCTCCCAAAGTCGATCAAACAAGTCTGATAACTGCAGTAAATGTTCCTTCCATGGGTGACTAAAATCACCAGGTCATCAATATAAACTACACAATTGGGTAATCTGGAAATGACCTCATTGGTTAGTCTCTGAAATGTGGCCAGCGCATTTTTCATACCAAATGACTTGACTTTAAACGGATACAGTCCATTTGGCATTATGAAAACTGAAATTGCCTTTGCTCTCTCTTGCCAGTACCCTCTGAGCAAGTCCGACTTAGAAATATAAGTTGCTTGTCCCACCTTTTCAACACAGGCTTCCAACCACGGAATAGGATATGCATCAGTCTTTGTAACTGCATTGACTTTGCAATAGTCCACACATAACTGTTGGGTACCATCTGACTTTGGCACCATGACTATGGGTGAGCTCCAGACACTGTACCTCACTTAGATTATATCGTCTTGGAGCATGTGCCCTATCTCCTTCTGAGCCTGTGCCAACTTTAGAGGGTCGTGCTGATAAGGAAGTTGCTTAATCGGAACACCATCTTCTATATCTACATCATGTATAATTAGATTAGTACTTCCCAGTTTATTTCGACATATCTCCCCATGTGATAGTAATAACTCTTTCAGGTCATTTTAATTTTCCTCAGGAAGGTATCTCAATAATTTATCCCAAATTTTGACAACTTCCTCTTTGTCCAATTTGATTTGAGGAATGTCCAATTCAGAATCCTCTGAACTTGGTTCTTCACTCTGTGTGGGAACCAACAATACCTTTTCCTCTTGCTTTCCTTCCCTGAAATACCTTTTGAGCATATTCACATGACACACTCTGTGAGAATTAATTCTGTCTGGAGTCCATATCAAATAGTTCACCTCACTCAATTTTCTTTGATTTGATAAGGTCAACTAAACCTTGCTTTTAAAGGGTCACCTATCACTGGAAGTAACACTAACATTTTATCTCTGATAGCAAAGTTGTGAAATTTTGATTTCTTGTCTGCTTCCTGTTTCATTGTATGCTTTTAAATGCTGTCGAGCCAACTCCACCGCTCTATTTAATCATTCCCGAAAATTTGACACATATTCCAAACATGTGGTCTCTGAGTTCTTACTTACTAATTTCTCCTTAGTCAATTTTAGCGTTCCTCTCACTTCATGCCCAAACACTAATTCAAATGGACTAAATTTGGTTGATTCATTTGGTGCATCTCTGGTCGCAAAAAGCATAACCAGAAATCCCTTATCCCAATCATCTGGATAGTCTTGACTATAAGCCCCCAACATGGTTTTAGTGTCTAATGCCTCCTTTTTACTCTGGATGGTACCCAGTAGATTTGAATTGTTTTATTCCTAAGCTGTCCATAACTTCCTTGACTAATTTCGATGTGAAGTTTGACCCTTGATCTGATTGTATCTCTGTGGGTAGTCTGTACCTAGTGAAAGATGTGAGTAATTCCTCTACACTCCTTTTAGCTGTGATGTTGCATTCTAGAATGGCCTCTGGAAATCTCATGGACACATCCATTATTGTTAACAAATACTGATTGTTTGAGGTAGGGGTCCAACGTAATCAGTTAAGACTCTTGTAAAAGGTTCCTCAAAAGCAGGAATAGGTATTAAAGGTGTGGGTTTTATTACTGCCTGTGCGTTTCCAATTACCTGACATGTGTGACACGACTGGCAAAATTCCCCTCCATCAGCGTGCAGTCCAGACCAGTAAACATGTTTTTATTTGAGCTTGAGTTTTTCTTGCTCCTGGCTGACCCCTAGTGGCAGCTCATGCACCACTCGCAGATCCTCTTTTCACAAACCCACTGGCAACACGATTTAATGAACTTCTGTCCATGTCTCATCTGCCTGAATATGTGATGGTCTCCATTTCCTCATTAAAACATCATTTTTAAGATAATAATATTCAGGGATACATTTGGATTATTTTTCTGTCTCTGCCTTTTGATACAATTGCTTTAAATTTTCATCTTTCTGCTGTAAATCAGTTAATTTCTCTGAGCTAAAGATGTCTGCTATGTCATCTATCTGTTTCTGGTTTGTCTCCACCATCTGATCAGACAGGGTCTCTGCTAATTCCACTTCAACTTTCTTATCTGTATTCTTTGATCTCTCCTGTTTCAGCTGGTGACTTTGTGACCTCATTACCACAGAGGCAGGAAAAATCCCAGGATATATGTTCTACAGTAGTTCAGTTGCTTGAGTTTCCACTGGCTTTTCAACCACAGTAGGCAGCACTCCTACCTGTGAACCAGCTACATCGTTAGCAAGGACAAATTATATTGCTGGAATTGAGAGTTTGTCCAGTACTCTGACCAGGACTTCTCCACTCTTCACTACACACTCTAACCTCACTTTACATAATTCTTGTCTCACTGTGCATTCCCGTCACTAGCACCTTTTGTTGCAATAGTCCTTCAGAGGTACCTATTGCCTCATCTTTCAGCATCACAGATTGAGAGGATCCTGTGTCTCTTAATATTATAACCTCTTTACCTGCTGTTCCTGGCCTATGTGAGTAAACTTTACCTTGGCAGGTAAATGGTTTAAGAAGATCTGGCACTTCCTCCTTAACAACCTCTGACCAGCTTGTACATTCTGGTGCAGCTTTCTAGTCTCCACTGTGCTCTCTGTTACCACTCCGACAAAATTCACTGGCTTATCCTGTTTTCCAACATCCGTTTTCCCAGTGCTTTTCCTAACCCACCAACACTGTGATTTCATGTGGCCTGCTTTATTGCAGTGAAAACACTGGAGCGTTTTAACTTCTCTTTCCCTTGCAAGGGTTTCCTTTTTACCCTGTGGTAAGTTATCCTTATGATCTTTACCAAGATCTACCTTTCTATCTCTGCACGAGGATTTCTCTTTTCCCCATGGATTGAAATTGATTTTGGAAGCCAAACTTTGAATTATAGACGAACTCATAACCATCAACCATTTCAGCTGCTAATCTTGCTGTTTTAACTCTCTGTCCTTATACATGAGTTCTCACTACTTCAGAAAGTGAATTTTTGAACTCCTCCAAAATAACTATCTCTCTTAGAGGGTCATGGGTTTGCTCTAATCTTCATGCCCTTATCCACCGATCAAGATTACTTTGATCCTTTCAAACTCAATGTATGTTTAATGAGGATCCCTCCTTAGATTCCTGAAACATTGTCTGTCGGCTTCTGGCACAAACTCATATGTACTTAAGATGGCTTTCTTCACTTCCTCATACTCCCCAGATACCTCCTCTGATAGGGATGCAAATACCTCACTAGCTCTACCTACAAGTTTTGTTTAGATCAACAAAACCCACATGGTCACCAGCCACTGCATTTGTTTAGCCACCTTTTCAAATGAGATGAAAAACACTTCCACATTGTTCTCATCAAATTGAGGCAATGCTTGAATATATTTAAACAGATCCCCACCAGGCCTTTGGCTGTTCTGGTTTGCTCATCCTCACTCTCTTCCTCACTGAGCTTACCTTCAGCCTTCACCTCCATCCTGTTAAGCTGACCTTCCTGTCTAAGTGCCTGTCCAATTTCTGAAGTTCAAACTCCCTTTCTTTCTTCATTCCCTATCTCTCCTTTTCTCTCTCTCTCTTTCCTCTGTTTTTAATCACATTTCAAACTGTTTCATTTCTGTTGCCCTTGTCTTTTGCCTCTACCTCAAGTTGCTTCATTTTCAACTGAATGTTAGCCACACCTAAAGATTCAGATGGTGTTTCCAGCAAATGTCAATGCTGAGCTCTTGCTGTAATGATCTCTCCTTTCCTCATGGACAGAGGTAGATCCAGCTCCAGCATGTCTGCTAATCCCAGCAGCTTGGACTTAATCACCTTCCGCAAAACCCCCAGAAAACTCTTGGTGACTGGACGAACCATTGCAATCTCAAGTACTGTTTAAACTAACAGAAATCAACAACCAGAACAAAAGATACTCACACCTACCACCTTTGAGCCCAACTACCCTAATCCCAATTTGTAGCTATAGAACGGATCTTAGATTTGAATCAACGGGGATCCCCTGTGGCCATTCCCCTCAGCAATACTGTTTTGGATACTGCTGGTGGGGACGGCCTACCAGGGGAAAGCCATAGTTGTCGGCTCTCTGGCACTGAGCCTGGCACTGTGGCTCAGAAGGGAAGGGGGTAGAATAGAAAAGTGCTAGTGGTAGGGGACTCAATAGTTAGACAGAGTGACTGGAGATTTGGTGGTCAGGAACAGGACTCCCGAAAAGTATGTTGCCTCCCTGGTTCCAGAGCTGAAAATGTGTTGCTGGAAAAGCGCAGCAGGTCAGGCAGCATCCAAGGAGCAGGAGAATCGACGTTTCGGGCATCAGCCCTTCTTCAGGAATTCCTGAAGAAGGGCTGATGCCCGAAACATCGATTCTCCTGTTCCTTGGATGCTGCCTGACCTGCTGTGCTTTTCCAGCAACACATTTTCAGCTCTGATCTCCAGCATCTGCAGTCCTCACTTTCTCCTCCCTGGTTCCAGAGTCCGGGATGTCGCCGCTCGGGTTTACAGGGTTCTGAAGAGGGAGGGTGAGCAGCCAGAAGTCGTGGTACATATTGGCACCAATGATATAGCTAGGAAAGGGATTGAGGATCTGAAAAGTAACTACAGAGAGCTATGTTGGAAGCTGAAGAGCAGGACGAGTAGAATACTGATCTCAGGTTTGCTACCGGTGCCACGAGATAGTGAGGTAAGTGACAGCCAGCATATGCAGCTTAACACGTGGCTGCAAGGCTGGTACAAGAGGGAGGGCTTCAGATACCTGGACCATTGGGATACCTTCTGGGGAAGGTGGGACCTGTACATGAAGGATGGGTTACACCTGAACTGGAGGGGCACATATGTCCTGGGTGGGAGATTTGTTGGGGAGGGTTTAAACTAGTTTGGCAGGGGGATGGGAACCAGAGCTACATATCTGAGAGGGATGCAGTTGCAGCTGGGGCAGTGACAGGATCTAGTGAATCTATCGGGAAGGTTTCTCATGTGGTAAAACAAAGGGATTGGTTAAAGTGTGTCTGCTTTAATGCAAGGAGTATCAGAAATAAGAGTGACAAACTTAGAGCATGGATCAGTACTTGGGACTGTGATGTTGTGGCCATAACGGAGACATGGGTTTCACAGGGGCAGGAATGGTTGCTAGATGTTCCAGGGTTTAGAATGCTTAAAAAGAACAGAGAGGGTGGAAAAAGAGGAGGGGGTGTAACATTGCTAATCAGAGATTGCATCACAGCTACAGATACAAAGGTTGTTGAGGAAGGTTTGTCTACTGAGTCAGTATGGGTGGGAGTTAGGAACAGCAAGGGAGCAGCCACCTCATTGGGGGTTTTCTACAGACCCCCTAATAGCAGGAGAGTGATTGAAGAACTCATAAGCTGACAGATTTTGGAAAAAATGCAAAAGTAGCAGGGTTGTTGTTATGGGTGATTCCAACTTTCCCAATATCGACTGGAACCTCCTTAGTGCAGATGGTTTGGATGGAGCCGTTTTTGTCAGGTGTGTTCAGGAGGGTTTCCATATGCTGTATGCAGGCAGGCCGACGAGGGGAGAGGTAATTTTGGATTTGGTGCTCAGCAATGAGCCAGGACAAGTGTCAGATCTCACGGTGGGAGAACATTTTGATGACAGTGACCATAACTGCCTCACATTTACCATAGCCTTGGAGAGGGAAAGGAGCAGTTCCCATGGGAAGATATTTAATTGGGGAAAAGGAAATTATGAGGCTATCAGACAGGAGTTGGGAAGTACAGATTGGGAGCAATTGTTCCACAGAAAGGACACAGCAGACATGTGGAGGCTTGTTGAAGGAGTGTCCCTCTGAGGTAGGTAAGAGTGGGTAAGATTAAGGAGCCTTGGATGACGAGAACAGAGGAGCTTCTCGTCAAAAAGGAAGGTGGCAGCTTATGTAAGGTAGAGGAAGCAAGGATCTAGCACAGCTTTAGAGAATTACAGGCTTTCTGGAAAGGACCTCAGAAGTGGACTGAGGAGAGCTAGGAGGGGGCACGAAAAAGGCTTGGCAGGAAGGACTAGGGAGAACGCAAAGCATTTTACTCATACGTGAGGAATAAGAGAATGATCAGGGAGAAGGGAGGGCCGATCAGGGATAGCGGAGGGAACTTGTGCGTGGAGTCTGAGCAGATAGGGGAAGCCCGAGATGAGTTGTTTGCTTTGGTTTTCACTAAGGAAAAGGATCTTGTTGTGAATGAGAACTTTGAGGAGCTGGGAAACAGGCTTGAACAGATCAAGATTGATGAAGTTGATGTGCTGGAAATTTTGGCAAACATTAAAATTGCTAAGTCCCCAGGGCCAGACCAGAATTATCCTCAGTCACTCTGGGAAGTGAGAAAGGAGGTGGCTGAGCTGCTGGTGAAGATCTTTGCCTCCTCACTCTCCACGGGAGTTGTATCGGAGGATTGGAGGGAGGCGAATGTTGTGCCTCTTTTCAAGAAGGGGAATAGGGAAATCCCTGGCAATTACAGACCAGTCAGTCTTACATCTATGGTCAGCAAGGTTTTGGAAAGAATTCTGAGGGATAGGATTTATGAGTATTTGGAAAAACATAGTGCGATTGAAGGCAGTCAGCATGGCTTTGTGAGGGGCAGGTCATGCCTAACTAATGTTATTGAGTTCTTTGAGGAGGTGACGAGACAGGTCGACAAAGGTCGAGCAGTGGATGTGGTGTATATGGACTTCAGCCAAGGCACTTGTTAAGGTTCCCCATGGTAGGCTCATTCATAAAGTCAGGAAGTATGGGATACAGGGAGATTTGGCTATCTGGATTCAGAATTGGTTGGCTGACAGAAGGCAGAGAGTGGTTGTAGATGGAAATTATTCTGCCTGGAGGTCAGTGTTGAGTGGGGTCCCGCAGGGCTCTATTCTTGGGCCTCTGCTCTTTATCGTTTTAATAAGTGACTTGGATGAGGAGGTTGAGGGGTGGGTTAGTAAATTTGCAGATGACACAAAGGTTGGAGGTGCCGTTGATAATATCGAGGGCAATTGCAGGCTGCAGCGTGACATAACCAGGATGCAGAGCCGGGCTGAGAAATGGCAGATGGAGTTCAACCTGGATAAATGTGAAGTGATGCATTTTGGAAGGTCAAACTTGAATGCTGAATATAGGATTAAAGACAGGATTCTTGGCAGTGTGGAGGAACAGAGGGATTTTGGTGTTCAAGTGCATAGATCCCTCAAAGTTGCCACCCAAGTGGATAGGGTTGTTAAGAAAGCATACAGTGTTTTGGCTTTCATTAACAGGGGGATCGAGTTTAAGAGCCATGGAGGTTTTGCTAGAGCTCTACAAGAACCTGGTGAGACCACACTTGGAATACGGTGTCCAGTTCTGGTCGGAGAAAGTGAGGACTGCAGATGCTGGAGATCAGAGCTGAAAATATGTTGCTGGAAAAGCGCAGCAGGTCAGGTAGCATCCAAGGAGCAGGAGAATTGACGTTTCGAGCATGAGCCCTTCTTCAGGAATGAGGAGAGTGTGCCAAGCAGGCTAAGATAAAAGGTAGGGAGGAGGGACTTGGGGGAGGGGCGTTGGAAATGCGATAGGTGGAAGGAGGTTTAGGTGAGGGTGATAGGCCGGAGTGGGGGTGGGGCGGAGAGGTCAGGAAGAAGATTGCAGGTTAGGAAGGTGGTGCTGAGTTCGAGGGTTGGGACTGAGACAAGGTGGGGGGAGGGGAAATGAGGAAACTGGAGAAATCTGAGTTCATCCCTTGTGGTTGGAGGGTTCCTAGGCTGAAGATGAGGCGCTCTTCCTCCAACCGTCGTGTTGCTATGGTCTGGCGATGGAGGAGTCCAAGGACCTGCATGTCCTTGGTGGGGTGGGAGGGGGAGTTGAACTGTTGAGCCACGCAGCCACTTCCGCCCCCAGGATTGCTGTCACCGCCCCAGTGACATCACTCACCTGCACAACGACCACGCCGCATACATCTCCGCCCCCACACTGATCTCCATCCGCACGCCTAACCCCGCCCCCACGCCGATCTCCATCACCACGCCTAACCCCACCCCCACGCCGATCTCTGTCCGCACGCCTAACCCCGCCCCAACGCCGATCTCCGTTCGCATGCCTCACCCCGCCCCCACACCGAGCCCCACCCCCACCCCGAACCCCACCCCTGCCCTGATCGCCGACCCGCCCTGATTCCCGCCCGCACGCCTAACCCCACCCCCACTCCCAGCTCCAGCCCCACACCAGGTCCTAGCTCCCAGCCCTGCCGTGTTTTCACCATCCCTCCAGACCTCCCCCTCTCTGAGGATGAAAGATCAGTCCTTGGCAGAGGCCTCACCTTCATTCCCCTACGCTCTCAGATTAACGAGTTCAACATGTGGCGAGACGTCAAACAATTCTTGCGCCGCCTTCGCCTCCTCGCCTACTTCTTCAACCAAGATTCTTGCCCACCCTCTGACGACCCCTTCTCCTGCCTCCAACACACCCCATCCACCTGGACACCCCGTGCTGGCCTCTTACCCGCCCTCGATCTCTTCATAGCCAACTGCCGCCGTGACATTAACCGCCTCAACCTCTCCACCCCTCTCACCCACTCCAACCTCTCACCCTTGGAACGTGCAGCCCTCCACTCCCTCCGTTCCAACCCCAACCTCACTATCAAACGGACAGACAAGGGAAGCGCGGTAGTAGTTTGGCGCACCGACTTTTACACCGCTGAGGCTAAACGCCAGCTCACGGACACCTCCTCCTACTGCCCCCTTGACCATGACCCCACCTCTCACCACCAAACCATCATCTCCCAGACCATCCATAACCTCATCACCTCAGGGGATCTCCCATTCACCGCCTCCAACCTCATAGTCCCACAACCCCGCACTGCCCGTTTCTACCTCCTGCCCAAAATCCACAAACCTGACTGCCCCGGCCGACCCATTGTCTCAGCCTGCTCCTGCCCCACCGAACTCATCTCTGCATACCTCGACACTGTCCTGTCCCCCTTAGTCCAAGAACTCCCCACCTACGTTCGGGACACCACCCACGCCCTCCCCCTCCTCCATGATTTTCGCTTCCCCGGTCCCCAACGCCTTATCTTCACCATGGACATCCAGTCCCTGTACACCTCCATCCCCCATCACGAAGGACTCAAAGCCCTCCGCTTCTTCCTTTGCCGCCGAACCAACCAGTACCCTTCCACTGACACCCTCCTTCAACTGACTGAACTGGTCCTCACCCTGAACAACTTCTCTTTCCAATCCTCCCACTTCCTCCAAACCAAAGGAGTAGCCATGGGCACCCGCATGGGCCCCAGCTATGCCTGCCTCTTCGTAGGATTTGTGGAACAGTCCATCTTCCGCAGCTACACTGGCACCACCACCCACCTTTTCCTCCACTACATCAATGACTGTATCGGTGCTGCCTCGTGCTCTCACAAGGCGGTTGAACAGTTCATCCACTTTACCAGCACCTTCCACTCCGACCTAAAATTTACCTGGACCATCTCAGACTCCTCCCTCCCCTTCCTAGACCACTCCATTTCTATCTCGGACAACTGAATCAACACGGACATTTACTATAAACTGATCGACTCCCACAGCTACCTTGACTACACCTCCTCCCACCCTGTCCCCTGTAAAAATGCCATCCCAAATTCCCAATTCCTTCATCTCCGGCGCATCTGCTCCCAGGAGGACCAGTTCCAATACCGTACAACACAGATGGCCTCCTTCTTCAAAGGCTGCAATTCCCCCCCAGACATGATCGACGATGCTCTCCACCCCATCTCCTCCACTTCCCGCTCCTCCGCCCTTGAGCCCCGCCCCTCCAATCGCCACCAGGACAGAACCCCACTGGTCCTCACCTACCACCCCACCAACCTCCGTATACATCGTATCATCTGTCATCATTTCCGCCACCTCCAAACGGACCCCACCACCAGGATATATTTCCCTCCCCTCCCCTATCAGCGTTCTGAAAAGACCACTCACTCCGTGACTCCCTTGTCAGGTCCACACCCCCCACCAACCCAACCTCCACTCCTGGCACCTTCCCCTGCAACCGCATGAAATGCAAAACTTGCGCCCACACCTCCCCCCTTACTTCCCTCCAAGGCCCCAAGGGATCCTTCCATATCCGCCACAAATTCACCTGCACCTCCACACACATTATCTATTACACCCGCTGCACCCGATGTGGCCTCCTCTATATTGGGGAGTCAGGCCGCCTACTTGCAGAACGTTTCAGAGAACACCTCTGGGACACCTGGACCAACCAACCCAACCACCCTGTGGCTCAACACTTCAACTCCCCCTCTCACTCCACCAAGGACATGCAGGTCCTTGGACTCCTCCATCGCCAGACCATAGCAACACGACGGCTGGAGGAAGAGCGCCTCATCTTCCGCCTAGGAACCCTCCAACCACAAGGGATGAACTCAGATTTCTCCAGTTTCCTCATTTTCCCTCCCCCCACCTTGTCTCAGTCAAATCCCTTGAAGTCAGCACCGCCTTCCTAACCTGCAATCTTCTTCCTGACCTCTCCATCCTCACCCCCACTCCGGCCTATCACCCTCACCTTAACCTCCTTCCACCTATCACATTTCCAACGCCCCTCCCCCAAGTCCCTCCTCCCTACCTTTTATCTTAACCTGCTCGGCACACTCTCCTCATTCCTGAAGAAGGGCTCATGCCCGAAACGTCGATTCTCCTGCTCCTTGGATGCTGCCTGACCTGCTGCGCTTTTCTAGCAACACATTTTCAGCTCCAGTTCTGGTCACCCTATTATAGGAAAGATACGGGGGCTTTGGAGAGGGTGCAAAGAAGGTTTATCAGGATACTGCCTGGACTGGAGAGCTTGTCTTATGAAGAGAGGTTGACTAAGCTCGGACTCTTCTCTCTGGAGAGAAGGAGGAAGCGAGGTGACCTGATTGAGGTATACAAGATAATGAGAGGAATGGATAGAGTCAATAGCCAGAGACTTTTCTCCAGGGCAGGACTGACTGGCACGAGGGGTCATAATTTTTAAGATATTAGGAGGAAGGTATAGAGGGGACGTCAGAGGTAGGTTCTCTACGCAGAGAGTTGTGAATGCGTGGAATGAGTTGCCAGCGGTGGTGGTGGAAGCAGAGTCAACGGGGCCATTTAAGTGACTGCTGGACATGCACATGGACAGCGGTAAATTGAGGGGTGTGTAGGTTAGGTTATTTTATTTTACATTAGGATTAATCCTCTGCACAACATTGTGGGTTGCAAGGCCTGTTCTGTGCTGGACTTTTCTATGTTCTATGATCTCGCAAAGAGGCCCCAAACTGTAATGGACCAGGCCAGACCCCCTCAAAACATTTCAATAAAGTAGCCCAGACTCTAATTTTGCTCATTGTTTTAAGCAGGTGTAACGCAGATATTACAGGAGGGATACAGCTGGTCAAACCACTTAGTTTTAAATAAAACAGAATTTATTTCCAAGATTACCGAATGAAACACAAACATAAGAGAACAGAATATGCAATAACTTAGTCTATCCGAAAACCCAACAGATCATCCCAACTTATCATGCTGTTCCCAATACTTGCAACAATCCCGATAAACATCCCTTGGCACAAAAGGTAAAATCAAAAGAACAACAGAGGATTACTAAGAAGGAAATACGCAGAGAAAAAATGAGGTCCGAAGGTAAACTGGCCAATAATATAAAGGAGGATAGTAAAAGCTTTTTTAGGTATGTGAAAGGCAAAAGAATGGTTAAGACTAAAATTGGGCCCTTGAAGACAGAAACAGGGGAATATATTACAGGGAACAAAGAAATGGCAGAAGAATTGAATTGGTACTTCAGATCTGTGTTCACTGGGGAAGACACAAGCAATCTCCCCGAGGTAACAGTGGCTGAAGGACTTGAACTTACGGGAATTTATATTTGCCAGGAATTGGTGTTGGAGAGACTGTTAGGTCTGAAGGTTGATAAGTCCCCAGGGCCTGATGGTCTACATCCCAGGGTACTGAAGGAGGTGGCTCGAGAAATCGTGGATGTGTTGGCGATTATTTTCCAGAGTTCGATAGATTCGGGATCAGTTCCTGGGGATTGGAGGGTGGCTAATGTTATACCACTTTTTAAGAAAGGTGGGAGAGAGAAAGCAGGAAATTATAGACCGGTTAGTCTGACCTCAGTGGTGGGAAAGATGCTGGAGTCTATTATAAAGGATGAAATTACGACACATCTGGATAGTAGTAACAGGATAGGTCAGAGTCAGCATGGATTTATGAAGGGGAAATCATGCTTGACTAATCTTCTGGAAGTTTTTGAGGATGTAACTCTGAAGATGGACGAGGGAGATCCAGTAGATGTGTACCTGGACTTTCAGAAAGCTTTTGATAAAGTCCCACACAAGAGGTTAGTGAGTAAAATTAGGGCACATGGTATTGGGGGCAAAGTACTAACTTGGATTGAACGTTGGTTGGCTGATAGGAAACAAAGAGTAGTGATAAACGGCTCTATTTCGGAATGGCAGGCAGTGACCAGTGGGGTACCGCAGGGATCAGTACTTGGACCGCAGCTTTTTACAATATATGTTAATGATATAGAAGATGGTATTAGTAATAACATTAGCAAACTTGCTGATGATACTAAGCTGGGTGACAGGGTGAAATGTGATGAGGATGTTAGGAGATTACAGGATGACCTGGACAAGTTAGGTGAGTGGTCAGATGCGTGGCAGATGCAGTTTAATGTGGATAAACGTATGATTATCCACTTTGGTGGCAAGAACAGGAAGGCAGATTACTACCTAAATGGAATCAATTTAGGTAAAGGGGCAGTACAGAGAGATCTGGGTGTTCTTGTACACCAGTCAATGAAGGTAAGCATGCAGGTACAGTAGGTAGTGAAGAAGGCTAATAACATGCTGGCCTTCATAACAAGAGGATTGAGTATAGAAGCAAAGAGGTTCTTTTGCAGCTGTACAGGGCCCTGGTGAGACCACACCTGGAATACTGTGTGCAGTTCTGGTCTCCAAATTTGAAGAAAGACATTCTGGCTATTGAGGGAGTGCAGCGCAGGTTCACGAGGTCAATTCCTGGAATGGCGGGATTACCTTACACTGAAAGACTGGAGCGACTGGGCTTGTATACCCTTGAGTTTAGAAGACTGAGAGGGGAGCTGATTGAGACATATAAGATTATTAAAGGATTGGACTCTCTGGAGGCAGGAAACATGTTTCCGCTGATGGGTGAGTGCCGAACCAGAGGACACAGCTTAAAAATACGGGGTAGACTATTTAGGACAGAGATGAGGAGAAACTTCTTCACCCAGAGAGTGGTGGCTGTGTGGAATGCTCTGCCCTAGAGAGCAGTGGAGGCCCAGTCTCTGGATTCATTTAAGAAAGAGTTGGATAGAGCTCTCAAAGATTGTGGAATTAAAGGTTATGGAGATAAGGCAGGAACAGGATACTGATTAAGAATGATTAACCATGATCATATTGAATGGTGGTGCAGGCTTGAAGGGCTGAATGGCCTACTCCTGCACCTATTGTCTATTGTCTATTGTCAAACCCAGGGTCTTCCAGGAGAGAAGTCTGAGAGAGAGGAGGATCAGCCTGCACATGCTTCTGTGGGGCTCAGCACTCTACTGCTTGCTAATCAAACCAAACCAGAGAAAAGCTGAGCTCAGAGAACTGGCCACTCTCCTTTCATTGGACAAGTGTTTCTGTTAAACCTGAAAGCCTTTTGTCTGAGGTAGTTTCTGTTAGCTAGAATCAAACTGGCCCTAAAATCCATCAACTTAGACTTTTCAGAGTCTGTCCTCTACAACCTCTCTGAAAAAAAACCCAAGGGCAACATGACTTTGTTAAAGGAGCAGCTTTGTCACAGGAGAGAGAAGCAGTGTTAATGTTTCAAATTCAGTTCCTATTTGATTATCAGACCACCTCTCACACATCTACAGGGATAGCTCCAGCAGAGTTGCTTATGGGGAGAGGACTCGCACCAGGTTAAATCTGATCTTCCCGCTTCTGGGAAGGGTGGAGGTTGGCATCAGGAACACCAATGCTGGATACAAGACTCTGCTTAGTGAGAGAGACAATTTCCTTCAGGGGATGAAGTTTGGAGTAGGAACCACAGGGAAGGTAGCATCGGTGCATAGGTAACAGGCACAGCTGACACAAGGTCAGGTCCTGTGGCATATGAAGTTCGGGTAGGTGCGATGGTCCTGAACAAGCACATGGACCATACAAAAGCTGAAATCTCGCAGATGGTGTGAGAGCAAAACGTGACAGGTTCCTTGACAGACTTTCTGACTTCTCCAGAACCCGTGGGTTCTCCCACTCTGTCCAGTCTTGAAGAGACCTCGGAATCTGAGATGGACACAGCAGATGTCAATGCCTTTGCCACCTGAAGAAGAGAACGGATTTTTTTCCGAGACACTCCAGACACAAGAAGTGAGCTACTGTGTGTTACATGCTGCCTGTATCAGAGGCAGGGTCAGAGGAACCTGACCCGGTACTAAACGCCCCAGAAGGAGGCTACAAAAAAAAAGCCTATGTCCTTGGAATCAGAAGGAGAGGGATGGAGTGATTGTAATGAGGTCAGCCAGGTGGATCTCATAGAATATGAGTTCCCTGATTGGGGCTGTCAATCTGGTCCAATCATGAGCCCTGGCTGACATAGAAACAGGAGTGTCTGGGGTCTGCTCACTCTGAGACCTGGCTCTGAGGGAGCTGGATCAGTGTCAAGGACACTCCACACGTAAATAAAAGGTGACTTGGTGATGGGATACTGGCCTCTGTGGAGTTATTTCACCTCTCTGGACCTGGACCCTCCCATGAGGGGAATAATCCTCTCAGCATTTGCCCTGTTAAACCGCTTAAGAATCCTATATGTTTCAATGAGATCACCTCTCATTCTTCTAAGTTTTAATGAGTGGAGTCCTAACCTGTTTAATCTTTGCTCATAAGACCATCCCTCCATACCAGGGCTCATCCTAGTGGACCTTCTGTGAATCGCTTCCAATGAAAAAAATATCTTTCCTTAAATAAGAGGAACAAACCCCAAAAGAATGGGCCTGGCCTTGAGGTGGATTATCAATCTCTCATTGATCTATTTTCATGGCTGGTATTATGATTTCACTGGTATCTTACAGTTTCAGGGGAGGTTACTTTGTAAGGCTGAGGCATTTACATTTCTGGAGTTTCGAAATTGCCAGGGCACTTCAAGAAATTGTAGCTTGTAAGGATGATGATGTAAACAATGGATGAGGATGACCCACTTCTGAGATTTGTAGGGTTTTCAAATCAAGTCTTTTTAATGTTCTGTATTTTTAATTGTGGATTGAATTGAGGAAAGTGCTGCTTAAAGCCAAGGATTGCTAAAGGAATTCTGTATATTTTTAAGGCAGGTCACTCAGTGTAAGCACTATTTACACAGCTGGCTCAAGAATTAGAGGAGATGCAGATGGACTGGAATCAGGGAATCAAATGAAGATTCATCTAACAACAAATTGGGCTGTGGACTAGTGACCAGTTGCGAATGACAAAGGCCCTTTGCTTGCCAACAGTGATGCGATTTGCTCTGAGGTAACTGAAGAGCTTGGGGTTGAGAATGTTTTGGGAGATGCCATCTGACCTCCACTGGCCAGGAGCTGGGAGAGTGAAACCCACCTTAAACCTGAAGAAAACTATTTTGTCTTTCCTTCAGCAGTTACAAGCTGTGACTTGTCATTAATAAGTTAGAGGCCTTTATATCTGTGAACCAGTCACCCTGTGCATCTTGCAAATCAGTGCGAGCATCTGGACAAGGAAGACTGAGAAGCAGTGTTCTGATCAGCACCACAATCATAGCATAACACCATACAACTGCCTTCACAGTCTTTCCCTCTGTCCAGACCACCCAAGTTTTTTTTTCCCTGTCAGTGTGTGTGAGTGAGTGAGTATGTGTGAAAGGGGAGATACTTCCTAAGGGGATTACATTTTTAA
The DNA here is from genome assembly GCF_047496795.1 of Chiloscyllium punctatum. Classification (NCBI taxonomy): domain Eukaryota; kingdom Metazoa; phylum Chordata; class Chondrichthyes; order Orectolobiformes; family Hemiscylliidae; genus Chiloscyllium; species Chiloscyllium punctatum. The sequence continues at coordinate 19,620,273 of NC_092791.1, read as the reverse complement.
TTAGTCAAATTATATGTCAATTGTTCATCATTGTTTACCTACAGCTAGAGTCTATTAATTTGTAATAACAAGAATTACCATTCAAATGCAAAAACCTGGTGTTGAAGTTAAAGAACTTGCGATCACAGTTATCTAAAATAAGCAATCAACGCTTTATAGCAATTTTCTGATAGTTTATTGAGTTTTAAGAAGCAGCAATTTAGATATGAGACATTCTTTAATTAGATTTAGATACATAGATATAGATACATAGAACAATACAGCACAGAACAGGCCCTTCGGCCCACGATGTTGTGCCGAACTTCTAACCTAGATTAAGCACCTATCCAAATGCCGCTTAAAGGTCGCCAATGATTCTGACTCTACCACTCCCACGGGCAGCGCATTCCATGCCCCCACCACTCTCTGGGTAAAGAACCCACCCCTGACATCTCCCCTATACCTTCCACCCTTCACCTTAAATTTATGTCCCCTTGTAACACTCTGTTGTACCCGGGGAAAAAGTTTCTGACTGTCTACTCTATCTATTCCTCTGATCATCTTATAAACCTCTATCAAGTCACCCCTCATCCTTCGCCGTTCCAACGAGAAAAGGCCGAGAACTCTCAACCTGTCCTCGTACGACCTACTCTCCATTCCAGGCAACATCCTGGTAAATCTTCTCTGCACCCTCTCCAAAGCTTCCACATCTTTCCTAAAGTGAGGCGACCAGAACTGCACACAGTACTCCAACTGTGGCCTAACCAAAGTCCTGTACAGCTGCAACATCACCTCACGACTCTTGAATTCAATCCCTCTGCTAATGAATGATAATACTCCATAGGCCTTCTTACAAACTCTATCCACCTGAGTGGCAACCTTCAAAGATCTATGTACATAGACCCCAAGATCCCTCTGTTCCTCCACCTGACTAAGAACCCTACCATTAACCCTATATTCCGCATTCTTATTTGTTCTTCCAAAATGGACAACCTCCCACTTGGCAGGGTTGAACTCCATCTGCCACTCCTCAGCCCAGCTCTGCATCATATCTAGGTCCCTCTGCAGCCGACAACAGCCCTCTTCACTGTCCACAACTCCACCTATCTTCGTATCATCTGCAAATTTACTGACCTACCCTTCGACTCCCTCATCTAAGTCATTAATAAAAATTACAAACAGCAGAGGACCCAGAACTGAACCCTGCGGAACTCCACTTGTAACTGGGCTCCAGGCTGAATATTTACCATCTACCACCACTCTCTGCCTTCGACCGGTTAGCCAGTTTTCTATCCAATTGGCCAAATTTCCCTCTATCCCATGCCTCCTGACTTTCCACATAAGCCTACCATGGGGAACCTTATCAAATGCCTTACTAAAATCCATGTACACTACATCCACTGCTCTACCCTCATCCACATGCTTGGTCACCTCCTCGAAGAATTCAATAAGACTTGTAAGGCAAGACCTACCCTTCACAAATCCGTGCTGGCTGTCCCTAATCAAGCAGTGTCTTTCCAGATACTCGTAAATCCTATCCCTCAGTACCCTTTCCATTACTTTGCCTACTACAGAAGTAAGACTAACTGGCCTGTAATTCCCGGGGTTATCCCTATTCCCTTTTTTGAACAGGGGCACAACATTCGCTACTCTCCAGTCCCCTGGTACCACCCCCGTTGCCAGTGAAGACGAGAAGATCATTGCCAACGGTACTGCAATTTCCTCTCTTGCTTCCCACATAATCCTAGGATATATCCCATCAGGCCCGGGGGACTTGTCTATCCTCAAGTTGTTCAAAATGTCCAACACATCTTCCTTCCTAACAGGTATCTCTTCTAGCTTAACAGTCCGTTTCACACTCTCCTCTTCAACAATACGGTCCCTCTCATTCGTAAATACTGAAGAGAAGTACTTGTTCAAGACCGCTCCTATCTCTTCCGACTCAATACACAGTCTCCCACTACTGTCCTTGATCGGACCTACCCTCGTTCTCATCATTCTCAGGTTTTTCACATACGCATAAAATGCCTTGGGGTTATCCTTGATCCTATCCGCCAAGGATTTTTCATGCCCTCTCTTAGCTCTCCTAATCCCTTTCTTCAGGTCCCTTCTGGCTATCCTATATCCCTCCACTGCTCTGTCTGAACCCTGTTTCCTCAACCTTATGTAAGCCTCCTTCTTCCTCTTTACTAGACATTCAACCTCCCTCGTCAACCAAGGCTCCCTCACACGACCATTTCTTTCCTGCCTGATAGGTACATACATATCAAGGACACGTCGTATCTGCTCCTTGAAAAAGTTCCACATTTCCACCACATCCTTCCCTGACAGCCTATGCTCCCAACGTATGCTCCTCAAATCCTGTCTTACAGCATCGTAATTTCCCTTCCCCCAATTGTAAAATCTACCTTGTTGTGCGCACCTATCTCTCTCCATAACCAAGGTGAAAGTCACAGAATTGTGGTCACCATCACCAAAATGTTCACCCACTAACAAGCCCACCACTTGTCCCGGTTCATTACCGAGTACCAAATCCAATATGGCCTCCCCTCTGGTTGGACACTCTACATACTGCGTTAGAAAAGCTTCCTGGACACACTGCACAAACACCGCCCCATCCAATCTACTTGATCTAAAGAGCTTCCAATCAATATTTGGGAAGTTGAAGTCGCCCATGACCACGACCCTGTGGCTTCTGCACCTTTCCAAAATCTGTTTCCCAATCTGTTTCTCCACATCTCTGCTGCTATTGGGGGGCCTATAATAAACACCCAACAAGGTGACTGCACCTTTCCTATTTCTGACTTCAGCCCATACTACCTCCAGAGGCAGATCCCCCTCAAACTTCCTTTCTGCAGCCGTTATACCATTTCTAATTAGCAATGTCACCCCCCCTCCTTTTTTACCACCCTCCCTAATCTTACTGAAACATCTGTAATTTTGAGCGGGAGCAGCGGCCGAGGAAAAGCGAACCTGGGAGACTACAGCTAAGGTAAGACAGTTTGTTTCAAAATTACTTACCTGTAGCGGGCAGCGGAAGTGAGGTTGGAGCGCATAGCTGGGCGGGAAGGTAAGTGATTAGTATTTGAGTGGGTGTGTTCTAGACCCCAGGTCCTACTTTCGTAGGGCCTCCTCTAACCTAACTTTAAAGTCCACAGGTAAGTGACTCAGTGTTATTGACTCAGTGTTCTTGTTTTTTGGAGACAAAGTGTACAGTCATGGCAGCGCAGGCGGTGGAATGTTCCTCCTGCAGGATGTTTGAGGTAGGGGTGACCACCGATACTCCTGCCGACTTCGTCTGCAGGAAATGCAGACAGATCCTGATCCTCACCGAACGAGTTAGGGAACTGGAACTGGAGCTGGATGAACTGAGGATTATTCGAGAGGCTGAGAGGGTGATTGATAGAAGCTACAGGGACATAGTTACGCCGGAGAACAGAGGTAGCTGGGTAACAGTTAGAGGTGGGAAGGGGAAGAAGCAGGCAGTGCAGGGTTCCCCTGTGGTCGTTCCCCTAAAAAATAAGTATGCAGCTTTGGAAACTGTTGGGGGGGACAGCCTTGCAGGTGTAAGCTGCAGTGAAGGGGTCTGTGGCTCTGAGACTCAGAAGGGAAAGGGGGAGAGGAGGAGAGCGCTAGTTATAGGGGACTCTCTAGTTAGAGGGACAGACAGGCGGTTCTGTGGACATGGGCGAGACCCTCGGATGGTTTGTTGCCTCCCGGGTGCTAGGGTCCGAGACGTCTCGGACCGTGTCTTCAGAATCCTTAAGGGGGAGGGTGTGCAGCCAGAAGTCGTGGTACACATTGGCACCAACGACATTTAAAGTAGGCTACTGTGACAATTTGGGATTATGGATTAATACCATAGGCTATTAGCGCAGAGTCTGTTGCTCTCATTAAAGTTGTAGGACAACATCCAGCTCTCCAGCTGAGGTGATGAGGACCCTTCCCTGGGTCTTCCGCTTCACCCAGTCCGTCTTCCACCTGGAGAAGACAGCTCTCTGACGACTGCCCAATGAGGACGACTCTCGCCTATGAGGTTCATCAATGAGAACTCCACTCTACCCTGAGCACTTATCAAAATATCCTATTTCGAGGGGCAGGTTATTTACTTTGTGTCAATCAGGTACCTGAACTCTTTGGCCAAAAGCCAGGCGGCAACTACTCATCGGATGACTATTGTCCCCTTCCCACCTTCACCTGAGGTTTCGTTTACCATTCTTTAAGAATAAATGCTACTTATTTTCATACACAATGTATTGATAACAGGGTATCTTCAGTGCCATTTAAATTGTTGATGCTATTTCAATGGGGCATTGTGACCTCATCATTCTTCCCTTTTGTTTTTATGTGTAGAACGTGGAAAGTTAATTGCTGCTGTTAAATGAAATCTCATGCTATGCAGTAAATACCAGGAAAATTCAGTGTTTAAATAATCCCAAAATCCTTCTCTCTCCTGCTCTTTTAGCTGTTGCTGTTTCTGGGTGCTCCTCTCTCCTGCTTTAAACCACCTTTTCCACTTGTTCAAGGATTGAGGAATCAAGGTCCCTATGATCCTTGGGCCCTACATTTCATCACATGATCTTTTGCCTCATTAGTCCTCCCAAAATGCATCACCTCACATTTACCAGGATTGAATTGCATTTGCCACTGATCAACCCATTAGACCAGACTATCTATACCTTCCTGTAATCTCAGGTTTTCCCTTTTGCTATTTACCACAGCACCAGTTTTGTTTCATCTATAAACTTACTGACAATACCTCCAACATCCATGTCCAGATCAGTAATGTACAGAACAGCAAAGGACACAGCACCAAACCTTGTGGTATACCACTGGATTAGATTAGATTAGATTCCCTACAGTGTGGAAACAGGCCCTTCGGCCTAACCAGTTCACACCGACCCTCCGAAGAGTAACCCACCCAGACCCATCTCCCACTGACTAATGCACCTAACACTATGGGCAATTTTAGCATGGCCAATTCACCTGATCTGCACATCTTTGGACTGTGGGAGGAAACCGGAGCACCCGGAGGAAACGAACACAGACACAGGGAGAATGTGCAAACTCCACACAGTCAGTCACCCGAGGCTGGAATCGAAGCTGGGACCCTGGTGCTGTGATGCAGCAGTGCTAACCACTGAGCCACCGTGCCACCTACTGGACACAGGAATCCAGTCACAAGTACACCCTCCAACCCATCACTCCTACCACTAAGTCAATTTTGGATTAAATTTGTCAATTTGCCCTGGGTCCCCATGAGCTCTTACCTTCTTAACCAGTCTGCCATATGAGATCTTGTCAAAAACCTTTCTGAAGTCCATGTAGATTACATCAACTACACTACTCTCAACTAAACACCTAATCACCTCCTCAAAAATCCTCAATCAAACTTGTTAGACACAGACTCCCCCTTACAGAGCCATACTGATGATCGTTAATAAATTCATGTCTCCCCAAGTGGAGATTAATTCTGTCCCTCGGACTTTGTTCCAGTAGTTTCCTTTCACTGATATTAGAATCACTGCCAATATTGCCTTGATTTATTCCTACCACCCTTCTTGAATAATGGTGCCCCATTAGCTGTCCTCCAGGCTTTGACATATCTCCAGTTACCAGAGAGGATTTGAAAACTAATGTGAAAGCCCCTCCAATCTCCTCTCTTGCCTCCCATAGGAGTTTTAAATACATTTTATCTGGGCCTTTGGATTTATCCACTCTCAAGCCTGCTAAAACCATTAATGACTCCTCCTTCTCAATGCTAATTTGTTTAGGTTTATCACAGACCTGTCTGATTCCTAAACCTACATTGTCCTTTTGTACAATTAACGCATATACAAATTACTAAATTAAAACTTCAGCTATGTCCTTCAACTTCACATACTTCATGGGCCTACTCTTTCCCTGATTATTCGCTTGCCTTAAATTCTGAAATGCCCTCAAATTTTCTTTTATTTTACCTGCCCATGTTTTCTCATGTCCCTTCTTCGCTTTCCTAATTTCATTTTTAAGCAACTCCATTCATTTTCTACAAACCTCCAGGGTTTCTGGTGTTATGAGCCTTCTGGATCTATCCTTATTCAATCTTGCAGATTCCTTGACATCCAGGGTTCTCTGGGTCTGTTGGTCCTACCCTTCACCCTGACAGGAATATGTTGACCCTTCACTTTCACAATTCCTCTACTGAAGCACTCCAACTGCTCTGATGTGGATTTTCCTACCAGTAGCTGCTCCCAGTTCAGTTTGGCCAGATTCTGTCTTGTCATTTTAAAATCAGACTGCCCCAATTCAGAGCCTTTATTTCTGACCCATCTTTGTCCTTTTCCATGAAGGCCTTAAATCTTGCTGAGTTACGGTCACTATAACTGAAATGTTCCCCCAGCTGACATTTCTACCATATGCCTGGCTTCATTCCCTAAGATTAGGTGCAGCACCAACCCTCTCCGACATGCAGGTTTAAAAACCTCTCCTGATTACATCTTGAGAATTCCAAACCCTCTAAGCCTTCCACTGTTTATCCCAGTTAAAATGGGAAGCTGAAATTACTATCCCATCATTTTTACATATCTCTGAGATTTGCCAACATATAAACAATATAAAATAATGACAGTTATAGATAGTGTTAATGGTAATTGTCTTTTCCCTAGGATGGGGAATTTCAAGACTGGAGGGCAAATTTTTAAGGTGAGAGGAGAGAGATTTAAAAAAAAAGACATGAGGGGCAATTATTTCACACAGAGGGTGATTTGCATATGGAATGAACCTCCTGACAAAGTGGTGAAGGTAGGTACAATTACAACATTTAAAAGACATTTGGGATGAGTACATGAATAGGAAAGGATTGGAAGGATATGGGCCAGGAGCAGGCAGACGGAACTAGTTTAGTTTGGGATTATGGTCGGCATGGACTGGTTGATATGACTCTATGACTATGACAGAAAAACAGGTAAAGATAGGCCAGTTAACTTAACATCTGTTGTTGGGAAAATGTTAGCGTCTATTATAAAGGATGTAATAATAGAGCATTTAGAAATGAAAGTGGAGTCGCAGGTAGACAAGATAATGAAGAAGGCATTGGCATGCTTGCCTCTATTGGTCAGTGCATTGAGTACAGGAGTTGGGATGTCATATTGTGGCTGTACAGGACATTGGTAAGGCCACTTTTTGAATACTGCGTGCAGTTCTGGTCTCCCTGCTATAGGGAGGATGTTGTGAAACTTGGAAGGGTTCAGAAAAGATTGACAAGAATGTTGCCAGGATTGGAGGGTTTGAGCTATAGGGAGAAACTGAGTAGGCAGGCGCTATTTTCCCTGGAGTATTGGAGGCTGAGGGGTGACCTTTTCAAGGTTTATAAAACAATGAGGGGCATGGATGAGGTGAATAGGCAATGTCTTTTCCCTGGGTTAGGGGAATCCAAAACTAGAGGGCATAAGTTTAAGGTGTGAGGGGAAGGATTTAAAAGGGACCTAATGGGCAACGTTTTCATGCAGGGGTGGTGCGTGTATGGAATGAGCTGCCAGAGGAAGTGGTGGAGGCTGGTACAATTACAACATTTAAAAGGCATCTGGATGAGTACATGAATAGGAAGGGTTTAGAGAGATATGCACTGAATGCTGGAAAATCGGACTAGATTAATTTAGGATATCTGGTCAGCATGGAAGAGTTGGACTGAAGGGTCTGTTTCTGTGCTGTACATCTCTGTGACTCTATGAATCGATGATTCTAGATTCATAATATAATCAAGCAGAGTCAGCTTGGCTTCAAGAAGGGTAAATGATGTCTGACAAACTTACTGGAATTCTTTGAGGAGGTAACAAGCAGGAGAGATAAAGGGGAAGGAGTAGGTGTAATATATTTGGATTTTCAGAAGGTGTTTTTTCTTTGTGGCCCAGCCAGCACAGAGTCAGTCCCCTAAACTGAGGAGACTCTAAATCTCCTGGTTATATATATATATTATATATATATATATATTCTTTTTTTGTCCCTTTTTCTATTTCCCCCACAGTCCCGCCGAACTGCAGTAGTGTTTATATTTTCCCCAGCACCCACATTGTGTGTGTTGTAGGTGTGAGACACAGTGAAAGATACAAGATGTACAAATCTTTATTCAATTTTCACCACCAGGAAGAAAGGAAACACCCGAGTGGCCAGTGACAAGCAGTGCCCTTCACATCAAAGGGCAATGCCGTGTGATCAAAGAAAGTGAAGTTGGGGGGCAGGGATTAAATCAAAATAGAGTTGGAGGGGGAAATAAAGCACTCCACTCCCTGCGGCAGAAAGCATTTGATGAGGTATCACAAATTAGGCTATTGAATAAGATAACAGCCCATGGTGTTGGAGGTAGTATATTAGCATTGATAGAGGATTGGCTAACTAATAGAAGACAAAGAGTTTGGATATGAGTTGGGGGGAGGTGCATTTTCAGGATGGCAACCTGTAACTAGTGGAGTGCCACAAAGATCAGTGCTGGGGCCCCAATTATCTACAATATGTCCTCATGACTTGGATGAGGAAAGTGAACATACTATAGCCAGGTTTGTGGGTGACATAAAAGTAGGTGGGAAGGCAAGTGATGAGGATGGCACACAGAGTCTGAAGAGGGATAGGGACAGATTAAGTGAGTCGGGGAAAAAATGGCAAATGGAACAAATTGTGGGGAAATGTGAGGTCATGCACTTTGTCAGGAAGAATAGAGGAGTTGAATATTATTTAAATGGAGAAACACTACAGAAGGCTACAGTACAGAGGGATTTGGGAATCCTCATCCACGAATCTCAAAAAGCTCACATCCAAGGTCAGCAGGTATTGAGAAAGGCAAATGGAATGTTGGCCTTTACTTCAAAGGGAATGGAGTGTAAAAGTAGGGAAGTTTTGCTAAAACTATACAAGGCACTGGTCAGAGCACAGCTGGAATACTGTGAATAGTTTTGGGCCCCTTATCTAAGGAAAGACAGACTGGCATTGGAGGCAGCACGGAGAAGGTTCACTCGGCTGATCCCGGGTATGGAGGGAATGAGGTTTGGAGAGACTATCTTATGAGGAGGGATTGAGTAGGTTGGGCCTGTACTCATTGCAGTCTAGAAGAGTGAGAGGACAGTCTCCATGAAGACTATTAAATAGTTTAGTTGAAGTACGTCTAACAGAAAAAGGTCCTTCGGCCTCCCATATTAATTCATAAACTGTTGGACTTACTCCAACTGAAATATTTAGTACTCTTCATAGCATATTGAAAGGATACCAGCTGTTCAAACAATACTCTGATTCAGAGAGTCATACAACATAGAAACAGGTCCTTCGGCCCACTGTATTAATTCATGAATTATGTTGTATGACTCTCTGAATAAGAGTATTGTTTGAAGAGCTGGTCTAGAGGCATGAATGAAAATGAATGGTTTTAACAAGGTTCAAGCAAGCACATGACTATTGGAAGTGAGTTGACTTAGAAGGCACATTATCCACAGCAACAACAGGCCCAGAGTATAGCGCAAGGAACCACAAAGTGTAGAAGTGACGTTGTTGTTGCAGGTCCACAGTACAGGGGACAGGTGGGCATTTCTGTGCCAGTCACCATCAGTAGACCCATTGTCTGGTGCCTCCCTCGTGGCAGGGTCAGTAATATTGAGGAGAGTGTGCAGACCAGAGTGTGATGAGAGAGGTAGATGGAGAAATGAAATGAAGTGGAAAATGAGAGCATTTCATGCATATATTGGGTGAATTCTTCAAGTGAAAGCCAGGTCAAATGCACTATGGAATAAAAAAGATTGGAGAAGAAAGAATATGAGAATCGATTGGCAGTCCACACAAAATCTTCCACCAGTGCATGAACAGTTATGGAGTGGGCGTGACTAAGGATTCGATGAGAGTTATTGGTAATTAACTGGCTCGGAGACAACATCATGCACCTCTGGAGCAGATGGGACTTGGCCCCAGGTCTCCTGGCTCAGAGGTTGGGACACTACCACTGCACCACAATAGCTTGTAATGGTTTGATTATATGTTTAGAGCAGCAGGAAAAAAAGCCAGAATATTTCCTAAATTAACACTGATACGTCAGACTAATAAAATAATGAAATTATTTGTGGTGTACATCAGGGAGAGTAACTTCAAAGGCCACAAGGTCACTTTGGTTCAGAATAATCAATGTTGGTTCTAGCTTAGAAGAACTAAAAATTTTAAGTGGTTGGAGGAGAAAGAAAAGCAAGTCTCATGTCCATGCCAAAAGGGAGTATTTTTCAGACCAGTTAATGGAATACAGTGCCTCAGTAGAAAAGTCCAGTTTGTACATGGAGTCATACAGCACAGAAACAAACCCTTTGGTCCAACCAGTCCATGCCAAACATAATCCCAAAATAAACTAATCCCATAGTCACATACTTGCTTGAACTTTGCTAAAACCATCGATTTTCATTCATGCCTCTACGATGTGGTGATTTTATATTTGATGTGATCATTTCTCCGGATTTCAGTCTCTGGAACTGGTAGGAAATGGGATGAGACTTTGCTCTGTCATGTGCTTGAAGACCTTTTTAATTGTATTCTATTTTGAGATAGATTTCTTTTCTTGCTTGCTTTTGTCTTTTGTGTAATAATTTCTTTTCATTGTTACGCTGAATGACCAACACGATAACTAAAATGAAAACTAAATGTAGAAGCTATCAAGCCAGATTTCATTCTGGGATCTAATCTACCTAGTCATACCATCAACTGGGATTACAAAAATAACTCTGTGTCCCAATTGGCAACCATTTACACTCCATGTCCTGATAAACAACTTTGCCCAGTTTGTTGGTCGGTCAAAACCCATTGTAGTGAAATGTCTGGATAATATCTGGGGTGATTATACATACCCCCGGCTGTCTATCAGCTTGAGCAATTGCAATATGGTTCATCAATGACTCACCAGACTCGACACTGTCTGCCTCCCCTTGCAATACACTACGTGGAATTGCTCTTCCTAAACATATTACATGTGGCTTTACCATTTACTTGGTTCCTGATCACTGACTGAAAACAGTGAAGTACTACTGAAATACGGCTGGGTTTTGCACGGCTTGAATTTAATCCCACTTCCTAGAATATTTATCGGCACTTTGTTCAGAGCAAGATGCACTTTCCCTGAGTGCTGGTTCAAATATTAGGAAAAAGGAGAGGGAGGTGATGGCCTAGTGGTATTATTGGTGGGCTATTAACTCAGAGACTCAAGTAATGTTCTGGGGACCTGGGTCCAAATCTTACCATAGCAGATGGTGAAATTTGAGTTCAACAAAAATCTGGAACTAAAGGTCTAATGATGACTATGATTCCAATGTGAATTGTCATCTGGACCACTAATGCCCTTTAGGGAAGGAAACTGCTATCCTTATCTGGTCTGGCCTAGATGTGACTCAGCAGCTGACTTTTAATTTACCCCCCCCCCCCGGGCAATTAGGGATGGGCAATAAATACTGGACTTGCCAGCGACGCCCACATCCCACAAATGAATAAAAAGACGTCCAGTGACAAAAAAGTTGGGACAACAACATGACTGCAGACTTTGTTCTCATTATCTGGGACAATGCAATTGAAACTTCTATTGCCTTGGTGCTAAGGTGAAGGACATCTCCTCTGGAACTAAGTTCCTTTCCTCTCAATTCAATCACCATGGTTATTGTAGGTCCTTATGATATTGGAGAAGCTCTTCCTTCATTCTGCCTAAGGGAGTTTGAATAGTTACGGGGTAAACTAAACAGCATATACTCACAAAGTTTGAATTGTCTGGAATGACTATCTGAGTCATGAGCAAAACAGCATCAGTTAACAAAGGAGCAGGAGTATGCCATTCAGCCCCTCAAGCCTAATTCACCATTCACTGAGATCATGGCTGATCAGTGGCCTAGCTCCATATAATAGCCTTTGGCCTATATCCCTTAATCCTGTCGCTTAACAAAACCTTATCTATCTCAGATAGAGTGGATGTGGAGAAGATGTTTCCATTAGTACGAGAGACCAGGACCTGAGGGCACAGCCTCAGACTGAAAGGATGACCCTTTAGAATGGAGATGAGGAGGAATTTCTTCAGCCAGAGGGTATGGATCTGTGGGACTAAGAGGACTGTGGAGGCCAAGTCATTGAGTGTATTTAAGACAGAGATAGATAGGTTCTTCATTAGTAAGGGGGAATCAAGGGTTATGGGGAGAAGGCAGGAGATTGGGGTTGAGAAACATATCAGCCATGGCAGAACATACTGGATGGGCCAAATGGCCTAATTCTGCTCCTCTAATATATGGAATGATGGCTTAAAACCTGATGTCCAACATATGCATTTAGATTCATGGGTATACTAGTAATAGTGCTGAGGAAAGAAGGAGCTGTACCGTTAGAATGACGTTTACTTGAACCAGGCCGTGGCCAGTACCTTAGTGAATCATATAACCAGGGCAGTACAGGGAGTGTTCAATCAAGTAGTGCAAATAGGGGAAGGGTAGGGGGTGGAGGGGGAATGTAGAATGTTAACAAGAAAAGGCAGGGCATTAGCAACACAGGAAATGATCATCAGAGCTGTAAACAAGTGACAATAAGTACAAGCATAGAGCCAGAGTATAAAGTCAGAGGAAGGGCAAATGGTTAAATCAATGATCTTGCTTTGTAAGGTCACTACATAGGATCAGTTTGGATCGAGGTTAGACCAAGCAAGGGAAAGATGGCACTCCCCGCAGTGGTTACACTTGTGGGAAAGAGAACACATCCAGAAACAAGTGGCTTGCCAAGGAAGGAACAGCAATAATTGCGGCGAATTTGAAACTTTTGACAGACGGACCTCGATTATCCGAATATCGATTATCCGAATTTCGGATTATCCAAATTTTGGTTTATCCGAAGAAGATTTGAAGGTCCCGCTAAAAAATTACATCAAAGAGGTAAGTGTATTTGATTTACCTTCACTGAAGAACATGTGAAAACGCTGGCAAAAACAAAGAAACACAAGCAGCTCAAGCATCAGCGACTGGATATTTTTTAGGTAAGGGTTGTTACACAGACTTTTGCAAAAGTAAGTGTTTTACAGCACAGGGTATTCCTATCACTTTACCGGGCCGTTCATTAAAAACAAAACGGTCGCGAACGTAAAAGCATGCACGAGGCAGTGTTTCTGTCTTTCTATCGCGAGATTGAGTTCCCGGAGACTGACAAATGCTCTTGTGATTGTAGAAGCTGTTAGGGACCTTGGTTAATGCACTCTTTGCCAAATGCTAACTACAGTACTACTGCATTTTTCAAATGTTTTCTCGTGTTATCAATGCTTTATTTTGTTCATCATGTGAAATCTATGTCCTCTTGCACTCAATACATTAAAATTATAGATTTAAACAAATTCTCTGGTAGAGCACAGCATTAGATCAGCATGGCTTCCCTTGTTTAAGGTAAAATCGATTGTCCAAATAATCAATTATCTGAACCAAATAATGCCCGCCCATCACGTTCAGACAATCGAGGTTCCTCTGTCTTGATTTGACATACATTGGCAAAGTCAGTATGGAGCAGTCTAAGCTTGGCAAAACAGCTTGTTAAACTATCACAAGCCAGATCCACACTTGAATACTGCTGAAAGGAGGGACACTTTCTGGAATCTTTTCATCCTGCACTCATCAGGACACATTCAAGACTGCCAAATTTCAAATGACCACAACAAATTATATGACAGAAGAAAAGGGTGTTGATTGGTTGACAAAGTAATTAAGAAGGCGAAAGTGAGTACTGCAGATGCTGAAGATGGTAGTCAAGAGTGTACTGCTGGAAAAGCACAGCAGGTCAGGCAGCATCCGAAGAGCAGGAAAAGTTTGGGCAAAAGCCCTTCATCAGGAATGAGGCTGGGAGCCTCATTGGTGGAGAGATAAATGGGAAGGGGTGGAGCTGGGGGAAAGGTAGCTGAGAGTGCAATTGGTGGATGGAGGTGGGGGTAAAGGTGATAGGTCAGAGAGGAGGGTGGTGCAGATAGGTGGGAAGGAAAATGGACAGATGGGATAGGTCATGAGAATGATGCTGAGCTGAAAGGTTGAAATTGGGATCAGGTGGAGGGAGGGGAAATGAGGAAACTGGTGAAGTCCACATTGATGCCCTGGGGTTGGAGGGTCCCAAGGTGGAAGATGAGGCGTTCTTCCTCCCAGCGTTGAGTGGTAAGGGAGTGGCAATGGTGGAGGCCCAGGACCTGCACGTCCTTGGCAGAGCGGGAGGGGGCTTTGAAATGTTCAGCCACGGGATACTGGGGTTGGTTGGTGCGGGTGCCCCGGAGATGTTCTCTGAAGCACTCTGCAAAAGTGTGAATGAACCGCATTATGTGCATGACTTCAATCTTCAGTCGCTTGTTCACAAGACAATGGTTGTCCTGGTCACAACACTGTTCAAGATCTAGCCCGAAACTTACAAAGGCTGTCGATTTCAGAGCTGAAAAGTGCCAGGACCATCTGAAACTACCCTGGAAAGGCAAAGTCCCTCACAACCCTGCCCAAGTGAAGTCAATCTGCATCATGCAAGATGGCTGCGGAGTGGGAGCTTGCTTGCTCCATCCATTTTTTCTTCTTCTTTTTCTTCTTTTCATTTCCTTTCTTTATCTTCTTTCTCAGATGGTATCGGTGGTACAGAGTTGAGCCAGTGTAGGCTTGAGACACCCAGCCTCGAGGAAGTTCAGCATGGACAGACTTGAAAGACCCCTGGCCTCAAGGTAGCCCAGCGCAGACTCCCTGTTTTAGGACTGTAATACTGAACTTTTACCTTTATTTCTTCTTTTAAAATTTATGCCTAAGATTTGGTACCTAGGTATCTTTGTACCTAGCTTTATAAGGACTGTAATGTCTATCTTTGAACTGTATTTTTTTTCATTTTTCTCATTTATACCTAATAATTTGTACTTAGGTATCTTTGTACCTGAGGTGGTGCTGGAATGGCGACTATGTACACTTTTCACTATGTATCCTGATACTTGAGTATTTGTGAAAATAAACCTAATTTTAATTCTAATTCTATAGCATAATGGCTTACAGATGGAGCATTTTCCACTCACGGGATACTGTCATCAGTCCAGAAAGAAGAGCTAGATTAGAGTGTTGCTGGAAAAGCACAGCAGTTCAGGCAGCATCCGAGGAACAGAAAAATCGATGTTTCGGGCAAAAGCCCTTCATCACAAATACAGGCAGAGTACTTGCAGGGTGGAGAGATAAATGAGAGGAGGGTGGGGGTGGGGAGAAAGTAGCATAGAGTACAATAGGTGATTGGGGATGGGGATGGAGGTGATAGGTCAGGGAGGAGGGTGGAGTGGATAGGTGGAAAAGGAGATAGGCAGGTAGGACAAGTCATGGGGGCAGTGCTGAGCTGGAAGGTTGGAACTAGGGTGAGGTGGGGGAAGGGGGAATGAGGAAACTGGTGAAGTCCACATTGATGCCCTGGGGTTGAAGTGTTCCGAGGCGGAAGATGAGGCGTTCTTCCTCCAGGCGTCTGGTGGTGAGGGAGTGGCGGTGAAGGAGGCCCAGGACCTCCATGTCCTTGGCAGAGTGGGAGGGGGAGATGGAATGTTCGGCCACAGGGCGGTGTGGTTGATTGGTGCGGGTGTCCCAGAGATGATTGCAGAAAGAAAAGCTGCCTAGTGTACTAAACAATGGAGCAGTGGTGTGTGATGCACCAATTCCATTTCTGTCAGCTGTACACCCCAAGGATAAAGATTGACTGCGGGCATTGAGCAATGTCTTCTTTTATTTCCTTGTAATAGGCAGAGTACGAGATTATACTCAACCTCGCTCTTGCAAAACCCCAAAATTGGCATCTATGGTTACTTGCAATTTGAACAATGCAGAGAGCTCGAGTAGTAATATTAATAATCAAGAAGGTCAAGTCTTCCTTATATCAACCACACTCACAGGTGATGGGAATATGGAGTAGAGGAAGAGTGTGGATTCTAAACGATATAGCCTGCTGCAGCTTTTGGTCATTGTTATTATGCTTTACATAAGCAGCCATTCAGAGTACCCAGATATTTAACTCCATTCTTCAACTCCTCTCTGAACTTCCTCTGTGTCAGTCCATAGATACATGAATTAGTGCAGGAACTGAGAAGCTGCAACATGTATCCTGTTTGCTGGTTGATGTATATCGGGTTAGTATAGTATTTGTCTGTGTAGTTGTAGTTTTTCACTCGCCAACTTAGAGAATGTATAACATACGTTGCCCAGAGGAGAATGAAATTACCAGATAGAGTAAAGAGCAAAATCATTGATTTCTTTCGGTTTTCACTCTCTGGATCATCGGCATTGTTCAGGAGAGCTCTGCGGATTATATTGGACCGTATAATACATTTGACGGTGAGTGCATTGCACAACAGAATTAAGAAGATTGGCACTATAGGGGTTAAAATGGTGTCAAACCACTCATATGCTGCCCATAGGGGTGAGGTGTAATAGGCAGAGGTTTCTAAACAGAAATACGGGATGTTGTTAATTATAATCTGGGGTTCATACATAAAGTAAAAAGGAATGCTCCTCAGACATCCAACCACACACACAGTAGCTATAATGATGTTTGCAATTCTCGGCGTACAATATCTTGGCTTAAGACTCTGGCAACAAATGGCGACAAAGCGATCAAAGGTGAAAGAGACAGTGAACCAAACTGAACAGTCCAGAGCTGCAATCTTTGTAACTAGTTTCATTGCACATATTGGAGTGATAAACAAAAAATTAATTGGCAAGTAAATATTGTTAATTCGCTTCAGTATGACTTCAATGATCACAACCATAAGATCTGCTACTGCCATGGCGACAAGATAACGGGTGAGACATTTGGAGAGACCACACTTTCCTCTGGACAGGATCACAATTGCAAGCAGATTAACTGGAAGAGAAAGGAAAATAAATTGTCAACGCTATCCTAAATCCAGACCCTACAAACTATTTCCAGGTTTGTTGTTGCCTATGTTAATTATAATTGACTCTTTAATGAATCAGGGTTTCCAATGACAGTAATTTTTTAAAAAAAATCACATAATGGATTGAAAGTTTACAGAAAAAGAGATGATAAAAGGTTAAGGGAAAATTCCAGAAAGTGGACTATTTCAGTAAAAGATTACATACAGGATGAACAAAAAAACCTTTACAATCTTGCAGTTTGTTAATTTATTTAACTGTGTGAGGACTTATGGTGCAGTGGATAGCATCCCTGCTTCTGAGCAAGGCATTAGGGTTTGAGATTGACCCCAGGTCTTGATGGCAAGGAAGATGTATTCATCACACTTCAAGCAGGTTGAATATTGACTTGCAAATCATTTCAACTCATAGCAACGGCAAGAGAGATGCCTGGTCAGCAAAATGTTGGAGCCTCTATCACCTCATTGCATATTATGAATGTATATATGGACGTGTGTGTGTGTGCACATGTATGCATATCTGCATCTAGAATACACATGCAGTTTGGACACACCACGCAAAAAAAGTTTCCTCCCTCCCTTACTTCCTTCTCTCTTTTCAATGCTCACAAACCATTTCTTCCCCAAATAAAAACAGAATGATAATGCCACATTAAACTAGAATGCAGGAAACAAGTACAGTGACAGTTACACCAGTTCACACCATGGCCAGTTGCATTGCCTCACCTGTAATACTAACAGCTGCAAGAACAGGGTAGTAGATACGTTCAAACAGGAAGATGACTGGATAGACCATACTCCGTGCCACAGGGTGATGGCTGGCAGGTCCTGGCAGAAAACTGCCAACTCAATCAAAAGGAGACCTTCTTATAGCTAAGGATGACAAGCCCATTGGGACAATTAAATGGAGTGCATCATACTAGTTATATTCAGCAAAACAAACAGATGCAATTGTCTATTCTCTGAAAAAGATTCATGACGAAACATGACCTATTTTAAGAAACATTTTCAAAACACTAGAAAATGGTTTGGAATATGCATTTGGAAAAGAAAACATTATTTTGTCACTTGAGATTGCACTGCATGAACAGTCTTCATTAAACAGACCTCTGGGGGTTTTATTACAGATACAGACAGACTGCTGCACAGCTACAGTCATATGACAATCCAATCATCTCAACTCAGAGCTGGGTTCTCCATGGAGCCAAAAGGAAAGTGACTACTTGTAATTTAACCTTCTAGTACCTTTACCAAGTGGACACTAGAACTCAGGGCAATGTGCAAATCATGAAGGTTGGATCCTGTACAATTGGGCTGAATGGCTTGGCCCTGGGCTTTCACTTTGCGGTGAAGTGGAACGTTTGGAATGGGCAGCTCTTTCTTTTCAAATGGGTGGTGCCTTTTGACAATCGGACTGAGAGTGGGATGGGATGGGGAGGAGTTTTCAAACATGCAGTCAGTTCACGACAGTAAATTTGGAAGACAAATGCAGAGCAAGCCTTTTGGGTTATGAAGGCAATTGTACTCATTATGAAGGAGCTCAGATTGCTAGGGACAGACTAGTGCTTAATGTGGACACTAAAATGATGAATAGCGGGGAAGCAAAGTGCAGTCCCACAAATTGCTGTGAGCTAGCTTCCATAATACCAGCCTAAACACTCAACTCAACAACTTGAAATTGGAATGACTGCTTCTCAGACACCATGCAGCAATTTACATCTTCCCTGATCCCATTACTACAGCCTTTTGTCAGAACTATCATCCCTGGTGTAACTTAATCGTATCCATGTGTCCTCGCTCTTCTAAACCTGTCAGAGATCCTCATGTATTTCCAACCAGGCACCATCAATTCTGGATAGCGTTCAAGGTTATTGTGGTGGTTTCCCCACTTATGAGTCAGGAGGCTCATATTCAAATCCCACTGGCTCCATCGGTATGTCATAACATCACTGAATAGATTCATCAGAAAATATCTCCAACTTATGTTTTGCTTCTATTCTTTACAGCACATTCCAGACCCCTCTCCCCAGTGTCATCCTTCATTTAAACTCTCCCTTCAGCAACCCTGACCTTCCAAAAAAACACTCCTGCACTAATCCTTCCTCTGACTTTGACCTTTCCACTCAGTTACTACCAGCCTGAGAGAATAGCCCTCTGTCACACGGGCCTCCTGCTCCTTTAAATGATCCAGCAAGGGATATACCCCTCCCAGTCTGGCGAGTCGGTCTGCCTCAGTGACCTCTGGAGTTAGAATTCTATACATTTCTATGAGATCCTCCTTCATTCTTCTCAACTCCAGTGAATATAGAACATAAGACAGTATAGGCCCTTCGGTCCTTGATGTTGTGCTGACCTTTTATCCTACTCTAAGATCAATCTAACCTACACACCCTTCATTTCACTATTATCCGTGTGCCGAACCAAGAGTTGCTTAAATGTCCCCAATTTATCTAATGCTACTAGCACCATTGGCAGTGCATTCCATGCACCCACCACTCTCTGTGTAAATAACCTACCTCTGACATCTCCCTTATACCTTCCTCCAAGCACCTTAAAATTATGCCCCTCATGATAGCCATTTCTGCCCTGGGAAAGAGTCTTTGACTATTCACTCTGCCTATACCTCTCATCATCTTGTATACCCCTATCAAGTCACCTCTCATCTTTCTTTGCTCCAATGAAAAAAGCCTCAACATTTCTTCATAAGACATGCCCTCCAGTCCAGGCAGCATCCTGGTAAATGTCCTTTGCCCTCTCTAAAGCTTCCACATCCTTCCATATAATGAGGTGACCAGAACTGAACACCATATTCCAAGTGTGGTCTAACTAGGGTTTTATAGATCTGCAGCATAACCTCACAGCTCTTAAATTTAATCCCTCTGCTAATGAAAGCCAACACACTATTTGCCTTCTTAACAACCCTATCAGCTTGGGTGGCAGCTTTGAGGAATCTATGGACATGGACTCCAAGATCCCACTGTTCTTCCACACTGCCAAGAAACCTGCCTTTACCTCTGTACTCTGCATTTAAATTCGATCTTCCAAAATGAATCACTTCACACTTTTCCAGGTTGAACTCCATCTGCCACTTATCGGTCTAGTTATGCTTCCTGTCAATATAGTCCTAACTAATCCAGTCTCTCTTCATGCATCAGTCCTGCCATCCCAGGAATCAATCTGGTAAACCTTTGCTGTACTCCCTCCATCACCAGAACATCCTTCCTCAGATAAGGAGACCCAAACTGCACACAATATTTCAGGTATGGTCTCACAAAAGTCCTGTACAGTTGCAGCAAGTCATCCTTGCTCCTGTACTAGAACCCTCTCCCTATGAAGGCCAACATATCATTTGCCTTCCTCGCTGCCTGCTCTACCTGCATGCTTACCTTCAGTGACTGGTGTACATGGACACCCAGGTCTCGTTGCACCTCTCCCTTTCCCAATCTATCACCATTCAGAGAATAATCTGCCATCCTGTTTTTGCTACCAAAGTGGATAACGTCACATTTAACTACATTATTCTGCCATGTTATTTGCCCACTCACTCAACTTGTCCAAATTATACTGAAGTCCAAATCTCTGCATCCACCTCACAGTTCACCCTCTCACCTAGTTTTATGTCATCTACAAACATGGAGATATTACATTTAGTTCTCTCATCTAATCATAAAGATATTTTGTAAAATGCTAGGGTCGAAGCACTGATCTCTGTGCAACCCCACTAGTCACTGCTTGTCACTTGGAAATAGACCCGTTTATTCCTACTCTTCGTTTCCTGTCTGCTAACCAGTTCTCTATCTCCGTCAGTACACCACCTCCAATCCCATGCGCTCTAATTTTACTTACTAATCTCATATGTGGTACTTTATCAAGAGCCTTCTGAAAGTCCAAGTAAATCACATCCATTGACTCTCCCTTATCACAGGGCACAGTGGTTAGCACTGCTGCCTCACAGCGCCAAAGACCCGGGTTCAATTCCCGCCTCAGGTGACTGACTTTGTGGAGTTTGCACATTCTCCCCATGTCTGCGTAGGTTTCCTCTGGGTGCTCTGGTTTCCTCCCACAATCCAAAAATGTGCAGGTTAGGTGAATTGGCCATGCTAAATTGCACGTAGTGTTAGGTGCAAGGATAAATGTAGGGGAATGGGTCTGGGTGGGTGCGCTTCGGCTGATCAATGTGGACTTGTTGGGCCGAAGGGCCTGTTTCCACACTGTAAGGAATCTAATCTAATCTAATCAACTCTACTAGTTACATCTCAAAAATTCCAGCAGATTTGTCAAGCAAGATTTCCCTTTCGTTCCCCCTTAATCAATCTATTTACCTTCCTTTGCTGAAATATAAACTGCTCCCAATCCTCAGATCTGCTTATTTTTTGCCC
Source organism: Chiloscyllium punctatum (assembly GCF_047496795.1). Taxonomy (NCBI): domain Eukaryota; kingdom Metazoa; phylum Chordata; class Chondrichthyes; order Orectolobiformes; family Hemiscylliidae; genus Chiloscyllium; species Chiloscyllium punctatum. Next base: position 19,599,030 of record NC_092791.1, on the reverse strand, counting down.
TATTTGGATGTTCCTTTCTTGAATCTAATACTATCCCTAATTGCCCTCATTAGTCATGGTCTGGCCACCTTTCCCGCTTTATTTTTGTGCCAGACAGGAGTGAACAATTTTTGCAGTTCCTCCATGTACTCTTTAAATGCTTTCTACTGTTTATTCACCTTCATCCTTTTGAGTAATGTCCTCCAATTTATCATTGCCAACTTGTGCCTCTCACCATCATGGTTTCCCTTATTTAGATTCAGGACCTTACCTTCAGAATCAATTATATCACTCTCCATGTTGATGAAGAATTTCATGCCCTCCCTTCAGTCCAAGGGTCAAATGTTGCCTGATGTTCACAGTGTCAGTTTATCTTTACTTCCCTCTTGCTTTCTGCCCATTTTCAACTCCTCTTCTACATGAGAGGAGACTCCTGTCCCTCGATCCTTTTGAGATGAAATTTCTGGTCACTCATATAGTCATAGAGTCATCGGGTCATCCAGCACGGAAACAGACCCTTCAGCCCAACTCATCCATGCCAACCAGGTTTCCTAAACTAAACTAGTCCCATTTGCCTGAGTTTGGCCAATATCCCTCTAAACCCTTCCTATCCATGTACCTGTCCAAATGTCTTTTAAATGTTGTAATTGTACCAGCCTCCACCTCCTCCTCTGGCAACTTGTTTCATACATGCACCACCTCTGGGTGATAAAGTTGCCCCTCAGGTCCCTTTTATATCTTTCCCTTCTCACCTGAAAACTGTGCCCTCCAGTTTTGGACCCCCTATTCTGGGGGAAAGACCTTGGTTATTCACATTATCCATGCCCTCGTGATCTTAAATACCTCTATATAAGGTCACCCCTCAGCCTCCTACACTACAAGGAAAACAGCCCCAGCCTCTCCTTATGACTCAAACCCTCCAACCCTGGCAACATCCTTGTAAATCTTTTCTGGACCCTTTCAAGTTTCACAACATTGTTCCTATAGCAGGGAGACCAGAATCGAATACAGTAAGTATTCTGTCAAGTGACCTCAGCAATGTCCTGTACAGCCACATGACCTCCCTCCTCCTATACTCAAGGTACTGACCAATAAGGAAATAGAGACTGGATAAGGCAGGAGTCAACATCCTTAAAGCAGAGAAGGCTGAGGGGGCTATGATTGGGATGCCCAAAGTGATGAGGGGCATAGACCCATTAGATAGGGAGAATCATTTCAACTTAGAGGAATCAATAACCAGGGAGCACAGATTAAAGGGAATGATGGTAAAATTTGCACCCAGAGGGTACTTTAAGAACTTACCCACAGGCATCAAACCCTGCCTTTCAAAGACTTGGCCTTGATCAGTCAAGTCATTTGACATCTTCTGAGACAGTGTGGGGAAAAGAGGAGCTAAACAAGACTTGGAATACTTGTATCGACAAACATTGCTTTAAAATACCAAACAGTTTCGGACACTGGGTTGATAAAATATCTTTATTCAAGTTGTCATTTCAAGCACTCAATGGGATATTGACCTGAAGATTAAGGAGACATGCAACTTTGAAATGTTAATTTGAAAAAGGGGTCGATGGAAACAGTGGTTTAAATTTGCATCACAAAATGGGGAAGATTGTCTCGGAAGAAATTAGTCGATTACTAACAAAACCTGTCGACTCAACACAAAAACCCTGTACACAAAAAGCCCTGCCCACAGGCAAAACTGTATATACAAAACAACCCTGCAGACAAAAACCCTGTTCACAAGAAAAACCCTGTACACAACAAAGCCCTGTAGAAAAAAGAAATGCTGTACATAAAAACCCTGTTCATAAGAAAAACCTCATACACAACAAAGCCCTGTATACAAGAAAACCCCTATATACAAAAAACACTGTACACTAAAAGACATTGTACACTATAAAACCTTGTACACAAGAAAAAACCTGCACATAAGAAAAACCTGTGCACAGCAAAACCATGTACACAAGAAAAATCCTGGATGCAAAATTACCCTTTGCAAAAAAAAACCCTGGAAAGAAAAAAAACCCTATACACAAGAAAACCCTGTACACCACAAACCCTGTACACAAAAAATGCAGTAAACTAAAAACCCTGTTCTCAAAATAATCTGTACACCAAAGAAACTGCACAAAAATAACCTGTACACAAAGCCCTGCATACAACAAAGGAGAAAGCGAGGACTGCAGATGCTGGTGATCAGAGTCAAGAGTGTGGTGCTGGAAAAGCATAGCAGGTCAGGCAGCATCTGAGAAGCAGGAGAATCGACATTTCGGGCATAAGCCCCTCATTCCTCATTCCCGAAATGTCGATTCTCCTGCTCTCGACCCTGCACACAACACTCCAATACAAAAAACCTTGCACACAAAAAACCTGCACACAACAAAACCCAGCACACAACAAAACCCAGCACACAACAAAACCCAGCACACAAGAAAATCTTGTACAGAAAAACCCAGTACACAAACATCCTGTACACAACAAAATCCTGTACACAAGAAAAACCCTGGATACAATAAACTGTATACAAAAAATAACCCTACTCACAAAAAAGCCCTGTGCACAACAAAACCCAGTACACAAAAAACCCAGCACACAAAAAACTCTGTACACTAAAAAACCCTGCAAGTATAAAAGCTCTATACACTAAAAAAACCCTGTACACAAGAAAAACCCTGTATCCAAAAATACCCTGCATTGAAAAGCACCCTGTACGCAAAAAAACTCCTACATGCAAAAAACTCTGTTCACAAAAAAAAACTGTATGCAAGGAAAACCTGTACACAAGAAAAAAAACCTACACTCAAAACAACCCTGCCCACAAAAAATTCAGAGCACAAAAACACTATACAAGAAAAAAACGTGCACACAAAACACTTTGTATACAAGAAAAACACTGTCCACAAAATCCTCTGCAGAAGAAAAACACTGCATGCAAAAAAAACCCTATACGCATGAAAAACCCTATACAGGACACTGGGAAAGCCCTGTAGACAAGAAAAATCATGTACATAAAGAAATCCTGTACACACAAAATTCCCATACTTAGATCAAAACTTAGATCAGTTATTCAAGAAAGTTATGGATAGCTTAGGAATAAAACATTCAAATCCATTGTGTATCATCCAGAATCACAGGGAGAATTAGAATGATGGCATCAAACTTTAAAGACCATGTTGACAGCCTATCATCAAAACTATTCAGAGGATTGGGATAGAGGAATTCCAGTTTGGAACTTTTTGCAATGAGTGAATGCATCTAATAAATCAACTAAATTCAGTCCATTTGACTGAGTTGTCAGGCATGACTGAGTTGAGAGGACCACTGAAACAAAGGAAAAATTGGTAAGTCAAGAGTTCAGAGACTACATATTTGGACTATGTGTCAAATTTTAAGGAGAGATTAATAGAGCAGGTAAGTTGGCTAGACAGTACTTAAAAGTAGCACAGCGTGTGATGAAACAAGAAGAAGATGAGAGATCAGAAATTCATAATTTTATTAGTGAAGATAAACTGTTGTGTTGCTACAAGTGATAGGTGAACATTTAAAGCCAAGGTTTATTAAATTTAAAGGAAATTGGGTGAGGTGAATTATTTGATAAGAATGCCAGATAGAAGGAAATCTCACAGAGTGTGTCATATGAATATACTCAAAGTGTATTTTGATGGGGAAGGAAAGCAAAAGGAAAATGGTAACAACCCAGAGTAAAGAACCAAGTTCAGAGGACTCTGCATTGGACATTTCTGAAATTACATTGGACAATGAGGAAATTCTCAAAAATTGTGATAAATTATCAAGTTACCTTCCAGAAGAAAATCAAAATGACCTGAAGGAATTATTACAATCACATGGGGAGATATGTGGGAATGAGCTGGGAATCACTAAACTGATTGTGCATGCTGTAGACATAGGAAAAGCTGTTCCAATTAATTAACATCCTTATAGGCTTAACCCTCTAGAATTGCCACAGATTCCAAGAGAGATCGGAAGCATGCTCAGATATGGTATAATCAAAGCAAGTTGCAGCAAATGGAGCTTATCCATAATAACGGTGCCAAAACCAGAATGTACCCAATGATTATGTGTGGACTATTGCAAAGTCAATGTAGTTACAAAATCTGATTCTTCCTTATACCACATCTGGAATACTGTGTTGGGAAGGTGGGACAAGCAACTTATATCTCAAAGTTGGACTTATTCAGGGGAGTCATGATTTGGAGATGCCGGTGTTGGACTGGGGTGTACCAAGTTAAAAATCACACAACACCAGGTTATAGTCCAACAGGTTTAATTGGAAGCACACTAGCTTTCGGAGTGTCGCTCCTGCATCTGGTGGTAGTGGAGGGCTCAATCATAGCACACAGAATTTATAGCAAACATTTACAATGTGATGTAACTGAAATTATACATTGAAAATTAACAGACAATTTTTCAATGTATAATTTCAGTTACATCACACTGTAAATTTTTGCTTTAAATTCTGTGTGTTATGATTGAGCCCTCCACTACCACCCGATGAGGGAGCAACACTCTGAAAACTAGTGTGCTTCCAATTAAACCTGTTGGACTATAACCTGGTATTGTGTGATTTTTAACTTTATTCAGGGGATACTGGTAGGTACCTTCATCTGAAAGAGTGAAGACAATTTCGGCTTTTATGATGTGGAATTCACGATACCAATTTAGTTCATGCCATTTGGTATAAAAATGCACCAGCCACCTTCCAAAGACTAACCAATAAAGTCATTTCAAGATTAATCATTGTGTGGTATATATTGTTGATCTGGTGATTTTTAGTCACACATGGAAGGAACATTTGGAGCATCAATTGGATTTGTTCAATTGACTTTGGGAGGTGGGCTCAGTGGTAAACCTGGCTAAGAGTGAGTTCGCAAAAGCCCAAGTTACATTCCTGGGCCATATTATTGGACATGGACAGATGGCCCTATGGGACGCGAAAGCAAAGGTTATTGGGGAGTTTCCTAGAACCATTGACAAAGAGGGCAATACTAATCTAAACTCCTTAACATTTTTGGTATAAATTAAGGATAAAGCCATCTCACAGGCTTATACTCCATCAGATCCACACACACACACTTTACCAAGCTTTCACACATGCAAACGCACACATACACTCATGTGCACTCACACTCACATGCACACACTCACTCTCTCTCTCTCTGTCATGCACGCACACACACATACACAAAAGTCTATGGGGTGAATTTGCATTTGCAGAATTATATTTGCAGATACATTCTATTTTGCTCAAAAAAATGTACAGTCTGCAGGCAGTCAATCCCTGTAATATTTTGTAAATTCCACTTTGGAAATAGAACCAATCTGACTCAAGATTGGGATACCAATTGACTTTACCCTCACACCTTTAATGCATTATCTGAGCTGAGATGTCACCTTTTGTTATAAAACCTTAAGCTATCTCAAGAAGGTGACGTAAAAGTAGTTCTGAGATTTATATATTAATGAACTGAAACCTGCAACCCATTCTAAAAGATGAAGGACTTAGCAACAATCCAGGTGTGTATCATTTCAGTTGCATGGCACTGTAATCTTTTGCCATAAATTCTGTGTCTTATAGACTTATGCTCCACAATCACCTGATGAAGGAGCAGTGCTCCGAAAGCTAGTGCTTTCAAATAAACCTGTGGACTATAACCTGGTGTTGTGTGATTTTTAACTTTATCCACCCCAGTCCAACACCAACTCCTCCACATCATGGTCACTTAACTTACACATCCTTGGACACTAGAGGCAATCTAGCATGGCCAATCCACCTAACATATACATCTTTAAACTGTGGGAGAATCTGGTGCACCAGAGGAAACCCATGCAGACACAGGGAGAAGGTATCACCTCCACGCAGGCAGCCAAACCCAGGCGCCTGGCACTATGAGGCAGCAGTGCTAACCACTGAGCCACCCTGAAATTTACTGCTTTATGGCTCCCCTTCTTGAACACCCCCATCTTGAGTTCAACTTACATTTTGAAAGGACAGACCGTTCTGCTTTTCTTAAGCAACTTGGAGCACCAGGCATTAGCAGCCAGGTAGACTTCATAATCCTTAACTGTAATCAGCCTTTTGTTTTGTCTATTACAGAGTGCTTATATTTGGGCATTAAGAGAGAGTTTCAGAGTTATCTCGGGTAAACTTATTAAAACTTGCAAAGTTAGTAAAATTTAGAAAAAAAGAGACTCCCAGTTTCTAATAGCCCTTGTTTTAAGAAGGAAACATGCTTACTGACTTCTCACAACTAATTCTTCACTAACTTATCCACTTGTTAGTATAAATTTGGTTCCCTAATTTAATGATTATATATTGCAAATAGCAGACTAAAGCTATTAGAACTGTTAATATCAAGCTTTAGGTAGCTACCAAACACAAAGCTAACATCTTCAACCAAGAGATCTGACTGATGTTATATACCAGGGCATGTCAGGTGTGCACTCTGAGCTTATGAATTTGTTATTTTATTCCTTTATTCCATTAACCAGTTTTTCTTTCTGAGGTACTGGTCCTATTTAGGATGTTTAGGGACAGTGGAGGAATTGGGTGAACAAATTGGGAGGTAATCTTCAGGGTCCCATTCTACATGAAGATATTTATTCTCAGTGCTGTGACATTGTGTATGGATACGGGTCCAGGTAGTGACCTCCTATCATAGATGTCTCATTGGATTGGAAGCAGGACGTAGGGTTACAAATGTCAGTCCCGTGTTTCATTGCATTAATTGTGACTCAATAGGTCTCCATTTCAAAGGGACACCTCTTTGATCTGTCTTTATTCCCCACCTTAGTCACCTTGTTTTGCTTTCCTTTTGCTTTATCAAAAATTTATTTCTCCTTGGTTCTACATTGAAACTATCCTATTATCTTCTGGGACTTTGGTTCAGCTTTGGATGGGTACAGTGTAAACAATTACTTAACAGATTCGCCAGCTCTCCCTTCACATACCCATCTTGCGGATACTTGTTATAATTTCCCCTCTTAGACTTCACTTATTACAATTTAACATTCATAGAGTTATAGAGTCATAGAGGTGTACAGCACAGCAATAGACCCTTTGGTCCTACTCATCGGTGCTAACCAGAAATCCTAACCTAATCTAGTCCCTTGGTCCTTTCCCATTAACATTTTAAGAGAGTTAGATAATCTGCCCTAAACGTGAAACAACAGTATGATGTAGGGCTGATACACACCTACACACACACACACACGCACAGGCACTCACGTGTATGCACACATCCGCCCACCCGCCCCTCTACCCTAATCACCTGAAAGTCAAGAATGTGGGGCATGATGTTGGGAGACTGGTGTAAAAGTGTAAATGTGATTGTAACATTTGAAGTAACTGGCATGAGGAAAAAGAGAAAGAGAAAGAATTTGAACTTCAGAAATTGACAATAAAGGCTATTCTATTCTAATTAGAGAGGAAAGTCGACTTAAAAGGATTGTACTGATGCTGCTCCTTTAACAAGGATAGGTTGTCCTTTGTCTCTTTTTCAGGAGGTTGTAATAGGTTGATCGACTTGAGAATGCTTTTAAGATAAAAAACACTTGTCCAGTGAAAGGGGAGTGGCCAGTTCTCCCAGCTCAGCTATTCTCTGGTCTAGTTTGGTTTCAGCAGTCTGGCTGTTCACTGAAAACAGGCAGTCGGTTTGAGGCTGCTGATCCAAGAAACATGGAAGAAGGGGTTCCATGCTGAGTCCCTCTGCCATCTCTCTCTCTCTCTCTCTCCTGTGAGACCTTGTGTTTGATTTTACCTTTTTGTGCCAAGGGGTGTTTATGGGGATTGTTGCAAGTATTTGGAACAGCATCATTAATTTGGGATGATCTGTTGGATTTTCGCATAGGTTAAGTTATTCGGTATTCTGTTCTGTTGAGTTTGTGTTTCATTCAGTAATCTTGTAACTAAATTCTGGAGTGTCCACTTTGCACCTGCTTAAAACAACTAGCAAAGTTAAGGTCTGGGCTACCTTCTTGAAATGTTTTGTGGGTGTCTGGTCCATAAAAGAATGGAGGTGAAGGTAGAAGGTCAGCTGAGCGGGGAAGATAGTGAGAATGAGCAAACTCATTGTAACCAAAGGCCTGGTGGGTTAAATGTGTCCAAGCATTGCCTAAATTTGACACCACCATATAACCTTGTCACGGTAGACGCTGCAAGACGTGTCAGAATGTTGACATGGATTCCACCATTACATGTGGGGACACGTCCCACCATGCACGTGGCAGGTACTCATGTGACTCAGCCAACGTTGTCTATCTCATACACTGCAGGCAAGGATGCTCTCAGGCAGGGTACATTGGCGAGACCAAGCAGAGGCTACGGCAACAGATGAATGGATAGTGCACAACAATCAACAGACAGGAGCGTTCCCTTTCAGTTGAGGAACACTTCAGCAGTTCGGGACATTCGACCTCAGACCTTCGGGTGACCGTCCTCCAGGGCGGACTTTGAGACAGGCAACGACGAAAAGTGGCCGAGCAGAGGCTGATAGCCAAGTTCAGTACCCATAGGGAGGGCCTCAACTGGGACCTTGGGTACATGTCACACTACAGGTGACCCCATTGCACTATACACGCACACACAGACACTCCTACAAACACACACACACACACACTCCTACAGACTCATACACTGACACAGGCCCTCTCTCGTACACTCACACATACACTCCCACACGCACCCTCTTACAGACTTATACCCTTTACACTCTCACTCACACACATACACACACTCTCTCACAGACTTTCATAACCCACACACCCCACACACACCCACATGCACACATACACATATAAGTTTGTGGGGTGAATTTGTACTTGCAGAATTACATTTTACTTTGCTTAAAAACTGCATGAATCCATGTAAGTTTCTGTAAATCCCTTTTTTAGATTAGAATCAGTCTGACCATTGTGGCACAGACAGTCTCACACTGGGAGCTAACACCTTCAATACATTATCTGGGCCGACATGACACCAATTGTTAAAGTTCACTTAAGAATGTAACTTTTAAAAAAGTTTTGTGATTTACATATGAAAGAACTGAAACAACATGGTCATTCTAACAGATGAGAGACTTAACAAACAAGCCAGGTCTTTTACAATATGTAATTTCAGTTACATCACACTGTAAACGTTTGCTATAAATTCTGTGTCTTACAATCTTATAGTCCACAACCACCTGATGAAGGAGCAGCGCTCTGAAAGCTAGTGCTTCCAAATAAACCTGTTGGACTATAACCTGGTGTTAAAATGATTTTTAACTTTGAACACTCAAGAAGCTTGACACCATCCAGGGCAAAGCAGCCCACTTGATCAGCACCACATCCACAAACATACATTCCCTCCACACCAACACCAAGTAGCAGCAGTGTGCACCATCTACAAGATGCAAAGCTCCTTAGACAACACCTTCCAAACCCACGATCACTTCCATCCAGATGGACAAGGGCAGCAGATACATGCGTACACTACCACTAGCAGGTTTCCCTCCAAGCCACTCACCATCTTGACCTGGAAATGCACTGCCATTTTTTTCACTGTTGCTGTGTTAATATCCTGGAATTTCCCTCCTTACCAGCGTTGTGGGCCTATCCAGAACACATGGACTGCGGCAGTTCATGATGCAGCTCACCACCATCTTCTCAAGGGCAACTAGGTACCAACAATAAATGCTGCCCAGCTAGTGACACCCACATTCCATGAGTGAACGTTTAAAACAAAATTACTTTTTAATCATCCTTTGCTGGTTTCTAAAACTATCATAATCACCCATGCTACCATTAATTTTGTATACTTTTTCATTTAATTTGATACATCATCCTGAATTCCTCAGTTTGTCACAGATTGTGGATCCTTCCTCGAGCATCTTCCTTTGGAAGTGGAATGTATCTGAAATGAGAGTTATGAAAGATCTCCTTAAATGCCAGGCACTGCTCTTCTACCACCTTACATGTTAACATATTTTTCCCAATCCATTCAGTCTACTTTGTCTTCAGAATTGTAATTGTCCTTGAATTTAAAGTTTTATTTTCAGACTCCAATTTTTCACCTTCAAGCTGAATGTGAAGTTCTAACACATTATGATCATTCTTACCTGCATGATCCTTTATGATGAGATCATTATTTACTTGTGTCTCATGACGTGTTCCCAAGTCTAAAACAACTTATTCCCTGGTTGATTTCAGAACTATTGCTCTTAAAAATAGCACTCAACTGTTGTCAATACTTATACCAAATAGTTTAATTAACTTATAAAGTTAATGCAATGCTGAACTCTCCCCGGGACAGATTTAAACTACTGCCTGTATTTAGTGAGACGAATCTTAAAATGCCACCAAACAAAATTGACCAAGACACCATGGAGAACTCCTCTACCCTTTCTCAATAGGGTGACATTGGAGCTTTTAAATTTACCTGAGACAGCACACAGGACCCGGATTGAATGCCTCATCCAATATTTGTAAAATTTAATCTTGTCTCACCTAATCACAACTTCTTATTTTGCCACAGCTTTCTGCCTGTGTTTTTCCCCACAATGAATGGTGCCTAGACCATGACTTTTTTTTACCTTAACATTCCTATTAACATTGTAAACTGGTGCTAAACAGAAAATGTTACATTGTTCGTTCTTATAACTGAAAAGACATGTCAGTGAAGCTTTCTCTCTTGGACTCACCAGGACAGATGCAAGAATGCCACATTTCAAATGATTACAACAATTTATATTGTAGGAGAATAGGATGCTGATTGGTTGAGTAGTTGACTCCCATTGGTAGAGGTGTTGCCTTGGAGAGTGCAGTGGGTAACTATAGGCTGCCCAAGGTCTGGGTAATTTTAAAAATGGCAACTTGGCGTAAATATATTCCTTTTGTGTGCAGAGAACAGTGTATGAATACTTGTCATGACTAGTGAGCATAAACAAGACATGTTATGATCTTGACTTAGTTCTTCAATCAGTTATTAATACTACTGGTCTGTTTTGTGTTTTGCAAGCAGAAGCTAATTGAGTAGTGTCTGTGTTCTGTCCTTCTCATCTCAGCCCATACTCCACTTTCCTGCCCACTCTTCATAACCCTTCAATCCATTACAAATTAAAAATCTGTCTACTTCCTCCTTAAATTTATTCAGTGTCCTGGCATTCACTGCACTCTGGGCTAGTGAATTCCATAAATGTGTGACCCTTCGAGAGAAATAATTCCTCTTCGTCTCTATTTTAGCCTGCCACTGGCTTAGCCTAAAACTATGACCTCCTGTTCTAAATTGCCCCACAAACGGAAACATCTGCTCTATGTCTACTTTGTCAATCCTGTTTAACAACGTATATACCTCAATTAGATCTCCTCTCATTTGTCTAAACGCTGGAAATTATAAGCCTAAAAAGCTCAATCTCTCTTCATAAACAAACCACTCATCTCTGGAATCAATCTAGTGAACCTCTTCTGAACTGATAAGATTAGATTCTCTCCAGTGTAGAAACAGGCCCTTTGGGCCAACAAGTCCACACCACCCCTCTGAAGAGAAACCCACTCCCCTACCCTACACTGTGGGCAATTTAGCATGGCCAATTTACCTGACCTGCACTTCTTTGGATTGTGGGAGGAAACTACAGCACCCAGAGGAAACCCACACAGACACAGGGAGAATGTACAAACTCCACACAGAAAGGCAGGAATCGAACCCAGGACCCTGGTGCTGTGAGGCAGCAATGCTAACCACTGTGCTACTGTGCCACCCCAACTGCATCTAATGCAACTACATCTCTCCTCACGTAAGGGGACCAAATTCTCTAGATGTGGTCTACCTTGTGTAGTTGCAGGAACACTTCCCTACTTTTGTATTCTCTTTCTCTCTTCCATTTGCCTTCCTTATTATCTGCTGTACCTACACACAAATTTTGTGTGATTCATGCACACTGAAGCACTCCATAGTTTCTCTTCATTTAGATAATAAGTTGACTTTATTTTTCCAATCAAAATGAATGACCTCACATTTATCCATGTTAAACTCCATTCAACTTTAGGAAATACTCATATTCCCTGCTGGTAAACAATGGCCCGTTATCTGTGACCAACACTTCTGGAAGTCTGTGTATTGCAAAAGATGCAGGTTTTGTATTGTCATCCCCGTGTTTGACGAATAAATTCTATGCAAGTCCAGTCACTTTCAGTGGGCGTCCACAATGACATAGAATATCGAGCCCACGAAAGGATCTACATAGTCAACATGTAACCAACTCCAGGGCTTATCCGGCCATTCCCACAAATGGGGAACTGCTGGTGGTAATTTTTGTCCTTGTTAGCACTCTGGGCACTGCCCCACCAATGTGGCTATGTCTGCGTCCAATCTTGGCCACCAGACATAACTTCTTGCCAACATCTTCATTTTGGAAACTCTTGGATCACCCTGGTGGAGTGCAGGCAGTATCTGGCAGCAACCTTTGCTCAGGACAATCACCCTTGGTCCCCATAATAAAATGCTATCCTCTACCGTGATCTGGCCTCTCTGGGTCCAAAAAGATTCCAATTCTGGCTGTTATGCCCCTTTGGTTTCCCCCATCACCACCAGCTGTTTCAATTTTGCCAGGACTGGGTCTTTCTGTGTCCAAAGTCTGATACTGTCAGCTGTGACTACAATCTTAAAACCATTATGGACTCTTCCAGTGGAGGTACTACTGGGGGGCAGTATATCTGCTAGTGGGAGGCAATTCAATACACCAACATTTGTGACTTGGCCTTCCAAATGGTGTCCCAACTTGCAACCATATGCATATAGTACTCGAGCCCACTGCTGAATTCAGCCTGAGGCTATGTGAGGCACTGCCTTGTCCTCTGTAAGTAGATCTAGCAGGGGTTTATGGTATGTTCTTATTGCAAATTTAGGTCTGCAAAGGTAATGGTGGAACTTCCTGACTCAAAATCTGATTGCCAAACCTTCCTTCTCTACCTTCCTTATTTTCAGTCTGCAGTAGCCAAAGTCTTGGACGTGTGTGCTATTGGCCGTTCCACACCCTTGGGCCACCTATGAGCTAATATTACCTCAATGCTGGCTGGGGAGGCATCACATGTCAATACCAGATCTCACTAGGGATCACAGTGTGCCAGCACCTTAGCCAGTGATTGCTGTTTCTTCACTTCCCTGAAAACTATGGCTTGGCTACACAACCATTTCCAAGGCTGACTGCTTTTTTAACATTTGATGCAAAGGTGCTAGGATGGAGGCCAGGTTATTTAGAAACTTTCTATAGTAATTCACCAATACAAGGAAAGACATAAACTCCAGTACAGATGTGGAAGCCAGGGCACCTTTGATTGCCCTCACTTTATCTTCCAACAAGTGTAACCTGGTCTTGTCAACTCTGTAGCCCACGTAGGACACTTGGGGTGCCTGGAACACACATGTTCCCCTTCCAAGGCATACCCCCACCTTGGAGAAACATCTAAGGACTATATCCAAGTTCTCTAAGTGCTCCTTATTGAACTTCCCTGTTATGAGCACATCACCTAGATAAATGGCAACCTGGGGTAGACCTTGTAAAATGTTCTCCATCATCTGCTGAAAAATTGCACGGGCTGAAGATACTCCAAATGGCAATCTTGTATACTGATACAAACCTTTATATGTATTAATTGTAGCATACTTCTGGGAATCCTCATCTGACTGCAATTACAAGTAGGCCGGGCTCATGTCCAACCTCGTGAAGTACAGCCCCCTGGTCAGTTTGGCACATACATCCTCTATATTCAAGGGATTGGGTATTTATCCAACTGTTAAAAGTGGTTTACCATTTGTTTAAACTCCTCACAAAGGTGAACTAACACATTGGGCTTTACAATCGATATGACAGGTGCTGCCCATTCCATAAACTGCACTGGTTTGATGATTCCTTTGCTTTCCAGCCTCCTGATTTCTGACTCTACTTTTCCCATAAGGCAAATGGCACTGGACAGGCCTTGCAGAATCATGGAATTACTTCCTGGTCAACATGTAAGGTGGCCTTGGCTCCTTTGATAGTCCCCAGACCTTCCTGAAAAGCTTCCAGCATTTAATTAGGACTTCACTCAGGCAGCCATTTTCTAATTGGAAAATATTGGGCCAATCAAGGTGAATCTGTCTCAACCAATTCAGCCCCATCCAGCCTGGGCCTGTGCCTTTTACTACAATCAGTGGGAACTGAACCGACTGCTTCTCATAAGAGACCAGAACCGAAGTTGTACCCTTTAATCTGTAAAGGTTCCCCAGTATAAGTTCTCAGTCTAACCGTGGTCCACCACAAACTTAAAGGTTGGAGTCCAGAGCAAGTTTTGCTAAAGACTGGTTCTACAATCACTGATATGGTTGCACTGGTATCACCCTCCATTACAACCAGATGACCATTTAACCAGATGTTCATTTTGATTGGTTCCTATTTGGATGTTGCTAAGCAATTTTAACTACTCCAAACCAGATGTAAGTGGGCTTTCCAGGGTGTGCACATTGTTGGACACTGGCCTATGAGTTCTCTTACTCAACATAGGTCTAATGGGACACTTTTGCTGTCTCGCGTCTGCCTACCGGCAGCAACCACAATGGCTTGCCAGCCTGGATCCTGAAGAAAATGTTAACCATTTGGCCGAGGCTTGGCTTTGTTTTGGGGTTTTGCTGTGGGCTGACTGAGAATCCCTCTGTTCAGGATATGGCCTGGGTGAGGCTGTGCAATTGCCTTCACTCATGTTGTGCCCCCCCAAGCTCAGTCGGCCTGGTGAGGGTGTCCACTTCTGTTGGAATACCCTGCAACTTATATGCTCCACTTGCTGCATTTTTCTGAATATAAAGCCAGTTATAATGCCTGTTTGAAGTCATCATTGATTCCACATACCAGTCTCTCAGCATCTCATTAAGGGTTAACCCAAAGTCATATGCCTCTGCCAATCATCTTAACCTAGTCAAAAATCCCGATAAGGATTCCCCTGCTTCTCGAATTGCCAAGTAAAACTGAGGAGGCTTGGGGTTGTAATAGTCCTCAACTAAATCCCTCAACTCTTAAAAGGTTTTAGTATCCAGTGCCTCAGGGAAAGTTAAGCTCCTAACAGCTGAAAAAGCTGTGGGTCCACAAGCTGTCAGGAGAATTATTCCTTTCTCTTCATCTGCCCCAATGTCATTTGCCCAGGAAAAAGTAACGTATTCTTTCCATATACCGGGCCCACTCTTTGACGGCAGGATCAAATGAGTCAAGCTTCCCAAATAACGGTATGACGCCAGAAATGCTTATCACAACTCAAAAGCAAATGTTGCGAGTGAATTTCTTCAGGAGTGTACTCTTCTCTTGTAGCCACTGAAATAACTCCACAGAGGCCAGTATTCATCATCAAGTCACCCTTTATTTACACATGGAAAGTCCTTGATATAGATCCAGCTTCCTCAAGCATAGCCCTCAGAGTGAACAGAACCAAACATTGCTGTTTATTTGTTTTTATTTTTATCCTCACACTACCGCCTAACTGCGGTAGTGCTTATTTTTTCTCCACACCCATGTTGTGTGTGTAGGTGTGAGACACAGTGGAAGACACAAGGTGCACAAATCTTTATTCAGTTTCCACCACCAGGAAGCAAAGAAATACCTGAGTGGCAAGTGAACATTGCTGTTTATTTTTTAAATTTTTTTTTCCCAAGCACCACTAACATTGCTACAATGGTGATAATCCCCTCTACAGCTGGAACTAGCTGTCGAGCTGCTACTAAACCTATATGGGTGAAATCATTCTACAGAGGCTGGTATCCTGTCGCCAAGTCACCCTTTAGTTAGATGTGGAAAGTCCTTGACACTGGTCCAGCTCTCTCACAGCCAGCTCTTAGACAGAGTGTCAGAATGTCTGATACACCGTTTTGTTTTCCTTTTTAGAACCTCTGACACTCCGGTTTATTTTTTTTAAAGCCCACACTACGGTAGTGCTTATTTTTTCCCCCAGCATCCATGTTGTGTGTGTGTGCGCGCAAGTGTGAGATACAGTGAAAGACACAAGGTGCACAAATCTTTATTCAATTTCCACCAGCAGGAAGAAAGGAAACACCCGAGTGGCCAGTGAACATCGCTGTTTTTTTTTAAATTTATTTTTTATCAGAGGGAACAGAGCCTCTGACCCTCGTGTTCTTTTTTATTATTATCCCCCCCCACTACCGCCTAACTGCAGTAGTGCTTATTTTTTCCCCAGCACCCATGGTGTGTGTGTGCAGGTGTGAGACACAGTGAGAGACACAAGGTGCACGAATCTTTATTCAATTTCTACCACGAGGAAGATAGGAAAACACCCGAGTGGCCAGTGACAAGCACTACCCTTCACACCAAAAGGCAATGCAATGTGATCAAAACAGTGAAAGGGAGGGTAGGGACTAAATCAAAATAGAGTTGGAGGGGGAAAATAGTGCACCGCACTCCACTCCCTGCGGCGCCCACCTCTCCCTGAACAACTCCAGGGTGTTGGTGGACACCCAGGCTCTAATGTAACGGCGGAAGAGGGGCAGGCAGTCGGCCCTAATGACCTCCTCCATGGCCCACTGCCTGGACCTGTTGATGGCCAGGCCCAGGAGCAGACCCACGACGATGGCTTCAGACCTGTCCTCCCTCTTCCGTACTGGGTGCCCGAAGATCAGGAGCGTGGGACTGAAGTGCAACAAAAAGCAGAGGAGGAGGTTTTTAAGAAAAATCAAAAAGGGAGTGCAAACACCCACACCCAATATATTTTTTTTTTTTTTTTTTTTCCTTTTTAACCCCCACACTACCGCCTAAGTGCGGTAGTGCTTATTTTTTCCCCAGCACCCATGGTGTGTGTGTGCAGGTGTGAGACACAGTGAAAGACACAAAGTGTACGAATCTTTATTCAATTTCCACCACCAGGAAGATATGAAAAACACCCAAGTGGCCAGTGACAAGCACTGCCCTTCAAACCACAGGGCAATGCTGTGTGATCAAAACAGTGAAGGGGAGGGTAGGGACTAAATCAAAATAGAGTTGGAGGGAGAAATGATGCACTCCACTCCCTGCGGCGCCCACCTCTCCCTGAACGACTCCAGGGTGTCGGTGGACACCGCGTGCTCCTTCTCCAAGGACACCCGGGCTCTAACGTAACCCCGGAAGAGGGGCAGGCAGTCGGCCCTAACGACCCCCTCCACGGCCCGCTGCCTGGACCTGTTGATGGCCAGTTTGGCAAGGCCCAGGAGCAGACCCACGAGGAGGTCCTCGGACCTGCCCTCCCTCCTCCGTACCGGGTGCCCGAAGATCAGGAGCGTGGGACTGAAGTGCAGCCAGAAACAGAGGAGAAGGTTTTTAAGAAAATCAAAAAGGGAGTGCAAACGCCCACACCCAATATATACATGGTCCACGGACTCCACAGCGCCACAGAACAAGCAGTGGGGCTGGGAGTCCGTGAACCACCGCAATCTGCGGTTGCAGGGGACTGCTGCGTGCAGCACCCTCCACCCCAGATCCCCGAGAGAAAGGGGGAGGACTCCCATGTAGAGAGCCCTCCACTGGGGATCCCCACCGGCCGGTGGCAAATGGGCACGCCAAGGTGTGTCTGGACGGTGGATGAGGGAGAAGAGGTGGACGGTGTGCAGCAGCAGTCAATACAGAGCCCTTCTTTTCACATCTTTGAAAGAAACAAAATTAAAATTTTGGAGGCGGCTCAGGTTGTGGGGCACAGGCTCCCGCGGGAAGTACGGGACCTTGGGGCCAATGTGAAATTCGGTCCGGGCCAGGGTGAGCGCGGACGTGATCCCACCGCACACCTGAGCGTCCTCCAACTGGTGCACTATGTCGTGTCCGAGCACCGCCGTTTTAAGGCGTCGTATGGTGGTGTCCTGCGGCAGCGTCCAGCCCAGGCCCCCGGCACCCAGCACGTCCCTGACCCTGGTCGCCCTCGCCGCCACGGCCCTCCCCTCCGACAGCCACTCGAACCCGTGAGTACGGAGGTGCGGATTCCTGAGCAACGGCTCCCTGACGACAGCCGCTACTCCAGCCCGAGGGTAGGCGCGACGCGATTCGACCATGTTCCAGACAGTGATCAGGTCCTGGTAAAAGACAGGCAGCGTCGAGGGCGACCTCCAAACCGTCACGGTCGACGAACAAGAGCTGCGTGTCGTAGTTGAGGTTACACACCTGGCGGAAGAAATACGTCGCCAGGGCGCACCACCTAGGAGGAGGCTCAATGTAAAGGTATCGCCGCAAGGTCTGAAGGCGGAACGTCGCAACCTGGGTGTGGACGCACACCAGCGACTGACCGCCCTCCTCAATAGGGAGACTCAGAACCTGCGCACCGACCAGTGCATCTTTTTGTCCCAGAAGAAGTCGACCAACGTTCTCTGGATGCCAGCGACAAAGCCAGGAGGAGGGACCAAAGTGACCAGCCGGAACCACAACATGGCGGCCACCAGCTGGTTTAATGACCAGCACTCGACTCCTGTAAGATAGCACTCGGAGCAGTCCTGTCCAGCGGCCTAGGCGAGCCGAGAATTTGGTCTCCAGCTCCTGCCAGTTGGCCGGCCAGGATTCCTCAGCCGGGCTGAGGTAGACCCCCAGGTAGAGGAGATGGGTGGTCCTCCAGCTGAACCCCCGTAACTCCTCCGGCAGAGAGTCCACCCGCCACGGACCGACCAGTAGTCCGGAACATTTGGCCCAGTTGATCCTGGCGGAAGACGCTGCCGAGTACACCGCCTGGCGCTCTTGCATCCTCCCCAGGTCAGCCGGGTCGGTGAAAGCGAGGAGCACGTCGTCGGCGTAGGCCGAGAGGACCACCCCCGTGCCTGCGCCGCGCAGAACCAGCCCCGACAACCTCCTCCGCAAGAGGCGCAGGAAAGGCTCCACGCACAGTGAATACAGCTGGCCGGACAGGGGGCAGCCTTGACGCACTCTTCTCCCGAAGCGAAGGGGTGCCATCAGGGACCCGTTAACTTTAACCAGACACTCTGCAGCGGCGTACAAAAGTCGGATCCGGGCGACGAACTGCACCCCAAACCCAAATGCCCGCAGAGTCCCGAGCAGGTACTCGGGATCGACCCTGTCGAACCCCTTCTCCTGGTCCAGAGACAGGAAGGCGCTCGGCAGACCAGCCCATCGACAGAAATGGATCAGGTCCCGGACCAGGTGGACGTTGTCGTGTATCCTCCGGCCCGGGACCGTGTAGGACTGGTCCGGGTGAATCATGTGGGCCAGCACGGAGGCCAGGCAAGAAGACAACACCCTGGCGAAGATTTTGTAGTCCGTGCTGAGGGGGGAGACTGGACGCCAGTTCTTCAAAGAATGAAGGTCCCCCTTCTTCGGCAGCAGGACGATGACCGCCCTGCGCCAAGAAAGGGGCAGCTGTCCGGCATTTAGACACTCCCCCAGGACCTGTGCATAGTCGCTCCCCAGGACGTCCCAGAACGCCCTGAACAACTCCACAGTCAGCCCGTCCAGCCCCGGGGACTTGCCCCTCGAGGGCGCCGGTCAGCTCCTCTAAAGTGACGGGAGCGTCAAGCCTTCCAGCGTCCTCCAGGCCGAGCTGCAGCAGGTCCTCCCACAGAACTCTGCGAGCGTCCTCGCTGGATGGATCCGGAGAGAACAGAGCCGTGTAATAGTTTCGGACGTGGGCCCTGACGCCCTCCGGATCCGAGACGAGGGACCCGTCGTCGGCCAGCAGCACAAGGAGTTGCTGACGGGTACCACGCCTTTTTTCCAGCGAGTAGAAGAAGGGGGAGCCGCGGTCCAGGTCCTGGAGGAGCTGGATCCACGACCTCATGTACACGCCCTGAGCCCCGACGAGCTGCAGGTCCCGGAGCGCGGCCTTCTTCTCTTCGTACGCCCTGCGCAGGGCTGGGTCCGCGTCGGGCTGACCGAGGTGTGACTCCAGGTCGAGCATCTCCCTCTCCAACTCCCCGATCCTGGATTTCCGCCTCTTGGTCAACCCTCTCGTGTACTCCTAACAGAAGACGCAGACGTGAGCCTTGCCCATGTCCCACCATAGCCTCAGGGAGGGGAAGCTTCCCCGCTTCCTTCTCCAGCCGGCCCAGAAACGACGAAACGAGTCCCGGAACCGCTCGTCCTCCTACAGCAGGTTGTTAAAGTGCCAGTACACGGAACGGAAGGAGTTCCGCCCACACCAGGTGATGGTCCGTGCATGACACCTGCCGCATGGAGGCCTTTGGAAAACAGGTGGCGTACGCCCACAAAACGTACAGGCGGTCGATTCTGGACGCTCCAACCCCAGGCCTCACGAAGGTGAAGGCGATAGAGTCGGGATGGAGATTCCGCCAGATGCCCACCAGGTCGAAGGACTTGACCAAGTCACCCAACCTCCTCCCTGACGCACAGCCAGTGCGGGCACTGCCGTGGTCCCTGCCCTCGAGGACGCAATTAAAATCTCCCCCAAGGACGACGCACTGGTTCTCGTCGATGGAAGCGAGATGAGCGGACACTTCTCCAAAGACACTCGCTTGCCTCGGCCCGGCCAGGGGAGCGTAGACATTCACCAAGTGAAGCTTTGCGCCCCCCCAGCCGAACCATCAGGTGAAGCAAACGGCCTGGCACGGACTCCCTGACCCCCAAGATCTCTGGCTGAAAATGCGGGGCCAACAGGATAGCCACCCCGCCAGATCTGCGGGTGAGGTGACTCATGTAGACCCCCCCCCCCCTCGCCACTCCAGGAGCCAGGTGGCTTCGTCTCCCGGGGTAGTGTGGGTTTCTTGCAGGAAGCACACCACATACCTCCCGTCCCGAAGGACCGAGAGGGTCTGGAATCTGCGCTGTGACTCCCTGCTGCCGTTGATGTTGAGGCTGGCTATAGTCATCTCCATGTCAGAAGCGTTGTGCAACCACCACCAGTCCAGTTAAAAACCTATATACACATTTACAGGGAGGACGAGGGAGGGGCACAGAAGTCCCTCACCCTCATCAGGAGTTCCCCCAGGAAGTTCCTGACTCGCTTTCGCTCATTCGCGTCGAGCCCAGGCGCCTGGCGAGCAGCGCGGGCAGATCAATAAACTCTTTCAAAGGAGCTCCAGCAGTCGAGCGCCAGTTGGGCTCTATCCCGGCGACTCCGAGTTTCCTTGACAAATTCCCGGAGTTCCTCAAGGGGGATGAGGGAGAGATTGGTGGGGGGGCACCTGGGACTCGAAAATGTCACTGCAGACAGAGTCTGCGTCGTCCCCGGTGTCCGCCACTGATCCTGAACCCTCCTCCAGGAGGTCGCCCTCGGTCACCGACCCCTCCCTCACCCCCACCGAGAGGCTGGGGGCTGGTCCGGTGCCGGCAACTGGCCTCAAACCCCCGGCGACCCCACCCCCAGGGTCACCGGCGGTACCTTCCTCGGCGCACCCCTTCCCGGAATGCCCCGAGTTCGGGTCGTCGGGCAGCAGAGGCTTGGGGCCCCGCTCCTCTCCTGACACCGGGACGCCCGGCTCCTCTGGGAAAAAGGTCCTCCCCCAGGGCCAAGGCCCCCGGAAAAACAGTCTGGGAGAGAGAAGTGAGGACAACACCTTCCTCCCCTCCACCGCTCGACGACCCAGCAGAGGGTCCTCAGTCGTCGCCCGCACCGTGGTCCGCTTGGTTATTACAGTCCTCCCCAGGGGCCGGATGAGTTGAGGCAGCAGGAGGCCCTGCTGTAACCCCTGGGAGTTTTGTCAGGTCGGGCCGCGGTGCGGGACAGTTGAGAGGCACCGTCGGCTCGTCCCCCGGAGAGAGGCAATGCCACCGGCGTGCTGCAGGAGTGTCTCTCCCCTTCAAGGGCCAGCACCTCTTCCCCAGAGAGACAGGGGGGAATTTATGGGCCTTCCCCTCCCCACCCGCCTTGGTGGTCATGGGGCCCGAGGTCCTTCTCCCCCCCCGCCTTTCCCGGAATACGATTGCCTGGGGGAAGACAGGGGGCGTGGCCAGGGTGGGGAGGGTCAGCCGTGTCACTTCCTGCCCCACCCCTGGTTTATCAGGTGATGGCGGGCGGGACAGGGGCCCAGTTTCCTCTCCAGGGACAGAGACACGGTCGCTGCAGGAGGGAGGGCAGCGGTGGTTCCCCCCAGGTTAGTGCCAGGGTGTGGCAGGGCTTGGGCTCAGGGGCCCCTGGGTCAGGTGTTGCAGCGCCAGGGGCAGGCGTCGAAGCCCCAGGGGTTTCTCTATCGGGGTGGGGGGTGAATGTGGGGTCAGTGGGGCCAGAGTCAGGTACGGGTTTGGGGGTCAGGGTTCTTGCACCAGGGCAACGCTGGCACAGCTGCAGGGGCATTGTCGTGCCAGGGCGGGTCGTGGGCTAGATGTCGGGGAAGGGGATAGGGTGGTCTCCCCGTGGGCAGGCCTGATACATCGCGTCTTTTTGAGCGCCTTCTGGCTGGCCGGACGCTCACCCCCCTCCCTGCTGGAGGCTGGAGCATTGGAAGCCTCTGGTGCCGGGGCTTGTGGTGTCGACGTTGGGGGAGGGGGAAGTGGGTGCAGCAGCAGCACCACCATCAGCTGTTGGAGTGGGCTGGGCAGCCTTCTGGGTGGGGCAGTTTCTTATGTGCCCCACCTCGCGGCACATATAGCACCGTCTGCCATCCAGAAGGTGCAGTAGGCCGCACCCTCTTGGAGGAGGGTGAAAGAACCCTCGGTGACCTCCTCCCAGGCCAGGCAAATATACTCCTTCCAACGCCAGGTGTTTATGTGTCTGAGGGCAGGGTACTTAAGACCGAGCAGGAGCGGTTAGATCCTTGACCGGATCTCCCCCCAAGGTGGTGAGGTGGGGAAGAAGGAGCTCGCTTGAAATGAAGGGCGGGACGTTGGAGATCACGACCCTCTGGGCCGTACCCTCCAAAGGGTCGACTGGCAAATGTGTCCCGCCCACAGTGAGCCCCCTCTCCACGGCCAGGTGGACCGCCTGCTTGGTCTTAAGGAAGCGACGATGGCCAGTGGGCCGACCACACTAGCCATGGCCTTGCTGCAGGCCTCGATGGTCATATTGGGGTGGGGATAGGCCTTTAACCCCAGGCGTTTGGTTAGGTGCCTGAAGGGTGTTGACGTTGCAGCCGGGGTTGGGACAGCTGAGCCTAAGGCAGCGGTTATCCCGGTGTAGGTGCGGCTGGGCCCCGCGACCTTTGGGCTTGCCATACTCTACTGCTAAATGTTAGGCCTCAGGCAGCAGCGGTGGAGGTGGGTCTCTGGCAGCAGCAGTGGTGGAAGTCCTGGGGATGTGCCCAAGGCGAGTCCCAGGCAGCGACGGTGGAGACTGGCCTCCGGCAACAGCAGCGATTGAAGCAGGCCTCGGGCGAGTCCCAAGTAGGCCCTCGGTTGCAGCAGTGGGGGCAGACCTGTTGGGGAGAGTCCCCAAGGCAAGGGTGGGCGGGCAGACCTGTTGGAGAGGGGGTGGGCGGGCAGACCTGTTGGAGAGGGTCCCCAAGGCAAGTCCCAGGCAGCCCCAAAATTGAGTTCCAGGCAGCAGTAGTGGGGGTGGGCCTCTAGTAACAGCAGCAGTGGAGGTCGTCCTGGGAGGGTCCCCAAGGCAAGTCCCAGGCAGCAGCAGTGAGGCAGGTCCAGGCGGGGTCTCAGACCAGCAGTGGGAGTGGGCCCCAGGTCAGCAGCAACACTGCCTTGACCTGCCTGAGGCCCAGGCTGCAGCTCCAAAAGTAGGCCCCAGACTCAAAAGCTCTCACTTCCTTCTGCTTCTGCCTCTGCCTTCTCACTCACACACACACAATGTGGGGCAGCTCGTCCAGGGACAGTCCCCTTCAAGGAGGGGAGTCCATGCATGTGCACTCACACTGATCTAATTCTCAAAAGGGAAAACACCTGAGTGGGCAGTGACAAGCTGTACCCTTAACATTGCTGTTTTTTTTATTTAGTCCCTACCCTCCCCTTCACTGTTTTGATCACACAGCATTGCCCTTTGATGTGAAGGGCAGTGCTTGTCACTGGCCAGTCGGGTGTTTTCCTATTTTGGAGATTGGATCAGTGTGTGACTGTGTGCGCACACGTGCAAGGACTCTCCTCCTTGAAGGGGACTGTCCCTGTTGCTGCTTGGGGCCTGGCTCACTGATACTGCCTGGGACTTGCCTTGGGGCCCCTCCCCAGGAACTCCACCACTGCTGCTGCTCTTAGAGGCCCACCTCCACTGTTGCTGTGCTGCCTTGGACTCAATTTTGGGGCTGCCTGGGACTTGCCTTGGGGACCCTCCCCAACAGGTCTGTCCCCCTCCACTGCTGCAACCAAGGGCCTGCCCAGGACTTATCAGAGGCATGCTTCCACCACCGCTGCCTGGGACTCGCCTTGGGCCCCTCCCTACAACCTCCACCACCACTACTACTGCTGCTGCCTGGGACTCAATTTCGGGGCTGCCTGGGACTTTCCTTGGGGACCCTCTCCAACAGGTCTGCCCCCACCACTGCGACTGAGGGCCTACGTGGGACTCGCCCGAGGCCTGCTTCCATCGCTGCTGTTGCCTGAGGACAGTCTCCACCGTCGCTGCCCGAGGCCTAACATTTAGCAGCAGAGTATGGCGAGCCCGAAGGTTGCAGGGCCCAGTCGTACCTATGCCGGGGTAGCCGCTGCCTTAGGCTCAGCTGTCCCAACCCCAGCCGCAACCCAAACCCCCTTCAGGCACCTGACCAAACGCCTGGGGTTAAAGGCCTATCCCCACCCTAACATGACCATCGAGGCCTGCAGCAAGGCCATGGCTAGTGTGGTCAGCCCACTGGCCATCGTCACTGCGGCCCGAATGTACGGGAAGGCCGTCTTTTTCCTTAAGACCGAGTAGGCGGTCCACCTGGCAGTGGAGAGGGGGCTCACTGTGGGCGGGACACATTTGCCCATCGACCCTTTGGAGGTTACGGCCCAGAGGGTTGTGATCTTCAACGTCCCGCCCTTCATTGCCAGCGAGCTCCTTCTTCCCCACCTCGGGGGAGATCAGGTCAGGGATCCAACCGCTCCTGCTCGGTCTTAAGGACCCCGCCCTCCGGCACATCTACTCCTTCCGACGCCAGGTGTTTATTTGCCTGGCCCGGGAGGTGGTCACCGAGGGCTCTTTCACCCTGCTCCACGAGGGTGCGGCCTACCGCGCCTTCTGGACGGCGTGCAGTGCCACCTGTGCCATGAGGTGGGGCACATTCGGAAAAACTGCCCCACCCAGAAGGCTGCCCAGCCCATGCCGACGGCTGATGGTGGTGCCGCCGCACCCACTCCCCCTCCCCTGAAGTCAACACCACAGGCCTCAGCAGCGGAGGCTAAGCCGGAGGCTTCCAATGCTCCAGCCTCCGGTAGGGAGGGGGATGAGCGTCCGACCAGCCAGAAGGCGCTCAAAAAGACGCGTCGCGTCAGGCCCGCCCACGGGGAGACTACCCTATCCCCTTCCCCGATACCTAGCCCACAAACTGCCCCGCCCCGGCACAATAATGCCCCTGCGGCCGTGCCAGCATCGCTCCGGCGCGGGAACCCTGACTCCCAAACCCGTACCCGATCCTAGCCGCACTGACCCCACATCCACCTCTCACCCCAATAGAGAAACCCCTGGGGCTTCAACACCCACTCCTGGCACTACAACACCTGGCCCAGGGGCCACCGAGACCGAGCCCAGCCACACCCTGGCACTAACCTGGGGGATTCACCGCTGCCCAATCTCCTGCAGCGACTGAGTCTCCAGGCCCCAGAGAGGGAACTGGGCTTCTGCCCAGTTCGCTGTCATCTGATAAACCAGGGGCGGGACAGGAAGTGACATGGCTGACCCTCCCCACCCTGGCCATGCCCACTGTCTTCCCCCAGCCAATCGTATTCTGGGAAAGGCGGGGGGGGGGGAAGGAGGAAGGACCTCGGGCCCCATGACCACCAAGGCGGGCGGGGAGGGGAGGGGAAGGCCCATAAATTCCCCCCAGTCTCTCTGGGGAAGAGGTGCTGGCCCTTGGAGGAGAGAGACATTCCTGCAGTGTGCTGGCAGTGCTACTCCTCTCCAGGGGATGAGCCAACGGTGCCCCCCAATTGTCCTGCACCGTGGCCTGACCTGCCAGAACCCTCAGGGGCTACAGCAGGGCTTCCTGCTGCCTTGACTCCTCAGGTCCCTGGGGAAGACTTTAACAACCGTGAGGGCCGCAGTGCGGGCGATGACAGAGGACCCTTTACTGGGTCGCTGAGTCGCTGAGTGGCGGAGGGGAGGAAGGTGTTATCCTCGCTCCTCCCTCCTAAACTGCTTTTCTGGGGGCCTTGACCCTGGGGGATGACCTTTTCCCTGAGGAGCCAGATGTCCTGGTGTCGGGAGAGGAGCGGGGCCCTGAGCCTCCGCTGCCTGATGACCCAATCCCAGGGTGTTCTGGGATGGGGTGTGCCGAGGAAGGTACTGCTGGTGACCCTGGGGGTGGGGTCGACGGGGGTTTGAGGCCAGTTGGTGGCACAGGACCAGCCCCCATCCTCTTGGTGGGAGAGGGGTTGGTGACAGAGGGTGACCTTCCGGAGGAGGGTTCGGGATCGGTGGTGGACACCGGGGACGACATGGACTCTGTCTGTAGTGATATCTTCGAGTCACCTCCCCTGCAGATCTGGCGGGGTGGCAATCCTGTTGGCCCCGCATTTTCAGCCAGAGATCTTGGGGGTCAGGTAGCCAGTGCCAGGACATTTGCTTCACCTGACGGTTCGGCTGGGGGGGCGCAGTGCTTCACTTGGTGAATGTCTATGCTCCCCTGGCCGGGCCGTATTCTGGGAGCTTCTTTGAAGAAGTGTCCGCTCATCTCGCTTCCATCGACGAGAACCAGTGTGTCGTCCTTGGGGGAGATTTTAACTGCGTCCTCGAGGGCAGGGACCAGAGCGATGCCCGCACTGGTTGGGCGTCGGGGAGGAGGTTGGGCGACTTGGTCAAGTCCTTTGACCTGGTGGATGTCTGTCGGAATCTCCATCCCAACTCCATTGCCTTCACCTTCGTCAGGCCTGGGGTCGGAGCGTCCAGAATTGACCGCCTGTACGTTTCGCAGGCGTACGCCTCCTGTTTTCCGAAGGCCTCCACGCGGCAGGTGTCGTGCACGGACCATCACCTGGTGTGGGCGGAACTCCTTCCGTTTGGCGCCAGGCTCAGCTCCGCGTACTGGCACTTTAATAACCTGCCGCTGGAGGACGAGCGGTTCCGGGACTCGTTTCGTCGTTTCTGGGCCGGCTGGAGAAGGAAGCGGGGAAGCTTCCCCTCCCTGAGGCTATGGTGGGACGTGGGCAAGGCTCACGTCCGCGTCTTCTGTCAGGAGTACGCGAGGGGGTTGACCAAGAGGCGGAAATACAGTATTGGGATGTTGGAGAGGGAGATGCTCGACCTGGAGTCACGCCATGGTCAGCCCGACGCGGACCCGGCCCTGCGCGGGGCGTACGAAGAGAAGAAGGCCGCGCTCCGGGACCTGCAGCTCGTCGGGGCTCGGGGCGTGTACGTGAGGTCGCGGATCCAGCTCCTCCAGGACCTGGACCGCGGCTCCCCCTTCTTCTACTCGCTGGAAAAAAGGCGTTGCACCCATCAGCAGCTCCTTGTGCTACTGGCCGACGACTGGACCCTCCTCTCAGATCCGGAGGGCATCAGGGCCCACGTCCGAAACTATTACGAGGCTCTGTTCTCTCCGGATTTGTCCAGCGAGGATGCTCGCAGAGTTCTGTGGGAGGACCTGCTGCAGCTCTGCCTGGAGGACGCCTGAAGGCTCGACGTTCCTGTCACTTTAGAGGAGCTGACCGGCGCCCTCGAGGGGCAAGTCCCCGGGGCTGGACGGGCTGACTGGAGTTGTTCCGGGCGTTCTGGGACGTCCTGGGGAGCGCCTATGCACAGGTCCTGGGGGAGTCTAAATGCTGGAGAGCTGCCCCTTTCTTGGCGCAGGGTGGTCATCGTCCTGCTGCCAAAGAAGGGGGACCTTCGTTCCTTAAAGAACTGGCGTCCGGTCTCCCTCCTCAGCACAGACTACAAAATCTTCGCCAGGGTGTTGTCTTCTCGCCTGGCCTCCGTGCTGGCCCACATGATTCACCCGGACCAGTCCTACACGGTCCCGGGTCGGAGGATACACGACAACGTCCACCTGGTCCGGAACCTGATCTATTTCTGTCGACGGGCTGGTCTGCCGAGCGCCTTCCTGTCTCTGGACCAGGAGAAGGCGTTCGACAGGGTCGATCCCGAGTACCTGCTCGGGACCCTGCGGGCATTTGGGTTTGGGACGCAGTTCATGGCCCGGATCCGACTTTTGTACGCCGCCGCAGTGTCTGGTTAAAGTTAACAGGTCCTTGACGGCGCCCCTTCGCTTCGGGAGAAGAGTGCGTCAAGGCTGCCCCCTGTCCAACCAGCTGTATTCCCTGTGCGTGGAGCCTTTCCTGCGCCTCTTGCGGAGGAGGTTGTCGGGGCTGGTTCTGTGCGGCGCGGGCACGGGGGTGGTCCTCTCGGCCTACGCCGACGACGTGCTCCTCACTTTCACCGACCCGGCTGACCTGGGGAGGATGCGCGAGTGCCAGGCCGTGTACTCGGCGGCGTCTTCCGCCAGGATCAACTGGGCCAAGTGTTCCGGACTACTGGTCGGTCCGTGGCGGGTGGACTCTCTGCCGGAGGAGTTACGGGGGTTCAGCTGGAGTACCACCCATCTCCTCTACCTGGGGGTCTACCTCAGCCTGGCTGAGGAATCCTGGCCGGCCAACTGGCAGGAGCTGGAGGCCAAAGTCTCGGCTCGCCTAGGCCGCTGGACAGGACTGCTCCGAGTGCTATCTTACAGGAGTCGAGTGCTGGTCATTAAACCAGCTGGTGGCCGCCATGTTGTGGTACCGGCTGGTCACTTTGGTCCCTCCTCCTGGCTTTGTCGCTGACATCCAGAGAACGTTGGTCGACTTCTTCTGGGACAAAAAGATGCACTGGGTCGCCGCGCAGGTTAGAACATAGAACATAGAACATAGAACAATACAGCACAGAACAGGCCCTTCGGCCCACGATGTTGTGCCGAACTTCTATCCTAGATTAAGCACCCATCCATGTACCTATCCAAATGCCGCTTAAAGGTCGCCAATGAATCTGACTCTACCACTCCCAGACAGAGCAGTGGAGGGATACAGGATAGCCAGAAGGGACCTGAAGAAAGGGATTAGGAGAGCTAAGAGAGGGCATGAAAAATCCCTGGCGGATAGGATCAAGGATAACCCCAAGGCATTCTATGCGTATGTGAGAAACCTGAGAATGACGAGAACGAGGGTAGGTCCGATCAAGGACAGTGGTGGGAGACTGTGTATTGAGTCGGAAGAGATAGGAGAGGTCTTGAACAAGTACTTCTCTTCAGTATTTACGAACGAGAGGGACTGTATTGTTGAAGAGGAGAGTGTGAAACGGACTGATAAGCTAGAAGAGATATCTGTTAGGAAGGAAGATGTGTTGGACATTTTGAACAACTTGAGGATAGACAAGTCCCCCGGGCCTGACGGGATATATCCTAGGATTATGTGGGAAGCAAGAGAGGAAATTGCAGTACCGTTGGCAATGATCTTCTCGTCTTCACTGGCAACGGGGGTGGTACCAGGGGACTGGAGAGTAGCGAATGTTGTGCCCCTGTTCAAAAAAGGGAATAGGGATAACCCCGGGAATTACAGGCCAGTTAGTCTTACTTCTGTGGTAGGCAAAGTAATGGAAAGGGTACTGAGGGATAGGATTTACGAGTATCTGGAACGGCACTGCTTGATTAGGGACAGCCAGCACGGATTTGTGAAGGGTAGGTCTTGCCTTACAAGTCTTATTGAATTCTTCGAGGAGGTGACCAAGCATGTGGATGAGGGTAGAGCAGTGGATGTAGTGTACATGGATTTTAGTAAGGCATTTGATAAGGTTCCCCATGGTAGGCTTATGCGGAAAGTCAGGAGGCATGGGATAGAGGGAAATTTGGCCAATTGGATAGAAAACTGGCTAACCGGTCGAAGTCAGAGAGTGGTGGTAGATGGTAAATATTCAGCATGGAGTCCAGTTACAAGTGGAGTTCCGCAGGGATCAGTTCTGGGCCCTCTGCTGTTTGTAATTTTTATTAATGACTTAGATGAGGGAGTCGAAGGGTGGGTCAGTAAATTTGCAGATGATACAAAGATAGGTGGAGTTGTGGACAGTGAGGAGGGCTGTTGTCGGCTGCAGAGGGACTTAGATATGATGCAGAGCTGGGCTGAGGAGTGGCAGATGGAGTTCAACCCTGCCAAGTGTGAAGTTGTCCATTTTGGAAGAACAAATAAGAATGCGGAATACAGGGTTAATGGTAGGGTTCTTGGTCAGGTGGAGGAACAGAGGGATCTTGGGGTCTATGTACATAGATCTTTGAAGGTTGCCACTCAGGTGGATAGAGTTTGTAAGAAGGCCTATGGAGTATTATCGTTCATTAGCAGAGGGATTGAATTCAAGAGTCGTGAGGTGATGTTGCAGCTGTACAGGACTTTGGTTAGGCCACATTTGGAGTACTGTGTGCAGTTCTGGTCGCCTCACTTTAGGAAAGATGTGGAAGCTTTGGAGAGGGTGCAGAGAAGATTTACCAGGATGTTGCCTGGAATGGAGAGTAGGTCATACGAGGATAGGTTGAGAGTTCTCGGCCTTTTCTCGTTGGAACGGCGAAGGATGAGGGGTGACTTGATAGAGGTTTATAAGATGATCAGAGGAATAGATAGAGTAGACAGTCAGAAACTTTTTCCCCGGGTACAACAGAGTGTTACAAGGGGACATAAATTTAAGGTGAAGGGTGGAAGGTATAGGGGAGATGTCAGGGGTGGGTTCTTCACCCAGAGAGTGGTGGGGGCATGGAATGCGCTGCCTTCTGAGTCTCCCTAGTGAGGAGAGCGGTCAGTCGCTGGTGTGCGTCCGCACCCAGGTCACGACGTTCCACCTTCAGACCTTGCGGCGATACCTTTACGTTGAGCCTCCTCCTAGGTGGTGCGCCCTGGCGATTTGTATTTTTTTTTCTCTGCCAGGTGCGTAACCTGAACTACGACACGCAGCTCTTGTTCATCGACCATGACGGTTTGGAGGTCGCCCTCGACGCTGTCTGTCTTTTACCAGGACCTGATCACTGTTTGGAACATGGTCGAATCGCGTCGCGCCTACCCTCCGGCTGGAGTAGCGGCTGTCGTCAGGGAGCCGTTGCTCAGGAATCCGCACCTCCGTACTCACGGGTTCGAGTGGCTGTCGGAGGGGAGGGGTGACCAGGGTCGGGGACGTGCTGGGTGCGGGGGGCCTGGGCTGGACGCTGCCGCAGGACATAGCGAGCAGGGCAGCGGTAGACGTCCGATATGTGGCCACCGCCATCCGATGCCTTAAAATGGCGGTGCTCGGACCCGACGTAGTGCACCAGTTGGTGGATTGGCCCCGAGGTCCCGTACTTCCCGCGGGAGCCTATGCCCCACAAGCTGAGCAGCCTCTGGAATTTTAATTTTGTTTCTTTCAAAGATGTGAAAAGAAGGGTCCTGTATAGACTGCTGCTGCACATCGTCCACCTCTTCTCCCTCCTCTACCGTCTGCCACTGTGCGGTGGGGATCCCTACGCGGGGGTCCTCCCCCTTTTTTCTCTCGGGGATCTGGGGTGGAGGGTGCTGCACACAGCAATCCCCTGCGACCGCAGATTGCGGTGGTTCACGGACTCCCAGCCCAACTGCGTGTTCTGTGGACTATGTATATATTGGGTGTGGCCGTGTGCACTCCCTTTTTGATTTTCTGAAGATCCTACCACCACCACCACCACCACCACCGCAGGTCTGAAGACCTCCTTGAGGGTCCACCCCTGGGCCTGGCCAAACTGGCCATCAACAGGTCCAGGCAGCGGGCCGTGGAGGAGGTCATTAGGGCCGGCCGGCCGCCTGCCCCTCCTCCGGGGTTACGTTAGAGCCCGGGTGTCCTTGGAGAAGGAGCACGCGGTGTCTACCAACACCCTGGAGTTGTTCAGGGAGAGGTGGGCGCCGCAGGGAGTGGAGTGCATCATTTCTCCCTCCAACTCTATTTTGATTGAGTTCCCTACTCTCCCCTTCACTGTTATGATCACACGGCATTGCCCTTTGATGTGAAGGGCAGTGCTTGTCCCTGGCCACTCGGGTGTTTTTCATATCTTCCTGGTGGTGGCAATTGAATAAAAATTCATGCACTGTGTCTTTCACTGTGTTTCACATCTAACACACACACGTGCTGGGGGAAAAATAAGCATTACCGCCATTAGGTGGTAGTGTGGGGGTTTAAAAGGAAAAAAAAAACAGGGGATCAAAAATAAGCACTGCCGCAGGGGAAAAAAAAAACAAGAGTACAGCCCAGCTGTCCTTGGAGAAGGAGCACGCAGTGTCCACCACCACAAAAAAAGAGGAAACTTGGCTCTAGTACTTTCTACCCTTGCATCCAAGT
The DNA here is from genome assembly GCF_047496795.1 of Chiloscyllium punctatum. Classification (NCBI taxonomy): domain Eukaryota; kingdom Metazoa; phylum Chordata; class Chondrichthyes; order Orectolobiformes; family Hemiscylliidae; genus Chiloscyllium; species Chiloscyllium punctatum. The sequence continues at coordinate 19,566,732 of NC_092791.1, read as the reverse complement.
CATTAGTATAGATACAGCCTGAGGACTGAACCCATGGCATCCCACTAGTTACATCTTGCCAACCAAAAAAGACCCATTTATTCCAATTCTCTGCTTTCTGTATTACCCCTAACCCAATTTAATCTTATCTTGTACATTAACCTTTTGTTCAGGATCTCATCAAATATTTTCTGGAAGTACAGATATACTACATCTACAGAATCTCCATTATTCATTTTGCTAATTACATTATCAAAGAACTCTAGCAAATTAGTCAAACACGACTGACCATTCATAAAGCCATGCAGACTCTGATGGATTGCATTTTGACTTTCCTAGTGTCCTAACACTTCCTTATTATAGATTCTAACAATTTCCCAATGACGTACCATCTATAGTTTTCTATTGTCTGTTTCCCTCCCTTTTAAACTAAGGGTGTTATAGTAGTATTGTTTTCAATCGACTGGAACCTTTCCCATATCCAGAGAATTTTGGAATATTATAAGCAATGGATCCACCATCTCTACTGCCACTTCCTTTAAAACACTAGGATGTAGGCCATCAGACCCCAGGAACATGTCTCCCTTCAATTCCAAAGATTGGCTCAGTACTTTTGTTCCCTTGCAGTGATGATTGTTCTAAGGTTCTCCCTTGCTATAACCTCTGCATTACCTGTTAGTATTGGGATGGTACCAGTGTTCCTCACTGTGCAAACTGAAGCAAAATATTGATTTCGTATCTCCACTATTTCTGAGTTCCCCACTATTAACTCTCCAGTCTCAACATTCACTATTGCTACCTTCTTCCTTTTCTATCAATGTTTATATTTTTTGCTTTTTTTCATAATTTACCTTTTGTTCTTTTTATTACTTTTTTTAGTAACGCTTTGTTAATCTTTAAAAGTTTCCCAATTTTCCAGCCTGCTACTGGCCTTTCCAACACAGTACATCTTTGTTTATGCTGAAGCAGGTAGCTTCATTACTGTCTCAGTAAGGTATCAACAAATGTCCAGTTTTCACTCCAGGGATTGGGCGTGCCTTAGAGTCAAGTCCACCTGCCTGTGAGCAGAGCGTAGGATTCCCTAAGGCAAGTGAGTGTCAAGGCAGGTTGATTAGGAGGCTCACCTTAATTATCTGGGACATTTTTATTTGATTCGTGGCTGGGTCAGCATTTATTTACGATATCGTTGCACTTGAGCTGCCTTCTTGAAGCACTGCAATCCATTTGCTGTAGATAGATCCACAATGCTGTCAGGGATCCAGGATTTTGGCCCAGTGGCAGTGAAAGAATGGTGATATACCTGTATTTCCAAGTCAAGATGATGAGTGGCTAGGAGGGGAACTCTCAGGTGGTGATGTTCCCATCTACTGCCTTTATTCTTTTAGATCATAGAATCCCTACAGTGTGGAAGCAGGCAATTTGGCTGATCGTGTCCATGCTGGCTCTCCAAAGAGCACCTCAGTCAGGCCAACCTCCTTACCCTATCCCTGTAACCCTGCATATGACATGGCCAATCAACCTGATTTGCACATCTTTGGACTGTGGGAGGAAACCCATGCAGATACAGGAAGAATGTGCAAACACTACACAGATCGTTGGCTGAGGGTCCCTGGCACTGTGAGGCAGCACTGCGAGCCACTGAGCCACTGCATCACCCTTGGATGGTAGTGGTTCCAGGTTTGGAAAGTGCTGTCTAAGGAACTTTAAGTGTCTCCAGTGCATCTTGCAGCTAGCACACATCACTGCTACTGAGCATCAGTGGAGGAAGGAGTGGATGTTTGTGTATGTAGTGCCAAACAAGCGGGCTGGTTTGTCATAGATGCCTTCAAGCTTCTTGAGTGTTTTTGGCTGTTACGTGTTCCAAGTTATTTGCTGAAGGATTTCTAGCCTCTGACCTGCTTTTATAGCCACAATATTTATACGACTTGCCTGTTCAGTTTTTGGTCAATGGTAACAGTGGGGCATTCAGCTATGATAATGCCATTGATTTTGAATCATGGCTGGATTCTCTCTGAATGGAAATGGTCATTGCCTTGTGTGACGCAAATGTTACCTGTCAATTTAGAGACCAAGCCTGGATAGCATCCAGGTATTGCTGCATTTGGACATGAATTGCTTCAGTAACATGAACATCCTCACTTCTGACCTTATGATGGAGGGAAGGTTATTGATGATGCAGCTGAAGATGAAGGACGCTAACTTGATTTGATTTATTATTGTCACATATACCTTGGTACAGTGAAAAGTTTTGTTTTGTATACAGCATAGGCAGATCATACCATACAAAGTGCATTAGGGGAATAGAACAGAGCAAAGAATACATCATTATGGTTGCAGAGAAGGTATACAAAGAGCAAGATCAACATTAAATTTAAAATTGACAGATTCATTCAGAAGTCTGACAACAGCGAGGAAGAAGCTGTTCTTGAATCCATTCGTACATGCACACATTTATATCTTCTGCCCAACAAAAGTGGGTGGAAAAAAGTATAACCAGAGTGGGATGTTGGTTGGTTTCCTGAGGCAGCAGGAAGTATAGATGGAGTCAATAGATGGAAGGTTGATTTGCATGATGGACTGGGCTATGTTAACAACTTTCTGTAGTCTCTTGAGGTCTTGGGAAGAGCAGTTGCCAAATCATGCTGTGATACATCCAGATAGAATGCTTTCTATGTGCATCAATAAGAGTCCTTGTGGACATGCTGAATTTCCTTAGCCTCCTGTGGAAGTAGAGACATTGTTGTTCATTCTTGACCATTACGTCGACATGGGGTGGGCCAGGACAGATTGTTGATGATCATCACGCCCAGGAATTTAACACTCTCAACCATCTCCACCTCAGCACCATTGATGCAGACAGGAACATGCCCTCAATTCTGCTTCCTGAAGTCAATGAGCAGCTCCTTTGTTTTGTTGACATTGATGTTGTTGTTTTTACACCATACCACTAAACATCCTGTATTCTGCTTTATTGCTGTTTGAGATCCACCCGATGACAGTGATGTTGTCAGCAAACTTGTAAATGGAGTTACAGCTGAATTTGGCCATAAAGTCATGAGTGTATAATGAGTATAGTAGGGAGCTGAGTATACAGCCTTGTGGGGCACTGGTGTTGAGGATTGTGGTGGAGGAGGTGCTGTTGCCTTTTCTTTCTGATTGCAGTCTATGGGTCAGAAAGTAGAGGATCCAGTTTGGGTGGGGGGGGGTCTTGGAGTTTAGAGATGAGTTTGTTTGGAATTATGGTGTTGAAGATGGAACTGTAGTCAATAAACAGAAGCCTAGCATAGGTATCCTTGTTACCCAGATGTTCCAGGGATGAGGGTAGGGCCAGGGAGATGCCATCTGCTGTGGATCTGTTGCACCGCTAGGTGAATTGCAAAGGGCCAAGGCAATTTGGTAGGTTGGAGTTGATGTGAGCCATGACTAACCTCTCGAAGCATTTCATAACTACGGAGGTCAGAGCCACTGAGCGGTAGTCATTGAGACACGCTGCACGATTTTTCTTTGGCACCAGGATGATGGTCATCTTCTTGAAGCAGATGGGGACTTCAGATCATAATAATGAGAGGTTCAAGATGTCTGCGTATATTCCTGCCAGCTGGCCCTAACAGGATCTGAGCGCACTGCTAGGGACTCCATCCGGGCTGGTTGTCTTCTGTGGGCTCGCTCTCAAGAAGGTCTAATGTCTACAGTGGTGACTATGGGTACAGGTGCATCTGAGGCTGTTGGGATAGATGACATTGTTTCATAAACCTTCTGTTCAAAGCAATTGTAGATTGCATTGAGCTCATAGGATAGGGATGTACTGTTGCCCGCGACTCTCTTCGACTTCGCTTTGTAGCCCATTATGTTGTGTAAGTCTTGCCACAAGCGACAGGTGTCCGTGTACTTTGTCTGGGTCTCAAGCTTAGTTTGGTATTGCCTCTCGGCATCTCTGATGCCCTTACAAAGATCGTACTGAGATCTCCTGTAAACAGTAGGATTGCCCGGCTTGTATGCCTCGGAACTGGACTTCAGCAGGGAATGGATCTCATGGTTTATCCATGGTTTCTGGTTGGGGAACATTCAGAGTAACTTCTTTGGCAACCTGGGAAACTCCTACAGAAATGTTCTGGGCTGATACGGTTGAACTCCAATGATCATAACTATGTTCCCTTGTGTTAGATATGATTTCAACCAACTTTTCCCTCTGATTACCATTGACTCGAGTTTTGCTAAAGCTTCTTGAAGCCAAATTTGGTCAAATGCAGCCTTGATGTCCAGGGCTGTCGCTCTCATCTTTGGAATTTAGCTCTTTTGTCTATGTTTGAGCCAAGGCCGTAATGAGGTCAGGAACTGAGTGGCCCCGGCAGAACTCAAACTGGGCGTTACTGAGCAGGTTATTGCTGAGCAGATGCTGCTTGATAGCACTGTTGGTGACACCTTTGAACAGTTTACTGATGATCGACAGTAGACTGATGGGGCAGTAATTGGCCAGGTTGAATTCATCTTGCTTTTTGTGTATGGCACATACTCAGGCAATTTTCCATGTTATGTTGGCTAGATGCCAGTGTTGAAGCTGAACTGGAACAGCTTGGCTAGGGGAGCTGCATGTTCTGGAACACAAGTCTTCAGTAATATTGCCGGAATGTTTTCAGCGCCCACAGCTTTTTCACTATCCAGTGTCTCCAACTGTTTCTTGACATCACTTGAAGTGAACTGAATTGGCTCAAGATTGGTATCTGTGATGCTGGGGACCACTGGAGAGTACAAGGTGGATCTCCACTCGGCACTTCTGGCTGAAGATTGTTTCAAATGTTTCTGCCTTATCTTTTATACTGATGTGATTGGCTGCCTCATCATATAAGATGGGGATATTTGTGGAGTCTCCTCCTCTAGTGAGTTTATTTGCCCACCACCATTCCTGATTGGATGTGGAAGGATTGCTGAGCTTAGGTAAGATCCATGGTTGTGGAATTACTTAGCCCTGCCTAAAATTGCTGTTTATTCTGTTAGGCTCACAAACAATCTTGTTTGGTAGCTTCACTGGGTTGACACCTCATCTTTAGGTGTGCCTGATGCTGCTCCTGACATGCGCTCCTTCACCTTTCATTGAACCAGGGTTCATCCCCACTTGATTTTCATGGTCGAGTGGGGAATATGCTGGGCCAGATTGTGTTGGAGTATAGTTTTGCTGCTGATGGTCCACAATGTCTCACAGATGCCCAGTCTTGCATTGCTGGATCCGTTAAAAGGTTATGCCATGTTACCCAGTGTAAGTGTTGCATACCATCAAAGGAGTTATTCTGAATGTGAAGGTGGGACTTCACCTTCACCAGACTGTGTAGTGGTCAATGATACTATCACAGAAAGATGCCTCTGTTACAGGCAGCTTAGTGAGGATGAGGTCAAATATATTTTTTTCCCTTTTGTTGGTTCCCTAACCATCTACTGCAAACCCAGTTCAGCAGCTATGTCCTTTAGGACTCAACCAGCTTGCTGAAGAGTTGCTTTCGGCGATGAACGTTAAAGTCACAGAATCTTGACACTGCAGATAGAGGCTGTCCAGCCCATCGGGTCTGTACCTTCCCTCCAAACAGCATCCCACCCAGACCTACCACCTCTCCCTCCCCTCTTCCCCATAACTCCGCAATTACCATGGCTAATCTGCTTAGCCTACATATCTTTGCACACTACGCAGCAACTTGGCATGTCCAACCAGCTAACCTGGACTACGAGAGGAAACAAAAGCAACCAGAGAAAACCCACACAGACATGGGGAGAAAGTGCAAACTACAGACAGTTGTCCGAGGGTGGGATTGAAGCTGGATTCCTGGTGCTGAGAGGCAGCAGTGCTAACCACTGAGCCACTATTCTGCCCACCCAGTCTTCCACTCAGAATATATTCAGTGCCTTTGCCACTCTTTTCTAACTGGTACTGATTCATCAGCCAAGATGGGTGGGGGCACACGATAATCAGCAGGAGGTTTGAGAGGTCCAGAGTCAACACTAAGCTAAGCCCCTCCCAACGCTGTAACTGCCACCTCTGCTAGATCTGTCCTTGAGATCTGAGACCTAGAGATCTATGATCTGGGATCCTACCCAGGTAAGGCAATGGTATTGTCTGGGGGGACATCATGTGCAAAGTATGATTCCAAGAGTATGATTCTGTCAGGCTTGATTGGTCTGAGACATCTCTCTCAACTTTAACACTAGCTCTCAGATATTGGTAAGGAGAACTTTGCACTGTTGACATGTCTGAGATTGAGTTGTTGTTTCCGGTGTGTTGGTCAATGCCAGATGGCCCATTCAGTTTCATTTTTTTAGGCTTTTTACCAGTTGATAGAACCGAGTGTTTCATTTGACCATTTCAGAAGGCGTTTAAGAGCCATATTGCTGTGGGTCTGGAGTCATATCTAGGTCAGACTAAATAAGGAAAGCAGATTTCCTTTCCTAAAGGACATCAGTGAACCAAATGTTTTTTTTCTGTCAATCAACAATGGCTTCACAGTCATCATTAGACTTTTAATTACAGCCTTTTATTGAATTCCAATTTCACCACCTTCCATGCATTCACACCTGGATGTCTGGATTACTAGTCCAATGGTAATACCAGTACCCTACAGATCCCCATCATTTTCAAAATTATTTGGCCCACTAGTCCTCAACACTACTCACCCTCCATGGCCAATTAAACCCTCCATCCCATCACCATAGCTACTCACCCTGTATTCATCATCAGAAGCCATGTGGCGATGACAAAAGACTAACAATTTAACACAGCTCTTATTCCTACATTTTGATAGTGATCAAAAGCTCTCATTATTAGATCTCATTTGAAGCTTTGAAACATTTTTATTAAAATAATTCTATTTGAACCCCACATTAAAGATAGCTAATCTTTTAATAGTCTATTTAAACTATGAACTCAAAACCTTCAGAGATATTTTTCGCTTTTGAAACTCAGCTAAGCATTCAAAACGACTATGATAATCCTTGGGGAAAATGTCATCAAAGAGCTACTGAAAATACACAATGAGCTACTACTTTTTTGTCAAACTTGTGCTTGTCAATCAAAGCAACTCAGCAGTTTTCTTTGTTTCAGTGACAGCAGCATTTAAGGAGCATTTAAAAACCTTAAAATCATGACAGTGGTACAGACCCTTCAACAGGGTTTGTATCTACTTAATCAATTTGTGACTCTCCAATGGTGGGCTAAGGCCCGTTTTTACCTTTACAACAGTCTGTTTGAACTCAGCACTGAGTTCAAATGCGCTTGCTGAGGCTTGGTTTGAATGGGCTTTTCCAGAGAATGACTGCCCATCAGCAATTTGACTTGGGAATCAACCGCACGAGGAATTCCGCTCGCTCCACGACTCCAACGCCGATCGCCTCAAAGAGACAAGCGCGAGCACGTCGAGGGGAGAGACTAGACGTGCGCATGCGCGACATAACACACTGGGTGAGGTTGCGGGAGCTGGTGGCGCGCGCAATGATGGGTTCGCAGGTTTCAGCTCGAGCTGGTCGGGGCCGCCTGAGGAGAGAACGGTCTTTGGATGCTGAGAGCAGTGAGGATTTACTGGGCGATGACAGACAGGAGGACATTGCGCGGTTCCCTTATGTAGAGTTTACTGGCAAGGACAGTGTCACCTGTCCGACCTGCCAAGGCACCGGCCGCATTCCGAAAGGTAACAAACGGCTCGCGCTTTAACAGGCACTGAAGTAGCGTTCGCGTCTCCTGAGCTCCACAGAGCTGCTTTTCAGGGCCTGGAGGATCTGCCCCACCCCGGGGCAGCTTTGAAACGCAACACGTTCCGTACCAGAGCATATCCGTTGTTGTTCCTGGAAGGCGCGTTAACTACATGTGGCAATGCTGCATATGTTTTTGTTCATCTTTAAAGTGGGTTGGCTGTGTCTCAGTTGCTGTCGGGACGTCGAGAGTTCAATATGCCCCCAAAATAATCTGTTGACAGCCTAGTACTGTGTTGTGCCTGTGGACGTACTACTTTCTCGATGCGATGCTAAACGGGACTTTCTATCCCTTTAGGTGGATATGAAGCATGTAATCGTTTAATTATTGCTGTTGGACTTTGTCTCGCAGTTATATGACTGCACCTAAATGTACTTTAGCTTGGGTTTTTGACGTTACTTTATCTCCCTATTTGATTTTTATCACACTTGTGCAGCCAAGTCTTTTGACTTGAGACTTCCCTGAGTCCATCTGCATGCATTTTAAGTGTTATGGACCTGGGGTTATTTCCCTAGCAATCTGTTTATACACTTGTACTTTTAGGGATTACCCCAGCCCACCCATGCCTCACTGCACTAATATTGTTAATCTCCTTACTGTCCAATTCAACTTTCCTCACTGTCTGCTGGTGTCTCCCAGAGAAAGCAACTCATCTCTATCTCATTAACTCCTCCCAGATTTGTCACTTGTGGACAAAGTATTTGCCAGTACACTAATTGTGGATAGCTGCATTAATATTTCCCCTGGCATTTTCTTCCTCTTGTCTCACTGTTTCATTCGCAATCTTTATCACCCTGTCATGTAAAACTGCTGTTAAGATTTCTGTACTGTGTGACAAATCTTAGTAATTCCAATATCCAGTGCACCTTGTATTTGCTGTCCAAGTATCTCTCTCCATGTCGTCATTCAGGATGTAATGGTGCTGACTAGGTCTGTGCTTATTGCCCATCTCTACTGGATAAGGTAACTGGGATTGCCAAGTTCCCAAATATGCTCACACCTTGACCTGCTGTCTCATGGTCTTGCTCAACCCATTATGCTAGTCACTAGTAAGGCCATTTTGGCGGCACGGTGGCACAGTGGTTAGCACTGCTGCCTCACAGCGCCTGAGACCCGGGTTCAATTCCTGCCTCAGGCGACTGACTGTGTGGAGTTTGCACGTTCTCCCCGTGTCTGCGTGGGTTTCCTCCGGGTGCTCCGGTTTCCTCCCACAGTCCAAAAAGATGTGCAGGTCAGGTGAATTGGCCATGCTAAATTGCCCATAGTGTTAGGTAAGGGGTAGATGTAGGGGTAGGGGTAGGGGTATGGGTGGGTTACGCTTCGGCGGGGCGGTGTGGACTTGTTGGGCCGAAGGGCCTGTTTCCATACTGTAAGTAATCTAATCTAATCTAATCTAATCTAATATATTCTATCAATCTCTACGTATTGCTTTGTTCCCAAACCCTACCTCTCCCTGTATCCGAAATAAATAATGGTCCTAATTTGATCAATTTTACAATCTACAGGTCTAGCCTTCAAGCCTATTTGTGGAAAACACTTTTGCAGCTACTGATTTACTCAACTGCATGGTTATTTCCTTTTTGCCCTAGTTTCATCAAATCTTTCAATCTGGTCTGTCCTGACTTCTGTTCCTTTAAATCACTAAGGGTCACAGACTTGGCAACTTTCCCAATCTATACAAGGTGCAATTCTTTTCTCAGGCCCAGTGCCTGACTTTGGTTTGAGATTGCATGTCCTTTATTTGCCATTTTATCAAATAAGCATGCTTAAATTTAGCTTTGTGTATCGATCACCCTAGCTGGTCAACCAGCTCACCAGCTTCTGACAACTGAGGGGGAAATAAGTTTGGAGTCTCCCTCAAACATTCTCATACTCCAAGTGGCTCCCAGGTCGCTGAACAAAAGAGGCAGGAGGCCTTTAGACTATGAAATGGTGGCTAGTTACAACAATCAACCACTCTTTGCTGGCCAACTTGCAACTTATGCAAAGCCCCATGGGCCCCAGCTCATCTGCAGCTAGACTTTTTTTTTCCCCCACTGCTTCAACCAACATGTTGTAGAATACATATGCAGTTTGTGACTTGATTTTACTCCCTGTATAATACCAAATCAATCCTTCAATGAGAAGGAATCCACTAGAATTAGAGACACTGGTACAGAACTAAACTAGAGGTCCAACTTCAACTGGAAGTTGTAGTTCGCAGTCAAAAGTGTTTTTTGGTCTAATATCCTCTTTGTAAGGGGAGCTGTAATTCCTCTTTCAAACACAATGTAAAATATTTCCACTTGTTTGAAAGGTGGCCTGAGAAAGTTAGGTGAAAATTAAATGGGAGCAGGGGTTTAAGTGAGCAAAAGGTAGGTCTTGCCAAAATGGGTTGGGTGATTAAAAATGCGGAGATGTTGAAATTGGCTTTATTTGATGGAATAAAGCACAGGTTTAATTGCTCCAAGTTAACTTTATTAATCTGATCAATGCTTCAGGGAGTTCATGAGTTGGGGTTCTCAAGTGTCAATCACTTTAAGGTCTGTGGAAAGTACAGAAGGCAAGTAAGTTGAGCTTTGAATGCCCCCTTGCATGTTTTGATTTTTTTTTCTGTCTCTGGAAACCACTTTTTCTAGGTAAATGTCTAGAGTTCATTTGTCAGTAGTCATATTTGCTGATACCATACTGAAATGCATTGTTTCTTGGAACATTATGACCAGTGAATTGACACTGACCCAGACATTCCATTTAGTGCAAGTACTTTGGTCTGGTCAGGTTCAATGTTGTCCTGATTGAACAGCAGGTGCTACCAACTGTCCACTTCAACAGAAAGGTAATTCTAGAACAGGAAAGAGAATTGTCGTGGCTTCAGGTTAATGCATTTAAAAAATCCCTTCAATTCTCTCTTTCCCCATCTGCCCCCCACTTCCTCAGCCAATTTGGGCTTAAGCAGGGCTTGGATTGGAGCACCAGGCAGTTAGGGCTGGTCACTTATTGCCAGCATAAACTGTCAATGGCCATGTTCCCTGTCAATCACCAGAGTACTCATGCCAATTCTGTTGCATCTCCTGCAGTCACATCTTTCAGCACTCCTCTTGTGTTTCTAATAATCAATCCATTTAGTCCACGGAGCAATTGCAGCAATGCCATTTCCAGATGAATGTGGAAATTGTCCCAACTCTGAGGTGTGTTGACAATTGAGCCCCACTGTTCTACACGTTGTTAAATGTGTAATTACCCAACTAAAGCACCAAGATGACCAGTTGACTGACTGCTATTCAGGACAAATTCTTACCTTCTTTAACCTAACAGGAAAATACCCCACCCAAGTCAATTTGTTCTTTTAACAACTAGCAAAAAAAATCACTAACCTGAGCTGTGCAATGCCCATCAGCCATGATTAAATGGCAGAGTGGACTCGATAGGCCAAATGGTTAAGGATCTAGACTTTTCTAAGGAGTGGGGTGAGGAACTTTTCTGTTCACTGACTACATTCTGTCATAATTGCTAAAACTCAATCTTCAGTTCGATAGTTGTGGGTAGATCTAGGTGTTGGGTGAAAGGCAAGGTAAATTGCCATGGTCCTTTTTAGGACCATAGGGCAGTGCTCTCATTAGAACTGCCTGATGAGTTTTAACCTGAGGGTCATCACCCTTCAGGTGAGGGGCAAAGTTGAGAAGGTGAAACTTTCTTGGAGCCCTCAGGTGATATGGCAAATGAGCCTATGCAGAGTGGCACAAACTGCATTGCAAGACATCTGAGTCAATAATTTCACTCTTGTTGGATGAGTAGCATCCTCAAGTAACTGAAGAGTGCATGGAATTGGAGCGTGGCTTGTGATGTGCTTTGCAACTGGTTGCATGATGAGACTCTTTGCAGTGGGGTTACTGGGTGAGTAGGTGATGGGATCAAATGAGTGTTCCCAGGGCTTAGTGCTGAGCCTCCTCACTTCAGTAATTGTTCTCATGAATTGAGAGCTGTGTGGTCTAGTTATCCAATAAGATGGAGAGCAGTAACAAGGGCAGGAGGATATAGAGGGGGGCTGATTGTCATTTTGGATTTCTTATTTTTGCCTATGCCTAGTTGCCCTTCAATTGAAGGGCAATTCTGTCATTTCAGAGCAGTTAGTCATACACTACTATTGGTCTGGAATTGTATGTAGGCAAGACCCAAGTAAAGATGACTGCTTTTCCTCACTAAAGAATGTTAGTGAACCAAGTGGATTTTTAAATATTCACTGAATTGAATTTCTGTTTTGCCAGTGGTCATGTTTCCTGAGCACTAGCCTGGGTCTTGGGACTCCAGGTCAGTGATTAGTACCACCACCTTGCCATGTAAAACTGACAAATGGAAACCCCATGCAGAGAAGTTTTGAGAACCAGAACTCTTGCAGCACAGAAGGAGGTCCTTTATTCCACTGTCCCTGCTGGTTGTCAGGAGAATCATTCACCTAGTGCCCCTTCTCTCTGTAACCCTGTGTTCTTTTTTTCAGATAATCCAATTCCCTTAACCTTTTTTGAGCCTGCCTCCACCTTGCACTGTGTATTTCAGACCCTAACTCATGTAGTTTCTCCTCATGATGTCAGCCTTTTTAAAAAGCCGATCACTTTGAATTTATGCCCTCTGGTATTTGATCCTGTCAGTGGGAACAATTTTTCTCTCAACTCTTCAGGCCACCCGTGATTTTGAACACCAAATTCCCTTTCAGCCTGTCCTTCAAGGAGAACAGTCCAGCCTCTTCAATCTGTAACTGAAGTTCCTCACCCTAAACCATTCTCTTGAGTCTTTTCTGCACCTGTTCTAATGCCTTTTTTATTCTTTGTGTGGAGCCTAAAATCTAAACACCACTTGGGTTGGGGTCAAATCCACACTCTGTACAGTCAATTCTGCTATAACATGTAGTTCTGTTCTTGTGCAATCCCATGTTAGTAGAAAATCATATAAAAGCAGCACTTATTAAACTAATTGGGCTGTAATTGTATTATAACTGATGCATACTTTAAAACTTTGTGCTTTCAAAAGTGTCCCCAATTCAAATGATAGTGAATTTTGTTAATGAAATGCACATTATAGCAGAATGTACAAGTATTTCATCGCTTCCTTGCTCTTGCATTCCATGTCCCTGTTGATAAAACTCAGGATGCTGATGCTTTAATCCTGCTGTCAAACTATCCTGCTTTATTCTCTTTCAATCACACCTACACCAGGTTTTCCTGCTTCTGCATCCTGTTTAGAATGACATGCTTCATTTTATACTGTTTCGCGGTATTTCCCTGACAAATGCTCACTTGTCCTCTTGAAGTTTTGCACTATCCTCCTTGCCTTTTGGAGTACTTACCTAAAGAATAATTTGGTTTATTTCCCTTATTAGCTGCAATACACATCTCCTAAATTCTGTTTGCTTCTCTTGCTTTTACAACATTTTTTTCCCCTCTTGAAGTGTCTAAATTCAGCCTGATTCTTAGCTGTATTGTCCAGCTGACATCTGTCAAATTGTTTTTCTGCTTCATCTTCACCTCCAGCATTTCCATTATTAAGGGAGCTTTGTTTGTCCTTCCATCCCCTTTTTGTTTTTTTTTGAATATGCATTGACTGTGCCATGAATTCTTGCTAAAGGTTCCATTCTAGTCCTGCCTGTCATCCTCTGATTGTATTCAGGACAGATCCATCCTTGCCCATTTTGAAGCTTTTTCTTCACTCCTTGTTATTGTGGATTGCTTCTTGTCCTATTCTACTGCATCCAAGTCTTTTTTTTGAGGCAACAGTCACAGTTCCCATTCTCGAACCAATCCAACAGTATTGCCTTTCTTTATGGACTGGAAACTCCCACTGTAGAAAATTTCTCTGAACACACTTTAGGAGTTCTTCTCACGGGCCTCCACTGTTATCCCAGTATATGCTTGATAATTAGTGAGGGGAGTGGGTTGGAGACACACAAATGCAATTGAGGATTCACAGGTCAGCTGTGTGGTAGAGAAGATTCAACTCAGCTGAATGGCCTGCTTCTCCTTCACTGTGTATGGTCTGATGTAAGTAATGAGCGCTGTATCGCAACCCCAGCTGCTGTACTGTTGGTAAATGAGTTTTTAAAAATACCTGGCCACATGTAAGCAGACCTGCAATGTAATGTGGCTTACCATTTGTTCCTTGTTGATCCTTTTCCCTTCTCCCTCACCAGCCATCAGTGAGGGTGTGTAGCCTGGAAGTTAATATAAAAACTACTAAAATAGTTGCAAGTGGTGTGAACAGGATGCAGGTTACACCATCTAGGAAGATGAATGTGATGTGCTCATCAAAGTGGTTGTGTATTTCGTTCAGCAGCTTGTAGGCAAAATTTAGGTATTTATCCATGTCTTTGACCAAAAGACTTGCAAGGAAGTGCAATGGAATTGGGTTGCTTGGAACCTTTATCATTTGTGCAGTGAAAGGGTTGAAGATCCATTCTATTAGTGTTGCAGTAACTTCAAGATACAGATGTGATCAGTTGGGGGGCAAAGGTAGAAAAGGGAATGTCTGATTAGCCATGATCCTATCGACTGGCAGGGCAGACTCGATGGCTTACTCCTGTTCTTATTTCTTATGGTTGTTTACTCATAGTGCTGGAAACAAGTTTGCCCAGATACCCAATCTACTGGTTAGCTGTCCAAGTTAAAATATAACTGGAGCAAGTGATTCTGGTATTTAGTGTTTTCAAAATGGGGGGAGGTGGATATCTGTAACTAGTGAACATAGTTACAGAATAGCGGGGCCCCCTCACTTAAAGATGTAAAGAAGTTTCTCCCAGAAGGTAGTGAATTATCTGAAATCTTCTACCCTGTGAAGGTTAGGCCTCACAGCATTTAGAGTAGATAGAAATGAGGAATTGAGGGCTATGAGGAGCTGTTGCAAGAGTTGAGGACTGGGGCAGATCAGTCATAATAACGTCAGTAGATTTTGAAGGGCTTATCGTCCCTCCCCTCATTCAAAGCAAAATACTCAGACACAGTATAGCTTTACCTCCTTCATTTTTCTTCTGGGCCCTGGAGGGAGAGAATGATCGCCCATGTGCACATGTTAAAGTACAGATTTGAGACGGCCCAGGGAATCCCTTGTGGACTCAAACCTGTAAGCCTCTGTTGGTTTGTCCCAGAGATCGTACTCTTTTTAGTAGTCGGGAATAAAAGTCTCTTACAGTTTTTAGTTTAATTTTAGTCATCCCTTTTATTTACCAATAGCATCACCTCTTACAAATAACACTGATACCTAATAAACCAGGCTGTTAGATTAGATTCTGGATTAGTGGTGCTGGAAGAGCACAGCAGTTCAGGCAGCATCCGAGGAGCAGTAAAATTGACGTTTCGAACAAAAGCCCTTCATCAGGAAGCCCTTCCTGATGAAGGGCTTTTGCCCGAAACGTCGATTTTACTGCTTCTCGGATGCTGCCCGAACTGCTGTGCTCTTCCAGCACCACTAATCCAGAATCTGGTTTCCAGCATCTGCAGTCATTGTTTTTACCTATTAGATTCCCTACAGTGTGGAAACAGGCCCTTTTGGCCCAACCAGTCCACACCGACCCTCCGAAGAGTAACCCGCCCAGCCCCATTTCCACTCTGACTAATGCATCTAACACTCTGGGCAACTTAGCATGGCCAATTCACCTGACCTGCACATCTTTGGACTGTGGGAGGAAACCGGAGCACCCGGAGGAAACCCACGCAGCCACGGGGAGAATGTGCAAACTCCACACAGATGGTTGTCCGAGGCTAGAATCAAACCTGGGACGCTGGTGCTGTGAGGCAACAGTGCTAATCACTGTGCCACTGTGCTGCTCCTAGGCTAACTAGGTTCCAAAAAAATCTAGGAGAGTAGGGTACCAGCTCTTCAAGACCCTTGCAGGCTACATGCCCCTTCTGTCACAAACGGGCTTCCTTTATACAGAGTTTACAAAAACACTGCATGTTCTTCATTAAACAAACAACATTGGGAAGGCAATAAGTTGTAAGGAAGAGAAGTTATTTGACAGGTCTTTGTGCGCTTAACTGATCACTCCTACAGGCCCTTAGCTATCCATCAGGTGGGAGAAGCAAACTCAGCCAAGTCTGGTGTCTGTTGGTGAGAAGTTCCTATCATGAAGTATTAGTCTGAACTAACTGGGAGGTCATAAGGTAACCTTTCAGAGCTTGCGTATTCAGATATCATTGTTTTACAAAATGACTTCTTAGCGAGGAGAGCAGACTTTGACCATAAAATAGCTTTCTGACAGATTGTCAGAATCTCTTCAGTGTTAGGTTTAGAAGAATTTTTAAGCTAGGAGCAGGCTCCCTTTTTATCTTAAGAACAGTGATTCTGTACCGGAGGCTGAAACATTACCATAGGGGGTTGTATTTTAAATGATTCATCAGTCTCAAATTAAACATGCTTTCTTTTCAGGGTTGTCAGATTCTTAAGACATATGATCTGACTAGTTAGAATTCACAATGGGGCAGTAAGAACAGCAATTAAGTTAAAGTTTCATCAATATTACCTTTTACAGAGTTTGCATATCATCAGCGATGGCTACTCCAAATCAAATCCCCAAAATGCAATTAAATTCAATCCATAGCAAGTAAGAATAAAGAGCTAATTTTCTACTGGATTTGGCTGTCTCAACGCTAAAATGCTCGTTCTTGCTCTCGCCAGATGTTTTATCTTCTGCATAACCTGGGTTTCCTTTTTCTTTGGTGTGGCCTGACTCCTCCCTGCCTGTCAGCTTATTTTCTACTCTGCAGCAAATGTGTTCTATAATTCAGTGTTACATTTTTAGACTGTTTTTAAGGACAAGTTTTAAGGTTCTAGACTTTCTCACACAGACATGAGTTCTCATCTTCTCTGGAAGAGCAATTTCTCAATGAACTATATAGTCACTTTACAGGGAGGAGCATCCAGCTAAGGCAGTATACTTTTGATTGTAACAGTCACCCAATCAATATGTATCAATAGCTATCCCTTTACTGTGAGACAATGAATGTACTTAATCTTTGTTAACTGGATTCATACAATGGATACTTCCCCTTGTTAGCTGACCTTGCGTACTGAATGCTTCCAATATTGTTTAAATGGCTCTACATAATGACTGCTTTTTCCACCTTGTTGATCCATTACCCTTGCCTTCAGCACCCCATTGTTAACGAAGTTCTTATCTGATTGGAGTCCTGCTCTGCTGAACCTTTTTCACAAAACTCAGAACTTGACTCTCCATACCTGCTTATACCCTATACATGTTCTCTGGCTGACTTGGCTTATTGCTCGTTTTGTTTTTTGAGGTCAGGTTTTTAAATAAAAATTAATAATGTTAACATCTAACTGAAATGTGCTCATACAGCCTTGGCAAGAGAACTCTTGTGATCTGATCGTGCATCACTTCCTGTGGTAAATTCTTATTTGCATATTACAGTAATTGTACTGCTACTGTGAAATTCAGAATACAAGAGTATAAATGCACAAAATAAGTTTCTTAAAAATGCAACTCGTCCTTGTGTGGCATCTCTTGATTTTTAGAAATTTTCCAAACCACTTCGCCAGAAACATAAAATGGTATGTCAAGCCATAGGATTGAACAGAGATGACTAACATAGCTTTGTGTAGGGTCTGTTTCCAGCAACAGCATTTCTGCAAGCAGCCATTTATCGTATCTACTTTTAAACTGTTGAGACTGCTTGGGCGTCTATGCTTTTTTTCAGTAAGTAATTAACCTTTTAACTAAGCTTTTAACACTTTAAACATAGCCCCTCCTCTACTTGGAGGGGCCATAAATGGGCCTTGTATTGGCAAATGACCCTATTCAGGTAACTGACCTTTTACAGCAGGAAAACAGTTTAGAAGCAGTCAAAGCTATCTTAAAAGCTAAGTAATTGAGTAAGGGTAATTTAGGACTTGGCAAGATGGTACTAAATTGGGAGAGGCAAATTTGTTTGTATCAGGTAGGAGAGTTGATTGGAAGGAGCTGTTATTGGGCAAGTCTACATTTAATGAGAGCCTATGGTAAGTTTTAAATGCCTACTGATCAGAGTTAGGAGGGGAGGAGGAAGGACAAGGATAGCAAGGTATGGCACCCTTAGATACTGAGGGAGGTTGTAGATTTTTTTAAGTAAATGAAAGCACATGTAAAGTTTAGGAACTAAAATTAACTAGGGCCCATGAGGTGGCACAGTGGTTAGCACTGCTGCCTCTCAGCACCAGAGACCCGGGTTCAATTCCCGCCTCAGGCGACTGTGTGGAGTTTGCACATTCTCCCCGTGTCTACGTGGGTTTCCTCCGGGTGCTCCGGTTTTCTCCCACACTCCAAAGATGTGCAGGTCAGGTGAATTGGCCATACTAAAATTGCCTGTAGTGTTAGGTAAGGGGTAGATGTAGGGGTATGGGTGGGTTGCGCTTCGGCGGGCCTGTTTCCACACTGTAAGTAATCTAATCTGAAGTAGAAAGAAATTTTCACAGGAAATTAAAGCAAGGAGGATAAAGGAGAATTCCAGGGTATTTCATGTGTCTTCAAAACAAGAGGATAACTAGGGAGAAGGTAGGACTAATCAAGGATAAAAGAGGGAATTTATGCCTGGAGGCAGGGGATGTGGTTGAGATTCTAAATGACACTTTGCCTCCCTTCACTCAGGAGAAGGGTAGTGAGATTAGCATGCCCCACCCTAATATGTTAGGGCATTTTGAGGAAGTGGCTTTTCTACTCTGAAAGAGCATTTAAGATTGAGAAGCCCCCACTGCCTGATGGTATCTACCCAGGTTATTGAGAGCAGCAAGAGGAGATTGCTGGGGTCTTGATCAAAATCCTTGTTAACTACTGAAGAGGTCCCAGAGGACTAGAGAGTTGCTAATGTTCTTTTCAAGAAGGGAAATAGGGATAATCCAGGAAATTATGTAGAGCAGTGAGTCTTGTCAGTGCTTTTGGAGAGAATTCTTGGATAGTATTTGTGCTTTTAAAAGCACTGCCTAATGAGGGACAGTCAGCATTACTTTGTGCAGGGCAGGTCATGTCTTTCTAACTTTTTTAAGGTGACTTGAGGGTAGAGCAGTGGATGTTCTCTACGTGGATTTTAGTAAGGCCGTCAACAAAGTCCCTCATGGGAGGCTAATCCAGAAGATTCAGATGCATGGGATCTGTGGTGACTTCGATTCGGAATTAGCTTGCCCATAAAAGGCAAAGGGTAGTGGTGGAAGTGCTTTTGTGGCTTGAGGTCCATGACTTTGTATTTCCCAGGGCTGCATACTGGGAGCTCTCTTTTGAGATATAGCAACGACTTTGAAATTGTAGATGGGTGGGTTAATAATAAATTTTCAGACTACAAAGATTGGAGTTGTGGATAGTATAGACAATTGTCAAAGGACACAGCAAGATAGAGATCAGTTGCGGATATGGGTGGAGAAATGGCAGGTGGCATTTAATCTGGGTAAGTGTGAGGTGCTGCACTTTGGGAGGAATGTTCAGGAAAAGTGCATGGTTAATGGCAGGACCCCGAACAGCACTGGACAGGGGGATCTTGGGGTTCAAGTCCATAGCTCACTGCAAATGGCCACTGGTAGAGAGGGTGGTAAAGGAGGCATATGACATGCTTGTCTTTTTTGGTCAGAGACTGAATACAAGAGTCGAGATGTCATGTTGCAGCTTTATAAAACTTTGGTTAGGCTAACTTAAGTATAGTGTTCAGTTCTGGTTGCCACATTACAGGAAGGATGTGGAGGCTTTGGAGAGGGTGCAGAAGAGGCTTACCAGGATGCTGCCTGAATTAGAGGGTATGAGCTCTAAGGAGAGGCTGGAAAAACTCTGGTTGTTTTCTTTGGAGAGTAGAAGCTGAGGGGAGACTTTAAGTGTATAAAACTGAGATGCATAGTGTGGATGATCAGAATCTTGCCCAACTTGAGTTGAAATGCCTAATACTAGAGGCCATACATTTTAATGGGGGAGGGGGTGTGGTGGCAGATTGGAACATATTGCTAGGGGTAGTGATGGAGGCAGATATGATGGGGTTCAGTACAACATCATGGGTTGAAGGACCCATTCCTGTGTTGTACTGTTCTATGTTCACTTGATTTGGCAGAAAAGGGATACTAATCTCCTGATCAACTGAGGGAGCCACTTCACCTGGGAGCTGTTGTTTTGGGGTATCCCACCTGGAACTTCCCCTCATCTGGTTGTAATATGACTAATCTGGCATTTACTGTCATTGTATTTGCAGGAAAACAGCCAAGACTTGGTGCTTTTCTTTAATGTACCAGCTTAGTCATTTTTAATCACTGTTTCTGACGTCAAGTTAGATCCAATGTTTAGTAGTCAACACCATAGGTCTCATACAGTGCAGCTGGGGAAATATGTGACTGACTACCTTCTGTCTCCCTATCCTCTCCTCTCTTCCTAATTTCTCCAAATGTCAAATGCTTGTTCTTGGTTTCTCTTAACCTCCCCAAGTAAGACTATCTATTTGCTATGGCTTCTAGATTGCTGTTTTTCTCCTCCTTGACCCCTCAGCATCTTGAGCATGTGATGTACTTTCTGCTCACTTCCTTATTTCCTTCCTTCTTCCTTCCCCGCCCCTCATTCTGAATACTGCATTCCCTTTCTTGGCCCTTAAGCAAACTTCAATCGTTGCTTTTAGTCTGTACTGTCTGTATCTCCAAAACCAGCTACAACTGATGCTTCCTGTCTCTGTTGCCTCCTGATATGACTTAGTGCAACTAATCATTGTGACTTTTTCCTGATTATTGTATCTTGATCATTGGAAAAGGATGCTAAGATTCCAGAAGATGGTGCAGGTTCATATACACAAGTTGGGTGCTGCCCTATGACCTATGAAGGAGGAGGCTCGCTGGGGCTCATAAATGGAAACTACATTGCACACAGACCCATGTAGCACATGTGATATACAGTTTTGGGGTGGGGGGGTCAGGAGGGTGAAATGCTGGTAAATGGGAATAGATGTCTCTCCCTCTGTTTTTCCCCCACCCCATGGAGACTCATGGTATCCCAGCATTAACCAGTTATTTACAATGGGTTGCCACAAGGGTCTGTTTGCCAGCCTGGCCTAACTGTTGTCTCCCCTCGCCATTGCCTCAACCTTTTGTGTAGCTACTGCTTTTGGGTCACCCCTTGTTGAATACCTTAATCTGTACAAATTTTCCATCTGCTGGTTCTCCTCTTTCACCTTGGTTTTTTTTGTATCCTTTTTTTTGTGTGAAGGATAGATCTGACTGTATTGACCCTGTATTTTATTTTCAATGTTTTGTACTTTTGTGGATTCCAGCATTCTCCCAATAGTAGGCTGACTGACCTATGTATTCTTGCTTTGTTGTCTTTTTCTTTTGAGTAGTGATATCTTGAATGGGGTGTTCAATATCTGAGCTGATCAGAGGGCTAGCGCAGATTTGTCCAGAGCAAGTAATGTTTAACAAACCTAGATACAAGCATTGAGGGTAATTGGCAACTTACCCATAATGGAGCCATAATGAATGTTGTCACTGAGTGCTTGAAGCAAAACTTTTAAACGATAAGTGATTAAACGTTCAAGTGGTCCACAAGATGGAGAAAGCTGGGCTGTGCAATGTAGTTTTGGATTGACCAAAGACCCAGTACAGGTCTGATGGGTCAACCAAATAATTAAAAACTCCAAATTCTAATAAGCAAACCAGAAGTTTAATATCCCATTGTCAGGTGTGGCTCAATTGGTAACATCCTAACCACTGGAGTCAGCAGGTCTAAATCCCAAGGTCCAACAGGGCCTGAGTATATTTTATATACATCTCATTCAGGTTTATTTTATACTGCTGTACAGGAAGACAAATTGGCCTATTTGCCTACTTGGTAGAATATTAAAGATCCCACAGCACTCTTTTTGTCCTGGCAATGTTCCTCCAACAAATCACTAGGCTTATCTGGCTGTAATCATACTGCTGTTAAGGGAAGAGTTGTTGGTGCATATAAATCAGCAAATGTATTCCCTACACTCAACTAAAATGTCTTGCTATAGAAAGCACTATGCAAGAGGTTTTCATCTCTGTTCCTGAGCTGCATTGTGTGGCTACTCCTGTTGATCTAGTTTTTTAATCTGTGGAGTAGGTGAGATATTCATTTTATATGCTTCCCTCTTTTTTTTTTTATAGGAGCCTTCAAGCTTTCCAACTTTGCTAATAAAGTTGATAATTTAAAACAAAAACATAGCTTAACAACTTTACTCACTCACTCCTAAAATTGCCTTTTTCAGTAGGCTGATAAGTGGCTGAGTAATAGACTTTGAGAACTTCCTTCTGCACTGGAAGGCAGTCAGGTGGGGGGGGCGCAAGATATCTTATTTTTCAGGACTGGTTTGAAGTAAATGTCTACCACCTTCATAAACTTGTCTCTTTTTTTTTAAATCATTAGTCCCAGTTAACTTGGCCTTGAAGGCATTTTAAGACCATATTAATCGTGCAACTTGTTTTGATAACCCAAGTTTGTGTTGCTGCCTTGATTGCTTTGGCACTTGAAGTATGCAGCATTAAATCTAATTAGTCGGTAACTCCAACATTTAAAGGGAATCCCTATCCAATACTTAAGTTTCTTTTTTGCCAACTTTCCATAACAGCTGTTTTTGAGATGCTACATTTCAGCTCATTACACATACTCCCCAACTTATGCCAGAGTTTGGAATCTTATCCTTCTCCAGTGCATGTATAACATCCTAAACCCCTGAAGTGAAATTGCAGCCATGGTGGGTTCACTACAAAGCAGAACTAAGGAATGGAAAAAGCAACTTTTTAAGTTGGATCCATCGCAACCCAGCTCGAGTCTTATGAGCTGTTTGTTTTCATCTGAAATATTTGCTAAAACACTTAATCTGAGTGATTATAAAGTACAATTGGGTTAACTATATTGATCTAATCCACCTAAGGAAAAATAGATTTAACATCCCTCTTCTCCCTAACCAGGGCATACTGGTTGGAGGGGGCTGAAAAACATTTGGGTATGCAGTAATTGCAAGACAAAGGCAAAGGTCCAGCTAATAGTGGTTTAACCGGTGTCATGAGCAGCTGTTACTTGGTATGTAGGGCTAGTCGGTCTGTTACCTTCAGCCTTTGCCCTTTTAGGCTGAGCTAGTCTGATCACCTGTTTCTGCTGTGCGTCATTGGGAGCACAACAGGAGGGAGGGTGCTGCTGGGGAATTTGCTGCTCTGAATAGGATTTCCTGTCTGTCTGGGTTGCATGGCACCTTTCTAAGATGGGTGCAGGGTGAATGGAGATTGAGGAGGCCAAGGGAGAACCTTGCAGATCACTGATCCTGCTGTGGCATGATAACTATGACGTTTGAATAATCCATTTGGCTGAAAGTGTGCCTTAATACTGAAAAGATTGGGAATCAGAGTGAACTTTTTTTGCATAACTGCAGTACCATGACACAATGGAGTTGTTGACTAGCCATGGGTATTTCTGCCTTGCATGTTGATAGCTAGGTAAAGGTCTGAAGTTACCAGTTCCTCCTTTTATATGTTACACTTTTATGATCTTAAATTCCTTGTACTCCAGGTCCTTCAACTGAAACCACTGCCCACCCACTTACCATTTAAGACTCGTACACTGACAGTGTCCACTGTCAAATTTCTAGTTTCTTGATCACACTTTTGTTGATGCTGCACTCTTATTTTGAGCAGCATTTTTGGTTTTCTCTACTCTGCGTAACTGTTATCAACAAATTAATCAGTCATTAAATGTACCATTTAGTTGTTTGCGACGACTGACTCGAAGGAATTTGACAATCCAAGATTTGGGAAAAATGTATTTGTGGAGTTTTAACTTTTAAAATTCATCAGTACCAGATGATTGATCTACGTGGATTTGATGGCCTTGGACATAGGAAAGGCCATCTAAAGATGAAAGATAATTAAAAACCAGCAGATTGTACAGTGACTGCTTGTTATTTCAAGCAGAAGCCTTGCTGAGGGTCATTGAGAGTTCTTGCTGTGTGGTCTGTCTTTTTTTTTCTGCACTACATTTGACCACTAAGATGGTCTGTCTTCTGGCACATTCTATCTATCGCTCTCACCTTTTTGTTCCATGCTAGATACGATAATGGAGAAATTGTTGCAGGGTGGAGAATTAATGAAAGCATACTTAATCATTTCACCTGCTAACAAACCTTTTTTTTTCCTGAAGTTTTCCCCCATGCGTTGAGGTGTAGGATGGCATCTATTCTGATTTTTGCATCACAATCTGTACCATGCAGGAGGAGGCTATTGGAATGCACACCAGCTCTTCAAAGTGTATCCCACACAGACCCAGGCTCCACCTTACCCCAGTAACCCTGCTTTTACCTTGGTTAATCCGCCTCGCCAGCACATCTTTTTTGGACTGAGGAAACTGAAGTACCTGGCAGAAACCTGTGCAGTCAATGCTGGCATTGAACCCAGGTCCCTAATGTTGCCTCACAGTGCTACTAACCACTGAGCCACTGTGCTGTTATGGGTGGGATGAAAAAGCGAATGAGTTTTGTGCAGCAAATTCTTTTGCATAATACCATAAATAGAAACTAGAGGCCATTCAACCCCTTTAGGATCATGCCTAGTTTGACATTCCTTTTCCACTTTGCATTTTCGCTGTTACCCTTTTGTCCCCTACTGATAAAGTATCAATCTCCACCTTCCTTAAATACATATAAGGACTCTGCAACCCCCATATCTCTCCATTGGCAAGAACTTAAAGATTCAACTATTCCATGAAATTTGAGCCTCATTCCTGATGAAGGGTTTTTGCCCGAAATGTCAGTTATCCTCCTCGGATGCTGCCTGACCTGCTATGCTTTTTCTAGCACCACACTGTGCTCTAATCTCCAGTATCTGCAGTCCTTGCTCTTTCTCCCTGTTCCATGAAATTCCTCTTCCTCTTTAGTCTTAAACTGATTCCCCATAATTCTGAGACTTTCCCATCAGGTCAAATGTTATCCTTTCTGTATTTACCCTGTCCAGTTTCTTTCAGGTTGGTATGTTTGAGATCACCACCACCTCCTCCTTCAAAACTCCAGTGTGTAGAGTCCCAACCTATTTAACCTTTGCCGTTAGACAATTCCTCCATAGCAGGAATCATCCCAGTGAACCTTTTCAACTGCCTCCAATGAAACAAAGGGATGAGAATTGTTCATACTCAAGATGTGGCCTCACCAGCACCTTCTACAGTTGCAGTGAGACTTTCCTAAATTTGTACTCCAACCCCTTGAAATAAGGGCCAACATTTCATTAACCTTCTAGATTACCTCCTGCATCTGTGTGCTGGCTTTCTGCAGTTTTTATCCATTTAAATAATTTCAAAATGAACAATTTAACATTGTCCATTTTGCTCATTTTAATCTATCATCATATCTTTGTAAACTGTATCCCATTTGCAACATGCCTCTCCTTCGACTTTTTGTCTGCAATTTGGCTGCTGTACATTCACTTTCTTCCTCAAAGTTACTAATATGCTATGAACAGCTGTGGTCCCAGCACTGATCCCTGTGAAACCCTACTGGTAATGAGTTGTCAACCTGGAAAAAAGCCCCTTTTTATCCCCACTCACTGTTTCCTGCCCACGAGCCAATTCTCTCTCCATGCCAATATACTACCTCCAACACCATGAGCTCTTAGCTATGACTTAATCTTTTGTGAGGTACTTCTCAAATGCCTTGTAGTCCAATGCAACACATCTACTGCCTCCCCTATATCCACTCTAGTTGAGACTTCCTCAAACACTTAAAATTAGTCAGACGCAGTTTCCCTTTTGTGAAGCTATGCTGATTGCTTCCTTGTTTTTTTTTCCTTTTCCAAATGTTCTGCTGTTAATTCATTTAACCTTTTTTAATTGGCCTATACTTACTCACTTTTTGCCTCCCTCCCTTCCTGTTTGGAATAGAGATGTCATGTTAGCAGTTTTCTGATCCTCTAGTACTTCTCCAGAGTACAAAAATTTTAGTGAAACTGCAACCAATGCATTCACCATCTCTAGATCCTTTTGGATGCAAGCCATCAGGGCCAAAGGATTTATCTGCCTTTGTTTTTAGCCTTTTTTTAGTATTGGACAAACTACTCTTGTGACAAGTACTTAATTCTCTCGCAATATTCTTGTAGTAATGTTCAAAGCATCTTCCACTTAAGGACTTAAATTATCTAACTCCTGTGTCACTTCCTTATTCCACATAACCCAAGGTTTTGTTTCTTCCAATCCAGATGAGATCCTGGCCATGAGTCTATAGTTCCCTGTACCATAGTGCTATTTGCTACCACTGACCAAATTTGAGGTGGTTAATCTCTAAAGAGTATGACCATCTGAAAGTGTCCAGGTAACTCCCCTCTTCTTCCCCCCCCCCCCCCCCCCCCCCCCCCCGGATGTGTCATAGTATTTGAAACTCCGATTCTGGTTCAGAATTGGCTGCTTGAACTCCAGCTCAACAGTTGCTACAAATGTGCTTCCTCTCAACCACAGTGGGGTGCACTGACTCCCACAATGCAGCTACAATATTGCCTGGCTCAATTTATCCTGTTAGAAGTGCTTTTTTTGGCTCAATTTTATGTATCAAATCCTTGTGCTGCTCCAAAGTAATACTTTGACTGTGCCTCACTCCAAATGTGATCTCTTTCCTGATCATGCCAAGCTTACTGAGTATACTTGAATCGGTAATGCTTTGTTTTCTTCAACCCAAGGCATCATTCCAGTTATCTTCTGGAAGATTCGTATCAAGTTTCTGCAGTCTGCTCGAGTATCCTCTGCAAACTAAACTATAGATTACCCATCCCTAAAATAAATCTCTTTATGGTTGGTTGATAACCTTTTATTTAGAGTATTAAATTTTTTGAAAACAAATGAACTGTAGGTTATTTCCTTCACCCCCTTTTGTGTTTTGCAGGGCTGGTCAATGAATTGGTGGCCCTGATCCCATACAGTGACCAGAGGCTGCAGCCACAAAGAACGTAAGTCTTGAGAGGATTGATTAACTTTTATAGCTGTCTAGAATTGATCAATCTTGATTCAACACTAAATATTTACTGTGTCTAACAATTGTGTGGGCAGTAGCATGGCTGATATTTCACTGGACTATTAATCCAGAGCTCTAGCTTAATGTTCTGGGGGTGTACTTTGAATCTCACCAGGGCAGATGGTGAAATCTGAGTTTAAATGTCTTTTTTTTTTAAAATACAAACCTAATAGCAACTCTTTTCATGTTAAAGACCAATTTGGTCGTCTTTTTTTTTTGGGCAAAGGACATCTGTTATCCTTGCTCTGACCTGTGACTTCAGACCCAGAGCAATGTGGTTGACCCCTAGCTGCCCTTCAGCCCATTGGGAATGGGCAATAAATGCTGGCCTAGCCAATGGTGCCCATTTCATGTATGAGTGAAAAACTTTGAACAAATGAATTCCAATGTTATAAATTAAACTGTGGATGCTGCTGCACGTAATGTTGTGATGCTTGAATTTAGGGGAGGCAATGGTCTAGTAGCATTATCACTAGACTAATCCAGGAACCAGGTTCAAATTCTGCCATGGCAGTTGGTGGCATTTGAATTTGACCATGAATTTTTTTTTATTTTTGGGAATCAAATGGGTTTTCCAAATGTGTATTCCCTTTTAAGGAAGGAAACTGCTATCCTTACCTGGTCTGGGATACATGTGTCTCCAGACCACCACAACATGGTTGACTCTTAAACCCTCCTCTGGGTAGTTAAGGGGCAATAAGTGCTGCCTGGCCAGCAATGCCCTCATTCTGTGACCTTCTTTTTAAAAGGTTCCCCTTTTTAGTCCTAAAGTGACTAAACTGAAATGGTTAGTATTTTGATTCTCATTTTGCACTCTTAGAAACAACACTAAAGCTTGCAATGGGTGTGAAATGGTATTTCAATGAGAACTTGAGCATTGAATGACTCTTCTCTGCAATATTTGATACATCCCATGACTACCGTTAATGCCATGTCAGGGGTTGCTATGAATAATGATAAAGTGTAAAACTTTATTTTCAACAGCCCCATGATAGAATGATATCCTCAGGTGCTTTTGGAGACAAAAGTACTGACTGAGTGCAAGAGAGGTTGAGACTGAAACTTTGGCTTGGGTGGGGGAGTTGTGGTGGTGTCTGTCAGAGTCAGATGTACAGCATGGAAACAGACCCTTCGGTCCAACCTGTCCATGCTGACCAGATATCCCAACCCAATCTAGTCCCACCTGCCAGCACCTGGTCCATATCCCTCCAAACCCTTTCTATTCATATACCCACCCAAATGCCTCTTAAATGTTGCAATTGTACCAGCCTCCACCACATCCTCTGGCAGCTCATTTCATACACGTACCACCCTCTGTATGAAAAGGTTGCCCCTTGGGTGTCTCATATCTTCCCCTCTCCCTAAACCTATGCCCTCTAGTTCTGGACTTACCCCCCCCCCCCCCCCACCCCACCCCAGGGAAAAGACTGTCTATTTATTCTGTCCATGCCCCTCAAAATTTTGTAAACCTCGATGAGGTCACCCCTCAGCCTCTGACGCTCTAGGGAAAACAGTCCCAGCCTGTTCAGCTCAGATCCTCTAACCTTGGCAACATCCTTGTAAATCTTTTCTGAACCCTTTCAAGTTTCACAACATCTTTCCGATAGGAAGGAGACCAGAATTGCCCACAATATTCCAAGAGTGGCCTAACCAATGTCCTGTACAGTCACAACATGACCTCCCAACTCCTGTACTCCATACTCTGACCAATACAGTAAAGCATACCAAACATCTCCATCACTATCCTATCTACCTGCGACTCCACTTTCAAGGAGCTATGAACCTGCACTCCAAGGTCTTTGTTCAGCAACAGTCTCCAGGACCTTACCATTAAGTGTACAAGTCCTGCTAAGATTTGCTTTCCCAAAATGCAGCACCTCTTATTTATTTAAATTAAACTCCATCTGCCGCTTCTCAGCTCATTGGCCCATCTGGTCCAGATCCTGTTGTAAGCTGAGGTAACCCTCTTCGCTGTCCCCTACACCTCCAATTTTGGTGTCATCTGCAAACTTATTAACTGTGCCTCTTATGCTCACATCCAAATCATTTATGTAAATGACGAAAAGTAGTGGACCCAGCACCGATCCTTGTGGCACTCGACTGGTCACAGTCCTCCAGTCTGAAAAATAACCCTCCCACCACCACTCTTTTTGTTTTCTACCTTTTGAGCCAGTTCTGTATCCAAATGATTAGTTCTCCCTGTATTCCATGAGATCTAACCTTGCTAATCTAGAATTTTTGGGGAAATAACTATTTGGTGTTTGCTGAGGAGCAGCCCTGGTCCTCCTGAGAGGAGTCTTATTCTATCATTGCAACAAAGTTAAACCTTTTTGGATTATAACCTTTTTTAAAAATAAAGTCTTAATGCTAGTTTAAATTGCATCTAAAGCAAATGTAACTACCATTTGAACAGTCTTCTGCCTGTTCTTTTACTACCTATAAAAGATATAGGAACAGAATTAAATCATCCATGTTGTCAAGTCTGTTCCAGTGTTTGCAAAAGACACTATAACCAGGATTTGAGTTGGGTTGGTGAGATTCTGGAACATGTTGAAACCTCCTTAACAAGTATGAAGGTTCATCAATCCCCAGGGCCAGATGAGATGTATCCCAGGCTGCTATGAAGGAGATATTTAGTATTTCTTTCACTACAAGTGAAGTGTCAGATGACTAGAGGGTAACTAATGTGCTTCCTTTCTTCAAGAAGGGCAGCGCAGACAGACTAACTGGTCTGTAATTACCCTAACCACTGACATGCCAGGTATTATTGGAAAGGTTGTAGATTAATTAGTGCTTGGATAGGGATTGAACCAGGATAATTGGTGTGTAGTTGGAGGGTGATTCTCCCTGACTAATTGATTTTATTTTTGAAAAGAAGACTAAATATATTGAAGGGAGTGCAGTTGATATAGTTTACATGAACTTCAGTTAGGTTTTGACAAGGTCCCACATGGAAGACTGGTCCAACAGGTAAGAGCCGACTGAGTCTAGGACAGGTTGCCACGGAGTCCAACATTAGCTTGCAAGTAGGCGATGAGTGGGTTGTTTTTGTGATTTGAACTCTGGTACCAGTAGTGTACCAGCGGAATCAGCGCTGGAACCCTTGGTATTATGTATATTAACAATGTGGATGTGAAAGTAGTATGTCATAAACGTACAGCATGGAACCAGATTCTTCAGTCCAACTCGTCCATGCTGACCAGATGTCCTAAATTAACCTCGTCTCATTTGTCTGCCTTTGGCCCATATCCCCTCAACCCTTCCTATTCACGTACCCATCGAGATGCCTTTTAAGTGTTATTTTTGTACCAGCCTCCACCACTTCCTCTGGCAGCTTGTTCCATGCACTCGCCACCCTATGTGAAAGAGTTGCCCTCAGGGCTGTTTTTTAAATCTTTCCCCTTACCTTAAACCTATCTCTCTTGTTCTGGACTCCCCCACCCCAGGAAACGACCTTGGCTGTTCACCCTTTCCACACCCCTCATAATTTTATAAACTTCTATAAAGTCAGTCCTCAGCCTCTGACACTCCAGGGAAAATAGTCCCAGCCTATTCGGCCTCTCCCTATAGCTCAAACCCTCCAACCCTGGCAAAATCTTTGTAAATTTTTTTCTGAACCCTTTCAAGTTTTATAACATCCTTTCTATTGTAGGGAGACCAGAATTGTACACAATATTCCAAAAGTGGTCTCACCAATGTCCTGTACAGCTGCAACATGACCTCGCAACTCCTGTGCTCACATGCAGTGACCAACAAAGGCAAGCATACAAAATGCCTTCACTATCCTATCCATCTGGAATGCCACCTTCAAGGAACTATGACTCTGCACTCCAAGGTCTTTGTTCAGGCACACTCCCTGGGATCTTACCATTAAGTGTAGAAGTCCTGCTGTGATCGGTCTTTCCAAAATACAACACCTCAATTTACCTAAATTAAATGCCATTTGCCGCCACTCAGTGCATTGACCTATCTGATCAAAATCCTGTTGTACTCTGAGGTAACATTCTTTGCTGTCCACTACACGTCCAATTTTGGTGTCCTCTGCAAATTTACTATACCTCCTATGTTCACATCCAAATCGTTGATATCAATGACAAAAAGCAATGGACCCAGTACCGATCCTTGTGGTACACCACTGGTCACAGGCCTTCAGTCTGAAAACCAACCCTCCACCACCACACTGTCTCCTACCTTCAAACCAGTTCTGTATCCAAATGGCTAGTTCTCCCTGTATTCCCTGTGATCTAACCTTGCTAATTTGTCTACCATAAGGAACCTTGTAAAATTAGTAAGTTTGCAGGTGAGACAAATTGGTGAGGAGGATGGTCTGAGGCTACAGTGATATTGACCAGCTGGTAAATTTGAGCAGAACAATGGCAGATGGAATCTAATCCTGACAAGTTGGCATTTTGGGAGGTCTAATGAAGGATATACACAATGAATGGTAGGTCCCGAGGGAGTGCTGAGGAACAAAGGGACTTGTGTACGAGTCTGTAGATCCCTGATGGTGTCAGCATAAAGGGTGGTAAAGAAGGCATATGGAATGCTTGTCTTCATTAGTTGGATTACATAATAAAAGAGCAAGAAAGTATTAAAATATTCCACTGCAAACCCACTGATTTCCCACCGTTACTTTTTGACTATATATCCTCACACCCAGCTCCTTGTAAAGACTATTCCAATCTCCTATTCCTGTCTCCATAGCGTCTGTACCAATGCCAACTTTGGCAAGGGAGCCTCTGAAATGTCCTCCAACTTCCTCAGCTGAAGATTCCCCAGCATCGTTGTTGACAGGGCCGTCAGCAAGGTCTGACCCAACTCCTGCACTTTGGCCCTCACCCCCTCTTTGTCCCACCAGTGATAGGTTGCCTTTGTCCTTACCTAGCATCCTTCCAGTGTCCACATGCAGAGGATCATTAGCTGCCATTTCTACCACCACCAGACATATTCCCCTCCCTTGTCAACTTTCCACTGAGACTGTTCCCCTGGTCTGCTCTTCCTTCACTCCCAGCACCACCCCCCAATGCTTTACCTGCACTTGACACCATCTACAATGTCCTTGCCCCAACACCCCCCACACCAGGCCTTGTTATCACAGTCTGCTGTTACACGCAACCCATTGTTAGCTTCTAACAGCCCCCATTAATAGCTACTCGCCCTCATAGCCAGATTGTTATCCATCCTTTGTCCAACTGTTGTTCTTCCCCTGGGATCTGTCTAGCTGTAGTTTATTCTTTACTCCTCTCCCCATTTTGGTCTTCTGCACGTAAACCAATATTTCCTTAACTACAGTAGACAAACAGGAGGCTGGAAGAATGCAGCAAAGCTGGCAGCATCAGGTGGTGAAATCAATGTTTTGGGTATTAATCCTTCAAGACCAGGGGTAGGGGAACTACATTAAGGGGGTGGGGGATAAGAGTAGCAGAATGGTGCGGTAATAAGTGAACACAAGTAGTGGGTACACCCTGGTTGGGAGAGATGTTTGTTTGGTAGCTGGAAGGAAGGGTCAGTAGATGGAAGTTTGAGAAGAAGGCAGGGGTGGAAAAGTTATTTGGAATTAGAATTCCAATATTAAGCCCTCTGGGCTGTAGGCTGCCTAATTCTTTCACTTCAAACAGCTTTCTGCCTCCTACGTTCCATTCCACTCTCTAACTCTTCCTTCCAGATTCCTCCCTCCCATCAATCATTCAGGTCATACCCACTTGTGTCCACCTATCACTACCTCACCGTTCTGCTACTCTTCCCCTTCCCATCCCTCTTTCTGTTGCACCCCCTAAGCCCATATTTAACCCTAAAGAAGTGTTAATACCCGAAACGTTCACTTCTCTACCACCTCATGCTGCTTGGCTTGCTGTGCTCTTCCAGCCACCTACCTATCGACTTTGGATTCTAGCATCTGTAGTTTTTTTAACCACTTTCCTAGCTACCGTCCGTTCTGAGGAGGGCTCACTTGACCCAAAACATTAACTCTGATTTCTCTCCACTGCTGCCAGATCTGCTGAGCTTTTCCAGC
Organism: Chiloscyllium punctatum; assembly: GCF_047496795.1. NCBI lineage: Eukaryota > Metazoa > Chordata > Chondrichthyes > Orectolobiformes > Hemiscylliidae > Chiloscyllium > Chiloscyllium punctatum. The sequence continues at coordinate 19,534,037 of NC_092791.1, read as the reverse complement.
AACTGTTTTTATATAAAACCGATTCGGGCACAAATTGATTTACTCTGCGGTTCTGGTCACCATAATATCGAAGGGTGTGATTGTACTGGAGATGACTTACCTCATCTGATCAAAAGATGCCCTGAAGAGACCAAACTCCAGAATCCTCAACTGCTCCTCGTGATGAGCCCAAAACTCTTCAATATTCCAAATGACCAGAACCTAGTACACTTCAGCAGTACATCCCTGCTGTTGTATTTAGCCCTCTCAATGAATGTTAGTCATTTGTTGCCTTCCTAGCTGCCTGCATGTTAACTTTTTTGTATCCTGAACTCTTGATTTAAGTCCCTTTACACTTCAGAAATCTGAAGCGTAAAGTCTACACTCCTACCAAAGTACATAACCTCTCTTTCTCACACTTTGTATTCTATCTGCCATTATCTTTATTAGCTCCAAACTCAGGTTTCAAATGCATTATTGCTGTGAAACATTGAGATTCTAACCTTTTTCTGGGGTTAGAACTAATTTTGAAAGCTATGGTTTTTAAAAATAGAACATTTATTTTATGCAGAAGTTTAAACAATGTCTCTTGTGTTTCAGGAAATTGTATGTCTTCATATCAATATTCGTGTGCTTGCTGATATCTGGATTGGTTGTCTTCTTCTTGTTCCCTCGGTCAGTGGTTGTGACTGATGATGGAATCAGAGTGGTCCTTGTGAAGTTTGACAACAATAACTCCAGAGTCTTCATTGACATGACAGTAATGAATTTTACTTAATATTTTGAAATGCTAGTATGGGTCATTTTTTATAATGGGTGTTTCATCAATACAATTGAATTAGGGGCACTGTTTCTAAAGCATGACTTCTTAAAATGTGTTGACTGCAACATAATTACAGCCCCAATACTTTAAGCACTGTTTCTGAAGTGTGATTTTTTTTCCCCCTCTTTTACATGACACCACGCAGCCATTGCACTATAGAAGAACTGTATTTGGAAGTACTTTCAGTTATTCCATTTTGGAGTTTTGCACTCTAGCCTTTCCCTTTTTAATCTAATCTGATTTATCTTGAATATCTGTACCTTAAGCTTTTATTTTCTCCTTTCAAGTGCTAACCAGGACCTAGCAGTTATGTTGTCACATTCTGTTTTGGGTCCCTAAGTTGGGCTGCTGTATGAATAACTGATCTGGTTCAGATAGACCTACCAGGATTTGCAGTTTAACTTGATGTCCAGAGTTATACTCTTTCCATTTCTGAAGAGGTGTAATTTAATCTCTCTATTTGAAACTTCTTTCAGTATTTAGATTTAACAGGTTTGTCAAAATGTTTAGGCTAATATGCAAAAGGATATTGAAAACCATGGTAACTATCTTTCAATGAAATTACAACACCTTTTTTTTTTCTCCACATCCAAGTCCTTTTAGACTTTGAAGAATTGCTTTTGACCTGTTATCACCCTTAAATTAGCTGCCACTTTCCCCATATATGTACAGCAACAAGAGAAATGAGCAGATAACATAGCTTACTGCAAAAGTAACTGTTTAAATTGCCTGCCTTCAGGTTTGGGTCCCCTCAATCACAAGCTGCTTGTGGAGATGTGATGGATGCAGCAACTTGAATTGTAATAAGATCCAAATTTTGCCTCTACCCCAACATGCACCCAAGCTGAGAGGCATCTTGGCCTGAGGCCTGAGAATGGGCCGTTGGCACCTTGCACACCAGAGATGCAGTTCTTTGACCATGATATACAAATTTGAAGTTCAATTGATTGGTTGTACTTCAGCCATGAGACCTGAAATGTCTATTGCAAGTTCCTGAGCTAGTTTAAAATCGAGCTATCTTCACATTGGATGTTGCAAATGTAAGATGTTGTTTCTCTTCACCCTCCTTTTGAAAAGTCATCTTACTAGCTTTGTAACAAAAAAAATCTTGACTGGAGGTGCTCATCAAGTCTATAGTTGGTTAACAGGTGTGGTGTGATGACCTGCACCGTCTTGGAGTTAAGGTGAACCAAGTGTTCCAACTTAGGAAGTACAAAAGGTCGTCCTGCTTTGCAGTGTAATGCAGTAACTCTCAATTTAAATGAGGGATTTAACTTGTAACTATAAACTGGCAGTAAGTTTTAAAGTGCATTTAGGAGCATTTTTCTAGATTAGTCTCCATCTGACCTAATGAGGAAAGAGGCATTACTGCATCTGAGTAATGAAGTGTGTTTTGTAGGGGATCTTTAGACCAGTAGTTGAGCCCTGCTGATGTTCCTACAGGATAGGTATGATCCTAGAATGAAATCATCAGCCTTGATAAAATATCAAACTTTCTAATGCAGTAGTATTAAAGAATGCCAGGCTACAGATTTTCTTTCCCCCTCTAGTGTCTGGCAAAGCATTGACCATCTATGTAATTCTGGCCAATAAAAATGTTATACTTAAGCCTGTTTTCCTAACATTAAATTCCAGTGGCAGATCACTTAATGGCCCACTCAAATATTTCCCCATAATACTCTTGGCAGTACCACCTGAGGAGCCACTACTCACCCCTCATCAGCTGGTGGGAGGTAGTTTCCATTTCCTCATACTTTTGTTGTGAGCAATAACACTCCTCTGGTTCAGATTTCAGTTTGGGTAGGCTGTTTTATTGAAGCCCTTGCTGTATTTCTATTCAAGATGGGCACCATCTTTATTTTTTTTTGTTCTCCTTTACCTTCATCCTTTTTTGTGTTTTCCCATTTAATCCAGTTGTTATATACAATGAAATTTTCCAAGTCACCTCCCTGTTTCATAGGTGCAAAAAAAAAGTAGAGCGTGAGGTCTAATCAAAACACTCCAAACAACGCAAGATGTTTCTTCTGCAGTATTTCCAGTTTATCTTGTGGTTTTACCACCCTGACTGAAGCTGATGATTTCCAAGATGAAACCAATTCCTGTAAAGAGGAATTGATTTTACTACTCTTGCTACAACTCCTCCTTTAATTTACTAGAGTCATAGAGATGTACAGCACGGAAACAGACCCTTCGGCCCAATCTAGTCCCATTTGCCAGCAACTGGCCCATATCCCTCCCAACCCTTCCTATTCATTTTAGATTAGATTACTTACAATGGAAACAGGCCCTTCGGCCCAACTTGTGGGCAGCACGGTGGCACAGTGGGCGGCACGGTGGCACAGTGGTTAGCACTGCTGCCTCACAGCGTCAGAGACCCGGGTTCAATTCCCGGCTCAGGCGACTAACTGTGTGGAGTTTGCACGTTCTCCCCGTGTCTGCGTGGGTTTCCTCCGGGTGCTCCGGTTTCCTCCCACAGTCCAAAGATGTGCAGGTCAGGTGAATTGGCCATGCTAAAATTGCCCATAGTGTTAGGTAAGGGGTAGATGTAGATGTAGGGGTATGGGTGGGTTGCGCTTCGGCGGGGCGGTGTGGACTTGTTGGGCCGAAGGGCCTGTTTCCACACTGTAAGTAATCTAATCTAATCTTAAAAAATGTCCACACCGACCCGCCGAAGCGTAACCCACCCAGACCCATTCCCCTACATTTACCCCTTCACCTAACACTATGGGCAATTTAGCATGGCCAATTCACCTAACCTGCACATCTTTGGACTGTTGGAGGAAATCGGAGCACCCGGAGGAAACCCACGCAGACACAGGGAGAATGTGCAAACTCCACAAAGTCAGTCGCCTGAGGCGGGAATTGAACCCGGGTCTCTGGCGCTGTGAGGCAACAGTGCTAACCACTGTGCCACCGTGCCGCCCACCTACCTATTCATATACCTATCCAGATGCCTTTTAAGTGTTGCAATTGTACTAGCCTCCACCACTTCCTCTGGCAGCTCATTCCATATACGTACCACCCTCTGTGTGAAAATGTTGCCCCTTGGGTCTCTCTTATATCTTTTCCCCCCCCTCACCATAAACCTATGCCCTCCAGTTCTGGATTCCCCCCACCCCAGGGGGAGTCTATTTATCCGATCCATACCCCTCATGATTTTATGAACCTTTTATAAGGTCACCCCTCAGCCTCTGACGCTCCAGGGAAAAAAGCCCCAACCTGTTCCGCCTCTCCTTATGACTCAAATCCTCCAATCCTGGCAACATCCTTTGTAAATCTTTTCTGAACCCTTCCAAGTTTCACAACATCTTTCCGATAGGAAGGAGACCAGGATTGCACGCAATATTCCAACCAATGTCCTGTACAGCCGCAACATGACCTCCCAACTCCTGTACTCAATACTCTGACCAATAAAAGAAAGCATGTCAAACTCTGCCTTCACTATCCTATCTACCTATGACTCCACTTTCAAGGAGTTATGAACCTGCACTCCAAAGTCTTTGTTCAGCAACACTCCCTACGACCTTACCATCAAGCATAAAAGTCCTGCTAAGATTTGCTCTTCTAAAATGCAACACCTCCCGTTTATCTAAATTAAACTCCATCTGCCACTTCTCAGGCCATTGGCCCATCTACAACAGGATCTGGATCAATCTGAGGTAACCACCTTCGCTGTCCACTACACCACCAATTTTGGTGTCATCAGCAAACTTACTAACTGTGTACCCTTTTTTATGCTCCCATCCAAGTCATTTATATAAATGATGAAAAGTAGTGGACCCAGCATGAAGTTAATTTTTAATCAACTCAAATGACTGGTTGGCTTATAACCTCCAGTACATGTCAAATTAATATTTTTTCTTCCTTCCCACTGGAAGATAAATAGTATCATCAGCCAGCATCAATTACTTTTGTTCCATATATTTATTGGTTTACCTTGAAATTGAAGAAATCCTCCCCTTGAGAGGAAATATTCCACCACTCATGTTCTGATTCTCAGTAATCAAAACATTTGATGCTTGAGTCATCTTTCCCATTTGGACATATTTCTTTGGAATGTACTTTTTTTTGTACTTTTGCAGGTTTTACTACACTTTTTTTTCTTTCCTGATTTTTTGTTTGTTTTTAAACATTTGTTTAGATGTTCCTACTATTTTTTTTTGGTCTTCCATTTTTAATTTCCAGCCGTTGGCTTTGGTGTGTCTGGTTTTATTATAACGGAACCATGTTTTCATTACTGCTGTCTTGCGCATGTTCCCTATATCTACCGCCCTCTGGGTCCAACGGGTTGTTTTCTCTTTCCTCTTAAACAAATTACTGCTTAGCTTCTAACTTTCACTTTCAGGTTGAAGGAATGTTTGCTTTTGGGGAGGGTGGGGGTGGGGGTGAGAGTAGCATAGAGTACAATGGGTGAGTGGGGGAGGAGATGAAGGTGATAGGTCGAGGAGGAGAGGGTGGAGTGGATAGGTGGAAAAGGAGATAGGCAGGTAGGACAAGTCCAGACAAGTCATGGGGACAGTTACTGAGCTGGAAGTTTAGAACTAGGGTGAGGTGGTGGAAGTGGAAATGAGGCAGGGCAGAGGAAATGACCTGGGAGTTGCAGTGGGAGAGGGACTCCCTGAGATTCTTGTAGAGAGAGGAGGAAAACTTCTTCAAGGCAGGCATCCTTGCAAGAGGATTCGCAGTAGGGTTAAAATCAAGGAGATAAAAACAATGACTGCAGATGCTGGAAACCAGATTCTGGATTAGTGGTGCTGGAAGAGCACAGCAGTTCAGGCAGCACCCCCACCCTCCTCTAGCTTATCTCTCCATGCTTCAGGCTCACTGCCTTTATTCCTGATGAAGGGCTTTTGCCTGAAACGTCGATTTCAAAGCTACTTGGATGCTGCCTGAACTGCTGTGCTCTTCCAGCACCACTAATCCAGAATCTGGCTCACCGGTCTGTAGTTCCCTGGCTTGTCCTTTATCACCTTACTTAAATAGTGGCACCATGTTAGCCAGCCCTCCAGTCTTCCAGCACCTCACCTGTGATTATCAATGATACAAATATCTCTAAGGGGCCCAGCAATCACTTCCCTCCACTTCCCACAAAGCTTTAGGGTACACCTGATCAGGTCCTGGGGATTTATTTACTTGTATGCGTTTAAAGACATTCAGCACTTCCTCCTCTGTAATATGGACATTTTGCAAGATCTCCCCATCTATTCTACATTTTATCTCTTCCTTGTCCTTCTCAGTAAATGCTGATACAAAATACTCCTTTAGTATCTTCCCCCGTCTCCTGCAGCTCCACACAAAGGCCACCTTGCTGATCTTTGAGGGGCGCTATTCTCTCCCAAGTTACCCTTTTGTCTTTAATATATTTGTAAAAATCCTTTTGGATTCTCCTTAACTCTATTTGCCAAAGCTATCACGTGTCCTCTTTTTGCCCTCCTGATTTCCCTCAAGTATATTCCTGCTGCCTATATACTCTTCGAAGGATTCACTCAATCGCTCCTGTCTTTACCATATGCTTCCTTTTTTTTCTTAACCAAATCTTCAATTTTCCCCAGTCATCCAGCATTCCCTATACCTACCAGCCTTCCCTTTCACCCTAACAGGAATATGCTGTCTCTGGATGCTCATTATCTAATTTCTGAAGGCTTCCCATTTTCCAGCTGCCCCCAATCAACTTTTGAAATTTCTTGCCTAATACTGTCAAAATTAGCCTTCCTCCAATTTAGAGCTTCAACTTTTAGACCTGGTCTATCCTTTTCCATCACTACTTTAAATCTAATAGAATTATGGTCGCTGGCCCCAAAGTGCTACCCCACTGACACCTCAATCACCTGCCCTGCCTTATTTCCCAAGAGTAGGTCAAGTTTTGCACCTTCTCTAGTAGGTACATCCACATACTGACACAAATTTTCTTGTATACACTTAACAAATTCCTCTCCATCTAAACCCTTCATACTATGGCAGTCCCAGTTGATGTTTGGAAAGTTAAAATCCCCTACCATAACCACCCTATTATTCTTACAGATAATTGAGATCTCCTTAAAGTCTGTTTCTCAATTTCCTGCTGACTATTAGGGGGTCTATAATACAATTCCAATAAGGGTGATCATCCCTTTCTTATTTCTCTGTTCCACCCAAATAACTTCCCTGGATGTATTTCCGGGAATATCCTCCCTCAGCACAGCTGTAATGCTATCCCTTATCAAAAATGCCACTCCCCCTCCTCTCTTGCCTCCCTTTCTATCCTTCTTGTAGCATTTGTATTCTGGAACATTAAGCTGCCAGTCCTGCCCATCCCTGAGCCATGTTTCTGTAATTGCTATTATATCCCAGTCCATGTTCCTAACCATGCCCTGAGTTCATCTGCCTTCCCTGTTAGGCCCCTTGCATTGAAATAAATGCAGTTTAATTTATCAGTCTGATATTTTCTGCTCTGTCCCTGACTGACTCTCTTCTGTTCTCAACTGTAACAGTCTCTGGTCTCTTTCCTCACTATCTCCCTGGATCTCGACCCCCACCATACTAGCTTAAGTCCTCCTAAGCAGCTCTAGCAAATCTCCCTGCCAGTGTATTGGTCCCCTTACAATTTAGGTGCAATCCATCCTTCGTGTACAGGTCACTTCTACCCCAGAAAAGATTCCAATGATCCAAAAATGTGAATCCTTCTCCCATACACCAGCTCCTCAGCCATGCATTCATCTGCTCTATCCTCCTATAGCCCTCACTAGCTCATAGCACCGGGAGTAATGCCGATATTACTATTCTTGAGGACCTCCTTCTTAAATTCCTGCCTAACTCTATATTCTTCCTTCAGAATCTCATCCTTTTTCCCTTCCTATGTCATTGGTTCCAATGTGTACTATTAATACTAAAATAATCAAAGTATCTTCCACTGTAAAGACTGCAAAATATTTAACTCCTGCCATTTCCTTCCTCATAATGTCCCCCCCGATTCATTTTTTCAAAGGGATTTGTGTTTACTTTGATCATTTTCTCTTCCTCCTTTTCCCACCCCCCCATCTTTGATTATTTACACTTTTTTGTGTTCTTCACTAGTTTGCCTTCAGTTTATTTTCTCTAACCTCTTTAGTCCTTAGCCAGATTCTGAAATTATTCCAGCCCTTGGGGCTATCACTGACTTTTGCCTCATGTTCTCTTTCTTTCAACTTGGTCTCTCCTTAACCAGTCATGGTTAAGTGATGAAGTTAATCATTCAAAATCTTTGCTTCTTGTTCCAAAAACCTTGTGTGCAAAGCCTTGAGTTGCATTGTACCAAATGACATTTTCTCTTTTCTGTCCTTTTTTTGGTTTTCTGCTAATAATCAACCACATTAACCAGCAAATCTACTGAAGCAGCAACTGAAAGCTCCCCTACTATTTATTTTTAAACCCTGTCACCGTCCTAATTGTGATATATCCAGGACTCTGGTTCCAACCTGATTTAAGGTGGAGCCTGTCCACAGGAACAGCTCCTCCCTCCTCCTTCACTTTGCCTCGCCTCGCCTCGCCCCACCCCACCCTTTGGTGCTAATGTCCCATGAATTTTAACCTGTTTTTCTCTCTCGCCAATCTTTGAACCAATTCTTTGACACAGTGTCAACAAGATTGAAGAGAGAATTTGCTTGTGGCTCAGGAAGTAATATGGAGATTAAAAAAGCAGAACCAAAAAAGGTTAATTTGGCACTTAGCTGCTCATCCATTTTCCTACCTACATCATTGGTATCCATATGGACCACTGGGTAGTAGTGGGAAAGAAAATGAGATTGAGGAGACTGATCTCTAACAAAGCGAGAATCCAAAACACTCCCATCAGTATACGGAGAATCATCTTGAGAGAAGAAAGTGTGGAAATTGGAGGCACTAACCTTCCTTTTCTACTTCATAAATAGTGGGGAAGGACTGGGAATTGTGCCAAGATGAGCCCAGCAATGAAGGCCTGTTAGTTTAACCTGTAGTTGAAAGTATTTTTCTTTTTAATGGGCCTGGCCAGACCCAACCCTTTTGGCAGGTGTAAAGTGGATATCCCAGGAGTGATGCAGCTGGTCAAACCACTGCTTTAAACAAAACAATTCTCAAACACACTGGATGAAATGCTAACAAAAGAAAACAGAATTAGAGTCAGTTATTCTATCATAACTTAATGAAGCTGGTCCAATTCTTGCAACATCCTATAAACACTCCTTGACAAAAGATAAATTCAAACACCGGGTCCATGAGACAGAAGAGCAGAAAGTAAGGCATTCAGCCCATTGAGTCTGCTCTGCTGTTCAATCATGGCTGAAGTTTCTCTGCTCCATTCTCTTTCTCCCTATAACCCTTAATACTTGAGAACCTATCTCCAACTTAAATATACTCAATGACCTGGCCTCCACACTGCCTTCTGTGGCAATGAATTCCCTAGATTCACCACTCTCTCTCTGGCTGAAGTTTTTCCTTATCTCCATTCTAAAAGGTCTTCTCTTTTTACTCTGAGGCTATGCCCTGAGGTCAGTGTCTGACCAATGGAAACAACTTCCCAACATCTACACTATCCAGGCTATTCAGTATTGTGTTTCAGTTAAAGCCCCCTCAGCATTCTAAACTCCAAGTTATAAATCAAGAGACCTTGTCTTTTTCAAATGAGATCAGATTCCCTACAGTGCAGAAACAGGCCCTTTGGCCCAACAAGTCCACACTGACCCTCTGAAGAGTAGCCCACCCAGACCCATTCGCCTACTCCCTACTAATGCACCCGTCACAATGGGCAATTTATCATGGCCAATTCACTTGACCTGCACATCTTTGGACTGAGAGGAAACCGGAGTCCCAGAGGAAACCCATGCAGACACAGGGAGAATGTGCAAACTCCACACAGTCGCCAGAGACCGGAATCTAATCCGGGTCCCTGGGGCTGCAAGGCAGCAGTGCTAACCACTGAGCCACTGTACTGCCCCACAGTTAAGCTTTTCATTCCTGGGACCATTCATGAACCACCCCTGAACACACTTTAGCGTCAGTACATCCTCTGAGAGATGGGACCCAAAGCTGCTCACATTACTCCAAATGTGGTCTGACCAGAGTCTCTTAGAGCCTCAGAAGCACATTCCTGCTTTTATATTCAAGTCCTCAAAAGCCATCATAGCATTTGTCTTCCTAACTACTGACTCACCCTGCAAGTTTACCTTGAGAGAATCTAGGGTTAGAACTCTCCAGTCTCTTTGCAGTTCAGACTCCTGAATTTTCTCCCCATTTAGAAAATAGTCCATGCCCCCCTCCTTCCTACCAAAGTGCATGACCTCTCTCTTTCCCATGTTCAACTCCATCTGCCATGTCTTTGCCCACTCTCCTAACCTGTCCAAATGCTTTTGCAGCCCCCTCACTACCTCATTGCTACCCATCCCTCTACCTTTCTATCATCTGCAAGCATAGCCAGAATGCCCTCAGTTCCTTCATCGAGATTGTTAATGTATAAAGTGAAAAGTTGTGGTCCCAACACTGAGCCTTGAGGAATACAATTTGTCACCAGCTGCCATCCTGAGGAGGACTCTTTATCTCCACTCTCTGCTTTCTGCCAGGCAACCAAGCTTCTTTCCATGCTAGGTCCTTGCCTTACTCAGTAGCCTGCCTGGCACCTTGTCAAAGGTTGTTTTGAAGTTCAGGGAGATAACAAACATTGGCTCTCCTTGGTCTAACCTGCTTTTTACTTCCTAAAAAGACAAGTAGAATTTTTTTAAAGAGAAAGTTCTGGCAAAACTTCTGTTGAAGCACTGAACCCCTTTTCACTGTAGCTGCTTCTCTCTGTCCCCAGCAGTTTTTGACTGCTTGCTAAAACAAACCAAGCTAGGAGGAAACCTGGACTGGCCACTCCCCTGCTATTGTGGAAAGTAACCATTTCCAGACAACTCAGTACCTCTGCCTTTGACTCTCTTGGGTAGAAAACAAATGATGATGTCACCTTGTTAAAGGGGCAGCAGCATCAATACATTTAGAAACTCTAATCTCGGGTAAAATTAACTTTGCTTGGGATGAAGAAAGTCCACATGGATTTGTTAGAGGCACATTGATTAACTAGATGGGTGGCACAGTGGTTAGCACTGCTGTCTCACAGCACCAGAGACCTGGGTTCAATTCCTGCCTCAGGCAACTCTGTGTGGAGTTTGCACATTCTCCCCATGTCTGTGTGGGTTTCCTCCGGGTGCTCCGGTTTCCTCCCACAGTCCAAAAATGTGCAGGTTAGGTGAACTGGCCATGCTAAATTGCCTGTAGTGTTAGGTGAAGGGGTAAATGTAGGGGAATGAGTCTGGGTGGGTTACTCTTCGGAGGGTCGATGTGGACTTGTTGGGCTGAAGGGCCTGTTTCCACACTGTAAGTAATCTAATCTAATCTAGATGAGTGTCATTGACAATAATGGTGCTTTCAAAAGATGTTTATTAAAGTGCCAGATAATTTTGTCAAGCTCATTCTATGGGCCTTGGACAAATTGTATTGCCCTGCAGAGGAATTTAAGGAATTGATAGCAGAACAGGCTGTGTTTTGAACAGTTTTTGTTCCTTGTTAGCCAAGTAGGAGCAGCTGGCTTTCCCCGTGACACCTCCTGGTGAAGCATGCTAAAGCTTGGTGATTTCAGAAGTGTCACAAAGCAAACTTAACCAGACAAAAAAATCCTATAAGATTTCAACTTTGGGATGTTTTGGCAGTCAAAAGTCTGAACCACATTGTGCAAAAATTGAATCATAGACCATCCTGTGACAGAACCTGTTGATTGGAATTGTAGCTAAATGACGCTGTTAATCAGGTAATCGCTAATGTAATGCTGTCGCTTTAAACATGTTATATCCTTGGTGGTTTTGTTTTTGTTTTTGGAAGGGTTGTAAAGGCAGAGGTGCCCAAGGGTCTAGTTTCCCCATGGAAGGGGAGTGTCCAGTTCCGTTTTTTTTCTAGGGGCTTTTGTTTGTTAAAGCTGTAGTACTCTCCATGTGAGTCCAGGGGAGTTGCATGTAAAGAACTCCTCTGCCCACCTTCTGAAATCTCCTCTTGGATGTCATTGCCTCTTGCCTGTAAGAATCGGTTTTGAACTTGCCTTTTTTGCCAAAGGGTATACTTAAGGGATGTTACAGTATGGAACAGTTATTAGTAATAGCTACTGTATCACCAGTTAAGCTTTCCAATAGTTCTTAACTTTTTTCTTTTGATCATGTTTCCACTGTAGTGTTTAAATTGTTTTACTTAATGCTGAGTGGTTTGACCAGTTACATTACACCTGGAATACCCATTTCACATCTGGTAAAATAAGGAAAATGTTAGGGTATAGGCTACCTCAAAACATTTTGGCAGGGTCTGGCTTGGTCCATAACACTAAGTGGGGTTGAGGCTTAACTAACTAACTAAAGGGGTTTTTATTTGGTTGCTGCATGCAATAAAGTTTTAAATAATTATTTCTTATTTGATTTCATAGGCTACTTTTTGTTTTAAATTCAGCTACTTAAAGTTAAGAACACTTTATGCACAGAACTGTGTGCAATCTGAAGTATTGTGAACTATTGGGAGGATGGTGTATCAACATCTTGCAGAGGATAAGTTATGAAGTGCTGCATTCACTTAGAGGAGAGCTTTAAATTTTAAAAGGATGCTATTCTGAAGGGAGTGCTAGCACAGACTGGGTATGTGTACAAATAACTTGAAGGCAGACTGGTCAAGAAAGTATGAGCTTCTGGGCTTTGTAAATGGAGGGAGAGTACATGGTGAATTTTTGTTTTAAACCTTAACTGAAGTATTGATCTTGAAGGAGATGAAGTGTTTAGAGGTTGTGCAAAGGATTTGAGAATTGAGAATCCATGCTTGTGATAATTGAGGAAGAATTAGAGAAGTTAGATTTGATCAATTTCTTAGTTCAGGTAGCTAGACAGGAAGTCTCCTTGGTAAAACCAATGACTGCAGATGCTGGAAACCAGATTCTGGATTAGTGATGCTGGAAGAGCACAGCAGTTCAGGCAGTATCCAAGGAGCTTCGAAATCGACATTTCGGGCAAAAGCCCTTCATCAGGAAGAAAGGCAGTGAGCCTGAAGGGTGGAGAGATAAGCTACAGGGGGATGGGGAGAAAATAGCATAGAGTACAATAGGTGAGTGGGGGGAGGGGATGAAGTGATAGGTCAGGGAGGAGAGGGTGAAATGGATAGGTGGAAAAGGAGATAGGTAGGACAAGTCATGGGGACAGTGCTGAGCTGGAAGTTTAGAACTAGGGTGAGGTGGGGGAAGGGGAAATGAGGAAACTGTTGAAGTCCACATTGATGCCCTGGGGTTGAAGTGTTCCAAGGTGGAAGATGAGGCGTTCTTCCTCCAGGTGTCTGGTGGTGAGGGAGCGGCAGTGAAGGAGGTCCAGGACCTCCATGTCCTCGGCAGAGTGGGAGGGGGAGTTGAAATGTTGGGCCCCGGGGCGGTGTGGTTGATTGGTGCGGGTGTCCTGGAGATGTTCCCTAAAGTGCTCTGCTAGGAGGCGCCCAGTCTCCCCTTCCCTGTTTGGAAGGATTGTAGAGACCAGAGGGGACAGAGTTAAGATTAACAAAATAACCAAAGGCAGCAAGTTTAACTTTTTTAAAACCCAACAAGTGGTTCGGATCTGGAATGCACTGCATGAGAAGTTGGTGGCAGCAGGTTCAGTTGTGGCTTTCATGAGTGTATTGGATAAGCACCTAGAGAAGAAGAAACTGTAGGGTTACAGGAAAAGATGGGCAAGTCGGATGATGAATTGGCCTTGCAGAGTGCCAAACCTGAGGCAAATAATTACACACCTTCTGCTGTTTTGATATGTACTTGCATTGTAAAATTGTGTTAAATGGAACCTGTAACATTACAAAATGTAACCTCATTTTGTTAGCCGTAGTCTTCAGTAAATAGACTGCAAATAACTTTCAGCATACTCTGCTGATCCAGTCTGGCTTATTACTAATCCATTTGGCCAAACTGTTAAATCTGCTGACAAGTGATGTAATGTCATTGCTTTAAACACTTTTTTTTGTGATGCAGTCTATAGTTGCCAGTGTGAAACTTTGGAAGTTATTTGGAGATATGAATTATTGCTTTCTATCCTGTCAATTATAATCTTATTTAACCTTTTTCTATAGATCAGCCAACATTTGAAAACCTACTTTTTTTTTACTGACCTATCTGATTAAAGATGCAGGTAGAATTGCCAACTTTTCTTGAATAGTATCTTCCAGATCCTCCAAGTGCTTCAGAGCCAGTTGAGTTTTTTGACTTGCAAACTGGCAGTCCAGCCAGTTTGCATGAGATCCAACAAGGAAGAAATTAGTAACTACTTTTTAGGTGCTTGTTTACTCCAATTTCTAACATTTTGAAAGTAACCAACCTGTGACTTGGGCCTGAACCGATGTGAGGCGCCTTTCCTGCCTGGAGTTTGGCACGAGGCCAGAACTTTTGTTTAAACATTGCAGATCTTTTAATAACTTTTGAAGCTAACATCGTGGACAGAGCCATCATACTCTGGAGTGAGCCACTTATGCTGGGCAAGATTTCAGTAAACTGAGCTAGTGAGCACAGGCCCAAGCATTCCTGCTCATCCCAATAGTCTGATGTTTGCAAAAGTGTTTTTATTAAAATATTATTCCGCTTTGTTCTGATTTTTTTTTTGTTTTGAAGGAGGGTACATTGAAATTGTGCTCCCTCCTTTTCTACTTCTGTGGTGTGAATCAGATTCCTGTTTATTGCAAAGCACTGCTAATTACTAGTGAAAGTGATAACCCAAATTGATATACTACATTTGTGCTGAAACTAGTGTGAATGAATCTCCAACCACTCCTCCTTTTTCTCCCCCCCCCCCCCCCCCCAACTTGTGTAAACATTATTTATGCGATTTTATTGGTTTGGAATTTTTAACAATTGCCTAGAGTGTTCACTGACTTTTTTATATTTCAGAGTACCCTCAACATTAGCAATTCCAATTTCTATACTGTTTCTGTGGATTCCCTCACCTGTCAGGTCCAGTACATGAAAACTGTGATTGGAACAAAGCAGCTGAGCAATGTTTCTGTTATACCACCTCTGAGTGAGAAACAGGTACTTGTGCCATATTTTATTGTCTTTTTGTTTTTTGTTGTTGTGCTGTCTGTTATGTAGATGAGTGTTCACTCATGCACAATGCAGCTTGCCAAAGGACCTGAGGCAATTGGTTGCTTAACTAAATGCGTAGGTGTCCCAGAAACTGGCAAAGGATCATTGCGGTTTTATGTAAACTAACTTCATTCAAGAGTCTATTCTTTCACCCTCCTGTGACGAGCAAGGAAGATTTTTGAATCCTTGTCAGAAGTGTGACTAATAAGGTTCAATTTGCTACCGCTTTATACAGTGAATGATGGTCTCTTATATCTATATTACTGATCTTGCAGGTGAACTACACTGTACAAATGGAGTTCAGTGGTTCTCTAACATATGTATAGTAAGTAAAATTTTCTACTTTTTTGAATACTGCTGGCATTTAGGTCATTCTATGCAAGTATATTATGATTTTATTCAATAAATGTCTGTTATCTGTACTATGATTACATGGCAAAGGTCTCATACCATTAATTTGAAAATAGTAAACTTCTATTCAACGTAAATAACTAAACAAATACTGTCATCCTCAGATAGTGGCATTGATCAGAACTTCACTGGGCTAGACTTTAAATATTAGGCTGTAGAAGTAGACCAGAGGCTGGCAGTTCTGTAGTGAGTAGCTTGCCTCTAAACCTGCACACCCCCTAACCGTGGGCAAGCTTTGATCTCGGGAGTGAGAAGAATCTATGCTTGCCTGGCTGAGTGCAGCTCCAATGAAACCACACCCCATCAAGGCTTAGAACTAAACTTGTTAATAATGTGTTCATCCTTGTTTTATTGCTCAGATCTCCAATTTAAAATTGAAGCACTGGGGGTAGCTTGGAAGGTTTAATTAGAATTAATTTTCTCTCATTGTACATTTTGTTTTTGGCAAAATGAAATCAAATTGACTTGTCCCCTGGTACTTTCACATGTTGGAAATGTGAATTTGTGGTGTGATGGCACCTAAAATTTGAGGGACTGGGTTTTTAGTGCAACTTGGTAATTGGCTACTGTCTAATGCTGTAGATGTATTGCCAAAATTTGTGCAGTCAACTAGGTTTTTGGCTATTTCCTTTTTAATCCCAACTTTTGAGTTGGTTGGGATGAAATGAAAGCTGTTTTTTTTTTGTCTGAGGATAGTTTTTTTTTTGAGCTTCTAGGTTTTGGTTCAGGAAACTGTGGTTGGAGCAGATGAGGCCAACATTTGTTGCCTATCCCTGATTCTCCCTTGAAGATAGTGGTGAGCTGCTGCCTTGGACAATTCCCACCCTTCCAGTGTAAGGGCACCCACTACGTTAGGGAGGGAATTCCTAAGATTTCGATAGACAAAACTCTATTTCATTTTAAAGACGGTGAGTGACTTGAACTTGCAGTGTAGTGTTCCCATATATTTATTGCCCTTGTCATTCTGGGTGGCAGAGAATGCAGGTTTGCACAGTACTGTCTGAGGAGCCTTGGTGACATGTGCAGGGTATTTAGCAGATAGTGCTGCTGGTGAATGGCACCCCAAATCCGCAAACTACTTTTGTCCTAGATAGTGTCAGTCTTGGGTTTTTTTTTGGTACACTACTCCAGGCAAGAGGGAAGTATACCATCACCCCATTGACTTGTGACTTTATAAATGGGGAGATGGTGAGTATCATGCCACAGAATCCTAGCCTCTGACCTGCTCTTGTAGCCACAGTATTTGTAGTCCAGTTCCATTTCTTGTCAGTGATTGTCCCACTAACAACATCCTGGGGTTATCAGCAACTGCAATGACGTTTAAATGTCAAGGTGTGATCGTTGGATTACCTACTTTTGCCCATTTTTGTCTGGTACTTGCATGTTGCAAATGTAACTTACAAACATGGGTCTTACGATCAGCATTTAACTCTAGTTGAAACTCTAACCTCCTCGTAACTCTTGTTACGCAAGACACAAAAATGGTGTTCTGGACCGAGGAAATCGAGAGAAATGGTTGCGTCGTCTTTGCTCACCAGCACAGAAACCATTCGGAGCCTATCAGAATTCCACTGCTTAGTCTTTGGTTTCTTGTTTGCAGTGTCACAAGGTGGTTGGTTCACACGCCTTATGAAAGGCTGTGACTTAAGTCCACGGCTTATGGCAACTGCCAAGTAGGGGGAAAACACTGGTTTTCTTCAAGCTTAAAGTAACTTTTTATTGCAGAGATGCGTACTGATATGCCATGGGGGCATTGAGCTAAATCACCTTCCCTATCCCTGTATTCGCAACACAGTCAAAATATTCTTGGACCCTTCAGTTGTCCTGACCAGACTTTACAAAAGTAATCAGACTGATTTTATAGTTGAGCAAAAACTAATATAATACTAACTTTACCAGATCTAAACTAAACAATGTTCAATGTCTAATGTCTAATACTTTAAACCCAGTCTCAAATAGAAATATGGTACGAATGGGGCCATTCAGCCCATCTTGTCTATGCCAACCCAAGTTGGGTTTTAAACATAGCCTCGCTCTCTTGCAAACAGACAGTTAAAGAATAAAAAGGAAAATAACAGTGTCACAGGCATATGAGATTGACTAATGTCTTCAGAAATCAAGCTAATACATTGCAAATTGCTTAGAGTAGGCTCCTGAGGAATACTCATTTCACTTAATCCTTATAACGAATTTTACTCAATCTTTGACAGGATCATAATGGGAGAGCAACTAACTCATTTCAGCAGCTTTCACAGCCACCACCATCTCTTTAAAAACCGTTCAAAGTTCAGTTTCTCTTCCACCATTTTGAGTGGCTGGCAGTGGCCGTGGCCTTCCTGTGGCCCCTTTTAACATCCAAGCATCTGCCAACCTTGGAGCATAATGCATCTCCAGACTTGATGTCTGATTTATGTTCAAAATCATTGTTCTCGCCAATTAACTTTCAAGGCCAGGTCCCTTCTAAATGAATCATTTTTTTATATATAAAGCTGCTCACAGTCCAGATGTCACCTTCAATTCACACTTCCAACTAAAAATGCGAAATAAAAATAATGAAGGCCTTGACTGCATTCCTGTTGAAGGTCTGAAGCTTCTCCTATCTTTGTTTACAGCTCCAAGTTGCTCAGCTACCTGAGAGCCAATCTCTGACCAGGGCCTTCTGCCTGCCAACAATACCTAGTCAGTAGTCCACAGAATAATCTGCTTGCTGACTGAATCTCCATTTGTGTGTGCACACCCTTGGCTGCAGTTGGTCTGGGTCTTCTACTGCTTGGACCACCAGCTGTATCAACCGTACTTAAAATGAGTGTCAGGTTACTTTTTTGAAAAAAAATCGCAGTCTTTTCACCCTCAAATCTACTGAGGGCAGTCACACCCCCCTGAGTTCAGCTAGTGCCTGTTTGGGCCAAGACAGTAGTGAGGTCCATCAGGGAGGATGTGAGCCTGAGGGGTGATCAGTCCAGGTAGTGGAGGCCTGCAGATCCAAGCATCCCTGTACACTGACATCACTGTTTTCTGCTCCAATCTGCTGTCTGAGTGCAGACTCTGAGCATCTGACAAGACCAAACTGACTTTGGAAGCTAAAGTAGAGGCAAAAGCTGAGGCCATGTTTTTTGGGAACTGGGCTGACCAATCCTTTATCCCCTTCACTGTCAGGACAGATTACCTGAAGATGCTGGGAATGTGGTTTGGAGGGACTGGAGCATCAGCAAAATCTCGAGTGCATTGCCAGGATGGGTCAAACTGGTCATTTGGGAGCACTGCTCTTCTTTCCCCCCCCACCTGCAGGTTATAAACCTGGTCATCAGGTATGTGGCACTCTGGCCCAGATCTGGCCCATTCCCTGTAACTCTGCCATTGCAGTTATCTCATCGATCTTCCACTTCATCTGGACGTCTAAGGTGGACAGTACAAAACTCTGGATAAGGGTGGGAAGGATGTTCCCTATGCCACCAACCCCCTCATGCCAGCTTTGTGTGTAGCCGCATCAAGCGGTGTAGACCCTTCGTATGCAAACAGTGTCACTGTAACACTGGGGATAGCTGGAATCTCCAATACATAAAGGATCGGACTGGTCCAATTGCTGCAGAATTCTCCAAGTAGTTGAACCATTCCATATCACCTGTCTTTGTGGGGAAGTTTGTAATGGAAAAACATCACCTTTTTTGACCACCAGTCCATCGGGAAGTGGTCAGCACGTAGTATCCTCAAGACCCTATTGGGTAAAATGAGGGGTTTTTTTTTGTCACTGAGCTACTCAGGACAAATCTTGCCACAGGACTGTCCTCCATGGTCTGTTCCCTGGTATGCACGCTGAGACAATCATCCAATTGTGCCTGGAGGGCCATCCGTTCAATGAAAGACACTCTTTGGTCTGCTTGAAACTTGCTGGCCTTTCAGAGCAAAGAATTAACCCTGACTGGGTGTTGCAGACTTGCACATTCCAAGGTGCAGTGGGAAAGACCACTCGGAGGCCTTCCTGCTGAAGGTAAATGGGGGTCCATTTAGTTATTGGAGCCTAGTGGTGATGCTCAGGCCTGTAAATACAGTCTGGCCTGAGACATGTCTTTGGTTTGTTTAGATAGAGTCAAATGTTTGTTTCCTTTTAACATGCTACTATATGAACTGTTTGTGACTGTATATAAGAGCTAATGAATAAGTTGTTTTATATTTTGAAATAGTGAGGTCAGAAGTTAACTGGCCCTGGCAGAACCCAAACTAAAGGCTAGTGAGCTGGTTACTGCTGAGCAAATGCCCCTTGATAACCCTGTCACCAGTTCTTTTGTTATCATACTAGTTGATAACACCAGACAAATTTTTATTTCCAAAGTGAGACCTAGCTTGATAGACCGCAAATGTTAACTTCTTTGAAACTTACTGTAGTGATAAGTCATATGCACTTAGCAAGCAGCAATGTTTTTTAAAAAAAAATAATGCACCAAGAAATAAGCTTAGTTTGTGTTAAACCATTAAACACTGTCTTGATATGAATATCAAAAATAGTGGACCAGATTTTCCAGTGATTGCCAATCTTTGATTTGCCTTGCTCTCCTTTTTTTTTAATTTTACGGAAGAGGAGAGCTGTGCATTTCTGTTAGGGTCTCTCTGTTCCAAAGGTTGTCGTAATGCAGAGCTGTCTGAGGATAACAAACTATGCCCCTCTTCCCAACAGTCAGTAGCATATTCTGAAATGTAAAAGTCCAAGCAGCCATTTTGGCAGCTGCTGTCAAAAGGTAAGTACGTAAGTGGAGTTTTTTTGGGAGGAGTGGGGGAAGAGTGTGTAGAACAGAGCAGGGTGGGCTGTAGAAAACTGGTCTGGGTGATGAAAAGAACAGGGTGGAGCTCTGGTGTGGCAAGGAGTCTTCTCCAGTTGGATCTGACATCAGGAGAGCAGCTAGGTTAGAATTGAAAGATCAGTATAGGGTCTGCTTTCTCTCCTGTGCTGAAGGGGCTCTCTGCTCTCAGATCCATGTGACTTGGAAGTAACATCCCATAAAAGGGAAAGTGCAGTGATGGATTTTTGGCATTTTTCTGACTTATTGACTAAAGCAGTTCTTTTTTTCCCTGCAGTACCTTTTGCACGATGCCATCAATCAAGGTCCACAATATTGTTGTCTTCATGCAGTAAGTTCTTCAAGAACAGTCTTGTTTAAATAGAGAAAAACTGAAAAGTTGCAACACTGACTTGAAGTTACTTGTGCACAAAACAGAAAGCTAGCACACCGATGCAGGAGGTCATCAGGAAGGTTAATGAAGTGTTGGCCCTTGTTTCAAGGGAGTTGGCGTATAAGATTAGGGAAGTCTTACTGCAGTTATACAGGGTGCTGGTGAGACCACATCTGGAGTACGGAGAGCTGTTTTGGTCAGTTTTTTTTATTTAAGGAAAGATTTAATTGGAGGAAAGTCATAGGTTCACCAGGATGATCCCTGGTATGGAGGGAATGCCTAATGAGCAAAGGCCCAACAGATTGGAATTCCACGCAATGGAGTTTAGAAAAATGAAGTATTCTAATTGACACATATCATCTGATTCCCATGGGACTTGACAGGGTAAATGCTGAGAGGATGTCTTCCCTTATGGGAGAGTTTAGGGCTAGAGGACATAGTCTCTGAATAAAGGGGTGCTAGTTTAAGACTGAAGAATTGATTCAACTTGCCACAAAGCTATGGGGGCAGAATCCTTGTGTATATGTAAGCTGCAACAGATCCTTGATCAGTAATCTAGGGTCACTGGGAAATGCAGGAATGTGGGTACGTTGGATCAGCCAAGCAGCCTGTCTATTTTCTTATGGTCTTTTATCTGTCTTTTAAAAAGCTGTTCAAAGTGCAGTATGGTTTTGGTACATATCCTGAAGCTGAATTCAAAGTTGGACTTGATTCTTTTAACTTGCAATTTTGGATTTTCACCAATAAGTGGTCTGGTATTCTTGAGTAGTGCTGGAAAAGCACAGCAGGTCAGGCAGCTTCTGAGGAGCAGGAAAATCAATGTTTCGGCCAAAAGCCCTTCATCGGGAATCCTGATGAGCTTTTGTTTGAAATGTCGATTTTCCTCCTCCTGCTGCCTGACCGGCTGTGTTTTTCCAGCACCACTCTAATCTAGACTCTGATCTCCAGCATCTGCAGTACTCACTTTTACCTGGTATTCTTTAGTCCCTTTTTTTGTAGGCTTTTAGAAGTCAGGAATTATTAGTTCTGTTTGGGTAACAAAAATGTAGACATGAAGCCTAGCCTTGCAAGCAAATTCTATTGAATTTCCAGTTTTAAATCTGTGTAAGTCTAACAGAATAGCTAGTTA
The DNA here is from genome assembly GCF_047496795.1 of Chiloscyllium punctatum. Lineage (NCBI taxonomy): Eukaryota > Metazoa > Chordata > Chondrichthyes > Orectolobiformes > Hemiscylliidae > Chiloscyllium > Chiloscyllium punctatum. The sequence goes on along the minus strand of NC_092791.1, from coordinate 19,512,425 downwards.
TTGACAACTCCTCCTTTCTCTAACCTATCTTTTAACTCCCTCTCTAAAATACCAGTCTGATTTTTAAACACCGCACCCCCCCCCCATTAAGATTTACCAAAAATACTAAAATTTCGAAACCAGCCAGCTGTCGTTTTTTTTTGTATCTTCCTGTCTCCTCCTCTTGGGGATTTCTGTTTCACAGGTCGTTGGTAGATAAAGGTACCTTTTTAAGAGAGCTATTCTACAGGTAGTCTGCAGATATTGGTGGCTTGGCAGTTCTCCAACTGTTGAGGGTTTTTTGGGCTTTATACCCCAAAGCATCAGATCATTAGTGTTAATATTGTCAAACTACTAAATTCGAACTTGATTGGAGTTTGGTATTTTGGGGCATAATTTAAACTGGCTGAATTTGAATTCATTTATTTTTTTTTGGCTCCAGGCGACCCAGCTCATGTAACTGTTTGACCAAATGTTACATTGTTACCTTTTTCAGAACACTTAGTGCTGTGTCAGGTAGTTCTGTCAAGGTACAGTACCCCTTCCAGCTTCGTAACAATGAGACTAAGTACAATATTTCAGGTTGTGGTTTTGGTTGGCTAGAATATATATACTTTCTAGCTTCATATGTAACCAACTTCAACTGAAGTTCAAAGCTGCCATATCACATTGGAATGGTTTAGCTGGCAGTATTTGATTGGCTAGCTAATAAGCAGCCAGTCTAATGTCGATGAGAGTGGTAATCGGAGACTCTCTCCATACCAAGTAACTTCAATCATTAATAAAACTTGTGCAGCAACTGAGTTGACTTGTGCATACTAACTGGCTTTTTGCTTTGTGTGTCACAAACCTGACATCCCCTCCCTTGCTGATGGGACCAAGTGTCCTGACACCAGCTGGTCTGTGACTGCTCACTTACAACTTCTCAAGGGCAATTGAACATGGGCATCAAATGCTGATTTTTCTTTTTTTAAACCTCTCCTAGCTGCCCTCCCACCTTTTTTTTTAAAAAGTATTTTTGGATTTTTCCCAAACTACATAAGCTGTGTGAAGCGCCAGATCAAGGCAAAGTTGTTCTTATTCAGGAAGTAACCCTGTGCCCTGTCCTCCACCCCCATCCCACCCAGAATATGCTGAACAGCCATAGAAAAACTTGGTAGGGGCATAAAGGCTGGTGTTTTTTAAAAAAGGGTTCAACATGGCTTTGTGTGGAAAATCATGTTTCTCAAACTTGGTTTTTTTTTTGAAGAAGTAATAGAGGATTGATGAGGGCAGAGCAGTAGATGTGATCTATATGGACTTCAGTCAGGTGTTCGACAAGGTTCCCCATGGAAGACTGATTATCAAGGTTAGATCTCATGGAATACAGGGAGAACTAGTCATTTGGTTACAGAACTGGCTCAAAGGTAGAAGACAGAGGGTGGTGGTGGAGGGTTGTTTTTCCCACTGGGGGCCTGTGACCAGTGGAGTGCCACAAGGATCGGTGCTGGGTCCACTTTTCATTTTTATATAAATGATTTGAATGTGAGCTGAAGAGGTATAGTTAGTAAATTTGCAGATGACACAAACATTGGAGGTATAGTGGACAATGAAGAAAGTTCTCTGATTACAATGGATCAGATTGGCCAATGGGCTGAGAAATGGCAGATGGAGTTTAATTTGGATAAATGTGAGGTGCTGCATTTTAGGAAAATCAAATCTTAGCAGGACTTTTACACTTACACTTAATGGTAAGGTCCTAGGGAGTGTTGCTGAACAAAGAGACCTTGGAGTGCAGGTTCATAGTTCCTTGAAAGCAGAGTCACAGGTAGATAGGATAGTGAAGATGTTTGGTATGCTTTTCTTTATTGGTCAGAGTATTGAGTACAGGAGTTGGGAGGTCATGTTGCGGCTGTACAGGACATTGGTTAGGCCACTCTTGGAATACTGTGTGCAGTTGTGGTCTCCTTCCTATCGGAAAGATGTTGTGAAACTTGAAAGGGTTCAGAAAAGATTTACAAGGATGTTACCAGGGTTGGAGGGTTTGAGCTACAGGGAGAGGCTGAATTGGCTGGAGCTGTTTTCCCTGGAGTGTCTGAGGCTGAGGGGTGACCTGAAAGGGGTTTATAAAATTGAGGGGTATGGATAGGATAAATAGACAAGTCTTTTCCCTGTGGTGGGGAGTCCAGAACTAGAGGGCATAGATTTGGAATGAGGGGGGGGAAGATATAAAAGAGACTTAAGGGACAATGTTTTCACAGAGAGGGTGGTACGTGTATGGAATGAGCTGCCAGAAGATGTGGTGGAGGCTGGTACAATTGCAACATTTAAGAGGCATTTGGACGGGTACATGAATAGGAAGGGTTTGGAGGGATATGGGCCGGGTGCTGGCAGGTCCGACTAGTTTGGGTTGGGATATCTGGTGGGTGTGGATGGGTTAGACCGAACGGTCTGTTTCCGTGCTGTACATCTCTGACTCTAAGTACAATGCACTGTAAGTGCAATTTCCCTGGTCTAGTCTGAAATCATGACCCTGACAGCATGGAAAATCCTCCAGCTGGATGAGATGGGTCAATTTTGTCCATCTATTGTTGATTTATCAATTGTAACCAGTTGACTGGATTATTGACTTAGAGTAGTGTAATGCCAACACTATATGTTCGGTTCCCATGAAGGCCACTCCTCAATCTCTTCCCTTGCCTGAGGTCTGGTGGCCCTCAGGTTAAATCCCCACCAGTCGCTTCTCTGTAATGAGAAAGCAGCCCCTATGGTCTAGTAAGACAATGGCGACACAATTAGTGTCCCCTTCTATGCTGAGAACCTGAGGAGGCAGTGATGGATCATCCGTTCAGCATTTTTAGACTCTTAGAGATGTACATCATGGAAACAGACCCTTCGGTCCAACCCATCCATGCCGACCAGATATCCCAACCCAATCTAGTCCCACCTGCCAGCACCCAGCCCGTATCCCTCCAAACCCTCCCTATTCATATATCTATCCAAATGCCTCTTAATGTTGCAATTGTACTAGTCTCCACCACATCCTCTGGCAGCTCATTCCATACACGTACCATCCTCTGTGTGGAAAAAGTTGCCCCTCAGGTCTCCTTTTTTTTTATATATATCTTTCCCCTCTCACCCTAAACCTATGCCCTCTAGTTCTGGACTCCCCGACCCCAGGGAAAAGACTTCGCCTATTTATCCTATCCATGCTCCTCATAATTTTTTAAACCACCTATAAAGTCACCCCTCGGCCTCCGACGCTCCAGGGAAAACAGCCCGGCCTGTTCAGCCTTTCCCTGTAGCTCAAATCCTCAACATCTTTGTAAATCTTTTCTGAACCCTTTCAAGTTTCACAACATCTTTCCGATAGGAAGGAGACTAGAATTGCACGCAATATTCCAACCAATGTCCTGTACAGCCGCAACATGACCTCCCAACTCCTGTACTCAATACTCTGACCAATAAAGGAAAGCATACCAAACACCGCCTTCACTATCCTATCTACCTGCGACTCCACTTTCAAGGAGCTATGAACCTGCAGTCCAAGGTCTTTGTTGAGCAATGCTCCCTAGGACCTTACCATTAAGTGTATAAGTCCTGCTAAGATTTGCTTTCCCAAAATGCAGCACCTCTCATTTATCTGAATCAAACTCCCTCTGCCACTTCTCAGCCCATTGGCCCATCTGGTCCAGATCCTGTTGTAATCGGAGGTAACCCTCTACACTACACCTCCAATTTTGGTGTCATCTGCAAACTTACTAACAGTTCCTCTTATGCTCACATCCAAATCATTTATGTAAATGATGAAAAGTAGAGGACCCAGCACCGATCCTGTGCAAACACCTGCCAAAGGCTGAAATGTTCACAACCTTAATTTTAAAAATTTTGTTGAGCTGCCTCTTTCTGCTAAAGTTTAATTATCCATCTTTTCACAGTTGGCATTTTTTTGTATGGGATTGTTTAGTTCTGTATCTAACCTGCTATTTCTGCTCTGCCATGTATGGATGGCTGAATTGCGTTAAGATTGGCAGCTGACTTTCAGGATGTTGTGCTAGGTTTGGTTTTTGAATACAATTCTGTTGGCCCACGCCAGCAGTTTCAGAACCAGTTTTAAGCTACTCAATCTGTTCAGAATCCAGCCTATTTGGCATCGTGGTCATTCTCACCACATGGTGGATGTATGCCACGTGAGGGAAGGACTGGTGTTAATAGTCATTCTGTGAAAAGCTTAGAGGGTGCAGAATTCTTGCATTTTTTTTTTAAGCTGTACATAGTCCCCTACAAAGAGCAATCAAGTCTTGGACTTCATTTGAGGTAATGTAACTGGGGAAATGGTTGACTTATCACGTGGGAGAGTATTTTTACAGACAGCAATCATAACTCTTGGATTCAAGATTGTTGCCCATTGCCATAAGTTCTTAACTTGAGGGAAGGCCTTTTTAAAAACCAAGATCAGATATAATCTTGCAAGTGGACTGGGAGCTTATTTTTAGATAAATCTGTTGCAAGAGTTGGATGCCTTCAAGAAGGAAGTATGGAGATGTTCTAATAAGGAAAAAGGGTGGAGTCATCAAATCCTGTGAATCCCTGGATATCCAGGGATGTGGAGAATTGGATAGAGAAAAAGGCTATGGCAGATATTATTGGCTCAAAACAGCAGAATCCCTAGAATATGCAAGGGGAGACTTTAAGGTGAGCTAAAAGGGGGATGTGAAAGCATGGTGGAAGGTGAAGTTTTAAGGATAAAAGGTTAATGAAGGCATTGAGAAACAGTGGTAATTCATGTGGAGACAAGGTGCAGGTATGTTTCTAAATTAATATTCTCAGGATTCACTAGAGAGATGATGTGGGTTTCAAAAGTGGAGAGGAGTATGATATTCTTAAGGTTTTGGGCCCCATATCTCAGGAAGGATTTACGAGCCCTGGAGTGTGTTCAGAGGAGGTTCATGAGAATGGAGATGATAAATTTCTTCAGCCAGAGGGTGACAAATCTGTGGATTTATTGCTACAGAAGGCTGTGGAGGCCAGGTCACTGAATATATTTAAGATAAATTCTTGAGTATCAAGGGTTAGAGGGAGGAAGCAGGACAATGAGGTTGAGAAACTTACCAACCATGATTGGCAGAGCAGACCTGATGGACTGAATGGCCTAATCTCTGCTCCTACATCTTATGGCCTTAAGTTTGTGAGGTAGAACATAAAAATACAGCACAGTACAAGCCCTTCGGCCCTCGATGTTGCACTGATCCAAGCCCACCTAACCTATACTAGCCCACTATCCTCCATATGCCTATCCAATGCCCATAAAGAGGGAGAGTCCACCACTGCTACTGGCAGGGCATTCCATGAACTCTCAACTCGCTGAGTAAAGAATCTACCCCTAACATCTGTCCAAAACCTACCACCCCTTAATTTAAAGCTATACCCCCTCGTAATAGCTGACTCCATACGTGGAAAAAGGCTCTCATGGTCAACCCTATCTAAACCCCTAATCATCTTGTGCACCTCTATCAAGTCACCCCTAAACCTCCTTTTCTCAAATGAAAACAGCCCCAAGTGCCTCAGCCTTTCCTCATACGATCTTCCTACCATACCAGGCAACATCCTGGTAAACCACCTCTGCACCCGTTCCAGTGCCTCCACATCCTTCCTATAGTATGGCGACCAAAACTGCGCACAGTACTCCAGATGCGGCCGCACCAGAGTCTTATACAACTGCAACATGACCTCAGGACTCCGGAACTCAATTCCTCTACCAATAAAAGCCAGTACGCCATATGCTGCCTTCACAGCACTATTTACCTGGGTGGCAACTTTCAGAGATCTGTGTACATGGACACAAAGATCCCACTGTTCATCCACACTACCAAGTATCCAACCATTAGCCCAGTACCCCATCTTCTTACTCTTACCAAAGTGAATCACTTCACACTTAGCTACATTGAACTCCATTTGCCACCTTTCTGCCCAGCTCTGCAGCTTATCTATATCCCGCTGTAACCTGCCACATCTTTCCTCACTGTCAACAACTCCACCAACTTTTGTATCATCTACAAACTTGCTCACCCAACCTTCTAGCCCCTCCTCCAGGTCATTTATAAAAATGACAAACAGCAATGGTCCCAGAACAGATCCTTGCGGAACACCGCTAGTAACCGCACTCCAAGATGAACCTTTACCATCAACTACTCTGTCGTCTTCCAGCCAGCCAATTCCTAATCCAAACCTCCAACTCCCCCTCCATGCCATACCTCCATATTTTTTTGCAGTAGCCTACCATGGGGTACCTTATCGAACGCCTTGCTAAAATCCATATACACCACATCTACCGCTTTACCCTCATCCACCTCCTTAGTCACCTTCTCAAAGAATTCAATAAGGTTTGTGAGCCATGACCTGCCCTTCACAAAACCATGCTGACTATCCTTGATCACATTATTCCGATCCAGATGTTCATAAATCCTATCCCTTACAAGTCTCTCTAAGACTTTGCCCACAACAGAAGTGAGACTCACCGGCCTATAGTTACTAGGGTTATCCCTACTCCCCTTGAACAAGGGAACCACACTTGCTATCCTCCAGTCTTCTGGCACTATTCCTGTAGACAACAAGGACATAAAAATCAAGGCCAATGGCTCTGCAAACTCCTCCCTTGCTTCCCAGAGAATCCTAGGATAAATGCCATCAGGCCCAGGGGACTTATCTATTTTCACCCTTGCCAGAATTTCCAACACCTCTTCCCTACGTACCTCCAAACCGTCCATTCTAATTAATTGTGACTCAGTATTCACATCGGTGACAATGTCCTGTTCCTGAGTGAATACTGACGAAAAGTATTCATTCAGTGTCTCCCCAATCTCTTCAGCCTCCACACGCAACTTCCCACTACTATCCTTGACTGGACCTATTCCTACCCTAGTCATTATTTTATTCCTGACATACCTATAGAAAGCCTTTGGGTTTTCCCTAATCCTACCAACCAAGGACTTTTCATGTCCCCTCCTTGCTGCTCTTGGCTCTCTTTAGATCCTTCCTGGCTACCTTATAACTCTCAATCGCCCCAATTGAACCTTCATACCTCATCTTTACATAGGCCACCCTCTTCCCTTAACAAGGGATTCCAAATCTTATTAAACCACCGCTCCCTCAAACGACCCTTTCCTCCCTGCCTGACAGGTACATACTTCTCAAGGACACTCAATAGTTGCTCCTTGAACAAGCTCCACATATCGATTGCACCCTTCCCTAGAAGCCTACTTTTCCAAGCCCCACATCCTAAGTCATGCCTCACCGCATCATAATTTCCTGCCCCCCAGCTATAACTCTTGCCCTGCAGTGCACACTTATCCCTCTCCATCACTAGAGTAAAAGTCACTGAATTGTGGCCACTGTCCCCAAAGTGCTCACCCACCTCCAATTCTAACACCTGGCCTGGTTTGTTACCCAGAACCAAATCCAGTATGGCCTCCCCTCTTGTTGGCTTGTCTACATATTGTCAGGAAACCCTCCTGTACACATTGGACAAACACCGACCCATCTAACGTACTCTAGCTATAGCTTTCCCAATCCTTGAAGAGACCTTCTGAAGAAGGGCTGATGCCCGAAACGTCGATTCTCCTATTCCTTGGATGCTGCCTGACCTGCTGTGCTTTTCCAGCAACACATTTTCAACTCTATCTCCAGCATCTGCAGTCCTCACTTTCTCCTCCCTATAGCTTTCCCAGTCAATATCAGGAAAGTTAAAGTCCCCCATAACAACAACCCTATTACTTTCACTCTTCTCCGGAATCATCCTCGCAATCCTTTCTTCTATGTCTCTAGGACTATTAGGAGGCCTGTAAAAGACTCCTAACAGGGTGACCTCACCTTTCCTATTCCTAATCTCAGCCCAAACTACCTCAGATGGAGAGTCTTCATCCATCGTCCTTTCCACCGCTGTACACTATCTTTGACAAGCAATGCCACACGTCCCCCTCTTTTACCCCCACCTCTGACCCTACTAAAACATTTAAACCCTGGAACCTGCAACAGCCAATCCTGTCCCTGTTCTGCCCATGTCTCCATAATAGCCACATCGAAATCCCAGGTGCCAACCCACGCTGCAAGTTCACCTACCTTATTTCATATACTTCTCGTGTTGAAGTATACACACTTCAAGCCACCTTCCTGTTTACAGGTACCCTCCTTTGAGATTGATGCCATGTTCCTAACCTCCCTACACTCCAGGTCCTGCACCCTAAAGCTACAGTCTAGGTTCCCATGCCCTGACAGGCTTTTAAAAGGAGAGAAATCTCCAGGGCTGGATACTATGTATCCCAGGTTGGTGAGACGAGAGAGGCCCTTCCAAAAATTATCAATTCCCCTCTGACCCCAGGAGGTACTAGAGGATAGCCAATGTAGTACTGTTGTTAAAGAAGGGAACCAGGGCTAAACCAGGAAAGTTTTTTTTTAGTCTAACCTCAGTGGAGGGAAACTATTGGAAGCGATTCTGAAGGACACTTCATTTGCATTTGGAGAGACTGGGATTAATTGAATAGTCAGCATGGTATTGCTAAGGGGAGGTCATGTCTGACAAACTTGATTTGAAGTTTTCAAAGAGGTGCCCAGATGTATAGATGAGTGCAATGCATTTTATGTAGTCTACTTTAACTTCAAGGATTTTGATAAGGTCCAGTGAGGCAAGGATTTGCCAAATTGGTTCCCCAGTTGGCTGCGTAGGAGGAAGAGGGTGATGGTTGAGGGGTGTTTTTTTTTTCCCAGATGGAAGTCTGACTCCCATGGGGAGGATCAGTAGTTGGGCCCTTGCCAACTAGCTTACATTGTCACAAAACTAGTCCCTCTTTTTTTTAAAAAAAAAAGCTGTCCCTAGGCTCAAGATGACTCTGTCCATGAAAATATTTTTGAGGGGCAATAAACCGCGCATGGCTGGTTTGGTACAGAGATGAAAAGGATTTTGAGGCCATTTGTTTATATGTAAACAGATGAGACTTCAGGCCAAAGTGGTCATGTTTTAGAAGTGACCTGTATAATGAAAGGGGAGTGGTCAGCTGCTGAGCTGAGCAGTTTTAGTTCAGACTTGAGCTGGTGAGGCAATCCACAGGGTGCTGTGTGGCAACTTTTTTTTCCCTGCCCTTCAACTTCAACCTGTAAGCAGGGGTTCCATTTATACTGGGCTTTAAAGGGGGTTTGCTTATTGGGACTGTTGTGTGAATTCAGAACAGCATACTTAAGTCTAGCTGGAAAGACTGAGTTCTGTAGGGGTTCTTTATTCTGTTCTTTGTTTCATTGTGTAATTTTGTTTTAATTTTTCTGTTTTTAAAGTCTAGGAGTCACCCAGAAGCTAGCTAGGTTAACTTTCACTGTACACTTACTGAAACAAATTGCAAAGTTATGGTCTGGGGCTGCCTGCTTAATGTTCTGAGTGGTCTGGTCTAGTCCATAAACAAATGATTTTGCCTTCGAATGTGAAAGTTGATCAGTAAATTTGCAGACCAGACCAAAAACTGAAGTGGTAAATAATGAGGAAGATGGCCTTTTGATGACAGGAGGATATAGATGGGCTGATCAGTGAGAAACTGAGTTCAATCTGGATAAGTGAGGTGCTGCACTTCAGAACAAACAAGCCAAGGGGATACATGATTGGGAGAACCATGGAAAACAAAGGATCCGGAAAACCTTTTGGTGTGCATGTGCACCAGTCCCTTTAAGGGATCAGGGCAAATGGTTAAGAAAGCATTTGGTATACCTGCAGAGGCACACAGTTTACTAGCAGGGAGATGATGTTGGAACAGCATAAAATGCTGGTTGGGCCACAGGATCCATACAGGGAGGATGTGGTAGCACCAGGATGTTGCCTGGGCTGGAGAGTTCATGGAGGAATTGGACCGTGGCTTTCCTTGAAGCAGAGGAGATTGATTGGGCCATGATTTGAGGAGCATCGGGTAGACCAACCTTTTTTCCTTGATAGAAGGGCCAGTGACTAGGGGCATCCTCTTACAGTAAGGGGAAGGAGGTGTTGAGGAGAACCTTCACCCAGATACTGGTGGGCATCTAAAAGTTGCTGCCTGTATGAGGATGTTGGAGGCAGAGACCATCAGCGTTGCAATTGCACATCTAAGCACTTAAATGCTTAGGCATACAAGGCTATGGGCCAAGTACTGGAAAATGGGATTAGAATAGGTGTTTATCTGCTCTGGCCAAAAATGGGCCTTTTTATCATCTGGACTGTCGATCTGACTTTGATTTGATCTCCATACCACTGATCACACCCATCTATAATAGTGTAGTCACTCCTTGGACAAAGTGATGTTAACTCCATTCTTCAGGTGTGACTAACCTAATTGTTGGCTACTCTTTTCCCTTGCGGTGTTTAATTGTTTAATCTTTCTCAGAACCACAGTGAAAAGCTCCTATTTGGGACATCCATCACAGAACTCTCTGGAAGCCTACCGCTATCTGGATTGTGGGTCCAATTCAACAGTGTATAGAAGACCTCCTTTGAATCACTGAGACCTCTACAGTCTGAATGGAAATGATGGTTCAAAGCAACGTCTTTAATTGTTTTCACTAATGTGGGACTTCTCTCCTCCCTGTTTAGCTGGAAAGTGACTGCAGCAAGTAGATTTGAGAGGAGTCTTCTGTTTCTGCACTCTTTTTATAAGGCATGTGGCCGTGTAGAGCATCCTTAACCTTTCTCTTTTGTTTTTTTAATCAAAAAGGTTTGAGAGCATTGCTTTCAACTTTCCTGAGTAGTTGCTTTTTCCATAATGTTTCTTCCCTAGGGCAATGCCTTTGTTTCAAAACCTACCTCATGTGTGCCATGCTGTGTGCCCTCCAAGTTTCATACAAAAGCCTCCCATAGCAATGAACTTTTATACAACACAACCATGCATACAAGTTAGTCTACTCAAAGCTGCACTAGACCTAGGATATTTTTGGTCACTACCATCCTTTCTGAATTCCACTTCCCAGTTGACGTTGGACTAAACTTGAATTGCTTCTCCCTCCTGGGTTTGTCAAACTCTTGCATCACATCCGCTTCTCCCCCTCCCCCCGCCCACCACATGTTTGCCCTTCCTTTATTTTGACAAGGTTGTAAATGTGCTTGTATCTAAAATGTAGCCAAAAGAGACCTTCAAGTTAAAACAATAACAGGTTTTCAGTTCACCAAGTTAGCGGAGGGACATTCAATAGTTCATATACCAGTTGATGCAAATGCTGGGTGTGAATTATTAGCATTAATAGATATCATACATGAAAGCTTTAAAAGATTTGAAAATCACTAGGGAGTACACAAATGGAGGATTGCAAACCAAGTTGAATGAAGGACTAAAGAAGATGCATCCCAAATGAACACTGTATAATGGAGCTTTTTATATTAAACTATCTTGATGCAACTTCAAAAAATGCATAGTAGTTTTACAATGTTTGCATTCCTACCACAGTAGTAATTTAAAACCTGAACTGTTGGATTTATACATTTAACTTGCATGGCTAACAACACTAACTTTTTAAATTTAATGATGGAGCCTGATGCAAGTTTATTTTTACACACCATTCAACCCCTAAAGTGATCTGGTTTAGTGGTTTTTCTCCAACTATGTCAATGATGCACTTGCTGTCTGTTGACTGTTTGAAGTAACTTGTATATTTAAATGCCCACCTTTTTTTGTATGCGTGCAAGCAAATGCCAAGACAGCTGAAGCCATGTTCAGATTACCAAAATAAGAGGGAACTGGTCTTAACTAGCTTAATTGGAAATTGGTTGCAAGCTGTTTTTGTTTTAATATTTTATAAAACTTAGTTTGCCAATTGCAGTGTACCTGTTAAAGGTGACATGCAGGAATGTTTTAGCTCTTCCATTGGGGCAAGCTGAACTGGTACAAAGGGAAGACTGAAAAAATGGGGGAATAAAGTCTGAAAGAATGGGTTTTATTTTGTGTAATTTATTCAAGATGTTTTTGTACTCCAGGGTATTGCATAATATAAGGCACAGGATTTGTAAAAGTGAAACAAAAAGCAGACACTGGAAGCTTGCTGTGAATCAATTTTTAACTCTAGTTTAAAAAGGTAGACATTGAAGTTAGCAGGGTTTACACTTGGCAATGAACTCATGTGGAAGATGCATTTTTGGGGGGTCAGGGGTGGGACAATATTGACTTTGCTGGTGTAAAATGTATGAAACACTTCCATCTGTGTGCTACGTTGTTAAAATGTAACTAACCAACTGAATGAGTAGATTGTGATAGAGAACATCAAATGTAATAACAGAAGCACTGGTGGGTAGGAACCCCAAAAAGTTCTAAGCTTGAGATACCAGTAAGTGTTACTAATACTGGAGAGGGAAAAGAGAATGACTTTCCTAAATGTAACTCTCTTCTTCCCCCTTGCCCCTCTTCCCACCCTGGTGAGCACTGTCCAGTGATAGAGGATTGTTTTTAGTTTAATGTTTTCACAATATAAAGCTGTGTTGATCGTTTGCTGCAAGTTTCACTTGCTGTTGGAGGCTGCTGCATCAGTCCTCATCCTTTTGCTAGCCTTCATCTAAAGCAGTGAGCTAATGCTCTGAACCTATCTATTCACCCATGGGTGTGAAGCAGATAGCAAGTTAAGTCTGAAATGTGTACAGGGTTGTGGTTTATGAGCAATTGGCAGTATTAACAATTACTTTTCTGACCTGTTTTAACAAGACCCCACCCAGTAAGTTTGTTTTGTTTTTGTGCAAGTGACCCTTAGTGTGTCTTGATTCTTAACACCTCACCATTGGACAGATGCTGGAACTTCTCAGGTAGTGTTTGGACAATCCTGTTTCAGTGGCTGTTTTGATTCTATCTGTAGAAGGGTTGTTTTTTAATACATTGTGTATTGTACTGTATTGTATACTGGAAAGAAAAATTTTTGGTTTGAACAGGTTGGAATGTCTTGGCACTCTGAGCTGATGTGCATTGTTTAAATGTAATGCTGTCAGTTAGTGAGCACTTTTTCAAATAAATGTTCTGGGACTAGTATTGGCTTATTTCAGTGATGATGTGAACAGCTGCTCTGGACATTTAAATATTTCTTGCTACTGTACTGTGTTGCATTTAGTAAATTGAATCTAGTACCATGCCTTGGCTGTGTAACTTTCTCAAATGGGCTATTAAAGTAACCATCTGGAAATTTTGCGCAAAGATTCATTGCTGTGCTGCTTAATGGTTGCATGATTTTTATTGGTGTGCAAGCGCAAATCTTTCACCTCTAATATGGTAAGTGGTAATGACTTTCTTTGGGTCATTCTAGTCTAGCCAGGACTTATTGACAAAGGTTTCATTTTTTGTTTGACCCATATGCTGTTGGGGTGGGGGCGGGGGGAGGTGGTTGGGGAATGCTGTTTTCTTGTGGTATCTCCTCTATAAGAGAAGAGCAAAGTGCCTGCTGCAGTCCTTTTGAGCAGATGTTAAAGTTGCTGCAGGTTGCCAAGACTAGGGCAGAAATCTTCTGTTAGGAAGAGCAGGGAGCTGGAGAGGAGGACAAGGAATGGCCGAGCTGCATCACTTCGCTTCGGTTTGTGTTGCAAGAACCAGACTACATCGTGCAAAATGGTTAAAAGGAGTTGAGGATTCCATACCACTGGGACTGTTTTGAACTGAGGTGCAGATGTGTGCCGTTGTCCCTCTTTCAAAAGGGATCCAGCTGCTGGTGAATGTGACTTGGGTGGAAAAGCTTCAGTTGGCAGTGAAATCCTATGTGGCAGTGCTGTTCCATTTTACTGCAGGAATACTTGAAACTACATGAGGTTTATCTTTAATAAAACTTTTGGAAAATCCACTGTTGTCTAGTGGTTTTCTTTTGGTGTCATCGAGCTTCTTTCTTACAATTTCCCACTTTTTTAAAAAACATTTTTGTGAGGTTGGGACTAATGCTTGTGAAATCACATGGGGCAGGATTGTGGTTCTTGGGTCAAACTCCTAGTGTTGCAGGTGAGTTTATTTCCAATGTTTTTAATTCTTGTCCCCAGTTAGTGACTGGGCCTGCTGTCCCTCCAGTCAAAATGGGTGGGTGTTTCTCCAAGCTGCAGGCCCAGTGAGAAGCCCTTTCTACATGGAGTGTGGGCTGGGTGGATTTTTTTTTTTTTAATTTTTGTTCAATTGAAAGCTGCTAAGTCTGTGTTTGGCCGCTGAACCCTTCCAGAGGGCAGTCTGCAACCTCCACCCTGAGGGTGATTTTGGGGGTGGCAAAGCTACTAAAGGTATCTTACAACACTGGTGTTGACTGACTGTGTACAGGCAGGCTTGTCTGAAGCAGCTGCCTTGCTCCTAACACCATGGCTAACCCTCTGGCTTGCTGGGGTGGGGGAGAAAATGGCACTTGTTCCCAGCCCCTTTTTAAAGCCCTGTGCCAATTTACCTCTCCACAAATGCATTCTTATGTCACTTCATTCTCCAGTCCCATCCCAAATTCCATTTTGGATCACTGCATGGTCAGTGATTTAATGGTGCCAAGTGTATTTCTAATTGGACATAAAATCTGCTACACCTGTGCTGAAAGTGTTCCAGTGCTGCGCAAAATGCATTCGCTTGCTGTGGTGTTTATGGTTCAAACTGCAAATAGTTAAAGAAGACCACTGTTTAGAGGGAGGGGGTGGTAGTTGTGTACAAGACCCCTGATGAGCATAAAAATGTAACCATAATTTTTAGATTAGATTACTTGGTGTATTTTCCAGGGCCTTTTGCAGTGCAGTGTTAGCATACCTCTGAGCCAAAGGCTTGGGTTCAAGTCTAAGGTGTGTCATGTCTGAACAACTGGAAATTGGTGTTCTGTGCTAAACTACAGGCTTACAATAAAACCAAAGCACAGACTTCAAGAACTATATTGAAGCTCTGATTTAAAATAACAGCCTTTCCTTTCTCTTTCAAACTCTGCCAATCGAAGGCTGAAATGTGATTTTTCAGGCTTCCTCCGTACACTGATCTCTCTTACAATAGATCACTCAAAAGTTGGATGTTTTGCCTTGTTGGTTGACCAGCAATTAATTTTTGTTTCTCACCTTTTTTAAAAAAAACTTGCATACAAGCCCTGCAGCTAAATAGCATTCCTTTCTTTGATTCATGCTATCATTCAACATCTTGGAACAAAATTAGTTTCTTGTCCAACCTGCTTCAGTTTGGCAGAATTGGCTTTGAGGTAACTTCAATTCAAGCTCCTTAATTATATAGAATTTTGGTGCCAAGCTTGTATAAGATGCATGATGCTTGAAATATGTATCATCTAACTCCCCTCTGATTATTGTGGATGGAAGTCTGAGGCTTGGTGTGCAATCCAGTGAG
Source organism: Chiloscyllium punctatum (assembly GCF_047496795.1). Classification (NCBI taxonomy): domain Eukaryota; kingdom Metazoa; phylum Chordata; class Chondrichthyes; order Orectolobiformes; family Hemiscylliidae; genus Chiloscyllium; species Chiloscyllium punctatum. Next base: position 19,497,159 of record NC_092791.1, on the reverse strand, counting down.
TTCATGCTGTTGGAATGCACCAGGATAAGTAGAAGCAGTGTGGGGTGGAGAAGAAATCTGCTCTAATCTTTTGATCAGATGTATTCTACCAGTATGTAAACATTCAGTCTGATTTTCTGGGGCTTCTGTATTTTGTACCCTTATTCTTTCAATTATCCTTTTTCCTTTGGTTGTAATTTATTACTTGGCTAAGAGATAACCAGAACCTTGAGACTTGGCTTCGAGCCATTCTGGGACATGTTGAGACCAGCTGCCCTGCAGTTGAACAGCAAGTACCATGCTGTTAGGTCCTGTTATTTTACATCCCCTTAGGATGAAGAGATGAGCATTTTTCTCTTCAGTGGGTAAAATTTAACTGCTGTATTTCCCATTGCTTATAATAGTGACTACACTTCAAAAGCTTGAAGTGTTTTTGAGGCATGTGCTCAGGAAGTGTGTAATTTATTGAAACTATTCTTGTTTGTCTTTTTGACAGTCTGGATGAGACCTCTCCTTTCAATTTTGTTACAAAGTCACTTGGAGCATTTCAGCTGTGGCTAGCATGCTAATCACATCCCCACATAACTCTGGACTTTGATCTAGTGCAATTATATTCTGAATGTTTGCACCATGTCAAATCAGTGTTGGGAGCAGCTGGGGTTAGTGTGGAACTCCAGAATGGCATAGGCAAATTGGGGTAGGTGGCAGGTGACATTCAGCAGAGAAGTGATGTAATGCACTTTGGCTGGGAAAATATTGAAAGATGATATAAAATAGGGGGTGCAGGAACAGAGGGATCTGGGTGTATATGTGCATAGATCATTGAGGATGGCAAGACTGGTGCTGAGAGCAGTTAATAAAGTACACAATGTCCTTTATCCACAGGGCATGCTCTAGAAAAAGCCTCACTAAATTAATTGAGCATGATTTCTCTTTCACAAAACAGGAGACTTAAGTTCAAGGTAATCCGTTATGTCTATAGTGATTAGTTTCTACTATTTTCCCTGAAACGACTGTTAAGCTAACTGGTCAGTAATTTCCTGCTTTCTGCCTCCCTTCCCTCTCTCTCTTTTTTGAATAGTTATTTTCCTAATGTAAAGGAAAATTTGAGTTTCAGAAAATTAAAACTGATGTAGCAACTGTTTCACTGGTAACTTCCTATGGTGTTAAAGGGTGCTACATGTTGCTGATCTGAGAGCTCTACCAGGATCCAGCAAGCAATACAAAACATCCAGGCATGCTCAAGACAAGGGACAAGTGCTATTCAGACCAACCAAGTGTCAGGAAATGACCATCTCTACTTGACCTTCAATGGTCTTTGCATCACTGAGTTCCCACATTCTAGCAGTAGTTAACAGATGATCTGATTAGACGTATTCAAAATCCTGAATGTACTGGATAGAGTAAATAGGGAGAAACTGTAGAGGAACAAGGAGCAGGAAGAAGTTTAGTGATGTCTAGAAGAAACCAGGGTGCTGTGAAGCAAAACTTTTTTGTATGGTGAGTAATTGTGGTCTGGAATGTACTGCCTAGAAATGTGGAGGCATTAGATGGTTATTTTGATAATAGCAATGTGTAAAGGTACAGAGAAACAGCAGGAGCTTTGCACAAGCTAATGATGCCCAGTTAATCTAGTGGAGGCACAATGGGTCAAATGGTCTCAGCCATATAAATACTCTGGTTACACCTGCAAGCCAGAGGCTGGGAGCCTGTTGGCAAGTAATTCTACAAAGTGCAAGTGAATGGTTTGATGGAATGCACTCCAGATAAGTTCAGATCCACTAATACTTTAGTTTGCCATGATCCAGGACAAAGCGGCCTCTTCAGTGGAACCTCATTCAATGTCTTAGAAGCTCCACTAACATCACACTGCCGTCTGTATGTGCTGGTGATAAGATGTGCTGCAACAATGTCCAAATCTGCAACTTCCATTTAAAGGGATGTGGGTTGTAGGTGTGTGGGAACATTGCCATCACCACCACCAACTGCAAGTTCCCCTCCAAGACCATTGACTTGAAAATATATGGCTTTTCCTTCACTGCTATGGGATTTCAATCCAGGACCATCCCCCACCACCCCTCCCTGACAGCAGAGTCATTAAGTGTGAGAAGGTGGTGGTGAGCTGACCAGTGTTGCCCACTTCCTATGAGTGAATTAAGACAAAAACATCTTCAGTTAGGAGACTCTTCCAATCTACATGTGGGAATCCAGATTGTAGGAAAGCCTTGGCAGGATGACCAATGCAGAAGCAGATTTGGAGACTATCTGTTCTGGTCATAGGAGACTGCTCCTGATCTCAGCTGCTTATGTCCACCACCTCCTTTTTATTTCCACTTTGATCCACTGCACAGCAGAGGTATTGCCCTGTTCAGTTAGCTCCTACCATGCATTGTAAATGCCTCATCACCAGGGAGGGTGCTTTGGAGTACCAAACATTTTACCTTTTATTGCATACGCTGCTCGAAGCATTGGGCTCAAGGGCAGTACGGTGGCTAGCACTGCTGCCTCACAGCGGCAGGCTCCCAGGTTTGATTCCAGCCTCAGGCGACTGTCTGGCTCTGGAGTTTGCACGTTCCCCCCGTGTCTGCGTGGGTTTCCTCCAGGTGCTCTGGTTTCCTCCCACAGTCCAAAGATGTGCAGGTCAGGTGAATTGGGTCTGGATGGATTACTCTTCGGAGGGTCAATGTGGACTTGTTGGGCCAAAGGGCCTGTTTCCACACTGTAGGGAATCTAATCTTTCTGCATATCTAATTTAGTAAAAGAAAATTAGGCTGTATCCTGTTCAATGTCTTAAAAGCATCCCTTTTGAGTTATTGTGACTGCAATAGGTTGAATATCTAGATAATGGAGGTGGGCTGAGAGTACGTGCATGCTAATGGGAAACAAAATACCAGTACCAAGTGGCAAGAAACTGATTATGTTGTGATCATAAACCAACTTGAGCAGAGGTTTGTGTATGATATACCAGGGATGCATAAAGTCATTTGGCACTTATTACTTACACAATTCACTTACAAGCTTTCATATTTCCCAAAATTTCTCACTAACCCCCAGCCTCCAAGCTTATTAACTGAAAGCAGTACTGATTTTATGTGTCTAGCATACAATTTTGGAAGCTATTAGTTCCAAAACCGTAATCTTTTATTAAATTAATAGTTATCATTACATGTCTGTTACGTTAGCTGGTACTTTAAGGGAATGATTTTACTGTTCCCTACTCCCATCATACTCACTCTTTTCCCCATAACTAGTCAGCATCAGGTTCTAGTTTTCAAAAAAAAATCATTTCCTGTGTTAGGACTGCACTTCAATGCAAAAGGACCACTCTAGCGGAAGCAAGATGGCAAAATGTGGGCCACATACAATGACTTCGGTACAAGACAGGACCTGAAACCTTTTGAGTATTACAACTTTATCAAGGGATTTGTTACCGAACAAAATTGGATACAGTGTACTACTAATTATTACTGGAGAGTTACATTAACATTATTCCGGTTTCTGCAAAAGACTTTCATTCCTCTGCATAATTCAATTGTGGGGAATAGTGGATTTTAGTAGAATCATTTATAAATAGTTTGTAATTTGTTCTGCACTCAATTCAGTCACTGCAGATGTCAGACTGAAACTCCACAGGATAGGGTGGAGTGATGGTATTACATTTCTCCTAGTACGGGTTTCACGAAGAGTAAACTTTGATTTTGCACCCACCTATGTTGCACCTGCTCTCAATTGCCTCTCTTTGTTACTATATTAAACTGTATGCCTTTAGGAACTTTTTTCTGTAACCTAGTGGCTAGTCTGTCTGGTCTTTTCTGAGTTATCTGATTGCAGCTGGTATGGCATTTGGTCCTACAATTTGTGTTAGTGGGCTGGAATAGGGAGGGGGCAAAATCAGTTAGGCTTCCTGCTCTGGCTTAAGTCTGTAGTGCCGTTTTGAGCATGCAGTCTACTTGACTATATTCCTTAGTTGACATAGCGAGAATGACGACTCGGGGCTTGATCAGGAGAGGTGGCTGCCATCATTCACTAACATAAGGAAAGCGGGGAGGGGAAAAAAAAGTTATTGTCACCCTTAGACTCTGTCCTACTGATAAGCTCTGAATGCAAGCCACTGAATAACCTGTCAGATCAAAAAACAGCTGAAACCATGCTGGGTACTTTGGTTTTTTTAGTTAAGTTTTATTTGTGTTTTCATTTTCTGTCATGAAATATCCCAGACTAGATAAACATTCAATAAAGATACATCATAGGATGGTCTTAATACAAATAAAAAAATTCAAAACAAATGTGTTTTTGTTAATAGAAAAGCTTTCTATCTTTATTGCTGCAGAGGAGGGGTAGTGGGTTGAGGGAAAAAAAAAGTACAAAGTGACAGAATCCTTTCACATGGAACAAGTTCATTAGTGTTGTGATGGGAATGTTCTAGTCTACCATGCTTAAAACCAGTATTGCAAAATTATTTAAAAACATTTGAACTATTTTACATATACAAAATAGTACATATCCTTGGTTTGTTTTACACCACCCCCCCCCCACCCCCGAAAAGTCTACCTCTTTCTTTTTTTTCCCCCTCTAGTTACAAGAAAAAGGTTGCATGAAAGCAAGAAATGCATGAAATTAGGGAGAAAAATAGGTTGTAGGAGAAAAAATAAGATTAATTTTTATCCACATGCCTAACTTTGGAAAACATTAGGGAAAAAAATTCTGTGAATGGTTTTCACCAGGTTTGTTTGAAGATCAGACCACACATCATCCACATAGAATTTTTTTTTTGCTGCAATACTGATTTTTGTTCTTTATAAAAATGACTGGATGTTAAGTTGGTGTTACAGTTCTGTAACAACACAAATGGCAGCTTCAGAATTGTTTTTAGTCAGCACCATCAAATCTTGACTGGATCCCTCTAGTTCACTAAACTGCCACAGAAGGAGACACCAGAAGCCAAAAAAAATGGGAGCACCTTTTTTTGTTCTAAATTGAATTGGAAATAAGAATGATCATCAGGACTTTTTTTTTCTAGCTTCTGTCCCTGCTACTGTGTGTTTAGTCCCTTTAAGATCATTAGTGTGAGGTAGCTTAAACTGGGGAAGTTCTAGATTGGTTGTTCCAAACTTCCTTCATCTTGATAGAAAAAGAGGGCAGGCAAAGTTAGATACTGGAGCAGTTCGAGTCTCTCAAAGTCTGCAAAAAAAAAATAAAGCCCAGATCAACTTGTACTTTCCACATTTTTTATATCAATTGTTCTCCATGTTACAGACTGGTTTTACAACATAGCACCATTTTTTTATATTTTACAGTCTCCTGCTAGTAACCTTTATTACAGACTGGTACGGTATGAATTTTAGTAAGACCTGCGCTGGTATAATCCAGGGGAGGGCCTTCAACAGATATCAGTAACACTTCCACCTGACATGACGATCTTACAGGAAAACAATAAATAAATTAACCGTTTTCACAGTCTGTCCAGCTAGGCCATGAAGTCCAAAATGTAAGCGTGTGGATGAATGGAGTGATGGATTGGATCAGCCATTCAGTGCAGAAGTCCTAGAAGTGATTGGAAAGTACTGAGGTCCTTAGTATTTTACAAGAAGCAGACTGCGCCAATGTCAACACCAAATTCTTGATCTGAACCACCAATATCCAAAGGTGCAACATCCACAATGGGCAAACGGGTTGTTTTCTGTGATCTGTATTCAATGACTGTCTTGCCCCACTTGCCAGTATGTTTCTGAAAAAAGTAGAAGAAAGATATTTTCAGTTTTTGACAGTATAAATTAAACAGATATTCTTCAGTAATGAGTTAACTTTTATGCAACAACTTTTAAGTTGGTTTGAAAATGTCACTGAAAATTATTTCCTCCATCTTATTTATTGTTTTTTTTGTCCTAGTGTTTCTTCAGAAGCCATAAAAGAAGGATTCTCAGAGGTCCAGTCACCTTTATGTTGTGTTAGCTGATAAGCCTGACCTTTGCAATGCTCAGTTTCTTTACACGCTCTGTTACCCGTGCCAATGTTAAATGTCAGGTGGTAGTCCATTCCTGTTACCTTTCCAAGATGTCCACAGTTTTCCCCAAGACACTTATTGTGTTCAGGTAGCCCCTGGGTTTAATTCAGTGCCTCAGAATGAGAATGCAGTGTTCTAATACTCAAGTTAACTGTCTTGTCAATTTCCTTCTTCCATAAACATTCAAACTAAAGTTGCATGCTTCACAATCCAAGGCAAACAAATTTGTCTTTCGTGCTGCACAGTCAGATTTTATGTTCTTATTAACTTTAATCAGAAAAAAATCTCCAAAACGTACCGTGCAACCATCTTCCAAGACAGTGTATGTGAACCTGCTGTTTCCTTCTGCTCTGATTTCAATGTCATTTGAGCCTTGCAACAGGAGGGCCTTCTTCAGATTACCAGAAGCTCTGTCCATGTAGGCAATGCTGTTCTTACAGTGATAGGTGATGTTCTGGGAGGCTTCAGTAGACAGTAGACGCAGGAAAGTCATCTGGATGGCAGCAGTGTTGGCTGTCAAACTACTATCGCCATAGCTGAACTGTAAGAGAAGACAGAAAGAAAGACTCGCTGAAAAGTCTCACAAGCACTTCCCAGCAGCCTGGATATGAAGGAACAGGAAGGTTTCAAGTTAAATCTGCAATCTGCTGATCTCGAGCCAATGAGCGACAACAATTACCCTTTGTCCAGCCTACATTTAAACAGGGAGAAAAATCAAATGGCGTTCTTACTCATCATCAGGAGAGAATCACTAAGACTACCTCAGACAAACTGTATTGCATCGTAGAGGGAAATGTGAAAATCTAAAGCTGTTAATGTAATGGAGGGAGAAGAACAGCAGTTGGTCCTAATGGGAAAGGTTACTTGGATGAACACTGGGTTTCAAAGTGTGAAGCTGCCACTTCTGTTCAGGATGAACGAGATGGACATTCAACAAACTTGCCAAAGCCACTTGGGCAGGGTTTAAATCCTAAAGGAAAGGAGTCAAAATTTGGGAAATTAGAATCCAGAAGAAACTGCTTTATTCAAACTGTAATTGACAGTGTCAATAGGTTCAAGAGACAACACTGTGGGTTATTTGTTTTCTCTGTTCTTTTCCTGAAGGTTTAGCAGGCCTCTCATTGGGATGCAAATCCCTCTCTAACTGAAGAGTGTAAAGATGGCTGTAGTGCCCAATTGAGACCAGCTCACTCAGCAGAATTGGCCATTGGATCTGGTGGCTGTTTGATCTGTACTGCTAAAATACTCAACAGATAAACTGACTCAGCCATTGGTTGAATTTAGCAAAGATAAAAAGAATATAGTGACACTGCAGGTAGACAGCATCTGTCAAATAGAGGTGTTTTTTGATGTGACTGGTCTCTTATTTCTATAGCATTGAACATTCTACTGTAAAAGTGCTGAAGTAGGTCACTTGGGCAGACAGGATTTCCTTTTGGTGTGAGGGAGAGTTCTCACTAACTCGATGGATGATACATACTCAGCATTAGTCACTTTTTTATTGTTAACCTCCACACAAGAATTACAGTATTCAGGTACTTACATGGAAACCACCATTCATAGTCTCGCCAAACCATACATGCTTCTTGTCTTTTCCCTTGCTTGTCCACCAGTTCTTGCGTGGAATGCTTGTTGGGTTGGGATAGACACAGGTCTCACCAGTTTCCATGTTACAGAAGACCTTGATGGCATCGAGTGTGCAGCCCTGGTTAGGATCGATCCAGTAATCACCTGCAACACATTCACAAACTCAGAAATGGTTGACATTTCACACCATTCCATGCTCGATACTTCCATCCACAAAGCATGCAATTCAGTTAAAACACGGATATAGAATGTGAATCTTTTTACTGATTAATGTCCATCTGGAATAAGACCTCAGAAACAATTTAAAAGTATCTATCTTTGTTTCAATGAAATTAATTCAGAGAGCTTATACTGCAATATGAAGAAGATCAGACATTTGAAATATTGAGGTGCTAAATTTTGCTAAAGTATTGTGGCTTGCTAGAGCCACCAAGGTGGCTGCAAAGGTGCAGCTGAAACAAATACAGAATTCTAAACATGACACTAAATTTACAGCGAGTGCTCCATTTTAGGCAATTCTACTGGTTTAATTTTGGATCCTCTTGTCTACCTACCACTCTTCCAGTCTGAATGACAAAGTTTCAGGTCTCGGCAGGTACGGGCTGGGTTCTTCTTGCTTCCTTCTGGGCTGCGGATATTTTCAATTTGATTGTTGAGGGATTTCAGAGTGGCATCAACCTCAGCATCATGTTGGCGCAGGAATGGAGCAGCCTGGTCAGCCCGGAAGTATCGGAGTGGGTCAGGAGCTTTCTCAGGTTGTGACAGACCAGCAAAGGCAGACATATCGATACCAGGGCCTGGAGGACCAGGGGGACCAGGAGGACCAGCATTACCAGGAGGACCCTGTTGGGAAATATTCAGAGTAACATTAACACCTGTGACACAATAATGTGAGGGAGGCGATAAGCTCACTAGTCATGGGAACCAATAAACTAGAGAAACGACTTCGAGAGTTTCAACAGTGAGGAAGTGACAAGAAGAAAGCTGAAGATACTCACAGCAGGGCCAGTTTCACCAGAACGCCCCCGTGGGCCAGGTGGACCAATGGGACCAGTCAGACCATTTGCACCATCCTTACCAGATGGTCCAACGGGACCAGGAGGACCCTGCAATGGAGAGCAGCAAATGCTGTTAGAAACCAGACATTCACAGTGTGCTATTGTTGATCCTTTGTTCGCTTTAAGTCACAGAATGCAAATAAACAATTGAAAAAAAAATAACTGATTGGATTCTGCACCCATGACTCTTCATTGTAATTCCAGATGAAAGTATTAGGCTGCAATTCACAACAAATTGTGAATAAGTTCAATATAAGCTCATCTTTGAATGTTGAAAGGAGTTGCATGTTTTGGGGAAGCATTTATTTTGTGGAATTAATCTTCGGTGTAAGGTTTGTAATGGTGGTATTTGGAGGATATCATTATTAAATGGATATTTGAATACTGATGATATGGCATTGTGCATTTTGGTCAGTCTTTATGCAGAATTCTGGAGATGCTTTTTTTTTTCTAAAGCAAACCCAGTAAAACTGAAGCCAATACTTACACGAGGACCAGCAGGACCAGCAGCACCAACAGCACCTTGATCGCCAGCAGGACCCTTGAAAAGAAACAGGAATGTTATAGTTGCACTGAATGTGAAACAATAGAATGAACTACATACAATGATGAATATAAGATCCACAATTCCAAAGTTCTTCCTGGTTAGGACAGAAACTCTCATAGTCCAGGTGGCAGTGAGCAGAATCCACCCCTTTTCTCTGATTGAAAGTTTACACTGGGAGTAAGGAGCAGGCCAAGAAACCGATAAGATCAAGAGACGATTCAACTTTGCTATGCATTAGCAGTTGTTGCCCCTGAATGCTGACCAACTCTGCAACGTCCAGAGCACACAAGCATGCATTTAACTAATCCTAATGTGGTGCTCACTACTTCAAACAGCAAGGATGGAAACAACATTAATTTGTTACTAACGTACACCACTCTTTCCAAGCATAAGGGACTGTTCTCAATCTGCAAATACTTAAATGAGGAGGACCTTAAAAATGGATTGAATATTTAACATGAACCTCTTAAATCATATTAAAGGTAAAATCTATGACTTTTGCCATGATTTATCAAACTTTTCAAATATCATTGCTCAAAACTACATTTTCAAAAATTGTTTAAAATGTTAATTTTGCAAAATTAACCATGCCTGCTAATTATCTGATTTTCCAATGCCTTTTAGTTTTTCTGGTGAAGTGACTGCTGGGCACACCCAGAACTGCCTGCTAGTTTTGACCAGGTGAGACAGTGTTGTTTGGTCTCACTGCAACAGACATTGGAAGGGCCCCCTCACAAAGGCAGCCAACATACTCGCCATGGAGCTGGGTGTACAAATCAATCTGATGCTAGCAGCGAAGTGGGACTGAGGAATATGTACTGACAAGACAAGTTGGTATGGGTTATTCAAAAACAATTTGAGATTCTTGACCTTAATAATCATCCCTGTTCCTGAAAGCCTTGTGCTATCTTAACAAGAGACAAAGTTGTATGACAAAATGCAAATAAATTCTGAGACCTCAAATCATTTTACCTCTAAAACTGGAATAAAGTGTTTCTTAAATTGGACAAAACCCAGTGGTTTAACACCCCTTAAACACTGGAACATTGAAGATTGGAACAAGAGTAGGCCATTTGGCCCCTTGACCCTGCCCCGCCATTCATTATGACCATGGCTGATCATCAAGCTCAATACCCTAATCTCCCCATCCCTTCCATATCCCATGATCCCATTAGCCACAAGAGCTATATCTGCTTCCTTCTTGATGTTTTAACCATTTTCCACAGTGGTGAATTCCACAGGCTCACCACTCTGTGAGTGAAGAAATTTCTCTTCATCTCAGTCCTAAAAGGTTAATCTTTTATCTTTAAACTATGACTCAGAGTTCTGCACTTTCCCACGGTCCTGTATCTAACCTGTCCCCTCTTGTTAGAATTCGATAGGGTTCTAAGAGATTTCCTCTCATTCTACACTCCAGTGAATACAATCTCAACTGATTCAATTTCTCCTCATATGTTAGTCCTGCCATCCCAGGAATCAACTTGATGAACCTTTGCTGCATTCCCTTTATACCAATAACATCCTCAGATAAGGAGAGAAAACTGCACACAATATTCTAGCTCTGTTCTCACCAATGCCCTGTATAAAGTTAAGTAAAGTTCCTGTACTTGAATCCTCTTGCTATGAAGTTTGCCTTCTTATTGCCTGCTGCACCCGACTGCTTACTTCCAGCCTTAACTGTAACCAGAGCAGCCACAGTTATTCAGGCATGCATTATCATTAACCTTCACTTTCATTAACACTACGGAATGTCTAAGTGCTTTGGAGGATTTCATTATATTAAAGATGCTATACAAATACAAGTTGTTGTTGTTATTTGGATCCAGTGTATATTTGGTGGGTGTAGGTTTTCCTTTGGTATCACTAACAGGCCATCTGAGCCCAGAGTATATCAGTATATTCTTCAATTAACTAGAAAAGACCAGTTGGAACAGCCTAGTATCTCCCAGTGGAATTGTGAGCACAGTGGCTAACACAGCATCTCCTCATCGCAGCATTGAGCTCTGACTCCAGTCTGTCACGTGACCAATAAAACACTCCTCTCTCAATGTACCGAAGCTGGGCAGTTTGACTGATCTTGTTGGAACCACAAAAAAGTGGATTGCCAAGCTCTTTCAGAAACAGCACAAAAACAGTTGCTATAACGATGGATCAAAAATACACAATAGTCTCAATGTTATTGATGTGATGTAAAGCATAGTGCAGGCAGTGTTAGTCCCTATTAGGTTAGTATTATATCATGAGGTAGCGGTAGTGTGTTAACAGTCTCGGTTGTTGTAGCAATATGTACTTTTACATGTATTTTGTAGTCTGGATTGTGGATACTGTGTTATTGCTGCAGTGAGAGGGTCCTGTGGTACCAGGAATGAATGAGACCTCTCCTGCCTGTTGTGCTGGAAGGTGAAACCCTACAGCATGACTGAAAGACATGTAATTCAATTCTCCTGGTGTTCTAATCTCAAGTAGATCACCAAAACTGGATTTGATAGTTATTCTTTCATTCATTCGATCTTGCTGAGTACAATTTTGCTGCCTAATTTAAACGGAATCACAAATATTTCAGTGTAAAGTGTTTTAGAATGTCCTTAAGCATGTGATGAGATCATAGAATCCTGACAGTGTGGATACAGGCCATTTGGCCCATTGAGTTCACACCAACCCTCTGAAGAGCATCCTTCTCAGACCCACCCCACTATCCCCTGTAACCCTATATTTCCCATGGTTAATCCACCCAGCCTACACATTACTGAACACTATGGGGCAATTTAGCATGGCTAATTCACCTAACCTTAACATCTTTGGATTGTGGGAGGAAACCGGCTCACCCAGAGGAAACCCACACAGAGATGGGGAGAATGTGCAAACTCCACACAGACAGTTGCCCGAGGCTGGAATCAAACCCGGGTCCCTGGTTCTGTGAAGCAACGGTGCTGTGAGGCAGCAGTGCTAACATAGCCACCGTGCCACAGTATGAATGTATATTCTTGTGTCCTTACAAAATAGAGTGTCAGATTTTATATGAGCCCTTACAAAGTGAAAGTAATCGGTTCCAATTGGTTGACAATACAATGTCCTGAATTGTTTTCAAAATACTCACAGGAGGACCAGGTAGACCCTGCAGACCAGTGAAGCCTCTGTGACCTTTCTGCCCTCTTTCACCTGCCTCACCAGCTTCACCCTTGTCACCACGAGGACCTTGAGGACCCTGAAGAGAATATTAATACAAGAGGTTAAAGCACATTTGTCAAGTCTTGCTGATCTGGAACGCGATTCACATTTTGGGTTAAAATAAGAAGTGTCAACCTTTACAGAAACAGATGCAACTACATGACAGTATCGGATGCATTTCACATGTTTCGTTGAAATTCCATTGCCATTAAAATAAACTGTATTGCAGTTTCATTTAAAGGCCTATGTGCTTCAATAGAATTGTGATCAGATTTTCAGATTATATTCCTGATGCTGACAGTTCTGGGTAAGACTCCAATAGAGTTCTGAAATATTTAAATTGATTAGCCACCTCTAATCAAGGGTAACTACTCTGTATCTGTTCCCACTGCTGGAGAATTACCCCAGGGGCAGGCCTGCACTGTGGAGCATTCCCTCACTGGTTTCATATGATCACAGAATGGCTGTAATACAGAAGGAGGCCATTTGGTCTATTTGCACTGTCTCTGTGAAGGTTGTAATTATTAATGAAACAAATTGCTCTTTTCTATAACAGTTAACCTAATTTTTTTCAACTTCCCTTGCTCTGTCGAATTAGTTGAAAGAAAGTCCATAAGATACTGTTTCAAAATATCACATGATTTAAGCTTACTTACAGGCATACCACGGGCACCAGCAGGACCAGAAGGACCCATTGGACCTTGAGCACCCTACAAAGGAGAATAACTTTATTAAATCAATAATAAAACACAAACCAGTAGAAACATTGCTAGTCACCAAAATTACTCTGTGTTAGATCCTTTAGTTAAAAACATGATAAAACTAACTAAAGAATTTAACAAGTGACTAGATAAAATCTGTCTGACACACTTGGCTAATATTATTTGTTCATTGTTTGCAAGCGACTGCAAATTAAATAATAGCAATGTCCCGCATACGTACAGGCTCCCCTCTGTTTCCTTGTTTGCCAGTTGGGCCGACAGGACCGGGAGCGCCAGGGGCACCAGGAGCACCAGGGGCACCAGCAGGACCAGTCTGACCTCGGTCACCCTGTTAAGGAGAAGGAGAAAGCTATCATCAGCCACTCAATGATCTTTCAAAGAACAATAATTGTCAGGTTTGAAGCTGAAATCTTTTCAGTGGAGAATTGATATTTCGCAACATTATTTTCAGGCTTGATCATGGCATGAACTGCTTTACAATACGCAATGATTAGACCAGAGATCCCAGGAAGAAGTGGATGAATATTTCAAGCAGCAAACTATATGAGAATTGGGAGAAAGTGAAATTGGTTTTGGATTGTTGATAGCAACACAATGGGCCGAATGATTTCCTTCAATGTGACAAACCTCTCCAGTTCTGGCACTCTAAGGGCTGGCAACACAATGGTGGAGCAGTCATGTCATTGACCTAATAATCCAGAGACCCCCCACTAATGTTCTGGGGACCTGGGTTTGAGTCCCACCATGGCAGGTGGTGAAATTTGATCTGGAATATAAGGCTTGACTAATGGCAGCCATGTCAGAGAAGCCCCTCTGGTTCTCTCATAGTCCAGCTATCAAGGACAGACAATAAATGCTTGCTCAGACAGTGATGCCCATATTCCAAGACTGAGTAAAAATATAATCTGTAAGTTTTCAATACCGGAAATATTTTAAAGGGTTTCTTTAAATCATTGACCATAGCATGACACACTATAATCTCCACTGGTAGTCCCTCGCAGACAAGTGTGACACAGAGTTGTTACATCAGCTTCACAATTCAGGGAGCCAATTGTGAATGATCCTGTGTTTTGTGACCCCTGTTCCTGCTTGACACTGGCTGTCTTTCTCTGGAACTTGTAATAACTGGATCCCTGTCTGTCTGGCAAAGTTTTTGAGGTACAGTACAAGAAGTCTCTTTTGTTTTTTTCCTGATAGTGGCAGATGGACCCACTCCTCTCTCCACACAGCACTGGTCCTATGTCAGATGAATGGAATTCTCTCCCTCAGCTCGCCACTGGTGGCATTGCCCAGAAACAAACATTTTCTGTAAGTGATCCTTTCCTTGTGTCTGTCATTGGCATTAGATGTACACATTTACAAAAGTGAACTCACCACATATTACAGTCCAACTGAGTGAACTGGAACACAGTTAAAAAAAAATGAAAGAAGTTCAACATTGTTCTTCCAAATAATTTCAACCATGTTAACTGAAACCCTAACAAAGAGCAAGTCTGTTACAGTTAGTTATTTAGCTGCTACAGTTAAGCTATTATATTCTTCAGTTTTTCACTTAATTTGTTATGGAGACTAGCTAATTATCTATTTGGACAGCTTTTAATTGCAATGGACCCGGAGAGTAACATTCAATCTCTCAAATTCCCTCATTTTCAGAAAACGGTGAGGAGTTCTGCATGCGCTTTTATTGGAGGAGACAAACTTGAAGCGGAATGGTAACTAATGTTCACTATTTGGATGTTTAGGTGTTTCACTTCTGAGTGCAGTGGTTTAATACTTCTCCTTTTTACCCGGGCCTTTGTTCAAACCCACTCCAGACTGATTTAGAGTTACAAGTTGATTTTCGGTAAAGTGCAAGAGTCCTCTATCGTAGGAGCTCAGATAGCTTCATCGGGTTACATTACAACATGAAAACAAGGTATTTGGCCTAACCAGTTTGTCTTGGTGTTTAACCTCCATGTCGTTGCTAATCTAAATTCCAGCCCCCTGTCCTGTTCCCATATCCCTGGATTGCTCTTCCTTTCAGCCACCTGGCCTTAAATATGAACTCATCTCAGTCATTAAGAGTGACAATTGAAACAGAGGCCAATGCAAATTAAGTTCCCATTTAATATGGGTTCACAGTTCAAACTGTCGCAGCTGTGACTGGGTGGTCTTCTAGTGTTGGGATTCAAGCGGGTTATTGGGCCAGAGGGAGTTTTATTTTTGTAACTCATTTCCTGATCCTCAGAGAAAAATGATTGGTGAGTATTTTTATATTTATGTCTTTGGAAAACTCAGTCACTAATTTTCTTCAAAATTAATGTCCAAATCTTACCTTCATACCAGATGCACCATCACGACCAGGAGGACCATCAGCACCAGGGTTGCCCTGTAAAGAGATGCAAGGCAGTCAGAAGTGACAGAGGAACACAAGACAAAGATAACACATTTACAGAATCACAGCACAGAAGACCGACATACCTCACGTCCAGGCTCTCCAGAAGGACCAGTGAGACCAGGTGGACCAACAGGGCCAGGGGGGCCTCGGTCACCAGCAGAACCAGGAGCTCCCTGTTTGCCAGGCTCACCCTAGAGGGAAAAGCAAAATAGCGGTTACATATCAAAATATGTTTGGCGGTTTTTTTTCAAATATCTTAAAATTGGAAATGACTGTTGGCATCAATGTTAATACCCCTGCTCCAGGTGTTGGTCACTTCAGGAGTGTGGCCTGTGCAGTGCACTCTTAATCCATTCGTTGAGCAGGAGCAGCACGAATCTAAGTGACCCGATGCAAGGTTGCCCAGGAGGAGAACAGTGGTGTTGCACTGCTTCTCGACACTTTGGGCTACCAACCCAGGCACAATGACCTGTGAATAGTTGGCACAGGAAGCCAAGAGTAAATTCGGAGGCCATGATAGAGCACTGCCATCGGCAATTCAATGCCAACATCTAGATGCATTTGTATGGCATTGCCAGTGACCAAAGTGTCGAAGATGTTTTGATATTTCTTTGTTCAGGTGCTCCCAGGGGTAGACTAGGCCACAGGAAGTGACAGATGTATTATTCTCCTGCTTCCAGCAAGCCATGGCACGAACCACAAACCAGCAGCAGCAGCAGCATTGTGTGACCAGGCATCAGAATCGGACCTGGCTGCTGGGTTTCACTCTCTCCAGGGCTCGCAGTTGGCAGCCCCTGTCCACAGGACTGTGGCCGACATGAACACAAAGGGAAGTTTTTCCATCAGTGTGGCAACCCACCTCTCAGCAGAGAGTAACAATAGACTCCCTGAGAATGCTCTTCATGGCTTGACTTCAAAGCAGTTGTGTATATGCCAGCTTTACTTGAAGAGGGCAGATGGCTCCTGAGAGACCCAGAGCACTCTTCAAACTGGGTTTAAGCTATCCATGTAATAACCACAGCTGGACCGTGGGTGTAATGAGGGTCCAGTTCATTACAGAACATACCATTGGGATCTTAAAGCAGGTATCTCCACTGATTTGGCCATACCTTACCATACAGCCATCCCAGGTTCTCATAAATGACATTAACTTTTGCTATGTCAGTTTGTCTCAATTGATGGCATTCCATTCATGAAATCCACAGCTTGAGTTCCAGCATTACTCTTGAGCACATGGTCAAGGTGAACACCTCAATGCTGTACTGAAGAACTGCTGAACTATTCAGGCAGATGCAAAAGGTCCATAGAACCACTCAAAGTAAAGGAGGGAATGCTCCTGGCATCCTTGCCATTACTTATATGTCTCAAACAACAGATTAACTGGTCACGCATCTCATTCACCGCTTGTGCGGTCTCCATGTGCTGAAAGGTGCCTGCCATGTTTGCCAAGATAACAACATTTCCAAAGATGACTGTAGTTTAGAAGCAACTTTATTAACAATGTAACACCAGGAACAATGTGAGAGGAGTGCGTGCAATTTTGTTTTTGCTTTTAGTTTGCAAAGATATCTTACCAACAAGGAGGAACAGAACGGCAAAGACATGGCAAAACAAAAGCTGGAGAGTGTGAACATAGAAGCTGCTTTTGCAGGGAAAGTTGGGATACGGCCTTCAGTTTAAAGGTGTCTTCCAGTAAGTACTGTTGCTGTCCATGTGCAGAAACGACACATCCCTAAGCCAGCTGCAATTGCACTTCCTTCTGCAGATCCTCAAACCTTAATGGAGGACATTGTAAAATTCTGACTGAAATTAACAAAAACTACAGATATTTACATAACGCCTTCATCACAATCAAATGACACTGACCCAGTAAAGAAACACTCAGACCAATGTAAAAATCAAATCCAGTGTTTTTATTCCAAGCATTAGGTGTTCAGTGAATGTAGTCAGCTTTGTACCTGTGGTTTGATGTAGTACAGAGTGCCTGGCTGAACCTGTCTTCTCCTCAGCGATTCCCTCGGAAGGATACAGCATGTTGTCTGACTGCTCGGTCCCACTGTCAAGTTGGTGGAACTGTCGTGTACAAGACTTCCATATCGTAAGGACTGCAGTCGCTCTGCAAACTGGTCATCATGACTCTGGAGGGTCTTGCTGCCTGCACCTGTTTAGTTTCAGGCACACCTACTGCCACTTGTATCGGGATAGTTAATGGCCTGGATCATTCGAGCCAATATCTGCTCATTAACTGTCTCCCCTCCACTGGGCAGTCCTGCAATTACACTTTGGGCATCTGGAAGGTCTGTGAATCCTTACTCAAAATGTTGTCTGCATCCAGTCTCCAAGTGTGCTGAAGTTAGCAAAAAAGAGCATCCTCCAGACTGGAGTCAAAGGTTTCTATAGTAGCCATGTGAACATTCATGAGAAATGTCCGCACTACACCAATGACTTGAACTCTGGAAATTCCCTGCAGATGCCACTCCAATTACCAAACACTGTGTGGACAACTGCAGTGCAGACAACCACATGCTCATGCCTGCACAGATCGAGGTAGCGTACTCCTCCACAATCCTTTCAAGGTCTTGCAGTGAATGTTCCAAGCACACTCCTGGCTCAGCTGGATGATCTGCTCAGACAGCAATTTCTGCTGGTCAGCAGATCCCACACGGTTCACCATGCTGGACTTTTGCTCAGCAAATGCCTGGTCTGCTACAGCCAACATCACTTGCTCCTCTTCACCCGTGAGTTGTGACTTACCCTGCAACCCTTCCTGAACCTCACCACCTACATCCAAAGAGTTGTGTAGCTGTTCTTGACGTTTGACAGAGAGTGATTGTGATGCACAGTGCTATGAACAGTTGCCTTTCTCACAGACACTGCTTCTTGCTCCACTCCATTTCTGTGAAAAGAGAAGATAATGTGTCATTCTGTGGTGTTACTTAGCTTGAGCATGTATCTGAATGACAGTCATTCAACAGGACAAAATGGTATAACATGAACATTAAAGTACTAGCCATGAACTCGTTTGAAGCTTGCAGCTTTGTCGTCCCCCACTCCCTCTATACTCTCCCCGCGTAATATTTCCAAAGTGGCGTTCTTGGACAGGGTAGGGGACTTGTATTGGCTGGGTCCAGTGCAGCACTGCTCTCGCTGATTGAAGGCCATCTTGTCCTGCAAGTAGAAGAACAGTATTGGTAGATTGAATGTACACAGAGCACTGACAATGTCATGCAGTTGTACAGTTTCTGTGACATACCAGATATTCTCATTAACTGGGTTAACCCTGTTCTGTTCACTTCTAAACAGTCATTGTCTAAATCCCCTTTTGGAATTTTTGCAGTACACACAAATTTGCAGAAGCACTTCAGAACTACATGTGTCTTAAACATATATGCCCCCATTCATTGCCTTTGTATCTCTTGGCAGTGCTGCACTGGTTCACCTCCTCATGCCAGTTTTCATAGAGAAGCACAAAAGGATGAGAAGGTTGCCAGGGTTGACTTTCTTGCATGTCCATTTATGGCAGGTGCATATTAATATTATTGACTTACCTTAGCCGAATTCTTCAGATCTGCTGGCCACTTGCTGAGATCTTGGAGACAGCGTTTACGTGCTCCACGATATCTTTCCATACCTGCTGAATCAGGTGTCTGAGGAGTGGCCCTCTGTGCAGGTAAATGTTCGCCCAGTCCTTTTATTAAAGCCTTTAGCGCCTGGTTGTCAAAATGGTACTTCCTGTGCCTGGTACAGTCCATTGTCCGCAGAGGATTGCTGTGAAAATAGCTGCACTGGGCTGACACGCGCAATTTCAATGCTTTAAGCGGCTGCTTTAGCGCTGAACCTACACCACCAAAAACAGATTAACTCACCATTCACCCAATTTGCTGTCTGCTAATTAGCTGCTGCAGTTGCCAATATCATAGCACTCCGAAAGTAAACCATTGCTTTTTAAGCGCTTGAGATGTTTCTGTGGGACATGGTAAGGCAGTATACAAACCTTTTTCTTTTCTATAAAAACAAAAGTGTGCTGGCAATGATTATCAATGCTTTGCTTTTATTGGATGCTGCATTTTGCGATCATTATAGCGCATGTTATCTCGCATTGAAAAGAAGTTCAGCCAACTTGTGCTTCATGGCCCAATTAAACCTTAATTTGTGCAAAAACAGTGATTGCTAGACTTTAAGGTGCTCTTAATTATAGCCCCTGACCAGTGTCTGCTGGCTGATGGTGTGAAGAACCTAGTTTTATGAAACATTCACCACATGGTCTAACAGAATAAATGTCAATGTACACAAAACAGTTCACAACAGTTTTCAGAGTTTGAGTCTTGGTCATTATCTTGAAAATGTTAAGCTCCCACGTATTGTGATTTTATAACCACCATGACCCAGTACTCAACATGATCTAATACACAACATAATTACTATTTCAATAAGTTAGGTACAGTGCTCAGTGAAACAATAAGACTCAACATGCTCCAGTACTCAAGTGTGATCCAGTATGCATTCAGAAGCAGTATTCAGTGTGTTCCACAGCAAGTTGCGATCCACCACACCATATGAAAATTACACAGTGATCCAGCAGACAATATGGTTCACTGCACAGGGCATAATGGAACATGCTACAGACTTGATCTTATATTATATAGTCTCCAGGGTTGGTGCCTATATTATATAATTTATAGGGTCAGTCTCTGCACTGTATATGCTATCGGGTTAATCTCTGTACTATGTATTCTTTAGGGCTGGTCTCTGTATGTTATAGCCTATAGGGCCAATCCCTATACTGTGCATTCAACAGGGCTGGTCACCATGTTGTATGGTCTACAGGGCTGATCCTACTACTGTGTATTCCATAAAACTGGCCTCCATGTTGTATATCTCTACACTATACAGCTCATGGGTTCAGTCTCTGTACTGTACATTCTGTAGGGCTGATCTCTAAAACTGTGCATTCTTTACGGCTGCCCTCTAAACTATGTATTGTATGGAGTTATTTTCAATACTTTAAATCCAATAGGGCTGGTCTCTCTACATTGTATTGTAAAGTGTGAGTCTCTACACTGTACATTCTACAGGGCCGGTCTCTGTAACATATGTTCCATTGAGATTGTCTCTATTGTGTACATTCTACAGAATGTTTCCCTATTTTGTAAGCTGTGTCGGGTTAATCTCTATACTACAAAATCTATTGGTTTCTAAACTCTACATTTTATAGGTCTGGTCTCTAACCTGTACTTTCTGCCAGCTGGTCCATGTAACATGCAGAGCTGGACAATGTGTACATTTTATTTACCTTCCATTGTACATTCTACAGGATAGGATTTGTGATGTATATTCCATAGGGTTGATCTCTGTATTGTATATTCTACAAGTCTGTAACCAGTGTTATACCCTACAAGGA
Organism: Chiloscyllium punctatum; assembly: GCF_047496795.1. Lineage (NCBI taxonomy): Eukaryota > Metazoa > Chordata > Chondrichthyes > Orectolobiformes > Hemiscylliidae > Chiloscyllium > Chiloscyllium punctatum. The sequence continues at coordinate 19,476,316 of NC_092791.1, read as the reverse complement.
TGGACAGAATGTTATACATTCTGTGGGGCTGGGTGCATAATGTACATTGTACAGGGCCATTTAATGTTATGTGTATTCTATGGGATCTGCCTCTATCCTACACATTCAATGGCACCTTTCTGCAGGGCTTACACTGTACATTCTAAAAGGCCAGATCACATATCATATATTCTAATCAGGCCATTCTATACTGTACATTCTACAGATATGAGCCCTATACCATACATTTGACACAGTTGGTCTCTATCCTGTACATTCTACGTGGCCTGTATCTGTACTATACAACATACAGATTTGAATCCCATACTGTATGTTCTACACAGCTAATCTCTGTTCTGTACATTTTACAGGACTGAACCCAATACCATGACATTCTCAATGGCTGGACCAAATACTGTGGAGTTCCTATACTGTATATTCCATAGGGCCAGTCTCTGTACTATACATTTCATGGGGCCAGTACATTCTCTACATTTTATAGGGCCAATATCTATACTGTACTGTCCATGCAATTTGTCTCTATAGTGCATATTCTACAGGGCTGTTGTCTATACTCTCCATTCTACGGAGCTGGACTCTCTGCATTCTATTAGCTGGTATGATTGTACCTACTGTACAATCTATAGGTATGGTTTCTATACATTCTACAGGGCTGGCCTCTGTTCTATATAGTTTATAGGGCCAGTCTCTGTTCCATAGCGACTAAAAGACTGGTCTCTACACTGTACATTCTATCTGGAACCAGATTCTATAATGCACAATCGTTAGCATCACTCTCTCGATTGGAGATTCTACAAGGCTCATCTCTGCACTATATATCTTATAGGGCGAGTCATGATCCTGTAAATTCAACATGACCTACCTGTATAAAATGTAGGGATGGTCATTGTACTATCTTGTTCTACACTATAATGTAGGGCTGTTTTCTGTTGCATGCATTCTCTAATCTCTTATTTTAAATTTCAGCATACTGCTTCAGATTGAATTCTGTTCTCCAAATAAAAGTATGATGCTGGTTTCTATACTATCCATATGCAAGCGCTGTTCCCATTTTGTATAGATTTGAGGGTTGCTTTTACACTAAATGCATGACAGGACTGTTTTTAAATACTATATACCATGGAACTGGTCTCTATGTTGACCATATTACAGGGCTGCTCCCTATGTCATACATATTACAGGAATAGTCTTTGATAGCATGATGATGAATTTAGATTACAAATCTGTTCTTTATATTAATTACTATGCATTACAGCCTATTGAACACATTGCATGCATTACTGGGTGATATTTATATTGTATTTGTATGTATAACTCATTAGAGGCTTCTTACCCATTCTCATAATTATATGCAAGTTACTACCCTGTTTAAAGGGCTTTTCTCCATATTGTGTATATTATAGTTCTGTTTCCTTTGCTACATATATTACATGGTTGCAGGATTGGTCCCTACATTGCAGAAATTACTTGTGAGAGTCCACAGACTACCTGTAATATAGAAGTATTATTTCTATAAATATATACTGTCAATATTATGGACTGCTCCCTATTCTGTATAGAGAATCACAAGGTTGACAGATATACTTTCAATATTTGTTTAATCTCTATTATTTAATACTGCAGGGCCAGTACCTGTATATTACAAGTCTGTATTGGACTTTCTGTATTATTGGCTTTGTTTCTAAATTTTTACATTGCGGATTGGCCTCTTTATTTTCCAGGTTTAATTACATTTTAGATACGTTTCTGTATACTGTGTTTACTATCGTCCTGGTATCTGTCCTATAGTAATTAAGCTGGAGTCGATACTATGCAAGTTGGTCTCCAAGCTGTACACATTGGATTAATATCTAATGCCTTCATTAAAATTCTTAAATTGTACATTTTAAGTGACTGGTCTCTATTCTATGTACAGTTGGTTTCTTCTGTATATATTAAAGAGCTAGCCGCTATTTGTCTTAACACTCTTGATATTAGGCTAGTCTCTCTCCTGCAATATTACAGTGCTGGTTTCTGTATTGTATTTATACCATAGTTTGTTTTTTATCCTGTGTATAGTCAGGACTGATCACCACCCATTCTCTCTATTGCACATATATAGGAATGCTCACTTCCATAATCATTGCAGGACTGTTTTTATTTTGTACTGTATATGCTACAAACTACTCTGTATTACAGGGCAGATGTCAGTACATTATATTTGACAGAGCAGATCTCAGTGTTGTATCTATGACAGGACTGCTTTGTACTGCATATCATTTCGTTCTGTTTTAATATTATTCAAGTCATTTTGCATGTTCCATTTGACTTCTATAATTAACTCATTTTTGCTAACTGCTATTAATGGATTCTACTGAGTCAATAACTCTCTGGATCTTACGTGTATGGTCATTGTTGAGTCTGATTAGTTTTGCCATTACTGAGAGCACAACATGACCCAATGCAGAGTCAATCACTTCTCTCAGTAAGGTGATGTTGGGACTAATTACACTTTAAATGCAAGGAGTCAGTTTTATGTAATGTCATGCTATACTTACAGAAGGACCAGGGAGACCAGGGAAACCTCTTTCTCCACGCTGACCAGGAAGACCTACAATACCACGTTGACCAGCCAAACCTTGTGGACCAGCAGGACCATCGGGACCCTACCAGGGAATGAAATAACACTTAGGAGCACGAACTGCACATTGTAAAGTAACAGAAAGCAGCGAAACAAAATCAACCAAGAAGACTGTTCTCAAACCGACCACAAACAACAACAGCACTGTGGGTGCACCTACACCACACGTGGACTGAAGCAGTTCAAGAAGGGCAACTCCCCATCGTCTTCTCAAGGCACAATGAGGGATGAGCAATAAATACTGGCCCAGCCAGTGATGCCCACATCCCCTGCATCCATTTTTAAACAATGGAAACACTGCTGTTTTATGTTGACTTTCTCTTATTCTATACTTACAGGAGGACCGTCTTCACCGGGTTCACCTTTCTCCCCAGGAGCACCAGCTGGCCCTTGAAGACCAGGGTCACCAGCACGTCCAGCCTGACCAGGATCACCACGTAGGCCTTTAGGACCATCTTTACCAGGAGCACCAGGAGGACCCACTGGGCCTGGGTTACCCTGTCGCAAAAGAAGCAGCCATTACTACACAAAACTAAAGAAACGTACTAGTGGGATGAATAAAAGCAACTGGGACTTTAATAAACTCCATAATGATACATACTGGCTCTTCACACTGGCTGACAGTTAGAATTCCCTAAATTGCTCGATAGAACACTATTTTAAAATGGTCATCTGGAACATTTCATTTTCATTCATTTTCTGGATTTAAATTGTAACCATAATGGGATCTCTTTTATTCATATTCCAACAGCCCACTTCCCAATTCCCAATTCTTGCCAATTATCTGTCAGAATGCTCACAGCACAACAACTCAACCTGAACACTGATCTCTTTGCATTCACTGGCCTGTGAAAGGTCTGCATTACTACCTTCAAAGTCAGGGTGCTGTTGCACTGCACACACAAGGCACACTCCTCAATGATTTACCAATTTTCGTTATCCATCAGGGCTGTGCAATGGCTCCTGCCATTTTGCCTGAAATCAGCAGCTATTCTATGTGTTAGAATTGTTACTTGGACCTCTGGAGAGGGTAAACGGCCAATTAGATTAGTTTCTGCCTCAACTTCAGAAGATGTTGCATCTTGCAGCATGTTTTACTGGATTGTAATAATGTACATGGGTCCAGTGCACACACACAGAGGTACCTATTGTTTCTGTCTGAGCAGAGACAGTTAGTCAAGTTGTTTCAACCTAAGGAAGTGTCAGAGCCAAGCCTAATCCTTTATTTTCTAGCTGGGAATATTACATAGTGAGTAGGAAGAGGAACCCTGGTTGGTTTCTGCCACTTCTTAACCCAGAGCACTCATGCTTATTGTAGTACACTATTTGCAAAAAACACCAGATCTTTTTCCTGCTTCCCAAGGATAATTTTTACCGAGAGCTACAAAACAGAGAGAGGTCATAATCAAACCTAATGTTACTTACATTAGGACCAGGTGGACCAACCCTACCAGCAGCACCAGGAAAACCAGTTGCACCCTGAAAAGAAGAAAAGATTGAAGATGAGAAATCACTTGAATTTATGTCAAGGCAGAGTTGCAGTATCATTAAACACTGTTTCATAGTACACTGTGCACATTGTCATTTTAATAGTGATCCTGTCTCCCTCTCTATCGATTTCATCTAATAATCACAATTCCCCCTTTTAACACTGCACTGTAGTTCCTCTTTATGTCCAAACAGTGCTTTGCACTCAACTCTTCCCCTGTACAAATCTGAATGATGAGTATTAAATCAATCGGATTGGCAAGGACTGAGATTATTAACATGATACTCCACTGTGATGTGGGTCAGGAGAGGGGATGACCTTAGATGCATGCAATAGCACCCACAGTATTCAGAGGGTACATGGGTTCTAATTTGGGATTTCATGATTGAGCAAAGCCAAAGATAGGGGGAGAGTACATAGGGCTGTGGGAGGGGGATTAAATGGGTGGGGAGGGTCAGTGATGGGGGATGTGTTTATAAGGGGCTGTGGGAGGGGGATTAAATGGGTGGGGAGGGTCAGTGATGGGGTGTGTGTTTATATGGGGCTGTGGGAGGGGGATTAAATGGGTGGGGAGGGTCAGTGATGGGGGATGTGTTTATACAGGGGTGTGGGAGGGGGATTAAATGGGTGGGGAGGGTCAGTGATAGGGGATGTGTTTATATGGGGCTGTGGGAGGGGGATTAAATGGGTGGATAGGGTCAGTAATGGGTGATGTGTTTATATGGGGCTGTGGGAGGGGGATTAAATGGGTGGATAGGGTCAGTGATGGGGATGTGTTTATATGGGTCTGTGGGAGGGGGATTAAATGGGTGGGGAGGGTCAGTGATAGGGGATGTTTTTATATGGGGCCGTTGGGAGGAGGATTAAATGGGTGGGGAGGGTCAGTGATGGGGTGTGTGTTTATATAGGGCTAAGGGAGGGGATTAAATGGGTGGGGAGGGTCAGTGATGGGGTATGTGTTTATATGGGGCTGTGGGAGGGGGATTAAATGGGTGGGGAGGGTCAGTGATGGGGGATGTGTTTATATGGGGCTGTGGGAGGGGGATTAAATGGGTGGGGAGGGTCAGTGATGGGGGATGTGTTTATATGGGGCTGTGGGAGGGGGATTAAATGGGTGGGGAGGGTCAGTGATGGAGTGTGTGTTTATATGGGGCTGTGCGAGGGGATTAAATGGGTGTGGAGGGTCAGCGATGGGGGATGTGTTTATATGGGGTTGTGGGAGGGGGATTAAATGGGTGGATAGTCAGTAATGTGTGGAGGGAGGAGGAGTGTCCACGGGGCTCTAAGTGGGAGATGGAAAGCAGGCAGAGTTAGTGAGAATACTGAATGCAATGCAAACTGGATTTTCATGAAATCTGTCACCGATTGATGTCAGAAACAGTTCGAAAATGTCTTCTGTCATTTAGAATAACCTGGTGAACATTAAAATAATGGGAAAAGGGCAAAATTTTAGACTGAATGTGGTGCACTTCAATGTGGGTGCTGAGAGTCCAAATACCATTTCAACATATTTAAGTTACGCAGCTCCACACACAGAGCTGCTCTGCACTATTGGTAAATGCTATTGGACAACTATGTTTAAAGAGGCAAAACCAATAACTAGCTAAAGGTTTTTAGAAGTTGAAGAGCCTTGTTTCTGATTCTCGACTGTTTCAGCAGCCTCCAACTTGCAACTGGTCACATTCGCTCATGTTCCAGGAGCTCCTTTGTTCTAAATTCCAAAGTTAGATCCTGTTTTTCAGCATTTCCAGCTACTTGTTCCCAGATTCCAGTTGTCAGCTCTTGGCTCCTGGCTTCTTTGGTTGAAAGCTCCTGGATTCAGGCTTTTAGACTCTGGATCCCAAACTCCAGATTTTCACCTCTCAATTAGTGGAGGGGCTACTAGATTATGTTCCCAGCAGACCCCAATGCAGGATGCTAGAATCTAACTGGCTTCTGACTCCCAGTGCCAGGTTCCTAACCATCCCTAGCAGAGAGCAACCAGTTTCTGACTCCAGCAAGGCTGGCTTCTGGATCCCATCTGCAGAATCCAATTGGGTGATGAAGGGATCCCTGTACATAACAAACTCTGGACTAATGTTTGGATATCAAATAAGCTGCACATGTTTTCAGGACAAGGCAGTCACTTTTAAGCTAATGTCTGAAAAACACTTGCAAACAGAGGACGAGAATTCCTCACCTGAGCTTAATGCAACAGTCTTAAAGCATGTTAGCTATCAAGGGGAACATTTTGTTTCAAAACTTTAGATGAATAAGCCATACTCACAGGGGGACCCTGGGCACCACGAGCTCCTTTCGGCCCAGTAACACCTGTTGGACCCTGAAAAGAGAGAGAAAGGGATTTCCCTGTGAATCTATGTCAACATAATGTCTCTGTTATTGAAATCCACTGCTTTTACAGAACTAGTCATCATGTATTTGTGTCTTACCTGTGGACCGGGAGCACCTGATGGACCTTGAGGACCAGGAGCACCAGCATCACCTTTTTGTCCAGCCTCACCAGGTTCGCCCTTGGGACCAGCTTGACCATCTGAACCCTAGAGGAAAGGAGGTGCAGGAGTGTTCTTGTCAGCATTCAGTACACTGTAGAGTCCTACCACTGGGAAAATGCAACCTTAGCAAACATCAAAAGACAACAAGCAGCAGACTAGGACAAGATCTTGCCTTCATCAGCCAAGACAGTTGACCAAGACAAGAACTGGCCTCCACCAGTGAGGGCAGCGATGACATACATACAGACAGACTAGGAGGAATAGGCCATTCAGCTCCTGCAGCCTGCTCCACCACTCAACAAGATCATGGTTGATTTGATTCCTTTGCATTCCCTCCTAAACCCAGATAACCTTTCACTCTCTTGCTTATCAAGAATCTATCTTCCTCTGGCTTAAAAATATCCAAGGACTCTGTTTTCACCCCAAAGACTCTTGACCCTCTGTGAGAAAGAATTTTAACAGTGACCCCCTAGTTTCAGAAGGAGTTTTCTCCTGCATGAGCCAGGAAATTAAACCTTAGAGAGAGAGAGAGAGAGAGATCTTGTCTCCATTAACTGGCATGGTGGTTGGGGTAGAAGACTATCACTTATTGGCTAGGTGAGGGTTCCCAGAAGGATAATGTTGTCACCAACCAGAGCATGAAGCCCAGAGGGAGACCTAGTCACCTATTGGGGTAGTTCCTGACCCTCATCACCCATAGGGACCCTGGATTGAGACCTGGACATCAGGGTGATCATGATCCTCAACAGGCAAGGCAGGGATCCGAGAGGGTGATTGGACTTCCATCATCCTAGGGGCTGTAGGAGGTGGATGATCCCATGAGGCAGAAAATATTGGATTCTTTATCAGTCAGAGCAAAGACTTTGGCAGACCCACCATCTCTAGTCACTAGGAAGAAATAAAAAATAAATGCATCATCAAAGATTCACCTTCCTGCATTGAGAATCTACTCTTCAACAGCCAGGGGACTGATCCTGAAAGAGGATCTGGATGGGAGGCATCCAGGCTGCAGGAGATCTTCGACAAGTAAGTCTACCCTTCAGCTGCTCATTCCTTCATGAGATGTGGGTGTCACTGACAAGGCCAGCATTTCAAGCATTTGCCCATCTTGAGTTGCCTTTGAACTGAGTGGCTTGCTCAGCCACTTCAGAGGACAGTTAAGAGTCAACCACATTGCTGTGAGTCTGGAGTCACATGTAGGTAAGGATGGCGGATTTTCTTCCCTTAAAGGACTTTAGTGAATCAGATGGGTATTTATGATAATGATTATGTGGTCACTATTAGATTTTAATTCCAAAAAAAATCAAATTCAAACTTCACTATCTGCTGTAATGGGATTCAAACCCATGCTCCCAGAACATTAGCCTGTCACTCTGGAATGCTAACGCAGCAACATAACCATTACACCACCACCTCGATCTAACAGCTGGCTGTTGAGGTAGGCTTATATCTCCCAGTGGCAGAGGAGCACTGATGAGACAATGGGATTGGTGGTTTTTGAGGGGAGCTTGTTGACTGGATCTGCGGCCACTAGTTTGAATAGAACAATGCTTGGATTAACTTGTGCAAAGAAAGTCCTGTTACGTAGAACCATTCATCTTTGCTGTGGAGAACTTAACTAGCTTATGTGCATCTTGAAGTTACTGTGACTGTTACTTTCTGAAGTCAATACTTACAGGAGGACCAGCAAAGCCAGCAGGGCCAGGAGGACCTGTCTCACCACGCTCACCCTGAAACACAAAGATAGCAAGGTTACACACAGACATCAGTGGCAGCACTGAATAAACTGACAATGTTGGGGTGGGGATGTCACATATCAAAGCGTTATTCCTCATGTTCCACCAAATAAAAAGTACAGCACACAAGGAGGCCAGTTGGCTGGTCATGTCCATGCATCCCTTCTGCAAGAGCTATGCAGCATGCCCCACTTCTCCGTCCTTCTACCACAGTCCTGCAAGTTATCTCACTTCCGATGAATCTTCTGAAAGCCTTAATTGAACCAGCTTCCACCACCCGCTCAGGCAGCACATTCTGGAAGCTAGCCACTCACGGCATAAGAATGTTTTTTTCTTGTGTCGCTATTGCTTCTTTTGTCAACCACCTTCAATCTGTGCACTCTTGCTCTCAATCCTTCTACCAATGAAAACAATTTCTCCTGATCTACTCTGTCCAGATCCCTCACGATTTTGAACACCTCATATCAAATCCCCTCAAACCCTTTGTCCCAGCTTCTCCAATTTATCTTCATAACTGAAATTCCTCACCTCTCAAACCATTCTCATGAATCTTTCTTCACTTTCTCTCAAGCCTTCCACTATTCCTAAAGTGCGATACTGGAACTGGCCACCATGAAGGCTGGAGCAATGTTTATGAAGGTTCGCAATAACGTGCTTGCTTTTGTATTCTGTGCCTCTGTTTAAAAGCTCAGGATCCCATTTCCCTTACTGTTTTCAGTAGATTCCAGCTTCAGCAGTGATTTGCTCCTCCCTTATTTATCACTTTCTCAACCTGCCCTGCCCCCTTCATTGATTGATGCACATATACCTCCAGATTTTCTATGAGGCCGGTTTCTACTTGCATCAATTGAATTGAGTAACTGACATTTTCACACCTGCAAGAACTGAGAAATCCCAAATAGCATCACAGATGAGACAACTAGGTAAACCCAGGTTGAAATACCCTGTAGTTACTACTAAACAAATTTCATTGTAAACTAGTCAGTCTCCTGTGGCATTGTGCATTACAGGAGTCTTCAACAGGTGAAGGAAATGGCAGTTAGCTCATGTTTTAAAGACATATATTCTTGACATAAATTCTGCTGTCTATAATTGCCAGGGAAACAGTTTATGCTTCTTGGTCATGCTTTGATTAAATATGTTCACCAGAGTTTGTGTCACAGTGGAAGGAAGGGTGTAATTACAACATGACAGGTTTACATAGGCATTATAACTGCACTGATAATTACAAGTGAGTACATAGCTAAGCGTTTTTATAGGCAAAAGTGAGGACTGCAGATGCTGGAAATCAGAGTCTAGATTAGAGTGGTGCTGGAAAGCACAGTGAGCATCTGAGGAGCAGTAAAATCAATGTTTCGGGCAAAAGCCCTTCATCAGGAATGAAGGCCCTAAGCTTTTTTATAGATTGTTGATGTAATCTGAAGCATAATGTATTCCATTTCTGAGAAATTATAAACAATAATGTTAAAGAATATATGTCAATAGCTACAAAAACATTCACAATGGCCATGTCTGGAATGTCTCAGATACTGGCTGGACTCTACTGAAACAAACTACTGGTGTCAATTTCTCCCTGGGGGTTCATTAGATGTTGCTGTAATACAAGTTCCTGTATTGAGTTGGCAATACAACAACACGCATAGACTTTTGAATCCAAAGGGCAGATTGTTATAGAATTTCCACTACTCCAGTTGCCCCAGTTCAAGTGGGATCCAATAACATTGCAGTCTTGCTCTGGTCAACCTGAGAGTGAGCTGTCAAGTTGCACCACTTTATTCAATCTCCCGGATCAGCTCATCGAAATCAATCCAGGCTATTTGTCCCAATCCAGGTCGACTTCGAACCAGAAGCATCTGGCTCCCTTGTCACCAACTCACGAACTATTAATGTTCAACCTGCAGCACGGAACTTTATCAGAGCGAGTAGATGCTCAACAAGTTATGTTTGACCATCTTAACTGCTCAGATTGAGTTCTGGTAAACCTATAGCTAGGCTTGGATTTGCATTTTCCTCTAGTTTTAACAGAAACTCAGGAATTCAACTGATCCCACTTACAGGGGCACCGCGAGCTCCAGCAGCACCTGTCGGCCCACGAGGACCTGCTTCACCCTAAAGGAGACACAAGAGAAAAGGAGTTACTAAGATACATGGACCAGCTACAGTGAGGAACTGCTGAGATTTTAATCTCCAAAACATTTCACCAAATATATTTATTTCTTAAAATGAGATGCAGCAGCATGTGACTACCTCCTGTACCAATCAGACTAATCTAGTTGTTAATATGCTTTCATTTTTATCAATTATCCAAAAAGTTCTCTAGATTTTACACAAATGTAAACCTCATCATCGTCTTTACCTTCTCTCCGTTGGGACCAGCTGGGCCAGGGGGACCAATTGGACCAGTTAAACCCTAGAATAGAAAGAGAAAGACCTCATGTCAGATACGATCTCAAGTTGAGGCTGCAGTGGGCATTGACTCACATGTGCACTGTCACTGGCTGCATTGCTTACAGGAGCATCACTAAGTCAATGGTACTGTTACTGGAGAGCCCAGAAAAGAAAGGTATTCAAATGCAGCCAACTTTACAATAATCAGAATCTGATTTCTGAGAAATGTTAAAAAGGAGTATTTTACCACCCATTTCAGAGATATACATAACAGATGGACAAGTTAGGTGAAAGGGTAAATGTAGGGGAATGGGTCTGGGTGGGTTACGCTTCGGCGGGTCGGTGTGGAGTTGTTGGGCCGAAGGACCTGTTTCCACACTGTAAGTAGTCTAAAACTGCAGTGATATCTCACTGCAACAAACATGGTGGCAAGAAATTCCTTTTGTTTGCTATTTGCTTTGTAATGTCAGTTACAACAGTGGAGGTATTCCATCCAGCTGTGCCATTACAGCCTTGAATATCTGAAGGCATTCTGTCACCTCAACTGTTAGCTTGACGCTCACCCACGAGGAACAACGTCCATTCCCACTCTTTGGAAAGAAAGGGCATTACAAGTGGCATCAGTAACTTTGGGTTGTGGGATTGGTGAGATTATGCAGGGTTTCTGCTCCTGATCATTACCCACTGGGAAATGTCCATGTGTAGAGATTGGGCTGAAGCACAATGGTGATTTCCACCTATTCTCCCCCCCACTCCCCTCCCCACCCCAAGCCCTACAACCATCTATAAGACACCAGCTAAAGACCAGCCATCTGCACTACAGAATTCCAAAGATTCAGTATACTCTGAATGAAGGAATGCCTCCTCATTTCCATCCCAAATGGCTTCTCCCTTATTCTGAGACTGTGTCCCTGGTTCTCGATCCTCTCCAGCCCAGGGGAAAATATTCATACTGCATCCACCCGCTGGAGTTATGTTATAATTTTCAATGAAATTGCCTCTTGTCCTTCTAAATTCCAGAGAATACAGGCTCAATCCATTGAATCTTCCCTCACAGGGCAATCCCACCATACCAGAAATCCATTTAGTGAACTTCCATTGCACTCCCTCCTTGGCAAGTATATTTTTCGGTGGGTTATGGAGACCAAAAACGTATAAAATACTCAAAGTGTGGTCTCACCAAGGCTCTACATAGTCATAGCAACACAGTTCTATTGCTTCACTCGAAGCAAGGGATTTTAATTGAGCAAATGTGCATGTGTGTCAGTCAATAACTGGGCATCTATTAGGGAGTAATTGTTTCTCTATATATTGACAGTTGTAAAATACTATTTTATTGTCTGAAACTTTGTGTTCACCTGTGATGAATTGTGACGTAAACTATTGACGATAGCTAATTAGATGCAAGTGTAACACAGACTTTGCATGTATTAAACTGGACAGTGTGACGACACACTCGTTGCAAATTTGTTATTATATGTAGACAGGTAGGTACCTACATCGATGGATTATCAACTTGTGGGCTACTTCTTCCAGAGTCCTCGCATGATTTTGCACATCAGCACAATCAGATCCAGGATGTAAATACAGGTTAAATGCTCCTGAACTTACAATGTCTGCGGCATGTTTAGATTAGATCTAACTAACTAACTCCTATTAGCAGCCCATGTGTAAACAGACAAATCGGAAACTTGATTATGGAAAGCCCGAGTGGGCAGCATTTCACTTACTCGTCCGCCATCTTTGCCAGGAGCGCCCTCAGGTCCTTTCTCACCATTATCACCCTAAGAGATAAATGAGAAGGGGAGAAAAATTACTCCTGTATCTTCCAGAGAATCTAAGACATGTCAGTTGCTTGATTACTAATCTCTCCTCAAAACCTGACACAAATGACATCACGTGGATGATTAATTTATTCTCTTAATTTTTCTGTGAATTAGAGAAGAATTTTGATCTATCCTCTTTCATACACGACTTATGTTCAACAAGGGATCAAAAATGGAAGTAACCTTAGATATAGGAAAAGGCCATTAGATCCAAAACATGCTGAGCTTAATAGCTCATCAACCTTAACTACTTGTTGCCTTCTTAATTCACCAAGACTTCTTAGGCAGCACCTTCTAAATGCTTAGCCACAGGTTTGGTTAGCTCTTTCCTTAATCATGGAACCCTCAGCCAGCTTACCTGAGAATTTTATCTTTCCTGCAGAAAAGATGGGGTAGCTCAAGCCTAAAATAATAAAAACTGTACTAACAGTGACAATTGCAGATAGTGCTAAATCTGAGAAGCTTGCTCACAGTAAATGGTGACTGTTGTGTGTTTGTGGTAACCCCTCAGAGGAAGGATGGTGCTTGCCCATGGCAGGAACCTGTGTGTGCAGGCCTATAACGTGGAGAGGTTGTTACGCTGCAGTTCCCACATGGTTCAGGCTGACCAGGAAACTCTCCTGCTCTTACTGCCTGCCATCGGTTTATCAGTAGGATTTACAGATTGATCATCAACCTGTTTGGGCTGCGTTATGACGCAGCTTCAATGGCCCTCAAGTCCAAAGGTGGGATTTGATCCCAGATGCTACCACTGTGCCACAAGACATCCTTGTGGATTATTAATCTTCTACAATTGGCTAGAATTTAAAAATGGGAAGGGACAAGAGAGAAACCTTACTCTGTCGCCTTTTGGACCGGGAATTCCAGCGGCACCTCTCTCGCCTGGCATACCCTGGAGACCGGGAGGACCTTGAGCACCATTGGGGCCGGGAGCGCCAGCTGCACCCTGCAAAATGAAGCAAAGGCTCACGTCAGAGATACATGTTACACAACGCTTACACAAGGGTCACATTTGTACGAGTAAAGGGAGAATCCTACCTTAGGACCATCAGCACCAGGAGTACCTGGGAGACCACGTGGACCCTGGAGTCCCTGAGAGCCTGGAGATCCGCGTTCACCTGGGAAACCTCGTTCACCCTGAGGATAATGAGATCCATGTCACTTGTGGGATCAAAACCCCTGTCATTGCAGTATCACTGGGATATTTACATAGGCACATCAGCAGATAAAGCGGATATAAAGTGTATATGGATAATAGGTTACATTACATTCTGTCTTTGCAAAATTAATGCAAGTGTAATAAGATAGCGTGTCCAATAGAATAAGGGCAATGTCTATATTGGTATATAAGTGGGGCTGGTTGAGAATATGTCATTCAGTGTTTGAACTCCCTACCTAAGACAGGATATACTTGCCAGAGAGGAAGTGCAGTGAAGTTTCACTAGGCTGTCACTGGGGCTGGCAGTACTGCCCCATGAGAAGAGATTGGTTTGATTGGATCTGTATTCACTGGAGTTTAGAAGGATGAGAGGGGACCTGATTGAAACGTTTAAAATTCTAACAGGGCTGGACAGATCAAATGTAGGTGAGGATGTTTCCCCTAGTTGGGGAGAGGAGTCTAGAACCAGGGGACACAGCCCCAGGATACATGTTAGGCCATGTAATACTGAGACGAAGAAAGATTTCTTCACTCAAAAGATCGTGAACCTGTGGAATTTTCTACCATAGAAAGGTGTAGAGGCCATGGCACCATTCAGGAAACAGAAAGATAAATGTTTCGGCGTTAAAGCAATGACAGGGTAGGGGGAGAAAGCAGGAATATGGTATTGAGATAGAGGATCAGCCTGATCAGATTGAATGGTAGAGCAGCCTGAAAGGGCCGAATGCCGGAAAACCAAATGCCGGTTTCCTGATGAAGGGCTTTTGCCCAAAACTTCAATTTTCCTGCTCCTCAGATGCTGCCTGACCTGCTGTGCTTTTCCAGCACCACACTCTCGACTCTGATCTCCAGCATCTGCAGTCCTCACTTTCGCCTGAAAGGGCCAAACAGCTTACTCCAAGTGTCTACAGTTTTATCGCTTATCTGCTTGGAGACTTGGGTTCTGATGAAAGATCATCAACCTGAAATGTGACCTCTGTTCCTCTCACAGATACTGCCAGACCTGCTGAGCAATTTCTGTGTTTTTCATTTCAGAGGTCCACTATTGGCGATGTTTTACTTCTGTAGGAAATACTAAGAGTTTTGTAACAGCATGGCTGTGGATTGGGATGTGTACGACTATACTGCTACGTAAATGTATGGATGGGGGATGGAATTGCTAATGGGATAATAATATTTGACAGAATTGGAAGGGTAACAGCTTAGAGTGCGTTACTGTAAAGTGATATGTAGAGATATAGGCCTGGCAGCAGTACATTAAAATGTCGATGTACAGAGGGCTGCAATAGTATAATAGAATGATAGCATTTTTGCTATTGAGGGAGTCCAGGAATCAGTCCAGACTGATTCCTGGGATGGCAGGACTGACAGATGAGGAAAGACTGGATAGACTGGGCTTGTACTCTCTGGGATGTAGAAAACTGAGTGGGGGTCTCATAGAAACACATAAAATCTTGATGGGACTGGACAGGCTAGATGCAGGAAGAATGTTCCCAATGTTGGGAAAGTCCAGAACTAGGGATCACAGTCTAAGAATAAGGGGTAAGCCATTCAGGACTGGAGTGAGGAAGAATTCCTTCACTCAGAGAGTTGGGAACCCATGGAATTCTTTCTCACAGAAAGCTGTTGGGGCCAGTTTGTTAGATATGTTCAAGAGGGAACTGGACATGACCTTTGTCACTAAAGAGGTCAAGAGGTATGGAGAGAAAGCAGGAGTGGGATACTGAGACTGCATGATCAGCCATAATACGACAGGGGTCTGTAATGGTGTAGGGAACTGCAACAGCATCAGGGTTTGCAACAACTTCAGTGTCTGGAACATTATGGGGGTATGTAACAGAGTAGGGATTGCAGAAAGGGACACATAACTGAACATTGCTAAAGAGTGACACAAAGTCAAAGCTTTTAATGCTGCACTCATCAGAACTGGGTCACAAGATACCAAACTTAGGAAGGGAATAACATGAGAACAGGATACTAAATAGGTTGGACCATGCTCAGCATGGAGATATAGCAGGAAGTGTTAACTGTTAATCCAAGTTAGCTGATTCAACTACAGACCAAGCAGGTTGATTTGATTAATCAGGGCATTGCCATGCGGAATGCAGCAGGACCTGGCAGTCTCCACAGGTCCTTCCTCAGTGAAAAAGCTGCAATGTACTGACAAATTCCTTTTGCCTGCAAAATGTGTGAATTCAGCACACACAAATGAATTACACTTTGTATAAAAATAGTCATGTGTAACATGATAGGGAATCTCTGATCATATAGGCATTTCTATATATAACATATAGGGATCTGTAACATAGGGATGTGTAACTGTACAAAAGTGATATAAATACTAAATTATAGGGGTGTCTAACAGCAAAAACATATGGAACAGCAGCAGGATATAGAAATGCCAAGGTTTATGTGACAGCAGAGGAATATGGAAATCTGATGGTTATGTATCAGCAGAGGGACATGAAACAGCAGAGGAATTTGGAAATTCTGAGGGTTATATAATAGGCAGTGGGATATGGAACAGCAGGGGGATACAGAAATTCTGAAGGTTGAATATTAACAGAGATATAGAACAGCAGAGGGTATGGAAATTCTGAAGGTTTTATAACAAGAGAGATATGCAACAGCAAGGGGATGTATACAGTGTGTATGATAATGATGTGTCATACAATAGTGATAAGAAGTTTGTAAAAATGACAGAAGTCTGTAACTGGATAGGGCTACATAACAGGATATTTGCCTGCAACAGTATGGAATCTGTTCTCCTATTAGTGTCTGTTACATTTCAGGGGGACCTGACAGGATAGTTATCTGTTATTTTATAGGCATATGTGTCTGTATCATTTATGGCTGTGTGACTGTATGGTGTTCAAAGTAAATACTAGCAATCTGAAAGGTGGTTGAAATATCAATGGAAAACTTTTGTTATTCATGAACAAGTTTGGATTTATACTCCGTTTATCTGATTACTTACTCGTGGACCTGTCGGGCCTGCAGCACCAGCCTCACCTGGAACACCCTGTTCGAGAAGAAGAAAGCACCAGTGAGTGATGGCAGTCAGTGAAAGATTGTACAGACATGACATTGCATAGAGAAGTGGAGAAATCCAGCCATTTCCACACTACAGCAGCGTGTGTAAGTCTATCCAGCACTATTTCCACTGTATTCCTTTTGCAGCTCTTTGTTCATCACCAGTACAGTTCCCCTAAGATAAGGACCAATGCAATTAGCTTACAGCAAGTTAAATTTCTCTCTCGCCACAGACACTACATGTGGAAGCTCTAATAAATAGCTCTATTCCACTCCAGAACAGGATACAAGAAGTAACTTATCTGTTTCTCCCTGGCTTCTAATGCTCGTGCACTATTCAAAACTTTATTACCTCTATTTTATTGAGACTGGGAATTGTCCCTCTGAATATTCTTTTGCTGTTCCTTATAATCTCCAAACATGTCATTGCTCACTCTCCTCCTCCTCCCTGTATTGTAACTATTCAGTCTCTTACTTTGATTAATTTACGATCCTTTAAACTTTTACAGTGGATTGAAAAACAGATGATCAGACTTGACAACCTGTTTTATTGCTCGGCTGATTTTCTCTTCCCTTGAAAAGGAAAGGTGTCAAACTGATTGTCAATTAGACTGTGTATAAGGTCAAATGTACATCTGTTTTAGACCCCAAACTGTGGAACACCTCACCTCACTCCAGACTTCCTTTCTTCCTGTAGTCTGTCAATAAAGGCCAAATTTGGTGCCCCCAATCAGACCCTACATAATAGGTACTGCATTTCAAAAATATTTCTCTGTCTAAAACATAGACATGTTTGGACATGTCATAATACTCGGGTTGTTTTACTTTGACTGTTCTTTCATACCATACTGGTGTCCGACCCTGCAGGTCTTGCCATTGTGTCAGATACATGTGACTTTAATTTAATATGAAGTGTTGAAAACTGAACAGCTTTAGCAGGAAAGGACATGTTGCCTGTGATTAATGAATTACTTACCTGGTCACCTGGCTTGCCACCTTCACCTGGAGGACCTGGAGGACCTGGCAGACCCTGCAATAGCAGCGAAACAATGTGATTAACACAAAATGAAACATGGAACTCGAGAACAAGAAGCAACAGGATCTGTGTGGAGTAGATTGATGTTAACTAGAGGCTTTGTTGAATAAATTCAATAGGTTTATAAGTGGGTGACAACTCTAGTATTTTAGCACAATATCAAGCATCAAATGCTTTAGGTGTGTAACAGAAGTAAGCTGCTTTAATATGCAAAGATTTAGAATTTAAAAGTAACAGGAATGATCCCTGTCATGTTAATGATGATGATCTAATAGTCAGTTGCTCATTGGGGATTGTTTAACTCTGCAGATTAATTTATCTAAAACAGTAAAACACATTCCAAGTTATGAAGCAGTCATTATAGCAAACCAACTAAATATTACAGACCCATACTTTATCTGACAGTCGTAACATTATATAAACACATGGAGTCCTTAAAGACTAACCCCCTTAAAGATGAGGTACACTTGCAGTGACATGGGGGGATACAGACCATGAGAAAGCAGATGGGATTAGTTGAGAATGGCATTATGGTCAGCACAGACATGGTGGGCTGAAGGGCCTGTTTCTGTGCTGCAGTGTTCTATGGTAACCCCGAGCTAAATGAACCAGTTTACTAATAATGCACCAAAATTTTAAAACAAAGTCAGTCTGCATTACTGATGCTTGTTTTAGTAAGATTGTAAAGATTTTGTCTCACAAACCTGGAAGCCAGGAGGACCAGGAGGACCTTGTTCACCTCTCTCACCGGCAAGACCCTGTAAAACAGCAGCAGTGTCAAAGGTGGTTAAACATCTCAGCTGTTAATGCACCATATTTTTCAGGTCAGCATCGAAGGTCATTTTGAAGTGTGCTGATGAAAACAGCACAATGTGAGAGATCCACTGAGTTCTTGTAACAATTCAAAATGTCTTTGACTCATCCATCATGTTATTTAAATAGATATTAATAAAGTGTTACAAATTAGATTAAAATCTGACATTAATTGGAGTATTGTCAATATGAAGGGACATGGAAATGACAATAAAGATAATAAACATTCTTAAAATGTATTAAACAGTTCTAATTTAACAGTCTGATCTGACAAAGTAAAAATTAAATGTTAGATCATCCAAGATATTCAAACTCACTGATGGACCAGGAGGACCTTGAGCACCTGTTTCGCCATCTTTGCCAGGCAGACCCTATGGAGGAGAAAAGAGAGTTGGTGTTCAGTGTAGAATAATGGAATCAAAGTTGTAATATCTTAACAGACAAATAGATTTTGCTGTTCTCTGTTAATCCTGTGGGGGCTGCACTTACGCAATAGCCATTCCAACTCAGTCACTGGTCGTACAGTATACTGTGACTTACCATATTAAACTATCCTGTCACTATAATATTCTATTACTATATCATTACTATGGAATACTCATGTGGTATTATAGTGTACCATACATATTGTGCATCACTTTATACAATACCATACCATCCACATATTATAAACTGTGCCATCACATACTGTGTATATATTGCTATGCATATGTCATATAATACCATGCTGGGCATATCTGTATATTCCTATATTGTAATTTAACATATACTGCACATTCTCTGGTATTCTGTAATGTTCTTTCCTGTGTATGCAATGTATGTCACATATTTTACATTAAGCTATGCATTGTGTTGCTCCATGCTGTATCAAATCATATTGTAATACTAAGTACTATCCTCTGTGTTATTAGATTCTAGATTATATTCTGGATGTTCTCATGATGTCCATATATTGCACTGTAAACAATGGACAGTATTTTTCATATATAGGCATATTGTGTTATATATAATGTGGTGGACTTGCATTGATGAAAACACCAACATGTTGCTGAAACTTGTCATCTTGCATTTATCAGTGCAGACACAAAAATGCTAAATTTCAAACAGTCACAAGAATTTATAGTGTACAGATTGCAATGTGCACAATTTAGGTCTCTTGTACTTTCCTTATTATGAACAATAATGTGGAATGCTAACAATGTACTTGTACAGTACTATATATAATGTGGAACACTTGCAATGTGTATAATATACTACATTAAATGTAGAGCACTTAAGATTGTCATATACTGCAGTGTACGTGGAGTAATATAGATAGACAGCAGCATGAAGCATTTTGCTTTATTGGGTTATTTGATATTGTTCATACATACCTTACAATGTATGTGAACTACTTATATCATATTGCACTGTCAATAAGGGTTTTGCACCTCCATGCTTATTAGGACCAATGAAACCATTACATTTGGGTTTGTCCTATGACACTATAGGAGATGGAACCAAAGTCAGAAGATGATTTTATAATGAGGTTCTGTTAGACGTTTACTGATCCTGCATTCTCAGCAGGGCAATGCTCTGAAAGACAGAGTAGACCAGAAATAATTGCTTTGGCAGTCTGGTGCCAATTTTCCAGCCCATGCTCCCCAGACTGATTCCAGACCTAGCTAGGAATGCCCAATCATTCATTTTGAACTTGTAGATTATTTCACATCTACAAGATAATCTGCTGTATAAGAACTATACTAAATGGTGGCATTTCATTCTCCTACTTTATTTGTTCATCCTGCACCAAACTGTATTATAATTTCATGAGTGGTGAACTATTTAACATTTTGATATCCCACTGCTACTCAGTCATAGTTTCCTCATGTAATAGCATCTCACTTTGGAACTCTCTACCAAGAGGATTGGAGTTTCGGTCATTGATCTAGTTGAATGGCAGAGTAGGTTTGAAAGGCTGAGTGGCCTCCTCCTACTCCCTATGTCCCCTTGTGACATTTAATTGCCTTTACTGTACTTCCACATAGCCTCATTCTACTTAATTATCTACGAAAAGCAGATTGCAATAATAAGTATAGATTAACTCAGTCTATCTATTAATCACCAAGCCCCTTAGAACCCATTGTGGGTGGTCCTTTGCAATGAACAGTGTGTCTTGCCATTCCCAATTGTGTTCAATATCTTGTATCAGATACAACAAAACATTATATGATGAACATCTCATATCGAGCTGCTTTAGGCCAGTTGAGGAGTACATCAATGCTGACTATGGTATAACACAGATCTTTTAAACAATAGCTACCAATTATTAAATTACAGTTATTCAGAAAAAGATCATGTTACTTACCCTCAACCCAGGAGCGCCCATGAGACCCTTCTCACCAGCCTTGCCAGCCTCACCCTAGTCAACAGAAAGAAAATATTTAATGTTGGGTCAAATAGTTTTGCCTTATTGTCACAAGGAAAATCCATTAAAATTATTCGTGAGTGTATTTGAGCAATGCTGTGACCGGAGCATAGTACAACACATGCAGAAAGCTGCAAGTACAGTATCACCTGTACTGCAGAAGAACACACGAGGAAATCAGAGTAAAATACATGGTTTACTTACAGTCGCACCCTTTGGTCCTGGGAAACCCATCACGCCAGGCTGTCCCCGAGCACCCTGTGGACCAGGTGGGCCAGGGCGGCCATCTTCACCAGGGGCACCCTACACACAAAACAGCCAACCGTGAATTTTACTCAGCATCTCTGTACAGTAGTTCATTTTTATTAAGGTTAAATATCCATTGGATCATAAAAACAAAAAGGGTTCCTGAGAGAAGGAGAGAAACCATTCTTTGAATTTGGTTTCAT
Organism: Chiloscyllium punctatum; assembly: GCF_047496795.1. Lineage (NCBI taxonomy): Eukaryota > Metazoa > Chordata > Chondrichthyes > Orectolobiformes > Hemiscylliidae > Chiloscyllium > Chiloscyllium punctatum. Next base: position 19,454,868 of record NC_092791.1, on the reverse strand, counting down.
CCGAGAAGATTTTCTTGGTGACTGCACATTACTTGTATCCTTCACTACCAAGGAGTGTGAATAGGTCTGACTCCTTTACCCAGGAAAATGGTCTCAATCCTTTGGCAATCATGCTCTCCTTTACAAGGAGAATGGACCAGGCTGGATGTCTTGGCGCTCACACTTGTCTCCGCCTTGGTGAATGAGATGGTTTGAATGACTTGGCACCCATATCAAGCACCCAGTGGGATGATCTGAATCCTTTTCCATCCCATGCCCCCTGCCTCTGAGGGCAGCATAATCTCCATTGTCAGATCTCTTCCTTTAGTTGAGGGAGTAGCACAGTCAGTGCGTTGATGTGCACAGAACAGACTATGATTTAATCAGGGTGACTTGGCCAATCATTTTCTTACCCCCACCTCTTTCTGGAGATAGCCTGGTCCCTGTAGCCTGGCACTACCAGGACAGATTCAAAAAAAGGACAGTAAAAACAGGAAACCTTTGGCTCAACTTACAGTAGCTCCAACTTTGCCTTGGGGACCAGCATCTCCAGGACGACCTGTAAGACCCTGAACAAGAAACAAAATGAAATGAGTCAAAAATCTGCAAGTTAAGAACATCCACATTCTTCATTCACCATAAGGAGCTTTTTGCCTTTAATGTAATCATTAATCACTGATAACTGCTTAAGAAGTGATTATCGCCTTTGACACTTTTCCAAAGTTCCCTTTGGGGTTAGGTGATAGAGGTGAGGTTCTGGTTTTAATAGTTTACTGATCTATTTGTTTTAAAGGGAGTACACTCAGCAACAGTAAAAACTAGGGGCTATTAAATGTCTTTCAACAGTTTTCCAGGACTCTACATAATGAAAATTTCACTCATCCAGTTGATTTGGAATTTTGATTTGCACAGTCCATCAAATAGACCTCATTAGAGATTGCTATTTAATTTGGTATGCTCTATCTAAAGGGAAGGTGATGGCGTCATGGTGATAATCACTAGACTCAAATCCATAGCTTCAGGCTAATATTCTGTGAATACGGGGAGACAATGGCCTAGCGGTTTTATTGCTGGACCGTTAATCCAGAGACCCAGGGAATGTTCTGGAGACCTGGGTTTGAATCCCGCCACAGCAGATGGTGGAATTTGAATTCAATAAATATCTAGAATTATTGTCAATTGTTGTAAAAATCCACCTGGGTCACTAATGTCCTTAACAGAAGGAAACTGCCATCCTTACCTTGTCTGGCCTACATGTGATTCCAAACCCACAGCAGTGTGGTTGACTCTTAATTGCCCTCTGGGCAATTAGGGATGGGCAATAGATGCTGGCCTGGCCAGTGATGCCCTCATCCGTAAAGGAATAAAAACAAATACCCGACATAGAAAATGGAGATACTGGCTTCAATAAATTGTTTCCCTAATGGTTACAATGTAACCATTGTCTATTGTTGCAAATGTTCATCTGGTTCACTAAAATCCTTTAGGGAAGGGAATCTGCCAACCTTTCCTTGTCTAGCCTACATGTGACTTCCAGACCTACAAAAATGTGGCTAATTCTTAGTTGTCCTGTGTCCAATGATGAATGGGCAATAGATGCTGGACCTAACCAGCAACACCTATGTCCTGTGAATAAACAGGGGTCCTCAGCTGCAGTTGCTTAGTTTTGACCTACAATATTTGGTTTAATTTTTGACTTAGACAGAACCTTTCTTGACTGTCTGGGATACAAAAGCATGCAAAGTTTGGGAGAAGATTTGTAGCTCGGGTGCTCATTGTTGTGGTTCTGTTCGCCGAGCTGGGAATTTGTGTTGCAGACGTTTTGTCCCCTGTCTAGGTGACATCCTCAGTGCTTGGGAGCCTCCTGTGAAGCGCTTCTGTGATCTTTCCTCCGCCATTTATAGTGGCTTGTCTCTGCCGCTTCTGGTTGCTACAACTGGAGGATGTCACCTAGACAGGGAACGAAACGTTTGCAACACAAATTCCCAGCTCGGCGAACAGAACCACAACATACAAGAGCATATTTACAAGACTTTCATGTTTTGAATGGTGCAGCGTTCCTCTTTTATTGCAAATGTCCACTGGGTTTGGAAACATCAAAAGGTTTCAACATTCTATAAGGATGGTGATTACCCAAGAAAAGTTGAATGAACTGAACCAAATTGAACCAAGTCAATCTGAAGAAGCGTCGCTAGATCCAAACGGTGACTGCTTTCTCTGCACAGATGCTGCCAGACCTGCTGAGTTTCTCCAGCAATTTCTATTTTTCTTTCAGATTTTCAGCACCTGTAGTTCTTTATTTTTTGTTTTAACTAAATCAATCCTTGTGCAATGCCTCAAGTTACGCTTTCTATCTGATGCTGCAGCTTGTCTTCTACTGTAGAACATAAGGATTCTGCAATTGTCTAAATCAATGAAGCAAACACAGTGGTTCTGCACATATTGGCTACAATTACCATGTATAAATGATTCTCTTTAGTGCAAGCCATGAGTTGATTCTTGTGGAGGAGATGGGGATCTTGGCCACTGGCTAAAGAACCGCTGTGATTCCTTGCCCACACTCTCTCATTTTGGGCAGTCCCACAATGCCTTGTGCAGTGCAGTCACTTGATAGACCAGTGGCAGAACTTCCTCTGGGTTCAAGGGCCCAAACCAGAGGCCAGCAACTCTTCTGTACTCAGCAGCGCCTTTGGGGAGGTGCTGGCTATCCCTGGTACTACACCCGGGCTTCCCCTGCCTGGTGTTGGGTCCTTTGATTAGAAACTGAATGCCTTCACCAGAGCTGAAATGAAGCATCCTGCTTCTCTTGCTATTCAGTGACAAAATGAGGTGTAATGCTTTTTGGAGGTGGGACAATTGCAGAATCTAGACAGCAAGTGGACTTTACCACCAGCTGATTTACGCAATCTGCTCAAGTGCTTTAGAATAATCTGAGTGCAGGATAGGTACCATATTAACAGTAGCTCTTTACACAGGATTCCAACTTTAGACTTCCATGTGGGCAGGTAATATTGGCTGGTATCATCACAGTTCAATGGAGATTGCTTGATTTCAGCAAAGCAATGGGATGGAAGAGATTGTTAATGTGCAATCTGTAAGGGTGTGAGAGGCACAGCAGACAGGGCAGTTGTCTTCCAGAAGACTCATTTGTTTTTATATTAATTCATGGGATGTGGGCATCACCACCTAGGCCAGCATTTGTGGTGTGGAGGGCAGGTAAAAGCCAATTCACATTTCTATAGGTTGGTGTCACACTTCGGCCTGCCCAGGCAAGGATGGCAGATTTCCACACCGTTAGCTCCACAGACTCAGCATGAATGCCTCATCAGGTAATAACCAAGTTGAGGAATATGAAACATTGTGGAACTAAACATTTCTTAGCTCAGGAACCTGATTTGGACACACAGCTCCATTCCTGTACCACACCTAGGCCCTTGAGGTGACAGGCTCTACTCTGCTTACAAAATAGTTATTTGATGGTTATGTGATTCAGTTTTTACTGTATGTTTGAAGAAGAGGTTTTAAACAAATGAGTAAATGTTATGTTATGTCTTGAATGTGGCAAATGCTTCCTCAGAACATTCTGATTAACAGAGTAGAAGGTATCTGGAGCAGTACGTATACTTTGAATAAACAGAGATTGTTTTTGAAAAAATCGTGCTTACTCTTGCGCCTGGCAGACCAGGTTCACCAGGGCGACCGGGATCTCCATTAGCACCTTTAGGACCATGAACACCAGGAGCACCACGCTCACCAGGGGCACCCTGTGATGGAAGCCAAAAAGAAATGATTAGTTTGTTGTTAACATTTGAAATGATCAATTGGATAAGACACAGGAAGTTTTTCTTCTAATAAACAATCCTCCTCTTCCTCTGGTCTCCAAACTCTCCCTCTCCATGTTGCAGCCTTTCTTGTCTTGTTCCATCTGATCATCGCTCTTCAGAACAAAAGCCATTACTCCTCGCTCTTATCCTAATCAGCTCCAAGTATATAATCATATAAACTACTGCTCATCCCCACTGTGCTGAAATTAACTTCAAGTTTACTGCCTTCTATCCTAACTCATTCGCTCCCAGAGATTGAAACCGCTTTGTCCTTTTAAAATCTTCCCTTCCTTCAACAACCTTTTGGCTTTAAAACTCCTGATTTGGTGTCATTTGACTCGAACTTCTCTCTTAACCTAGTTACCTCTCCGAACTCTTTCAGCTTCAGTAGTGCTCTGCACTCTGGCAATCATCTTTCCAGTTTTTTGCCTTTTGACATAAAATCTCAATCAGAGAAACACTTAAAGCCAACTAGTAATTATCACTTGTGACTTTTTCTTGTTTGCCCATGGAATGTGGGGTCACTGGTCATTTATTGCCCCGTCCATATTTGCCCCCTTGAGAAGGTGGGGGTGAGCTGCCATCTTGAATCGCTGCAGTCCATGTGCTGTGGGTTGACCCACAATGTCCTGAGGGAGGGAATTCCAGGATTCTGTCCCAGTGACACTGAAGGAATGGCGATTTATTTCCAAGTCAGGATGGTGAGGGGCTTAGAGAGGAAGTTGTAGGTTGTGGTGTACCCATATATCTGCTGCCCTTGTCCTTCTAGATGGAAGTGAGTCATGAGCCGAAGTGAATGCCTGCAGTGCATCTTGGAGATAGTACATCCTGTTTGACTGAGCATCGGTGGTGGAAGGAGTGAATGTTGGAGGTGGTTCAAGGAGTGTTATTCAAGTGGGCTCAACCTAGGGATTCTCTACCAGGGTATAGCCCTACCGCTGGCAACTCTGCTCATTTCCTGTCAAAGTTATAGCAGGGGATTGATAGAATAGCACCAAAAAATGGTATTTTCTCTCAACCTAAGTATCCCATTTCCTGAAAGTTTAAGTTGAATGCTTTGTGTTTTTTTAACTATTTGCAAGATTGATATTATCATACACTTTAATTGCTCTTCTGGATAAGATTTATCCCATTTAAAGTAATTCTTATTATCTTTTAAAATGGTGCCTCACACACATTATAAATCAGTACAGATTTAGCTCCAGCAAAATTAAATTTCCAGCATTTGCTGACAGGTTGTTGATTTTCAGTTGTCCAATAAACACTAACATTATCAGAGAACTAACTAATCAGGAAGCTTAGGGCCAGGGATCCAATCAGTCTGAATTCTAAGCGCTCTTTTAAAAATAATTAATTAATTGATTTTTTAAAAAAATGCAAACAAAATGCAATTCTGCCTTTAAACAGTATCACTTGCTGAACTATGGTACCTACCTTAGGACCAGCAAGACCATCCTGACCTGGGAAACCACGGTTACCAGGAGCACCCTAGCAATGGAAAGAAAAGAACTGAGGTTAGAGGCCACAATGAAATATTAATAAAACAAGTTGTCACAACTGAGATAGAACACATAAATACAACAGAGAGCCCGTATGACAACATCATCTTCATCCAAGTCACACTATCGAAGACAAAAGTTCTCCATCTAGTCATCAAAGTTGCGTTATTTTTCTTTAGAATCTTTGTTTAAAATCTGACACAAAAGCAAAACATTCATCTTTTGTTCTCTTCTAGTCATTGGCGGAGCTAATGTGCACCTCCTAAGAAGCAGACTGTGATTGGAGGAAACTCACTCTCTCGCCAGGAGGACCATTCGGACCAGCAGCCCCTGGCTCACCACGAGGGCCTCTCTTGCCTTCTTCACCAGCCGGGCCAGGAGCACCTTGAGGACCAGCAGGACCCTAAAGGAAGCATCAGGAAAAGGGTGAGCATTTTCTAATTACATTCACAAAGAAATTAAAAACAATAAAGCGGATTTAAAACATAATCTAAAACATTTAAGGTTTAACAAGGTAAAAACAATGACTGCAGATGCTGGAAAACAGATTCTGGATTAGTGGTGCTGGAAGAGCACAGCAGTTCAGGCAGCATCCAAGGAGCTTCAAAATCGACGTTTCGGGCAAAAGCCCTTCATCAGGAATAAAGGCAATGAGCCTGAAGCGTGGAGAGATAAGCTAGAGGAGGGTGGGGGTGGGGAGAAAGTAGCATAGAGTACAATGGGTGAGTGGGGGAGGAGATGAAGGTGATAGGTCAGGGAGGAGAGGGTGGAGTGGATAGGTGGAAAAGGAGATAGGCAGGTCGGACAAGTCCGGACAAGTCATGGGGACAGTTACTGAGCTGGGGGAAGGGGAAATGAGGAAGCTGTTGAAGTCCACATTGATGCCCTGGGGTTGAAGTGTTCCGAGGCGGAAGATGAGGCGTTCTTCCTCCAGGCGTCTGGTGGTGAGGGAGCGGCGGTGAAGGAGGTCCAGGAACTCCATGTCCTCGGCAGAGTGGGAGGGGGAGTTGAAATGTTGGGCCACGGGGCGTTGTGGTTGATTGGTGCGGGTTTCCCAGAGATGTTCCCTAAAGCGCTCTGCTAGGAGGCGCCCAGTCTCCCCAATGTAGAGGAGACCGCATCGGGAGCAATGGATACAATAAATGATATTAGTGGATGTGCAGGTAAAACTTTGATGGATGTGGAAGGCTCCTTTAGGGCCTTGGATAGAGGTGAGGGAGGAGGTGTGGGCACAGGTTTTACAGTTCCTGCGGTGGCAGGGGAAAGTGCCGGGATGAGAGGGTGGATTGTAGGGGGGCGTGGACCTGACCAGGTAGTCACGGAGGGAACGGTCTTTGCGGAAGGCGGAAATGGGTGGGGAGGGAAATATATCCCTGGTGGTGGGGTCTTTTTGGAGGTGGCGGAAATGTCGGCGGATGATGGTTTATGCGAAGGTTGATAGGGTGGAAGGTGAGCACCAGGAGCGTTCTGTCCTTGTTACGGTTGGAGGGGTGGGGTCTGAGGGCGGAGGTGCGGGATGTAGACGAGATGCGTTGGAGGGCATCTTTAACCACGTGGGAAGGGAAATTGCGGTCTCTAAAGAAGGAGGCCATCTAGTGTGTTCTGTGGAGGAACTGGTCCTCCTGGGAACAGATCCATTTAAGGTTTAAGTCATGTACAAAAATAGGCAGTTTGTTTCAGAAGTAGAAAACCATTCGGCCCAACAAGCCATCTATTCCTGATACCTACTTAATGTCACCATATTCAGCAACCATTTCGCTTTTTGGACATACAGCTATTTATCTCTTCAGTCATGCATCAATGTCATTATCTAATCATTTGATTATCCTTTGAACACAAACGTTCTGCCTGATTTCCAGATATACTTGCTCATTTTCTTCATTTTTAAGTTGTCTGCCCTGGTATCTTGGGCAGTATTTATGATTATTTGAATCAACAGAATTACCTATACTTTTAACGCTGAAGTAAAAGACACATCTTTCTTAATACTTACAAGTTCTCCTTTTGGGCCTGCTTCTCCCTTGAATCCTGGTACACCAGGCTCACCCTGTGAGACAAAACAATTGTTAGCGTTAGACATTGGGGATTGATAGCATAATCTAGACCAGTGGTGCTCATAAACAGTAGCCTTTGGCAGACTTGCTGCTCCATCTAGTTCTGAGACTCCATTCAAGGCCTGTCCAGTTAAAGGATGAAAACCGAACATTCAGGGTTGCTGCCTTTCCCACTGTTGCCACCGTTTGTTTAATACAGTACATTGCTGACTGAGAAATTTTCACTGTCCACTGGAATCAGAAACACCAAGGAGAAATATTCTACATACAATCCTTCTAAACTTGGTTGTGTCAAAAGTATTTTGCTGTTTGAAGACAGCATTCTAAGCTCTGTAGCATCTGGTTGAAGTACTAACGGTTATACATAACTTAAGGGGATTAAGCAAAAGTATCACACAAATATATCACATAACACAAAAGTGTATTCGTTCATGCTTCACTCTAATTAGGCCTCTGCTCTATTACTCTATAATGCAGCACAGAGGCCTTGGCCAATCTGGCAACAGTTTAAAAAGGATCACTGTTGCTCTGGGAGATCAAAATTGGGTGGAGAGGCAGTGGGGCCTATGATGACAGAGTGATATCTGTTGGGATATTTTCTCCAGCTAAACCTCCTGCCATGGATCCTCAGCTGTTACTCCTTAGCGTTGGTGGATTAATCTATATGAGGTGAAATAAGGGAAGGCATACTGCTGGCGAGGTGAGATGGTCACTGGATAAGGGTTGGAGGTTAGCCTCCTCTAGGAGCTTGTCTGTTGCAATTAGCCCCTTGATATGTTGGAGTGCAATGTTGAGGAGGTGCTATCTATACGTGAAGGATGTGTCACGGGTGATGCCGAGATAAACCGGGCAAGTGGCCAGGCTCGGGCTTCAGTCTCTCACCATTCAAGGTAATGTTCAGTTCCACTTAGCGCTGGTATTATGAAAGTGGAATGTGTGGAGACATTTGCATTGGTACTCAGTTGTGAGCACATTGTCTTACAGTCATCAGGCAAACTTGGCAATAGCATTGTTTAATGTGTCTCCCAGCTCTGAGAATTCTAAGCCTTAGCCACAGCTGATGTTGTCTGCACTTATATATGTCCAGGACTAGGTTGTGATAAAAATGGTCAGTGCTTTCCTGTTAGTGACCATCAATACTTCTGGTTAACAGTCAATGTCAGGACTGGTTTGTCACCATTTGGTGTGGAAGATGTGAAAATGTTGGTGTGATTATGGCCTGGTGCAGTTTGATGTAAATTTGTGTGGTGAAGGTTGGCATTATTTATAGGTTGACATTATGAAAACTGTCATAGCTTGATTTATATTTATCTGTTAAAATTGACCACAACACTCCACTGAAAGTAATGGACGTTCCAGAGGTTTCCAACTGAGGAGATTTCAAAACGAAATTATATTCTTGAATGCTGAATATTTTTACTTACTTGTTGACCTTTAGGACCAAGAGGGCCGGTAGCACCTTGTGGACCTGGAGGACCACGTGGACCAGGGAAACCGGGTGCACCAGCAATGCCAGGAGCGCCCTAGGAGAAGAAGGAAAGAAATTAGCATTAACCGATAGATTGGGGATGAGTAGGAAGGTACCAGGCCTTGACAACTGTAACTTTTAAGTGAAATAAATAACAAATATAGGCTTCATACTCATGTTCCCTTACTCTAAGATGGTGAACAATACCATACAGGCATTATACTGGTTTGGTTAAAGTGCATTATCTACACATCTAGTGGATGAACCAAGGCCAATGGTTTAGGTTGGCAAGCAAGGGTCCAAGGAATAGAAATGAACCAGAAAGGATTCAAGTGGCTGGGTGATGGCTAGTTTTGGTTTTAAAAAATCACTGACAATGTAACAATGGGAACACTGAGGATAGTAAAGGGTTCTGCGGTTTTGAGACTTAAAATCTTGCAAATCTTTGAAATTCTCAGCCTCTCTGGATTCTCAGCCATTAAGTATATTTAAGGGAGAGTTCAATAGATTTTTTGCAGTGCTGAGTGAGTGAAAGGAGATAAGGATAGTGTGGGAAAGAAGCTTTAAGATAGAGGATCAGTCCCAAACTTACTGAGTAGCTTTTAGTGTTTGATGGCTGTGAATTGGCTAAGGGCAAGGCATCCAGCAGGGGAGTATGCCCTGCCTTAGAGAGCTGGACAGCTACCAGACAATCAGAAGCTAGGCTGCTCTGTAGTCCTGGCAATGCCAAGTGCCAGCAGTGGCCACTGTTGGAACTATAGTCAGTCCCCAAGAGGAAAATTAAATGGAGGCCAAAGTGAAGAGATAGCTTGGCTTCGGTGAGTCTTGGCTGATCGGGCCCTGTTTCAGAGGACACGGGTTGAGGGTTCAAGGTTGGAGGGGTAGGAAATTGGTATAACCTTGGGGAATGGAGGGAGGGAATGCCTCCAGTGGGCACAGACACCATGCCTACTGCACTCCCCCAACTTACCCAATATCAGGCCTACACAATTAAAGATGCCAAGCTGCCCACTTGGTGTGATCTCCACTTGCCATGGGCAAAATAGCAGTAGGGGAAAGCTATGGGACATAAGCCCTTAAGAGCCTCAAGGTGGGGGCAAGCCACTCAACACCTCGCCGGCCCAGTAAATTAGGAGAGAGGTCAGGGTGGGCAGCTAGGTGGCAGGTAGGGCAGATGGTGCATCTTACAAAACCCCTCACCCCTACACCAACACCTGCCTACTGTTGTAAATCATAACATAATTGCCATCCTTATAATAAGTATCATGGGTCTAGAATTCTCCAGCATTTTAAAATCACTTACAATTAAATGGGTGTCAGATGAGAAAATTCAAACCTATCTTGACAGTTCATAGATAATTTTAGTAAGTGCTAACACCAAGTTTATATTTAAGTTATACTTACAGCAGAACCTTTGGCTCCAGGAATACCGTCAGTACCAGGGTTACCCTGTCAGAAGAGACAGAAGACACATAAGTCAATATCATGCATCAATATCAAAATAGTAAGGCACAAATAATGTTTATATTTCTAAAACATTTCTTAAAAATAATGCTTATGTGCTTAATTGAAGAATATAGTTGCGCATTCATGATTTGAATTCTATATTTCGTTGATCTGCATTCACAATATTTAGGATCAGAAATTGACAGATGTAATTGGATGTAAATACAGAACAAATGTACTCAGGAATGTAGACAGCTACACCTGGGCTGAGTACCTCTAGGCCACACTGGGAAAAGTCGAGCCACTCAGTGTGAGTGCATGATCAAACTACGACAGTCACATAGCCTGAAGACATACAACACATGAAGGATGGCTACTTGTTATTCAGTCTGCGTTTAGCAGCAGCCTGTAAAGTTATGTGAGGACTGTCCCTTGGTGAAAAATTACAAAATGCAAGTCTGGCGATGGATTCAGTAACTTACAGGAGCTCCAGCAGGGCCTGGGGATCCGGGGCTTCCTGACTCGCCTCTTGAACCCTGAGCGCCCTCAGGACCACGAGCACCAGTTGGACCAGCTTCTCCCTGGGTGGAATGAGAAAGGAAACAGGCATTAGGACAGTGTGCACAATCCAAAGATATGATCAATTTAATAAATTGTATTGACCAATCTGGTTGCATGTTATAGCTGGTTGGCTGCTTCAACAATTTGAAAGGATTGTTGAACTTTGCATCATGAAAGCTGCTTTGGAAAATGAAGCAGTTGTTTCTCCAGTCTTCATGACAAAGGGAAAATCCTTAGGTTATGGGTTAGGTGCAATGATGAGCAGCACCACTCATTAAGGTTCAATGGATGACATCCAGAGCCAATGAAGTAGCATAAATTAAATACAATAGATTTACAACACCCTTAAGTATGATAATGTCCCAAATCAGTAAGCCCAAAGCATCGCGGTATCCTTAGTGATACACAATCAGTAATATGGACAAAGGATGTCTAATGGTATGGATATGAACTGTACTTGGTGATAAAGGAGTGGGTATGACTCATGGCATGGCTACATGCCATAGTATAGGCCACTTCCATTGATGCTCTTAAGAACCATGACTATATCTATGGTTACAACAAGTCTTGAGTGTGGTGCTGCAAAAGCACAGCATGTCAGGCAGCATCCGAGGAGCAGAATATTCAATGTTTCTGGCATGACCCCTTCATCAGGAATGAGGCTTGTGGACTGGGGGGGCTGAGAGATAAATGGGAAGGGGAGGAGGGGGAGCTGGGGGGAAGGTAGCTGAGAGTGCAATAGGTAGATGAAGGTGGGGAGAAGTTCCTCACTTTCTCCTGGTTGATTATAACAAGCCTTGCCCAGTTAGAAGAGCAAGGTCTTGGCCAATGGCATTGGAAGGGACATGTCCAGTGAATAGGATATGGAGTACCACCAGTGAATGGGTGCAAGTCATGTCAATTGATCTAGCTAAAGACTTTTTAATTATACATTTATGACCCATACCTAGTGATACAAGCACAGGTTTTGACCGGGGCAAGGGAGCATGAACTGTGACATGACCATAACCATAGGTATTGCAATATTCAGTGATGTTGGTTTGAGAATGTCTAGTAATTTTGATTTGGCTATGTTCAGATGTATTGGTATCCAATGTTTCCAGTGATTTGGACATGTCTGTGCCCAGTGGCATTGGCATGAGGTACATCCAGGTATTTGGGTGCAAATGCCGACTAGTTTTGGGCTTAGATGCCTCCTGTGATTGGGCATGATTATGGATAGTCATATTTGTATGGAGTATGCGTGATGAGTTAGGTATGGTTATGCCAAGTGATGTTCATAAAGTGTACTTCTATCGATATAGTTATTCCCATTTGTTCACAGGATGTGAGTGTAACTGGCAAGGTCAATATTTGTTGCCCATTTCTAAGTGCCCTGGAAAAGGTGGTGCCTGTTGGACTCAGTGGCATTGTCAATGCATGTCCCTGGAAGCTTTCTTTCACAATTCAATTACCCTTTGGCTGAAATGATTGAATGTCCTTGTTATCTCAACTTTGATATCTGAATAAAATTCCTGGACTAAGTTTAGCAATTTGTTTTGATAATTTTGAAAACTTAACTTAGGTCATCCCAATGTCTCCTCTTTTCGTAGAATTATAGAATGGTTACAACACAGAAGGAGGTCATTCAGCCTGCCATGTTTGTGCCAGCTCTCCAGAAGAGCAACCCACAAGCTCCACTCTGACTTTCCCTGTAGACCTGCAACTGTTCTCTTCAACCGTTTATTTAAATTTTAAAGAGAACTTGATTCACGTTGCCTTCACCACACTCTCCAGCAGCGCATTGGACATCCTGACCAATCCCTTCGTAAGAAAAGCTTCACTTCATATAACCTCCGCTTCTTTTGCCATTCAGTTTAGACTGGTGTCCTCTGGGTCTTAGCTCTCCCATCAACAGGAACACTTTTTCACTCTCTCTCTCCATTTTGGGCAGAGTCCTGATGACTATGAATATCTCTGTCAAATCTCTTCCCAATCTTCTCAGAACTCAATTCCAAAGAAGAGTCATAGTGGAGTCAAAACATTAACTGCTCTCTCTCTCTCTCTCTACACACAGATGCTGCCAACCCTATTGAGTTTCTCCAGCATTCACAGTTTTTATTTCAGATCTCCAGAACCCAATTCAGGATGACCTAGTGTTTACAACAGATTTATCATAAATTCCTTGCTTTTGCATGCTGTGTCTCAATTCATCAAGTCCAGATCCCATTTGTCATCTAATTTCTCAACCGTCCTATCAGCCTTAACTACTGGTACACATATACACCCACAACCCTCTGCTCTTGCATGCTTCTTAGAATTATGCCCTTTACTTTCTATTGACTCTTTGCGGTTTTCCTGACCAAATGAATCATATCACACTTCTCTGTGTTACAATGGGCAGACACAGGAAAATGTATCAACCTGTCTCTGTCACAATCTTAACATTGTGTCCTATACATCTATATTAATATAGATCAAGAAAAGCAAGGGTCCAAATACCGATCCTTGAGAAATTCTCAGTGTATCTTCCTCCTAATTTGAAAAAAAAACTATTTCCTCCTGCTCTATGTTTCATGCCACTCAGATGCTTTTTACTGTCCTGCCACTGTTGTTTATTCCATGGATTCTAGGTTTGTTTATCAAATCTCTTCTGGAAGTCCACAGAGATTGTATTCCTTCATCAACTCTGTCTGTTACCTCCTTGAAAAAGTCACTCAAGTTTGGCAAATGTGATTTTTTTCAACAAATCAATGCATCCACACACGTGCAAGTAACTGTTAATTTTGCCCTGGACTGTTGTTTCTTAAAGCTTTTCCACCTCTCAGGTTACACTCTTGGGATTGCAGCTGCTGGGCTTATCTTTCTACCTCTCCTTTTGAATGAGGGTGTATCATTTGCAATTCTCCAGCCTTCAGGCACTACCCTGAGTTTGAGTTGGATTGGAAGATTGTGGCCAGTGTCTCGGCAATTTCCACCCTTACGCCCCCTCACTATCTATGGATATATCCCATCCAGTCCTGATGATTTATCAATATTACATTCAGTCAGATTTTCCAATAGCTCCTCTTTATCAACATATTACCCATCCAGTGTCTGCAAAGTTCTCATTTAATACCTTAGCCCTGCCTTCTACCTCCATGTGTAGATGTTAATTGACTCCACCTCTTCCTTTATGAACCCTTTTACTATTTATATCCCTATTAAAGACTTCTGGATTTCCTTTTATATTAGCTGCCAGTCTCTTCACATATTCTATCTTTGCCTCTTATTTCTCTTCCCATTGAACTTTTCACAGATTTGCACTTTTGCTACCAAATGGACATATATCCTTTTGTAGTCCTGGCTCTTGTTGCCCCAGCCTTCTCACTTGTGGGAATGTACCTTGACTACACCCGATCTATCTTCTCTTTAAAGGCAGCCCATTGTTCAGTTACAATTATGGCCTGCCAGTCTTTTGATTCTATTTTATCCAGGGCAGATCTGTTCTCAGCCAACTGAAATTGGCTATCCTCCAGTTAATTACCTGCCCCCAAAAATCCCAACTTCCTTTACATTTTCTGGTAAGGTAAATTCCCGATACTCAAAATTACCTTTGTGATGGTCTTTGCATCTTTTTAGGGGCAATACTGCCTACTCTGTGATCATGTGATATGATTCAGTGTGCTAAGAATGACCCACAATGAATTAGGTGGGGTATAGCTAACAAATTACAGAGCCAGAGATGCACTAGCCAAGCTTTAGTTAAGGAAAAAAAACACAAACACCTGCATCAAGTCTGAACAAAGCAGTATTCAAGACATTTCTGAATCTCTTACTAGTTACATTTAAGCAAGATTATTGAATCAAATATATTCCTGGATCAACTTTGCTCTTGGGCAGCACGAGAATACTGAATTTAAATGAAGAATATTCAGACTCAGCCTGCCTTACTGGACAAACTCTCTTCTTTAATCTGTGCTGCAATTCTGGATCATTTACTATGAAGTAGCTCCAGATAAAAAGGAACTTTTCAACTTAATTTTTGAATTCAGATCAAGGGTCACAGCTAATTGTGTTGGAAGTGTACCTCTGAGCCACAGACAAAAGATGAATCTGAGTTTTTCCCAAATGTATCCAAAACAATATTAGAGAAAGCTATTCAGGTTATGGTTAAGGACACTGACTCAAAGGTCATAGGTTCAAATTCCACTTTGGCAAATTGCGGAATTAAAAACATTTTGGATAATCAGTGTGCTGGCATCAGAAAACAATGACCACAAAGCTGCTAGATTGTCACCACAATCCAATTTTTTCACTGATGTTCTTCAGGGAATGGAACCTGCCCAGACTGGCCTATTTGGGACTGCAGTCCCCCACTGAAGTTAACTCTTAATGCCATCAGAGCAACTCGGGGCCAGGCAATAAATACATCATAACCCAGACTCACAAGACCAAAAGTTAAAAAAAGACATTGCATTTATACAGCAGCCTATCACACTATCAGAAGCACAAGGAAATCACTTTTGAAGTGTAGTGCCATTCTGTCCTAGCAATGTCTTACAGAAAATAGCAATGAGATGAACAACCGAGTAAACTGATTTTATCATTATTATTAGTTGAGGGAGGAACATTGGCTAACAATCAAATATGATGAATCATTTAATGGGGTTGGATGATGCAAGATGTTTATCTACGAAGACAGAAAAATCTACTAATACAATAGCAAACTTTGAACCCAGTTGTTCAGTGGGAGCTGAAGTAAACAGCAGTGATGGGCTTGACTTGTGAGCAATGTTATATTTGGGACTTTTGGATCACCAGGAAGTGATATCTGAGTGTGCTCACTGTGGTAAATTAGCAATGTTAGTCTGACAGTACAATTGAAATGAGACAATGGGACCAATTTTAACAATTAGGTTGAAACAATGGATCTTAAAGATATGTAAATTCAGGTTCATTTTACACTATAGAATTTCTCTTTTCAGCTCAGCTTTTATCTGTGGACTTGCTGCATTTCCTCTATTTTTCACTTTCCTCTCGCTTGTCTGTTTTTGTCTCGTGTCTGATGCCTGCTTTTAATAACTTTCCCAGACATGTAAAATCTGTCTCAGCAGCATGTAGCATATTATGGTGAGACATGTGACAGAATGCACTCAGGCAGCTTTTTAACTCCATTATAATGTAAGGTGGGGAGGATGGGGGGGGGGGGTCGGTGGGGAGGGAGGGAGAGAGAGAGAGAGAGATCCGGTTCCCTTTGCAGTATTATTCTTCATGTCTGGGGGAGCTATCTGCTGCTGGTTTTCTGGTCTTGGTTTCATGTTATCCAGCTCACCAGAACACTACATGACCCTTTAGAAAACTGTCAGTTTCTCGATGAATACACTAAGAATGAGGAGCTTTAAGCCAAAATTAACACACTTTTTATGCTTCCTTACATAAAAAAAGTTAGATATCAAATCAAATTGTCTGTTCATTATCGCTACACCACTATAATCTGACTTGGGCTTCAAAAATCAGAACCAACACATTTTTTACAGAAGAGCTTTCCATGAGTAGTCCGTGTTTTATTTGAATTTTGTTTCTTAGCTACAGACTTCGTGCCTCTCCCTGGCAACAGGGGTGACATGATGATTCAGTGGTTAGCACTGCTGCCTCACAGCATCAGGGACCTGGGCTCAATTCTAGCTTTAAGCAACTGGCTGTGTGGGTTTCTTCCGGGTGTTCCGGATTCCTCCCACAGTTTAGGTGGATTGGCCATGTTAAGTGTCCAGGGATGGGTGGGTTGGCTATAGAATCATAGAATCCCTTCAGTGTGGAAACAGACTGCTTTGGCCCAACAAGTCCACACTGACCCTTCAAAGATTAACCCACCCAGACGCATTCCCCTATTACTCTACATTTACCCCTGACTAATGCACCTAACCTACACATCCCTGAACACTACGGGCAATTCAGCATGGCCAATTCACCAAACCTACACATCTTTGGATTGTGGGAGGAATCTGGAGAACCCGGAGGAAACCCATGCAGAGACGGGTGCAAACTCCACACAGACAGTCACCCGAGGTGGGAACCAAACCAGGGTCCCTGGCGCTGTGAGGCAACAGCGCTAACCATTGAGCCACCGTGCTGCCCTCTGGTGGATATGGGTATAGAGGGGTGGATCTGCGTGGGATGCTTTTTGGAGGGAGGGTGGGGTCAGTACAGACTTGATGGACCAAATGGCCTGCTTCACACTCTAGGGATTCTATCATTCTATGAACAGTCCCAAGCCAACTGCAACCTTGGAGTCAACATCTGACATATGAGTTTCTAACCACATATTTGCGCCATCACCCAGCTCCCTCAAAATATCTCCTGACTTTGTCCCTATCTCAGCTTCTCCACTGCTGAACCTCTCATTCATGCCCTTGTTCTCTCTAGACTCGGCTATTTCAACACACTCAAGGCTGTTCTCCGACATTTTAGCATTCATTTAACAAAATACCTCCTGTGTGACTTTGTATCATATTCTGTTTGCTTTATATCCTTCCTGTCAAGCACTTTAGAATGGTTTATTACTTTAAAGGTGCTATATGAACCAAAATTGTTACGTTAACCTTTATGCATAGGATGCATTTCTATTCAGATCAAATGACATTTTAAATAATTTCTGTTTCAATTAAGATATCAGAAGATGTATTTTTAATTAAAGAGACAAGACCGAAATAAAAATGGCAAGGACAGGGATTATGTTTGAACTAAACAAAACACAAACTGTGAGATAATATTGTGGTAAAGGGCCTACCAGCCCCCACTATGATTCTCCTGATTCAGGTTAAAAGGATAATGGCCAAGCTACCCAGTAAACTAATTCACCTTTTCGGTTTCAAAACTGACAGTTTGATCATTCTTTCAGAAAAACAACATTTTGAAAGTATTTTATGAGTATGTCCTTCAAACAGCATGGGGGTTCAAACAATGAATGAGGTCTAGTTAAGCAACCTCAATGCTTATATTGCAGGTGGAATATAAATGAATACCAGTTGTTCATCGGTATCTCTCACTCGGTGCTCCTGCTGCACTTCATGGACTGATGAAAGAATGTTGCCTGTGGCCTCAATTCGCTGTGTACATTTCTCAGTGAACTCCAGGCTCAAAGGCTTGCTTTATTTAATCAGCTTGTGGCTTTCAGAAGTTGGGATTCCTGCCCTGCTTGTTATCCCGCCAAGTCTCTTTCTTTCTCTCTCTCTCCCCTGGACTTCACAGGAGAGGGTGGGTGCGGGGTAGGAAGGGGCCTCTACATCTCTTCACATTCAGAGCAGACCCGGAGAGGAATGCCATCACACTGCTGCTCATTCAGGCTGTTAACAGTCCAGAACAGCTTTAGCAATTACCACTAACAGCCTTCACTCACCTTCGCGCCTGGAGCACCTGGGAAACCGGGAGCACCAGCAGGACCAACTGGACCCTGGGGGGGAAGAAAAGACATGGCAGAGATTTAATCAACACTGTGAAATAGAAGATAAAGCCAACATCTGAAAAGAATTAGCCAATGTTAAGAAACAACAGAGAAAAAATATTTCTATCTTTTGCAAGCCAAAAGACCAGTGGTGTATAGTACTCCCATAGACAAAAGTCTGTGAGGAGAACATATTAAAACTCTTTGCTTTAATCTCTGCATTTTGAACCACAATGCCTTATTATCTGAGCTGGATAAAGCATCAATAAATATTTCAAACTATATTATGACAAGCAAAATTAACAATTAACTAAATAATTTGATTTAACAGTGTTAAATATTGTCATTGCAAAATAAGCAAATATAGTGAGAACTAACCAGATTATAATTTGAATGCAGTTGTGAGTGAGTACAAAACAGGAGATGTACTTTTTTGGTTGAACCAGACGGGATTTCCACACCTGGCAATGTGTGCAAAACCTATATTTAACTAGAGATACTTACTGGAGGACCGGCTGGACCAGGCAGACCATCGTTACCACGGGCACCCTGTGAAATAAATGGGCAGGGTATCAGTGTGACATCTCAGTTTTCATGCAAACTAGCATTGTCTGATTGCTTTGAAGAACAACTTAACCGTAAAATAAGCACAAAATGTGACTGTGTCATTGTGCAATAGATGCAGTAAGAATCTGAACCAGCAGTAATGAGGAGAGAGATAATCTACTGTATTAGTCGAATTGTAGAGCACTGAAGGAGGCCTATTCAGCCCATCATTCCTATGCTAGCTCTTTGAAAGATCTTTCTGTTGAATTCAATAGACTCCCCTTTCCTATCTATCCCATTGCACCTCTGTCAGTTCTCTCAAAGAACTTTTGCCTTATTCTGACTTTCGTGACTTTTCTTTTGGCCCATTTAAACTTCATCTGTCCTGGTTTTAAAATGTGGGGCAAATTCTTACAGGGGTCCAAGTAACATGTGCTATGGCGAGATGTGAGGCAGAATCAGGCAAGAAGACCCACCTCAACACTGGCAGCATCTCACTCCATTGTTTATGCTTTTCACAGGTGGCATGGTGAGATTCTCAGTAAGCCTTGCAGTGAGAAACCTTCCAGAAAACTCCATGCAATTTGGACACAGTCAAGAGAACATAAGACTCAGCCCAAAGTTTCTAAGCCAATTTAAATCTGAGATTCTGTGTGAATGTGAAATGAATGCCACCTATTGGATGATATCAGCTTGCTGTGTACATTTGATGTCGATGCTTGCCATTTATATGAAAGTAGTTTGAAGGTTGGGATTTACTTACAGCTGAACCAGGAGCCCCAGGACGACCTCTCTCACCAGGCAGACCACGTGGACCCTGCAAAGGAAAGATAGCAACCCCTCTGAGTCTCACAAATACATGATGATGGTTATCATAACAACAGATGCTGTTTAAATTTGATGCAATATATAAAATGTTCCAACATGACAATCAAAATTTTGAATCAATACAATTATAATTATAACAATAAGGAATGACAGTATGCTTTTGTCACTTTATGAGGACCAATGCTTGCAGCTATATGGGAAATTCCTACTCACCATAGGGCCAGGAGCTCCATTCTCTCCAGCAGCACCTGCTTCACCCTGTTTGGAGAAAGCAGAGGAGTTATCATTTTGAGAATGGTCAGTGGCCAAAGTGCAGCTAAAGAATAGAAAGGTCAGCAACAGCCATTAATGATAATCCCTCCATGATCAAGTGAATATCTGATCTTAAGTTTAACATTTTCAACTGCTTCCTTTGTGATTTCTGACTTCTTCTCAACTGCCATTTCAATGTGAAACAACCTCAATCCCCAGACGAACCCCTGTAACAACTACTAAAGACAAGATTGTCCAAGTTTTCTCATCTTCCTTTTTGTTATGAAACCCCTCTCCTGTTGTTGCTTGGGACACGCCAATACCAATATATGTTAACCCCACCCTTATGTATTGACCTTAAAGGTCAAGGTGTGGCATCTGCCTCGAAAGACTTTCAAAACCTCATGCTGAGTGTTTTATACTTTATCTGAGATAGCTGCGAATATTCAGGGATGGAGATTCCTCAGTCTCGTGCATTCTCAGCCTCATTCTCTTTTAATTAATCCATTGAAAGGAAATTTATTTTCTGTTGGACAAATTCCAAAAAATATGCCAATTTTAAACAATGATCTTTACTTATGGCTTGGGGCTACAGATTAAATCAGCAAGATTTATGCAAGAACAGAGCCCCATGTCGTAAACTTCCATCAGTTCGTTATTCTGGAGCATTCTAAAAGCTACTTGAGCTCTTCTGGAAGTCCAGGAGGAAAATGTTATGGTGCTGCACAAAGAATGCTGAGTCCACTGCTGAATTGGGCAAGGGGCCTGTAATATGCAGCAAGGTGCACTGGTAGATTGTTTGGAGTGAGCCCTTGTGATACTGAACTAGACACTGAGGATGGCTGCTTTAAAGAGGTGACCAAATATACATCCTTGCCCTCCTCTTGCCTCAAATGTGATTGTGTTTTCTATATGTTAATTCACAGAACTTACAACATCAGGTTCATATCGAAACAGATATCTAGAAGTTTATTAACAGCTAATAATGTAAATGATATGAAATCGCACACTTCCATGTATAGTCAGAGTTTATACGTTGGGTTATGTTGCTAAGGTGTAGTCCCTTTCTAAGATCTGTGCTACAATACAACAGCGTCCTCCTGTTCCATTACAATCTCCACAATTACCAGCCTTGTTATTGGTGCATTAACAATGGATGGGAACTGAAACTCTCTAAGGTGCTCAGCCTCACCTCCTCACTGTCATTTATAGCAGGGATGGCAACTCACATCCATTGTGGAGGAGTGAGTTGGGGGGGAGGGTAGGAAAAGAAGTTAAGATCTCATCCTTGGGGGTGTGAATTCAGCAGAACACCTCACTATCATTTCCTCTATGTACTGCTTTGGGAATTACTCGAAAACAAGCAGCTTCAAGGAAGAAAGCTCAGACCCACGTTATTTGCCGGTGTCAATTTTAAACACAGACTTAAATATGGGCCAGAACAATTTAGACTGAATGTTTCAATGGAGGAATATCCCTCACAGACATTTTTGCATAGGTCTATCCCAGACTAAAGTATAACAGGTTTATCCCAGATTGGGATATTTCAACATAGTACTATTCCAGACTGATTTATTTTTCACACAAACTGTAAAATCTCTAGATAAGCCTGGCCTGAGCTCCAATATTTCTCTACGTTCTATTTTCCAACCTGGTACATTTCTGGACACCTCCTATCTCAAACTGCATTTGTTCAGTGAAGACCCCCAATAAACAGAAATTTCAAAAGTCCTGGGCTTGACTACACAGTTACACTCCAATGAAGTATTAAATTATTTTCTGTACCTTTGCACCTACAGCACCAGCTTCACCTTTAGCACCATCAAGACCTGGGTAACCCTGTGAAGTAAAAACAAAACAATGAATCAGGTTAAAATCACTTTTATTTAATTCAACATAGGTAGTAAATCATACGGCCCTGAAGAATGGCCTTTGCTGTTTAACATTGAATATTTGTTAACATCAGCTTTATGTGTCACAGTTTAGCCTCAGATATCCAAACTAGTCTGATACTGACCCTGTGACCTTTGACACCTGGAAGACCTGGGGTTCCTGGGAAACCACGAGCACCCTGGGAAAATAAAGGAGAAAAGGTGACTGAGGTATAAATTCAGCAAAATTATCATCAATTATCAGGATAACCATTCTATTTCATAAAGGCACTGAATGCTTCTTTCACTTCTGCACAGGGCCAAGATGCAGTTTTGTTTTTTATTTAGTACAAAATGAGAAAAAAAATAATCTGCGTTTATGCCATAAAGTTATAGTTTTTTTGCAGCAAAACATTCGACATGTGCTGATTTGTCATAACAGAATTGCTCAGGCCTATACTGATTGCTGGGCATTTCGTGCAATGCAACATGTAGTGACTTGTAGTTAATGATGCTTTCATGTAAAAACTGTTCTGAAGCTGCTGAGAGACTACTTGTGTGAATTTTGTAATACTGGTCAGTATTCATTCATAGTGTAAGTGCTCCAACTCTGATTTGTAATTATTGTGAAGGCATTGGCTTGTGAGACAGAGGCCACGTGTGGAATAGAAATCTTCACCTGGATTATTGGAGAGCGGTGTTAGAAACCTGACTCAGCTCAGTCTTCACATCCTTGGAGACTGTGCTAATTCCAGAATTAGACCCATTCGAAAGTCTTCTTTAGAAAACTGAAGTTACTTGCTAATTTCTAATCTACAGGGTTGGATTGGCCGTAGCTCAACGGAATGTCATGTCTTTCTGTCCTTATGTATCATTCCTCTTTCATGTTTTCTATTTTTCTTGTTTTCTTTTAAGCATCTGGATGTTTATTCACTGTGTTCTACTTTGGGAGTAAAATACTGACCATACAGGCAGATATGCCTGTGAGCTAGCATAATGCCAATTTCAGTTAGGAATGTTTAATCCAGAGATGATTGTGTTACTTCAACTTGGACATTGCTGTACCTGTGGCCCTGGGGGTCCGCGTTCACCGGGTTTTCCGGATTTTCCAGCCTCGCCCTGTGGGATAGATAGAATCACCTGTTAGCCCTACCTGTGTTACCATGCAGCATTGTCTAAATCAAGTTTAAAACCATGAGAATTAAAAGGTTGTCAGTCACTAAAGAGAACTTACATCAGAACCAGGTTTACCAGCAGGTCCAGGAGGACCACGAGGACCCATGGGACCCTGCAACAGAGAAATGATCATTTATAACAGAGAATCACAAAGGTCCATTGAGTCCAGGACCAGGAAGAGACATTACCCTTTCCCCTATCCTTGCCCAAATAAAAGCCGTCAAACACTCTGGTGAGTGATGGCCCCCAAGTTCAGTGAATAGCCACAGAAAGGGATAGCAAATACAACTTCCCCATTATACCTGTTCAGGTGCTATCAATTGTTTGTTCCTAACTGCTGTCAGTACTTCAATCCTAATCCCACTACCTTCTTTTAGTATATTACAGCACTTACATTTTCAAACCTATACCACAATCAAGAATATACTGGGTTATTGTCCTTTCTGTAGAATCTGGAGTTGAGAATCTCAGATTCACTGTTAGGATCCAGTTTTACCTGTGTTAGTGAAACAGGTTTTGAATTACGACTGGGCTTTTCTGAAGAGTCCGGATGAAACGGGTTTAGTCATGCCGTGCTGGGTACTTACAGCAGCACCAGATTCGCCAGGTTCTCCAGGAGATCCTTGGAACCCTTGAGGGCCCTGTCAAGAGAACAAAGCCATTATTGACAACTCTCAGGACTTAGTACCTCATGTTACAGGAAATTCTTTTCTCTTATACGTAACTCTTTTCAGTCAGTTCTGTGCTATACTCATTAGATTTAATCCTTAAATATTAACCACAATAAAGAGGGTCAAGCAGTCAATACTTACGGGAGCGCCTGTGGGTCCTGGGGGTCCTCTGGGTCCCATGGGGCCCTGGAAATAGAAAAGAGAGCCAGTGAGAGGTGGTATGGACCTGTAATGATCAACACATGATTTCTTATGCACACCGCAGTACTTTGGGATGGGTGATGGCATATTGATTTGGACGTGAGGTACCCATAGACATGATGCTAGTTATAAGTTGGATCAGAGGTTCAATATGTATGATGTATGATGTTTGTTGTATAAAATAAGATCAAGTGTGTGCAGATGGAGGACCTCCATGGGTACCTGGGGAACCATTTACAGGTGTTTCAGATGTGAGTCTAAATGTTATTATGCGACGAACTGTCCAAAGTGAAACAGAAAGGTTCGTGAAGTGGCACATGAAGCAGAGAACTGAAGGCAGTAAACTATGATAATCAGCAGTCTGCAGGAATAATATGAATCACTGGAAGCTTTATTCTGGTAGTCATGGATTCATCTAACTGTGTCGTATTAGATAGAGGTGGCACCTCAACAGTGTATGGAACTGATTGCTGAAAATGTCATCTAGATTTACTTAGTCGTAAGGATCAACATAAGGACAGGGAGATGAAAGTTCGACTTGCAAGTTCATGTTATTAAGAATGGATTTGTAAGAAGCTTCATGCATGCATAAGGAGTTAAGTATTTTTGGATGTTTGTGTGCTGAAGGGAATGTGGGTATAAGTAGTTATAGGCAGGTATATATTGGTATAGATATTCTAAATTAGTATCAAGAGGATATAGGTCCAACTGGTTCTAAAGAGGGATATATAGAGGTGTGGAAATAGGTAGTCATGATTCTAGCCCTTTTACTTGATCCAGCCTACTTCAATGATTGTTACTGGTGGTGAGGAATATCTACTTTCCAGCATTGAAGACAAATGAAGCAGAACTGGCAAAAATGTGTTCCACAAATAATTCTGATGATGGACACAGAAGGAGCTTCGAACACGGGATGTGGAAGATGCGAATGTGATTTGACAGACCAAATCATTCAATGGACAAATAGTTTCATTTTTAAAAGATTAATGTCTCTCAAATCCAGTGAGAATACTTAAAGAGTTTGAACATGAGATCCAAGCTGCTCCCCTGAAAGGGTTTTGGGCAATATGAGACAGGAAAAGGGAAAAACATTGGGTTAGTGTGTATGGTTAGGTCCTGAAAACTTGTAATGAAAAGTTGAAAAATTATCCTTGTTTATCTGACAGGAATTTTATTGTGAAACTGCAAGTTAATTATTCAACAGAAATATAAGTCAGTTGTATGCACTGATGACAGACCATGAAGATGGGCACGGTGGCACAGTGGTTAGCACTGCTGCCTCACAGCGCCAGATACCCGGGTTCAATTCCCGCCTCAGGCGACTGACTGTGTGGAGTTTGCACGTTCTCCCCGTGTCTGCGTGGGTTTCCTCCGGGTGCTCCGGTTTCCTCCCACAGTCCAAAGATGTGCAGGTCAGGTAAATTGGCCATGCTAAATTGCCCGTAGTGTTAGGTAAGGGGTAGATGTAGGGGTATGGGTGGGTTACGCTTTGGCGGGGCGGTGTGGACTTGTTGGGCCGAAGGGCCTGTTTCCACACTGAAAGTAATCTAATCTAATGTGAGAATTGGACTGTTATCCTGAGATGGAGTTTGTACAGAAAGTTGTAAAAGGCCACAAGGTTATTGATGGTGTGAACATTAAAGTAGGGTCAGGAAGACAGGAGAATATGACAGAATCAAAGACTGTCGAGGGCAGTTCTAAAGATGGAAAATAAAATCTGAAGATGAAGCAGAGCAAATTCTAAGAATTAGGAAATATTACATTGTGATTGAAAAGCTTTTGAAATGGAATGTCTGAGGCAGACTGCAGCTTATAAAAGCAACAAGAAAAAACTCAAGACAGTGAGCAGCAACTTTGTTCAGGATTAACACTGATGGTTTAAAACGGTCAGCACACAAAAGAGATTGTTGTGGTGTTGATTCAAAGAGCTTGAAAGGAATGTATAGAGAGAAACATGTTGAAACAACTTTGAAAGAACTCTGGTTACAACACCAAAGGCGCCCATAGAGGCAAAGAACATACACATTAAAAACAAACAAAATGATATAAATAAGACATCAAAGGAAAGACAGGTTAAAAAAAAGATTATATCCTAACATATAGGAGAGTGGTCTACAGAAAATGACTTAATTGTGTAAAAGGATTTCCAACCAAGGACGTAGTCAAATCTCCACTGGGCAAATTGAGAATGGGATTAAAAAAATCAATATTATGAGCCATGTTCTGAAAATGACAGTGAATAAGGAAGAATGAGAAGGAGAGATCATTTAGAATCAAGATTGGTAGCAAAAATTGATTTAAGAGTAAATTATATTAGTCTTCCAAAGACTATAGGGTCAATTCAATAGTCCATGTTCATTGTGGAATGTTACCGAATGCCGATCCTGTGATCCCAATGGGATATCAATGTAAATCAATCCTGTGATCTCAGTGGGATATTGCTGAAAGCCTAGTTTTATGGAAGGGTGCAGCTTCTAGTGCATCTCTCTAGTGCAGCTTACTAAACTAGCATAAAAGACTGAGGAATTTTGAGTCATGTCACATTAATTTGTGCTTGAAATTCCTTGTTTTTCTTTTACATTTAGCTCAATAAGCAACACAATCAAGAGGAAACACCACATCCTTGTGTTTTCTGTAGCTAAAAGCATCATGCAAGTATGAAAACTGGAGTTTCTTTGGTAATATAAATGGACTGTCTGCACTTGAGCTCCTTGCTACTTATGGGAATTATACGCGCTAAACAGGGAGGAGTGATAAAGGGGCTCTCTAATCGTGCTGCAAAAGAAAAATGATAAGGCTATCAATGAGAAGTGACCATAGTGGAAGGTGTTGGGCTGCTGCAGCCTGAGAAGGTTGAAAGCAATAGAATGTGATTTGGTTAATGTAATGGATTAGACAGGTATAATAGGACAGCCTGTTACAGTTTACTCAACAGTGACTGGAGAGAATGGCCCAAACCTCAAGGGTGAGGAGGACACAGAGAAGATAATTGATGGCTGGATCTGCATAGCTTTGTCAGTTGTGGGGCTTATAAATAGGTATAATTTGTTTGGGGTATAGATCACAGAATGGTACAGCGCAGGAACGGGCCCTTTGGCCCATGATGTTGTGCCAAACATGACGCCAAATGAACGAATCCCTTCTGCCTGTCCTTGGTCCATGTCCCTCCAATTCTTCATATTCATGAGCTTATCTAAATGTCCCTCAAACGCCCCTATTGTATCTGCCTCCGCCATCACCCCTGGCAGCGTGTTCCAGACTCCTAAAGAACATATGTGGACAGATAAATGATGAAGGCTGTGTTTATGAGGACTATGTATGATGGAGTAGCGATGGCAGGATGTGTGCATTCATAGTAAATATGAAGGCTACATGTGAAGGGCATAGAGGGTGAGGAATTGCACAAGGTTTTCATTAGGATTAATTTAACACTGCACACAATATATCCTTAAAGAATTACAGCAGGATTTAGACACAAAATGTATATTATATGACTTTTTTAAATTGTTTGATGAAAGCAAGTTCATTGCATTGCAATCAAAGGTGTCAGAGGCTGGAATATTGTTGGGAAATAAAAGCCTATCTTACCATTGGTCCTTGCATGACACCCATCTGAGCACCTCCTGCCTTCTCATCAAACCCTCGTGCCATTTGCGAAGCAAAGTTCTGTTGGAGTACAACAAAGATTAAAATCACCATGATTCACTGTCAAAACATGTATCATCTGTGCTGGAAACTCGAGCAAGAACAATATCCGACATCCACATGCATAATATTACAAAGTCTCAAGTCATTACTGTTGGTCTAATCAGGAGTTCTGCATGATGTTACACTCTTGTATTTCATTCTCTGGGGGACCTGGCTTCAAATTCAGATGATTGGAACAAGTCTTCTCCCTCTGTTGAAGTTTACAGTCCTACTGTCTTGATGTTGTTTCATGTGGGCCTACATTGTGTGGAACAGTGCTCGTGTCCCTAGCTCTGCACCAGGAGGCCTGGGCTCAAGTCCCACCTGCTCTAGAGGTGTGTCATAACATGTGCAAACAGATAGACTAAAGATACCTACACTGTAAGCCAAGCCCATTCAGTGGGAACAATGGACAACCTCACCATTGGAATTGGAAAATAGAAAATGGAGACTGAGGCACGTTATTTGGCACAACAAAGAGAGGTGTTATTTTAATTTGCTACAAACCATACAGTTGTGACACACAGAAGGAGGCCATTTGTCCATGCCATCTCTTAGCAAGAGCAGCCCCCCTGCCTTTCTCCTGCCTCCCTGTAAATTTTCACTCTTCAGCTAATGATCCAATTCTCTTCTGAAAGCTTTGATTGAACGTGCTTCCTCCATTCAAACAGTGTATTCTTGACCCTAAGCACTTGCTGTGTGAAAAAGCTTTTGCCAGCTATCTTAAATTTGTGATCTCTATTTCTCAGTCCTTCTCCCAATGGAAACAGTTTCTCCGTGTCTACGCTGTCCAGATGCCTCATTGTTTTGAACACGTCAATCAAATCTCCTCTTAACTGAAGTGTAACTTTCTTTACAAGATCACTATGACTTTTATTTAAGTTGTCAGTGCATAGATGCAGGTATTAGCCCCACTGATGTGGGATCAAATAACAACCTATGATAATGTGCTGTCATTGAAGTTTGTTTGTTCTATTGGATTACAAATGGCAATTACAAGGAGCTTTTGCCTTGCCATTGAAGTCTTGCCTCTAATCAGTCTGCCTTGGCTGCTATTAATTTTATGATACTGTATTTGAAGCCTCTTTAGCTCTGAGCTAAGCTGGAACTGATATAGCACAAGCAGAACAACAAGCAACAAATGTACCAAATGCAAAGATACTTTCTTGTTGCAGTTATCAAATGTTTCCCTTCCCCTTATTCCAGCATAACTAATTTTAGCAGCTAAGAAGACTAAAATGGAAGACAAATTGGGAGACTGTGACTGCTCTGGGTTTTGGTGCAGGTTGTGAACTCCATCCAACCCTTCTTTTCCACAGACTTTCTGTAAAATACACTAGTTAGTTCTGACTGCTTTGCTCACTAAAGCTGGAGTCTGCTGCACTTGCTGATTGAAAGCTTGGAGGTGGAAAGGCAATTTGACTAGGCAGGTGGAAATTTACTCTGAATCCCACTGCCTTCCTGTCCCTGCGAGTACTCAATTCTGGATGCAAAGGCCCATGGTCAACCATCTTTGGGAGATTACCCTGTGCTCATCAAGGGCACCTCCCCACAAAATCGCGTCCTCCACCCCTTGTAACTGTACCCACATTAGCACTGTATCTTTGTTTCATATTGTTTCTCCTCATTCTTCCAACCCAAATGAATCACTTCACATAGATCGACATTAACTTTCATCTGCTGCCTCTTTGTGCCATTGCACCTTCCTAACCTTTTCCTCTTGAAGGAAACTACCTCTTAACAGTTCACAAGGCTTCCAAGTTTTGTGTCATCTGTAAATGTTTGACATTTTTTCTGCACAACCCAGAAGCTAACTTCTGCTGACTCATTGTAAGGCTGTCACAAGCTAAGGTAATTCATATTTCTAGAACTAATATATCTGAGTCACTTTGCCAAGAAAAATAACAAATCTACTTTTGCATCCTATGGACACCTTCCCCAATTGATTTGATAACACTAACTCATGGAGACATTTACTATTGACTAACCTGGGTTGAAACTCTCTGATATTTTGTGTTATCATCATCTTACATTAATCCAAGTAGAAATGCTGGGGATTTGTTTATGAGGTTTTTTTTGTTGCATGAATTTGGACAGCTTTGATATTTTTGGATCTCAGATTTTAAAATGACATTACAGTCAGAATCCACACGTTGGCGAATGGCTGCCAACCATCTTGTAGCATCGCCATCGGGCCAACATCAATTTGAACTAAAATGGCCATGATGTGATTAATGTTTTAAAAATCGTGTCAGCCAAGATGAAGATTATGCTCCTGCCTGAATTCAATCCTGCATCTCCTGACTTAGATTCAGACTGAGAGCTTAGAACTCAACACTGGCTTGTTATGTTTTGATCGCAAAAAAAAGTTTTAAAGATCAGGAACTTCTCTCCTTCAGTGTGTTTGCAGATACATGTGTGTTTGTACATACATGACTTCAGTGAATGACACAGCTTAACTATTAATGATGGTTACACACTGCACAGTGCCCATGTTATTGGAATCACTGTCACCTACATCTTAAAAAGTCATGGAGTGGAGAGAATAGAAACTTATATGAAGAAAGGATACGATTCAGACTCGAGAAGTAGAATAAATTGTGAAAGGAGCAAATGAAGCTCCTGTCAGTTCAGTGATACTTACTCCGCCAAAGTCAGACATGCCGGATGATCCAGGTGGTCCGGGTGGGCCAGGGTTTCCAGGAGTTCCAGGTTCCCCATCTCTACCACGGGGACCAGGCGCACCCTGCAATGAGAATGAAATAGAAGACAAAGTTCAAATCATGCACAACAAACAGCAAACTTCTCACGACCGACTCCCAGTTGGAGAAATGCGACCTTTACACGTACAAATCATCTTAGTTCAGCTCTCAGCAGCGTGTTCTAGAGACACGTTTTTCTGATTCCTGCTGCAGTCTCGAATCCTGAAACACATCTTGCTAAAGACACCCTGCTAAAGCCTAAAGTTACGACACTTGCGCAGAACCATAGAGTCAGAGACGATGAAAAATAAGTGTACTAAGTTCACTCACAGCTTCACCCTTCTCTCCACGTGGTCCCCTTAAGCCTTGCTCTCCAGATGGTCCCTAACAGAAAAACAATGCACAAAAATTGAGGTTTAGAACACAGTCTAAAATGCTAACATCATCAAAGAGTAGAAGATGGAGCCTTTCCACATGAAGTGCTTACCTGTGGGCCTGGAGGTCCCCTTGGTCCTACAACCTGGGACAAAGAAAGAAAAGGTAAATGAATATACAGGGATTCAATGTTTGCAATCTTATTGAGACTGAGGGAGTAGTATTTCAACAGTAAATAAGGTCCTTAGAAATCAAACATTCAAATACTTAAAATCAATATTCGTGCTTAATACCAAAG
This sequence comes from Chiloscyllium punctatum, assembly GCF_047496795.1. NCBI lineage: Eukaryota > Metazoa > Chordata > Chondrichthyes > Orectolobiformes > Hemiscylliidae > Chiloscyllium > Chiloscyllium punctatum. The sequence continues at coordinate 19,424,028 of NC_092791.1, read as the reverse complement.
CTGAAACTATTCCAAGGATGTTGAGCCAAGTCTTCAGCAGCTTAATGTCTTCAGCATATACTGGATTAGTGGTGCTGGAAGAGCACAGCAGTTCAGGCAGCATCCAACGAGCAGCGAAATCGACGTTTCGGGCAAAAGCCCTTCATCAGGGCTTTTCCTGATGAAGGGCTTTTGCCCGAAACGTCGATTTCGCTGCTCGTTGGATGCTGCCTGAACTGCTGTGCTCTTCCAGCACCACTAATCCAGTATTTGGTTTTCAGCATCTGCAGTCATTGTTTTTACCTTAATGTCTTCAGCACTTTAGTCAATATAGGGATCTGATAAATGCTGAAGCAACCACAGCCTGAACATGCCTATTCTTTTCACCTTGATGGTAAGGTGAAAGGCTGGGCCCCAGGTTTAAGCAGAGAAGTTAACAGAATTTCCAGTTATAGTTAAAAGCATAATTGCAACTTACATCTTTAATGTCCCCTGGTTCACCTTTTTGTCCCTAAATTGATTTGAAAGAAGAAAAGAGCATTAGTCTTTAATGTGGTGAGTAGAAACAATGTGAAACAGCTTAAATCTTATTTCCTCATGAGCACTGAACAGTATGTATGTATGTAAGCACACGGTCAAAGTTTATATATCGGACTGTCTAACCAGCACTTTCACCTGTGGAATTCACATCGATAACACAGGTTCACTGTTGACAAGATGAGGATTGAAAACCATGCAATATGCTAACCAAAGGATGATTTGGAGAAGGTTTCAGAAAGATGGACAAAGCTAAATTGGAAACTATTGGGGTATGATCAGCCAGTCCTGTTTTCACCAGTTGAATCTTGTGACCTATGGAAGAATAAGGTAACCATGTGCAGAAGAAACAAAGGATGACACTTTTACTACTATACAATAGGAAGATAAGCAACAAAGTCTTTTTTGTAAGAATTGGAGTCTGATGATTTGAACACAGAAGAATGTTTGGATAAATGATCAACTTTCATGAATAACAATGATCAAACAGTTGACTTGTGAAGTGTGGACATATATTGATAAACCTATATACAGTGAAGATAGTTCCATAGAGGAATGTAGTATGGAATTTAGTAGATTGTATACAAGACTGCAGCTGGGAATTTCTCAGTCTGTGTTGCTATTTAAATTATTACACTATGCTAACGTAGCAAATGTAGCCTTCTAGTTTTGATGGGAGTTAAATTTGTAGAAAGACACACATTGCTTGGACAAATTTCGGAAGCAATAAAAAATATCCATGAAAATCATTCAAGGTGCAAATGGGAAATTGGCCAGACAACGGAAAAGGGCCAATGAGCTGGTGAGACCAGCTAAACACAGTTCACAGGAGACAATATCAAAGACAAACTTTAACCAAGAGAAATGAGAAAGAAATGCTTTTGAAAATTGTAAAAAGTGAAGAGAATTTAGGAGTTATAGTAAAAGACAAATTCCCAGCTCGGCGAACAGAACCACAACAACGAGCACCCGAGCTACAAATCTTCTCCCAAACTTTGAGTTATAGTAAAAGACTGAACTCCATGAGTGCAGAGAGTGTGGTCATTTGATGTTTTAGATATGATTCAAAATACTGTTAAGCCATGAACTGTCCCAACTGGTATAATAGAGCATTTAACATTAAACATGAAGTGCAAGATTCAGAGGAAGAAGATGGAGATATGGATAAAGCGAGATCATATTGGTCACAAGAAGTTTCAGTGCAGTGATGAATGTGTTGGTGCTAGTATCTTTTAATTGTACAGTGTTAGACAGTGGATGCACATCTACAATGCTCAGAATTGACTGGTCAAAATGCTACCTAGACTCTGGGTAATAGGGACTACAACAAAGTAAAGAATTTGTAAATTCCACCAGAATAAGGCTTGGAGATGATAACATATTAATATCCTTAAGTCAGCCATCAGTGAAGAAAGTGAGAACAAAACTGGACATGGAAAATGTTAAAGATTTTGTATTTGGAAAATTAGCAAATTTGCAATTCACACGATCTGAACACGACTGTATTCCTTTAATAGAACATATCATTCCTTCTCTAACAGCACTGTGGGACAATTTGCAGCATATAGACTGCAGCAGTTCAAGCAGGCAGCTCACCACCCCTATCTCCAGAAGAAACTAGGGAAGGGCATTAAATGCTGGCCTGTCAGCAACACCCACATCCCACAAATGAATCAAAATGAGAAAAGAACATCTCTAATGAAGAAATTAAAGAAATGTTGGTGACATCAGGTGGTAGAAATGTAGAAGACAAAACGTCAATTACCTTAAAATTACACAGGCAGTTTATTCCATCCACCCTCTAGAAAGTTAAAGCCTTTCACAATGGACGCAGAAATAAGGCAGACGGAGTATGAAAAGGAAAGGCTATGTGATAGATGTGAAACTTGTAAGCTGTACTGAGGGACACTGTCACAGCCTTTAGTAAGTCTGCCCTTAGCAAGGGATTTTAATACAGTAGTGGCTGAGACGTAAAAACGTGGAATAAAGTAAAAAACAATTTGTAGATTTGGAAATCGGATTTCATGACTTAATAATAATGCGTAATAAAGATAAGAAAATATTGTGGATAAAGAAATTGAAAAGTAGATCGGGACCAGACTTGGACCCCCAGACAAACATCTCAATGATAATGGGGAGGTGTTTGTTCATGATGCAAACAGATATTGTGCAAATATAAACAGAAAAGGTATGGGCAAGGAGCAGAACACTCTGCTAGCAATGGGGCATGTGAAAGGAACCATGCAGTAATAGACAAAATGGTCCTTAAAGCTTTGATAGATCAGCCCAACTGTAAATTATCATCCGCACAAGTGTGGGTTGTTTGTGCTAAGAATTTGCTGTAGATGGTGGGAGGATGTAATACAGATCAGTTCGTTTCTCGTAGGAATCCTAACGTCCTATTGGTAATAAGTAATGAGCCCCCAGCTGGGAAAAGGGCTACAATTCACTCGACTTTTCCAGAGTATTTGACTGCATTGCTTGCACATCCAAATGCTTTTATTAAAACCAAAATCTCAGAAAGAATTTGGTGAACTTTCAGAGGCGAGCAGAAACCGATTTCAATCAGGGAGATATGGTTTATTAGAAAGAGAGGGGTTTGAAGAATGGAGAGGCCTGGGGACAAATTACCGGCAAAGACAGAAAAATAATAACTGTATACAGCACAGGAGAAGGACTGTGTGGCTAAACGCTTATTATAAATTTGCAGATTTAAAAAGAATTAAAGAAAGTAAAGAGGAGTCAGGTACTTTTCAGAACCAAATGTTGCACAGTTACAAGGATTAAACTGTCACATTGACAAGTTTGCAACAATGGACAGATCAGTTTAGGTCAGAAGAAACACTACAATTGGAGGTAAAAATGATTTTTGTCTAAGAATCAGAACCTAATGATTTGAACACAAAGGAACATTTGGATAAATGACTAACTTGCATGAATAAGTTTTATCAAACAGTTGATTTGCTAACTGCTTATGAAACATGGCCATATATTGACAAATTTAGAAAGAGTGTAGAAGATTGCAGAACAGAATTCAGTAGATTGTCTCAAAGATTAGATACTGCAGCTGGGAATCGCTACTGTGTTTGCGTTTAAGTAATTAAACTTATAAAAATGTAGTTTTGACAGTTAGATTTGCAATAAACACACACTGCTTGAACAAATGTTGGAGGCATCAAAAGTAATTCCTTGTAAAGCATTCCACTCCAGCAGTGTTCATGGTATAAATAGGATCATTAGTTACAATATAAACTAGAGGACACAAAGTCGACGTGTGGATGAGAGAGTCTATCTAGATAGTGGTTACAGCAGTATGAATGAAAGGTTTTAATCGAGAGGAATTAGAAAGAAATGCTGTTGAAAATCTGAAGAAGTGTAGAGAACGTGTGCCATATAATGAGAAAATGAATCCCACAAGTATCCACAATGTGGTCAATTGATGCTTTAGGTGATGATTCAAAATATGTTAAATCATGAACTGTCCCAAACAGTATAAGATAATATTCTAAACTAAATATAAGATGGAGGATTCAGATGAAGGAAATCGAGATATGGATAAAGACAGGTCATTGTATTCTTCATGAGAAGTTTCAGCACAGTGGTGAATGTGTTGGCATCAGCATCTTTTAAATGTGTAGTGTTAGACCGTGAATTCACATCGACAGTGTGCGGAAGAGATTGGCCAAAATGCTACCTAGACTCCAAGTACTAGGCATTAGAGCCAAGTGAAGGAATTTGTCAGTTCCACCAGAATAAGGCTTGGGGGTGATAACACACTAATATCTTTAAGTCAGCTATTAATGAAGGAAGTGCAGATGGAACTGGTCATTGAAAATGCCAAAGCATTTGAAATATTTGGAAAATTAGTGAATGTGTAATTCACACAATCAGGACACTACTGTATTCCTTTAATGGAACATAGCAGCTCCACCGAGGAATATAAAGAAATGTTGATGACATCAGGGGGTAGAAATATAAAGACGAAACGCCAATTACCTTAAAATTACACAGGCAGTTTATCCCATCCACCTTCTAGAAAGTTAAAGCCTTTCACAATGGACGCAGAAATAAGGCAGACGGAGTATGAAAAGGAAAGGCTATGTGAAACTTGTAAGCAGTACTGAGGGACACTGTCACAGCCTTTTAGTACAGTAGTGGCTGAGACGTGAAAACATGGAATATAAAAAACAATTTTGAAAACTTGGAAACCAGGTTTCATGAGTTAATAGTAATGTATAGAAAAGGTAAGAAAATTATTGTGGATAAAGAAATTGAAAAGTAGATCAGGACCAGACTTGGACCCCCAGACAAACATCTCACTGAAAATGGGGAGGTGTTTGTTCATGATGCAAACAGATATTGTGCAAATATAAACAGAAAAGGTATGGGCAAGGAGCAGAACACTCTGCTAGCAATGGGGCATGTGAAAGGAATCATGCAGTAATAGACAAAATGGTCCTTAAAGCTTTGATAGATCAGCCCAACTGTAAATTATCATCCACACAAGTGTGGGTTGTTCGTGCTAAGAATTTGCTGTAGACGGTGGGAGGATGTAATACAGATCAGTTCGTTTCTCGTAGGAATCCTAACGTCCTATTGGTAATAAGTAATGAGCCCCCAGCTGGGCAAAGGGCTACAATTCACTCGACTTTTTTCAGAGTATTTGACTGCATTGCTTGCACATCCAAATGCTTTTATTAAAACCAAAATCTCAGAAAGAATTTGGTGAACTTTCAGAGGTGAGCAGAAACCGATTTCAATCAGGGAGATATGGTTTATTAGAAAGAGAGGGGTTTGAAGAATGGAGAGGCCTGGGGACAAATTACCAGCAAAGACAGAAAAATAATAACTGTATACAGCACAGGAGAAGGACTGTGTGGCTAAACGCTTATTATAAATTTGCAGATTTAAAAAGAATTAAAGAAAGTAAAGAGGAGTCAGGTACTTTTCAGAACCAAATGTTGCACAGTTACAAGGATTAAACTGTCACATTGATAGTTTGCGACAATGGACAGATCAGATTGGACAGTCAATATAAGGCCATCAGGTTCCAAAGGACAGAAGTCAACCATTTCCCAGAAGGAGTCAGTCAATGGAGAAATGTGACTATTTTAAGTAGATCAGGGAAGGCATTTGTGAGTATAAATGCTGGATGAGTGGACAAGATGAGGGGCAGGACATTAGGCCCGGAGTTTGGAAACGCTCCTGGAAAGAGACCACAAACCGTTGAAAGGAATCATAATAATAGGGGGAGGGGAGGTCAAACACTAGCAGTCCAGAGCTTGAGAGAAGGCAAGGTAAAGAGGTGACTTAACAAGGTCATGGCATATAGTAGAAACCAGGAATACCATCAGGAGTAGAAACCCATGCAATCAGGAAATCGTGGTGGCCAAGAACATACTATAAGACAAATTCATAAAACCTGCCAAACAGTAAGAATGAACAAGCTGGAGAGAAGTCAGGGTGTACACAGGGGTGCTAGATAGGAGGCAGTCAGTTCCACCACAGCAATGATAGGATCAGAAAAGGTGTCACCTGAAGGAACGTCTCAGGCCAAAGCCAGGCTCATGGCGTAAACATTTTGAAAAAAAAAGTGGGCCAAGATAGAAGGGCAGATTCACCAATAGCAGAAAAGGCAAGTTTGAAGATTTTCTTGGCTTCGTAAGGAACAACTGGTTGGGAACGTAAGTCCACCCCATGGTGGAAGATATTATCTAAGTGAAGAAACTATTGAAAACATTTTAAAAAGGGAGCATTGTGTTTTGAAATGCTTGGAATTTCAATGTGCAAAGAAATTCAAGTTTAGTTCTTTTTAAATGTGTATGTATTGATTTATTTAAAAGAGGGAATCTGTTGTTCTCTATTAGGGTCTGAAGGGATGCCTAAATACACTGGAGATTAGGGGAGAGGGAGATATATTAAATAAGGTTTAATGGAGTAAAAACTGTGTGGATAGGTATGAGGAGCAAGTAAATCAATGGTATTCGAATTTGTGGTGTGTCAGCTAGAAAGAATACTCCAACTAGAAAAGTATATGACGGAACTCTGTCTAGCCAGCATTTAACCTTTGTGCTTTGTGCTGAAGTCAGGGGCAGTGATTGTCCTTGGGGTGTTTTCAGGGACTTTGCTCAAAGCCGTGTCTCACCTCAGTTTAGGACATTTTTCTTGGAATTATATTGTGCATGAACCGGAAATTTCTCATGATTTCAGAAAATGTTGAAAATGAACAATACTGAACGAAGGTAATCTTCACGTGGTGTACATTGGGATTGTTCCAGGTGCACTGACTGTGGATAATGTTACAGTCTGTCTTTTGCACTGCAAAGTCCCTCAGGCTAACATTTCATTAGTCACCTGAACATTTAATTCATTCTGACTACACATCTCTCCATTCAGCTGGATAGAATAAACCTGTTCCTCAACTCCTGTTTGCAAATTGTAAACCTTCTGGAAAATATGAATTGGGTATGATCACCAATAATGAGAATGAATTGGCATCAATCTGGATCATAACAACCAAGATATGAAAATCATTTCATCTCTAAAGTTTCATGGTGGAGTGGCTAATAGGAACTTTCTTCATAAGATCATACAGACTTAATCATCAGCTTTACACATTTTCAAAGGCCTGACCCAAGGAAAGGGGCTGTTATTCTATCTAGTGGGGCTTCTGCCATCCTTAACTCTCCATAACTTGAACACTTTGGGGTTAAGTGGTTAGCACTGCTGCCTCACAGCGCCAGGGACCCGGGATCAATTCAGGCGACTGTCTGTGTGGGGTTTGCACGTTCTCTGTGTGGGTTCCTCCAGGTGCTCCAGTTTCCTCCTGCAGTCCAAAGAGATGCAGGTTAGGTGGATTGGCTGTGCTAAATTGCCCAGCATCCAGGGATGTGCAGGCTAGGTGGGTTAGTCATGGGAAATGCAGGCTTACAGGGATAGGGTAGGGGGATGGGTCTGGGTGGGCTGCTCTCAGGAGAGTCAGTGTGGACTCGATGGGCTGAATGGTCTGCTCCCATACTATAGGGATTCTATGATTCTGCTTTACATTTCAGTACATGTCAACACAGAAGTCATTGAAAATGAGATCTTACCTTCGGACCTCTCTGCCCTGTATGTGAGGGGAAGAAAAAGGAATAAAGTTTACACAGTGATTTTCATCAGGGCTCTATCAACATTTTAAGATACATCTTTCACAGGCTAACAGGGCTACCTATTGGGGTTGAGGTACTCAATTAAAATCCCAGCCTTTGTTTCCAGCACCAGACTGGGGCAATGCCAATCACAGAGAGCCTGGCATGTGCCTGCACTGGCACTAAACTATGGCTGCAATGTGGGTCCAAATAACTCTGTAATCAGCAGGGAATCATCTGTCAAGTGCTCACAATTTAGTACAATAAAACCAGCAAGCACATGTTGGAATGAAAACAAAAAACTGCGAGCATGACAACCTGTTAAAAGCAAATTATTCAGGAATCATTATTCCTCCAGCAGAGTGTCTTTCTTTTCTGAGAAAAGCTTCTTAAATCAGCGTTTGTTTTGGCAAAATAAATAAAATAGCTCAGTCGGTATTAAGGTTTGGCTGGATAATAAGCAGAATTGAATATGAAACATTACACATTTGCAGCGAATACTTCTTTTAAAAAGGCATAATCCGATTTCAGAAAATCCCACACTCCTCTTTTAACTCTTTTATTCACTGGCACCAGCAGTAAGAAAGATTCAAAGATGTTTGCCCATGAAATCAAAAAAGTGCAGTTCACTGGTGCGAAATTCCAACTAGCAGCAGCAGAACTCAATGCTGCAAAACTTTCCGATTTGCACACATTGGAAAAAGAGGGGAAATAAATTCCAAATTTTTACCTTGATACCCAATTAGCAGAGTATCATGGAAATGTTTGGCTGTGTGGAATTTGGCCAATCGTTTGCAAGTAGCGTTGATGTACAGATGTTACTGTGTTTACAGTCCAATCTGTTCCCAAGAGAATGGAAATATCTGGAGATTTTTGTTTCAATGTTCTGAATCACCAGATTACATTGAACTTGCCTGTCAAATGAAACAAGATCAGCAGGAGAAATGTACTATGCATCCGCTGAAGTCAGTTACTAAATAACTTATATTTTTGGTGGTGGAAGCTTTAAATGGATGGATCAGAAGTTGTGGAACAAAGAGTTTATAACCTGACCCAAAGTAGTGATCACTTGAAATTTGCCTCAATCGGCTTTCTGACATGAAGACAGGGATTGCAAAGTGGTAACTCAGCTGGTACCTGCAACCCACTTGTGATCTGCTGCTTATTAGATAATCGGCAGATGTGATGCACAGAGTAGGAAAATTCCCAATGAATTGCAAGCATGTCAATTTCTGACTGGATTAAAATGAGCAGGGCAAGCTTGCGAAAGCTGATCTGGATATCTTTGAATTGACTGCAGCAATGAATAAAATGACAGCAATAGAGAAAGTGCAAGAAAAATACAGATTTCACCTTTCGCTTTGAAAACACAGCAACCATTGATGGGCAAACCTTCCCGGGGGGACCACTGTGGTTGTGCCCATGAATGGGACCTTTTATATAGTAATTTATTTATATAGGGAAAAAAATAAATAAATTACGATCGCTGAGAGCAGGATGGTCTTTCAGACAGACAGGGCAGCATTCTCCAGAAGGAATCTCGGGATTAGGGCAATCTTTAAGATCTTCGCAGATTATCTCGTCACAAAGGATAATCCCAGAATCACAGACACAGATTCTACAAGGCTCGGGTTTCCACACATCTTTGTCACTGTACATGTGCCCATCTTGTAAACAGTTCACTTTCAGGTCCTCTGTAAGCGAAGGGCGGGCGGAGAGGAGAGAAAGAGAGGGCAAGAAATCTTTTAGTCATGAATAACAGATTGATACACAGGACAGAACATTCACGAGTTTCTCTGCATCTCTATTGGATTTAAAGATTTCAATGTAAAAACCATGTATTCTTTGTCCACACTTTTCAGGCTAGTCACATTGCAATAAAACAATATGGTTGCACCACAGGAATTTATAAATATGATTAAATATTGATGTGTTTACACATATATAAAACATTACTACACGCATTTTAACACAAATAGTTCGCAATCGATTATCTTACTGATGCATAATATTCAATATCCAAATGTTCATATGTTAAGTTCATAATTTCTAAATGAAAACAGACACAATAGATTATCAATGGCTAGAACAACTGATTTAAAATCCATGAGCCTATTAGGTACTTCTTTGCCCTGGATTAGCTATTCTGTAACTTTCAATCAAAAATGTATAAAATAGGAGTATACGCACACAATTGCCAGCAGATGGCACTATTGTATTACTCCAATTACATTGAAACTCCACGTATAAAAAAACCCAATAAAATCACAACCATAAAAATCAGACTTTGCAATTCCATTGTTAAAACTACTGGATTACATTTACTAAACCTGACTACAAAGTAGAAACTTAAAAATCTAATAAACGGTGCTGTGATCAGAACTGGAGAAGTGGTTTGTTAAAGAATATTAAAAGTGGATTGACAGTGCAAAATGTTTTAAACGGAGGACCCTTTCCGAAAGCGTATCTTACAATTTTTAAGACATGCCAGTCTTTGGTAATGAATTGCAATGACAAGTATGGAAGAGGCTGTCTGGCTTCTGGAGTGGACCCAGTTGCTGATTTGGGATCAGCCTCCCTGCCCTGTGTGAGCCCGGTAGACCCTCAGATTGAATGAATAGATCTCATTCTCAATTGACACACACACACAGCGGCTGATTCACAGCCCACTGTCGGAACCAGGTTAAGCAAATAATAAGGGGATTGCAATCAATCCACATACACACACAGTCTCTCCGGGCAAACAGCAAGGACACAAAAGCATCATTCAGAACCTGCTTCCATCTAGCTCCTGCTTGCATTCCAACATTTCAGAAAGACAGGACTCACAGTTAACCTGGCGTTCTGAAGACACCTTCAATGAACCTCTATTTCCAACTGTTGACATTTCTATACCATTTTTCAACTATCTCTCTGTAACTGGAAGTCCCTTTCACCGTGTCTGGAAAGGCAGTGAGAGGTTTATTTGTTCTGAATATCCATGCTGACTTGGGGTAAAAGACCAGCTCACAGTGTCAGAATCTCTGGGTCCCAGTTTGGAACGGTTTGAAGGGGGTGGACACTAATTCTGACAGTGGGACCGCTTTGAAGTCTTTTCCTCTCGCAGTTTCCCAACTGAAGTCCTCCTTTGTGTGGTGGGACTCAGCAGAGAAAGGTCTGATCAGGACGCTAGTGTTTTCTAACCGTACTTCCAACACAACCAAACGGGTTTTATAAAGTGGAACGGCACTTTAATGTATTTTCAAACCCACCTGAATTGCAGTTTTGCAGAGAACTATCAGGCTCAAATTTACAAACAAGTCCCCCTCCCCCCGCTAATCCCAAACATACACACACTTCTCTTTGAATTCAGTTTCATTTACGCTCCCAATTTCAAGTCTTTGATCTCACAATCAGACACTGCACTCGGTTCAGTGCTGGTGAGAGGGCTTTCAAACTTCCTCAAGTGAGGGGGTGGGGGCGGCTGGAACATTGGTGTCTGGAGCCTAGTGAGTGTGGACTGGTTGTAAGATGATCGAAGAGAGAGTGATAAGACTCCCCTTGAAGACCAAAGACAATCAGGAGAGAGAGAGAGAGAGAGACCAAACAATATCGAGTGACACTGAAACTTGTCCTTTCTTGTTAGCGGGCTCTGTATTGTTGCTCTCGGCTGGGACTGTTTCAGAGCACATTTCAAGATGAATAATAAGTGGTGGATTAGTCTAAATATCCCAATCGGACTAACAGGGATAATTATGCGGTAAAAAGAGAAACTCATCAGAGAAACCGCACAATTTACCAGTGGAATTTGTGACCAGTCGATTGAATATTCTCTCTCTCTCTCTATCTCAGGTTGTTTCTTCCCTTCAAAACTCTAACTTCTCTATAAAATAAAGCCGTAACATTTCACCGTAAACCCTACGGAATTTTACAATAACATTCAACTTGCGCCCATGCTCTTCAGGCGTAATGTTGACAAGCGCCTAGTGGCGGACTCGGATTGTCTCGGCTTCCCTCTGCACCGTGCCAGCCAGGAGTGTTTGATCCCTCGTCTGGGCCTCTCTAGAGGAGGTGCCTCGCCACCATCCCCTCCCCCCGTCCCCTCCATTCCAGCCAGCCATCAATCTCCCTTTGCAAATGCTCTCTCTGCTCACTCGCCATCCCAGTGGGAAAGTTTAGGCTCTCCCTCCACCCGCCCCCCCCCCTTGCTTTTCTAGCTCTTACCAGGATGGGTGCCAAGCGAGGAGCAATTGCTTGACTCCAAAGGCTCCCCCCCCCCCTTCCCGGGCAATAGGAACTACTTTCCCAGCTCCCTCTGATACACTTGAACGTGCAAAGATCCAAATGCCTGTATCTTTTTCTGCTCAGGTTACAGCAGTACCGTCCTGCTCCCTTTACCCCCAGTAGTGAAGCTGAAGAAATTCGCTCCAAGTGAATTTGCTGAAAAAGCATATTTTACCAACGGGTTTGGTCTTCCCAGCCCATCAGGACGCTTCGCAAGAATACCAATTTGGGGTCAAGCCCAACCTTTCCATGGCCTGAGGTGAATTTGGAAAAATGTGGACGGTGAAATCCTTACTAGGTCGGGGAGGCTCATTTACTAATCTGCATATGCCTGCCCCCCCCCCCCCCGACATCGAACTGGGTAAATCCTACTCCTTCAGAAGTCCTCCCCTTCTCTCCACTTAAACCCCAGCATCCCATCAAAGGGAGGGGGGGGTGGATTGAATTTCTAAACTTTCAGAAGCCTTCAAACCAACACAGATTCCCCCCTCCCTCCCACACACACACACATGACTTTCACTCCCGCAAACACTGAGCATGAAGAATTTGACCTGAAGATGATTTCAGAGACAGTGCAAATCTCTCTCCCTCTCGCCTCCAGTCCTACTCAAGTCCAGGCTCGGTTTGCACCCGGAGTTACTGTGCAAGCGTTCACCTCACAAACTCAGCTGTTTTGGGAGGGGGGGGGGTGTGTTGGTATCTGTGTGTGTGTGTGGAGGTTCTGAAAGAATGATAACAGAAAAATCAGACTTACGGATATCTCTGTCTTGACATCTGCCAACAGCAACGAGGAGTGCTTGCACTGCAACAAGCAGTAATAATGTCCGCGAATCCAGAAGCCTGAACATGTCTAAATATTAGACATGCAGAATGTGTTAATGTGGAGAAGGAGTCCCGCAGTTACGGCGCCGTCATAAAGTCAAGCTCGGACCGGGCGAAGGGCAATCAGGTATCCAGCAACGCTCTGTTCTCTGGCCCTGGCACCGCAGGTTTTAAGTCCGCTCTCCCTACAGTGACTGCGTATATCCCCACCGCCAGGAGATCTCCACCCCCTTTGCCCACCCCCCAGCCAAGCTGGGAACCCGCCCTCCTCTCCCTCCCCAGCTAGCTCTCCCCATTCACCAGAGCCCCTCCTTCCTGGCCAGCCAGATCTCCAACCCCCCACCCTCTTCCCAAATACTGTCCCTTTTCTTCACAAAGTTCGGTGAAAGAAAATTCAGCCTGAAGGTTGCGATTGTGCTTATTTTCTTTTGAATATAGACACCTTGCGGTTAAGGGGGCAAGTTTATATGAATGCCTCGAGATAGCCACGTTGCGGAGTCAGTTTGACCTTCCACCAGCACCCCGTGAAAAGGGTATCAGTTTAGCACAAGTAACGAGATGCTGCACCTTCCGTGGATGGGGTTGGTGGAGGGGGGGAATTCTCGCCTGAAGTGGTTCGATTCCCTAGGCTCTCTGCACAAGTCTTTGTCATATTGAACAGGAATGTCTTCTCAAGCGACTACAGTCCGAGTCAAACCCAAACCATTAATTCAGTAGTCCCACTCAGCTTCATAAGTTGCATGTCTCTATTCTGTCGTGGTGAGTTAATGTTGCAGCTCGGGGTTCTCTCTCTCTCTCCCTCTTTCACAGAATCGATTGCAAACGCGACACTTGGGGCAGTTTCTTCGGAAATTGTGAAGTTTGTCGCGTTCAAAAGCTAAACGATGTCCGGCTTTATTTTTTTTAGTTGGTTTTAACAGCCAGAATTACTTTTTGTGCACCCCCCCCCCCCCACATACACAAAGCCCCAGTTTCTGAATCGGGGCTATTCAAAGACATTTCTTGGAAGTGTGCTCTCTGAGTGTGAAGGACTCCCTTGCTCCAACTTGGAGGAACCCTCCCCAGGACAGAGTTCGGGTTTACTGCTTCATTCGCCCGGCGCAGTGTGTGCTTTTTTTTCTAGGTATGATGAGGTGGGGGGGGGGGGTCATTTCCAGAGGTTGTGCTGGGAGAGGGGGGGGGGGGGGGGGGTGCTGTTCAGCTCCGGGCCAGCCGCGGAGATGCATGGTCTCCTGGGGGAGACAGCTCCGCGTTGCCCGCCGCTTGCTCAGGGCGCTCCGTAGCACCAGCCTGTCCTGGGCTGCTCGGGGTCACACACTCACTCACACACACATTGAAACCTCAGCAGGTCTGCCAGCATCTGTGGAGAGAAAGTACTCGCTGCTCGATGGAGATTGTGGGTCTTTTCACCTCTGCATGTTTCTCTCTCCAGAAGGCAGTGGAGTGCGTGGGCCCTGCCAATCAATCCCCTTCTCAACTCCATCACAATCTCAGGGTAACGGAGCCCTCTGCAATTTATTCCGGCCAGGCGCATGCTAGCCGCAAGCTTTTGTCTGAGTGAGTGGCAGCTTTCCCTCGCTCGGTACCGATGTCGTGGGGGTGTTTGGTTCTGTGAGAATGGGATGTCTTTTTTACCCCCGGAGCATGAGCCTGTCCCCAGTTATCTCCATGCTGGGGAGTTTTGTCCCGTTGGGTGGGGATGATTGACAGCTGTCAGTCAGACAGGAAAAGCAACCTCTTGATGGGACAGTGCCGGTGGCATTTCAACCAATGGGCGCCCGAGGGTTCCAGTGTCCTGACGTGATTGGTCCCACTGACAAAATAGAGGCAGTTGTTACATGCAACGGCCAGAGCGAAAGTGGGAGACCTAGAGAAAGAGATTGAAGGAAAATAACAGATGCGAAAAACAATGAGAGAGCGGCGGGGGGGGGGGGGGGGAGAGACAGACATAGAATGAGGAAAGGAGATAGAGACAGAATGAGGAAAAAGAAAACGAAGATTCACAGGGACAGAGAGATGGGGAGAGACATAAAGGGAAAGAGAGAGAGTGACAGAGACAGAGAGATGGAGAGAGAGATAAAGGGAAAGAGAGAGAGTGACAGAGACAGAGAGATGGGGAGAGACATAAAGGGAAAGAGAGAGAGTGACAGAGACAGAGGGATGGAGAGAGACATAAAGGGAAAGAGAGAGAGTGACAGAGACAGAGAGATGGAGAGAGAGATAAAGGGAAAGAGAGAGAGTGACAGAGACAGAGAGATGGAGAGAGAGATAAAGGGAAAGAGAGAGAGTGACAGAGACAGAGAGATGGGGAGAGACATAAAGGGAAAGAGAGAGAGTGACAGAGACAGAGGGATGGAGAGAGACATAAAGGGAAAGAGAGAGAGTGACAGAGACAGAGAGATGGAGAGAGAGATAAAGGGAAAGAGAGAGAGTGACAGAGACAGAGAGATGGGGAGAGACATAAAGGGAAAGAGAGAGAGTGACAGAGACAGAGGGATGGAGAGAGACATAAAGGGAAAGAGAGAGAGTGACAGAGACAGAGAGATGGGGAGAGACATAAAGGGAAAGAGAGAGAGTGACAGAGACAGAGGGATGGAGAGAGACATAAAGGGAAAGAGAGAGAGTGACAGAGACAGAGAGATGGAGAGAGAGATAAAGGGAAAGAGAGAGAGTGACAGAGACAGAGAGATGGGGAGAGACATAAAGGGAAAGAGAGAGAGTGACAGAGACAGAGGGATGGAGAGAGACATAAAGGGAAAGAGAGAGAGTGACAGAGACAGAGAGATGGGGAGAGACATAAAGGGAAAGAGAGAGAGTGACAGAGACAGAGGGATGGAGAGAGACATAAAGGGAAAGAGAGAGAGTGACAGAGACAGAGAGATGGGGAGAGACATAAAGGGAAAGAGAGAGAGTGACAGAGACAGAGGGATGGAGAGAGACATAAAGGGAAAGAGAGAGTGACAGAGACAGAGAGATGGGGAGAGACATAAAGGGAAAGAGAGAGTGACAGATACAGAGGGATGGAGAGAGAGATAAAGGGAAAGAGAGAGTGACAGAGACAGAGAGATGGAGAGAGACATAAAGGGGAAGAGAGAGTGACAGAGACAGAGAGATGGAGAGAGAGATAAAGGGAAAGAGAGAGTGACAGAGACAGAGGGATGGAGAGAGAGATAAAGGGAAAGAGAGAGTGACAGAGACAGAGAGATGGAGAGAGACATAAAGGGGAAGAGAGAGTGACAGAGACAGAGAGATGGAGAGAGAGATAAAGGGAAAGAGAGAGTGACAGAGACAGAGGGATGGAGAGAGACATAAAATGGAAGAGAGAGTGACAGAGACAGAGAGATGGGGAGAGACATAAAGGGGAAGAGAGAGTGACAGAGACAGAGGGATGGAGAGAGACATAAAGGGGAAGAGAGAGTGACAGATACAGAGGGATGGAGAGAGACATAAAGGGAAGAGAGAGTGACAGATACAGAAAGGCAGAGTGGGAGGAGAGACAGGTAGAGGAATAGAGAGACAATTTGTGTGAGAGAGAGAGGCAGAGATACTGACAGGGTGAGAGAAAGTTTGTGAGGGTGAGAGAAATTCTCACATTTTTAGGGTCAAGCTTTACAGTTTAGAATGGAGGAATTGACAAATAATTAATCGAGTTCATAATAAAGATTGAAACTGCAACAAAAAAGCAACACAACACACCTGCAATGAGAAAAAATATATTTAAATGTTTTGACAATAACAACCCTTTATGAGAAATTAATGTTGATTGATAAACAGGGCCCTTTAGGAAGATTCAAAACAAAAGGAGATACAATGGATATTGTAATCACAGAAAGACTGAATTTCATCTACTAGAACTCAGCCCCCACATTTTAAACAAAACCGAAAATGCTGGAGAAGCTCAGAAGATCTGGTACCATTTGTCGTGAGAGGAAGAATTAACATCTCGAGTCTAATATGACTCTTGCTTAGAATTGTGAAAAGTGAAAGATGCAGTCACTTCAAAATGAAGGTAAAATAAACAAAAGGAAGGTCTGTGATGGAGGGCAGGAGAGATTAAATGACAGAAGGTGCCAAGCCCAACGGAGTGGTAAAGGGACAAGAAACAAATGATGTCTCTCCAGGAGGCTGCCATCTGAAAGCAAAAGGAGAACATGAGTAAAACCTGGAAAGGAAAAGGCAGCAAAATGTTTGAACTCAGTGCTGAGACTGGAAGGCTGTAGAGTCTAAGTCCAAGATGAGATGTTGTCCCTTAAGCTTGTGTTGAACTTCATTGAAACACACAAACTGAGGATAGAGGGGCCAACATGACAGCAAGGTGGAAAATTAAATAGATTTTCCGATCCACCTGCAAAAGCTCCTGAAGAGATTTTGTGCATATGACCATCCAACCATATGATTTAACCAACTCATCACATATAGCAAACATGATTGTCACTGTCACAAAAAGTAACCCTTCTTGTCATAATACTGTTGATTTATAATAAGTTCATTGTCATGGCAACATTTTTTGATTGGTTCAGAATTTTTCTGTTGCAAGACAGGCAACAAAGTTTAAAGTAAAACTGAAAAAGAAGGCTGATGATGTTTGCCAGCAGCAAGATTCAGTTACTAACCAGCAACATTTTGAACATGTTAGATGGAATTGAAGAAGTTAATAGAGGAAGCAGAGAGAGTATGAGAAAAGATTAGCAGACAACATTAAACTGAACCCTAAAACATTTGCCACTTGCTAACCAATCAATACTTTCTTCTCAGGTACTACAAATTGTTGTTCCCTGAGATTTGGCATTCTTGTGATTCTGCCCTGTTGAGTCAAAGATAGAAAGCTTCACGTGTACCTCTTTCTTTCAATAATACCTAACAAATTTTGCCCTTTACAATTACAACATTTCAAAGGCATCTGGATGGGTACATGAATTGGAAGGGTTTAGAGGGATATGGGCCAAATGCTGGCAAATGGGGCTAGATTAATTTAGGATATTTGGTCAGCATGGATATGTTGGACTGAGAGGTCTGTTTTCGTGCTGTACATTTCTATAACACTGACATTTTCCAAACATGAAAATGCAAGCAGTTAACTGGAGAGAATGTTGGACCTATTTAGAATCTCAGGTAGAGGCTGTGGTAAAGGTATTAAATTAATGTTTTGCATAAGTTTTCACAAAGGAAGTGGATGATAAAACGTTTACATGAAAAGAGGGGGGCAAGTTTTGGACAAGATAATAATAGAGACAGAAGGTGTACTAAAATGCCTATTACTGAACGTTGGAATGCCACCTGGTCTGAATGGAATGCTTCCCAGGCTCCGTAAAGAAGCAAAGGTAGACAGCACAGAGGCACTGGTCACAACCTTTCAGGCCTCATTGGAATCAAGAGCAACGCTGGAAGAGAGGAGGATTGCTAATGTTATATCACCATTGAAGCAAGCAGAATAAACCAGGTAATGTCATGCCAGTAAGCATCACATCAGTGGGAGGAAAGTCATTGGAAATCATTATTTGGAACAAAATAAACTTTCATTCAGAAAATAATGACTTAATTGAGCATAATCAGCATGGATTTGTTCAACAAAAATTATGTCACACTTAATTGAATTCTTTGTTGGGGCAACACAGAAGGTTACTCAAGGTAGTGCAGTAGATGTTGCAAATCTGCACTTTTGGGAGGCATTTGACAGGAGGCAAATTAAGATGATGAAAGTCTTGACTAGGTTTGCTCAAAAATCAGTGCTAAGGGACCTCAGCATTATGACAGGTGGTTAGAAAAATCTGGCCTGCTCTCCTTGGCACAGAAAAAGGGAAGAGCTGACGAAATTGAGCTTTTCAAGATGATGTTTGATGCGGTAAACAGTGAAAACCTGTTCTCTCTAGTATATAAGAACTTAAGAAATTGGAACAGGAGAAGGCCGTCCAGCAAGATCATGGCTGATCTGCCACAGGCCTCAACTCTTCTTTGGGGCCAGCTTTTCATATTCTCCAGGCATGTAGGTATCCACTCCAATAGTTCAAAACTCAAACTCATCTTTCAGTACTTTCAGTGATCTAGTCGCCACAACTCTCTGAGGTAGAGATTTGCATTCATTTACTATCCTCAGAGAGAAGAAATTCATTTGCATCTTTGTCTTAAATGAGTGTCCCTTTGTCCTGAAATTATATCCCTAGTTTGAGATTCTTCCGCTAGTGGAAACATTGTCAGTGAACTTCCCAACTTCTGACGTTGTGCTGGAGGGCAAGTCATTGATGAAGCAGCTTGGGCCGAGGACACTACCTTGAGGAACTCCTGCAGAGATGTCCTGGAGCTGAGATGACTGACGTCCAACAACTATGACCATCTTCCTATGTACCAGGTATGACTCTGACCACTGGAGAGTTTGCCCCCTGAATCCCCCTGTTCCTTGATGCTGCACTCCATCAAATCTAGCCTTTTTGTCAAGGGCTGTCCCTCTCCCCTCCTCTCTGGAGTTCAGCTCTTTTGTCCATGTTTGAACCAAGGCTGTAATGAGGTCAGGAGCTGAGTGACCCTGGTGGAACCCAAACTGGGCGTCACTGAGCAGGTTATTGCTGAGCAGGTGCTGCTTGATAGCACTGTTGGTGACACCTTCGAACAGTTTACTGATGATTGAGAGTAGACCGATGGGGCAGTAATTGGCCGGGTTGGAATTGACCTGCTTTTCATGTACATGACATGCCCAGACCAGTTTCAATTTTGTTGGATAGATACCAGTGTTGTAACTGCGCTGGAACAGATTGGCTAGGGAAGCAGCAAGTTCTGGAGCACAAGTCTTCAGTACTATTGCTGGAATGTTGTCAGGGCCCATAGCCTTTGTAGTATTCAGTATCTCCAACCATTTCTTGATATCACATGGAGTGAATCAAATTGGGCAAAGACTGGCATCTGTGATGTTGGAGACCACTGGAGGAAGCCAAGTTGGATCATCCACTCAGCAGTTCTTGTTGAAGATTGTTGTTGCGAATGCTTCATCCTTATCTTTTGCGCTGAAATTTTGGGCTCTTCCATTATTTGTGGAGCCTCCTCCTCCAGTGAGTTGTTTAATTGTCCACCACCATTCAGAACTGGATGTGGCTTTACCTGTTCCCAAAGGTGCCTGACCTGATCCCACCCCCACAAAAGGATCCTTGATCCCATCCCAAGAGGATACAGGATACCTTCCCAAAGGATCCCTAAAAGCCAACCTTAAGGTATCTTGGAAACCTATCTGCAAGGGTATCACAGCTCTCCAAAGGAGTACTCTGGTTGTCCAAAACAAAAAGTGCTAATCCATGTATTTGGAAAGGCAAGGACTGATTAGGGATAGTCAACATGGCTTTGTGTGTGGGAAATCATGTCCCACAAACTTGATTGAGTTTTTGAAGAAGTAACAAAGAGGATTGATGAGGGCAGAGCGGTAGATGTGATCTATATGCACTTCAGCAAGGTTCCCCATGGGAGACTGATTAGCAAGGTTAGATCTCACGGAATACAGGGAGAACTAGCCATTTGGATACAGAACTGGCTCAAAGGTAGAAGACAGAGGGTGGTGGTGGAGGGTTGTTTTCCAGACTGGAGGCCTGTGACCAGTGGAGTGCCACAAGGATCAGTGCTGGGTCCTCTACTTTTTGTCATTTACATAAATGATTTGGATGTGAGCTTAAGAGGTACAGTTAGTAAGTTTGCAGATGACACCAAAATTGGAGGTGTAGTGGACAGCGAAGAGGGTTACCTCAGATTACAACAGGATCTGGACCAGATGGGCCAATGGGCTGAGAAGTGGCAGATGGAGTTTAATTTAGATAAATGCAAGGTGCTGCATTTTGGGAAAGCAAATCTTAGCAGGACTTATACACTTAATGGTAAGGTCCTAGGGAGCGTTGCTGAACAAAGAGACCTTGGAGCGCAGGTTCATAGCTCCTTGAAAGTGGAGTTGCAGGTAGATAGGATAGTGAAAAGGCATTTGTTATGCTTTCCTTTATTGGCCAGAGTATTGAGTACAGGAGTTGGGAGGTCAAGTTGCGGCTGTTGGAATATTGTGGGCAATTCTGGTCTCCTTCCTATCGGAAGGATGTTGTGAAACCCGAAAGGGTTCAGAAAAGATTTACAAGGATGTTGCCAGGGTTGGAGGATTTGAGCTATAGGGAGAGGCTGAACAGGCTGGGGCTGTTTTCCCTGGAGCGTCGGAGGCTGAGGGGTGACCTTATAGAGGTTTACAAAATCATGAGGGGCATGAATAGGGTAAATAGACAAAGTCTTTTCCTTGGGGTCGGGGAGTCCAGAACTAGAGGGCATAGGTTTAGGGTGAGAGGGGAAAGATATAAGAGACCTAAGGGGCAACTTTTTCACACAGAGGGTGGTACGTGTATGGAATGAGCTGCCAGAGGAAGTGGTGGAGGCTGGTACAATTGCAACATTTAAGAGGGATTTGGATGGGTATATGAATAGGAAGGGTTTGGAGGGATATGGGCTGGGTGCTGATAGGTGGGACTAGATTGGGTTGGGATATCAGGTCGGCATGGACGGGTTGGACCGAAGGGTCTGTTTCCATGCTGTACATCTCTAGACTCTATGACACACTTCAGGAGAAGATTTTTAAAAATGACTTGTCTGCAAAGATTAGCTTTCTGAAAAATCATTTTGACCAATGGGTTATACTTGAAGACAAAAAGATAAAGGGTGGAATATTCTGAACCCTGTTGCTCATGTTTTCCAGGATGCTAAGTCACAAATTATACACCGTTGATTCTGGCATCATTCAGATCAAGAATGCTGAGGAAATACAATGTTGAGCAGTTAGTTCAATCATTCTTCCAAAAGAACAAACAGGATAGGGAACGTGGACCATGTTTGGTGGGGTGTAACAATGAGGAATGTGTGGATGATTTATTTTGTTTTGTTTAGAACTTCACCACATTGCTAGAGTTTTGAGGCAGGTATTCCAGCCAGCCCACCTCTGCACTTATTCTGGGGTTGCTCAGCCCAATTCCCAGAGAATCTGCTCTCGTCCTCCTGCCATCAGCAAGTGAGAACAGCTTTTCCTTGTCTAATGAATCAAAACCTGTCATCAGTTTGTACACCTGTCAATCTGTCTCCTCTCAATGTCTTTAGTCTAAAGGCATAAACAACACCCAGTTTCTCTAACCTAATCTTGTAGCAAAAACACACCAATTTTGGAACCATTCTGGTAAATTTTCTCTGCACTGTCTCGAGGACCCTCACCTCCTTCCTAAAGTGAGGTGACCAGAACTGGATATAGTTCTCTCGTTGGGGCGGGGGGAGTCTAACCAGAGTCTAACCAGAGTTCGATAAAGGTTCAGCAACACTTCCTTCTGTATTCAATGCCTCTATTTATAAAGCCCACATGATTTGCTAACCACACCCTCAATATGGGCTGTCCCTGCACACTCTTTAGAACGGTGCCTTAAAGCTATATTGCCTCTCCCCATCCTTCTAACAAAATGCATCAGCTCACACTTCTCTTATTAAACCTCATCTGCCCATTCTGCTAGCCTACCACTGGATAGCTGCAGAGTTGAAGAGTGTGGTGTTGGAAAAGCACAGCTAGTCAGGCAGCATCCGAGGAGCAGGAGAATCGACGTTTCGAACATTAGCCCTTCCAATGAAGGGTTTATGCTCGCAACATCGATTCTCCTGCTCCTTGGATGCTACCTGACTGGCTGCGCTTTTCCAACACCACACTCTTCAACTCTGATCTCCAGCATCTGCAGTCCTCACTTTCTCCTACTGGATAGCTGCTGGCAATTTGTATCCCCTTTTTTTGCCACCCACCCATGTTTGGTTTCACTGGCAAATTTTCAAGTTTTACACTGAATTCCAAGATTCAATTTCGCTATATATAGTTAAAAAGAAGGTTCTTGCACCAGACTTTAAGGAAGTTATCTGACTATTATGTATTAATCCTAAAACTAACCTGCAGCGACTGTTGATTCAGAAGCATTACAATAAGAAAAAGAAGTACAGTCAATTCTGCTATAACGTGGTAGTTCCTTTCTCATGCAACCCCATGTTATAAGAAAATTGTGTAATAGCAGCACCATTTGAACTATTGGGGCCGGAATCGTGTTATAGCTAATACATGCTTTGAAACTTTGCGCTTTAGAAGGTGTTCCCAATTTGTCAATCGTGTTATAGTGAATTTGTGTTAATGAAATGCATGTTATAGCAGAACGACCTGTATGTAGAACACATCATTGTTTTAAATTGTTTGAAATGGCTTTTACGTGTTTGCATTGTGATGATGCTGCTCCTTTCACAAGGTTATGTTGTCCTTGGTTTTTTCAAGTGGGCTTGTAAAAGGCAGAGGTTCCGATAGGTCTGGGTGAGCGATCTAACAGATACTGTCCAAGGCAACAATCAGGGAAAAGGTGTTTAGATTTTACTTTAAAAGAGTTGTACAATGAAAGAGGAGTGGTCAGTTCTCCCAGTTCAGGGACTTTCCTAGTTTGGGTTAGAAACTGCTGGGGACAGAGAAGCAGCTCAGTGGAAAGAAGGTCCATGCTTCAACAAATGATCCCTGGCTGATCCTTTCTCCCTCTCACTCTCTGACATCTCTCCTGTAGGAACCTGTGTTTGATTTTATCTTTTTTGCCAAGGGGTGTGTTTATGGAGATGTTGCAGGAAATTGGAACAGCATCATTAAGTTACGACACAGTCGGTTGGGTTTTCAGATAGGTTAAGTTATTCTGTATTCTGTTCTCTTTTGTTCATGTCTTATTTGGTAGTCTGTAAATAAATTCAGTTTTGTTTAAAACTGAGTGGTTTGAGCAGTTGCATCACTCCTGGGATATCCACCTTACCTCTGCCTAAAACAACAAAAAAAGTTAGGGTCTGGGTTACCTTCTTAAAATGTTTTGAGGGGGTCTGGCCTGGTCCATAATAGAATCAATTGTGGAAGGATTAATTCTAATTTTCTTGGTTAAGAAGAAATGAAGATCCATATGAACTGGTTACCCTTGATCTGGAAGCAATACCAACAGGAAGGGAGTTAGGATACATAGACTGTGTCATTAAACACAGATAAAACAAAGTTACTGTTTTTAAGTAGATCAGCGAGCTGGAGGATGAAGGCAATCAGCACACAGACACACACAGAGAAAGCAGAGACAGAAGGAACTCATTGAATTCTTGTGGCATGATTGTCTGTTCTGTTAGTTCCTCAAAAAATTCAGTAAGGTTAGTGAAGGAAGGCTTACCTTTTTGAAATCCACCTTGACAATTCATTCTAATATTCTTCAGATCAAGATGTTCCTCTGTTGTCTCCTTTTGTAAGAATTCAATGATTTTCCTGCCAATGGCATTAAACTGGCCTATAATTTCCTGGATTTTGTTGCCCTTCCTAAATATGGAAACAAAATTAACTATCTGTAACTCCCCTGTTAGCACTTCATTTTTGAACAATGTATTAAATATGATTAGTAAGATCTCTGCTTTCTTTTCCCTAGATTGTATTAAAATATGTAGATGCAATCCAGCTAGACAAAAGGTATTCTCCTTTTCAGGTTTGTATCGGAATAAATGGGACATTTTCAGGTTGACCAGCTGAAACTAGTGTAATATCAGAAGGATCAGTGCTTAGGGGCCTTAGCCATTTGGGATCTATATTCATAAATTAGACGAAGAAACCAAGTGTAACATATTTGAGTCTGCTGATGAAACTAAGTTGTGTGGGAAAGCAGAAAAATAGAAATATAGAAAATAGGTATAGGCCATTTGACCCATCAAGCCTGTTCCACCATTCAGAACAGTCATGGCTGATTCTCTATCTCTACGCTATACTCCTGCTCTGTCTTCCCATACCCTCAGCACCTTTAGCCTTTCGAAATCTATCCACTCCTTTCTTAAGTATATTTGATGACCTGGCCTCTAGCGCCTTATGTATTAGAGAGTTCCACAGATACACCACCCTCTGAATGAAAATATTTTCTCCTTATCTCATTTTGAAATGGCCCACCCCATATCTTGAGACTATGACCACTTACTCCAGATTTCCAAACTTCAGTGAATATATGGCCAACCTTTCCTCATATAACAATCCTGTCATCCCAGAAATCACTCTAAACCAGTGAGGAAGATGCAAAGAGGCTGCATATAGGCAGGTTGGGTACATGGCCATTGGATAATAATGTGGCAAAGACTGCAGTTATCCATTTAAGCACAATAAACTTTAAAAAAACAAAGTATTTTTGAATAATGAAAGACTGAGAAATGTTTACACACAGAGGAACCTGAGTGTCCCTGTATATGAATCACAGAAAGTTAACATACAAATACAGCAAGCAAATAGAAAGCAAATGGAATTATGCTTTTGTTACAAAGGGATCATAGTAACAGTAAAGAATTTGTTCCACAATTTGGTTCAGCTCCATCACAAGAGAGCCATTTTCCCAGGCTTGCTTGAACTGCTGCCATTTTTCTGCAGCATTTGTTATTGTGGATTTTGAGAGCTAATAGTGATCTCGAGCATGTCTTGATGCCATAGTGTTCATGCTTCAGTTGTGTCACCAAAATCGCAAAAGTCATTTTAAACAATCACAACCATCCCTGCCATCATATGTTCAGACTTTCTTAAAAAGTCAACATTATAGTGTGCTATTTTGCTCTGCTGTTAAAAAAAATGTTAACTTACTGTAGTTTCAGGAGCTCCACAAGTCTGCTGCTTTACTGGACTGTGCACTGTCACACAGGAGAAAGGAATCATCTGAGGAATCACTCAAATGCCAAGAATACACAGGAAACATGTGCCCTGCATAACACACCTTTGTTAAAATAATTTTTAAAATGATATCTGGTTTCACTAAACATGTATAATCTGTTTCACATTGTAAGTTTGCTCCATTATTCCTTTCAGAGAAACTTTTCACATTTTAATTTATGCTTCTCCTTTTATGGGTACTCTTCGTACCAGTTGTTAAACACTGACAGTGAGTGCTAGCTGGCAGCACAAAGTTGGCAGCGTACTCCATGGACATTACTGATGTCGCTTTTTCATCAACTGCAGGCCACTGATCACAATCCATATTCCTTTCTCTGTGGTAGCACCTAATGGACTCCTCGGCCCCGCAGTGCCGGACTTGAGGACTCAGGCTGAGGAATTATTCAGGTTGGTTTGTATCTCTCGGCTGTGATGTGGCATCTTAGCACACTTAAAAGAAAACCTTAAATAAGTTTGGACGTGCAGTAATGTAGGTTTAATTTAAAACATGAGGATTCCAATGTCCGAAATTCCACTGTGATCTCAGATTTCATTCAGGATTCCAGCTGCAAGCCCAGAAGCAACCCAGAAACAATTCCATCAAGGAATGTTTTCAGCAGAAATAAAAGACGAAAATTTATTGCAGCCTGCGAGATTTTATCGCACTGACCAGACACTTGAAAATGAATACAGGATAGATGATGCCATAAATCATTTCAAAGACTCTCTCGCTCTGATTTTAACTCACTCTTGCGCTGTTCCCCACATGAAATAAGCTGAAACAGGTTGAAGCCAACTCCTAGTGGATATATATCTATTGCATGCACTCTATGCTCCTTGGACCTTCCCTAGAAGGACTAGGAACCCAGAGACCCAGCCTACTGTTCTGTGGACAGAAGTATACATAGTAGCAGTGAAATAAATTGAAATAAAAAAGATAGAAGCCTTAACAAACTCTTAAAAATATGAAAAAAAAGATAAGAAAAAAAATTAAGTAAAATAGGATTTTGTTTTTAATTTTTTAAATAAAGTTGGCTTTATATTGCACGTGTGCATATAGAAAGAAAAATCAGAGGTGAGCATGTGTAGTTGAAATTTATCATCGGGTATTTGGTGTCAACAGACTCTCTCATAATCCTTAGATGATAGGCGATTAGGAATGGGCAACAAATACTGGTCTTGCTGGCAAATCCCAAAAGTCATGAAAGAATACCTCAAATATTCTCAGATGACAAGTTTATTGTAGTGTGGCTATTCATTTAAGGAGATATTAAGATGGGCAGTGAGGTATCTCCCTCAACAGATCTCAGTGAAAGTTGACATGATATATTTCAAGGGGAAGAAATTATTGCCATAATTGCATTTTGGATCATCCCTCAGCTTCCACTGTGGAGCAGGTAGCCACATTGCCCATGCTGTTGTGTGGATTTGGATGAGTTTTGTTCACTGTCTTGAAGGGAGGTTGAAACCAAAGACCTTTGCTGTTGGCTCTGTAATGTGGTGCTGGCGCTTATGCTGCATCCAGTCATCCATTTCATCCAGCAGACCATTGGTCCAAGTTAGCTGAATATCTAGTGATGTTCCTGAGAATGACCAATTGCATTTTCTATTTCTTGTTTATTTCAAGCCTTGTGAATAGAAAGGTCAGTGTTTCCAATTCATGTTTTCATCTCACAGGAGCACCGACTATCCCAGATTTTCTGGGATCATCCCATAATTGACTCTTTGATCACAGCTCCTGCCTCACTGGAATGAGTTTTGTGCTGAATTTCTTCTGTCTCTTCAGGCCTTGTTGCAATGGGTGGTTTTTCATTTTTGGGGCTTCCTGTGGGTGTGCTCAGGGGGTAGGGTCCAAACTGGCCACACCATAATCAAGGTAACCCTTTCAAGGGCTCACCAGCATTTATGCCCTCCCCTGCCCCCAGTCTCACGTTGAACCCTTCACAGTGAAGTGCCCCTTACCTTCTTCATCTAGACTTGGTCACTCTGATGAAAAGTAGGCAAGATAACATTTCTACAGCACATTTCTCTAAGGCCTGGTTACAATGCAAAGTGTTTTACCTCTCCTCTATGACTACCCAGCCCAATTCTCACAGCATTGTAGTAATGTCAAAATCTAACCCAGAGGCCCAGGATGATGCTCTGGATTCAAATCCCACTGTGGTATCTGGTGGAATTTAAACTTGATTCATAAAGATCTGGAATTGAGAGCAAATCCCAGTAACAGTGACTGAGAACCTACCACTAGGGAAGACAATCTGCTGCCCTTACCTGGTCTGACATCCATGTGACTCAAGGCCCTCAACAATGTGGTTGATTCTTAGCTGCCCTCTGAAAGAAGTGAGCAAGCCCTGCCCAAATCCTGGGAAAGTGTAGATAAGGAAAATGTTCCACAGTTTGATTGGGAAACTAAGTCAATAGGTGTGAGTCCTACCCAGGTAGGTTACATCCAGGTATTTTCGGATAAGTCACCTTCCACAGAAGGAAAGATTGCACACTTTTCCCTGCTGTTCTGAAGGAACATTAATGTAACTGGTTCCCTTGGATTTGGGTCACAATGACACTTTTGTTAGGTGTCACTGTCAAAGACTTGTTCAGCAGTGGCTGTGCCAAACAGATGCAACAAACAGAAATGGTCAGTTGTGTAGAATGGCCAGGGATTAGGCAGCCTGTGTGCTGTGTGTTGCATGGGTCTGTGACCAATGTTCTTTCTCTTTAAAAGTCCTATGATTGATGTTTGCTGCAGCCTCCTGCCTCACAGGTTGAGTTGCTTACCCCACCTTTTCTGAGTGTGGTGCCAGCTATTTTCTTCACCATTGTACATTTTGGAGTTCCAGCATGATGGAAGGAGACAGTGAATGCTCCACAGCTAGTGGCGCAGAGTCTCTGTCTCTACGTGTCGATGAGCGCTTGAACATTCACACTGCCTTCCTAATTACCCTTCTGGTGATGCCCCAAAGGCTTTAGATCTCCCCAAGTCAGCACCCAACCTGTCTACGTGCATCTACATTTGCTCACCCAGCCCCTAGCATAGGAGGTGATAAGAACCAAGTGAGGCCACTTACTGGTCACCTCCTTGAAGCCAGAATACTACTGACTGTGAATGACCCCTCCTCCCACATTACAACCTTCCCAGTCATGCTTCACAGTATGACCCTCTTACAAATCCTGCTGCCCCTGCTGTCCCCTTCACAACTGTACTGTGTCTCTGCCCACATTCTCCTTCCCCTACTCCTGAAGGGGAACCTGCTGAGGTTCAGTCCCATGATGGTGGTTGTATTTGCTCCTCACTCCAACATTCCCCTTAGTTTCTGTGGGTGAACCAATGACCTTGACTGACATGGCCTGACAGCCCTGGACAAGAAGTGCCCAGACCCCTGACTGAAGGCTCTACATCTCCCTGACTATTTTAACCCTATTCCCTGGGTTGGCTGCAATGGAACCACAGGACTGAATGTGACCCACTTCCTGGTCCGATTTGTGAGCTGGGTGCCTGCCCTTGGGTGCAAACTGTCCCCATTGGAGCCTTTCAATGCTAGTTGCAACCTAAAGTGCAAGTCTATGATTCAAGAGTGCACTGCCGGTCCATCAGAGAAATACCAGGAAGGTCATGATGCCAACATCCATGGATGAGTGGTACATTTGCCTGATGCCCATTGATTGTGCCCTGGGCTGCAGTTTGTTTGCAGGGACCAGAGATTGTTCAGAGCAAACAGCAAGCTAATTTGGTCAGATACCTGTTTTGGTTTCCTTGTTGAGTTTTCCTGATGCATGGCTTGTTTTCAAGAGTTATGGTGTTAATAAGGCATTTAACAAGGGTTAATCCCTGACAACTGGAATCCTGCAGCTGGGCTAGCATGAATCTTGCCACACCACTTGAGAAAAACATAAAAGATGAAGAAAGGTGATCTCAAAGTCAAGATGGGGCAACAACTCTCTGATTGGCCCCTGGGCAGGTTGACAGCTCGTGTGTGAGTAATTGAGGTAGAAGGTCCCCAGATTACGAAAAACAGCAACTCTTTTATTTGGCCCATATCCCTCTAAACCCTTACAGAGTAAAGCTCCTTCCACATTGTCCCCATCAAACATTCCCAGGACAGGAACGGCACAGGGATAGATACAGAGTAAAGCTCCTTCCACACTGTCCCCCATCAAACACTCCCAGGACAGGGACAGCATGGGGTTAGATACAGAGTAAAGCTCTCTCTACACTCTCCCCCATCAAACATTCCCAGGACAGGGACAGCATGGGGTTAGATACAGAGTAAAGCTCCTTCCACACTGTCCCCATCAAACACTCCCAGGACAGGGACAGCAGGGGGTTAGATACAGAGTAAAGCTCTCTCTACACTCTCCCCCATCAAACACTCCCAGGACAGGGACAGCATGGGGTTAGATACAGAGTAAAGCTCTCTCTACACTCTCCCCCATCAAACACTCCCAGGACAGGGACAGCACAGGGTTAGATGCAGAGTAAAGCTCCCTCTACACTGTCCCCAT
Source organism: Chiloscyllium punctatum (assembly GCF_047496795.1). Taxonomy (NCBI): domain Eukaryota; kingdom Metazoa; phylum Chordata; class Chondrichthyes; order Orectolobiformes; family Hemiscylliidae; genus Chiloscyllium; species Chiloscyllium punctatum. Next base: position 19,394,094 of record NC_092791.1, on the reverse strand, counting down.
CAAACACTCGCAGGACAGGGATGGCACAGGGTTAGATACAGAGTAAAGCTCTCTCTACACTGTCCCCATCAAACACTCCCAGGACAGGGACAGCACAGGGTTAGATACAGAGTAAAGCTCCCTCTACACTGTCCCCATCAAACATTCCCAGGACAGGGACAGCACAGGATTAGATACAGAGTAAAGCCCCTCCTACACAGTCCCCTTCATCAAACACTCCCAGGACAGGGACAGCACAGGGTTAGATACAGAGTAAAGCTCCTCTACACTGTCCCATTCAAACACTCCCAGGATAGGGACGGCACAGGGTTGGATACAAAGTAAAGCTCTTTCTACACTGTCCCCCATCAAATACTCCCAGGGACAGGGACAGGGACAGCACGGGGTTAGATACAGAGTAAAGCTCCATCTACACTGTCCCCCATCAAACACTCCCAAGACAGGGACGGCACGGGGTTAGATACAGAGTAAAGCTCTCTCTACACGGTCCCCCATCAAACACTCCCAGGGACAGGGACAGCACAGGGTTAGATACAGAGTAAAGCTTCCTCTACACTGTCTCCCCATCAAACACTCCCAGGACAGGGACAGCACGGGGTTAGATACAGAGTAAAGCTCTCTCTACACTGACCCCCCCCCCCCCATCAAACACTCCCAGGGACAGGGACAGCACAGGGTTAGATACATAGTAAAGGTCCCTTTACACTGTCCCCTATCAAACACTCCCAGGGACAGGGACAGCACAGGGATAGATACAGAGTAAAGCTCTCTCTACACTGACCCCCCCCCCCCCCCCCATCAAACACTCCCAGGGACAGGGACAGCACAGGGTTAGATACATAGTAAAGGTCCCTTTACACTGTCCCCCCATCAAACACTCCCAGGGACAGGGACAGCACAGGGTTAGATACAGAGTAAAGGTGCTCCTACCTTTTTAAATGGAAAGTCAAAAAAATAGTGGAACACCCCTTGCTGGGACACTGTATCAAAACACAAAGTAACAGTTGAATGGAACCTTGCAGAAAGAAACATAAACTCACTCAGTTTTGTGGTGAGGATGCACCCCAGCTCCTGTGGTGCCCATTAGTTTTGAAAGGCCTTGACCATGCCAATGAGCACCATGTGCTCCCTGTCCAAGGACTCCCGAGTGCGGATGTAACCATGAAAGTGGGGCAAATAGTCAGGATCGATGAGCTGGACCTATTGACGGCCATCTTGGCCAAGTCCAGGTCCAGAGTCATGCGAAGGACCATAGACTTGTCCGCCCTTCCCACACCAAGTGCCTGTAGATCAGGAGTGTGGGGCTGAAATGCAACCAAAATTCGAGAGGCAGCCCCTTCCCAAAAACTTAAAAGAGGTTACAAATGGAAACATTCTATGTATGTAGAAAAAACATTTCCTTCAGGCCACAAAAACGAAACGTGGCCTGGCACCCAGTAAACTTCCTGAACCTATGATTGCATGGGACCACCCTGTGGTCTCCCTGTGGTCTCCACCCAGATTCCCACTGGGAATCTCCACCAGCAGAGGGCAAAACAGCATGCTATGGCATATCTGAGCAGTGGGTGAAGGTGAAAAGTTTGTCGCAACAGCCTGCACAGAAAACGCTTCTGTGCCTTTATAAAGGGCATGGGGAGGATTTCCCCGAGAAGGTCCAGTTTGTGGGACACTGTGTCACAGGAGTCAGTTTGTCCAGAAGCCCACTGCATGCAATGGCGACCTCAATTTGACATGAGGCGTCAGGGCCAAGTGTCAGAGCTGCGCCAGCGTCACCCAGCCCACTTCTCCGCCGTCCAGCATCCTGGGTCCTCAGCCCTCAGAGCAGCCAACAGAGACTGTGTTGACAGAGGAACCCATTCCTGAGCAGTGGCTCCCTTAGGCGAGCTGTCATTCCTGTCGTGGGAGAGCTCCAGCATGAGCTGACCGTGTCCCAGACTGTGATCAGGTCCAAGTAAAAGACGAGCGATTCCTGGAAGAAGCGCCGAGGATTGGGCAAGTCCGTGAACGGGAAGTGCTTGTCATATCGGAGACTGCACACCTGACGGAAGATATACGCTATCAGGGTGTGCCCTTGCACCCCACTTGGAGGAGGCTCGATATAACGGTATCACTGCAGGGTCTGAAAGCAGAAAGTCTCTCTCTGGGTGTGAAGGCACACCAGTGCCTGACCACCCTCCTCAAGCCAGAGTTTCAGAACAGCAGCAGTGACCCAGGGCTGCCTTTTGTCCCAGAAAACCTGACAAGTTTTTACTGGATAGTCATGATAAATCCTGGGGGAGGAACCAAAGTGACCAGCCAGTACCACAACATGGCATCTGCCAGCTGATTCATGCCCAACACTTGGAATAGTTCTGTCCAGTGCGCTAGTTGAGTGGTCACCTTGATTTCCAACTCATGCTAATGAGCTGGCCAGGGTTCCTCAGTTAGCTGAAGATGGACTCCCAGGTAGAGGAGGCCAGTGGTACTCCACAGAAGCACTAGAGCTCCTTAGGCAAGGGGTTCTCATGGGGGAGGCCACAGAGGCAGCACGGTGGTTCAGGGGTTAGCACTACTGCCTCACATTGTCAGGGACCTGAGTTCGATTCCACCGTGGGCGACTGCCTGTATGGAGTTGGCAAACTCTCCCCATGTCTCTGTGGGTTTCCTCCCACAATCCAAAGATGTGCAGGTCAGGTGCATGAGCCATGCTAAAGTGCCCATAGTATCCAGGGATGTGCAGGCTAGGTGGATTAGCTATGGGATAGGTGGGTCTGGGTGGGATACTCTTCGGAGGATCATTTTGGACTTGATAGGCTGAATGGCCTGCTTCCACATTGTAGGGATTTGATGATTGAATCGACCTCCTGACATGCGTGCAACCTCTGCAAGGCAGCTGGGTCTGTGAACGTGAGGGGCATGTTGTCAGCATATGCCGAAAGGACCACGTCCAGCCCCAGCCCACACAAAGCCAAACCTGACAGCTGCTTACACAAGAGGCGCAGGAACAGCTCCACACAGAGAGAATACAGCTGGCTGGACAGGGAACAGCCCTGAATCATTCCCCTCCCAAAACATAGGAACACTGTCAGGAACCTGTTAACCTTCACTAGACAGAAGTGGATTCTGGGCGACAAAGTGTGTTTGAACCTGATAGTTCACAAAACCCCGAGCTGGTACTCAATTTACTCAATTTACATGTTTACTCAATTCCAGCCCCATATTTTACCTGTCCTGTGAATGTTTGTTGAGGAGACTGCAGGGGTTCTTTACTCTATCATGCTCTGCACTTTACCTGCACTCGGAGTGTTTGATAAGGACAATATAAAAGGAACTTTACTCTGTGCTTAGCTTGGTGTTGTAATTGTTCTGGTAGCGTTTGGTGGGGACAGTGTAGAAAGAGCTTTACTCTCTGCTTAGTTTGGTTTTGTAATTGTTCTGGTAGTGTTTGGTGGGGACAGTGTAGTGGTAGCTTTACTCTGTTGTAACCCAGTGGTGTCCTGAAAGTGTTTATCTAACTCTTTATCTAACCCTGCACTGTACCTGCCTTGGGAGTTGGGTGGAGAAGCGTTTGATGGGGAGAGTGTAGGGGTTCGACGTTTCGGGCATAAGCTCTTCTTCAGGCTTATGCCCGAAACGTTGATTTTCCTGTTCCTTTGATGCTGCCTGACCTGCTGCGCTTTTCCAGCAACACATTTTTCAGCTCTGATCTCCAGCATCTGCAGTCCTCACTTTCTCCTAGAGTGTAGGGGGAGCTTTACTCTGTGTCTATCAATGTGCTGTCCATGTCCTCAGAGTGTTTTATAAGAACTGTGTAGAGGGATCTTTACTTTGTATCTAATCCGTGCTATACCTGTCCTGTGAGTGTTTTGCAGGGACAGTGGAGAGAGAGCTTTACTCTGTGTCTAAGTCTGTGCTGTACCAGTCCTGGTATCTTTGATGGGTACTGTGTCAATGAACCTTAACTACTTTACTTTCATTTTAAAAGAATAAGTGGAGCTTTATTTCAGTTTGAAAGAGTACAGAGATCTTTACTTTCAGTTTAGAAGAGTAGAGAGAGCTTCATTGTGTCTAACCTTGTGCTGTGCTTGTCTTGGAAGTGTTTCAGGAAGACAATGTCAAGGGAGATTTATCTAATCCATGCTGTCCCTCCTCAGAGTATTTCAAGGGGAGAGCGTAGGAATTGGTGGAGTTCTACAAATCTGCAACTTCACACTTTCATAGGAGAAAAACGACAAAGGAATCAGATTACAGTGAGTCAGATGGTATGCACATAATAAAAATGTACAGTTTACGTCACATCTTTCTTGTAAAAGCAAAAGACAAACTGTCGAACACTGTCAGTGCTATAAAAACACACACAAAGAGTAGTTTTGAAACTTTAACAGAATCAAAATGCACAATCAAAAAGCAGGTCGTTTAAACACTTCCAATTTTAATCTTTCAATTGAGATGGAGACTGACCACACCTCTACCTTAAAAATATTCAAGTACTCTGCTTCTACCAGCTTTTCAGGACAAGTATTTCAAAGATTCACAACCCTGTGAAGTGAAATTTCACCTCATCTCTGCTAAAAATAGGCATCCCCTGATTCTAGATTTTCCCAGAAGAGCCACATCCACCTGATTAAGTCCCCTCAGGGTCTTATATGTTTCAATCAAGTTGCCCCGTAATCATATGAACTCCAAAGGATACAAGCCTAGGCTGTCCGACCTTTCCTTATAAGACAACCCACCCATTCCAGGTATTAGTCTGGTATTGCTTCACTGAACTGCCTCCAACATCCTTTAAAAAAGGAGACTGATACTGTGCACAGTATTCCAGATGTGGTCTCACCAGTTGCCAGACACCTGCAGACGCAGCTCATGAGGGAGACCCTCACTGAAATAAGATCACTCGGAATTGCTCCTCCTGCTCTACCATCATAATTTTGGCAGTGAGAACGTGCCAATTTTGTCGACTTGTTATGATGGAAGCTTTCACTGAATGTTTGCCAAATATTTTGCTGATAGAGTGGGGAGAGAAGCCCTGGGAAAATTGCTAGACAAAGCAAAAAAGTAAAGAATTGCCCCAACACAAAGGATGAAACAAAATCAAAGTGCCAATTACAGAAATAATGATTGAAGCCTAAATGAAATAAAACTATTAAACTGCAATAAGCTATGGTAACTGCGAACTCTCAAATTTGAGCATTTTAGACTGGGATGGAAACACCCAGTCTAATTCAAGTCAGTGAATGGAAAATGGCAGTAGATCTAATTTGAATGGAATATAATATTTAACAAAATTCATTCTTAGTTCAACATTTTAGTTTGGGCTCGTCTGGAATTACTTGAAAATAATTAAATCACAGAATTGGAACATGGTTGAAGGAGACTATTTAGCCCATTGTATCTGCACTGGCTCTCTGCATCAGCAATTCACTTTGTGATAAGAATCTCACTTTGTGGATTGTACAGGTAATTTTAAAATTTTGACTAATTAGCTTCAGGACTCTTTTTTAAACCAGTGGCTTTCGTGTCCATGGGATAGATCTCCCAGTTCGAATTGCCTGGGTACAATGGACACAGGAACTTTTAAGTTGTGCTGAAATAAAACATTTGATTGAAGCTTTCTGTCTTGCACTCATCAGGACATTTCACACGAATACCAAGTCGAGGAGGAAACATTTATACTGCATAAGAAGAAAGTACGGATTGTTTGGCAAGAGAATTCTGATTGGCAAGGCATTGCCACGGAGAAAACAGCAGTTAGTGATGATTGACTGTTAACTGCGAAGCTTAATTGAAACCGACTCAGTGCATGTGCATGTTTTTTCTGTGAAGAACTTGGGCCTGTTTATTAATGCATGTAGATTCCAATACATGCAGTTTGACAAACTGTGAGCTGTCATTGTCATAGAATCATAGACAATGGAAACAGACCCTTTGGTCCAACCAGTCCATGCCGACCATGCTCCCAAAATAAACTGTTCCGGCCTGCCTGCTCCTGGGCCACGTCCCTCCAAACCTTGCCTCTTCGTGAACTTATCCAAATGTCTTTTCAACGCTGTAATTGTACCTGCATCCACCACTTCCTCCGACAGTTCATTCTGCACACTAACTACTCACTGCATAAAACTATTGCCCCTCATGTCCTTTTTAAATCTTTCTCTTCTCATCTTAAAAATATACCCCCTAGTTTTGAATTGCCCCCCACTTGGGAAAGGATCCTTGTTATTCACCTTATCTATGCCCCTCATGGCTTCATAAACCTCAATAAGTTCACTCCTCAACCTCCTACGCTCCAGTAAAACAAATCCCAGCCTTTCCAGTCTATTTTTATATTTCGAACCCTCCATTCCCAGCAACATCCTGGTAAATCTTTTCTGAACCTTCTCAAATTTAATAATATCCTTCCTATAACTGGGCGACCAGAATGATATACAGTATTTCAGAACAGGCCTTGCCAACATCATGTACAACCTTAACATGACGTCCTAACTCCTATACTCAAAGGTCTGAGTAATTAAGGCAATGACGCCTCAGCATAATTCCTCACACATTCAAAGTTATCCAGCAAATGTTTCCCACTTGCTGAATCACATGTAATGTTGGATATAGTGTTGAGAGTTTTGGGAGTGCTGGCTCATTGGGTACGGTCAGTAGCTTACTTGTTGCGAACAGCCAAAAGGATATATCATGAATCTTTGGGACATATAGTCTACATATCTGGCATCACATCAGCACTGAAATTCAGGTATCACATTACTCATTTGTGTTAACGGGCAGGATTTGCTTTTGGTTGATGATAGCCAGCCTGGTAGTGGAAAACTTATTGCTCCAGCATAGTAGCTGTGTGAAACAACTAGCTTCTCCCATTGCTCAAATGTTTGAGGTACAAGATCATCTTAGTATTCTTGTGAAAAATCCTGATGAGTGCAAGATGAAGAACTTTGACAGAATGTATCCTTTTTCAGCAATACTCGGGTTCTGTATTACCAAACAACTATCTGGACACAGGCTTATAGAAGTTTATAAAATCAACACAGGAGCATGGATCAGGTGAATAACCTCAGGGTAAGGAAGTCCAAAACTAGAGGGCATAGGCTTAAGGTTACTGGGGAAAGATTTAAAAAGGATCTAAGGGGCAACATTTTCACGCAGAGGGTGGTGCGTGTATGGAACAAGTCACTAGAGGAAGTGAAGGAGGCTAGTACAACTACAACATTTAAAAGGCATCTGCATGGGTATTTGAATAGGAAGGGTTTAGGGGGATATGAGCGAAATGCTGGCAAATGGGATTAGATCAGTTTAGGATATCTGGTCGGTGCAGACGGGTTGGACCATAGGGTCGTTTCTGTGTTATATATCCCCATGATTCTATGAACATTGGGCCAGGAGGAGTGCATACCCTTAAGGGAGTTCATTCGGAGCTAATTTGACTTTCAGTCCATTTAAAACGGGGAATTGGAGAGGCTCCATTCAGGGCTTCTGAACGGCTCCTTTGATTTTCCTGTATTTTGAAAAATTGCTATGAGAGAGAGTAGAATCATCTCAACCTCTGTGCAACAGTAAACTCGCTTTTAGTGTGAATACCATATATTGTATTATTTGGCCACCAGGGGTAGCTGTGTTGCTCAGCTAACAAGAATATAACCAACAGCAGAAAGAGCTCCTTGATGAATGGTCTTTGTTTGCCTGAAAGGACTAACATTCGTCAAAACCCCTAGTGTTAAATGGTTTCTAAATAGATGCTGATTGTGCTTTTTCGTATCGATGAGTTGTCATTAGCTTTGCAATGAGACAGCCATCTGAGGACCATGTCAACCATTGCATGTTGGCCCAGTGTGCCTGACAGGTTCAGTGGAACATGGTGTGAGATGCCAAAATGTGGGCATATTCGACATTCTTCACCTACCAGTTTGCAAAGGGTTGCAGGTTAAGTATTTTAATATGTTTAGTGCAGAAGTTTAGTTACTCTAATAAAGGAGTGAAAAGAGCCAATTAAAAGGATATTCAAATAATTCACTTGAACTTCGGTTCAATTGTAAGGTTCCATTTCAGGAACTGCGTGGGTGAATCAGTGTCCTAATGCTCTCCCAGCTGAATAAATCTCATTTTTTGAATTATGCTTCCCAGCTTGTCTTAGAGTGGAGGCAGTTGGGGTGTTGATGGGGTAGACTGCAAAACACCTTGCAGGCCACCATCAGACAACACAGGGCCCAGAAGGCTATGTTGTGTGAGGGCTTCAGGACCCCAGAGCAACCTTGCGATAATGTCACACATCTGCACAGCACTGAGCATAAATAACAGAGTGTGGGTGGACTTAGAACATGCTACACTACATTCTGGAGTGAGAGTCTTCAGAGCAAATGGATATGAACACATGAAGGAGATAGCTACCAGAGGCAAGAGGTAAGCTATAAGATCAGAGCCTGGTATCTATGATGACTGTGTTCAGCAATATTTAGTATCAATGTATAATGGACCTATTGAAGTGCCTGAAGACAGTCGTTGACTTTGTCTTCTCTACCAGTCTGTCTTAAATCTAAACTCTTACTGAGGCATCAAACTATACAATAAAAGAGGTCAGGCTTTAACCATCTTAGCATGGGTGCCAGCACAGTGGGCTGACCTGCTAGCAGAGTGGTAGTGGTGGGGGCCAGAATACCACCATTTTGAGATAGAGCATGTGCTCCAAGGAGCTGCAACCAATCCATAATCTTCAATCTGCTGAGAGAACCCACAAGCTGCTTTTGGTCATTGAGATCCACATCTATGAGAGCAGTCGTCTAAGTTGGAATGCAAAGCATGGGTCTCAGACCACGGCACAGCAGGTCCTCATCAGCGCTGCATTAGAAGCTGACACAGACACTCCATGCTGGCACAGTGTTTCTGTGGAGGTGTCCCACCGCTTCCACACTGGAAATAGTGGCTGCCAAAGCTGGCACCATGCTCTGTGCCATGTGGAGGCTAGACTCCTTCAGGAGAAAAATCAGAAGGGAAGGGCAAAGAATGGGGAAGATGTATACCAAGAAATATATAGTAACAAGATCTATGGCTTGGACCTTGTGCCATACTGCAGTAAGATGGTGAGGTGGGAGTTATAAAGCAGGAACATAGCAACAAATCTTCTTTAATAGCCTTGCCCTTTCCTCAATGGAGATTCATAGCTTCTCTCTCCCTGCCTACTTATGTAACGATGGCCTCCAGCAAGATCTTGTGAACCATGCTGACCTGTATACGCTTGGCTGCTCAATTTTCTCTGTCCTAAACTGCTGTATGAAGACTCACTAGCTTCCTGTCAGTCAGTGCAGTTCCCCTTTAAAGGGACAAACTGCTGGAGATGAGCTGACCCCACACCCTGTTAGGTATTCAGCTGTGCCTGAGGAGGTGGTACAAAGTTGGCATGTTGCCAGCTTCAACAACCCTGGAAATTTATCTTTTCTTGAGGGGTTGGGGGGGGGGGGGGGGAGTGTCAAGACCATCTATCACTGTTTTTGCTTTATTTTTCTCATTTTTGGTTTGGAACTGAGAGCTTAAGTTGAGAACTAAACTTTGCACAGCAATGTTTTTTTCAAACAAGAACGAACAAACTGATGTTTACATGTGGGAACTGGTCTGGAAAGATAATCGCAGGTTAATTATTATTCCAAGAACACTTTGAATGGCACCAGGATGTGTTACGGTCAAAGACTGGCAGCTGGTTGAATGCTGCATTCATCAATTACAGAATCATAGAATCCCTACAGGGCAGAAAAAGGCTATTTGGCCCAAGACCACAGTGACCCTGCGAAAAGCATCTCACCCAGACCCTATCCCCATATTTCCCATGGCTAATCCACCTAGCCTGCACATCCCTGAACACTAGAGGCAATTTAGCTCCGACAACTCACCTAACCTGCACATCTTGTGACTGTGGGAGGAAACTGGAGCACCCGGCAGGAACTCATGCAGACACAGGGAGAACGTGCAAACTCCACACAATCACCTAAGGCTAGAATCAAGCCCGGGTCCCTGGCTCTGTGAGGAAGCAGTGCCAATCGAGCAGTGAGGAAGCACTAAGCCAATTGAGGGGAGGGTGGTGCAGGCCAGCCAACCACTGGTAATGTTGACAAAGAAACAGAAACCATAGACTGAACTGGTTTTGACCATGGTTTCTGGGCAGAAGGTTGTGCACTTGGAAGCAGCTGGACAGGAAAGCAGTGTTTTTGAGTTGTACTCTCTCCAGTTTTATATCCAATAAAAGAATTGTTCAATGTTCTGAGAAAAGAATCCCAGATTTTTAAAAATAAGTGCATATTCCTTGGAGTTTGCTGGATGTTATTTGCATTGACTGGTGACTTTGGAATTCAAACAAGATACAATCCCATGTGCTTGGAATACAACTCACCATTTAAGGATTCCATGAAGACCTGGTAGTCATCATTGGAACGATGACCCACTACAACTCTTATTTGCTTTCTAATTTAGAAGTCAGAAAGTTAGATTATGGCGCTGTGTTCCTCCTCCCACCTTACAAGCAGAAGCTGAAACGGGAGGATCCTTCACACAAAGATGGATGGTCCGAAGCAGTGGAAAACTGTCTCTGGGACTGCTTGGAATCAGTGGACTGGACCATGTTCAAGTAGTCAGCGGAAAACCTAGATGAGTATGACACTACCATTACAGACTTTATTAGCAAATGCATGGAGGTCTGTGTACCAAAGAGGTCAATCCGGGTGTTCCCCAATCAGAAATCTTGGATGAACCGGGAAATCCACACCTTACTGAAGACCAGACACGCAGCATTCAAAGTCGGACGACCCAGACCGAGACAGAAAATCCTGAGGTGACCTCCACAAAGCCATCAGGGATGCCAAGAGGCAGTACTGGACCGAGTTAGAGGCCCAAACCAACCAAACAGAAACCCATTGCCTGTGGCAAGGCCTAACTAACATAACGGGATACAAAATGAAGCAGAGAAAGATAGCAGACAAAGACACATCCCTCCCTAACGCACTCAACACTTTTTATACCCGGTTCAAGTAGAATGCCAGTGGCATGGTGTCACCTGCCCCAACAGCCTCAGACATACCTGTGCCCACACTCATTGCTGTTGACGTCAGTTTGGTCATCCTAGAGTCAACCCAGGGAAAGTGACTGGCCTGGACACAGTCCCCGGCTGTGCACTTAGATCCTCTACAGCCCAACTGGCAGAGGTAGTCACTGACATCTTCAACCTCTCCCTCTGCAAGCTGAAGTCCCCACCTGCTTCAAGAAGGCCATCATCATCCCAGTACCTAAGAAAGCACATGCAACATGCCTTCCTGACTACTGTCCAGTGACTCTGACCACCAAAAATCATGAAGTGCTTCGAGAGGCTGGTCATGGCCCACATCAGTTCTAGTCTCCCAGCCTGCCTCGATCCCCTATAATTTGCCTACTGACGTAACAGATCCTCAGCAGACACCATTTTCCTTGCCCTATACTCATTCCTGGAACACCTGGAAAAGAAGGACACCTACATCAGACTCCTGTTCATTGACTACAGCTCCGTCTTCAACACCATGATCCCCTCGAGACTGACCTTAAAACTCAGACCTAGGTCTCAGCTCCACCCTCTGTAACTGGATCCTCAGCTTCCTGACCCACAGACCAAAATCAGTGAGGATTGATAACAGCATCTCCTCCATGATAACACTCAATACTGGAGCTCCCCTCCCCCCCAAGGATGTGTTCTCAGCCCCCTTCTGTACTCCCTCTACACCCACAACTGTGTTGTCAAATTCAGAATGAACGCCATCTCCAAGTTTGCTGATAACACCACCGTGGTAGGCTGGATATTAAACAACGATGAGTCAGAATACAGGAAGGAGAGAGAGGGCTTGGTGACCTGGTACAATGAGAACAATCTCTTTCTCAATCTCGGCAAAACTAAAGAACTGCTCACTGATGTCAGAAAGAGCGGAGGAGGACATACGAAGCTGAGATTGAGAGGGTGGACAGTGTCAAGTTCCTAGGAGGGATGATAAACGACAACCTGTCCTGGACTTCCCACGTAGGTGTGACAGTCAAGGAGATACAACAATGCCTCTTCTTCCTCAGGTGGTTCAGGAAATTCAGCATGCCCACAAAGTCCCTCATCAACTTTTACAGATGTACCATTGAAAACATACTGTCCCGGTGCATAACGACCTGGTATAGTAACTGTTCTGCCCAGGACTGGAAGAAACTACAGAAGGTTGGGTGCACAGTCCAGACCATCACGGAAGCCAACCTTCCATCCATGGACTCCATATACACGGCTTGGAGCCACGGAAAGGCTGCCAACATCATCAAGCACCCATCCAACCCAGTAATGCTCTCCTCCAACCTCTTCTATCAGGCTGAAGATACAGAAGCTTGAACACACGGACCAGCAGGTTCAGGAACAGCTTCTTCCCTGCTGTTGTTAGACTGATGAATGAACTCTCTAACTTCAAATAATGCTGATCTTGTTAATGTGGATCTTGCCTAGTGCTGCCCTGTGTAGTGTAACCTGTATGCCACTGTACATCCTTGCTCACTATCATCCACCTGTACTGCTCGTAAACAAAGCTTTTCATTGTACGTGGGTACATGTCACAATAAATCAATCTAATCAAATCAAATCAATACTGGCACAAAAAATGGTATTGCCTAACTATAACAGCAGACAGGATCAGTCTGAGTGCTCCACAGAAACAATGGGCCAGAATAATTCTTTATTGACAATGGTCAGAAACATTGTGAACATCCCACATATTTTTGGCAAGTACTGTGCCAACATTCCCCGCTAATAATGTGGGGGAATCCTTCGATCACTCTGCAGAAACACTGGGCAGGAACAGTGCAAGTGTCTCACAGTAACAACTGGAGGAATAGTGCCAACACTCCACAGTAACACTGGGCAAGTGAAGTACCAGCAACACAGGGCCAGAACTGAGTAGAAATTCTGCAGTGACAGTGCGCAGGAACATTTGCAAACATCCCATGTAACAGTGGGCAGCAACAGTGCCAACACTGCACTGGAGGAGGAAAAGTGACACTGCTCTCAGTAACCGCAGGCCAGAACAGTATCATAATTCCACAGTGATACTGGGCTGGAACGGTGCCAATGGTGCTTGGTAATAATGTGGAGAAGTACTGCAAGCACTCTGCAGAAACAATGGGCAGGAAAAATGCCAACACTGCACAGTAACACTGAGGAGCAAAAGTGACAAAATCCCACAGTAACAATGGGCAGATGGAATCTCAAAGTTCCACAGTAAAAATGGGCAGGAGTAGTGCCAACACTTCACGGCAACACTGGGCATGAACAGTGCCAAGGCGCCACAGTAACATGTTGCAGGTTAAGTGCTAGTGCTCTGAAGAAACAATGGGCAGCAACATTGTCAAGGTCCCACAGTAATAATGAAGAGAGGAAGCCAATGAGGACCCTACAGGAACAAGGCCACAGTAACACATGGAGGAAATTTGTTCCACAGTAACAATGGGCCAGAACAGCATCAAAATTTGAATGGCAATAAGAGACATAAAATATAGGAGCAGGAGTAGGCCATTTGGCCCTTTGAGCTTGCTCCTCCATTCAATATGATCATCCAACTCAATCCACTGTTCTTGCTTCCTCCCCACATCATTTGGTCCCTTTAGCCCTAACGTATAATGACCCTCTGACTCTAAATAGACCTCCTTCCTTCTTGAAAACATTCAGTCTTTTGGCCTCAATCACTTTCTGTGGCAAAGACATCCACAGGTGTACCACTGAAGAAATTTATTCTCATCTCTGTCCTAAAAGGCTGAACTCTTATCCTAAGACTGCCAGCTCTGGTTCTGGACTCTCAGGTAATCGAGAACGTCCTTCCTGCATTTACTTTGTCCACTCCTGTTAGAATTTTATAGTTTTCTATGAGATTCTTCGAAACTCAAGTGAATCTAGTCTTAACTGATCCAGTCTCTCTTCATATGTCAGCCTCACCATCCCAGGAATCAGTCTGGTAGACTTTCTTTACACTTCCTCAATAACCCAAACATCTTTCCTCTGCTAATGAAACCAAAACTGCATACAATACTTCAGGTGTGGTCTTATCAGTGCCCTGTACAACTGCAGGAAGATATCCCTGCTCCTGTACTATGATGGCTAACATACCATCTGCCTTTCTCGCCTGCTGCACCTGCAGGCTTACTTTCAGTGACTGATGTACAAGGACACCAACATCTCATTGAACCTCCATGTTTCCCAATCTATCACCATTCAGATAACAATCTGCCTGCTTTGTCTTTGCTACAAAAGTGGACAACCTCAAATTTATCCAAACTGCACTGCATCTGCCATGTATTTGCCCTCTTCCTTAACTTGCCCAAATCATACTGAAGCTTCTCTGCATCATCCTCTCAGTTCATCCTCTCACCCATCTTTGTGACATCTGCAGACCTGGAGATATTATATTTAGTTCCTTCATCGAAATCATTAACAAATATTGTGACTAGCTGGGGCCCAAGCATTGATTCCTGCAGTATCCCACTTTATCTGCCACTCAGATAAAAACCTGTGAGTTCTAAGGAAGGGTTATTCAACCCAAAATGTTAACTATGATTTTTCTTCACAGGTGCTGTCAGACCTACTGAGCTTTTTCAGCGATCTCTATTTTTCTTTCTGATTTACAGCATCCTCAGTTCTCTGGGTTTTTACCTGCTTATTATTACTGTGTGTTTCCTGTCTGCCAGCCAGTTCTGTATCCATGTCAGTACATGAACTCCGACCCCAGGTGCTTTAATTTCACACGCTAATCTTTTATATAAGACATTATATGAAAACTTTCTGAAAATCCAAGGAAACCATATCCACTGACTTCCCTTTATCCACTCTCCTAATTACATCCTGAAAATATTCCAGCAGATTTGTCAAGCTCAACTTCCTCATCATACATCAATACTGAGTCTGTCCTATCTTATCATTATCTTCCAAGTGCTCCACTACTAAATCTTTTATAATGGACTCTAGCATTTTCCCCACTATCGATGTCATGCCAACCAGTCTAAAATTTGCTTTTTTTTTCTCTCTCTGCCTACCTTCTGAAATACATTGTTTGACTTCCAATCCATAGCAACTGTTCCTGAGTCTACAGAATTTTGAAGGTGACCAATAGTGCAATTGCTATTTCTAGGGCCACTTCTTCAGGTACTCTGGGAAGTAAATTATCAGGCCCTAGGCATTTATCTGCTTTTAATCCCATTAACTTCCTCAACACAATTTCTCCACTGATATCTTTCAAATCTTTCTTCCTATTAGGTCCTGTATCCTCTCATATTTTTGGGATGGTATTGTGCCGTCCTTTGTGGAGATAGAACAAAACTATGTACTTAACCGGTCTGCCATCTCTTTGTTCTCCATTATAAAATGTTCCTGTTCCCGACTGGAAGGGAATATTTGTCTTTACGACAATTTTGTATGTTCCCTGGAAGCTGCCTCTCATACCCTATTTTCCCCTGCTTAATCAGTAATTTTGTCTCCCTTCCCTGGAACCTAAACATTGCCAACACATCACGGAAAACTGCACGGGAACTGTGCCAACCTCCCATAGTAACAATGGGCCAGAGCTGTATCATAATTCTGCAGTGATAATCGGAAGCAACATTGCCAACATCCCACATAACAGTGGACAGGAACAGTGCCAAAATTAGAAAGTAATTTGTGGAAGAATCCTGCCGGTACTCCACAGCAACACTGGACAGGAACAGTGTGAACAACACACAATAACACTGGGCAGGAACAGAATCATTACTCCACAGGACACAGGGCAGGAACAGTACTAACATCGCACAGGAACACTGGGCAGGAACAACGTCAACACTCCACAGTAAACCTGGGCATGAACAGTATTAACACCACACAGAGTAACACTGGGCAGGAACAGTATCAACACCACACAGAGTAACACTGGGCAGGAACAGTATCAACACCACACAGAAACACTGGGCAGGAACAGTGTCAACACTCCACAGTAACACTGGGCAGGAACAGTATCAACACTCCATAGTAACACTGGCCAGGAATAGTATCAACACTCCACAGTAACACTGGGCAGGAACAGTATCAACACCACACAGTAACACTGGGCAGGAACAGTGTCAACACTCCACAGTAACACTGGACATGGACAGTGTCAACACTCCACATTAACACTGGGAAGGGACTGTATTAACACTCCACAGTAACACCAGGAAGGGACTGTATTAACACTGCACAGTAACACTGGGCAGGAACAGCGTCAACACCACACACTAATACGGGGCAGGAACAGTATCAACACTCCACAGTAACACTGGGTAGGAATAGTATCACCACCACACAGTAACACAAGGCAGGAACATTATCAACACTCGACGGTAACACTGGGCAGGAACAATATCAACACTCCACAGTAATACTGGGCAGGAGCAGTGTCAATACTCCACAGAAACACTGGGTAAGAACAGTATCAACACTCCACAGTAACACTGGGCAGGAACAGTATCGACGCTCCACAGTAACACTGGGCAGGAACAGTGCAACACTCCACAGTAACACTGTGCAGGAACAGTATCAACACTCCCCAGTAACACTGGGCAGGAACAGGGTCAACACTCCACAGTAACATTGGGCACGAACAGTGTCAACACTCCACAGAAAGACTGGGCAGGAACAGTATCAACACTCAACAGTAACACTGGGCAGGAACAGAATCATAACTGCACAGTAACACTGGGCAGGAACAGGATTAACACTGTACAGCGTAACACTGGGCAGGAACAGAATCATAACTGCACAGTAACACTGGGCAGGAACAGGATTAACACTGTACAGCGTAACACTGGGCAGGAACAGTGTCAACACCCCATAGTAACACTGGGCAGAAACAGTATTAACACTGCTCAGTAACACTGGGTAGGAACAGTGCAACACTCCACAGTAACACTGGGCAGGAACAGTGTAAACACAACACAGTAACACTGGGCAGGAACAGTGCAACATTCCACAGTAACATTGGGCAGGAATAGTATCAACTCTGTTCAGTAACACTGGGCAGGAACAGTGCAACACTCCACAGTAACACTGAGCAGGAACAATGCCAACACTCCACAATAACACTGGGCAGGAACTTATCAACATTCTACAGTAACACTGGGCAGGAATAGTATCACCATCACACAGTAACACAAGACAGGAACAGTATGAACACTCCACAGTTACACTGGGCATGAACAGTGCAAAATTCCATAGTAACACTGGGCAGGAATACTGTCAACACTCCACAGTAACACTGGGCAGGAGCTGTATCAACATTCCGCAGTAACACTGGGCTGGAATAGTATCACCATCACACAGTAACACTGGGCAGGAACAGTATCAATACTGCATGGTAACACAGGGCAGGAACAGTGTCAAAACTCCACAGTAACACTGGGCAGGAACAGTGTCAACACTCCACAGTAACACCGGGTAGGAACAGTATCAACACTCCACAGTAACACTGGGAAGGCACAGTGCCAACACTCCACAGTAAAACTTGGCAGGAACAGTGCCAACACTCCACAGTAAAACTTGGCAGGAACAGTGTCAACACTCCACAGTAACACTGGGCAGGAACAGTATCAACACTCCACAGTAACACTGGGCAGGAACAGTATCAACACTCCACAGTAACACTGGGCAGGAACAGTGTCAAAACTCCACAGTAACACTGGGCAGGAACAGTGTCAACACTCCACAGTAACACCGGGTAGGAACAGTATCAACACTCCACAGTAACACTGGGAAGGCACAGTGCCAACACTCCACAGTAAAACTTGGCAGGAACAGTGCCAACACTCCACAGTAAAACTTGGCAGGAACAGTGTCAACACTCCACAGTAACACTGGGCAGGAACAGTATCAACACTCCACAGTAACACTGGGCAGGAACAGTATCAACACTCCACAGTAACACTGGGCAGGAACAGTGTCAACACTCCACAGTAACACTGGGCAGGAACAGTATCAACACCACACAGTAACACTGGGCTGGAACAGTGCAACACCCCACAGTAACACTGGGCAGGAACAGTATTAACACTCCACAGTAACACTGGGCATGGACAGTATCAACACTCCACAGTAACACTGGGCAGGAACAGAATCATAACTGCACAGTAACACTGGGCAGGAACAGGATTAACACTGTACAGCGTAACACTGGGCAGGAACAGAATCATAACTGCACAGTAACACTGGGCAGGAACAGGATTAACACTGTACAGCGTAACACTGGGCAGGAACAGTGTCAACACCCCATAGTAACACTGGGCAGAAACAGTATTAACACTGCTCAGTAACACTGGGTAGGAACAGTGCAACACTCCACAGTAACACTGGGCAGGAACAGTGCAATACCCCACTGTAACACTGGGCAGGAACAGTATTAACACTCCACAGTAACACTGGGCAGGAACAGTGTCAACACGCCACAGTAACACTGGGCAGGAACAGTGTCAACACTCCACAGTAACACTGGGCAGGAACAGTGCAACACCCCACAGTAACACAGGGCAGGAACAGTATTAACACTCCACAGTAACACTGGGCAGGAACAGTGTCAACACGCCACAATAACACTGGGCAGGGACAGTGTCAACACTCCACAGTAACACTGGGCAGGAACAGTGCAACACCCCACAGTAACACTGGGCAGGAACAGTATTAACACTCCACAGTAACACTGGGCAGGAGCAGTGTCAACACGCCACAGTAACACTGGGCAGAGACAGTGTCAACACGCCACAGTAACACTGGGCAGTGACAGTGTCAACACTCCACAGTAACATTGTGCAGGAACAGTATCAACACCACACTGTAACACTGGGCAGGAACAGTGTCAACACTCCACAGTAACACTGGGCAAGAACAGTGCAACACCCCACAGTAACACTGGGCAGGAATGGTATTAACACTCCACAGTAACACTGTGCAGGAACAGTGTCAACACCCCACAGTAACACTGGGCAGGAATGGTATTAACACTCCACAGTAACACTGTGCAGGAACAGTGTCAACACCACACAGTAACAATAGGCAGAGACAGTGTCAACACTCCACAGTAACACTGGGCAGGAAGAGTGTCAACACCCCACAGAAACACTGGGCAAAAACAGTATTAACACTCCACAGTAACACTGGGCAAGAACAGTGTCAACACCACACAGTAACAATAGGCAGAGACAGTGTCAACACTCCACAGTAACACTGGGTCGGAACAGTGCAACACCCCACAGTAACACTGGGTCGGAACAGTGCAACACCCCACAGTAATACTGCGCAGAAACAGTTTCAACATCACACAGTAACACAGGGCAGGAACAGTGTCAACACCACACAGTAACACAAGGCAGGAACATTATCAACACTCCACAGTAACACTAGGCAGGTACAGTATCAACACTCCACAGTAACACTGGGCAGGAACAGTGCAAAACTCCATAGTAACACTGGGCAGGAACAATGTCAACACTCCACTGTAACACTGGGCAGGAACAGTGTCAACACTCCACATTAACACTGGGCAGGGGTAGTATTAACACTTCTTAGTAACACTGGGCAGGAACAGTGCAAAACTCCACAGTAATACTGGGCAGGGGCAGTATTAACAACACACAGTAACACTGGGAAGGAACATTATCAATACTGCACAGTAACACTGGGCAGGAACAGTATCAACACTCCACAATAACATTGGGCAGGAAGATTGTTAACCCCACGCCATAACACTGGGCAGGAACAGTATCAACACTTCACACTAATACTGGGCAGGAAGTGTCAACACTCCACAGTAACAATGGGTAGGAACAGTGTCAAAACTCCACAGTAACACTGGGCAGGAACAGTGTCAAAACTCCACAGTAACACTGGGCAGGAACAGTATCAACTCACCACAGCAACACTGGGCAGGAACAGTGTCAACACCACACAGTAACACTGGGCAGGAACAGTATCAACACTCCACAGTAACACTGGGCAGGAACAGTATCAACACCACACAGTTACACTGGGTAGGAACAGTGTCAACACTCCACAGTAACACTGGGCAGGAACAGTATCAACTCACCACAGTAACACTGTGCATTAACAGTGTCAACACTACACAATAACACTGTACAGGAACAGTGTCAACACTACACAGTAACAGTGGGCAGGAACAGTATCAACACTCCACAGTAACACTGGGCAGGAACAGTGTTAACCCCACGCTATAACACTGGGCAGGAACAGTATCAACACTTCACACTAATACTGGGCAGGAACAGTGTCAACACTGCACAGTAACACTGGGCAGGAACAGTGTCAACACCACACAGTAACACTGGGCAGGAACAGTATCAACACTCCACAGTAACACTGTGCAGGAACAGTGTCAACAATACACAGTAACACTGGGCAGGAACAGTATCAACACCACACAGTTACACTGGGTAGGAACAGTGTCAACACTCCACAGTATCACTGGGCAGGAACAGTATCAACTCACCACAGTAACACTGTGCATTAACAGTGTCAACACTACACAGTAACACTGTACAGGAACAGTGTCAACACTACACAGTAACAGTGGGCAGGAACAGTGTTAACCCCACGCCATAACACTGGGCAGGAACAGTATCAACACTTCACACTAATACTGGGCAGGAACAGTGTCAACACTGCACAGTAACACTGGGCAGAAACAGTATCAATACTCCACAATAACACTGGGCAGGGACAGTGTCAACACTCCACAATAACACTGGGCAGGAACAGTGCAACACCCCACAGTAAAACTGGTCAGGAACAGTATTAACACTCCACAGTAACACTGTGCAGGAACAGTATCAACACTCCACAGTAACACTGGGCATGGACAGTATCAACACTCCACAGTAACACTGGGCAGGAACAGTATCAATACCCCACAGTAACACTGGGCAGGAACAATGTCAACACTCCACAGTAACACTGGGCAGGAACAGTGCAACACTCCACAGTAACACTGTGCATTAACAGTGTCAACACTCCACAGTAACACACTGGGCAGGAACAGTATTAACACTCCATAGTAACACTGTGCAGGAACAGTATTAACACTCCACAGTAACACTGTGCAGGAACAATATTAATACTCCACAGTAACACTGGGCAGGAACAGTATCAATACCACACAGTAACACTGGGCAGGAACAATGTCAACACTCCACAGGAACACTGTGCAGGAACAGTGTCAACACTCCAGAGTAACACTGTGCAGGAACAGTATCAACACTCCACAGTCACACTGGGCAGGAACAGTGTCAACACTCCACAGTAACACTGGGCAGGAACAGTGTCAACGCTCCACAGTAACACTGCGCAGGAACAGTATCAACACCACACAGTAACACTGGGCAGGAACAGTGCAACACTCCACAGTAACACAGGGCAGGAACAGTGCAATACTCCACAGTAACACTGTGCATTAACTGTGTCAACACTCCACAGTAACATTGTGCAGGAACAGTGTCGACACTCCACAGTAACACTGGGCAGGAACAGTATTAACACTCCATAGTAACACTGTGTAGGAACAGTATCAACACTCCACAGTAACACAGGGCAGGAACAGTATTAACACTCCACAGTAACACTGGGCAGGAACAGTGTCAACACTCCACAGTAACACTGGGCAGGAACAGTGTCAACACCACACAGTAACACTGTGGCAGGAGCAGTGTCAACACTCCACAGTAACACAGGGCAGGAACAGTGCAATACTCAACGGTTATTCTGCGCAGGAACAGTATCAACACTCCACAGTAACACTGTGGCAGGAACACTGTCAACACTCCACAGTAACACTGTGCAGGAACAGTGCAACACCCCACAGTAACACTCCGCAGGAACAGTGTCAACACTCCACAGTAACACTCCGCAGGAACAGTGTCAACACCCCACAGTAACACTGGGCAGGAACAGTGCAACACCCCACAGTAACACTCCGCAGGAACAGTGTCAACACTCCACAGTAACACTCCGCAGGAACAGTGTCAACACCCCACAGTAACACTGGGCAGGAACAGTGTCAACACCCCACAGTAACACTGCGCAGGAACTGTATCAACACTCCACAGTAACACTGTGCAGGAACAGTGCAACACCCCACAGTAACACTCCGCAGGAACAGTGTCAACACTCCACAGTAACACTGGGCAGGAACAGTGTCAACACCCCACAGTAACACTGGGCAGGAACAGTGTCAACACCCCACAGTAACACTGCGCAGGAACTGTATCAACACTCCACAGTAACACTGGGCAGGAACAGTATCAGCACTCCTCAGTAACACTGGGCAGGAACAGTGTCAACACTCTACTGTCACACTGGGCAATCAGGAGCTGCAGCTGAACACAGTTCCTGTATCCATGGTCACCAAGGATACTGGAAGTGTTGCGAATTTCCCATATGTTGCAGCAGGAGTATTCCATTGGTTCTCCTGCCAATATGATCTTCACCAACTACAAAAGAGAAACTAGGAACATGTACCTCAACCTTAGCCACTACTCACCAAATCAGATTTCTTGCTGTCTCTTTCTCTCTATTCCTAACAAATCATAAATCACAAAAATGGGGACTTTCAGCTCTGTTAGCCTGCTGGTACTACTCTCTCAGTCCCTCAAGTTAGTTATGAATCACCTCACCACTTCCCTGTGATGTCAGCCCGCTTGCTTCGCCTTGTTCACCTCCTGTTCAGTGCAAGCTCCTTGTCCCCACACCCTGCTCTGAATCCCAGTGAGTCTCTCAACAGTGTGGTCTTCCTGGGATGTCACTCTTTGCTTTCAGCCGGGTGCCCGATCCTGGGCTTTAATTTATCCTGTTCAAAGACCCTACTAACCCGGAACAAAAAAGGCAAGCAATAAGTACCTCTTGCCAGCTGCATCAAATTCCCATGCCACTCCAAAATTCCTGAAATTAATACACTTAGGCTGTGCCTCACTCCAGATGTGATCTCTCATCCCTGGCCATGAAAGGCTTGCTGACACTACACTTTCAACAGAACCCTCTCTGAAATACAGCCGAGGTGAGCTGACATAGTAGATATCTAGCACGGAAACAGACTCTTCAGTTCAACCCGTCCATGCCGACCAGATACCCTAAATTAATCTAGTCCCATTTGCCAGCACTTGTCCCATATCCCGCTAAACCCTTCCTATTCATATACCCATCCAAATGCCTTTTAAACGTTGCAATTGTACCAGTCTCTACCACTTCCTCTGGCAGCTCGTTCCATACACGCACCATCCTCTGCATGAAAAAGTTGCCCCTGAGGTCCCTGTTAAATCTTTCTCCTGTCACAGGAATCACACTCATTCAGCTTCAAAAGGTAGCAACACCAATTGAGGCCCTATTCAGGCTTTTGGTGACTGACTGATAACTGCCCCTCAGTCAGCTGGGTCAGCTGAGTCAGCTTCCTTTTAACTAGACTCGACTGAATTTTAAACTTTTAAACAGGAGAAAGAAAAGGAAGATTTACCAGTTCTATTGCCACACTGTTGCAAAATCCCTGAAATATATATTTGCTTGGGCTGTGTCTCACTCCAAATATGATCTCTCCTTCCTGACCAAATGAAGCTTACATCTGTGGACAGAAAACAGATTGAATGTTTCAAGTCTGGTAACCCTTCTTCAGAACTCAGGTCTCCAGCATGCACAGTTCTTTGCTTGATTTTTATATCAAGGCAGAGCATGTGTGGGAGTCTAGCAATGAGAGATCTACACTCTCGTGAGTGAACAGCAACAGGCGTTACTGAACATGACTATACACAGAGGCTGGCAAGAAGGGCCATCTTGCCTGAAACAAAGAGAATGCTGGAGAAACTCAGCAGGTCTGGCAGTATCTGCAGACACTGAAGCAGAGTTCATGTTTAGAATCTGGTATAACTCTTTTTCAGAACTGAAAGGTGTTGAAAATAAGTCATGTTTAATACTTTTGACTGAGGCAGATGACGAGTAAAAGGGCATGTGATATAAAGGCCCAATGCAAAAGACAAAGGATGGTTAAGAGTGGGGAAAGAAACAAATACAAGAAGTTTTTAAATTCCAGAGGTGAGGTGAGAATGAGTCCAAATTAAGCCCAAATTTGACCAGTGTGGCATTAAGGAGGCCTAGCAAAACAGGAATCAGTGGGAATCGTGGGCAAACTCTCTGCTGGTTACAGTTATACCTGGCACATAGGAAGATGGTTGTGGTTGTTGGTTGTTAGTATTCTCAGCTCCAGGTCATCTTTGCAGGAGTTCCTCAGGGTAGTGCCCTGGGCCCAACCATCTTCACCTGCTTCATCAATGACCTTCCCTCCATCATAAGGTCAGAGGTGCCAATGGTTGCACATGTTCAGCATGAATTGTGACTCCTCAGACACGAAACAATCAATGTTTGAATGCAACATGACCTGGACAATATCCAGGCTTGGGCTGAAAAGTGACAGGTACACTTCACCACATAAATTTACATCTCTGATAAGAAACAGTCTGACCACTACTCCTTGACAGTAAATGGTGCTACCATCACTGAGTCTCCCACTATCAACAACCTGGGGGCTTATCATTGAGCAGAAACTTAACTGGACTCAAAACACAAACAATGGCTACAAGAGTAGATCAGAGGCTAGGAATAATGCAGTGAATAACTCCCCTCCTGACTCCCCAAAGCTTGTCTACCATCTACAAGGCACAAGTCAGGAGTGTGATGGAATACTCCCCACTTGCCTGGATGAGTGCAGCTCCAACAACACTCAAGAAAGCTTGATGCCATCCAGGACAAAGCAGCCTGCTTGATTGGCACCACATCCACAAACATCCACTCCCTCCACCACCGATGCTCAGTAGCAGCAGTGTGTACCATCTATACAAGACGCACTGCAGCAATTCAGTATGGTTCCATTAACAGCATCATCCAATCCACAACCATTTCCATCTAGAAGGACAAGGGCAGCAGATACATGGGAACACTGTGACCTGCAAGTTCCCCTCTAAGTCACTCACCATCCTATCGTGTTGCTGGGTCAAAACCCTGGAATTCCCTCTATACCAGCATTGTGGGTCTACCTTTTGCACATGGACTGCAGTGGTGCAAAGAGGCTGGTTACCTCCGCCTTCTCAAGGGCAACTCGGGATGAGCAATAAGTCAACCGGTCTCCACGGGATAAACAATGCCCATGTCCCATACGTGAATTATAGAAAAAAATTAAAGTGTGAAAGGGAGATAATTGGTCCTTGCTATTAAGCGCAAAGCAAACAAGACACAAACATATCTGTGGGGGAAGTTGGGGGGGCAGGGGCGTGGGAGGTGGGGACATATTTAGAATGTAAGAAAAATAGAAAACTGACATAACCTTTTAAGTTATTGAATTCAATATTGATAACTCAAGGCTACAGAGTGAAGATGTGGGTGTACTGCACCTTTAAGAGAGTAAAAGCTTGCAGTGACAGCACCAAGTGTTCTCAATAAGACACAATGTAACGTGTGCTCCAGCTACTGGGGTAGCTGGTTGCCTGGAAAGACAAAACAGATTCAAATTAGGCCAATCAGTTTAAGTTATACCCCGAAAATACCAAATTCCAATCAAGTTTGAATTGAGTATATTGACAATCTTAAAAGCCAATAACACAATCCGATGCTTTGGGGGTATAAGATTGGGTAAAATTGAACAGTTGGGAGGAGAACTGCCACCCAGACCAACAGATGCAGATTGCCATTGAGAACTCTCTGAGAGGTACCTTTCTAGCGAAGGAGTTTGCACAGAGGAAAACCTCAACACTGACCTGGGCAGCAAATCTATTGATGAGGATAAAGAGAAGATTCGACCGCTGGCTGGTTTTAAAATTTGAATTTTTCTGTAAATCTTAATTGGGAGTTTTATCGGACTAGAATGATAGAGGGAAGGTAAAAGATAGGTTAGAGGAAGGAATTGTAAATAGTTGTTAATTAATTATTCTCTGTTATACTTTAAGAAATAAAGTTATTAATTTTTACTTTAAATAGTTCTTGGCCACTCAAATGTTTACAGATTACTGCACAGGATAAATCTTTTCTGTGTTGCTGGTTTTAAATTAAGCAGGAGGGTTTACCCCATGTCATAACAAGAGTTTTTAAGCAAAAAATGAGATGTTGCTTCTCAAGCTTGCATTGTGCTTTGTCGGAACATTGCAGCAGGCCCAGGCGAGAAATATCTTACCGGAGCCCTGCAGAGCCACTTGGAGGCCCTGCAGCCTTCAGGACTCAATATCGAGTTTAATAACTTTAGAATCTGAACACTTTGTCTATGTCCTTTACCAACCCCCACATCCCTGACCCTGTCATGACGAGGGCTGCTTTCAGCACAGCCCACTCATTTTCACCTACTTATGGTCCCCTTTATCAGCTTTTCTTTTTGTCTGCTTAACTGTTGTCATCTCTCTCTGGGCTCCTACTCCACCTGTCTGCTTCTCCTTCCCAGCCATCTACCATCTCCTCACCACCAACAGCCTTGAGCTTGTATACCACATTTTCCTCACTAGTAGCAGTTCTGAAGAAGGGTCACCAGACTCAAAATGTTAACTCTGCTTTCTCTCCACAGCTGCTGCCAGACCAACTTAGTTTCTCCAGCAATTTCCATTTTTGTTTCAGATTTCCAGCATCTGCAGTTCATGTGATTGGATGTCACCAGCACATAGCTCCTTTTGCACATGCTCAGTAATAATCCTTTCCTTTGTCACTCCTTTTACTCTACAGTTAGCAATAAAGATATTGGGGTGTAGTTCTTGGAAAAGATGCCAGTTGTTCCTTTATATAAGGGAATACCAATACATAGAGAGGGTATTAGGTCAAAGTAGGGAGAGTAAGGGAGAAGCGACAAGGCAGCTCTGTGGTCTTTGAGAGGTGCAGGGTAATGACAGGATTATCCAAATTCAGAGAGTATTTAAATAATATTCTTAGGTGTGTTACCAGTCAAGATAGTCTGAATAGAAAAGCTGTGTAGCTATTTGGAATGTAGCCAATAAGAAGGGCTTTCCCATTCATTGCATGCACTCAGCTAATCCTTGAAAATGCTTGAACTCCTGTAAATGGTTGATAGAAGCGAAACTGAGGCCTGGCTTACATCCAATGGAACCCACAAGCCCAGGAGCATCTTATTTCGTTTCCTTGGTCATGAATTGATGTCAGCTGCTCAAAGTGTACAATAAAGCTGTCAGACTGACAAGAAGCAGGACAGGTCCTATCGGTGCGTCCTCACAGCTGCACATTAGCTTCCTCTGCCTCGAACCCACTTTGATATGCTACTGTAATACAAGGCTTAAAATTTGATTCCAAATTCCTGGGCTGCTCTCACTGCAGCAATGCGGCTGTGGAAGTCAATGGTTTATTTCTCAAACACACCTCTCTTTTGATTGGGCTTCACACTCTGAGTTCAGTCAAGGTCGCCATTCAGGTTGAAAGAACTGGAACTCTTTGTTTCCTTCCTTCACTTCGTAATTTCCTTGACTCATCAAGGTTCAGACTCCAAAACATGAAGAGCAAACAGGTGGAGAGAGAAGCCAGGTCTCCCCTCCCCCTTCTCACAACTTTTCAAACATTTCAAATCCCCACCTCCTCATTCCACGCACACTGAAAAGGAATGCTTTTTACTTATAAAGAAAGCAAATACTCTGATTGATAGGTTTGAACTTGCAACAATTTCTGAAATCTGCTGTCTCCGCATCTGATAGCTCTCATTGAGGTGTCAAAAGCAGCATAGAGAGATTTAAAAAAACATTTTCTTCAAAGCATTCGGACAGCACTCATACCCTCTTGGAGGGAAGGGCAAGAAATGTGAAATCATTTTAAAAAGAATTGGCTGCTATAATGGGAGTGATGTTGAACTCTTTATGAATGGAAAAACTAGGATGGGCTGTACAGCCTTTCTGACCTAGAATTATCTTGTGAACTTCTGCATGTTCCTGTCCTTAACGCAAAACCCTAAATCGTGAGCATTGGTAAACCATTCAGACATGAGGAGAGTGTCCTTGTCCGTCTATGCATGCAGGTTGGAGATAGCGAGTTTTCAGGAATTTGGAGATAGTGAGTTAAGAAGGGTACAACTGTAATCATGGGTTACTTTAATTTATATACAGTTTGGACAACCAAACTTGCAATGACACTTTGGAGGAGGATTTCCTGGAGTGTTTAGTTGATGTTTTTCTAGACCAATAAATTGAGGAAACAGCCTGAGAACAGGCTATCCTAGACTGCATACTGCACAATAAGATTCATTAACAATCTTGTTGTGCAGGGTCCCTTGGGGAAGAACAACCATATTATGACAAGGACTCATCATTAAGATGGAGTGCAGTAGTCAAATCCAAAATTAGGGTCCTGAATCTAAATAAAAGGAATTGTGATGGTATGAGGTCTGAGCTGGCAATGACAGATTGGGGAACATTATTAAAGGGGTTGACGACGGATAGGCAGTTAGGCGGAGGTGGGTACTGCAGATGCTGGAAATTACAGTTAAGATCAGTGTGGTGCTGGAAAAGCACAGCAGGTCAGGCAGCATCTGAGGAGCAGGAAAATCGATGGTTCGGGCAAAAGCTCTTCATCAGGAATGAGGATCACTCTAATCTTGAATGATAGGCAGTTGTGGAAATTTAAAGGAGTGGGCATAAGTGACAACAATTATTCATTCTTCTCTGGAGTAAAAATAAAAGAGGAAAGCTAACTCAATGATGGCTTACAAAAGAAATGACAGATAATATTCAATCCAAAAAGGAGATATATAAAGTTGCCAGGAAGCAGATTGGGAGCATTTCAACAACTGTGCAAATGGCAGTGAAGCCTGATGAACCCAGATGGCAGTCAGTGGTGAAGTGGCTGGTGAGCAAAGCGATAGTGGGAGGTGTAGGGGCTGGCAAGCCTGGACAGGACTTCATCCAGCATGGGCAAAAGAACACCCATTGCAGGGGAGAGCAAGCCCTCATGGGGAAGTCCAGCGTGGAGCATCTGCAGGCCCATAGCTTATGAAAGGACTGTAATGTTTAACTTGTAACCTTATTTCTTTATTTTTCTACTTGACTTTTCTACTTTTAGTTGATCTTCTTGACTTATTGCTTTATCTTTCTACTTTTGTATCTAAGATTTTGTACCTAGGTACCTTTGTACATAAGATGGCGCCGGGAATGGTGACGTTGTACACTTTTCACTGTACTCTTGTACTTGAGTACACATGACAATAAAACCTAAATCTAAATAGGATATAAGGGTAAAATTGCTAACTAACCGTAAAAACCTCTACGAATATGTGGAGATAAAATATCAGCAAAGACAAATGTAGGCCCCTTACAGTCAAGAAGCTAGGGAAATTATAATGGGGAAAATGAGATGCCAGAAGAGCTTAACACACACTTTGGTTTGGTCTTATCAAAGAAGGCACAAATAGCTTGACAGAAGTGTTTGGCAACCAAAGGTCTAGTGAGAGAATGGAATTGAAGGAACTCAGTATTAGTAAGATTATGGTGCTGGGGAAATTAATGGGGTTAAAGGCTGACAAATCACTAACTCCGATCACCTACATCCCAGAGTAATAAAGAAAGTGGCCCTGGAAATATCACACAACACCAGGTTATAGTCCAACAGGTTTAATTGGAAGCACTAGCTTTCGGAACGACACTCCTTCATCGGGTGGTTGTGACATTAACAAGACTAGACAATGCCAGCATTGGGTTTATGAAAAGCAAATCATGGTTAACAAATACACTGGAATTTTATTTGAAGATCTAACTCTTACAAAAAACATAAAGGAGAACCAGTGGATTGTGGTGTATTTAAATTTTCAGAGGGTTTTTGATAAGGCCTCACATAAAAGGTTAGTGGCAAAGTTAAAGCACATGGGATGGGGGTAACATATTAGCATGAATCAAGAATTGAGAGGCAGGAAACTGAGTTTGAGAATAAATGAGTCTTTTTTTTTGAAATGGCAGGCATTGACTACTGGGGTATCACAAGGATCAGTACGTGGGCACCAGCTTTTTACAAAGTTTCTAAATAACCTGGATCAGGAAACCAAATGCAACATTTCCAAATTTGCGAATGATAAAACTGGGTCAATTATAGTAGACAGGCAGGTGCAGAAAGAAATTCGGAAGGCAAATGATATATTGGCCTTCATTGCTCAAGATTTAAGTTCAGAAGTAGGGATGTCTTCCTACAGTTATACAGGACCTGGAACAGTGTGTGTAACTTTGGTTTCCCTACCTAACACAGGACATACTTTCCATAGAGGGAGTGCAGCAGAATTGATACCAGGGATGGCAGGACTATCCTATGTGGAGAGTTTAGTTCAGCTGGGCCTGTATACAGGAGGGCTTACAAGGATGAAAGGGAATCTGATTAAAACATATAAAATTCTAACAGAGCTGGACACACTAGTTGTAGCAAGGATGTTTTCCCTGGTTGGGAAGTCTAGAACCAGGGTCACAGTCTAAGTCTGTGTGGTACACCATTTAAAACTGAGATGAGGAAACATTTCCCAAGTCATTATTGTTCTAGATGGGATTTTATTTTATTCATTCATGGACGTGGGCATCACTGGCTGGGTCAGCATTTATTGCCTGTCCCTAGGTGTCCTTGAGAAGATGGCAGTGAGCTGCCTTTTCAAACTGCTGCAGTCCATGTGCTGTAGGCAGACCCACAATGCCCTGAGGGAGGGAATTCTAGGATTGCGACCCAGCAACAGTGAAGGAACAATGATATATTCCCAAGTCAGGATGGTGAGTAGCATGGAGGGGGCTTTGCAGTGGAAGTGATTATGGTTTGGGAAATGAGGCTTTGTAATGCTCCAATACCATTTCTTGCAGTCATTCACTTGATGGGCCGAATGGCCTAACTCTGCTCCGATATCTTATGGTCTATGATCATTCAGCATTTCCCACCCTTTCTGAGATCTGATTCCCATTTACCACTTTCTTTCAAAATTACATTTGCAAAGCAAAATAATCACAAAACGTACCAGGCCAAACCTATGCAATGATAATAAAAGCAAGCACAAACTGAAAGATAAATTACAATATATTTCAAGGGGAATGGGCATAGGTCCTTTCCTGCGCTGTTGACCTCTATGACCTACAGATCTTCTGCTTAAAACACATCAACTCTCCTTTAAAATGGTGACTTATTATTGTCCCAGGTTGTACCTGCTACCTACCATTCTATATTTGATTGGGAAAAGAAAACAAATCATGTTAGCTGATGAGGAATTAACTTTTACAAAAATAAATTGTTTATCCCATGGAGACCAGTTGCCTATTTTAGCGCCAAGAACAATGGTGCCATTTTGAAAGCTAGATTAATGTAATCTATTCGTATCTTTGGGCCCTGTTGCTTCTATAATGAGCATTAACATTTCTATTTTATGGTGGGTTGAGTGACCAGTTCTCCAGGTTTTCTTCTATTTGATTAGCTGGTCTCGGCCTGGCCTCTCGACATTTTGTGGTTGGCTCCGGCCTGGTCTCTCGGCACATCGTGGCTGGTCCCGGCCTGGTCTCTCGGCGGCTCGTGGTTGGACCCGGCCTGGTCTCGGCAGCTCGTGGTTGGTCCCGGTCAGGTCTCTTGGCAGCTTGTGGTTGGTTCCGGCCTGGTCTCTCGGCACATCGTGGTTGGTCCCGGTCTGTTCTCTCGCCTGCTCATGGTTGGTATTGGCCTGGTCTCTCGGCAGCTTGTGATTGGTTCCGGCCTGGTCTCTTGGCACCTCGTGGTTGGTCCCAGCCTGGTCTCTCGGCCGCTCGTGGTTGGTATCGGCCTAGTCTCTCGGCAGCTTGTGGTTGGTTCCGGCCTAGTCTCTCGGCAGTTCGTGGTTGGTTCTGGCCTGGTCTCTCGGCAGCTCGTGGTTGGTTCCGGCCTAGTCTCTCGGAAGCTCGTGGTTGGTTCCGGCCTGGTCTCTCGGCGACTCATGGTTAGTCCCGGCCTGACCTCTCGGCAGCTTGTGGTTGATCCCGGCCTGGCCTCTCGGCAGCTCGTGGTTGGTCCCGGCCTGGTGTCTCAACGGCTTGAGGTTGTCCTGGCCTAGTGTCTCAGTGGCTCGTGGTTGGTCCCGGCCTGGCCTCTCGGCAGCTCGTGGTTGGTCCCGGTCTGGTCTCTCAGCGGCTTGTGGTTAGCCCTGGCCTAGGGTCTCAGTGGCTCGTGGTTAGTCCCGGTCTGGTCTCTCGGCAGCTCGTGGTTGGTCCTGGCCTGGTCTCTCGGCAGCTCGTGATTGGCCCCGGCCTGGTCTCTCGGCGGCTCATGGTTAGTCCCGGCCTGGTGTCTCAGTGGCTCGTGGTTGGTCCCAGCCTGGTCTCTTGACAGTGTGTCGGTTGGTCTCTCGATGGCTCATGGTGGGGTCTTGACTTTGCATGGGAGTAGATTCTGCCTGGGCATATTACCGAGGCACTGGGGGAGTTTGGCAAGGTGGCAGTTTCAGCGACTGTATCTGTGGCAGCAGCATTGAGAACAGGCAGCTGGGGTTTCTCAGAGTGCAAGATAAACAGCGGAGTCGTCAAAGACTGCTAAACTTTTAACTTATTCCTTTAGTTTCCTAGTTTAAACTACTTGTTAACCCTTACTTTTTTTATTTTTCTAGTGTTCAATGCAGTAATGCTTAAGTTTTTAACTTTGTTTCTTTTCCTACTTTATCCCGAAATATCTTTGTACCTAAGATGGTGCCATGTGTGTCGACATTATATACTTTTCACTGTACTCCTGTACTTTTGTACTTGAGTACACATGACAATAAAATCTAAATCTAAATCAACAGAAATAAACCCTATATTTAGATCTTAAACTAATCATCACTAAAAAATGAGACCTTCTGTTCTTACAGTTTCTGTTCAGTGCTTTATCTGGAATACTAATGCCTCAGAGCGAGGAAGACATGTTTAAGAAAAGGCCATTTAGCCCACCCGGACTTTAACTCCGCAATCATGGACTCTGCCTTACCCATTGAAACACTAGTGGATAAGTATCCTTTGATCTTAAAAGATATTATGACTAAATTCCAAAATTCGATGTCATTCTCTGACATAGTGTACTTCAAAGAACATTCCTCAGCCTCAACAAGGGAGAAATCCATTTATGTCTCTTGAAGTATTTACTGACCTCAGTCTCTCCTTCTCTCGTGACCTTCTGACCTGATCCAAGCCGGATATAGATCCAGCTGTTTCTCAAAGGAATCATAGTTAAGTCTTAGTAACTTGTCCTGCAAGTATTTAAGACCTTAAATGCAATGATTAAAAATAATTTGTGGAAGTGTAATCCAGAGTTAGTTTTAATATAGTGAGCATTTAGACACAGCAAGCTCGCAAAGTCACTATATTTACACAGTAATTATAAAGAGGTGAAATGGATCTTCCACTGGGGATTAGCATTGTGCTGAATCCAGAGCTCCACACACTCCGTCCAGCTTCCTGCTTTGGAGGCTCCCTGTGGATGGACCTCCACTGATTCGTCTTAAAGCTGCACGTTTTCCAAACTTTGAATTGCACAGCTAAGTACACTGAATTCCATTTGCAGTGATGCAACCCTCCAGCGAGTCTGTTTTTGTTCGTAATGGTGGGTATCCCATAGCATTGCACTTCAAGATTAATGCTTCTTTATAATTTAAAAAAGTAACATCGCAAGTGTTGGAAATATTAGAAAATGAAATAATGCAAAACACATGCAGTACTATAAATAGCAAAAATGTCATAACCTGCATTTACTATTTAGTAAAGTTGGCTTAATATTGTTTTGCAAGATTCCCATTCCCAGTCCCAGTCACTTGTAGCTACTATTTATAAGGCAGGTCCAGTTCCATTTCTGGTCAATGGCAACTCCCGGGATGTTGATAGTGGGAAATTCAGTGATGGTACTGCCAGTTAATATCAAGGAGTGATCGTTAGGTTCTCTCTTATTGGAGATGATCATTGCCTGATGTGTGGCACAAACATTACTTGCCACTTGTCAGCACAGCTGGATATTGTCCAACTCTTGTTCCATTCAGACATGGATTGCTTCAGTATCAATGGAGTCACATATGGTGCTAAACATTGTGCAGGGAACATCTCCACTTTATATTTTCATAATTCATGGATGTTGCTGTCACTGGCCAAACCAAAACTTATTGCTCATTGCTAGTTATACTTGAGAAGATGGTACTGAATTGCCTTCTTCAATGGGTGCAGTCCATTTAGTCTGGGTGCACCCACAATTCTGTTAGGGATACATGTTCCCAGATTTTGACCCAGCGATGCTGAAGAAATGGAGATATAGCTCTGAGCTAGGATAATGAGTGGCTCGGAGGGAAACTTGCAGGTGGCAATGTTCTCATGTATCTGCTGCCCTTGACCTTCTAAATGGTCGTGCTTATGGGTTTAGAAGATGATGTATGAGGACAATTGCGGTGCATCTTGTAGACGGTACACACTGCTGCTACTGAGTGTTGGTGGTGGAAGAAGTGGCAGCTTGTGGATGTGGTGCTGATCAAGCAGGATGCTTTTTTCTGGATGGTGTCAAACCTATTGAGCGTTGTTGGAGCTGCATTCATACAGGCAAGTGGGAAGTATTCTATCATTTTCCTGTCTTGTAGATGGACAAGCTTTGGAGAGGCAGGAAATGAATAATGTACTGTAAAATTCCCAGCTTCTGATCTGGTCTTGTAGCCACAGTATTCATATGACTGATCCACTTCTGTTCAGTGTGAATGTTACTTGCCACTTGCCAAGCCTGGATATTGTCCTTCTATTGTTGCAGTTGGACACAGATTGCTTTAGTGTCTGAGATGAACAGTGCTGAACATTGTGCAATTATCAGTGAACATTCCCGCTTCGGACCTTATGATGGAGGGAAGGTCATTGATGAAGCAGCTGAAGATGGTTGGGTCTAGGAGGCTTTCATAACAAACCTTTATACTCCTGCCTCCTTAAACCCCATCTTGGAGGTGATGGATGGTTTGGCATTGTGTGAATTGCTGTGGGATTTCAGAGAATGCAATTGGAGAGGGTTGTATTATTTGGTTGATGGTTTGGTTCATTTCCCACCCAATCTCTGATCTTATCGTCTTCCCGATAGTCCCCCACTCTTCAGCAACCCCTCAATCCTTTGGGGTTTCTTTTTGTTTACATTTCTTCTTTCACTCACCTCTCAATCTTGTGCCACTCACCTTCCTTTTAATCTTTCATTATTTTCTCTACACACACATTGCTCTACTCTTCAGATAGAGTGATAAGCAGTTCAACCTGAACTTTTGTGTCTTTCACCTTCTCCACTGCTCTCCAATCTCTCTCAAAGAGGTGGAGTTTGTCTTCAGAATTCACCTTATTAAAAGGCTCAAATGATTGGCATTTTCTGGTCTCTCTCTCCCCGTCAGCTTAATCCTCAATTTTACCCATATCTTGCTGGGAGGAATTGGTTTAGTTGCCTGTTTACTTTCCATTGACTTCATCAGACACCTTTGCAATGAACCCAGCCATGTCAGTTCCCTCTGGGTGAGTTGGATTAAAATGTTCCCTTCTGTCAGATTTAAGAACAAGGAATGAAG
This sequence comes from Chiloscyllium punctatum, assembly GCF_047496795.1. NCBI lineage: Eukaryota > Metazoa > Chordata > Chondrichthyes > Orectolobiformes > Hemiscylliidae > Chiloscyllium > Chiloscyllium punctatum. The sequence goes on along the minus strand of NC_092791.1, from coordinate 19,358,560 downwards.
GCTAAAGTAGACCTGTAATCATTTCAGTCTTCAATATTCTGTCTCAGACAAATATATGAATTAGGAGCAACAGCAGGCCATTCAGCTCCTTGATCCTACTTTGGTTCAGTTTACTTCAGTTGTGGGTAAGGTGTTGGAAAGGATTAAAAGAGATTGGATCTATAATCACCTAGAAAGGAATGCCTTGATTAGGAATAGACAACATGGTTTTGTGAAGGGTAGGTCGTGCCTCACAAACCTTATTGAGTTCTTTGAGAAGGTGACCAAAAAGGTGGATGAGGGTAAAGTGGTTGGTGTGGTGTATATGGATTTGAGTAAAGCATTTGATAAGGTTCCTCACAGTAGGCTATTGTACACAATACAGAGGCATGGGATTGAGGGTGATTTGGTGGTTTGGATCAGAAATTGGCTAGTTGAAAGACAGAGGGTGGTGATTGATGGGAAATGTTCATCCTGGAGTTCAGTTACTAGTGGAGTTTCTGCAAGGATCTGTTTTGGGGGTCACTGCTGTTTGTCATTTTTATACTTGACCTAGATGAGGGCATAGAAGGATTGGTTAGTAACTTTGCAGATGACACTAAGTTCAATGAAGTTGTAGATAGTGCTGAAATATGTTGCAGGTTACAGAGAGACATAGATAAGCTGCAGACCTGGGCTGAGAGGTGGCAAATGGAGGTTAATGCAGAAAAGTGGGAGGTGATTCAGTTTGGAAGAAGTAACAGAAATACAGAATACTGGGCAAATGGTAAGATTTTTGGTAGTGTGGATGAGCAGAGAGATCTCGGTGTGCATGTACATCAATCCCTGAAAGTTGCCACCCAGGTTGATCGGGTTGCTGAGAAGGCGTACAATGTATTAGCTTTTATTGGTAGAGGGATTGAGTTTCGGAGCCATGAGGTCATGCTGCAGCTGTACAAAACTCTGGTGCGGTCGTACTTGGAGTATTGTGTACAGTTCTGGTCACCGCATTATAGGAAGGATATGGAAGCTTTGGAAAGGGTTCAGAGGAGATTTACTAGGATGTTGCCAGGTATGGAAGGAATGTCTTATGAGGAAAGGTTGAGGGACTTGAGGCTGTTTTCATTACAGAGAAGAAGGTTGAGGGGTGACTTAATTGAGAAATACAAGATGATCAGAGGGTTAGATAGAGTGGACAGTGAGAGCCTTTTTCCTCGGATGGTGATGGCTAGCATGAGGCGACATAGCTTTAAACTGAGGGGTAATAGATATAGGACAAATGTCAGAGGTAGTTTCTTTACTCAGAGAGTAGTAGGGACGTGGAATGCCCTACCTGCAACAGTAGTAGACTTGCCATCTTTAAGGGCATTTAAATGGTCATTGGGTAAACACCTGGATGAAAATGGAATAGTGTAGGATAGATAGGGTTCATATTGGTTTCAGAGGTCGGTGCAACACCAAGGGCTGAAGGGCCTATACAGCACTGTAATGTTCTATGTTCTATTTCTATGTTGGCATTCAATGGCTGATCTGATTTACTCCACATTCCTGACCTAACCCAGATACCATTTCACCCCCTCGCTTGTCAAGAATAAATCTCTGCCTTCAAATAACTTCAAATACTCTGCTTTGATGACCTTTTCAGGAAGAGAGTTCCAAATACTGCCGACCCTTTGCAAGCAAAAATCTCATCTCAGGCAAAATCTTCCAGAGGCCTGATGAGATTTGTGGCAGAACTGGGCAAGGAGTCAGTTAGAGGGTCATAGAGCTCTACAGCACTGAAACAGACCCTTCAGTCCAACTCATCCATGCCGACCAGATATCCTAAATTAATCTAGTCTCATTTTGCCAGCATTTGGCCCGAAGCCCTTGAAACCCTTCCTATTCATATACCCATCCAGATACCTTTTAAATGTTGCCATTTCCCATGTGGTCACTGCTTTCTCTCTCTCTTCCTCCTTTTTAAAGTGCTGTTGTTTTGATCTCAATTTTTACCCCAAAATCCCAAAACAATGCAACAGCATATAAAACAGTGATTACTGCAGCAAACATTCAAGGAAATCAGCTCCAGCACAAAAAATACCTCAATAAAAGGAGCAGCTCTTAACAACCACCTCCATCTTGGATTTGCAGTCGAGGCACTGTCTTGATGTCGCGAGCAACCTGTTGCCTTTTTTATTTATTTGCCAAGTTGTGAGGCATGTTTCTTGCTCGGCAGTAGTGAGTTGCCAATTAAGGAGGATTAAATCTTGTTAAACGCATTATTAATGCCACGAGATACCATGTTAATATTCAGCTTCCTGTCTTACCAAATGCATTGAGAACCAGTTAGATGTTGAGAATTCTCACCATGAACGTCAACGTGGATACCTGGTAACTTCAGCTCACTGCTGTATATGAGGAGTCTCCTTGTTGCTCAGCAACAAACTGCAGCTCCAGGCATGACTCATGGACACCAGCCCTGCACACCCCTCGTTCATAGACATTGGCATCTGACATTGGCTAACCCCATGTGACCATCACGGCACCTCTCTGATCCACTCGTGGAATACTCAGGAAGCAACAACAGGAAGCTCCAGCAACAAGCATTGAAAGGCTGCAGTAAAGACATGGAGTGCACAGACACAGGCAGCCAGCTCACAGATTGGACCAGGTTGCATCTCAGGGCTGGTCACTTGCTCTCTTAGCGCCCGGTCACTTAATGCCTGCCTGAATGTTCGCAGGAATCCTGTCTTGTCTTGGCATGCCATACCTGTTGGGGCATTGCTGCTTCAATCAGAACCAAAGGCTCTTAGTTATCACATGGTCTTTTCTGGAGATACACAGACAGGCTGCTTGGCAGGAAGGATCCATCTGGGAGGGGCCACCTTGCTGCTTGGCCCACTGAGAATTCAATCACAGCATGTGCAAGCTGCCTGCTTGGCAAACACATTACATATTCATTCAACCAAATGGCCATGTCTGAAACTAAGGGGGGAAGGGGCGGAGGAGGGTGCGAGTCCTCAGCCCAGTCATGGAGAGCAGGGCGACTGTTACAACAACGGTTCCCTGTATCGTCAGTCAGAGATACTGTCCTGACACGATCCTGTGGCTTGGACATGGTCATTTGTCATTCAACACACTCATTCAAGGGAAATTGCTGATTACAGTCCAGGGATTGGGCAGTGGGCAGTCCTGTCCAGCCAGCAAATGTCACGGGAATTGCTCACTATCTTGCAGGGAGCTGACAGGACTGGGAAATGCTGTACCGTCAGTCAGGGAGCTGACAGGACAGAGGAATGGTGTACCAACAGTCAGGGAGCTACAAGGACAGGGGAACAGTGTACCATCAGTCAGGGAGCGGACCGGGCAAGGGAATGGTGTACCACCAGACAAGGAGCTGACAGGACAGGGGAATGGTGTACCATCAGTAAGGGAGCTGCTAGGCCAAGAGAATGGTGTACAATCAATCAGGGAGCTGGCAGGGCAGGGGAATAGTGTACCATCAGTCAGGGAGCTGCAAGGATAAGGGCATGGTGTACCGTCTGTCAAAGAGTTGACAGGACTGGGGAATGGTGTACAGTCAGCCAGGGAGCTGACAGGGCAGGGGAGCGGAGTACCGACAATCAGGGAGCTATAAGGACAGGGGAACGGTGTACCGTCAGTCAGGGAGCTGACAGGGCAGGGGGATGGTGTACCGTCAGACAGGGAGTTGACAGGAAAGGGGAACGGTGTACCATCAGTCAGGAAGCTGCCAGTAAAGGGGAACGGTGTACCGTCAGACAGGGAGCTGACAGGGCAGGGGAATGGCGTACTGTCAGTCAGGAAGCTGAAAGGACAGGGGAATGGTGTACCATCAGTCAGGGAGCTGACAGGGCAGGGGACAGTGTACCATCAGTCAGGGAGCTGCAAGGATAGGGGCATGGTGTATTGTCAGTCAGAGAGCTGACAGGGCAGGGGAATGGTGTACCATCAGTCAGGGAGCTGACAGGGAAGGGGGATGGTGTACCGTCAGTCAGGGAGCTGAGAGGACAGGGGAACCGTGTAACGTCAGTCGGGGAGATGCAAGGACAAGGGAACGGTGTACTGTCAATCAGGGAGCTGACAGGGCAGGGGAATGGCGTACCATCAGTCACGGAGCTACAAGGACAGGGGAATGGTGTACCCTCAGTCAGGGAGCTGACAGGATAGGGGAATGGTGTATCAACAGTCAGGCAGCTGACAGTGCAGGGGATATGGTGTACTGTCAGTCAGGGAGCTACAAGCACAGGAGAATGTTGTACAATCAGTCAGGGAACTGCAAGGATAGGGGCATGATGTATCGTTAGTCAGGGAGCTCACAGGGCAGGGGGATGGTGTACCATCAGTCAGGGAGCTGACAGGAAAGGGGAACGGTGTACCATCAGTCAGGGAGCTGACAGGAAAGGGGAACGGTGTACCATCAGTCAGGGAGCTGACAGGGCAGGGGAATGGTGTACCATCAGTCAGGGAGCTGACAGGACAGGGGAATGGTGTACCATCAGTGAGGGAGCTGACAGGACAGGGGAATGGTGTTCCATCAGTCAGGGAGCTGACAGGGCAGGGGACAGTGTACCATCAGTCAGGGAGCTGACAGGACAGGGGAATGGTGTACCATCAGTCAGGGAGCTGACAGGAAAGGGGAACGGTGTACGATCAGTCAGGGAGCTGACAGGACAGGGGAATGGTGTTCCATCAGTCAGGGAGCTGACAGGAAAGGGGGATGGTGTACCATCAGTCAGGGAGCTGACAGGACAGGGGAATGGTGTACCATCAGTCAGGGAGCTGACAGGGCAGGGGACAGTGTACCATCAGTCAGGGAGCTGACAGGACAGGGGAATGGTGTACCATCAGTCAGGGAGCTGACAGGACAGGGGAATGGTGTACCATCAGTCAGGGAGCTGACATGACAGGGGAATGGTGTACCATCAGTCAGGGAGCTGACAGGAAAGGGGAACGGTGTACCATCAGTCAGGGAGCTGACAGGAAAGGGGAATGGTGTACCATCAGTCAGGGAGCTGACAGGACAGGGGAATGGTGTACCATCAGTCAGGGAGCTGACAGGACAGGGGAATGGTGTACCATCAGTCAGGGAGCTGACAGGAAAGGGGAACGGTGTACCATCAGTCAGGGAGCTGACAGGACAGGGGAATGGTGTACCATCAGTCAGGGAGCTGACAGGACAGGGGAATGGTGTACCATCAGTCAGGGAGCTGACAGGAAAGGGGAACGGTGTACCATCAGTCAGGGAGCTGACAGGAAAGGGGAATGGTGTACCATCAGTCAGGGAGCTGACAGGACAGGGGAATGGTGTACCATCAGTCAGGGAGCTGACAGGACAGGGGAATGGTGTACCATCAGTCAGGGAGCTGACAGGAAAGGGGAACGGTGTACCATCAGTCAGGGAGCTGACAGGAAAGGGGACAGTGTACCATCAGTCAGGGAGCTGACAGGACAGGGGAACGGTGTACCATCAGTCAGGGAGCTGACAGGACAGGGGAACGGTGTACCATCAGTCAGGGAGCTGACAGGAAAGGGGAACGGTGTACCATCAGTCAGGGAGCTGACAGGACAGGGGAATGGTGTACCATCAGTCAGGGAGCTGACAGGAAAGGGGAACGGTGTACCATCAGTCAGGGAGCTGACAGGACAGGGGAATGGTGTACCATCAGTCAGGGAGCTGACAGGGCAGGGGAATGGTGTACCATCAGTCAGGGAGCTGACAGGACAGGGGACAGTGTACCATCAGTCAGGGAGCTGACAGGACAGGGGAATGATGTTCCATCAGTCAGGGAGCTGACAGGACAGGGGACAGTGTACCATCAGTCAGGGAGCTGACAGGAAAGGGGAACGGTGTACCATCAGTCAGGGAGCTGACAGGACAGGGGACAGTGCACCATCAGTCAGGGAGCTGACAGGACAGGGGAACGGTGTACCATCAGTCAGGGAGCTGACAGGACAGGGGACAGTGTACCATCAGTCAGGGAGCTGACAGGACAGGGGAATGGTGTTCCATCAGTCACGGAGCTGACAGGACAGGGGACAGTGCACCATCAGTCAGGGAGCTGACAGGACAGGGGAACGGTGTACCATCAGTCAGGGAGCTGACAGGACAGGGGACAGTGTACCATCAGTCAGGGAGCTGACAGGGCAGGGGAATGGTGTACCATCAGTCAGGGAGCTGACAGGAAAGGGGAATGGTGTACCATCAGTCAGGGAGCTGACAGGACAGGGGAATGGTGTACCATCAGTCAGGGAGCTGACAGGACAGGGGAATGGTGTACCATCAGTCAGGGAGCTGACAGGACATGGGAATGGTGTTCCATCAGTCAGGGAGCTGCAAGGACAGGGGAACGGTGTACCATCAGTCAGAGAGCTGACAGGAAAGGGGAATGGTGTTCCATCAGTCAGGGAGCTGCAAGGACAGGGGAACGGTGTACCATTAGTTAGGGAGCTGACAGGACAGGGGAATGGTGTTCCATCAGTCAGAGAGCTGACAGGACAGGGGAATGGTGTTCCATCAGTCAGAGAGCTGACAGGGCAGGGGACAGTGTACCATCAGTCAGGGAGCTGACAGGACAGGGGAATGGTGTACCATCAGTCAGGGAGCTGACAGGACAGGGGAATGGTGTTCCATCAGTCAGAGAGCTGACAGGGCAGGGGACAGTGTACCATCAGTCAGGGAGCTGACAGGACAGGGGAATGGTGTACCGTCAGTCAGGGAGCTGACAGGACAGGGGAACCTTGTTCCCTCAGTCAGGGAGCTGCAAGGTCAGGGGTATGGCGTACTATCAATCAGGAAGCTGACAGAACAGTGGAATGGTGTAGCGTCAGTCAGGGAGCTGCAAGGTCTGCACTGAGATGATTGCTCCACAATGTCTCCGGGCTGTTCACTGAAGTTAGTCAGACTCTGTCGTGAATACAGTCCTGGGAAGTCTTTCTGTTGTCTTTCAGTAGGGTGCAAGGGAGTGGCTTGTGGGACTAATAAGTAAATTATGGTTAGAAGGCTGTGGGTATTGATAGGAGGGAAGCAGAGGCATTTGTAGAGTGAGGGATAAGGATGATGATAGTGGATACTCAAGATGTTTAGGGGGAGGTTATGTGGAACAGCATTGGTGGGCATGGTTGGCTGCAGGAGGGGGAAGGGTTATTGACAGTGATCACAACCACACTACCTCCATGGGGGTGCGGGTGGGAGCACAGAGAAGCAGGATGGGCATCATTAACGTGTAATGTAGGGATTGAGGAGGCAGAGATAATCGTAGTAGGTGAAGTCCACATTGGGACGATGGGTGGAAATGGACGGTCGGGTAGAGTGAGGTAAAAGGGTACAAGAAGGCTCTGGGCAGTTGCCTGGCAACCAGGTGGAGTGTGTGCTGATGGAGTCCACCATGTGCTGTGCTCACTGCCCTCACTTGCTGCTGTCCAGCTGTGAAAGGTAACTGGCAAATGACTGGGACAAAGCCCAGGGTGGGTACAGTCAGTGTCAGGTTGACAGGTGAAAATACAGCATCTGCTGGATGTGAGGACATTGAAAGGGCAAACACATGGAGCGCATGCTTGCAAACCTTAGCCACATTTCATTCTCAAAAACATCATCCCCTATTTGTAATGCATGCAGAATGAATGTGCTTATGCCTCTCAAATGTTGGCCAAAGGCTGACTGCACCATGCCATTGGTGCTCAATGAACTAACATTGCCATCTTATTGAGGCAGAGATTAACAACAATAACTTAGAGGGAGGTGAATACTGGCTAAAAGCACCCCATCCCTTGTGGAATTTGTGAGGATGCTGTGGGATGGAAGGAACATCACTGCATCACGTTGTGTAAGTATGACGATGGACTCTGATGAATACAATGGAAAGTGGAATGGTTGAGATGGGTCTGGGATGCCATGGAAAGGATTGGAGTGGGGGGTGCGTGGAGCACAGCGACACTCCCTTTTGGATGAAATGTGGAGGTCACTCAGCCAGTGCTGCACCTTCACCAAGTTGGTGTACCTGCTGGGGCCACAGCCATGGTGCAGCATGGGTTGCTGAAGGTCAGGTCCCACAGTTTTTGGGATGGTCTGGAAGCAGGGTGGAGACCCTCCAGTATTGTCCAAACAGCACGTGCAGCATCATCCTGGACCACTGTGCTCTGTACAACTGGAGCAAGCAGTGAGGCAATGTGATAGATGCTGAGGAGCTGAGGGAATGGGAGGAGTTGTCAGAGGGCAAGAATGAGGACTCTGGAGGACGTTCTCCTTGTGGATGACTGAGCTCAGCTGTGTTGGGTGCTACAAGGCAGACAGGAGCTGATCAGCACCCACTTCCTGTGGATTACCAAGTAAATTACAGAGTGAATGCAACCCAGTCCATCATGAAAACCAGCCTTCCTTCCACTGACTCCATCTCCACTTCCCGCTGCCTCGGGAAAGCAGCCAACATCTTCAGAGACCCCTCCCACCCTGGTTATATTCTCTTCCACCCTCTTTTATCTGGCAGAAGGTACAAAAGTTTGAAAACATCTACCAAAAGATTCAAGAACAGCTTTATCCGTGCTGTTATCAGACTTAGGGCTGAATATAATAGCACAAAATGCAGAATATAGTGTTACAGCTCCAGTGAAAGTGCAGAGAAAGATCAACTCTAATATCTGAGTGGTCTATTACCTCTCACATATTAGTGTTGGTCTTTCTCTGCACCATCTCTGCAGCTGGAACATTATATTCTGCATTCTGTTCTATTACCCTGATGTACAGTTTGACTTATGTGAGGTATGATTTGTTTGGTTCGCACACAGTACAAACTTTTCACTGTATCTCAGTACGTGTGAGAATAATAAATTAAATGAGAGCTGGGTGCTGCAGACAAGCGTGGACTGTAACAGGGTTGTTGGTCATGGTGCCAGCATTTGGTTTACATTGGGGAGGGAGGGGGTGACCTGCAGCCTCTACTTTTTGCATTTGCATTGACTTTTGCTGGCTGTAAATGAAAGCTCAGATTTGGAATTGCCTGATTGCTTGCCTGTGTGAACAGTGACATGATGCAGGTATCTGATGGGCATTGGGGACAGAGTAACTGTAACCTAGAGAGGGGAAGGATAAGTCCACTGTATGGTGTGTAAACAGTGACGAGGGAAAGACAATGCATGAGAGAGTGCTGGCTAGGTGCTGTAAGCAGCCTGGCCTAGTGGCTGCCATGCCATGAAGTTGAAGTTAAGGGACAATGCTTGTTTGCTGACACTGATCTGGGTGCATAGTAGCCTATCAAAGTTGGCATGGGAATAAGGGATGCCAGATCTTCGACAGATAGCCGGTGAAGAGAAGCATTGTTCCAGGAATGGTAAGTGCAGGACCAGTTAGGAGGGATGTCAATAAAGGTGGGGTACATAGCCAATAAGGCGAGTTTGGTAAGGTGTGATGAGAAATCTCTCTGGACCCGCTAAAAATCCCTTCAAAACACCTGACACAATTTGCATTTGGACAAAAAAGCATAAAGTTCAGCCCATCATCTCCATCTTAAATGGGTAACCCCTTATTTTTAAACAATGAGCCCTTGTTCTCAAATATCTGACTCAACTCTACAGGAAACATTTATTCCACATTCACCCTGTTAAGTCACCTCCGGATTCGCTATGTTTCAATCAAGTCACCTCTTTCTCTTCTAAACTCCAGCCTAGCTTGTCCAATTTTCCTTTTAAGACATCCCACCCATTCTAGATATTAGTCATGTATTCCTTCTCCGAACTGCCTTCCATTATATTTACATAACACCTTAAATAAGGTGACCAATATTGTACACAATGTTCCAGAGCCGGTCTCACTGCATAACTGAAGTTTAAGCTCCCAACTTTTACATTCAATTCCCCTCACAATAACTGATAATATTCCATTAGATTTCCTAATTACTTGCTGTGACTGCATACAAACCTTTCACAATTCATCCACTAGGACACCCAGAACCCTCTGCATCTGAAAGCCTTGCAATCTCTTAGCATTTAGATAATATGCATTTCGATTCTTCGTGCCAAAAATTGACAATTCCATATTTTCTGTAATTTTACTCTATTTGCCAAATCTTTGCCCACTCACATAAACCCCTTGTCACCTCTTCCTGTCCTCTTCACAGCTTACTTTCCTTTCCATCTTGTTGCCATCAGCTGAAGTAAATGAACGGTTCCAATGAATTCTCAAACATAAAGCACACAACTTGCATTAGGCTTCATGAGTAAAATATCAAGCTCACATACAGGCTTAATTGAGTTCTTTCAGTAAAAGCTGTAAATATAGCTTTAAAAGACAATCCAATTGATACATTTAGTGATACATTTTATTGACTGATTAATTGATTTGATTTATTGTCACGTATACCTGAGTACAGTGAAAAGCTTTGTTTATGAGCAGTACAGGCAGATCATAGTAAGCAGGGACAGACCGATCATAGGGTGACAAAAATATTGAGACAGAGGCATACAGGTTACACCGCACAGGGCAGCGCTACGCAAGATCCACATTTACAAGATCAATATTATTTGAAGTTAGAAAGTCCATTCATTAGTCTAATAATGGCAGGGAAGAAGCTGTTACTGAACCTGCTGGTCCATGCATTCAAGCTTCTGTATCTTCTGCCTGATGGAAGAGGTTGGAGATCATTACCAAGGTTCGATGGGTGCTTGATGATGTTGGCAGCCTTTCCGTGGCTCCAAGCCGTGTATATGGAGTCCATGGATGGAAGGTTGGCTTCCGTGATGGTCTGGACTGTGCACCCAACCTTCTGGAGTTTCTTCCAGTCCTGGGCAGAGCAGATGCTGTACCAGGCCGTTATGCACCGGGACAGTGTGTTTTCAATGGTACATCTGTAAAGGTTGGTGAGGATCCTTATGGACATGCCAAATTTCCTTGAGCCACCTGAGGAAGAAGAGGTGTTGTGCCTTCTTGAATGTCACATCCACTTGGGAAGTCATCCACTTGTCATCCACTCCCAGGAACTTGATGCTCCCAGGCCTTTCAACTTTTGCTTCATAAACGTAGATGGGGGCGTGTTCTCCTCTTCGCTTTCTGAAGTCAGTGATCAGTTCTTTTGTTTTGTCGACATTGAGAGAAGCAGATTGCTATCATTGCAGCAGGTCACCAAGCCCTCTGTCTCCTGTTTGTATTCTGAGTCATCATCGTTTGATATCTGTCCTACCACGGTGGTGTCGTCAGCAAAATTTTAGATGGCGTTTGTTCAGAATTTGGCAACACAGCCATGCGTGTAGAGGGAGTACAGAAGGGGGCTGAGAATGCATCCTGGGGGAGCTCCAGTGTTAAGTGTTTATGAGAAGATCAGAACAAATAGAGATGAAAACAGAAATTACTGGTGAAACTCAGCAGGTCTGGCAGCAACTGTGGAGAGAAATTAAAGCTAATGTTTAAAATGTTAACTCTGCTTTCTTCCCTTAGATGCTGTCAGATGCACTGAGTTTTGCTAGCCAGTTCTGCTTTTATTTTATGATCTGCAAGAGCCGGTGTTGGACTGGGGTGTACAAAGTTAAAAATCATGCAACACCAGGCTATGTCCAACAGGTTAATTTGGAATGACTACCTTTTGGAGCACTGCTCCTTCATCAGGTTGCGGAGAATAAGATTGGAAAACACAGAATTTATAGCAAAAGTTTACAGTGTAATGTAACTGGAATTATATATTGAAAAAGACCTGATTGTTTGTTAAGTCTCTCATCTTTTAGAATGACGATGTTGGTTTCAGTTCTTTCATATGTAAATCACAAAACTTTTTAAAGTTACATTCTTAAGTGAACTTTAACAATTGGTGTCATGTCGGCCCAGATAATGTATTGAAGGTGTTGGTCCCTGTGAGATTGTCTGTGCCACAATGGTCAGACTGATTCTAATCTAAAAAATGGATTAACAGAATCTTACATGGATTTGTGCAGTTTTTGAGCAAAGTAAAATGTAATTCTGCAAATACAAATTCACCTCACAAACGTATATGCGTATGCGTGCATGTGGGTGTGTGTGTGTGTGTGGGGGGGTGAATATGAAGGTCTGTGAGACGGTGTGTGTATGTGTGTGAGTGTTAGTGTAAAGGGTATAAGTCTGTGAGAGGGTGTGTGTGAGTATGGGACTGTATGTGTGAGTCTATGAGAGAGAGGGTCTGCAAGAGTCTGTGTGCCTGTAGGAGTGTCTGTCTGTGTGTGTGAGTATAGTGCAATAGTGGTCACCTGCAGTGTAACATGAACCTAAAGTCCCAGTTGAGGCCCTCTCTATGGGTACTGAACTTGCTATCAGCCTCTGCTCGGCCACTTTTCGTTGTTGCCTGTTCTGAAGTCTGCCTTGGAGAACAGTCACCCAAAGGACCAAGGTCAAATGTCCCGGACTGCTGAAGTGTTCACACACACACACACACACATACACACACATAAATTTGTGAGGTGAATTTGTACTTGCAGAATTACATTTTATTTTGCTTAAAAACTGCATGAATCCATGTAAGATTCTGTAAATCCGTTTTTTAGATTAGAATCAGTCTGACCATTGTGGCACAGACAGTCTCACAGGGAGCTAACACCTTCAATACATTATCTGGGCCGACATGACACCAATTGTTAAAGTTCACTTGAGAATGTAACTTTTAAAAAAGTTTTGCGATTTACAAATGAAAGAACTGAAACAACATGGTCATTCTAAAGGATGAGAGACTTAACAATCAATCCAGGTCTTTTTCAATATATAATTTCAGTTACATTACACTGTAAACGTTTGCGATAAATTCTGTGTCTTACAATCTTATATTCCACAACCCCCTGATGAAGGAGCAGTGCTCCGAAAGCTAGTGCTTCCAAATAAACCTGTTGGACTACAACCTGGTGTTATGTGATTTTTAGCTTTTATTTCAGATCTCCAGCATCTGTAGTTATTTGTTTTAATTTGTTCGAAATAATGGTAACTTTTTAATGTATAAACCCTTATTTTCAACTTTGGACAATCTTGGGACAAAAAAAAAGTCAGAGAGTCATTGTTCTTCGGAAAGAATTGGAGTGCTTTCTGATAAGAAGAGAACATAATGCCACCTTGTGGTAACTAAAACAGGTCAATGCAATTTCATGTTGCGATTTCCTTCAGAGCACCATCTAGTGGTGTGTCAGGTAACTCAAATGGCTAAATGTGAACAATGTAACAACACAAATCCCAAAGGAAATGTTTACATAGCTCAAATGGAGCTCCGGACCTGCACTGAATAAATGTCATCCCCAGATATGGTGGAACTACTGGAGGGCATGGGATAGTGGGAGCAGGACACACAAACGCGATGATTTCTCCAATTTAAAGGCATTCTCACTGTAGACTTCAATACTCACATTTATAACAGATTTTCAAAAAACTTATTACAAAACAATTAGATACTCTCACCAGTACTGCATTAATGTTAGCACTGGCTGCACTCAGATTGAAGCATTCTGGACACTATCTCCACCAAGTTCGCCCAGCACAGGGACAGCATGGGATTAGATACAAACTAAAGCTTTCCGTCCACAGAGTTCCACAGATTCACCACCTTCTGGCTGAAGAAATTCTTTCCCATTTCAGTTCTAAAGGGTTGTTCCTCACTCTGAGGCTATGCCCTCAGGATCTTAGTCTCTCCTATTAATGGAAACATCTTCTTCACAATCACTCTATCCAGGCCTCTCAGTATTCTATAAGTTTCAATCAGATCCCTACTCATCCTTCTAACCTCCATCAAGTAAGACCCAGAGTTCTCAACTGCTCCTCAGATGACAAGTCCTTTGTCCCAGGGATCATTGTAAACTTCCTCTGGACCCCCTCCAAAGCCAACACATCCTTCCTGATATACAGGGTGGCATGGTGGCTCAGTGGCTAGCACTGCTGCCTCAGGGAGCTGGGTTCAATTCCAGTCTCAGGTGACTGTCTGTGTGGGTTTCCTCCCATGGTCCAAAAATGTGCAGGTTAGGTGAATTGGCCATGGGAAATTCCCCATGATGTTCAGGGATGTGTCGGTTAGGTGCATCAGTCAGGGTAAATATAGAGCAGGGGAATGGGTCTGAGTCTGAGTGGCTTACTCTTTGAAGGGTTGGTGTGGACTTGTTGGGCCAAAGGGCCTGTTCCCACACTGTAGGGATTCTATGATTTTAGAAAAATTGCTCACAATATTCCAAATGCAGTCTGACCAGGGCCTTATACAGCCTCAGCAGTCCATCCTGTTCTGGTATTCCAGCCCTCTTGAAATGAATGCTAACATTGCATTTGCCTTCCTAACTTCCAACTGAACCTGCATGTTAACCTGAAGACAATCTTGAACTAGGGACTCCTAAGTCCCTTTGATATTCAGATTTTCGAAGTCTTTCCTCCTTTAGAAAACAGTCTATGCCAAAGTGCATAACCTCACCATTTCTCACATTACATTCCATCTGCCACTTCTTTGCCCACTCTCCTAGCCTTTCCAAGTCCTTCTGCAGCCTCCCCGTTTCCTCAACACTACCTGTCCATCCATCTAAATTTGTGTCATCAGTTCCTTCGGCCAGATCGTTAATGTATAACTTGAAAAGTTGTGGAGCTCTGCTGAACTCCACCGAACATTGGCTGCCATCCTGAAAAAGGCTCTTTCATCCCCTCTCTGCCTTCTGCCAGTTTGCCAATCCTCTATCCATACTTTGCCCCTAACACCATGGGCTCTTATTTAGCAGCCTCCTGTGTTGCACTTTGTCAAAGGCCTTCTGGAAATCCAAATAGATCACGTCCACTGGCTCTCCTTTGAGTAAACCTGCTCATTCCAGTGGCCCAGTGGTTAGCACTGCTGCACAGTGTCAGGGACCCGGGTTCAATTCCAGCCTCGGGCGACTGTCTGTGTGGAGTTTGCACCTTCTTCCCGTGTCTGTGTGGGTTCCCTCCAGGTGCTCTGATTTCCTCCCACAGTCCAAATGTGCAGGTTAGGTGGATTGGCCATGATAGATTTCCCACAGTGTCCAGGAATTTGCAGGCTAGACGGATTAGCCATGGGAAATGCAGAGCTACAGGGATAGGGTAGGGGTTTGGGTCTGGGTGGGATGGTCTTCAGGCGGGGGGAGTGGTGTGGACCCAATGGGCTGAATGGGCTGCTTCCATATTGTTGGGATTCTATGATACCTCCTCAAAGAATTCTAACAAATTTATCAGGCATGACATCCCTTTGACAAAGCTGTGCTGACTAAGCCCTATTTTACGATGCACTTCCAAGTACTCCACTATCTCATCTTTAATAATGGACGCTAACATCTTACCAACGAATGAAGTCAGGGTAACCAGCCTGTAGATTTCTGTCTTCTACCTTGCTCCCTTCTGAAACAGGGCGGGGGGGGGGGGGGGGGTATGGCAGTGATCCATTAGCCATTTTCCAGTCCTCTGGAATCCTCCCTGACTCCAGTGATGCCTGAAAGATCACTACCAATGCCTCCACAATCTCCTCAGCTATCTCCTTCAGAACTCTGGGGTGTAGTCTATGTTGTCAGGTGACTTATCCACCTTCAGACCTTTCAATCACCCCAGCATCTTCTCCTGAGTGTTAGCCACTATATTCAGTTGTCTCCTGATTCTCTTGAAGCTCTGGTATGCTCCTGGGTCTTCCACTGTGAAAGCTGATGCAAAGTACCTCTGCCATTTCTCTGTTCCCCATTACTGTTTCTCCAGTCTCATTTTCCAGTAGTCCAATATCCATTCTTGCCTCTCTGTTACCTCTTATATTTCAGCTTTTCCCCCCCTTTACTGCTTTTGTCGTTATCTTCTGCTGGTTTTCAGAGGCTTCCCAATCCTCTGGCTTCCCATTTATCTTTACCT
The DNA here is from genome assembly GCF_047496795.1 of Chiloscyllium punctatum. Lineage (NCBI taxonomy): Eukaryota > Metazoa > Chordata > Chondrichthyes > Orectolobiformes > Hemiscylliidae > Chiloscyllium > Chiloscyllium punctatum. The sequence continues at coordinate 19,342,791 of NC_092791.1, read as the reverse complement.
CATTGTATGCATTTTCTTTTGGTTTTAGGTTGTTCCTGATTTCCCTTGTCAGCCGCAGTTGCCTCGTCCTCCCCTTAGTCTGTTTTTTCTTCTTTGGGATGAATTTCTGCTCTGCCTCCCAAAATATCCCCCTAAAACTCCTGTCATTGCTGCTCCATTGTCTTCACTGCTAGGCACCCCTCCCAATCCACTCTGACCAGCTCCTCCCTCATATCACTGTAATTACCTTTACTCAATTGTACCACCATTACATCTGATTCCAGCTTCTCTTTCACCAATTGCAGGGTGAATTCCAACATATTATGGTCATTGCCCCCTAGGGGTTCCTTCATCTTTAGCTCCCTAATCAAATCTTCCTCATTACACATACCAAATCCAGAATTACCTGTTCCCTCGTGGGCTCTACCACAAACTACTCCAAACAAAACCCCATCTTTAGGACATTACACAAATTCCTTTCGTTGGGATCCGCTACCATCCTGATTTTCCTTTTTGGAAGAGCAGATGAATGCTTGGCTGAGGAGCTGGTGCATGGGAGAAGGATTCACATTTTTGGATCATTGGAAGCTCTTCTGGGGTAGAAGTGACCTGTACAAGAAGGACAAATTGCGCCTAAATTGGAAGGGGACTAATATACTGGCAGGGAGATTTGCGAGAGCTGCTCGGGAGGATTTAAACTAGTAATGTGGGGGGGTGGGACCCTATAGCTCAAATCCTCCAACCCTGGCAACACACTTGCAAATCTTTTCTGAACCCTTTCAAGTTTCACAACATCTTTCCAATAGGAATTGCATGCAATATTCCAACAGTGGCCTAACCTAACAGCCGCAACATGACCTCCCAACTCCTGTACTCAGTACTCTGACCAATAAAGGAAAGCATACCAAACACCTTCTTAACTATCCTATCTACCTGTGACTCCACTCTCAAGGAGTTATGAACCTGCACTCCAAGGTCTCTTTGTTCAGCAACACTCCCTAGGACCTTACCATAACGTGTATAAGTCCTGGTAAGATTTGCTTTCCCAATATGCAGCACCTCGCATTTATCTAAACTAAACTCCATCTGCCACTTCTCAGCTCACTGGCCCATCTGATCAAGATCCTGTTGTGAGCTGAGGTAACCTTCTTCGCTATAGGGAGAGGCTGAACAAGCTAGGGCTGCTTTCCCTGGAGTGTCAGAGGCTGAGGGGTGACCTTACAGAGGTTTACAAAATTATGAGGGGCATGGATAGGATAAATAGACTCCCTGGGGTGGGGGAGTCCAGAACTAGAAGGCATAAGTTTAGGGTGAGAGGGGAAAGATATAAAATAAATCTAAAGGGCAACTTTTTCACGCAAAGGGTGTGTATGGAATGAGCTGCCAGAGGAAGTGGGGAAGGCTGGTACAATTGCAATAACTAAAAGTAATCTGGATGGGTATATGAATAGGAAGGGTTTGGAGGGATATGGGCCGGGTGCTGGCAGGTGGGAACTAGATTGGGTTGGGATATCTGGTCGGCATGGACAAGTTGGACCGAAGGGTCTGTTTCCATGCTGTACATCTCTATGACTCTGTAAGTAAACCTTCTTCTATTCTTTTAAACTGAAATTAAAGTTCCTATCGCTGTCCACTACACCTCCAATTTTGGTGTCATCTGCAAACTTACTAACTATACCTCTTATGCTCACATCCACATCATTTGTATAAATGACAAAAAGTAGTGGACCCAGCACCAACCCTTGTGGCACTCCACTGATCACAGGCCTCCAGTCTGAAAAACAACCCTCCACCTTCTACCTTCGAGTCAGTTCTGTATCCAAATGGCTAGTTTTTAGATTAGATTACTGACAGTGTAGAAACAGGCCCTTCAGCCCAACAAGTCCACACTAACCCTCTGAAGAGCAACCCATCCAGCCCCATTCCTCGACATTTACCCCTTCACCTAACATTACAGGCAACTAAGCATGGCCAATTCACCTAGCCTGCACATTTTTGGACTGTGGGAGGAAACCCACTCAGACACGGGGAGAAATGTGCAAACTCCACACAGACAGTTGCCTGAGGCAGGAATTGAACCCGGGTCTCTGGCACTGTGAGGCAGCAATGCTAACCACTGTGCCACCATGCCACCCTGTTCTCCCTGTATTCTGTGAGAGCTAACCTTGCTCACCAGTCTCCCATGGGAAACCTTGTCGAACGCCTTACTGAAGTCCATATAGATCACATCTACTGCTCTGCTCTCATGTTACATTTTCAAAAAACTCAATCCAGTTTGTGAGACATGATTTCCCACGCACAAAGCCATGTTGACTATCCCTAATCAGTCCTTGCCTTTCCAAATACAGGTACATCCTGTCCCTCAGGATTCCCTGCAACAATTTGCCTACCAGTGATGTCAGGCTCACTGGTCTATAGATCCCTGGCTTGTCCTTACCACCTTTCTTAAACAATGGCACCACGTTCGCCAACCTCCGGTCTTCCGGCACCTCACCTGTGACTATCGATAATACAAATATCTCAACAAGAGGCCCAGCAATCACTTCTCTAGCTTCCCACAGAGTTCTAGGGTACACCTGATCAGGTCCTGGGGATTTATCCACCTTTATGCGTTTCAAGACATTCGGCACTTTTTCCTCTGTAATATGGACATTTTTCAAGATGTCACCATCTATTTCCCTACATTCTACAGCCCATGTCCTTTTCCACAGTATAATACTTGTTTAGTATCTCCCCCTTTTTCTGCGGCTCCATTCAAAGGCCGCCTTGCTAATCTTTGAGGGGCCCTATTCTCTCCCTAGTTACCCTTTCATCCTTAATGTATTTGTACAAACCCTTTGGGTTCTCCTTAATTCTATTTGCCAATGCTATCTCATGTCCCCGTTTTGCCCTCCTGATTTCCCTCTTACGTATACTCCTACTTTCTTTATACTCTTCTAAGGATTCACTCGATCGATTCTGTCTATACCTGACATATGCTTCCTTCTTTTTCTTAACCAAACCCTCAATTTCTTTAGTCATCCAGCATTCCCTATACCTACCAGCCTTCCCTTTCACCCTGACAGGAATATACTTTCTCTGGATTCTCGTTATCTCATTTCTGAAGGCTTCCCATTTTCCAGCCGTCCCTTCACCTGCAAACATCTGCCCTCAATCAGCTTTTGAAGGTTCTTGCCTAATACAGCATGGGGTTAGATACAGAGTGAAGCTTTCTGTACTTTGTCCCTCCATCAAACACTCCCAGGACAGGGACAGCAGGGGGTTAGAGACAGAGTAAAGCTCTCTCTACACTGTTCCCCCATCAAACACTCCCAGGACAGGGACAGCAGGGGGTTAGAGACAGAGTAAAGCTTCTGCTACACTGTTCCCCCATCAAACACTCCCAGGACAGGGACAGCAGGGGGTTAGAGACAGAGTAAAGCTTCCGCTACACTGTTCCCCCATCAAACACTCCCAGGACAGGGACAGCAGGGGGTTAGAGACAGAGTAAAGCTTCCGCTACACTGTTCCCCCATCAAACACTCCCAGGACAGGGACAGCAGGGGGTTAGAGACAGAGTAAAGCTCCCTCTACAGTGTCCCCATTAAACATTCCCAGGACAGGGACACTACGGCGTTAGATAAAGAGTAATGCTCCCACTACACTGTCGCCCCATCAAACACTCCCAGGACAGAGACAGCACGGGGTTAGATACAGAGTAAAGCTCCCTCTACACTGTCCCCCCATCAAACACTCCGCAGGACAGAGACAGCACGGGGTTAGATACAGAGTAAAGCTCTCTCTACACTGTCCCCCCATCAAACACTCTCAGGACAGGGGCAGCACGGGGTTAGATACAGAGTAAAGCTCTCTCTACACTGTCCCCATCAAACATTCCTAGGACAGGGAGAGCACAGGGTTAGATAAAGAGTAATGCTCCCACTACACTGTCCCCATCAAACACTCCCAGGACAGAGATAGCACGAGGTTAGATACAGAGTAAAGCGTCCTGTACGTTGTCCCCCCATCAAACGCTCCCAGGGCAGGGACAGCACGGGGTTAGATACAATGTGAAGAATTGGCCATATTTTTGTTGAAGCAAGGCATTTTGTCATGTGATCCTGCTAGTGCATGTCTTCCTCCAAAATTGCTGATGTATGAGTAAATTACCACATAGTGGGGATAATAAGCCACCTAGGAATTTTGTGAACAACAGTGTCCAATCTAAGAGATTAGAGGATGGACGCTTAAACACAAGAACTCAGAAAGAGGGCAAATTGGAGTGGGCGAATTCAATGTCAAGTCAATTACAGAAACAGAAATAAAGTGAGAGAAAGAAAGATTGGATTACAGGAAAGAGAAAAAGACAGGAAGGAAACGTAAGAAAGAAAATGTAATTTTTTTAATTTAAAGTTTCCCATTTTTGAAATCTCCTGAACCAATTCACAATCAGAATCAGTCTCCATGCTTCTAATGTTTTACTTTCTTGACAAAGGACAATGATCTTACTTTTATAAGATTAATAATGTTAATAATTACTGGAAATAACTTTCTAGGCAATTGACTTTAAACTCAACAAATTCTGAAAAACCTTTTCTTGAAGTTAACAGCAACTTTTCACGAAGCAACTTCCAAACTTTTCAATAGTCTGTATGGCCTTTTCCACAAATCGTTGGCAGAAGGCCGATAGAGATGCATTGAGAACTCAGGAAGTGGAGGGATCATGGAAACAGCAGAAGATGTGGCAAGAGTTTGGAGAGCAGAGAACTTGGATAAGGTGTTAAATGAATATTTTGACTATCTTCCTTTTGTTTATATATTTCTCAACATGTTTTGGTTTCTTTTTCATGTTAGCTGCTTATCTAAACTCATGCTCTCTCTTTGCCTCTTTTATTTGCTTTTTCAGATCTTCTCTATACTTTCTTTATTTGACTTGGCCTCTCTAGTGTGTTATCTAGCTTAATTTGTTGTAAACCCCCTTTCCTGCTTTATTTTAAGTTCAATATCTCTTAGTCATTTGGAAGTACAGTGCATGCATTGTGAATTTCACCTCAAGAAAATAGGTGGTTCATTTCACAGGACAATGCCCTGGCTAATCAAAGTCACCCTGCCTGGTTTAAAATGTAAACAGAACCACACAGTTAATTGCCAATCATCAATTAACTGCTGCATTCTCCATGCCATTGCCTCTGCCAATCAAAGTGCAATTCCCAACCAATCAACAATTTCTTCTCATGCCATATAAATGTTGGTTTGCCCCTTGATTTGGTATGCTTTCCAATTGCCCCAAAGAGTGCAAAATAAAAAGTTTCAAAAAAACATGTCTTTTTTCAGCAATAAACTCTATATTTAGCCATGTAGCCATCACCAGTATTGAATGTCCTTCCATTCTCCATCATGGGAATGTGTCTGCATCGTATCTGAAATATCTCCTCTGAAGGCTTTCCATTGTTCAATATCCATTTTACCTGACACATTTTGATTCTAATCTCTTATTCTTTCATGGAATTAGATTATCATAGAGTCATAGAGACGCACAGCATGGAAACAGACCCATTGGTCCAACTCCTCGATAACGACCATTTGCCAGCATTTGGCCCATATCCCTCCAAACCCTTCCTATTCATATACCCATCCAGATACCTTTCAAATGTTGTAATTGTACCAGCCTCCACCACTTCCTCTGGCAGCTCATTCCATACACGCACCACTCTCTGTGTGAAAAAGTTGCCCCTTAGGTCCCTTTTAAATCTTTCCCCTCTCACCCTAAACCTATACCCTCTCGTTCTGGATTCCCCCACCCCATGGAAAAGACCTTGTCTATTTACCCTATCCATGACCCTCATGATTTTATAAACCTCTATAAGGTCACCTCTTAGCCTCTGAAGCTCCAGAGAAAATAGCCACAGCGTATTCAGCCTCTCCCCATAGCTCAAATCCTCCAACCCTGGCAACATCCTTGCAAATCTTTTCTGTACCCTTTCTCGTTTCACAACATCCTTCCTGTGCCAGGGAGACCAGAATTGTACACAGTATTCCAAAAGTGGCCTAACCAACGTCATGTACAGCTTCAACATGACTTCTCTACTCAATGCACTCACCAATAAAGGCAAGCATACCAAATGCCTTTTTCACTGTCCTATCTACCTGCAATTCCACTTTCAAGAAACAATGAATCTGTACTACAAGGTCTCTTTGTTCAACAAGACTCCCCAGGACCTTACTATTAAGTGTATAAGACCTGCCCTGATTTGGAGAAAATGAGGACTGCAGATGCTGGAGATCAGAGCTGAAAATGTGTTGCTGGAAAAGCGCAGCAGGTCGGGCAGCATCCAAGGAACAGGAGAATCGACGTTTCAGGCATAAGCCCTTCTTCAGCCTGATTTGCCTTTCCAAAATGCAGCACCTCACATTTATCTATATTAAGCTCCATCTGCCAATCCTCGGCCCATTGGCCCATCTGATCAAGATGACGTTGTATTTGTGGTAACCTTTTTCACTGTCACTACACCTCCAATTTTGGTGTCATCTGCAAACTTACTAACCCATGCCTCCTATGTTCCCATCCAAATCATTTATATAAATGACTAAAAGTAGTGGACCCAGCACCGATCCTTGTGGTCATAGGCTTAAAGTGTGAAAAGCAACTCTCCAATAGCATGCTCTATCTTCTACCTTTGAGTACTTCTGTATCCAAGTGGCTAGTTCTCCCTGTATTCCATGAGATTTAACCTTGCTAACCAGCCTACCATGAAGAACCTTGCCGAACGCTTTACTTAAGTCCATACAGATCAAGTCCACCTCTCTACTGTCATCAATCCTCTTTGTTACTTCTTTAAAAAACTCAATCAAGTTACCTAAAAAAGCCTGAACTTGTCACCTATCTGGGCAATCCATGGGACACTTTGAGCAGAAATTAGCTCCTGTGCTGTCACTATGACTGCATTTAAAGTATTTTGTTTGTTACGAAGTGTTTGGTCTGTCTTGATGATGTTAAATCAGTAATAGAAGATTTTTTTGTTCAGTCCTTTCAGGTGACCCTTCTTTCAAAGTGACCTTTTCAATGCCATCACTAGCCAATGGTAAAATGATTGCTTAGTGCTGTTTTATAGCCAAACTTGTTCAATGGATTTACGCTCACTGGAAGTTGATATGAGATTATGTCAAAATATGACATTTTTGACATTTAGAAATAACTGAGAAGTTACTTTCAATCTTGCTACCATAGATCAATAAGACGCCCAGGTGCATAAAGACAATGTGCTAAAGATTCAATGAGATTCAAGAACCAGTATCGGGATGACACCATGCCTGATCAAGGTGGCAACTGCCACCCTACTCTCATGACTGGGGGCAGCTCAGTGCTAAATGTCCTGTTGAATGCCTGTGTGCTCAGGAGGGGAATGGTTTCGTAGCCAGCTAAACCCGATTAAACTTCTGAAAACAAGCTTTCACCTATTAAAAGAAAGGTGCTTTAATGCAATTGGTTGGGCAATAGATGAAGAGCAGAAAGAAATCTGAGTAATGGAGCAGGAGACCACAACACGGCTTCCTCAGGCCTCAGATACAGTACCCGAGGCCTTCATGCTGGAGGGTCATGAGTTCCTGCAAGGGTCCAGGAGGCACATCTGACAGATACTGCAGTGGGAACACAGAATCAATAAGGACATTGTTAGTAGTCTGGCCCCAAGAACTTGGACAGAATGCAGGGAGATGTTTCATGAATTTATACAAGCAGCCAAGATCATTGAATGTATCTTCAAGTGGCACGTTGAATAAAGCACACCATCAACTTGACACAATGCAATGGACCCTCATCAGTCACCCAGCAGTAGCCTGTCGACATGTAGCCTGCAGCCCCCGAAGCCACATCTCGCAGCTTCCACGTATTGCCTGCTACTCAGCAGTCACAGGTTTTTTAGATTAGATTAGATTACTTACAGTGTGGAAACAGGCCCTTCGGCCCAACAAGTCCACACCGCCCGGCCGAAGCGTAACCCACCCACACCCCTAAATCTACATCTACCCCTTACCTAACACTACGGGCCAATTCACCTGACCTGCACATCTTTTGGACTGTGGGAGGAAACCGGAGCACCCGGAGGAAACCCACGCAGACACGGGGAGAACGTGCAAACTCCACACAGTCAGTCGCCTGAGGCGGGAATTGAACCCGGGTCTCTGGCGCTGTGAGGCAGCAGTGCTAACCACTGTGCCACTGTGCCACCGTGCCGCCCACGGTGTTGACCACGGAAAGGCATTGCAAGACACTCACTGCCACTCTTCCCCTTTCTTGCATGACAAGGTAACCCCTTACAGGAGGCAGCAGAGATCCAGTGAGCTGCATGGCCTGAACTTCTCCAAGGAGGAAGACTGTGCTCCAACAAGATCACTGAGGCTGTGGCCACTGAAGCCATCCAGGATGACTGTATGCCCTTGTCTTATGTACTTTCTCAAATCCTGCTTCACTTTCGCCCAATACCTGGTATAATGTACAAACTGCAATTGGCATAACTGTGCACCTTCTGTTTGCCTTCCCCCATCAATTTATGCTTTCAAATGCTCTAAAGCTGTTGGTGAGAAGCCAATGGAGGCTGAGGAGAAAGCCCCAGACAACGTGCAGACCTAGCAGTCCAGCATTGTATGATTGATACTTGCAGCCATCAGCTCAGGAACTTAGCAGTTAGTATAGAGTCAGTATCAGCACAGAGTGAGACACCAGGGAGAAGTGATTGGCAGTCAGGTGGGGTGTGGGGGTAAAGAACAATAGTTTGTACCCCCTAGCAGGCGAAAATACAGATGGATTCCGCAGCAGAAGGCTCAAAGAGGACTGGAGTGGCACCACAGAAAATGGCTGATGCACATGGACGCTGAAATGCTTGGCGCATTGGCATGCCTATCACAGAGTCTGTTGTTACTGTCGAAGAGCACGGAGGAGTGCAGTGCCAACCTTGCATAGGGGGTTGTGCAAAGTTTGGAGCCCATTCTTTCCTGCATGGAGGTGATGGCCAACTGCACAAAAACAGTCGCTGACCCAGTCATGAAGTGTCAGATTGCAAATGTCTCAATGTCTATTGCAGCACAAGTAGAAGCTGCAGAATGTCTGAGTGCTGCCTTGGTATCTCAGGCTGAGCTAATGAGATAGCTGCCATTATCATACAACCCTTGATCCATCCTCCAGCAGGTTACTAAATTGCCCTGAGGGAGTTACAGTTGCTTTATGGAGCATAAATCTTCTGCTCTGTCTCTAGATAACAGCATTCAACTTTCTACTACTGCTACTCTGCCTGTGTCCCTGTTGTTGTCTGTTAGCCAGCCAGCCAGCCTATGTAAAGGTGACTCCGTCTCTGAATGCCCAGAGCTGTTCCATTGAAATTCAGCAGCCTTCCACCAGCCATGCTGTAGAAACTGGGGAAGCTCTGTGTAGAAGCATAAGACCAGGGAAAGGAACCCGCAACATTGGGACAAAGGAAGTGCACAAGGCTGAAAGGTTAAGCATTGAATGCACTGTTGAACTTGAGGTTGGATTGGTGTGAAATGGTTTGTCATGTCTTTTATTTCATAAGTTTAGCTAAGGTAACACTATGATGGCCTGTAAAAGAAGAATTGTAACATGGGCAAATATTGAGCAATGGAAATCTGGCAATTTATTCAGGGGAAGCTGAGTTAGATTGTACACTTACTCTATTTGAAAAAAGCCAAGTGGTGAAGGATAGAACTGAGTCAATCTTTATACACTTTGATATTTATTTATGGAGTTAAACATCACAACCATACACCTCTGAACCCAACAACCATAGGTTCAATCTATGTTGATTTATTTTAGTTTTACAAATGTTTATATTTATTTACAGCACTATACATTACATGCATACATATCCAAACACAACAGCCACAGTTTCTGTCTGTGTCTATTTTTAAAGTAACTTTAAACAATTACACGCCCCATTTGAAAGAAGCATCACTAAATCTGGCATCACTGTAGAACAAACACAAGACTTTAAATGAAACATAAATCAAGTTAAGACAATATTTCCGGGCTTTGATGAAGCAGTCATCGCTCCCGATTGAAGAAGGCCTCCGGTGGACAAGTGGACCTTGTCTATTCTCTGTTTGAAAATTATGGAAGATGGAGGAGACACCCCCTCAACTGCCCAGTACCTGGATTTGTTCATCATATTCAAATGGTAGGTGGAGGACAGATCTCAGCCAGAGGCTTCAGCCACTGAGCACACCTCCAGTCTTCAGCGAAGCCAGGTGGCAGTGGTGTTTGACTTGATCAAGGAGGGGGTGATAAAACTATGCCAGCACCTTGAACCGAACCTGCAACATCAAAGCTGGGCAAGGACTGCATTTCCAGTACCTGTCAGGTTGACCATAGCCCTCACCTTCCATGCCTGTTGATCCTTCCAGGCTGAAGCTGATAACATTGTCAACTTCACACCGCTGACCATTAGGATCTGTGAAATCACCGAGGCTCTATATACAAGGAAGGGTAACTTCATTCTCTTTTCTCACAGAAGAGAGAAGCAGGAGGAGTGGGCATCTGCCAATCTAACTGCACGTATCCTGGTGAGTGGGCATTTCACTGGGGAGATGCACCGAAACCACACGAGGCACACTTGCACAACATGTAAAGACTCATGCCGAGTCGTAAGTTCATGGAATGCCCTGCCAGTAGCAGTAGTGGACTCTCCCTCTTTATGGGTATTTAAGCGGGCATTGGATAGGTATATGGAGGATAGTGGGTTAGTGTAGGTTAGGTGGGCTTTGATCGGCGCAACATCGAGGGCTGAAGGGCCTGTACTGCGCTGTATTCTTCTATGTTCTATGATATACACAGAACTGCTGCCCTTGCAGCTATCAGTTGTTCCAGCCATCTCTGTGCCACGAAAGGTGGTTGCTCGATGACGAGGGCTACCCCAATGTGTATATGATGACAAAGTGCATATGCTCCCACACCACATATGGCCATTCTGCATTCTGGACCATTGCAGAGTGCTGAATAACTGTAGAGAGTGTAGATAGCTGAGAAAACACAATTGATCTCAAAGAGTTGTGCTACTGCCCATTTGACACTTATATAAAAATTGTTTTCATGATTCGTTCATCTTGCAGTGCTTACAAAGCATTCTGATCCATTTTGGGGTGAGGGTTGCTATTGTGTCAATAGGTAATTAGGGCAATAACCTATTGAACATGTCCATCACCTGGGTTCCTCTTTTCCCTGTGTATCTCGGGGAATTATTGATCACCATTTACCAATTAGAGTAAAGCATTTTGACAGAGGATAAGTTATAGGGGTGCTGCACAGGGCTGGGAAAGCTGTGTGGCTACTGTTAAGATCTCACCCAAACTATCATTTCTAAGCAGCAGCTACTTCAGTTTGTGATATTTATGCTAAGTCTCACCAATGGTAAACCTGAGGCAGTTAGAATCGTTTTCTTGTCCCTGAATAATTTGCTTTTTTTCTCCTTCACTTCATAATCCATGAGGCTTTTTCACCAGTATCAAGATGAGGGAGGGGACTTCTGAATGAAGACACTCTTGCCCCCCCCACCACACACAGAGGAGCACAGATTTCAGCAGCAGTTCCTGGGCCACCTTCAGGAGGGTAAAAGTCAGGATGTTTACCACATCTGGAATATTGTGTACAGTTTTGGTCTCCTTATTTGAAGAGATATAATTGTATTCAAAGCAGTTCAGAGAAGGTCCATTTGATTCCTTCCTGGGAATGAAGGACTTATTAAGAAAGGTTAAACAGGTTGGGCCTTTACCCAATCCACTTTAGAAGAATAAGAGGTGATATTATTAAATCAAGTAAGATCCTGAGGGGTCTTCATAGGGCGGATTCTGAGAGACTGTTTCCCATTGTGGGGAAGACTAGAAGTGGGAGACACAATTTAAAAACAAGATTCTCCCTTGAAGATTGTTTTTTTCTCTGAGTGTCGTTAGATTTTTGCATGACAAAGGAGTCAAGGACTATGGGGTGTCAGCAAAGTGAGTCTGGCTCCAGATCAGCTACGATATTATCAAACAGTGGAGCAAGCTCAAAGGGCTGAATGGCCTACCCCTAAATCTGAAGTTCCTATAAGCAAGGACGCTGCTTTGAACCAGCAGCATGTGAGGTCGCAGGAGCCAATTGTAATGGGCCTTCTCCTGTCTGGGCCGAGAACAGCTCATTGGCACAGGTTGGGCTTGTTCTGTTGAGCTAACTCTCACTAGACTGACAGCAAGGAACTCAGCACAGACAAGGCCGTCAGGCTCTGCACCACAGTGTGCACTACAATGAGTCACTCAACCATGGAAAATGTTTCCTACATTTCAAATAGCATAACAATATAAGACACCAATGCTAAGTGTTAAAAGTATGATTCTAAATATAGCATCATAGAATGATAACAGGGCAGGAGGAGGCTGGTTCAGCATATCATGCAAGCTAGTTAAAAAACTGAATTTAGCATAAACTGTGGCAGTTTTCTGTCAATCAATTATCAAGTTATCAAGGGTAAGGGACAAGTGCAGGAAATTGGGTTTAGTGCACCTTTAGTGGTATTTATATTGGTGCAAACTCATGGGCTGAAGGGCCTTTCCTGCACTGTATGACTCTATGAATTTTAATTGGATGCCTTAAAAGGTATTAATTACGGTGGCAGGAAGCATTTGAAACTTGAGTATGAGTTACCAGCCCTCTACAAAAGCAGGTGAAGACTTTTTACAACCACATAAGGTGGATTCTTCCCCCAGAGAGTCATCAGATTTTGGAATTCTCTGCCCCACCAAGAAGTGGATGCTGGGTCATTGAATATATTCGAGGCTGAGTTAGATCGATGCTGATCAACAAGGGAGTTGAAGGTTATGGAGGACAGGCAGGAAAGTGGAGTTAAAGCCACATTCAAGTCAGCCGTGATCTTACTGAACATTGGAGCAGGACGAGCAGGCTCAATGTCCTCTTCCTGCCCCCTAGTTCTTGTGTTCTTATGAGCTAAGAGTAGAGATGATGAGGATTAAGTGTGATTAAGAATTGGTGCAACCTTGGAATTTCAATGCAGAGGGGGAAGGAGGTGCTGCTTTTTAAACAGTTTTCTCAGTCTCCAGGAGCTGGTATATTTTCAGTGCTATTGATTAGGTAAGCAAGTACGCAATCTTGGTCCAAAGTGGCGGCGGAGCTCAAACTGGACTGCCATGGGCTGCGAGAGACCAGGCCGAGAGAGCTCCAACTGGAGCTCATCCAAACCATCTGTTTCTTTCTCGTTTTTTTTCTCTCTTGTTGTTTCTTTTCTTCTTTTCTTCACTTCCAGCCTCAACGTGGTCCCGGCAAGGCATCCTCTCAGCCTGGTCCAGCCTGTGGCGGTCTCTTGGCCTGGTCTCTCAGTAGCCCATGGCAGTCTCTCAGCCCGGCATGGCAGTATCTCAGTCCAGTATCTAGCGGCCCGTGGCTGTCTCTCGGTCTGGTGTGGCAGTTTCTCAGCCCGGTCTCTTGGCCCAACATAGTGGTGTTTAGGGCCAGCGTAGTGGTCTCTTGGCCTTGCGTTGCATCCTGGCGTGGCAGTGTCTCAGCCTGATCTCTCGGCCTGGTGTGGTGGTGTCTTGGTCTGGTCTCTCGCAGCCCATGGCAGTATCTCAGCCTGGCGTGGTGGTACTTGTCCTGGTGTGGCGGTGTCTTGCCCTGCTGTGGTGGTATCTCAGCCCAGTCTCACGGCCCGGCGTGGCAGTTTCTCGGCCTGGTATCTTGCAGCCCATGGGGTCTCTTAGCCCGGCGTGGTGGTGTCTCGGCCTGGTGTGGTGGTGTCTTGGTTCAGTGTGGCGGTGTCTCAGCCCAGTCTCTCAATGGCCTATGGCAGTGTCTTAGCCTGGTGTGGTGGTATCTCAGCCCGGGTTCTCAACCAGGCGTGGCTGAGATACCATCGCCCATGGCAGTCTCTCAGCCCGGTGTAGTGGTCTCTCGGCCTGGTCTCTCGCAGCCCATGGCAGTCTCTCAGCACGGTGTAGTGGTCTCTCGGCCTGGTCTCTCACAGCCCATGGCAGTCTCTCAGCCCGGTGTAGTGGTCTCTTGGCCTGGTCTCTCACAGCCCATGGCAGTCTCTCAGCCCGGTGTAGTGGTCTCTCGGCCTGGTCTCTCACAGCCCATGGCAGTCTCTCAGCCCAGTGTAGTGGTCTCTCGGCCTGGTCTCTCGCAGCCCATGGCAGTCTCTCAGCCCAGTGTAGTAGTCTCTCGGCCTGGTCTCTCACAGCCCATGGCAGTCTCTCAGCCCGGTGTAGTGGTCTCTCGGCCTGGTCTCTCACAGCCCATGGCAGTCTCTCAGCCCGGTGTAGTGGTCTCTCGGCCTGGTCTCTCACAGCCCATGGCAGTCTCTCAGCCCGGTGTAGTGGTCTCTCGGCCTGGTCTCTCGCAGCCCATGGCAGTCTCTCAACCCGGTGTGGTGGTCTCTCGGCCTGGTCTCTCGCAGCCCATGGTAGTCTCTCAGCCTGGTGTGGTGGTCTCTCGGCCTGGTCTCTTGGTGACCCATGGTGGTGTCCTGACATGGCATAGTGGTATCTCAACCCACTCAGCCTGGCGTGGCAGTCTCTCGGCGTGAGTGAGTCCTGCCTGGGCATGATCCGGAGGCTTCAGGAGGAGATTGGGAAGGCAGTGGCAGCAGCAATGGCATCACGGCTCCATACGGGGAAGAGCGAACAGTGAGGCAGCTCCCCCAGTATCTGCAGCAGCAGCATCAGCTAAGGTCTCCCAGAGAGTCAGCCAAGTGGAGGGCTCATCAAAGACTGCTGAACTTTTAACTTACTCTTTTATTTTTCTAGTTTATATGAAGAAGGACTTGAATATTAACTGTTAACCTTTTGCTTTATTTTTCTACTCATTCAATGAAGGTAACGCTTAACTTTCTCAACTTTGTTTCTTTTCCTATTTTGTAACAGTTTTTTGTCTCTTGGTGCCTTTATACCTAAGATGGCACCATGTGTGGTGACATTCGACACTTTTCACCGTACTCCCGTACTTCTGTACTTGAGTAACATGACAATAAAATCTAAATCTAAAAATCTAAAATTGCTTGGCGAATGTTCACATTTTCTCTCTCTAAGCAAGGACAGTAGTTTAAACCAGTTCTGGCGAGATATGGATATTGCATTAGATTTACGCCCTAACCAGTTACACAGTTTAATATAACGAATGGTGATGGGTAAGCAACATTTCGAAACTTAATCTCTAATTAGTTAAATGAAGGACAGTTTAGCTGGCAGTTCAAGTGACGTGACACAGCTATAGCATGTGGGATCATCTGGACATCAGTGTGAACCACTGCAACCGGACCTGCAGTAAGTGTCTGGAGCTTCAGCAATGTTTGCTCCAAGTTGACAACTTGGACTCTGAGATTCAGATGCTGCAACACATGAGAGAGGAAGAGAGTTATCCAGACACTTTGTCCCAGGAGGCAGTCACATCCATTAGGGTGCAAGTGAAGCAGATATGGAAGATCTAGAAGGTAGCAATGCTGGACCTTCAACCCATGCAATTGCCCAACAGGTCTGAGGTCTTTGCAGCCTGCATGGACAAAAGCAGGAACTTCATGGCAGGGAGACATTGAAGTGCAGAGAGTAAAAAGAACTGTAGTTGCAGTGAGGGAGGAAGTGCAGTTATGAGGATAGGTATTGTTCTCTGCAGCTAAGGGTGACAGTCCTGAAGGATGTGTTGCCTGCCCAGTGCCAGTTAAGGACATCTTCTTGGGGCTGGAAAAGAACTTGGAGAGGCGAGACTCTCGATGTTATGAATGTTTTAAATGGTAGATGTTTTAAATGGTAATAGTGCACAAGAAAGTAAAGTACACACACACACACACTTCAGAAGTCCATTTCTGAAGAAGAGTCATTACAAATCCTGCCAGACTTCCTGAGCTTTTCCAGCAATATCTGTTTTTTCTGACTTCCTGCATCTGCAGTTCTTTGATATTTTTGCTTTGTGCTTAACATACTGCCACATCTCTTCCAGGTATGCCTACCTTGAAGTAGTTCTGCTCTCTCTCTGAGAGGATTTCCCTTCCAATCTTTTTCCTTCATCGCCATCATTATTTTACTCCAGGTGTTTGACTAGGTATTTACCAAAACTCCTTTCCACAGCCATATTACATTGTTCAGTGACTGCCTCCAGCTCAGGCTCACTCCACGTGGATTCCAACTCAGCTTCCATCCTTTGTGTTTTGAATTCACCCTGGATCACAGATACCTCTGTGATGTACACTACTCTTCAGACAGCTGATCTCGCTGCATTCTAAGATCCACACTCAATGCCATGTATTGCTATATGCACCCTCTCGACCTCTCTCTCCATCAGCACCACCTCATGCTGGCTCAGAGCTGCTGTGCCTCTCAGTTCCACTTCATCCTCTGGCTCATTCAATATTCTAACAAGAAACATTTTATTTTCTTTACCAACTCAATTCATTCCTCTCATCAACCAACCAGCTGTATCCTCAGCATGTTCACCTAACCCTACCTCACCATCCCACCCCAAACCTCCTCCCCATCCCCTTTATCTGCACCCTCCCCCCTCCACCCCCCCCCCCCCCACCCCCCTTACACCCACCCCCAGTACTGAAGAAGGATTGCACCTGAAACATTGACTTCTCCACCTCCTGATGCTGCCTGGCTTGCTGTGTTCTTCCAGCCTCCTGCTTGTCTACCTTGGATTCCAGCATCAGCAGTTTTTTTTTGTCTTGAACATTGTGTACTCAGCAAATATCTTAGTTTTATCCCTCTGTGCCCTCACCTTAATGAACTTTGAGTACAACATGATGTTGAATTCTCCTGCCTGTGTGCCCACTTCTTTGGACAAAAGTCCCCTCCCCATCAACCCCTCCACCTGCTTCCAATTCTCCCTCCACCTGGATCATTCCCTCGGCCTTTTACTCGATCTGTTCATCTAGAATGGTCAACGTAACCTTGATCGCCTCAATGTCTCTGTCCCCCTTACCCATTTGAAACAATCTCCCTCTGAACTGACTGTACTCCATGTTCTCAGATCCAACCCTGACTTTGTAATCAAGCCTGTCGATAAGGGTGGTGCTATTGTTGACTGGCATTGCAGAGGCTGGGCACCAGCTCTCAGACACCTCCTCCTATCTGTCCCTGGACTATGACTGCACCATGGAAAACCAAGCTATTGTGTCAACAATTGTGATAAAAGCCAGTTCGGAAAAAGGGACACTGGATCTGAAATGTGAACTCTACTTTCTCTCCACGGATGTTGGCAACCTGCTGAGCTTTTTCAGCAATTTCTGTTTCTGATTCCCAGCATCCACAGTTCTTTGATTTTTTTTCATTTTGTGATAAAATTGAAGTCACTTTACCTGAAGGCACAGAGCAAATGCAATAAGATATCTGCACAGGTTGAACAAATAGTGCGAAATGATTTAGATTAAACCGACATTGTACAGACATGGTTACAAGGTGGTGATGATATGGAAATAAATATTCAAGTGTATACAATATTTTGAAATAACAGGCAAAATGGAAAAGAATGAAAGACCTTGATAACAAAAAAATGACATAAAGATGTTTGTGAAAGTGGATACTGGGACACTGAGAAAACTTTAGGAGGAGATGAACAGATTTTTAGTTAGTTATGGACTGAACGATGATGGAAAGTGGGTAAGAAAATGGATTTGAAGCTGAGATGAGATCAGTCTCGATCATATCAACTGGTGGATCGGGCTCGAAGGGCTGAATTGCCTGCCCCTGCTCCCAGTTCTTATGTTTCTGTGAGAGACAATGCCGGGCCACTGTGCCACTTATCAGGGCAGATCAAAGGAGGCAACTCACCCTTTTCTGGCGCTACAGCCATGAGCTGGGGCAGACTCCATGGATGCTAACCTCCTCAGTGATTTCTGTCCAGGCCACTTTGGTCAGGAGAGAGGGTCTTTTGTTGCAATCACTCAGGAAGACTGCCTCCCTCTATTCCCTGTCAGGCTTGAGGAGAATCTCCAGGAAGGTGTAACTGAACCAAGGTCTCGCTCTTTGCTCTTATGCTTGCAATAGACCTGAATGTGATGGGGAGGTTCAGGGGAGGGTCTGCTTCACCAAAAGGAGGGGGCAGAGAGGGGATAATAGGAGGGGGCAGAGAGTTATAATAAGTTGCAAAACTAAAATGATCAAACTGCAGCTTGAGTGGAGCTGGCATGGTCCCAGGTTTCACAATGCAGAGCCTGTCTGCTTAGTCTCCTTACCAGGAAGCTATTTTCCAGAGCATCCAGATCTGCTGAACTGTCACCCGACAGTGGGATCCTCCAACGGAAATCCGGTCTACCATGTAAATGCACACAGTTCACATGCCCGCTGCTGGCCCATTAAATATTCATATGGATCATATGGGTGCCAGATCCAGACACAAATGTGAAATAGTGCCCTCTTTTGGTTCTACTATTGGGAACAGCATACCACTGATTCAGTTCCACTTCCAGATTGCTCCTGGTCTCCTTAATAACGAATGGTTGTCTAGCAGGATGAAGAGAAAAGCAGATGGAGAGATCACAAAATGCTGCAGTACCGATGGATCTCAGTGTCTCAGGACATAATCCACAAAAGGCATTGTTTCAAAATCAGGAGTCTTGAATTTAAAATGAAGTTGAGGAAGAATTTCTTCTCAGGGAATTTTTGGAATTCTCTATTCCTGAGAGTGAAGCCTGGGCCATTGCATATTCAAGAATCTTGAACCTTAAGAGAGTCGAGGGTTATGGGGAATGGGTACAAAAGTGGAGTGGAGGCTAAGGACAGCCCTGGTCTTTGTGAGTGATGCAGCAAGCTCATCTAGACTCAAAATGCTAGCTTGCTTTCTCTCCATGGATGCTGCCTGACCCACTGTGATCGCCAGCATTTTTTTGTTTTCAGTCAAGCTCAACGGACTGTAAGGTCTTGCTGTTGCTTCTTATGTTCTTACTGACTTCCTATTGTACAATTGACAGGATTTTGTTCTATTCATTCATGGGATGTGAGTCCCACTGGCTGGGTTAGCATTTATTGTCCATCCTTAGTTGCTCCTTGAGAAGGTGGTAGTGAGCTGCCTTCTTAACGCTGCAGTCCATGTGCTATAGGTAGACTTGCAATGCCATTAGAGAGGGAATTCTAGGATTTTGACCCAGTGATACACAGAAACAGAGATAATATATCCAAATCAAGATGATGAGGGGCTTGGAGAGGAACCTTTTCAGAGCACTGAACTGAAAGAAAGTTGGGCTGGGCATAAAACTGTTTCCAGTCTTCCACTCCCAGAAAACCACAAAGCGATACCCCTAAATTTCAGCCTCATGAAGCCTTAGACTGGGTGAAACTCACTGAGCCAGGCTTTCAAATCAGTTATTGGTAATAATAGGATAGGCAGGTGATAATGTGAAGACAGAAAATGAAAGAAAATTAAAATAAAGGAAGTGAATTACCCAGTAAAAATACATAACTTTTAGATCATTTCTGAATGTGACTTTTAACATGAACTTAGAAGATTGGGCAAATGTTTTGATGTTCAAACTTGCTGTGATGCAGGTAAAATGGTTATTAATTTTTGTCTTCATTCTGAATCTAAATTGTACATTTCATAAACAAATTTGTTTTTTTTTGCTGTGAAGGCAAAAGGTTTCTTAAGGTAAGTGGATAATAATTGAAAGTGGAGCAAGATGCTAGAATGTGCACATTTCTTTCTCTGAACAGAGTTCATAGTGAGATGTACCATGTGGAGTCACTCAGGATCAGGTCGGATGACATCACTTGGTCAAGACACATCAAAGTGTGTTTAAGCACATGTCAGGTTTAATAATGGCACCTGATATGTGCAGCGAACACTTATAGCTTGAGTGGAATGTTGTGGTTATTTGCTACGTGCTGTTACTCTGTTCGAACCCAAGATCACAGAAAGGTCCGAAGCAATTAAAATGCACAGCGAGACTCTTCTCCTGAGTGCTTGACAGTTTGTAAAGAGAGACATGGCTTTTTCCATGAACACTTGTGACTCAAGAGTTAGGAGAGTCTGTACTGTGGCGAGCTCTACAACAGAAGTGGAATGATGTGCAAGGGGAGGGAACCACCTTTCCTCTGCTTGGGCTGTGGTTTTCGACTTAAAGTGACAGTAGAACATAGAATACATTCGTCCAAGTGATACCTGTGCATTCCTGACACAGAGGGTATTCTGTCAGTGCAGGAAATGTTTAGAATTTAAAGCTCATTCACTGTCGCTTGATTTGGAGATGCCGGTGTTGGACTGGGATGTACAAAGTTAAAAATCACACAACACCAGGTTATAGTCCAACAGGTTTAATTGGAAGCACTAGCTTTCGGAGCATTGCTCCTTCATCAGGTGGTTCATCAGGTTCGTCAACCCCCTGATGAAGGAGCAACACTCTGAAAGCTAGTGCTTCCAATTAAACCTGTTGAACTATAACCTGGTGTTGTGTGATTTTTAACTTTGTATCACTGTCTCTTGCAAGCTTCAGGCACCAGTGGCAGGAAGACTGGCCAGGCTGTTTCCACTGGAACTGAAGAAGAAGGTGATATAAAATTAAAACAGAAAATACTGGAGAAACACAGCAAGTCTGGCAGCATCTTTAGAGAGAGAAATAAAGTCATTGTTTCAAATCCAATATGACTTCTCAGAACTGAAGGGGGCTGGAAAAGTGATGTGCTTATATGCTATTGACAAAGGGGAAGGAGGAGCAAGACAGTGAGGGTGCCCAGAAAAAAGAACGAAGGGAGTACTAATGGTAATAATAGGAGAGGTATAGATGAAGAGTAATTATTAAAAGACAAGCGTTAATGGCAGAAAATAGGTCAGCTGTGCTGAAAGCAAATTCATGCAAACAAAACCCTGGGTGTTGGGGAGAAGGGGTGTAATCAGAATGGAGGAAGAGGAATGTGATTCTTTCAAAAAATGGATTGCATTATGAATTATGACTGTTCACTCTGCAATTGACTATTCCCTGACTGATAGTTGAAGATACAGATATCGTGTGGCATGAGATGGGTGCTAAAGGCAGTCATCCTATTAGGCACCTAAGGTTTTTTTCCTGAAGGACCACAGGGTATCATACCAGACAGGGGGTAGTAGTCAGGCTCAGCGCTGTGCACCCTCCTGAAAAGCTCAGGAATTGTTGCAGGTGGCCGCACAATTTACTGAGCTTGGTAATGTAAGATTCTCAAACATTACAACCGACCAGGTAGATAATAAAGCACAACATAAAGTACTACTTGGTAAACTATTCCACATAACAGCTGGATGACACTTTAGTGAATCCCTTAATGATTTCAAGCCCTCTTCAACCTGGAAGAAAAGTTAACCGACCTAAAGATTAGGCTTATTTTCTCATGATGTGTATTTAGTTTTGTGCTTGTGCTGTGTATTAGTCAAGGACTGATTATAAAAGTCAACTTCACTCCATCTGGAACTCAGCTCAAATTGTAGAAATCCCTGACGCTTTCTTCAATTTTTTTTGTCTCCTTTAGAACAGTCTGTCTGTACAGTTACTGTTACTGTGCAGGAAATGTGTAAATCCAATCCAGACACTGCCTTGGAAACCCATCTACATGGGTTGTGGGGGAGATGTAGAACAAGGGGGTTGCAGATGGACGCAGCCTCATGCCACAGTGTTCCTGAAGTACTTCATGCCTTTTCCAGAAGTCCCTTCCTCAAGCCCCACCACATGAAGCTCAGCCTCCCTGGCTGATGGATACTCCACCTGGACTTTTCTTTCTTGCTCCATTTCTCCTAAGTTGTTTGTTTCTGCCACCTCAAACCTACTTCCTTTGTTTCCCAAGGGTGCTGGTTCCTGTCAGGCTACAGTTTCCTGGGTCACGGCTTCCTTCTGCTACATCCTCAATCGCAACAGGTCTTTAGTTGTGCGTGAGCTGAAACAACAGAAGATTGAACAACTGCAATTTTCAGTTCCCAGTCAGGAATGCACCAAGGTTCCAGCCTTTAAGCAAACAACCAATTCAACAGACGCCTCCAGGCTTTGAAAGATCATAGGAGTGACACTTGTGAAATTAATGTGTTCATTTTTGTGAGTAATAAGGCAGTCAGTTACTAAATACCAGAATGAAGTTTTAGTTTTATTCCTGCCAAGAATAAGTTTAATAACCTTTAAAGCAATTGTTAAACATCTAAAGAAAAGAAAATTTAAAACATAACATACAGAAAAAGGTGCAAAGAAGGATTTTCGCCAATAAAGTCAACAGAATTGTGGGAGGAACTGGCCTTTTTGAGCTCCAGTCTGTGATCAAAAAGCTTTGCATCCAACCTTTTTATATAACACCTCTGAGACCATCTGAAAGAACCAGTGGGGAGGAGGTAGGGGAGCAGGAGGTTTTGTCAGATGCAGGGAGACCTACAAGTCTGCTAAAGAGAAATGTCAAGGCATTAGCCCAGTGTAATGATTTGGGTAAAATCCAAACAGTGATACAGGAAGGGGCAGGGAGTTTGATGACCATGCAAAGAATAGCACTAAAAAAATCTAGGTTGTTTAACCAAATACATGAAGCATTCATAACAAGTTAGGCAAACTATAACAGCATAAATAGAGATAGACAGGATTGATATAATTGCCAGCACAAAGATATGTTTGCAAAGTGACCAGGGTTGGCAAATAAATAGTTTACAGTTATGTGACAATACTATGGCTTTTTTAATGAAGAAAGGTTGAGACAGAAATGCCAATAAAGTAAACAGCTTGAGAGGCCTTGGGTTTTTTTTACAAGTTGGAATAGTAGAAGCAGTCTGGATGGGTGGGGTCAAGGCCCCACAGAATGAGAATTTTTTTTTAATTTTAGCTTTCAGTAGCAGTTGCTAGGGTCTGAAAGTCGGATGTAGAAGTTTATATTTGTCTTTCTGTTAAGGCTATAAGTTGGGGTTTTCTTCCTGCTGCTAGAATTGCATGTAAAATAATCTAGTTTACTGAATTAGCCTTTGCCAAGGGTGTGTTTGTGGGATGTTACTGTATTGGAACAGTTAATTAGTAGTTGATATATCTACTGTTTTGTTAAGCATTTCGATAGAGTTACAGTTAAGCCAATTCTTCTGTTTTTATTTTGTCTGTATTTTAGCTATATTGTATGAATAAATGTGTTTTGTTTCAAGTCTAATAGTTTGACCAATTGATTTACATCTGGAACACAATGCCATATACTTTTAAAATCAGTAAAAGTTAGGGTCTAGATTATCTTCTTAATATACTTTGAGGGCATTTGGTCTGGTCCATAACAGTATGCAATATTTCAAAATAACAGAAAAAAATTGAAAAACGTGGAGTGGCCTTAAGAGGAAAGGATGCAGTAAGAACAATTGTACAAGAATCATCAGAAGATTAGGGAGTTGAATCATTTTGGGGAAAGATAAGGAATACGCTGGGTCAGAAAACACTTCTGGGCACAATTTCTTGGCTCCCTGACACTAACAATACTGTCAGAGTGTGCAGTAAGTAAGAAATTTAAGATGACAGCAGAGTGGGCAGTGCCCAGGTTCTTGAGCCTGGGGTTCATCCATTTTGTCTGCTTCTTTTTTTTTCCTTCTATTCTTGTCTTTTCTTCTCTTCTTTAGTTCTTTCTTACTTACCTTGTAGAGATAGTTCAATCGAGGAGGTAGTGGTGGCGACAGCATTAGAGTCTGGAGTGTGGCAGCCACTGAGTCTGATAGGGTTGGCAGAGGACCGGCTGGCAAGTTCAGATGGCAAGCCCGGAATGTGGTCGGTGATTAAATGGCTGACAAGTCGGATGCTGGTTGGCAGCGAGGAAATCAGCCCAGAATGTGCCCTCATGGAGTGTGCGGTCCCAGTGTGGGAGGAAGCGAGCCCTTGTGGGGAAAGCCCAGTGTGGAGCAACTGCAGGCTCATGGCTATAGAAGAACTGCACTATTGAACTTTTAACTTATTTATTTAGTTTTCTATTTTGTACCCAAGGTTTTTATACCTGGGTACCTCTGCATCTCAGATGATGCATTGAATGGTGACTTTGTACATTTTTCACTGTACTCCTGTACTTGAGTACACGTGACAATAAATCTAATTCTAATTTTTTAAATTATTGCAGGTTGTAACAAAGGCAATGTAATAGTTCTGAGTGACTGTAATCTTTACACAGACTGGACCAAACACATTAGCAAAAGTAGTCTGGAAGATGAGTCTGCAGAATTCTTGAAGGACTTACTTTGTTCCCGGAACAAGACATTGTGGAACCAATCAGTGACAGTGCTATTTTAGATCTAGTATTGTGCAAAGATCCTCTTGGAAAAAGTGAACTGAATACAAGTCAATACAATGATAAGTTGAGAAGAAAATATTCAAACCCCAAAAAAGAATCTTAAAGAAATTACACAAGTGTGAAGGGACAGCTGGTTAAGATTAATTAATGTGGGAGAAGGGAAACCATTTTGACTGTGGAAGCCATTTTCCTTGCTTAGAGAAGACATGCTAGCTAATTTGCTGAAGCCATTCACAGTAATTGGCTGTGAAAGCCATTTCCCTGACCAGAGGAAACACGTTAGTTAAATAACCCGCTAATTGGATTCTCTCACTGACAATGCTGTTGTACCTCCGCACCCACTGATGAGTCCCCCGACGGGTCTCTCTCTTTCTCTCCATGGGAGCTCCAGCTAAAACAGTACCCCTTTAGAAAAGATGTCACCAAACTATTTAATATTGATAATCTCTGATCACTTGCTACTATTAACAGGATGCTACCCGATAAGTTTCAATTGTTCAATTAATCAATGTTGTTAGACCAGATGTATTGTTAGCCTTTTTAGTACTGTTAAACTATCTATCGTAGTTAGACCCGTATTTATCTCTAATAAACAATCAGCCATGTGTAACCCTTTATAAACTGTATACACCTGTAGCTGAGCGGAGAGGTTATGACTCATCAATGCTGAGCGGTCATTGACCACTTCCCATGATATTGTGAAATAAACAAACATGTCAATTTCACAAGGTCTGCATACAAGGTTTATTGGAAACTGAACATTTCTCCAACAATTAAGTAAATAGACTAAAAATTACAGTCGCAAATATACAGTGGGGATACTTAAAGTAATAATTTAAGATATTCAACAAAAAAACATTTAAAATAACAACCCAGCCATGTTGAGATGAAATAAAATAAAGCTGTAAATATCTATTACAGGTTTCACTACATTAAAAAGTCTCTCACACCAGAGTCCATTCAATACATTTAAATTCCCTCATGTACTTAATTCCTTAGGAAAAACAAACATTTGTATTTCTAACCATATTTCAAAGACAGCTAATCATTCAATAATCAATTGAGCTAACAATCAGCTCAATCAGTGAATTTACAGCCCTCCCACTGTGGTAATTTTGATTGTGGAAAGCAGTCAAAAAGCAGTGATCCAATAATGATAGCAATCAAAATTACGCCAATAAAAAACTATTGAAGCTACTAGAATAGATTTTTCTTTAACTCTCAAACTCAGGTAGCCAGTCTTTGTTACTTTTTTTGAACAGCAGATACTTAAGTAACTTCACAGCTTGACAGTGCTACACAGCTTATCCACCTTTCACAAGTTTTGCACCTACTCTTAAAACATCATAATTTCCACACTGAAGGATAAGGACCTTGCTCCAGTAAAAATGGGGCCTGTTTGAGCTCAAATGGCCCTGCTGCGTTCAGGTTTCCCTCATGTGGGAGTCACATCCTGTCTCCAACTCCCTTCAGTGAAAAAAGTATCGGTTGGAATGGGGTGTTCTAGATCTGGGTCTTGCCCACTATTTGCAAAAGCACCTCAGAGTCCCAGCACTCTAGGCCATAATCTCAGGTCCTACTGTGGAACTGAGGGTGTTATGCACTGTTGGCGGTACCAGCTTTCAGATGAGTTGTTAAATACCAAAGCTATTTGCCTACACAGGTGGATGTAAAAGATGCAGGGACTCAAGTTGAAGGAGAATATTTATCCATCAACCAACATCACTGAAACAGACTATCTGGCCAGTTCTCTCCTTGTTGTTTGCTTAGTGGTTGCCACATCTTCAAAATTACACCATTTAAAAACTTCACTGGCTGTAAAACACTCTGGAGTATGGTGGATTGAGAAAGGGGCTGTAAAGATAATATAAAAGACGCGTGGCTTTGCTTAGAGGGTCATTCATTTTTTTTTAGATTAGATTACTTACAGTGTGGAAACAGGTCCTCCGGCCCAACAAGTCCACACCGCCCCGCTGAAGCGTAACCCACCCATACCCCTACATCTACCCCTTACCTAACACTAGGGGCAATTTAGCATGGCCAATTCACCTGACCTGCACATCTTTGGACTGTGGGAGGAAACCAGAGCACCTGGAGGAAACCCACGCAGACACGGGGAGAACGTGCAAACTCCACACAGTCAGTCGCCTGAGGCGGGAATTGAACCCGGGTCTCCGGCACTGTGAGGCAGCAGTGCTAACCACTGTGCTACCGTGCCGCCCATTCATCTTATGGTAAAGGTTCTGTCAGTGAAAGGGTGTTTGCCTGGGTTATTTAGTACCCCTGGTGATTTTGTGGATGGAAGGATGTCTGTCGTGATGCTCAGCCTTATCATCAAGGAATATAAAAAGTGGTAGCTGGCAACATGCAGTGGAACTTTACTGTCCCTTGTGAGGTTGAAGGAGGGGACTTGTGAAATGCACCGAGTGGCCGGCCTGTTGTTGATCTGCCTGCTCCAACATGGTTCCCATTTTAAAGGGGGAAGAGGAGGTGTTGACCCACTCCCACAACCTGGTGTCCATTGAGGCCCTTAAATGGCCAATGTGAGATGGCGGTGCTCCCATGCATTTCTGCCTTTGTCCTCAGAGATGATGGTGGTCGTGGGTTTGGAAGGTGATGTCGGAGGAGCTTTGGTGAATTGCTCCTTAGAGAGTCATTCATCTTATGGTGACGGTTCTGTTAGTGAAAGGATGTTTGTCTAGGTTATTCAGCATTTCTGGTGAGTGTATCACGTAGATGATACTGTGTGTCAGCTATGGAGGGAGTGAATGTTTAAAGTGCTAGGCGGCAAGCTGATCAAGCAGCTTACTTTGTCCTAAATGGTAGCAAACCTCTTGAAAGTGAGAGCTGTACTGAAGGGATGACCTTCACTTACATAGAACATAGAATAGGGCCCTTTGGTGCAGGATGTTGTGCCGAACATGATGCCAAATTAAACTAAACCCTTCTGCCTGCCCTTGGTCCATATCCCTCCATTCCTTGCATCTCCATATGCTTATCTAAAAATGCTTTAAACACCCTTATTGTATCAGCCTCCACCACCACCCATGGCAGTGCATTCCAGACTGCTACCGCTCTCTATGTAAAAACCTTGCCCCTCACCTCCTTTGAACTTATCCCCTCTCACCTTAAAGGCATATGCCCAAATATTAGACATTCAAACTCTGGGGAAAAGATTCTGACTGTCAACCCTACCTATGCATCTCATAATTTTATAGGCTTCTATCAAATCTCTCTCAGCCTCCACCACTCCAGAGAAAACAACCTGAGTTTTTCCAGCCTCTCCTTATAGCTCATGTCCTCTAATCCAAGCAGCATCCTGGTAAACCTCTTCCGCAACCTCTCCAAACCTTCCACATTCTTTCTGTAATGTGGTGGCCAGAATTGAATGCAATACTCCTAGAGTAGCCTAACCAATGTTTTATAAAGCTGCAAATGACATCTGACTCTTGTACCTAATTCCCTAACCAATAAAGGCAAGTATGCCGTATGCCTCCTTTACTTGGCCACTTTCAGGGAGCTATGGACTTGAACCCCAAGATCCCTCTGTCCATCAATGCTGTTCAGGGTCCTGCCATTAACCAGACACTTTTCCTTAACATTCCTCCCAAAGTGCAGCACCTCACACTTACCCAGATTAAACTCCATCTGCCATTTCTCCGCCCATATCTGCAACTGATCTCTATCCTGCTGTATTCTTTGACACCTCCTGTACTATCCACAACTCCACCGATCTTTGTGTCATCTGCAAACATATTAACCCACCCTCTACATTTTCATCCAAGTCATTTAGATATATCACTAACATCAGAGGTCCCAGTACGGATCCCTGTGGGGCATCACTAGTCATAGACCTCCAGCCTGGAAAACACCCTTCTGCCACTACCCTCTATCTTCTCTGGGCAAGCCAATTCTGAATCCAAATGGCCAAGTCACTGTGGATCCCATGGACCTTAATCTTCTGGATGAGCCTACCATGAGGGACCTTGTTGAAAGCCTTACTAAACTCCATGTAGACAACATCCACTGTTCTACCCTTATCGACCACCTTCGTCACCCCCTCGAAAAATTCAATCAAGTCAGTAAGACCTGGCCTGCCCTGCACAAAGCCATGCTGACTGTCCCTAATTGGGCCATGCTTTTCCAAATGCATGTAAATCCTATCCCTAACAGTTCTCTCCAATAGCTTCCCAACCCCGGATGTGAGACTCACCACTCCACAGTTTCCTGGATTATCCCTATTTCCCTTCTTGAACAGAAGAACAACATTAGCTACTAGCCAGTTCTCAGAGACCTCTCCAGTGGCTAATGAGGATACAGAGATCTTGGTCAAGGCCCCAGCAATCTCCTCCCTTGCCTCGCTCAATAACCTGGGGTAGATACTATCAGGCTGTGGGGACTTATCCACTTAATGCTCTTCAAGAGACTCAACAACACTTCTTTCTTGATCTCAAAATGCCCGAGCATATCAACATGCTCCACACTAATCTCACTAATCTCCATATTCTTCTCCTGGGTGAATACTGATGCAACGTACTCATTTAGGATCTTGCCCACATCTTCTGCCTCTAAGCATAAATTCCCTTCTTTATCCTTGAGTGGTTCTACCTTCTCCCTAGTTATCCTCTTGTTTTTAATGTATGTATACAATGCCTTAGGATTCTTTTTTAATCCAACAGACATTTCATGGCCCCTTTTTGCCCTCTTAATTCCCTGCTTGAGTTATTTCGTGCTTCACGGGCTCTGTCCAATTTTAGCTTCCTCACCCTTACATATGCTTCTTTTTACCTTTTGATTAAATTCACAACCTCTCTTGTTAATCAAGGGTCCCTGACCTTGCTATCCTTGTCCTTCCTCCTTACTGGAACATGCCAATCCTATATTCTGATCAGCAGGTCTTTAAACAACCTCCATGTGTCGAATGTGGACTTGCCCTATAACAGCTCCTCCCAATTAACACTTGCTCACTCCTGCTTAATACTGACGTAATTTGCCTTCCCCCAATTTAGTACCTTCCTGCAAGATCCTGACTTATCCTTATTCATCGCTATCTTAAAGCTTAAGGAGTTGCTCTCCCACTGAAAGGTCAGTCACCTGGCCAGGGTCATTGGTCCAGTGTGGCCCCTCCTCTGGTTGGACTAACCACATACCATTTCAAGAAATCCTCTTGGATGCACTTAACAAATTCTGCCCCATCTCAGCTTCTTACTGTAAGGGAGTCCCAGTCAATATTGGGGAAGTTAAAATCACCCACTATGCCAACCCCGCTGCTATAGCATCTTTCCATAATCTGTCTACATATCAGTTCCTCAATGTCTCGGTGGCTGTTGGGAGGCCCACAGTGTAATCCTATCTTCTTTTTGAGCTCTATCCATATTGACTCAGTGGATCAGCCCTCCAGTATGTCCTCTCTGAGTGGAGATGTGACATTCTTCCTAATTAATAATGCAAGCCCTTCACCTCTTTTACCTTCTTCTCTATCACATCTAAAACAACAAAACCCTGGGAAGCTGAACAGCCAGTCATGTCCCTCACTCAACCAGGTTAAAAATCACACAACACCAAGTTATAGTCCAACAGGTTTATTTGGAAGTACAAGCTTTCGGAGCACTGTTCCTTCATCAGGTAGCTACTGGGGCAGTTGTCATAGAGATGTACAGCATGGAAACAGAACCTTCAGTCCAATCCGTCCATGCCGACCAGCTATCCTAAACTAATCTAGTCCCATTTGCCAGCACTTGGCCCATATCCCTCTAAACCTTTCCTATTCATATACCCATCCAAATGCCTTTTAAATGTTGTGATTGTACCAGCCTCCACCACTTCCTCTGGCAGCTCATTCCATACACGTACCACCTTCTGTGTGAAAAAGTTGCTCCTTAGATCCCTTTTATATCTTTCCCCTCTCACCCTAAACCTATGCCCTCTAGTTCTAGATTCCCCCACCCCAGGGAAAAGGCCTCTCATAATCTTATACGCTTCTATAAGGTTACCCCTCAGCCTCCAATGTTCCAGGGAAAACAGCCCCAACCGATTCAGCCTCTCCCTATAGCTCAAACCCTCCAACCCTGGCAACACACTTGCAAATCTTTTCTGAACTCTTTCAAGTTTCACAACATCTTTCCAATAGGAAGGAGACCAGAATTGCGCGCAATATTCCAACATTGGCCTAACCAATGTTCTGCAAAGCTGCAACATGACCTCCCAACTCCTATACTCAATACTCTGACCAATAAACCCTCACTGAATCTATGTAAGAATTAGCGATTTGGCCCCTCAAACCTGTCCATCATTCAACACGCTCCGCCCCATGCCTCAACTCCTGTTTTGTGCCAGCTCATCTAAGCTGTCAACTCCCCAGTATTTCAAAACCTTATCTCCTTCCTCTTCAATACTTTAATGTCCTCTTATTCTGTCTTCTCGTTCAAGGTTCCCCTACTATTGGAAACATCACTTCAACAACTACAATGTCACACCCCCTCAGAATCATGTATCCTTCAATAAGATCACCCCTCATTTATCTAAACTCAAATGAATAAAGGCTTAGTCTGTTTAGCCGTTGCTGACACGTCAAACCTTGAGCCTAGTAAATCTCTTTGAACAGCTTCCAATGTCAGTATATCCTTTGTTTAAAAGACCTATGTGTGCCTCTAATTGACTCATTGCCCTCTGAAATTGCCTGGCAAGTTGTATGACACTTTGATTTTTTACTACAAATTCTGTGTCCTATGATCCTGCCCCACTGGCTATCTGATGAAGGAACAGTGCTCTGAAAGTTTGTACTTCCAAATAAACCTGTTGGACTATAACCTGATGTTGTGTGATCTTTAATTTTGTTCACCCCAGTCCAACATCGGCATGTCCACATCATGTCTCTCAATAGATCTCTGCAATGGCCACACCATCATAGTTCCATGTACTGATCCAAGCTTGATGCTCATCTGCCTTACCTATAATACTCTTTGCGTTGAAATAAACACACTTCAGTCGATTAGTACCATTCTGTCCATTTACCTGTTTCTGCCTGTCCTTCCTTTCTGACTTACTGGCCCTAACATCTATCTTCCCCTCAATCCCTCCACTTGCTGATCTGCTGTTCTGGTTCCCAGCCCCCACCAGTCTCGTTTAAACCCTCCTGAGTAGCACAAGCAAACCTCCCTATGAGGATATTGGTTTCCCTCCAGTTTAGATGCAACCTGTCCCTCTTGTACAGGTCACCCCTTCCTCAGAAGAGGTCCCATTGATCCAAGAACCAGAAATCCTGCCCCTTGCACTAGCTCCTTAGCCATGCATTCATTTCTCCTATCTTTCTATTCCTGGCCTCACTAACACGTGACACTGGTAATAACACCAAGATTACTGCCCTTGAAGTCATGCTTTTCAGTCTCTTTCCTAACTCCCTGTACTCATGGCGCAGGACCTCATCTATGTCATTGGTACCAATATGCACAACAACCTCGGGCTGCTTGCCCTCTCTTTTAAGAATTTCATGCAACCACTCAGAGACGTTCTTGGCCTGAAGGGCTTCTGGTGAAACGTCGACTCTCCTGCTCCTCAGATGCTGCCTGACCTGCTGTGCTTTTCCAGCACCACTCTCTCAACCTGGCACCAGGGAGGCAACAAACCATCGTGGAGTCTCAAATGCGGCCACAGAAATGTCTGTCTGTGCCCCTAACTAGCAAGTCTCCCACCACCATCGCTCGCTTGGACTTTGCCCGACCCTGCTCTACAGCAGAGCCGGTTGTGGTGCCACAGGCCTGGCTACTGCTGTTATACTCCTCTGAGAGGCTAGCTCCCCCAACAGAATCCAAAATGGTACACTTGCTAAAGAGGGAAATAGCCATAGAAGACTCCTGAACTATCTGTCTGTCTCTCCTAGCAGTCACCCATCTATCTGATTGAACCAGCAGTGTGACCACCTCCCTGTAACACTCTGCCCCCGAATGCTCCTCAGTGTGTCCAGCCGCTGGTCTAACTAAACAACGTGGTCTGTGAGGAGCTGCAACTAGTCACACTTCCAGATGTAGCCTGTAGTGGACAAGTATCCCAGTGAATCATGTAACAAGGGCTGTGAGAGGAGATTAGTTTAAATAAAGAGGCAGAGTGTTCTCATGAGGAGAGATTTGGAAACTTAAAGAGAAAGGACAGGTAATAGTGCAGAGTAGTGACAGGAAGTTAGAAAGTACATAAAGTGCACCAGCCAACAGGCTCAGAGTAGAGGAAAACTGTAGAGAAATAGAATGAAAAACATTTAATATTAATGCAGGCAGCATTTGAACAGTATGAATGAACTGAAAGCAGAAGTAGAAATGTATAAATATGACATGATAGCCATTACAGAGACATGGTTGTAAAGTGACTGAAGATGGAACCTGAATATTTAAGATTATTTGGCATTTTGAAAGGACATAAGGAAAGAAAAACAAAGTGAGGTGGCTCTGGTAATAAAGGATGAGATCAGTACAATAGTGAGAAATGGCCTTGGTTGAGAGGATCTCAGCCTTTTGACTACATTCTGCAAGAAAGATAATTTTCTATTGATCACTGCCTTCTGTTGCCAAGCCAGTTCCCAATTTTACTACACAATTTCTCAGCTCTCCTGTGCCTCTTTGCCAAGTTTAAATGTGGTGCCTTGCTAAACGGCATTTAAAATTAATATAAACTGACTCACTGGATTCAGTCCCCTCACTTCCACTGGTTTCTTCCAGAACAAATTTGAACAGGTTTGTAAAGCATGACCCATCATTGTTTAAACAGTACTGGCTATTCCCAATGAGACTATTATCCTTTATTCCCTTTCATTCCCTCTCTCTCTTTGGGTCTCATTCTGACCCCACTAACTTGCACATTCAACAGTGAGTGAGTCCCTCCACCCAACAATAGTCATCAATCACCAAGGAGACAAGCTCTCCCTGAGCTGATGTTCAACTATTTTCACTGTGGAATGAGCTCTCCATCTCATCTGTGTTTTGGATTGCAAGTTTCTGATTTATAAGATTGTCCCAATAAGCTCAGGGCATCATCAGCTGCTAGAAATGCTATGATAACCTTCAGTGCACCTTCACAATGCACCTGCACCTCACTTCTACCCCAAAGCCAGTTGCTTTCCAGAAGTAAAATCCAGCAAAACTTAAGAAATGACACCAAATGGTCTGACCCATCATGTATAATTCAAAATGCAGCTCCAGTACGATCAGTGCATTCTTCCAATTATTACGGCTTTTATCCCCTGGGTTATCATTGATTATTCAGGTGAGAATGGGATTACTTTTAATTGTGATACCCCATTTAGTTGAATGGCACGTATATGAAAAATCTGGAGGGCCAACTTCTCCCTGCACCACTTCCCCCACTGACAGTCGTACAGCCCATCTGACTGCTTGTTCCAGAGGACTGCCTGGCTGAACCACATCGAGAAAAATCCTGCATCACCTCACTCTTGATTGACAGCCCCTTTTTAGGGGATGGGAGGTCGTCAGTGCCATGCAGCTGTGGTGGAGTTTGAGGTCGAGATGTGCCACCCAAGCTCACAGCACTAAATCAACAGCAAAGCGTAAACTCCTCTCAACATGTGAGAGTTAGATGACAGAGAGCAGCTGTGCCAACACACAAACCACCTGAATGGAATCTGCCACTGCAAGAAGTGACAGAGGCTCAGTCAAGTGAGACTGAATGAATAGGGGCTATTAGGCTTCAGTGAGATAATGCTGTGGCAGGGGGCTTTGCTGAATTTAAAACACTTACTTATGGGAGTAAGAGAAGGGAACAGATAAA
Organism: Chiloscyllium punctatum; assembly: GCF_047496795.1. Taxonomy (NCBI): domain Eukaryota; kingdom Metazoa; phylum Chordata; class Chondrichthyes; order Orectolobiformes; family Hemiscylliidae; genus Chiloscyllium; species Chiloscyllium punctatum. Next base: position 19,308,834 of record NC_092791.1, on the reverse strand, counting down.
TGGGAAGAAATGAAGTAGAGACGTTGAGAGAGAGTTAAATGGAGAAATGAAAGCTGGTGAAATGGCAAAGAAAAACAATAAAAAGAGAGCAAGAAATAGCACAAGGCACAAGATCAGGAGCCAGAGGCCTGGGGATCCTGGTGGCCCTGAAGTGCTGCCTCTTGCACAAGCCGACAGATATAACCAGTGATTGATGCCTGGCTCAGCAGTGTTGCTCTGTAAGAACCGACTGACAGATAATTGATCTTCACATTAAATAAGGTGACATGGGCAAATTTACAGTCGTACTGATTATTGCGCCTGAAGTCAATAAAGGAGTATTTGGAACATGAGCTCAGCCCATAATACAATGAAGTCTTTGTGTGAGTCAGTGTCATCCTCTTGCAGAAATAGTTAGAAGCCAGCAGATTGTCAGTGGTCCCTTCCTCTCTGCTCTATTACTCCAGAACCTGCATACACACAGCAAGGATTCATGTGAGTTGCTCCAATCAGATTAAAAATTGCATCTCTTATGGTACATGATGACAACATTGAACACCACTGGGCCCAGCAGAGTGAACACACACCTTATGGATGGGGTAGTACTATACAGGACTCCACAGATTGAACACACACCTTATGACTGTCAGACTATACTAGGCCCCAGCAGATGGAATGCACTCCTGGTGAACTGATAGGATTGTACAGTGCCCCAACAGACTGAATGCAATCCTGGTCGCACTCTACAGGGCCCAGCAAACTGAATACACAATTAACGGCCTGGTGGACTATACTGGGTCCAATAGACTGAACATACTTGGATGAGGGGTGGGGTGTAATGTATCCAAATGTACAGATGGTACAAACATGGATGGGAAGGGTGTGTTGTAATGAGGATATAAGGAATCTGCAAAGGGCTATAGATAGGTTAAGTGAGTGGGAAAACTTGGGAGTTTACTGGAGCAAAATGTGAGGTTGCACACTTTAGTGGAAGAAACAAAAGACAGACTACTTTTAAACAGAGAGAGAGACTTCAAAAAATGCAACACAGAGGGATCTGTATGTTCTTGTGCAAGTAACACAAAAACATTAGCATACAGGTGCAGCTAGTAATTAAGAAGAAAAATGGAATTTTGACTTTTATTGCTAGAATGTCGAAGTTTAAAAATAGGGAACACTTGTTACAACTGTGCAGGGTGTTGGCCAGGCTGCACTTGGGGTTCTGTGAACAGTTTTCAAACCTGTATTTAAGAAAGGAGAGATTGAACAAACTTGGTTGTTTTCACTTGAGCGTCAAAGGATGAGGGGAGATCTGACAGAAGTTTACAAAATGATGAGAGACATGGATGGAATGGATAGTTGGAGTCTTTTTCTCAGAGTAGAAATGTCAATTACTAGGGGATATAGATTTATGGTAAAAGGGGTATGTTTAAAGGAGATGTGAGAGGCAAGTTTTTTACACAGAGGGTGGGAAGTGCCTGGAATGCGCTGCCAGAGGAGATGGTAGGGACAAATACAATAGCAATGTTTAAGAGGCATCTTGACAGTTATATGAATGGGTAGGTAATAGAGGAAAATGGACCATGTAGAGAAAAAAAGGTTTTTAATTTTCAAAGGCATCAGGTATCAGGTTAGAAATCACAACACCCAGGTTATAGTCCAACAGGTTTATTTGGAAGCACTAGCTTTCAGAGCGCTGCTCCTTCATCAGGGGGTTGTGGAGTATAAGTTTGCAAGACACAGAATTTATAGCAAAAGTTTGCAGTGTGATGTAACTGGAATTATATATTGAAAAAGACCTGATTGATTGTTAAGTCTCTCATCTTTTAGAATGACCATGTTGGTTTCAGTTCTTTCATATGTAAATCGCAAAACGTTTTTTAAAAGTTACATTCTCAAGTGAACTTTAACAATGTCGGCCCAGATAATGTATTGAAGGTGTTAGCTCCCTGTGAGACTGTCTGTGCCACAATGGTCAGACTGATTCTAATCTAAAAAATGGATTTACAGAATCTTACATGGATTCATGCAGTTTTTAAGCAAAATAAAATGTAATTCTGCAAGTACAAATTCACCTCACAAATTTATGTGTGTGTGTGTGTGTGTGTGTGTAAACACTTCAGCAGTCCGGGACATTTGACCTTGGTCCTTTGGGTGACTGTTCTCCAGGGCAGACTTCAGAACAGGCAACAACGAAAAGTGGCCGAGCAGAGGCTGATAGCAAGTTCAGTACCCATAGAGAGGGCCTCAACTGGGACTTTGGGTTCATGTTACACTGCAGGTGACCACTATTGCACTATACTCACACACACAGACAGACACTCCTACAGACCCACAGTCCTACACACACATGCACACACTCCTACAGGCACACAGACTCTTGCAGACCCTCTCTCTCATAGACTCACACATACACTCCCATACTCACACACACCCTCTCATAGACTTATACCCTTTACACTAACACTCACACACATACACACACCGTCTCACAGACATTCATATTCCACCCCCCCACACACACACACCCACATGCACGCATACGCATATACGTTTGTGAGGTGAATTTGTATTTGCAGAATTACATTTTACTTTGCTCAAAAACTGCATGAATCCATGTAAGATTCTGTTAATCCATTTTTTAGATTAGAATCAGTCTGACCATTGTGGCACAGACAGTCTCACAGGGAGCTAACACCTTCAATACATTATCTGGGCCGACATGACACCAATTGTTAAAGTTCACTTAAGAATGTAACTGCATGGATTCATGCAGTTTTTGAGCAAAGTAAAATGTAATTCTGCAAATACAAATTCACCTCACAAACGTATATGCGTATGCGTGCATGTGGGTGTGTGTGGGGGGGGATGGGGGTGTGTGGGTGGAGGTGGTTATGAGTGTCTGTGAGAGGGTATGTGTATGTGTGTGAGTGTGAGTGTAAAGGGATGTAAAGGGTGTGTGTGGGAGTGTATGTGTGTGTATGAGAGAGGGTCTGAGTGTGTGTGCATGAATCCTGCATGAATCCATGTAAGATACTGTAAATTCGTTTTGTAGGTTAGAATCAGTCTGAACATATGAAAGAATTGAAACCAACATGGTCAGTCTAAAAGATGAGAGACTTATCAAACAATCCAGGACTTTTTCAATATATAATTCCAGTTACATCACACTGTAAACTTTCGCTATATATTCTGTGTCTTATAATCTTATTCTCCACAACCACCTGATGAAGGAGTAGCGCTCCGAAAGCTAGTGCTTCCAAATAAACCTGTTGGACTATAACCTGGTGTTGTGTGATTTTTAACTTTGGACACCCCAGTTCAACACCGGCATCTCCAAACTACATGAGGGCAGCACGATGGCTCAGTGGTTAGCACTGCTGCCTCACAGCACCAGGGACCTGGGTTCGATTCCAGCCTCGGGTGACTAGCTGTGTGGAGTTTGCACGTTCTCCCCGTGTCTGCATGGGTTTCCTCCGGGTGCTCTGGTTTCCTCCCACAACCTGAAAGATATGCAGGTCAGGTGAATTGGCCATGCTAAATTGCCCAAAGTATCAGGTGCATTAGTCAGGGGTAAATGTAGGGTAGGGGAATGGGTCTGGACTTGTTGGGCTGAAGGGCCTGTTTCCATACTGTAGGTAATCTAGTCTAAACCATCTATCAGTGCAATCTTTGTGGGCTGATGGGCATGTTCCTGTGACCTTGGAGACTAGATTACCTACAGTGTGGAAACAGTCCCTTCGGCCTAACAAGTCCACACCGACCTGCCGAAGCGCAACCCACCCATACCCCTACACCTAACACTACGGGCAATTTAGCATGGCCAATTTACCTGACCTGCACATCTTTGGACTGTGGGAGGAAACCAGAGCACCCGGAGGAAACCCACACAGACCGGAGAGAATGTGCAAACTCCACACAGTCAGTCGCCTGAGGCGGGAATCGAACACAGGTCTCTGGCGCTGTGAGGCAGCAGTGCTAACCACTGTGCCACCGTGCCACCCAGTTGAGACAGTTGAGATTCATGAGGGCCAATTCCTGGGACAAAGGGGTTGGCTTATCAAGGACTAAACAGGTAGGCCTTTATTCATTAGAGCTCAGAAGTATGAGTGGTGATGTTATTGAAACATAGAAGATTCTGAGGGGGCTTGACAGGGTAGATATTGAGAGGATGTTTCACCAGTGGGGGAGTCTAATACTAGGGGAGGTAGTTACAGAATAAGGGACACTCACTTAAAACTGAGATGTGAAGGCATTTCTCCTAGAGGACAAGGAATGTCTGAAATTCTCTATGCCACAGAGCTTTGGAGGCAAGATCACTGAAAATATTTAAAGAGGGATGCAGATTTTTAAAATATTGGGGAGTTGAGGGCTGTGAAGAACTGACATAAAAGAGGAGTTGAGGTCTTGGGTATATCAGCCATGATCTTGTTGAATGGTGGGGCTGAATGGCTTACTCCTGTTCAGATTTCTTATCTTTTTATGTACATCATGATTGTTTTCTTACTCTTCCAACCAAACAGTGACCTCACACCTTAAGCACCGAATAATTCTGCTTGTATACTTCGTCTCACATTGTCGTTACTGTTTGGGAACCTTTAGACCACTTCTTGTGACTTATTTCCCCTACTATTCCTCATCTCCACCCAGACTGATTCTACATTCTAATCTCTTGAACCAAGATAATCTCTAACAATGCAGACATTCCATCCTTGATTAACAGTGCCATCACTCCACCTTTATCTAGCCTTCTAACCTTCTCAAAGGAGAACAAACCCAGCTTCTCCAATCTATCCTGGCAGGGATATTTGGGCGGGAAGTTATTTGATGGAATTATGGTCAATGGGACTGTAATTGGGTCTTGTTTTCATGAGCTCACAGAGGGAGATAATACTAAAAGATAAAGATGCAAGTTCAGTGCAAGGGCTAGTTGAAGGGATGAAGCAACAGAAGCAGCCGGCAGATTATCTCCATCTTACTGATGATGAAGTCCTTGAACTCTTTTACTTATTGTTAAAAGTACAGATGGTGTGGAAGAGAAGTGGAATTTCAGGATGTACTTTGTATTTCAGGATTAGCCTTTCAAGCCTGCGTTCTTTGAATTTAATGATGTGTAGGTGAATGTTAATTGTATATTTATTTCATTTAATTCTATGTAAGTGGTGGGCATTAACTGGGGATTCACTTGCACCCACCAGAAATAGGAACAGACTGCAACTGTGGCTGTTCAGATTGACAGGTGTATGCTTGTAAACTGTACCCTCTGCAAACAAATACTGATAAAAGTGTGTAATGATTGACTCCAGTAATATCATTCAGCAATGCACTCTATTCTCTACAACAGGCATCCGTTCCTTGCAGCCTAGTCCTTCCCAGAAATACTGCCTTCACTGTCAGCATCCAGAAGTCAGAAGCCAAAGATGGAATGAGACTATGGCTTCACAAATCAAAAGCTGCAGGAATAGTGTGGTGGGCAGAGGGTCACAGGGTAGATAGTTGGAATTTTGAAAGTGCAATTGTAAGTGAATTGGAGGATGGATGTCCTTGGGGATGAATACGGAAGGAGGTAGGGTTGGGGTGAGGAAGGGAGATGTCAGCATTAAGTGGAAGTGATTGAACTGTGGGAGTAGCAAGGTGATGTGAGATAGCAAGGTCAAAGTGATGGTTGTGAATGTGGATTGAGGGGTTGACACAGAGGGAGTGATTTATGGAGGTTGAGAGGATAGTGAATGCAGAGGAAGTGAGATGGAGATTAAAATCACAGAGGCTGAGAAGGTTTTCAGTCAGAGGCTGAGGCAGAAAAGCAGTGAAGAAATCTCAGTGATATATTTTAATATTGTACTTAGGAAAGGGTAGCAAGTAAGGGATTGGAATGAGAGGTGAGAGGAGTAATATGCTGAAAGGAGGAGAAAGAAGCAAAGGGCTAAGGGGGTCAGGTCTACAATGTGATCCAGTGATGTGTCACACCACCATTCTGATTGTCTGACAGGGACAAATGGTGAGAGATATAGCTAACGGGGAGGCTTTACTTCAGGTGGAGAGGTCTCAGCAACTCCCCCCCCCCCCCCCTCCCACCCCACCCCAGCGAGGTTTCCATTCAGGGCATGGTGTCAACATATCCTTCCACAATAAATTCACGGAACAGTAAGAGTCTTGTTCACTGTTGAATGTACAGTCTCGATGGAGAGGCAGAGAAAGGAGGGGCGAGCTGATCTTCTGGCAGAGTCTTTAGTCATCCGGGCCCTAAGTCTTTGAATTCTCTCCCTACATCCTCTGACTCTCAACCTCTCCTTATTCCTTCAGGACACTGTCAAAAACCTATCTCTTTAACAAAATCTTCATTCATCTGCCATTATACTATGCCATTTGTAGATTGGTGTGTAATTTCACTTCACAATGCTTCTGTGAAGAAGCTTTTGATAATTTATGATGTGATAAGTTCAATATAAATATAGGTTATTGGTGTCCTTGTTTATCTGCTTTTGTTTCAGCCAGATGAGGAGGGATATATGGGTTCCACACTTTTTAACCCAACTGCAAGTAATTAGTATTCTTTTTAACATGCAGCTCCATCACACTTAATGAAAAAGTAGCACTCAGCATATTTAAGGAGCCAATTACAAGGTTTTCTTGAGTGAAAAGAAGAGGAATTTTATTGCATATGAACCCCCAGCAAAATAATAAAATGAGACATCAAACACAGGTTTAAAGTTGAAAAAGGGGAGCGTGTTAGTACAGAAAGGAAGGCCAAGAAAAGTAAATTTAAAATGTTTTTAGAATCCTTGAGGTGTTATATTTCATCATCACCATCAGTTATTTTAGTGACAGAATCAGAGTTTTTAGAGCACGGAAGGATGTCCTTCCACCCATCATTTCTGTGCTGGTCATCAAACATCCACCTATTTTCATTTCATTTTCCAGCACTTAGGTCGTTGTCATGCATGCTACAGCATTTCAAGTGTTCGTGTAAATAGTTCATGAATCTTTTGAGAGTTCCTGCCTTTCAGGCAGTGAGTTCCAGATACCTACAACCCTTTGGGAGAAAAGCATTTTCCTCAAATCTACTCTAAACCTTCTGCTCTTTTCCTTAAAACTTTGCTCCCTAGTTATTTACCCTTCTCCTAAGGGGATAAGATTTGACCTTACTACCCTGCCTATGGCCCTCAGAACTTCATACCTCAGTCAGAACCTCCCTCAGCCTTCTCTGTTCTCAGGAAAACAACCCCAGTCTACCTTGTCTCTCTCCAGAGCTGAATCACTCCAGACCAGGCAGCATCCTGGGGAATCTCTTCTGCAACTTCTCAAATGCAATCATGTCCTTCCAATAGTGCAGTGACTAGAACTACACAGTCCTCCAGTAGTGGCCTAACTAATGTTTCATTCAGCTCCATCGCAACCTCCATGTGCTTGTAGTCAATGATTAATAAAGGGAAGTATCCCATGTGCCTTCTTCACCACCTTGTGTCCCTGCTTTGCTGCCTTCAAGGATCTATGGACATGCACACCAAGATCCCGCTGATCCTCTGTACTTCCTAGCATCCTGCTATTTTTGTTGGTACTTTTTGTCAGTCCTCCCAAAATGCATCACCCACATTTTTCAGGATTAAATTTAATTTGCCCCTGTTCAGTCCACCAGACCAGTCCATCTATAACATCCTGTAGTTTAAGGCTTTCCCCCCCTCATAATTTAGCATACACCAGTTTTCATGTCATCTGTGAACTTACTGATCACACATTCATGTCTAGGTCATTAATGAACACATCAAAGAGCAACGGACCCAACACCAAACTCTGTGATGTGCCACTGAACATAGTCTTCCAGTCACAAAAACACCCTAGACCATCATCCTCTGTTTTCAATGGTTTCCCTCCCACTGATGTTAGACTCACTGGCCTGTAGTTTCATGGTTTATCTCTAAAGCCCTTCTTGAAGAATGCTACTATATTAGCCATCCTCCAGTCCTCTGGCACCCTTCCTGTGACCCTCCCTGGTTTCTAGACCTATATCATCCTTCTTTACTGAGAATACAGATGCAAAGTACCTCATTTAAAACCTTAGCTAAATCTTTCAGCTCCACACAGATTGCCACTTTGGTCCCAAGTATTCTTTTCCTGGTTATTCCATTGTTGTTAATATAATTTTAAACCATTTTTTGGATTTTCTTTAAGGTTACCAGTCAATGTTTTTTCAAGTTCCTCCTTCGGTCTCCTAACTCCTTTTTTAAGCAAACTTGCCTTCATTGCTCACACCTTTGAGCATAGGAGTTGAGACATCACGTTGAGGCTGTACAGTTTGTTGATGAGCCTCTTCTGGAGTACTGTGTCCAGTTCTAGTCACCCTGTTATATTAAGCTGGAGGGGGTTCAAAAGAGATTTACCAAGATGTTGCTGGGAATGGTGGGTTTGAGTTATAAGGAGACGCTAGATAGGCTGGGACTTTTTTCAGGGGTGACCTTATAGAGATTTATCAAATTATGAAGGGTATGGCTGATGTCTTTTCCCTCAGGTGGGGGATTTTAAGACTAGGGGTCATATTTTTCAGGTGAGAGGGGAAAGATTTAAAAAAGACATGAGGGACAATTATTCTACACAGAGAGTGGTTCGTGTGTGGAATGAACTTTCCAGAGGAAGTGATCGTTGAGGGTATAGTTACAACATTTAAAAGACATTTGGATAAGTAAATGAATAAGAAATGTTTGGAGGGATATGGGCCAGGCTCAGGCAGGTGGGACTAGTTTAGTTTGGGATGATAATTGGCATGGACTGGTTGGACCGAAGGGTCTGTTTCCGTGCTGTATGACTCTGCTGAACTTTCTATATGCCTCCAGGGCATTCATAGTTTTGAGTATTCGGTGTCTAACATAAGCTTCCTTTTCTTTCCTATCTGATCCAAAACATCCCATGACATCCAGGGTTCTGTGGATTTGTTGGTTCCACCTTTCACCTTTATGGAAACTCTCACTATTATCCTTTAGACTGTCTCCCACTGCACTGGTGTGGGTTTTCCTACAAGTCACTGTCCCAATCCACTTCAGCCCACAGTGAATATTTATATTCTCAACAGTGACAAAATGTATGTTAACCACCTAGACTCATATAATCCCTACAGTGCAGAAAGAGGCCAATCAGCCCATTGAATCTGCACTGATCCACCGAAGAGGATCCCACCCAGATCCTGTATTTACCAAGGCTAATCCACCAAGCCCGCACATCTCTGGACACTACAGAGCAACTTCCCATGGCCAAGCCGCCTAAGGTGTACATCTTTGGACTTTGGGAGGAAACTGAAGCACCCAGAGAAAATCCACGCAGAGACAGGGAGAATGTGCAAACTCCACGCAGACAGTCACCCAAAGCTGGAATCTGTCTATTAGTCCATATATAAACCACCATGAACACCTCAATTAGATTCCAGTCTGTAACTCACTCCCAGTATTCTGTTATTCTATGTACAAACCACCCTGAACCCCTCGATTAGATTCCAATTTGTAACTTACTCTCAGGAAGCTGCTATTCTAAATAGAAAACACCCCAAACCCCTCGATTAGATTCCAGCCTGATACTCACTCTGAAGTATCTGATATTCTCTATATAAACCACGTGAAACCCCTTGATTGTATACCAGCCTCTGACTTGCTTCCACACATCTGCTATTCTCCATATAAAACCCATGAACCCCTCAATTAGATTCCAGTCCGTAACTCACTCCTGAGTGTCTGTTATTTTATGTATAAAGGCCCACTAACCCCTTGATTGGATTTTAGCCTGTAACTCACGTCCATGTATCTGTTACAATATATATAAATCACCTGAACCCCTCGATTGGATTTCAACCTGTCACTCACTACCAGGCATCTGTTATTCTACATATAAACCACCCCAACCCCTCAATTAGATTCCAGTCCGTAATTCACTCCCCATATCAATTATTCAATTCATAAATCACATAAACCTCTTTATTCGATACCTATCTGTAATTCACTCTCAGGTGCTTGTTATTCTATATATAAACCTCCTGAATCCCTCGATTAGATTCCAGTCTGTAACCCACTCCCTGAAATCTATTATTCTATATATAAACCACCCAAACCCCTCAGTTAGAGTCAAGTCTGTAACTCACTCCCAGGTATGTGTTATTCTATTTATTAACCACCCTGAGCCCCTTGATGAGATTTCAGTCTGTAACTCATTTCTGGATACTTGTTACTCTATATATATATAAAACACCCGTACCGCTCAATTAGATTCCGGTCTATAACTCACTCCTGGGCATATGCTAGTCAATATATAAACCACCCAAACACTTTGATTAGACTCAAGTCTATGACTCACTCCTGGGTATCTGATATTCTATATATAAACCACACTGAACCCCTTGATTGCATTCTAGTCTGTAACTTACTTCTTGAAGTCTGTTATTTTGTATAAACTACCCACCACTGAAACTCTCAATTAGATTCCAGCCTGCAACTCAATCTTGGGAATCTGTTATTCCAGTTATAATGACTTCTGAACCTTTGACGAGAATCTAGTCAGCAACTCGCTCCTAGGTATCTGTATTTCCATATATACCTGGTAAAATGCCTTGATTAGATTCCAGTCTATAACACACAACTGGCAATCTGTTATTCTATTTATGAAGCCCCGCAAACACCCCAGTCAGATTCCAATCTGTAATTTACTTTGAGGTGCCTACAGTTCTATATATAAAGCACCTGAACTCCTCGATTAGATAGCACTGCCAAGTATCTGTTATTCTCTACATAAAATCCCCAAACTCTTTGATTAGATTCCAGTCTGTAGTTCACTCTTGGGCATCTGTTTTTCTGTGTATAAGCCGTCTGAAATCCCTTGATTAGATTCCAGACTATAACTCACTGCAGAGTATTTGTTATTCTACAAATAAAGTACTCTGAAACCTTGATTAGATTCCAGTCTGTAACTCACTCCTGGGTATCTGTTATTCAATATATAAATCTCCCTGAAACCCACAAACTGATTCTAGCTTGTGCCTTATTCCCAAGTATTTTTAATCAACCCATTCAGAGATGTTATGATATGCCCCTAGAATAGGTAGGTCTTGAACATGGGTCTTCTAGTTCAGATGCAGAGACATTACCACTGTACCAGAAAAGTCCTTATTCTATATGTAAACTCCCCTGAAACCCTTGATCAGAATTCAGCCCGTAACTCACTCCTGGATATCTGTTATTCTATATATAAATGCCATGAATCCCTTGATTAGAATCCAGTATGTAACTCACTCTTGGGTATAAAGAGAACAAAGAACAAAGAATATTTACAGCCCAGGAACTGGCCCTTCGGCCCACCAAGCCTGAGCCGATCCAAATCTACTGTCTAAACCTGTCGCCCACTTCCTAAGCATCTGTATCCCTCTGCTCCCCACCTACTCGTGCATCTGTCCAGACGCATCTTAAATGAATCTACTGTGCCTGCCTCTACCACCTCTGCTGGCAATGCATTCCAAGTACTTGCCGCATGTATCCCCCTTAAACTTTTCACCTCTCACCTTGAAAGCGTGACCTCCTTCATCCTGGGAAAAAGCTTATCTCTAGCTACCCTGTCTATACACTTCATGATTTTGTAAACCTCAATCAGGTCCCCCCTCAATCTCCTTTTTTCTAATGAAAACAAACCTAACCTACTCAACCTCTCTTCATAGCTAGCACCTTCCATACCATCAACATCCTCGTAAACCTTCTCTGCACCCTCTCCAAAGCATCCACATCTTTTTAGTAATGTGGCAACTAGAACTGTACACAGTATTCTAAATGCAGCCGAACCAATGTCTTGTACAGTGTTAACATGACTTGCCAGCTCTGATACTCAATACCCCGTCCAATGAAGGCAAGTATACTATATGTCTTCTTGACCACTCTATCCACCTGTGCAGCAACCTTCAGGGTACAATGGACCCGCACTCCAGATCTCTCTGCTCATTAACTTTTCCCAAGGCACTTCCATTCGTTGTATAATTCACTCTAGAATAAGACTTGCCTAAATGCATCACTTCACATTTGTCTGAATTCAACTCCATCGGCCAATTTTCCACCCAACTCTCCAGTCTATCTACATTCTCCTGTATTCTTAGACTGTCCCTTATGCTTTCGGCTACTCCACCAATCTTCGTGTCATCTGCAAACGTACTGATCATACGAACAGTGCCCGCTTCCAGATCATTTATGTATATTACAAACAACAGTGGCTCCAGCACTGACACCTGTGGAACACCACTGGTCACCTTTCTCCATTTTGAGAAACTCCCTTCAACTACTACTCTCTGTCTCCTGTTGCTCAACCAGTTCTTTATCCACCTAGCTAGAACACCTTGCACACCATGTGACTTCACTTTCTCTATTAGTTTACCATGGGGAACCTTATCAAACGTCTTATTAAAGTCCATGTATATGACATCTACAGCCCTTCCTTCATCTATCAACTTGGTCACTGCCTCAAAGAACTCTATTAAGTTGGTAAGGCATGATCTCCCCCACACAAAACCATGTTGCCTATCAGTGATAAGCCCATTCTTTTCTAAATATAAATAGATCCTATCCCTCAGTACCTGTTATTCTCTGCATAAACCCCACGGAACCCCTCAATTGGAATCAAATCTGTAACTCACTCCTGTGTATGTGTCATTCTCTACATAAACATGCCTGGATCCTTTGATTAGATTCCAGTCTGTAAGTGGCTCCCAGGTATCTGTTATTCTATATATAACACTTCAAATCACTTGATCAGATTCCAGGATTTAACTCACTCTGAGGTATCTGTTATTCTATGTATAGAACCCCTGAAACCCTTTGATTAGATTTCAGTCTACAACCCACTCCTAAGTATCTGTCACTCTATATATAAACTACCCTGAATCATTGATTAGATTCAAGTGTGTAACTCACTCTTGAGAATATGTTATTCAATATGTAAACTGATGAATCCCATGATTAAACTCCAGTCTGTGACTCACTCCCAAATATCTGTTTTTCTATATCTAAATCTCACTGAACCTCTTGATTAGATTCCAGTCTGTAACTCACTCTCAGATATCTGTAACTGTATATGTAAATTCCACCTGCAGCCCTCCATCAGATTCCAATATGTAATTCACACTTGAGTATCTATGGTTCGATATATAAACAACCCAAACTCCTTGATTAGATTCCATTCTGTAACTCAGTCCCAGGAATATGTTATTGTATATATAAATCCCCTGAAGCCTCATTTAGATTCAGACTGTAACTCATTCTTGTTATATATCATTCTTGGTATACATTATCCAATTTATGAATCATCCTGAGCCCCTTGTTTAAATTCAATCTCTTTTTTTATTTGTTATTCTGTTTGTAATGCACCCTTAAGAGTTATTCTACTTATAAACCCATGAACCCCATCCCCCCATTAGACTCCAGTCTGTAACTAACTCCTGAGTATCTGTTATTCTATACCTAAACCATGCTGAACCCCTTGATTAGATTCCACTCTGCAACACACTCCCACGTACAATATCTGTTTTTCTATATGTATACACTACACACTCTCCTCCATCAGATTCCAGGCTGTAACTCACTCCTGGATATCTGTTATTCTATGGAAAATCCCTTGCACCTCCTAGATTAGGTTCCAGTCTGTAGCTCATTCCTGGGAATCTGTTATTCTATGTATATGCACCCTAAACCACTCAAGCAGATTCCAGTCTGTCACTCACTCTCGGTTCTCACTCGAACCCCTCAATTAAATTTCAGTCTTTCACTTACTCTCAAGCATCTGTTATTCTATACGTAAACCACTCAAACCTCTCAATGAGATTCCAGTCTGTAACTCACTCTCGGGTATCTGTAACATATTCTTCGGTTTTTTAAAATTCTATTCATAAGCCCATGAGCCTCTCAATTAGATTCCAGTCTATAACTCACTCCCGGGTATGAATTATTCTATCTATAAACCATGCTGAACCCCTTGATTAGATTCCAGTCTGTAACTCACACTCGGGTATCTGTTGCTCAAAATGTCAACGCCACCCACACTCCTCAATACATTCCAGTCTGTAGTTCACTTCCAGGTATCTCTTACTCTATATGTAAATCCCACCTGCACCCCAAACTACTGACCCATCTATTTGTTTCCAGCCTGTGACTCACTTTTGAGTATTTTACATCTTGCATTTAAAGAGCCCATACTCTTCTTTTTGATTGTCTTATTGCTGTTGTTGGGACCTTGCCTTGTGCAGATTGGCTGCCACAGCACCTATATTACAACATTGGCCACACTTTCACAAATTGGCTTCACTTTCACAAAGTGTTTCACTGGCTGCAAAGCATGTAGGAATGGCATGAGTTCATGAAAGACGCTGTAGAAATGCAAATGCCTTCCGTTCTTTCAAAGAACTGGAGTCATTTATCTGAATCCTAACAGAACAGCAGTTGTGGAGCAGAAGTGAGGAATGCTAAACAGTGTGATGGTGTCAGTCAAGAAACCGCCACATTCCTGACATTGCATCTCATCCGCTCCTTGGAGCTGCAGGGGCCATGGGAAGGTAATAGGAAGCTTAAAAAAATAAACAGCAAAAGAAAATGTGAGGGAGGAAGGAGGGGAGGGGAGGACAAACACCAACCACAGCAGCTGCAGTGTAAGTCAAATGGGGAAGGAACTGACAGCCCAGACTAATCATTCTCAGCCTTCACTCCTTTATGTGTTGCCGAATTATAACTTCCATCTTCAACCAGTTCCAGTTTTGGAATTTATTCTTGCTTTTTACTTCTAGAGTCAAAATGATAGTGAGTGAGGGAGGAAGGCAGACAGCAAGACCCTGGGGAACAAAAAGGTGCAGTAGTGAGTGGGGAGGCAAGAGAAAGCTAAGAGGACACGAAACGTGAGATTGTAATAAATTTGCAAGAAGCAGGGAGACACGAAGAGGAGGGGGCAAACCAAACAAAAGGTGGTAAGAAAGTAATAAGAAAATGGGAGGGGAGACAAACTGGGGATTCTCATGGCAAATTGTGAAAAAGAGAGAGGGGGCAAAGGAGAGAATGTCAGAGAAGAAGGAGAATGACGCTACGGGGATGGGACGTGTAACATGAGAAAGGGGACAGTCAGGCAGACTGACAGTGTTTCTGCAACTTTGGATATTCCCTGACA
Source organism: Chiloscyllium punctatum (assembly GCF_047496795.1). Classification (NCBI taxonomy): domain Eukaryota; kingdom Metazoa; phylum Chordata; class Chondrichthyes; order Orectolobiformes; family Hemiscylliidae; genus Chiloscyllium; species Chiloscyllium punctatum. The sequence continues at coordinate 19,293,696 of NC_092791.1, read as the reverse complement.
AAACGTTTAAACTGATGCATCATGGAATGCTGGTATCACAGGTGGAATAGCCAGTGAAAAGCCAGCAATAACTTTGAAATGAACAGATTGGTCAAATGGAGTTCCAATATGACCAGTCAGACCAGTATGTGTCATTCATGAGTCTTACTGGTCTTTTCTTCTGGGATATTTGCTCTGACCATTTTGTCTCGTACAATTTCCTTGCAGTGAAGACAGTTGTAAATTCAGGATTGCCCTCAGGCTGGGGTTAGCTTGACACATTGTCTTCTTCACAAAAGAAATGAACAGCAGATGTAGCTTGCTGGTAAAGTGGTAACATCTGGAGTATGAAATGACTGGATGGGAAGAACACCCAGGTCAGCGAGGCATTTGAGGAATAACAATATGGAGCAGTGATGGGGAGCACAAAGGAAATCAAAGAGCGAGGGAACGGGATGGCATCAACAGAGACAAAAGGGAGAATGAGAGAGAGGGTTTCAGAGAAAGAGCCATAAGGAGATGAAATAAGGAGAGAAGGAGATTCAGACAAGCAGAGCCAGAGATAGAAAGATCTAATGATCCAGAAAGAGAGAGAGAAAGAGAGAGAGAAGCGAGACAGAGACACATACAGATAAATCAAGACGGAATGACAGAACAAAGATAGGAGATAAATATAAAAAGACCATGAGAGTCTGAGAGGAACAATGTGCCAGAAGAGACAGGGGACAGAGAAAACCACAAGGTGAAAAAGAGAAAAAGATAGAACAGAAAGACAAGCAGAGAGAAATATATGAGAAAGACAGAGACAGAGAGAAATGCAAAGAGAATAACGGACAAAGTGCTGAATTTTAATCTGCCAGGTCAGATGGGTTTCTGCACAGGATGCAGGTTAAAATTTCTGGTTTGTCAGTACCAGCAGAAACCTCTATATTTAATTCAAACACTTGGTAGATCATCCAACTAAACTAAATAGCCTGTTCCTACTTTTCCCCACATCCTTTGATGCCTTTAGCCCCAAGTGCCAATTCAAATTCTTCTTGAAATCATACAATGTTTTGGCCTTGATTACTTTCTGTGGCAGAGAATTCCACAGGCTCACCACTGTCTGGGTGAAGACATTTCTCCTCATCTCAGTCTTAAATGGTTTATCCCATGGACTCCCCTGCCATCAAGAACATTATTCCTGCATCTACCCTGTCTCATCCTGTTCGAATTGTATAGGTTTCTATGAGATCCCTCTCATTCTTCTAAACTCCAGCGAATATGATGACCTAGTTTCTCCAATATGCTGGTAGGAGAAGGGGAATGTAGTAACTGCGCTACATCTTTGGAGCAGGAGGAAAAAAAGGATGACAAGCTTGATGTGGCAAGGACTCACTTAGCTGCCAGGGACAGACTGATTCAGGCTTCAGCTAATCTGAGGCTGCACATAGGAGCATAGGAATTAGGAGCAGGAGGAGGTAATTCAGCCCTTCAAGCCTACTCTGCCATTTCACATGATCATGGCTGATTTTATCCTGGTCTCAACTCTACTCTCCTACCTGCTCCCCATAGCCCTTTGTCCTGCTTTTCATTATAGCTGTTTCTTTTTTGAATTTGTAGATTGATTCTGTCCCACTTTGGGGTAGTGAGCTCCACAGATACACAACCCTCTGAGAGAAATAGTTTCTCCATATCTCAGTTCTGAACCAGCCTCCACTCAGTCTATATCTATGATGTCTTATTCGAGACATCTGATCAATGTCCATCTTATCAATCCCCTTTAGCATTTTCTATATCTCAAGTAGATCCCACCTCATTTTTCTGAACTCCAGCGAGTAGAAGTCCAGGCAATTCAACTGCTCCTTGTACAACAGCCCTTTCATCCTTGGAATCAACCTGGTGAACCTCCTCTGAGCTGCCCCCAGTGCCACCACATCCTCCTTCAAGTAAGAAGACCAAAACTGGACACAATATTCCAGATGTGCACTCACCAACACCTTATATAATCCAGTTATTTTGCAATAAATGCTAGGATTCCATTTGCCTTTCTTATTATAAGCAGCACCTGCACACCCACTTTCTGTGATTCATGCACAAAAGCACCCAGATCCCTCTTTGTCGATCTCCTTTTTTGAATATGGGCATCACGTGAGCATGTTTCTAATCCACTGGCACCAGACCAGAATCCAAGGAATTTTGGAAAATCATAACTAATGCATCCACTATCGCTAGTACCACCTCTTTTAAAACCTTAGGTTGCAGGCCATCAGGCTCCAGGGATTTATTTGCAGGCACAGCCATCGAGCACCCCAATTCTGAACCAATTGTGTCCCCATCGTGCCGTAGAATCCCCAGAGTATGGAAGCAGGCCATTCAGCCCATCAAGTCTACACCCACCATAGCATGGTCAATTCACCTAACCTGCACAGCTTTGGACTGTGGCAGGAAACCAGAGCACCCAGAGACAGGGAGAATGTGAAAACTGCACACAAACAGTTGTCCGAGGCTGGATTCGAACCTGGGTCCTGGCACAGTGAGGCAGCAGTGTTAACCAATGAGCCACTGTGTCATCCAGCTTCTGCTAGCCTCCAGGTCAAAGCAGTCACACAACAAACAATCCAGCCCCATCTCAGCCATCCATCGTTTATTGTTCACTCTTGTCATCACATTCTTCAAAGGCAGAAGACCCCCATGGCAAGCAGCTGCAACAGTAGTGAGGACAGGACAATGGAGTGCTTTGAAACAAAATTCATTGAAGATTTCACACAATAATCGTGTTGTCACAACATTAAACAAACAAGTGTACAACCTTGTACAACCATACATCCTGCACCTCAAGTCCAACATACACAATCCCTGTGATATCAGGTGAGCTCGGCACAGGCTCCTTAGAATCCTGCTTGAGGGTTCGGTTGCTCTGGCTGAGTGTCTCTTGGTTTTGGAGCCTGTGAGGCCCCTACTTAAAACTGCTCTGTGCATGGGCAGCAGGAGACAAACTATGTGGCTCTGACTGGGGATCATGAATAGAAACACTTTGACTAGGACCCTTTCTCACTTCTATGAGCCCATTCTCAACATTGCCTGTCCCAGCTCATCCCTACTTCCAAGCTGGACATCAGTGAGTTGCTCAGCAGGCACAGCAAAATACGCTACTCTCTGTTCACAGAGACAGAATGAGTGTGTTGGTTACTGATCAGCTGCATCTGAGTATTGAGCTGCATCGATTGACCATGCCACTAACTGCTCTTGGCATGAGGTTGGACATCAGTGCCGAGGATCAAAACATCATGGCACACATGGTTGAGAAAGCCACCTCCAATCTCACTTCAGTGGGCCAGTATCTCTGGAAATGCTGACAGAAACTTACTCAATTCACCCTGCTGCTCCAGAATGGTCTGTTTGTCACCAACTGTCAAGGCTCAGCTCCTTCATCCAGTTCAGCAGAGCCTGGAAGATCCTGAGCACTCTGGCCTCCCCACTGCTGGACCTGTCTTCACCTCCTGCTGTTGCTCCCTTGTGATGTGTAATTCACCATGTGTGCCCCCACCTGAGGTATGTGCATCCGAGCTGGTGGTGGTCACCCATGTCTGTATTTCTTCAGACCCCAAAGGTATGTTTGCTGGGCTGATGGGAGATTCAGGGTGAGAGAGTTCTGAGTCATTCTGTATTGAGCATTGTAATGCAGTGGTTGCTGATATCAAGTCAATATGAGTGACTGCACTCTGCCAAATGACTGATATTTCCTTCTGGCATCGTGTAGTTGGGGGAATGCCATCCCTGCACGGCCAAGACTCAACTTGTCTCTCATGCACCCTCCTCCACAATGATCCCAATGCGATGAGGATTGCAATGCCATCCCAAGTTGTGTGTCTCATCCTACCCTTCTGTGCTGTCTTCTCCTGCAAGTAATGAATGAAGAGACTACTGGGTTGGAGAAATGGAAAGGTTTAAGTGGATTTATGGAGCATCACTGTAAGGGTGGGTGGTGATAAGGTGAGAAGATATGGTATCAACACTGGTTGTTCACATGGGATATACTGGGGTTAGGGTGGGGTGCGGTGACTTGAGAACACTGAATGGGTGTACCTGCAAGGTTTGTTGGTGTGAGGGGTGGGGAAGAAGACTTGGGAAGCCAGAGTGAGAGGGATTTGTACATGACTGTCACACACCACAAACTGATCCTGATCAGCTTCTTAAATCTCTTGCAGCTCTGTATTCAGGAGAATGGCTGTTCAGTTCTTCAGCCATTTCCAACCATGCCTCCTTGTTCTGTACCTCTTCCTTCTTCCTGTTGTCTGCAGAGAACTGAATCTCCCTGTGGGCCCTGACAGCCCACAGCCTGATGTCCCAGGCTGCATCTGAGGACTAGGTGCGAACTCTGCCAAACTGGCACCTACCTATTAGTCAAGTAGTTTGGCTGGTTTGACATGTCTAGAAAGCTTTGTACTGACATTCACAATTGGGTCCCTTGAGGTGCAGGAGCTGAAAGTGGTTATCGTGTTGTCATCGCATCCGCTGTCAGTAATTCATCAGAATCACTGGAAAGCAGATGCAAAAGCTATGAGAAAAGTGCTGCAGACATGCCCGAGTATTGCTGGGCTCCAACAGTTAAAATACAGCTTGACACGTCTCATGGGTAGAAAAGGGAGATGAATTAACGAAGAAGACTTGAAAGATAAGGAAATGTTGGTCAATAGCATTGAGAAGCTGAAGACGATGTGCAAGTCACACAAATATCTAAATTCAGGCAGGTTATATCAAATGCACAATTGGTCATTGAACTGTATGGATATTACAACACCAAATCAGAGTGGTCAGCATAACCAGTCCCTGTTACTGTTCATCCTATCTAAAAGCAGTGAGCTAATCTGTACCTATGTTGTTACCACTTATTTGACAACACTTTTGCACCTGCATCTGAAGTTTGTTGGTTCAAATTCTACTACAAGGATTAAAGTGTAAAAATCCAGGCTGGCAGTCTCGTGCAGTCCTGAGGTAGTACTGCTCTGTCAAATAGTTGTGTGCCAGCCCCCATGTTAAAGTGTGACACCATCTCAGGTGGGCGCTGAGGAGCCCCTATCAGCATTCAGAGGACAAGCACATGAGCTCCCCCTGGTGTTCTGGTTAATACTTGTCCCTCAATCAGTGTGTGATGTCATATCATATCAAGTAATCATACAAGAATAAGGAAATTTGCTAATAGAACAAACTTAAAGGCTTTGTATCTGAATGCATGAAGCATTCAAAATAAAAAGAATGTGTTTACAGCACAAATAGAGATATATGGATATGTTTTACTGGCAACAATTGTGACATGGTTGCAGAGAGAGCAGGTTTGGGAATTAAATATTCAAGGGCATTCAGTGTTTCAGAAGGATAGGCAGAAGGAAAAGGTGGTGGTGCAGTTTTATTAGCAAAGGATAAGATCAATGCTGCAGTGAGAAACGATATCAGCACTCAAAATGAAGACACAGAGTCCGTTGCGTAGAAATAAGAAATAACAAGGCAAAGAAGTCACTGGTGGGAGTGACTTTATTCCTGATGAAGGGCTTTTGCCCGAAACGTCGATTTCGCTGCTCCTTGGATGCTGCCTGAACTGCTGTGCTCTTCCAGCACCACTAATCCAGTATATAATAAACAGTAGTCCCATAATGGAGCACAGTAAAAACCAGGAAATGCTGGGGGCTTTTAAGAAGGGTACAACAATAAACATGGGTTATTTTAATATGCATATACACTGGATTAATCAAACTGGCAAGGGTAGCCTTGAAGAGAATTCATTGAATACATTACAGATTGTTTCTTGGAGCATATGCTGGGAACAAACCAGGGAGCAGGCTCTTCTGGATTTAATGTTGTATAATGAAGGAGGATTAATAAATGATCTCACAGTAAAGGACCCTCTCAGGAAGAGTGATCATAGCATGCTAGAATTTCAATTTCATTTGGACAGTGAGAAACTGGAGTCCCACACTAGTGCCAATACTAACCCCATTTATCCCTTGATCTGTGCTCTATGGCTCAGTGGTTAGCACTCTACCGCACAGTGCCGGGGACCCGGGTTCAATTCCATCCTCAGGTGACTGTCTGTGTGGAGTTTGCACATTCTCCCCGTGTCTGCGTGGGTTTCCTCCGGGTGGTCTGGTTTCCTCCCACAATCCAAAGATGTGCAGGTCAGGTGAATTGGCCATGTTAAATTGCCCATAGTGTTAGGTCAATTAGTCAGGGGTAAGTGTAGAAGAATGGGTCTGGGTGGGTTACTGTTCGGAGGGTCGGTGTGGACTTGTTGAGCCAAATGACCTGCTTCCACACTGTAGAGAACGTAATCTAATCTAAACTGGTGTTCTAGAGTGAACCAAACATAATTACAAAGGCATAAAGACAGATCTGGCCCTAGTGGACTGGGCGGGATGGCTAAAGGTTAGGACAGTTGATGAGCAGTGGCAGATGTTGAAGGAGATACTCAATTGCTCCCAACTAAGATATATTCCAGAAAAGAAGAGAGATTGTAAGGGAGGAGCATAAAACATCCATGACTAGCTGGGAGTTTGTATTGCAGACATTTTGTCCCCTGTTTAGGTGACATCCTCAGTGCTTGGGAGCCTCCTGTGAAGCGCTTCTGTGTTAGCGCTTCACAGGAGGCTCCCAAGCACTGAGGATGTCACCTAGACAGGGGACAAAACGTCTGCAACACAACGAGCACCTGAGCTACAAATCTTCTCACAAACTTTGAAATCCATGGCTAAGCAGGAAATTAAAGTTAATATAAAGATAAAAACTAAGACATACCATATTGCAAAGGCAAATGGCAGACTGGGAAAAATTTAAAGATCAACAAAAAGTCCCTAAAAATGTCATTAAAAAGAGCAAAGGTAAACTATAAAAGAAAACTCACACAAAATGTAAAAAACGGATAGCTAAAGCTTCTATAGGTATATAAACAGGAAGAGTGGAGCTAAGGTGAATGTTGGCCACTTGGAGGATGAGACTGGGGAGTTCATACTGCAGAACACAGAAATGGCAGAGTGACTAAATCAAAATTTTATTTCAGTTTTTGTGGTAGAGGATACTAGTACCATCCCAGTAGTTACAAATAATGCAGAGATTATAAAGAGGGAGGAACTTAGAACAATTATCATCACAAAGAAAAAAGTACTGAATAAAGTATGGGGATTGAAGGCAGACAAGGGCCCAGGGCTTGATGGGCTACACCCTAGGGTCTTAAAGGATGTGGCAGAGATAGCGGATCCACTTGTTATAATATTCTAAAATTCTCTGGATGTAGGGAAGGTTCCAGTGGATTGGAAAAATGGTAAGAAAACACCCTTGTTCTAAAAGGGAAGGAGACAGACAGTAGAAGATAATAGACCAGTTAGTTTAACATCTGCTGTTGGCAAATTGTTAGAATCCACTCTTCAGGAAGTGATAACAGGACATTTGGGAAGTCAAAATATAATTCATCAGAGTTAGCATGATTTTATGATGAGTAAATCATGTTTGACTAATTTGCTAGAGTTCTTTGAAGATATAATAAGCAATGTGGAGGGAGGCAACATCCTGGTGGTATTATCGCTGAACTGTTAATCCAGAGATCTGGGCACCCAAGTTTGAATTCTGCCACTAATGTCCTTTAGGGAAGGAAACTGCCATCCTAACCTGGTCTGGTCTATATGTGACTCCAGACCCACAGCATTGTGGCTGACTCTTAACTGCTCTCTGGGCAATTAGAGATGGACAATAAATGCTAGCCTAGCCTCATCCGATGAAGGAATTTTAAAAATGGTAATAGGGATCCTGTAGTTGTTGTATATCAGGACTTCTGGAAGCCATTTCATCAGATGCTGCACAGAAAGCTACCATGGGGTTATGGGTAATTTATTTGCTTGAATAGAGGATTAGTGAACCAACAGAAAACTGAGAGTTGGGGTAAATCAGTCTCCTTTCTGGTTGGCTAGTGGGGTACCATAGAGTTCAGTCCTCGGGCCCTAACTAATTGCAATCTATATTAATTCCTTGGATGCTGGGATAGAAGAGACTATAGCCAAACTTGCAGATGACTCTAAAATAGGTGGGAAATAAGAACTTTACAAATGGATATGGATAGGTTAGGTGATCGGGCTAAAATGTGGCAGATAAAGTTTAATGTGTGAGGTTATCCGTTTTGGCCAGAGGAATAGAAAGGCAATTTATTGTCTAAATGGAGAGGAACTTCAGAATACTTCAGTGCAGAGGAATTGGGTATCTTCTTGCTTGAATTGTGGAAAACTAGTATCAACACGGACATTTACTATAAACCGACTAACTCCCAGAGCTACCTAGACTACACCTCCTCCCACCCTGCCCCCTGTAAAAACGCCATCCCATATTCCCAATTCCTTCGTCTCCGCCGCATCTGCTCCCAGGAGGACCAGTTCCAATACCGAACAACCCAGATGGCCTCCTTCTTCAAAGACCGCAATTTCCCCCCAGACGTGATCAGCGATGCTCTCCACCCCATCTCCTCCACTTCCCGCTCCTCCACCTTTGAGCCCCGCCCCTCCAATCACCACCAGGACAGAACCCCACTGCTCCTCACCTACCACCCCACCAACCTCCATATACGTCGTATTATCCGTCGTCATTTCCGCCACCTCCAAATGGACCCCACCACCAGGGATATATTTCCCTCCCCTCCCCTATCAGCATTCCAAAAAGACCACTCCCTCTGTGACTCCCTCGTCAGGTCCACACCCCCCCCCCCCCACCAACCCAACCTCAACTCTCAGCACCTTTCCCTGCAACTGCAGGAAATGCAAAACTTGCGCCCACACCTCCCCCCTTACTTCCCTCCAAGGCCCCAAGGGATCCTTCCATATCCACCACAAATTCACCTGCACCTCCACACACCACTTACTGCATCCGCTGCACCCGATGTGGCCTCCTCTATATTGGGAGACAGGCCGCCTACTTGGGGAGCGTTTCAGAAAACACCTCTGGGACACCTGGACCAACCAACCCAACCACCCTGTGGCTCAACACTTCAACTCCCCCTCCCACTCCACCAAGGACATGCAGGTCCTTGGACTCCTCCATTGCCAGACCATAGCAACATGACGGTTGGAGGAAGAGCGCCTCATCTTCCGCCTAGGAACCCTCCAACCACAAGGGATGAACTCAGATTTCTCCAGTTTCCTCATTTTCCCTCCCCCCACCTTGTCTCAGTCAAATCCCTCGAACTTAGCACCACCTTCCTAACTTGCAATCTTCTTCCTGACCTCTCCGTCCCCACCCCACTCCGGCCTATCACCCTCACCTTAACCTCCCTCCACCTATCACATTTCCAATGCCCGTCCCCCAAGTCCCCCCTCCCTACCTTTTATCTTAGCCTGCTTGGTACACTCTCCTCATTCTTGAAGAAGGGCTCATGCCCGAAACGTCGATTATCCTGCTTCTTGGATGCTGCCTGACCTGCTGCGCTTTTCCAGTAACACATTTTCAGTTAAGGAGGAGATAGGCAGATCTTTAATTGGACAAAAGTGAGGACTGCAGATGCTGTAGGTTAGAGTCCAGAGTGTGGTGCTGGAAAAGCACAGCAGGTCAGGCAGCATCCGAGGAGCAGGAGATTCGATGTTTCAGGAAAAAGCCCTTCATCAGGAATAGTATTGGGTTGAAGCATTATGGAGAGCGGGCAGGAAAGTGCAATGGAGGCCAAAATGAGATCAGCCATGATCATATCAAATAGCGGAGCAAGTTTGAGGAGCTAAATTGCCTACTCCTGCTCCTAGTTCTTATGTCCTCAATCAACATCACATAGAGATTGTCTGGCCATTATTGCATTGCTGTTTGTGGGAGCTTGCTGTGCATGAATTGGCTGCTGCATTATCTACATTACAACAGTGACCGCACTTCAAAAGCAATTAGTTGGCTGCAAAAACATTTAAATATCCTATGGTCACGAAAGTCTTTTTTCTTAACTCCTTTATCCTCCCTTCCTTTAAACAGTTATCTAACCTATTCTTAAACTCTGCCATCTTCTTTCAAACACAAACTAAACTGCTGCATTTCACAGCCTCAAAATCCTGAGTAAATCATTTTCGCTTGCTGACTCTCCTGAATTTCTCACATTTTATCTCATACTGATAACCTCCTTATCACTGGTAGCAATTATTTCTAAACTGTTCTATCTGGTCCTAATTTTAACAAGCTTTATCAATTGACTATCAAATCTCATCAGGATTCACTGGAGGCTTGGTGTAGCAGTCTCCTCTCTGTGTCACAGGCTATGAATTCAAACATCACTAAAGGCCCGAGCACCAATATTCCCTCTAAGTTGCACATTAAGGCTCCCATACAGGCCATGCACTAGTTGCCCCTTTAAGTTAGTGTGTGCATAGCTACATGCCAAAAAAATTAAAATTACTCCCCCACTTTAACTAATTGCCCACACTGTGTAAAAAATTTGGAGGGTACATCATTGAGACATAATCTAGTCTGACAGCACATTGTTCTGAAGAACCATATCGGATACAGAATATTAACTTTCCATGGATGTTGCTGAGTTTCTCTAGCACTCTGTTTGTTTCAGATTTCCAGCATCCACAGTTATTTTGTCTTTACCTGTCAGAGGTGCTGTTTTTTGAACAAGATATCAAATTAAGATCTACTCAGAGGGAAAAAAAGCCAGTAAATAACCAGTAATAACCTTGCCCAACTGCCCTGTCCTTGCTGCATCTGTGTTATTACTTCAGCCCAGAAACAGGACCAAAAAAAACAGCCTCAGTTCTTCATTTACACAAATCAATAGCAAGGAGCCCATGAGGACACGGTGAAGGAATGGCAAGATGAAGGACTTTGAAGCACAGCTAAGTATTACATACACACAGTGTGTAAATGGATCAAATGGAGACAGGATCTGGCTATGTCGTGAGGCCCGCTATGGTCAAAATAGCCTGCTGACACACACTTTCCAGTGTTGACTTATGATGAACAGACACCTATGTGAGCAACCAACTACTGAACCAATCCTGTAATGAGATGGCAGTCTGATTACCTGTGGAGTAGGACAGGATTAAAGAAAACACAGAGTAAGAGGGGTTCTGGTCCATGGCAAGAAACCATTTTTAAATTATTTTAAAAAGACAAACTCTTGATCCAAGAAGATGCAGCCATTTTCTCTGCATGAAGGGACACCTGATACCTGAGCACCTCCGAGCCCCATAGATCCTCAGCACACAGTGGCAGAGCTGTTTGGAATGTAGACACATCAGTGTTCACACATAGAAGGGAGCACTGTGTGTGTGTAATTGTGTGTGTAGATGCTCGCTAAACCTCCAGCCTGGCTGGATTGCTTACCAGAGTGCCTGTGAAAGTCTTTTTTTTTTAAAAACAGAAAGCATTTGTGCGTCAGAGGCTAACAAAATCGTTCTTTAATATATCACTTGTATGCTGGTCTCTCTATTTCCCAACTTGTTTTCTAGTTTAGCCAATAAGCCAGCAGACAGCGGGTGCCTTGCTGGCAGATTGCAGGGCTGCTGTTTGCCAAGTGGAAAGCAGGGAAGTGCACAGGCGAAGTTTGCGAGATCCAACACCAAGCCTGTGTTCCGGGGTGTTGCAGGAGCACTGGGGGAGCTTGGCCCTGCAGATCAACACTGACTGCTTGCAAGGTCCCAATGGGGGCACTGGGCCTCATCAGGCTGAGCCAGTCCAGGAAGTGAGACTGAAGCAGCAACCGCCAGAAGTGCAGAGAGTGGGAAGGTTCAGGTTGGTGATGGTTGGGATAGAAGTAGAGATTGAACTTCTTATGTCACTGTAGTACATCCACCAATCAGGTTTTCAGCCTTCATGGGAATCGCCTTAATTTTGGGTCTTGCTGCATGTTGCAGAAGAGCCTGGGCTTTTTAGAATGACCTGATTCCAAACTTGAGGAATCTTTTTATTCGCTGTATCCTCTGCCGATTCAATCTTGGCAGAGGCTATGTTCCTTTATAATTTTCCTTCCCCCTTTAAATTTCCCTTAAAGGTGCTGTGACTGACTGAAGAGGTGTGCTGGTAATCAAGCCCTCTAACTCCATGAGCAGTACGCAAGGTGTAAACATTTAATTTATCACCAATATAGTCAATAAACTTCTGTTTATTGCTGTTACCTTAAACAAAAGAGAAGTTCACCAGGTTTTTTCAATATACTCAAAAATAAGTTGTTTATTAGAAACAAATCAATTCTTTAGAGACATGGCAAAAGTGGTTATCAATTATGCTACTGTGCAGAATTAAGCTATATCCCCTTAATCTAAAAATACACATTCATACATAAACAACACAGATCTGTAATGATATCATGGGTTTGGGTACAAAATAGGCAAAAAGTGAACAAGGTCAAGGATACTGATTTCAGTTTTGACTTCTCACAGTTCCTTCAATTTCTTGTCAATGAGATAAAATTGCTGACAGTCACAGAATGATAGAAGATCTTCAGGAAGATTTCGGATTCAGTTGGGAAACTCTTGGGAATCTTGATACGTGAAACTTTATTAGGTTTTCAAACCACCTCACTAAGGGAGTATGCTTTTCGCTGTCTTTGCTTTTGTCTCTTCTTGGGTGAGAGAGAGAAAGAGACTGGCTTTCTGATGCACGCATCTCCTACAATTCAAATCCCGTGGATGTGAAAACGCACAGCAACCTGGTCCCAGAGACTGCTGCTAGGCAGTGAACAGTTTAAACTCAAGACCTTTTCAAGTCTCTATATTCTGCAATAAAGGTATAACCCTGCCCCCTCCTTATTTCTTTTTAAAAGCACGGTCTCTCTGCTTTAACAAAGTCACTTGGATTTTGTGAACAGTAGGTAAGCCACGCCTCTCTCTGACCTTTCAATATTTTGTTTCCAAGAAATCACATTATTACACCTCTTCAATCGAGAAATGTCCAAACCTTTCCAAATTCCAGTTCCCCATGTTCCTTAAATATCTGGTATTCATAACAAAGGTGAGGCCACATCTGAATGGAATATTGAGAGTGTTTTGGTCTGTTTGCCATGGAGGGAGTACAGCGAAGACTGATCCCTGGGATGGAGGGATTATCCTATATTGGAGGATTAAATAAAATGGGTCTATATTCGCTGAAGTTTAGAAGAATGAGAGGTGATTGTCCTCAAACACTGAACATTCCTACAGGAATCAACAGAGTCGATGCAGGAAATATGCCCTGCCTGTGGGCCCTTGAATCAAGGGACAAAGTCTCAGGATAAGGGGAAACCCAGTCAGGACCAAGATGAAGTATTTATTCTCTTGGGGGTAGGTGAATTCTCCACCCAGATGCCTGTTGAAGCTCAGTCAATGAGAATTTCAAGACAGAAACTGATGTTAATTTCTAGGTATTAGGGATATATAGGACATGGGGATCTTGCAAGAAAATGGTGCTGAAGTAAAAGATCAGCTATGACTTAATTGGACAGCAGAGTGGGATTGAAGGGCTGAATGGCCTCGCCTTACTCCCATTATCTATGTTTATAAACATAATTAAACCCTATCACCTTCAGTGTCAACCTGGAATAAATTTAGCTAATGGTGTGAGTTAATTATGATTCATCGCAAAGCTTACTTTCAACTCAGAAAATTAACTGCAGCTGGCAATTAAGGTCATAGAGTTGTACAGGACAAAAACAGACCCTTCAATCCGACTCATCCATGCCAACCATCTAGCCTAAATTAATCTAGTCCCATTTGCCAGTATTTGGCCCATGTCCCTCTAAATCCTTCCTATTCATGGACCCATCTAGATGCCTTTTAAATGTTGTTATTTTACCAGCCTCCACCACTTCCTATGGCAGCTCATTCTAAACACATGCCACCCTCTGTGAAAATATTGCCCCTCAGGTCCCTTTTATATCTCTCCCCTCTCACCTTAAACCCAAGCCCTCTAGGTTTGAATTCCCCCACTTCAGAATCAGGTGGGGCCTTGAAGCTGCATCAACCAAATCAAAGCTGAACTGGCTGAAGACCATACTCAGTCCTTCATCTTCTATTTGGTGGTATTTCATGAGGAGTACCTACTATTTTTCTGGTTGCTAACAGTGTGTGGTCTCTGCCTTTATTGTAACTTAAAGAAGGAAGTGCTTTCTAGTTCATGGATAAATCTCACCGTTGTTTTCAGGGGTGAGTTTTTTTTAACTTAATGGTCAGACTTATCATATTTGAAGTAGATGGTTATGGGTTTCAGTTTCACACAGACCTAAGCACAAAATGCAGGCTGGCACTCCAAAGAAAAGGACTGTTGCCCTCTTGGAAATGCCATCTTTTAGATTACATTAAACTGAATCGGTCTAAGATCTCTCAGGATCCACAGTATGAGGTCAAGGTCCTGCCATAATTACTAATGGCAATATTGTTCCTTCCACCAGTATCAGCTGATCAAAAGCCCATTGATATTTGGGATCAAACTGCGTGTTATAAAACAGTGACTGCACTTCAAAAATAGTTTATTTATGGTGAATATCCTGCGATCAAAAAGGTGCAAGATAAATGCAAACATTTTTTAAAAACTACATATTTTGTAAAACGTTTCATCTTGCACTCATCAGCACCATTTGGAAGGATAGCAACTCAAGGGGAAACCCAACATTTATATTGTATGAGAGGAGATTACTAATTGTTTGGCATGTGGACTATTGACCAATCTATGTCAATCTACCCGGTTTACCATTTAAACAGAGCTCAGCAGTCAACTGTCAGTCATCATTAACTGGTGCATTCACCATGGCAACATCTCTACCAAAAAGTGACATGCCAACCAATCACACTGTCTTCTCATACAATATAAATAATTTGAACTCAGATTATTTTCCTTGATGTGTACTCACAAGCAAGCAATACTGCCGTCTCCTGGAATGGGGAGAGGGGTTTGGGATAACATGCGTGTGTTAGTTCCTTTCAATGCAGCCGAGCCTGCTCTTTCACTGTCTCAGTTATCCATGCCATTGGATAAAGACCTTGCCCGCGAACTTCAATTTTATGACCTTGACAATACTGGTCTGAGTAAGACAGGGATCGCAGTCAGCTCAAAGAACAAAGTGGCAGATACAACTTCTTCTGGAAGGGTTAACCCTAGGAAGACTGCTTTTGTAATCATTCAGTTCACCCAAAATCAGAAACAGAGCACCACAGTCATCAATGCACAACCCACAACCTGAGAGGTCCTCGATCAGACTGCTCCTACCCAACAACATGGTGCCCTCAATTATCGAGATCCATAGTGAGCTACCAGACAATGTTCATCAGTTCTCATAAATGGTAGCTTTCCTTCACTTTGTCACTGAAATTCAGCATCATCTCAAGAGCATAAGCATGCACAGATTTTGGCTGTCTGAAGAACAGAGGGATGTACCTCAATTTTGTTTGGCTAGGTGACAGTTTTGTCAAAATGTTTGGAGGGTTTTTCACTGGAAGGCCTAGTGAGATCTCTCACTTCATCTGATCAAACCCAGCTCACGAAATACCTACTATGACACAATGGCATCCTGACTCCAGTCTAATCTTACATGCTAGAGACAAAAAAAAATGCAGATTCTAGAATCCCAAGTAGACAGGCAGGAGACTAGAAGAACACAGGCAGCATCAGGAGGTGGAGAAGTCGACGTTTCAGGTGTAACCCTTCATTCCCAGAACAACCTATCAGTCACCAGATATCTGCCAAATGACTGGCATCCCTTGCGCCTGTGTCATTTTAAAAACACTGCTGAGCATCCAGATGAGCGCAAGGAATTCCAAAGCAGCCTTGCTCACTCAAGGACAGATTGTGAACATATCAGAGATGGGAAGATGGTGCTGCGATTCTCCAACACGTTCTGGGGGGTCTGGTACAGCGGAGGGCTGTCCTCTTCCCAGATGACCAGAAAAGGACTTGATCCTTGCAGCCAGGTTCGTGGTCACCAGCCAGGTCAATGCCATCAAGACAGTCCAGAGGAGTAGCCAGTGGTGCCATAAAAAGATCAATGACCTTCCTCACTGAGCCAAGGTAAGTGCTACCAGCTTCTCCCTGCCACCTACTGCATCCACTTCCCACCAAGGCCCATGCACTATTACTTCCACTGTTACCTGAAACATCTTCGCTCACCCACTCTCATATCCTTCCCTCCCTTCCTTCCCAACTAGATTGCCACACCATTAATGATGCACGCCCTCTTCACTCTCACAGAATAGCTCAACACTTTTCAACCACCTGCACCGCTTTAAACAGCCTTGGCACCTACTTTCACCTCACTCAATCCCTTCCTTTCTCTCATTACAAGACAAGGTAGTCCATAACAGAGCACAGCAAGCCCATACAGGTGAAGGATTACCTGACACTAGATATAGAGACCTGAGTTCAATTCCCGCCTCAGGCGACTGACTGTGTGGAGTTTGCACATTCTCCCCGTGTCTGCGTGGGTTTCCTCCAGGTGCTCCGGTTTCCTCCCACAGTCCAAAGATGTGCAGGTCAGGTGAATTGGCCATGCTAAATTGCCCCTAGTGTTAGGTAAGGGGTAGATGTAGGGGTATGGGTGGGTTGCGCTTCGGCGGGGCGGTGTGGACTTGTTGGGCCGAAGGGCCTGTTTCCACACTGTAAGTAATCTAATCTAATCTAAATAATATATATAATGTAGAATGAGAGCTATCCTATTCAATGATAAGTACTAGGTACAGGGAGACATTGCCTGCTCCATGATATTTACTGGATACAGTGAGAGACACCCCATTCCTGGAAATATATACTGGGCACTGTGAGAGATATCACACTCAATGATATACACTGGGTATAGTGAGAGATACCCTGCTCAAGAATATACACTGTACTCAGTGAGAAATATCCTGCTTCAGGACTTTTATTAGGAGGTACTGTGAGAGATACTTTGCTCACTGACATACACAGGAAAGATTGAGAGATATCCACCTACATGATATATAATGCATTTATTGATCAATATCCTGCTCCATGATTTATATTGGATACAGTGAGAGATATCTTGCTCAATGATATGCACTAAGTGAGAGATATCCTGCTCCATAATAAATAATGGGTAGAGACAGCAATATCCTGCTCCAGGATATATACAGGGTACAGTAAGTGATATCCACCTCAATGATGTACACTGAGTACAATGATAGATTTCCTTATGGATATAGGAAAGAAAGTGAGAGATTTTCTGCTCAAAGATATATACCACCCAAACTGAGAGGCATCCAGCTCCAGGGTAAATATACTGGGTGCAGTGAGAGGTATCCTGCTGAAGCATATATTTGATTTGATTTATTGTTGTCACATGTATCAAGGTACAGTGAAAGGGATGCTTTGTGTGATCTACAGGCAGATCGTAGCATACAAAATGCATCAGGTAGCAGAACAGAGTGCAGAATAACATGTTATAGCTGCAGAGAGAGATATCAGAATTAACATCTGAGAGGCCCAGTCAAAAGTCTGATAACAGCACAGAAGAAGCTGTTCTTGAATCTGTTTGCACATGTATTCAAATGTTTATATCTTCTGCACAACAAAAGAGGGTAGAACAGAGTATAACTGGGGTGGGAGCGTTGTTGGTTATGTCAATTGCCTTCCTGAGGCTGCAGGAAGTCTAGATGGAGTCAATGGATGGAAGGCTGGTTTGCATGATGGATTGGGCTACGTTCACGATTGTGGTCTTGGGAAGACCAGTTGCCATACTACACTGTGATGTATCCAGAAAGGCAAGAGATTTCCTCCTTATATTTACATACTGGGTTTAGTAAGAGGTAACCTGCTCAAGTGAAGATCGTGAAAGTTATTCTACTCCAAGGTATATACTGGATACACTAGAGTTCGAAAGAAGGGTAAAAGCAAATTATTGCAGATGCTGGAATCTGAAACCAAAAGAGAAAATGCTGGAAAAT
The DNA here is from genome assembly GCF_047496795.1 of Chiloscyllium punctatum. Lineage (NCBI taxonomy): Eukaryota > Metazoa > Chordata > Chondrichthyes > Orectolobiformes > Hemiscylliidae > Chiloscyllium > Chiloscyllium punctatum. Next base: position 19,275,862 of record NC_092791.1, on the reverse strand, counting down.
CTCAGCAGGTCTGGCAGCATCTGTAAGGAGAGAAAAGAGCTGACATTTCGAGTCTAACTGACCCTTTGTCAAAGCTTTGACAAAGGGTCAGTTAGACTCGAAATGTCAGCTCTTTTCTCTCCTTACAGATGCTGCCAGACCTGCTGAGATTTTCCAGCATTTTCTCTTTTGGGTTCTAAAGAAGGGTCACTGGATCCGAAACGTTAACTCTAATTTCTCTCCACAGATGCTGCCAATCCCGCTGAGCTTTGCCGGCAATTTCTGTTTTTATATATATAATGGGCGCACTGACAGAGATCTTGCACATTGATATACACTGGGTGTACTGAGAGATAGCCTGCTTAATAATTTATATTAGGTGTTTGAGATTTTGGAAAAGATTTGTAGCTCCGGTAGTGGATCAGGTTGTCAGTCTGCTTGCTGGTAGATTTGTTTTCAGAAGTTTCATCATCATGCTCGGTAAAATCATCAGTAAGCCTCCCTGATGTTAGGTAACATGATTAGTGAGCTCAGCGAACAAACCGACAACCTGGTATATTAAGTGCAATAAAGAGATATCTCGCTCCAGGATATATACTGGGTAAAGTGAGACATCCTGCTCAAAGGTATATTGAAATACAGGAAGAGATATCCTCCTCCAGGATACATTAGATTAGATTGCTTACAGTGTGGAAATAGGCCCTTCGGCCCAACAAGTCCACACCCACGTGCAACCCACCCCCCTACATTTACCTAACACTACGAGCAATTTACACCAATTCACCTAACCTGAACATCTTTGGACTGTGGGAGGAAACCGGAGCACCTGAAGGAAACCCACGCAGACACGGGGAGAATGTGCAAACTCCACACAGACAGTTGCCTGAGGCGGGAATTGAACCCGGGTCTCTGGCGCTGTGAGGCAGCAGTGCTAACCACTGTGCCACCATGCCGCCCACAAATTGAATATAGAGAAAAATATTCTGAGCAATATGTACTGATATATAGTAGATACAGTGAGAAATAGTCTGCTTACAATATATACTGGGTACATGAGAGATATCCTTCTCCAGGATATATACTGAGTACAGTGAGTAATAAACTGCTTATAGTTACACACTGGGTATATTGAGAGATATTCTGCTCAATTATATATCCTGTGTACAGTAAGATATATCCTGATTCATGATATATACTGGGTACTGTTTGAAATAGCATGCCCCGGGATAAATGCTGGCTACAATGAGAGATATCCTGATGAATAATTTTTCTGGGAACAGTGAGAGATTCCACTGCTCCAGCATATATATTGGGTACTGTCAGAGATATCCTGCACCAGAATATGCACTGTGTAAAGTGAGAGTTCTCCTGCTCAATATATATCCTGGGTACAGGGAGATATTCTGCTTCAGGATATATAGTAGGTACACTGAGAAATGCAGGTCCTTGGACTCCTCCATCGCCAGACCATAGCAACACGATGGTTGGAGGAAGAGCGCCTCATCTTCCGCCTAGGAACCCTCCAACCACAAGGGATGAACTCAGATTTCTCCAGTTTCCTCATTTCCCCTCCCCCCACCTTGTCTCAGTCCCAACCCTCGAACTCAGCACCACCTTCCTAACCTGCAATCTTCTTCCTGACCTCTCCGCCCTCACCCCCACTCCGGCCTATCACCCTCACCTTCACCTCCTTCCACCTATCGCATTTCGAACGCCCCTCCCCCAAGTCCCTCCTCCCTACCATTTATCTTAGCCTGCTTGGCACACTCTCCTCATTCCTGAAGAAGGGCTCATGCCCGAAACGTCGATTCTCCTGCTCCTTGGATGCTGCCTGACCTGCTGCGCTTTTCCAGCAACACATTTTCAACACCGAGAAATATCCTTTGCTGAGATGTATACTGGGTACTGTTTGAAATAACCTGCACCAGGATAAATGCTGACTACAATGCGAGATATTCTAATGAATGATATATACTGGGACCAGCAAGAGAATTACTGCTCCAGAATATATACTTGGTACTGTCAGAGATATCTTGCACCAGTGACAGTATCCTGCTCAATTATATATACCTGGTACAGTGAGAGGTATGCTGCCCCAAGATACATACTGAGTACAGTGAGAGATATCATGCCTGAGTACTGTGTTCCACATATATAATGGTTACATTGAGAGATATACTTGTTACAGTGGGAGATATTAAACTCCAGGATGTATATGTACTAGGTGCAGGGAGCGATATTCTGCTCCAGAATATATATAGAATGCAGTGAGAAAAATCCTGCTCCAGCATATGTACTGGGTATAGTAAGAGAAAGCCAGTCCAATGGCCCCACTAGAGGCATACAATATTTTTGTCTTTATTGTTTACCAGGAGATGAAAGATGAAAGGAATATGAGCTCATTGTTGAGGAATAATCAATGCTTGAAAAGAATACAAATCATGTGCAGAGTTATCAAAGCCTTGTACATGGCTTCCTCAAGTCTGATTATTTGATCCTTACATACACCCTCGTCATTCAATGTTGGCATCGTAATTCTGCTGGTGATTTTAAAATAAAGTGGAAACAGCCCACCACAGTGATTGACCAATTTTAATGATCTGAAGAAAACTAACTCACTGAAACCACACTTGCTTTTTTTTATGTTTTATAGAATGAGGAGCTCATAAAAGTCCAAATATTTCAGTGCTTGTTGTCGTAATTCCTTTTAACTACATCTGGTTTGACCTGGCTTCCCCTGCTCACTTCAATCACAGTTGTGAATGAAAGCAACCTTTTCACTGTGACATCTACTATATTTGAGATCAGACAACAGTGGATAATGCGTGAAGTGGCACAAAAACGATCTAATCTTCACAATTTTCAACATTATAGGCTCCCTATTTTAGCCTTTAAAGATCATATAGTGTTTGTAGTAAGTGTTTACTATTGGCAGGAAGAGAAGATCAGAATGAGAAACAACATCAGTATTATCAACTGATTTTCAACCCTAGGCTGTGGGCCTTTTCCAAAGAACTTCACATAATTTGTCACAGGGAGTTCAAAATTGGTTGCGGCCAATTTTTGTGGATTGAAAGAGTAGGCAGCATGCTGAAAACCTGTGCCAGCAGCTCAAAGCTGGTCTGAAATCAGCCCTCGGAACATATTTTAATAATCATGAAAGTGTGTCACCTTTACTATGCTGAAACAGTGACTGCACTGCAAAAGTATGTCACTGGCTGTAAAACAGTTTGAGCCTTTCAAAGATCGTAGAAGATGCCATATAAATTTTCACCCCTTTGCTTTTGAATAAGAGGATGGAGATATGAGCCATTGCAAACATTCCAGTTCCAATTCTCACACCCCTACCTGATAATTGGGCAATAAATGATGCATCTGGGTTCCTGGAGAAATGAGAGATGTAGAGACATAGAAAATAGAAAAGACCATTCAGCCCACTGAGTTCAATAATCACAGCTGAACCTCTAATTCACACCATACTCCTTGACACCTTTAGTCTTGAGAAATTTTGGCCTTCACAACTTTCGGTGACAGAGAATTCCACATGGTCACTACCCTTTGTGTGAAGAATTTCTCATGGGTCTGAAATGGCCTATCCCATACCCTGAGACTGGGACCCCTGTATCATCATCCTCGCATCTTGTCTATCCTGGTCAGAATTTCAGCTGTTTCAATGAGATCCCCTTTCACTCTTCTAAACTCCAGTCAATACAGGCCCAGTCAATTCAATCTCTCCTCAAACCTGCCAGTCAAGGAATCAGTCTGGAGAACCTTTGCTGCTCTCCCTCTATGAGTAACAGAAAATGAGGTTTTCATAAGTGTTCAGAAGGGAGACAACAAGACAAACCTATCCCGGTGAAACAAGAAGCTGAACATGATAATCAGGACACAGCTCATATTGTTCTGATTTTTCAATATAAGTGCGAGCAGTTCAGCCCTGAGGATTGTAGGCTCAACACCCACATTAGGAAGGTGAACAGCAATTGGTTATGAGTAAAACTAAAAAGCTCAGAACAATGGCTGCAAATCAATGGCTGGTTTGAAGAGAGAGAGGCACATGTAATTCTTTGAAGGTGTGACAGGAGTTATGGTAAGGGAGAGATATTACTTCCCTTGAAATTTTCAATATCATCCCTGTGCAAACCCCTTACATTGATTTCACCCTGTCCTTCATTCCTCTCACCTCTCCCATTCACTTGGGTTTTTTTCTTCCTCGTGGCATCTCCATCTCATTGATCTGAGCTGAATTTAAACATGGAGACCATTGCAAACCCAGATGCTAGAAATCTGAAATAAAAACAAGAAATACTCAGTAGGTGAGCTCAGTTTGTGAAAAGAGGAGCAGAGTTAAAATTTTAATTCTGATGAAAGGTCACTGACTTGAAAGGTTAGCTCTGTTTCTCTCTCCATACCTAACCCAATGAGTATTTCTGTTCTTTTTAATTTTAGTTTCAGCAGCCCACTCGCCAAATGCATTTATCTCCGCCACAGTTTTTGTATTGGAGCTCTGGGTTCAGCAGCCAAATAAGCAGGGTGAGCATGATCACAATCCACTGCAGTCTGTTTAAGCTCCAGTATTCGAGAAGTGCCAAGAACTGAGTCAGTAGCTGGACAAATAATGAGGCCATGAGGATAGACTGCAGGAGAGTGTTTAGATGCAGCCTGGGACATCAGGCTGTGGGCTGTCAGGGCCCACAGGGAGATTCAGTTCTCTGCAGACAACAGGAAGAAGGAAGAGGTACAGAACAAGGAGGCATGGTTGGAAATGGCTGAAGAACTGAACAGCCATTCTCCTGAATACAGAGCTGCAAGAGATTTAAGAAGCTGATCAGGATCAGTTTGTGGTGTGTGACAATCATGTACAAATCCCTCTCACTCTGGCTTCCCAAGTCTTCTTCCCCACCCCTCACACCAACAAACCTTGCAGGTACACCCATTCAGTGTTCTCAAGTCACCGCACCCCACCCTAACCCCAGTATATCCCATGTGAACAACCAGTGCTGACACCATATCTTCTCACCTTATCACCACCCACCCTTACAGTGATGCTCCATAAATCCACTTAAACCTTTCCATTTCTCCAACCCAGTAGTCTCTTCATTCATTACTTGCAGGAGAAGACAGCACAGAAGGGTAGGATGAGACACACAACTTGGGATGGCATTGCAATCCTCATCGCATTGGGATCATTGTGGAGGAGGGTGCATGAGAGACAAGTTGAGTCTTGGCCGTGCAGGGATGGCATTCCCCCAACTACACGATGCCAGAAGAAAATATCAGTCATTTAGCTGAGTGCAGTCACTCATATTGACTTGATATCAGCAACCACTGCATTACAATGCTCAATACAGAATGACTCAGAACTCTCTCACCCTGAATCTCCCATCAGCCCAGCAAACATACCTTTGGGGTCTGAAGAAATACAGACATGGGTGACCACCACCAGCTCGGATGCACATACCTCAGGTGGGGGCACACATGGTGAATTACACATCACAAGGGAGCAACAGCAGGAGGTGAAGACAGGTCCAGCAGTGGGGAGGCCAGAGTGCTCAGGATCTTCCAGGCTCTGCTGAACTGGATGAAGGAGCTGAGCCTTGACAGTTGGTGACAAACAGACCATTCTGGAGCAGCAGGGTGAATTGAGTAAGTTTCTGTCAGCATTTCCAGAGATACTGGCCCACTGAAGTGAGATTGGAGGTGGCTTTCTCAACCATGTGTGCCATGATGTTTCGATCCTCGGCACTGATGTCCAACCTCATGCCAAGAGCAGTTAGTGGCATGGTCAATCGATGCAGCTCAATACTCAGATGCAGCTGATCAGTAACCAACACACTCATTCTGTCTGTGTGAACAGAGAGTAGCGGACTGTACCTTGCTGAGCAACTCACTGGGGAGTAGGCCCTGTCGCCAAGGATCATCTACTGACTCTGAGTGATGTGACTGGAGCAGAGTTGAAGAAGTATGCAAGCTTGCCATGTACCTTGATCAGGCTGGTATGATAATCTTTTGGTGGCTGACAAATATAGAACCACAGTGCGCCTACAGTGTGGAAAGAGGCTATTCGGCCCATCAAGTCTCCACTGACCCTCCGAACAGCATCCCACCTAGCCCCACACTCTATCCCCACATTTCCCATAATTAATCCACCTCCTGGGCACAATGAACAATTTAGCATAGCCAAACCACCTAACCTGCACATCTTTGGACTGTGGGAGGAAACCCACGCAGACATGGGAAGAATATGTAAACTCCACACAGTCATCCTACAGTGAAATCAAACCCAGGTCCTTGGTGCTGTCACGCAACAGTGCTAACACTGAGTCACCATGCTGCAACTGAACATTGAGGCAGTGCAAGCTCTTCCCATAGTTCAATGCTGCTGGGTGATCAGCGGGACCCTCAAGTGTCATATGTGTGCAGTCTGCGATTGGCTGTACTGCTCAGGATCTAGCCAGCGGCCAATCCAAGGATCCTGTTTTTCCGAATGCATTCATCTGTGACAAAACAGTTGGAGTGGCAAGTAAGAAATATGGGAGATACACTTGTAGGCAGAAGATGAGGAGATTCTGAAATATCATTGGCAGAACACGAGACATAATCGGAGGTGAAGAAACGCAGAGCTATTTTGACCCTGTACACCAATGGCAATGGTCACCCACTTGGAAGGAAGCCTTTTGTGGCTGCAAGTGGCAACAATGTGATGGTGTGACTGAACTAGCTAGGCCAACTGGTGCTCAGTCACCCTCAAAACGCTGTCCAACCAGTGCTAGAGAGTGGGGAAGGGATCATTTGCTGAGAGTTTGCTGCGGCACTTTGCGGTGTGGACTGTGGCTCAGAAGGAGGGATGAAACTGCTGTTGGTGTTGGCACTTCTCCTCTTGTTCTTCATCAGATGTGCAAGGAAGATATTCAGAAGCAGCTTCCACACTGCAGTCATGCAGAGCAATGACAAAATCATTCTAAGGCAGCAGAAACACATCCTGACTGTTGGACTTTGCTCCCAAAGAAGTGGAAGCACACTTTCAGAGCAAGCCTTGTCAGCAGATGCTTTTGACTGAGGTAAGCAACTGCCAACCGATTTCAACATGTCAGGTTTTTTTCCCATTCTTCACTTGTGTAGTTTAACCTGGTGAGTTGGAGGAAGCTTGGACAAGGCGTGTGTTTGAAGTCCAATCCAGAATCCAGGGTTAAACTCTACTTAATTGTCAACTATTCAAAGGTGTCTGTCCCATGCAGGTGCTCCATTTATTAATAAATGCACTTTTTGAGTTAAATATGGACATTGTGAACTGGTCCTGCACCAGTATTTGTTTTGCCAGACCTCCTACAATTTCAAACCACTTGCTATTTGGAACAGGTTAACACTTCAGCCTAGATTTCTAGCAGCCAGGCCCAAATTCTGACTGCTGTCACTTCAACTCACTTGGATGATTTGCTCGTTTTTGGAAATGTATTCCAGAAACCTGTGCTCCTTTGAAAGTAAAGAATTGCATTTATAAGTATTTTGAATCAACCTGTTTGGATATGTTGTGACAAATTACCAGTGCGGATGGAATTTGAACTCAGAACTCTGGCTCAGAGGCAGGGGCACAACCACTATGCCACAACAGCCCTTGGTCTTGCATTTATGTAGTGGCTTTTACAAACTCAATGTTCTAGAAGCATAGAAACTCGGAGTATGAGTAGGCAATTGGACTCTTCAAGCTTGCTCCACCCTTCAATATGATCAGAGCCAATCTTCTACCTCAATACCATATTCCTGCTTTCTCACCATAACTCATGTTGCCTTTAATATCTAAATATTTATCTATCTCTCTCTTGAACACAGTCAGTGATTCAGCCTTGGCAGCCTTCTGTGGTGGGGAATTCCACAGGTTCACTACCCTTTGAGTGATCACATATTTCCTCATCTCACTCCGAAATGGCCTACTCCACATCCTGAGACTGTGTCCTATGCTTCTATACTTCCCCAACCATGGGAAACTTTCTCCCTGCATGTCATCTGGCCAGCTCTGTTAGAATTTCATACACATTAATCAGATTTCCTTCAGAAGCACTTTGCCACTAATTCAGTAAATTAATTGAAGTGTAGCCTCACAGGAGGGAAATGTGACGCTAATTTGCACACAGTAAGATTCTACAAATAATGGTGATATAAGTGAACAAATGATTCATTGAGGGATGTTAATTAAGTCTCCCCTCCCTTAAATTCCCATCATGCCCCTAATTCAAAACACTTAACTTAATGTCCTGTGGGATTTGAATCTTTCACCACAGGGAACAATTTTCCAGAAAAAAAACAATTTCCCTGAGTTAGTCTCACCAACTTACCTCAGAAATTTGAAAAATTCAATTAGGCTACCTTGATCATTCCTGTTTTCTGAAGAATATAATCCCAAGCTTCCTTAGCCTTACCTCATAATTTGAATTCATACTGACTTGCAATGCTTGCAATTGTTCAATTCACACAAGAAACATTTTGAGTGAAGTTTTGGATTGGAACAAACAGCTTCCATTCCCCATCCCCACTCCTACCATCCAGCTCAGGACTGAAGGATATGTAGAGTATCTGCAATGGGATATCCTGCCCCAATTGATATGCACGTTGGTCAGTGTTTGGGCTCAGTATACCTATTATCATATAAAAGCTCAGGTCAAATATTGGAAGATTTTCCTGTGTAGGATCATCCAGCTATTTCAATAAATAGGCAACACCTCGGTGAAAGCTTGAGAATTTGATCGAGCATGGATTCCTGTGACAGTTCAACATTGCATTGAATATGCAAACCAGTAGCCTGGACAAGCTTGGGTTGTTTTCTTTCGAGTTGAAAGTTGAAGGAGGGACCTGATAAAGGTGTTTAAGATTGAGAGGCATGGACAGGGTGAATAGAAAGCAGCTGTTGCCCTTAGTCAAAGGGTCAATAACAAGGGGGCATCATTTTAATTTGAAAGTTAGGAGGTTTAGAGGGGGTTTGAGGAAAAGTCTTGTCACCCAGAGGATGGTGGAGGTCTGGAATGCACTGCCTGGGAGGGTAGTTGAGGTAAGAAACTGTGCTACCTTTAAAAAGTACTTGGATGAGCATAACATTTCAGGCTGAGCATTGTGTGGGAAAGTGGGACTAGTGCAGATAGCAGGATAGGTTTAGCAGCATAGACTCAATGGGTTGAAGGGCCTCTTCTATACGGTATAGTTCTATGATTTGTGATTTTAAAATCAATAAAAGTGTGTTAAGTGTTTATACAATGACATCTCTGGGGAGTAATTGCCACGCTAATGGATGTGCATTACGTGCAGCTTCAGGACAATGCCATTATGTGATCACTGGGAGAATGGAATCCCTGCACTTGTGGGGAATTAGTCTCTGGTAAGTGAAAAATGAGGAAGCTTGTAACAATGTGAAACATGTAACCAGTAGTATCCTCAGAACTCAAATGTGAACATCATTTCAGACAGTGCAGATATCAGTACGATCCCCAACATGACTGTTTCATTAGATCTGCGTTCTCCTGGATACTTGGGGTGCTCTACATTCTGGGTTTCAACACTGTTTTAGAATCAATCACTCTTATCACACTGCCATGGTCATCTTACAGCGAACAGAGTAACTTCCACTGATGAGCACATTATCAAAGCTGCCACTCCTGTGGAATGGTATAGTTATGACAATAGAGACATGTACAGTTTTTTTAAAATAGCTCATGCTAAACTAGAAAATGAGAGTTGTTCATGTCAATGACATGATTAAGAGGAAACAGCTGATGAGTGTTAATTCATTGTCTTTGAGCACATACAAGAGGGCTGCTGAGGTGCAGTGGTAGCGTCTATACCTTTGAGCCATAAGGCCCAGGGTTCAAGTCCCAACTGTTCCAGATGTATGTCAGAATATTGCATATCTGAAGAGGTTAATTAGGAAAATACTTGAAGTGTGTGAAAAGGGGTCAGTTCAGTGCCATGAAACTCTGGATCTTTGGTCAACTGGAGCACAGGGGGCCAGGCAGATCATAGAACCATCTCATGGCTCTGCTCCTGGGCCTGGCCAAGGTGGTCATTTAACAGATTCCTACAGCAGACTGTGGAGAGGATTTGTTGACTTGACTGCCTTCCAATCTTTCATAGTTGTGCTTGCCCCAGCTTCAGTGAACATTCAGCAGAGAACAATGATGTTTTCCTTGTATTAAGGCTAGTTATGTTGATCATTTGTCGTTTGAGCTGGTTGGGGTTCTTCAACATACTGTAGGATTTTAAGAGCAAGTTATGTATTTCCGATGACATTCAAACAAAGGAATACTAAGAGTACTCTCAAAATATAGAATATTGGTCTCTGTACATTTAGAGTGTTCCCTGAATCTTTGAACACTGTTCTGCATGCACTATGCCGTTCTATCAGTCCTCCTCCATTCTGAGCAACCCTTGGAAGGAACACCGATTATGGATAGGGCACAGAATGTACTATGGTTGGGAGGATCAAAGTCCATTGTTAAGAGCACCTCTGCTGACTAAGCTGGGTAACTCCTAAGGGACATTTATGTAAGACCAGATCTGCTGAGAACCAGCAAGAATTAGCTTATCCTTATCAGTCAAGATGTATCAGTCCATGAAAGCATTGGTTAGCACTAGATCACTGTTCAGATCTTGTAGAGATGAAGTGCTGTCTGCACACCGAGAATACTCTTCATCTAGTGTAGCACTATCACTGTTAAATAAGATGGATTTAGGACAAATCTTGCAACCTAGATTGGGCATCCATGAGACATTGTGGATTATCAGCAACAGAATTATACTCCAATACAATCTGCAACCTCATGGAACAGCATTTCCCCAAGGCTACCATGATGATCAAGCCAGGGGATCAACTGTGGTTCAGTGAGGAGTGTAGGAGAGGATACCAGGAACAGCACAAGGCATACCTAAAAATGGAGGTGTTAACCTGGTGAAGCTACAAAATCGAACTACATGCATGCCAAACAGCATAAGCAGCAAGTGTTAGAAAGAGATGAACAGATCAGAGCTAAGCTTTGCAGTCCTGCTGCATCAAATAGTCATGAATAGTGGTGGACAATTAAACAATTCACTGGAGGAGGTTCCACAAATAGCAATTATGGGGGAGCCCAGCACAAGTGCAAAAATAAGGTTGAAGCATTCACAATAATCTTCAGCCAGAAATGCCGAGTCATGATCCACTTTGGTCTCCTCCAGAGATCCCTAGCATCACAGTTGGAGGTTTTTAGTCAATTTGATTCACTCCACGTGATATCAAGAAATGGCCAAAGGGACGAGATACTCCAAAGCGACATGAGCATTGACAACATTCTCGCAGTAATACTGAAGACTTATGGTCTCGAACTTGTTGCATCCATAATCAAGCTGTCCCAGTACAGCTACACATTGGCATCTGCTGACAATGTGGAAAATTGCCCAGATATGTCCTGCACACAAAAAAAAAGAACAAATTCAACCCAGATAATTGTTGTCCCATAAGTCTACTTTTGATCACTTATAAAAGAATGGACAGCTGGCAATGCAATCATGTGATTCTTTTATGTTATGTCCTAATAGAACCCAAACTGAGCATTAGTGAGGTCATTCAGCTCCTGAATGCATTATAGCCTTGGTTCAAACATGAACAAATGAGCTGAGTTCCAGAAGTGAGGTGAGAGTGACTGTCCTTGGCATCACGGCCACTTGACTGAGTGTGGCATCAAGGAGCCCGAGCAAAACTGAAGTATATGAAAATCAGAGGTTGGAATCATACCTGGCACAAAGGAATATGGTTGGAGGTCAGTCATCTCAGCTCTAGGACCTCTCTGGAAAAGTTCCTCAGGGTAGATACTTTCTCAAATTTGCAACCCCTACTGTTGAGAAGACCCATACCACAAGCTTCCTTCCATGCTGGGCTCTAACTTGCAAACATATCACCGTTGCTTTGTTTTGTCTGCATCCTACAGCATCCTCTCTAATGGCATTGTAGGCGTCCCTACATTACATGGACCACAAAGGTTCAAAAAGGCAGCTCACCACCACCTATCCAGAGTAAATAGGATTGGGCAATAAATGCTGCTCCAGACAGTGACATCTCAATCCTATTATTGAATATAAAAAAAGAGAAATTGCTTTGGTCAAGTTGGCCATTAACAGGAAAAACTCAGCAGGTCCAGCAGCATCTGTAGAGATAAAGCAGTTAATGTTTCAGGTCCAGTGACCATTCTTAAGCCCTTTTCCAGTTCTGAAGAAGGGTCACCAGACCTGAAATTTTAACTCTGCTTTCTCTCCACAGGTGCGACCAGACCTGAGTTTTTCCAGCAATTTCTGTTTTTGTTTCTGATTTCCAACTTCTGCAGCTCTTTGGCTCTTTTGGCTATTAACAGGTCCAGGCAAAGGGCTGTGGAGGGGATGATAGCTGCTGCCTGCTCCTCTTCTGTGGCTATGTTCGAACTAAGGATCCTTGGAGAGGGAACTTGCAGCATACACCAATACTCTTAGTGCCTTTAGAGAGTATTCAGAGTCATACAACACAGAAACAGACCCTTTGGTCCAACCAGTCCATGCCGAACATAATCCCAAAATAAACTAGCCCACCTGCCTATTCCTGGCCCATATCCCTCCAAATATTTCTTATTCATGTACTCATTCAAATGTCTTTTAAACATTGTAATTGTGCCCATATCCACCACATCCTGAGGAAGTTCACTCCACACATGAACCCACCCTCTTGTATAAAAAAATTTGCCTTTCATGTCTTTTTTAAGTTGCTCTCCTCTCACCTAATCAGAATTTGAGTTATGATTTCCTTGTATTATTGAACTAGCAACCCAGAAAGCACAATTTCAAATTGCTGTTTAAAGATCTGAATTCAATTTAACAAATCTGAAAATGAAAAGTGACCACAATCGATCAAATAGTCAGTCATAAAACCCTAAACACTTCATGAATGACCTTTTAATGAAGGAGACTTGTCATCCTTACCCATTTTGGTCTGGCCTCCAGGCTCTCGCTTCTTGTGTTTAGTGAGGGTCAGTGTCTGTGGAACTATATAACAAACGGTGCCTAAAAAGCTACTATGGACAATAAATATGCACCTTGTCAATTGGCCTCACATCCCACAATATACTACAATTACAGCCTCAAAACTCCACAAAAGGCAATGTTTGACTGACATACACCTCAGGTTTCCCTTCACATATACACAACATGAGTACTGCTATCAGAACACAATTTTTTGAATAGTAGACTGCTTCAATATTTACAAGACTTGCAGACTTGATACAAGTTCCCTATTCTTGTGATTTCCTTCTGTCCTAGCAGGAGCTGCAAGCTTCAGGCTCACTCAGAAACACCAGCAAACCCGGATCCTGGCAGTACAAACAAGTATTGCAATAGCATTTAATGAAAAAACAAGACGACAATTATTCGGTACAGGTATATTCATCTAAACTTCACAATTACAAGTTCCACGCACGCACAATCTCACTGGAGTATGGGTCCCATGCATACTGACACTCAGAGGTACAGTTCCAACACATTAGCTCTCAGTAGAGTACAGATTCCATACAATCTGACTTTCACTGGGGTATAGGTTATGCACAAACTGACTCACTAGAATTTGGGTTCCACACACAATGACTCTGGGATATAATTATAGAGGCACTGAGTACTGTTCACAAATACTGATTCTCAATGGTGGGGAGTAATGCTGCATTTGTTTTCCATTATATCAACAAAATGGTTTTCATTCATTATGGCCCCATAGACTATAAAAAGTTCAATATAGCTAAGGTGAATGCTTGTGTAGTGACTGGAACCAGGTTGACCTCATTGATTACAGGGTCCTTGATTGGCCCAGGTTAACAACCCCAATCAGGAGGCACTGGCCAACCAAAATAAACAGGGGATCACCCAGCACAGAGGATCGCTGTGGAGTCCGTGGATCATGTATATATTGGGTGTGGGCGTTTGCACTCCCTTTTTGATTTTCTGAAAAACCTTCTCCTCTGTTTCTGGCTGCACTTCAGTCCCACGCTCCTGATCTTCGGGCACCCGGTACGGAGGAGGGAGGGCAGGTCCGAGGACCTCCTCGTGGGTCTGCTCCTGGGCCTGGCCAAACTGGCCATCAACAGGTCCAGGCAGCGGGCCGTGGAGGGGGTCGTTAGGGCCGACTGCCTGCCCCTCTTCCGCGGTTACGTTAGAGCCCGGGTGTCCTTGGAGAAGGAGCACGCGGTGTCCACCGACACCCTGGAGTCGTTCAGGGAGAGGTGGGCGCCGCAGGGAGTGGAGTGCATCATTTCCCCCTCCAACTCTATTTTGATTTAGTCCCTACCCTCCCCTTCACTGTTTTGCTCACACAGCATTGCCCTGTGGTTTGAAGGGCAGTGCTTGTCACTGGCCACTCGGGTGTCTTTCCTATCTTCCTGGTGGTGAAAATTGAATAAAGATTCGTACACTTTGTGTCTTTTCACTGTGTCTCACACCTGCACACGCACACACTATGGGTGCTGGGGAATAAAAATAAGCACTACCGCACAAAAAAAAAACAGGATTGTTCCCGGGTGTCCTTGGAGAAGGAGCACGCGGTGTCCACTGACACCCAGGAGAAAAAAAAAATAAACAGGAGATTCAGAGTCTCTTCAGTTTAGGGGACTGACTCTGTGCTGGCTGGTGCTACAGAAAAAAAAAAAAAATTAACAGGAGATTTACGTTAAAAAAAAATAAATAAACAGGGGATCACCCAGCACAGAGGATCGCTGTGGAGTCCGTGGATCATGTATATATTGGGTGTGGGCGTTTGCACTCCCTTTTTGATTTTCTGAAAAACCTTCTCCTCTGTTTCTGGCTGCACTTCAGTCCCACGCTCCTGATCTTCGGGCAACCGGTACGGAGGAGGGAGGGCAGGTCCGAGGACCTCCTCGTGGGTCTGCTCCTGGGCCTGGCCAAACTGGCCATCAACAGGTCCAGGCAGCGGGCCTTGGAGGGGGTCGTTAGGGCCGACTGCCTGCCCCTCTTCCGGGGTTACGTTAGAGCCCGGGTGTCCTTGGAGAAGGAGCACGCGGGTGTCCACTGACACCCTGGAGTTGTGACTGGCCACTTGTGTGTTTCCTTCCCTTCTGGAGAGATTGGACCATCTTGTGACTGTGACTCTGTGTATGTGCAAGGACTGTTCGTGTTGCTGCCTGGGGCCTGCCTCACTGCTGCTGCCTGGGGCTTGCCTTGGGGCCCCTCCCCAGGACCTCCACCACTGCTGTTGCTGCTGTTACCTGAGGAGAGGCCTGCCTCTACTGCTGCTGCCGCCCGAGGCCTGCCTCCGCCTTTGCTGCCTGGGACTCGCCTTGGGGCCCCTCCCCAACAGGTCTGCCCCACACCGCTGCGACCGAGGGCCTACCTGGGACTCGCCTGAGGCCTGCCTCCACCGCTGTTGTCGCCTGAGGCAGGTCTCCACCGTCGCTGCTTGGGACTCTCCCTGCGACCTCCACCACTGCCGCTGCCAGAGGCCCGACTCCACCACCAGCAGCAGAGGATGGCGAGCCCGAAGGTCGCGGGGCCCAGCCGCACCTACGCCGGGGTAGCCGCTGCCTTAGGCTCGGCTGGCCCAGCCCCGGCTGCAAACCACACCCCCTTCAGGCACCTCACGAAACGCCTGGGGGTCAAGGCCTATCCCCACCCCAATATGACCATCGAGGCCTGCAGCAAGGCCATGGCTAGTGTGGTCGGCCCACTGGCCATAGTCGCTGCGGCCCGGATGTACGGGAAGGCCGTATTTTTCCTGAGGACCGAGCAGGCGGTCCACCTGGCCGTGGAGAGGGGGCTCGCTGTGGGCGGGACACATTTGCCCGTGGACCCTCTGGAGGTCACGGCCCAGAGGGTCGTGATCTCCAACGTCCCGCCCTTTATTGCCAGCGAGCTCCTTCTCCCCCACCTCACCACCTTGGGGGAGATCCGGTCAGGGATCCAGCCGCTCCTGCTCGGTCTGAAGGACCCCGCCCTCCGGCACATCTACTCCTTCCGACGCCAGGTGTTTATTTGCCTGGCCCGGGAGGAGGTCACGGAGGGCTCCTTTACCCTCCTCCACGAGGGCGCGGCCTACTGCGCCTTCTGGACGGCAGACGGCGTGCGGTGCCACCTGTGCCGCGAGGTGGGGCACATCAGGAGAAACTGCCCCACCCAGAAGGCCGCCCAGCCCTCGCCAACGGCTGACGGTGGTGCCGCCGCACCCACTCCCCCTCCCCCAAAGTCAACACCACAGGCCCCGGCACCGGAGCCTGAGCCGGAGGCTTCTGATCCTCCAGCCTCCGGCAGGGAGAGGGGTGAGCGTCCAGCCGGCCGGAAGGCGCTCAGGAAGGCGTGACGCGTCAGGCCCGCCCACGGGGAGACCACCCTATCCCCATCCCCGACACCCAGCCCACGACCTGCCCCGCCCCGGCACGACAATGCCCTTGCGGCCGTGCCAGCGTCGCCCCGGCGCGGGAACCCTGACCCCCAAACCCCCGAACCCGTACCCGACCCTGACCCCACATCTACCCCCCGCCCCGATGGAGATACCCCTGGGGCTGCGACGCCCGCCCCGGGCACTGCAACACCTGGCCCCGGGGACCCCGAGCCCGAGCCCGAGCCCGCGCCCGGGCCCGAGCCCTGCCCCGCCCCGCCCAGCCACACCCTGGCACTAACCTGGGGGGGACCACTGCTGCCCGATCTCCCGCAGCCACCGTGTCTCCGGGCCCCGGAGAGGGAACTGGGCCCCTGCCCCGCCCGCTGTCACCTGATAAACCAGGGGCGGGGCAGGAAGTGACACGGCTGACCCTCCCCACCCTGGCCACGCCCCCTGCCTTCCCCCAGCCAATCGTATTCCGGGAAAGGCTGGGGGGAGGGGCCTCAGGCCCCATGACCACCAAGGCGGGCGGGGAGGGAAAGGCCCATAAATCCCCCCCTGTCTCTCTGGGGAAGAGGGGCTGGCCCTTGGAGGGGAGAGACAGTCCTGCAGCGCGCCGGCGGCGCTGCCCCTCTCCAGGGGACGGGCCCACGGGACCCTCCAACGAACCCGCACCGCGGCCTGACCTGCCCAACAACAACGACGAGGGCCGCGGTGCGGGCGTCGACAAAGGACCCTTTACTGGGTCGCCGAGCGGCGGAGGGGAGGTAGGTGTTATCCCCGCTCCTCCCTCCCAGACTGTTTTTCCGGGAGCCTTGGCCCTGGGGGATGGCCTTGGCCCTGGGGGATGACCTTTTCCCCGAGGAGCCAGGCGTCCCGGTGTCGGGAGGAGAGCGGGGCCCCGAGCCTCCGCCGCCCGACGACCCGAACTCGGGGCGTTCCGGGACGGGGTGCGCCGAGGAAGGTACTGCCGGTGACCCTGGGGGTGGGGTTGCCGGGGGTTCGAGGCCTGTTGGCGGCGCCGGACCAGCCCCCATCCTCTCGGTGGGGGAGGGGTTGGCGACCGAGGGCGACCTCCCGGAGGAGGGTTCGGGATCGGTGGCGGACACCGGGGACGACGCGGACTCCGTCTGCAGTGACGTTTTTGAGTCCCAGGTGCCCCCCGCCGATCTCCCCCTCATCCCCCTCGAGGAACTCCGGGAATTTGTCGAGGAAACTCGAGGTCGCCGGGATAGAGCCCAACTGGCTCTCGACCGCTGGAGCTCTTATGAAAAAGTTTATTGGTCGGCCCACGCTGCTCGCCAGGCGCCTGGGCTCGACGTCAACGAGCGAAAGCGAGTCAGGAACTTCCTGGGGGCACTCCTGGTGAGGACGAGGGACTCCTGTGCCCCTCCCTCGTCCTCCCAGTAATTGTACTTGTTTTTTAACTGTACTGGTGGTGGTAGCACAACGCTTCCGACATGGAGACGACTATAGCCAGCCTCAACATCAACGGCAGCAGGGAGTCACAGCGCAGATTCCAGACCCTCTCGGTCCTTCGGGACGGGAGGTATGCGGTGTGCTTCCTGCAAGAAACCCACACTACCCCGGGAGACGAAGCCACCTGGCTCCTGGAGTGGCGAGGGGGGGTCTACATGAGTCACCTCACCCGCAGATCTGGCGGGGTGGCTATCCTGTTGGCCCCGCATTTTCAGCCAGAGATCTTGGGGGTCAGGGAGCCAGTACCAGGCCGTTTGCTTCACCTGACGGTTCAGCTGGGGGGCGCGGTGCTTCACTTGGTGAACGTATACGCTCCCCTGGCCGGGCCGAGGCAAGCGAGCTTCTTTCAAGAACTGTCCACTCATCTCGCTTCCATCGACGAGAACCAGTGCGTCGTCCTCGGGGGAGATTTTAACTGCGTCCTCGAGGGCAGGGACCACGGCGGTGCCCGCACTGGCTGTGCGTCGGGGAAGAGGTTGGGGGACTTGGTCAAGTCCTTCGACCTGGTGGACGTCTGGCGGAATCTCCATCCCGACTCCATCGCCTTCACCTTCGTGAGGCCTGGGGTCGGAGCGTCCAGAATCGACCGCCTGTACGTTTCGCGGGCGTACGCCTCCTGTTTTCCGAAGGCCTCCACGCGGCAGGTGTTGTGCACGGACCATCACCTGGTGTGGGCGGAACTCCTTCCGTTCGGCGCCAGGCTCGGCTCCGCGTACTGGCACTTTAACAACCTGCTGCTGGAGGACGAGCGGTTCCGGGACTCGTTTCGTCGTTTCTGGGCCGGCTGGAGAAGGAAGCGGGGAAGCTTCCCCTCCCTGAGGCTATGGTGGGACGTGGGCAAGGCTCACGCCCGCGTCTTCTGTCAGGAGTACGCGAGGGGGTCGACCAAGAGGCGGAAATCCAGGATCGTGGAGTTGGAGAGGGAGATGCTCGACCTGGAGTCACGCCTCGGTCAGCCCGACGCGGACCCGGCCCTGCGCGGGGTGTACGAAGAGAAGAAGGCCGCGCTCCGGGACCTGCAGCTCGTCGGGACTCGGGGCGCGTACGTGAGGTCGCAGATCCAGCTCCTCCAGGACCTGGACCGCGGCTCCCCCTTCTTCTACTCGCTGGAAAAAAGGCGCGGCACCCGTCAGCAGCTCCTTGTGCTGCTGGCCGACGACGGGTCCCTCGTCTCGGATCCGGAGGGCGTCAGGGCCCACGTCCGAAACTATTACACGGCTCTGTTCTCTCCGGATCCGTCCAGCGAGGACGCTCGCAGAGTTCTGTGGGAGGACCTGCCGCAGCTCAGCCCGGAGGACGCCGGAAGGCTCGACGCTCCTGTCACTTTAGAGGAGCTGACCGGCGCTCTCGAGGGGCAAAACCCCGGGGCTGGACGGGCTGACTGTGGAGTTCTTCAGGGCGTTCTGGGACGTCCTGGGGAACGACTACGCACAGGTCCTGGGGGAGTGTCTAAATGCCGGACAGCTGCCCCTTTCTTGGCGTAGGGCGGTCATCGTCCTGCTGCCGAAGAAGGGGGACCTTCGTTCCTTAAAGAACTGGCGTCCGGTCTCCCTCCTCGGCACGGACTACAAAATCTTCGCCAGGGTGTTGTCTTCTCGCCTGGCTTCCGTGCTGGCCCACATGATTCACCCGGACCAGTCCTACACGGTCCCGGGTCGGAGGATACATGACAACGTCCACCTGGTCCGGAACCTGATCCATTTCTGTCGACGGGCTGGTCTGCCGAGCGCCTTCCTGTCTCTGGACCAGGAGAAGGCGTTCGACAGGGTCGATCACGAGTACCTGCTCGGGACTCTGCGGGCGTTCGGGTTCGGGACGCGGTTCGTTGCCCGGATCCGACTTTTGTACGCCGCCGCAGAGTGTCTGGTTAAAGTTAACGGGTCCCTGACGGCGCCCCTTCGCTTCGGGAGAGGAGTGCGTCAAGGCTGCCCCCTGTCCGGCCAGCTGTATTCCCTGTGCGTGGAGCCTTTCCTGCGCCTCTTGCGGAGGAGGTTGTCGGGGCTGGTTCTGCGCGGCGCGGGCACGGGGGTGGTCCTCTCGGCCTACACCGACGACGTGCTCCTCACTTTCACCGACCCGGCTGACCTGGGGAGGATGCGCGAGTGCCAGGCCGTGTACTCGGCGGCGTCTTCCGCCAGGATCAACTGGGCCAAGTGTTCCGGACTACTGGTCGGTCCGTGGCGGGTGGACTCTCTGCCGGAGGAGTTACGGGGGTTCAGCTGGAGTACCACCCATCTCCTCTACCTGGGGGTCTACCTCAGCCCGGCTGAGGAATCCTGGCCGGCCAACTGGCAGGAGCTGGAGGCCAAAGTCTCGGCTCGCCTAGGCCGCTGGACAGGACTGCTCCGAGTGCTATCTTACAGGAGTCGAGTGCTGGTCATAAACCAGCTGGTGGCCGCCATGTTGTGGTACCGGCTGGTCACTTTGGTCCCTCCTCCTGGTTTTGTCGCTGACATCCAGAGAACGTTGGTCGACTTCTTCTGGGACAAAAAGATGCACTGGGTCGCCGCGCAGGTTCTCTGAGTCTCCCTATCGAGGAGGGCGGTCAGTCGCTGGTGTGTGTCCGCACCCAGGTCGCGACGTTCCGCCTTCAGACCTTGCAGCGATACCTTTACGTCGAGCCTCCTCCTAGGTGGTGCGCCCTGGTGACGTATTGTTTCCGCCAGGTGCGTAACCTCAACTACGACCCGCAGCTCCTGTTCGTCGACCGCGACGGTTTGGAGGTCGCCCTCAAGGTGCTGCCTGTCTTTTACCAGGACCTGATCACTGTTTGGAACATGGTCGAATCGCGTCGCGCCTACCCTCCGGCTGGAGTAGCGGCTGTCGTCAGGGAGCCGTTGCTCAGGAATCCGCACCTCCGTACTCGCGGGTTCGAGTGGCTGTCGGAGGGGAGGGCCGTGGCGGCGAGGGCGACCAGGGTCGGGGACGTGCTGGGTGCCGGGGGCCTGGGCTGGACGCTGCCGCAGGACATAGCGAGCAGGGCAGCGGTAGACGTCCGGTACGTGGCCACCGCCATCCGACGCCTTAAAACGGCGGTGCTCAGACCCGACGTAGTGCACCAGTTGGAGGACGCTCAGGTGTGCGGTGGGATCACGTCCGCGCTCACCCCAGCCCACACGGAATTTCACATTGGCCCCAAGGTCCCGTACTTCCCGCGGGAGCCTGTGCCCCACAACCTGAGCCGCCTCCGGAATTTTAATTTTGTCCCCTTAAGGGATATAAAAAGGAAGGCCCTGTATCGACTGCTGCTGCACACCGTCCACCTCTTCTCCCTCATCCACCGTCCGGACACACCTTGGTGTGCCCATTTGCCACTGGCCGGTGGAGATCCCCAGTGGAGGGCTCTCTACGCGGGAGTCCTCCCCCTTTCTCTCGGGGATCTGGGGTGGAGGGTGCTGCACGCAGCAGTCCCCTGCAACCGCAGATTGCGGTAGTTCACGGACTCCCAGCCCAACTGCTTGTTCTGTGGCGCTGTGGAGTCCGTGGACCATGTCTATATTGGGTGTGGGCGTTTGCACTCCCTTTTTGATTTCCTCAAAAACCTTCTCCTCTGCTTTTGGCTGCACTTCAGTCCCACGCTCCTGATCTTCGGGCACCCGGTACGGAGGAGGGAGGGCAGGTCCGAAGACCTCCTCGTGGGTCTGCTCCTGGGCCTGGCCAAACTGGCCATCAACAGGTCCAGGCAGCGGGCCGTGGAGGGGGTCGTTAGGGCCGACTGCCTGCCCCTCTTCCGGGGTTACGTTAGGGCCCGGGTGTCCTTGGAGAAGGAGCACGCAGTGCCCACCAACACCCTGCAGTCGTTCAGGGAGAGGTGGGCGCCACAAGGAGTGGAGTGTATTATTTCCCCGTCCAACTCTATTTTGATTTAGTCCTTACCCTCCCCTTCACCTTTTTGATCACACAGCATTGCCCTGTGGTTTGGGGGGCAGTGCTTGTCGCTGGCCACTCGGGTGTTTTTTCCTATCTTCCTGGTGGTGGAAATTGAATAAAGATTCGTGCACTTTGTGTCTTTCACTGTGTCTCACATCTGCACACACACAAAAAAAAAGTAAATATCGAGAAACACAGGTCCAAAGGATCCTTCTATTTCATGGCCTCCACAAGGATTAATGTGCTTTGCAAAGACCATAAAAGTATTAGAATTTAAGTTTCTTTTCCCTTGTTAATTTTATAGTTCGGATTTTTTACTAGGTCTGTCCCTTTATAGAACAGATAGGCACATATAAAAAGAGAGAGATGGTTGTCAGAGCACAATTTATCATAGAAACACTTCTTGATTGCCTGACTTCAATCAATTGAACGCAATGATTGAGATTATCATCAAAAGTGGTCATGAGAATCAAGACATTGTATACTGAATGATGTCAATGAATCATTCAGGAGGTGAGGATTCTTCTGACCAGATTATTTTTTCCAGTGAGTAAGGAATTTGCTGAAGAGTAATCAGTGGTTACGGGTTGGATGGATTATTATGGTGTGAAGTCATGATTTGGAGATGCCGGTGTTGGACTGAGGTGTACAAAGTTAGGGATCGTGCAACACCAGGTTGTAGTCCGGCGGGTTTGGTTGGAGGGATTAGCTTTTGGAGCGCCGCTCCGAACCACCTGATGAAGGAGCGGCGCTCTGAAGGCTGGTGCTTCCGGTTGAACCTGTTGGACTGTGGCCTGGTGTTGTATGATTTTTAGCTATGGTGTGGAGTGAAATACTGAGTAGAGAGTCTGGCGTTCAATGGTGGAACCACTTCTGTTTCTAATTTGCAAAAAAAAAAAATAAACAGGGGATCACCCAGCACAGAGGATCGCTGTGGAGTCCGTGGACCACGTGTATATTGGGTGTGGGTGTTTGCACTCCTTTTTTTGATTTTTCTCAAACCTCCTCCTCTGCTTTTTGGTTGCACTTCAGTCCCACGCTCCTGATCTTCGGGCACCTACTACGGAGGAGGGAGGGCAGGTCCGAGGACCTCCTCGTGGGTCTGCTCCTGGGCCTGGCCAAACTGGCCATCAACAGGTCCAGGCAGCGGGCCGTGGAGGGGGTCGTTAGGGCCGACTGCCTGCCCCTCTTCCGGGGTTACGTTAGAGCCCGGGTGTCCTTGGAGAAGGAGCACGCGGTGTCCACCAACACCCTGGAGTCGTTCAGGGAGAGGTGGGCGCCGCAGGGAGTGGAGTGCATCATTTCTCCCTCCAACTCTATTTTGATTTAGTCCCTACCCTCCCCTTCACTGTTTTGATCACACAGCATTGCCCTGTGGTTTGAAGGGCAGTGCTTGTCACTGGCCACTCGGGTGTTTTTCTATCTTCCTGGTGGTGGAAATTGAATAAAGATTCATGCACTTTGTGTCTTTCACTGTGTCTCACACTTACACACACACACCATGGGTGCTGGGGAAAAATAAGCACTACCGCAGTTAGGCGGTAATGTGGGGGTTAAGGAAAAAGAAAAGAATAAACAGGGGTTTACGTTAGAGCCCAGGAAAAAAAAAGAAAAAAAAAGCACAGAGGATCTCCTCACAGGGGTCTGCTCCTGGGCCTGACCAGGCTGGTCATAAGCAGGTGTGGGCAGTGGAGGGGGTTGTTAGGACTGACTGCCCGCCCCTCTTCTGTGATTACGTTAGGGCCCAGGTGTCTCTGGAAAAGGAGCATATGGTGTCCACCAACACCCTGGTGTTGTTCAGGGAGAGGTGGGTGCCTGAGGCCTGCCTACAATGCTGAGGCCTGCCTCCACCACCGCTGCCTGGGACTCACCTTGTCCCCTCCCCAGGACCTCCACCACTGCCACTGCTGGAGGCCCACCTCCACTCCTGCTGCCTGGGACTCGCCTTGGGGACCCTCCCCAACAGGTTTGCCCCCACCGCTGCGACCAAGGGCCTACCTGGGACTTGCCAGAGCCTGCCTCCACCGCTGCTGTTGCCAGAGGCTGGTCTCCACCGTCGCTGCCTGGGACTCTCCTTGGGTGACTCGCCTTGGGCACCTCCCCAGGACTTCTGCCGCTGCTGCCTGGGGCACACCAACATCCAGCAGCAGAGTATGGCGAGCCCGAAGATCGCAGGGCACAGCCGTACCTAGGCCGGGGTAGCCGCTGCCTTAGGCTCGGCTGCTCCAACCCCGGCTGCAACCACGACCCCCTTCAGGGACCTGACCAAACGCCTGGGGGTAAAGGCCTATCCCCACCCTAAAATGTCCATCGAGGCCTGCAGCGAGGCCTGCA
The DNA here is from genome assembly GCF_047496795.1 of Chiloscyllium punctatum. NCBI lineage: Eukaryota > Metazoa > Chordata > Chondrichthyes > Orectolobiformes > Hemiscylliidae > Chiloscyllium > Chiloscyllium punctatum. The sequence continues at coordinate 19,251,840 of NC_092791.1, read as the reverse complement.
GCAAGGCCATGGCTAGTGTGGTCGGCCCATTGGCCATCGTCACTGCGGCCCGAATGTACGGGAAGGCCGTCTTTTTCCTGAAGACCGAGCAGGCGGTCCACCTGGCAGTGGAGAGGGGGCTCACTGTGGGCGGGACACATTTGCCTGTCGACGCTCTGGAGGTTACGGCCCAGAGGGTCGTGATCTCCAACGTCCCGCCCTTCATTGCCAGCGAGCTCCTTCTCCCCCACCTCACCACCTTGGGGGAGATCCGGTCGGGGATCCAACTGCTCCTGCTCGGTCTTAAGGACCCCGCCCTCCGACACGTATACTCCTTCCGATGCCAGGTGTTCATTTGCCTGGCCTGGGAGGTGGTCACAGAGGGCTCCTTTGCCCTCCTCCACAAGTGCGCGGCCTACCGCGCCTTCTGGACAGCGGACGGCGTGCGGTGCCACCTGTGCTGCGAGGTGGGGCACATAAGAAAAAACTGTCCCACCCAGAAGGCTGCCCAGCCCACGCCAATGGCTGATGGTGGTGCCGCCGCACCCACTCCCCCTCCCCCTCCCCCTCCCCCGAAGTCAACACCACATGCCCTAGCACCAGAGGCTTCCAATGCCCCAGCCTCTGGCAGGGAGGGGGGGTGAGCGTCCGGTCGGCCAGAAGGTGCTCGAGAAGACGCGACGCGTCAGGCCCGCCCACGGGGAGACCACCCTATCCCCTTCCCCGACACCTAGCCCACAACCTGCCCTGGCACAACAATGCCCCTGCAGCCATGCCAGTGTCACCCCGGCACGGGAACCCTGACCCCCAAACCTGTACCTGATCCTGGCCCCACTGACTCCACATCCACCCCCCCAGATAGCAAAACCACTGGGGCTTCGACACCTGCCCCAGGAGCCCCCAAGCCCTGGCACTAACCTGGGGGGAACCACTGCTGCCCTACCTCCTACAGTGACTGTGTCTCTGGGCCCCAGAGAGGGAACAGGGCCCCTGCCCCGGCTGCCATCACCTGATAAACCAGGGGTGGGGCAGGAAGTGACACGGCTGACCCGCCCCACCCTGGCTGTGCCCCCCGTCTTCCCCTAGCCAATCGTATTCGGGGAAAGGCTGGAGGGGGGGGGGGGGGGGGGGCCTCGGGCCCCACAACCACCAAGGTGGGTGGGGAGGGGAAGACCCATAAATTCCCCCGTCTCTCTGGGGAAGAGGTGCTGGCCCTATGAGAGGAGAGATACTCCAGTAGTGTGCCAGCAGCACTGCCCCCTCTCCAGGGGATGAGCCAACAGTGCCTCTTGACTGTCCCACACCATGGCCTGACCTACCCAAACCTCCCAGGGGCGAGAGCAGGGCCTCCTGCTGCCTTGACTCCCCTGGCCCCTGGGGAGGACTGTAATAACCACACGGGCCATGGTGCGGGCGACAACAGAGGACCCTCTGCTGGATTGTGGAGGGGAGGAAGGTGTTATCTTTGCTCCTCCCTCCCAGACTGTTTTTCTGGGGGCCTTGGACCTGGGGAAGGACCTTTTCCCTGAGGAGCAGGGCCCTGAGCCTCTGCCGCCTGATGACCTGAACTCCGGGATGTTCCGGGAAGGGGTGTGCCGTGGAAGGTACCACTGGTGACCCTGGGGGTGGGGTCGCTGGGGGTTTGAGGCCAGTTGGTGGTGCCGGACCAGCCCCCATCCTCTCGGTGGGGGAGGAGTTGGTGACCGAGGGTGACCTCCCGGAGGAGGGTTCGGGATTGGTGTTGGACACCGGGGATGACGCAGACTCTGTCTGCAGCGACATTATTGAGTCCCAAGTGCCCCCCCACCGATCTTCACTTGGTGAACGTCTACGCTCCCCTGGCCGGGCCGAGGCAAGTGAGCTTCTTCGGAGAAGTGTCTGCTCATCTCTCCTCCATCGACGAGAACCAGTGCGTCGTCCTCGGGGGAGATTTTAACTGCGTCCTCGAGGACAGAGACCACGGCGGTTCCCGCACTGGCTGTGCGTCGGGGAGGAGGTTGGGCGACTTGGTCAAGTCTTTCGACCTGGTGGACGTCTGGCGGAATCTCCATCCCGACTCCATCGCCTTCACCTTCGTGAGGCCTGGGGTCGGAGCGTCCAGAATCAACCGCCTGTACGTTTCGCGGGCGTACGCCTCCTGTTTTCCGAAGGCCTCCATGCGGCAGGTGTCGTGCACGGACCATCACCTGGTGTGGGCAGAACTCCTTCCGTTCGGCGCCAGGCTCGGCTCCGCGTACTGGCACTTTAACAACCTGCTGCTGGAGGACGAGCGGTTCCGGGACTCGTTTCGTCGTTTCTGGGCCGGCTGGAGAAGGAAGCGGGGAAGCTTCCCCTCCCTGAGGCTATGGTGGGATGTGGGCAAGGCTCACGTCTGCGTCTTCTGTCAGGAGTACGCGAGGGGGTCGACCAAGAGGCGGAAATCCAGGATCGTGGAGTTGGAGAGGGAGATGCTCGACCTGGAGTCACGCCTCGGTCAGCCCGACGCGGACCCGGCCCTGCGCGGGGTGTACGAAGAGAAGAAGGCCGCGCTCCGGGACCTGCAGCTCGTCGGGGCTCGGGGCGCGTACGTGAGGTCGCGGATCCAGCTCCTCCAGGACCTGGACCGCGGCTCCCCCTTCTTCTACTCGCTGGAAAAAAGGCGTGGCACCCATCAGCAGCTCCTTGTGCTGCTGGCCGACGACGGGTCCCTCGTCTCGGATCCGGAGGGCATCAGGGCCCACGTCCGAAACTACTACACGGCTCTGTTCTCTCCGGATCCGTCCAGCGAGGACGCTCGCAGAGTTCTGTGGGAGGACCTGCCGCAGCTCAGCCCGGAGGACGCCGGAAGGCTCGACGCTCCCGTCACTTTAGAGGAGCTGACCGGCGCCCTCGACCGGCTCTCGAGGGGCAAAACCCCGGGGCTGGACGGGCTGACTGTGGAGTTCTTCAGGGCGTTCTGGGACGTCCTGGGGAACGACTACGCACAGGTCCTGGGGGAGTGTCTAACTGCCGGACAGCTGCCCCTTTCTTGGCGCAGGGCGGTCATCGTCCTGCTGCCGAAGAAGGGGGACCTTCGTTCCTTAAAGAACTGGCGTCCGGTCTCCCTCCTCAGCACGGACTACAAAATTTTCGCCAGGGTGTTGTCTTCTCGCCTGGCTTCCGTGCTGGCCCACATGATTCACCCGGACCAGTCCTACACGATCCCGGGCCGGAGGATACACAACAACGTCCACCTGGTCCGGGACCTGATCCATTTCTGTCGACGGGCTGGTCTGCCGAGCGCCTTCCTGTCTCTCGACCAGGAGAAGGCGTTCGACAGGGTCGATCACGAGTACCTGCTCGGGACTCTGCGGGCGTTCGGGTTCGGGACGCGGTTCGTCGCCCGGATCCGACTTTTGTACGCCGCCGCAGAGTGTCTGGTTAAAGTTAACGGGTCCCTGACGGCGCCCCTTCGCTTCGGGAGAGGAGTGCGTCAAGGCTGCCCCCTGTCCGGCCAGCTGTATTCCCTGTGTGTGGAGCCTTTCCTGCGCCTCTTGCGGAGGAGGTTGTCGGGGCTGGTTCTGCGCGGCGCAGGCACGGGGGTGGTCCTCTCGGCCTACGCCGACGACGTGCTCCTCACTTTCACCGACCCGGCTGACCTGGGGAGGATGCGCGAGTGCCAGGCCGTGTACTCGGCGGCGTCTTCCGCCAGGATCAACTGGGCCAAGTGTTCCGGACTACTGGTCGGTCCGTGGCGGGTGGACTCTCTGCCGGAGGAGTTACGGGGGTTCAGCTGGAGTACCACCCATCTCCTCTACCTGGGGGTCTACCTCAGCCCGGCTGAGGAATCCTGGCCGGCTAACTGGCAGGAGCTGGAGGCCAAAGTCTCGGCTCGCCTAGGCCGCTGGACAGGACTGCTCCGAGTGCTATCTTACAGGAGTCGAGTGCTGGTCATAAACCAGCTGGTGGCCGCCATGTTGTGGTACCGGCTGGTCACTTTGGTCCCTCCTCCTGGCTTTGTCGCTGACATCCAGAGAACGTTGGTCGACTTCTTCTGGGACAAAAAGATGCACTGGGTCGCCGCGCAGGTTCTGAGTCTCCCTATTGAGGAGGGCGGTCAGTCGCTGGTGTGCGTCCGCACCCAGGTCGCGACGTTCCGCCTTCAGACCTTGCGGCGATACCTTTACGTCGAGCCTCCTCCTAGGTGGTGCGCCCTGGCGACGTATTGTTTCCGCCAGGTGCGTAACCTCAACTACGACACGCAGCTCTTGTTCGTCGACCGTGACGGTTTGGAGGTCGCCCTCAAGGCGCTGCCTGTCTTTTACCAGGACCTGATCACTGTCTGGAACATGGTCGAATCGCGTCGCGCCTACCCTCCGGCTGGAGTAGCGGCTGTCGTCAGGGAGCCGTTGCTCAGGAATCCGTACCTCCGTACTCGCGGGTTCGAGTGACTGTCGGAGGGGAGGGCCGTGGCGGCGAGGGCGACCAGGGTCGGGGACGTGCTGGGTGCCGGGGGCCTGGGCTGGGCGCTGCCGCAGGACATAGCGAGCAGGGCAGCGGTAGACGTCCGGTACGTGGCCACCGCCATCCGACGCCTTAAAATGGCGGTGCTCAGACCCGACGTAGTGCACCAGTTGGAGGACGCTCAGGTGTGCGGTGGGATCCCGTCCGCGCTCACCCCAGCCCGGACGGAATTTCACATTGGTCCCAAGGTCCCGTACTTCCCGCGGGAGCCTGTGCCCCACAACCTGAGCCGCCTCCGGAATTTAAATTTTGTCCCCTTAAGGGATATACAAAGGAAGGCCCTGTATCGACTGCTGCTGCACACCGTCCACCTCTTCTCCCTCATCCACCGTCCGGACACGCCTTGGTGTGCCCATTTGCCACCGGGCGGCGGAGATCCCCAGTGGAGGGCTCTCTACGCGGGAGTCCTCCCCCTTTCTCTCGGGGATCTGGGGTGGAGGGTGCTGCACGCAGCAGTCCCCTGCAACCGCAGATTGCGGTGGTTCACGGACTCCCAGCCCAACTGCTTGTTCTGTGGCGCTGTGGAGTCCGTGGACCATGTATATATTGGGTGTGGGCGTTTGCACTCCCTTTTTGATTTTCTTAAAAACCTTCTCCTCTGTTTCTGGCTGCACTTCAGTCCCACGCTCCTGATCTTCGGGCACCCGGTACGGAGGAGGGAGGGCAGGTCCGAGGACCTCCTCGTGGGTCTGCTCCTGGGCCTGGCCAAACTGGCCATCAACAGGTCCAGGCAGCGGGCCGTGGAGGGGGTCGTTAGGGCCGACTGCCTGCCCCTCTTCCGGGGTTACGTTAGAGCCCGGGTGTCCTTGGAGAAGGAGCACGCGGTGTCCACCAACGCCCTGGAGTCGTTCAGGGAGAGGTGGGCGCCGCAGGGAGTGGAGTGTATTATTTCCCCGTCCAACTCTATTTTGATTTAGTCCCTACCCTCCCCTCCACTGTTTTGATCACATAGCATTGCCCTGTGGTTTGAAGGGCAGTGCTTGTCACTGGCTACTCGGGTGTTTTTCATATCTTCCTGGTGGTGGCAATTGAATAAAGATTCGTACATTTTGTGTCTTTCACTGTGTCTCACACCTGCACACACACACCATGGGTGCTGGGGAAAAAAATAAGCACTACCGCACTTAGGCGGTAGTGTGGAAAAAAAAAAGAAAAAAAAAAAAAAACAGGTGTGTCGGGTGTCCTTGGAGAAGGAGCACGCGGGTGTCCACTGACACCCTGGAGTTGTGACTGGCCACTTGAGTGTTTCCTTCCCTTTGGAGACTGGAAAATAAAAAAAAAATAAAAAAAATAAAAAAAATAAAAAAAAAATAAAAGAAAATCGTCTCCCAGCCCAACTGCAAAAAAAAAATAAATAAATAAAGATTCGTGCACTTTGTGTCTTTCACTGTGTCTCACACCTGCACACACACACCATGGGTGCTGGGGAAAAAATATAAACAGGAGTGAGCCCAGGTGTCCTTGGAGAAGGAGCATGCGGTGTCCACCAACACCCTGGAGTTGTGACTGGCCACTTGAGTGTTTCCTTCCCTTCTGGAGAGATTGGACCATTTCTGTAAAAAAAAAGGGTTTGTACTAATATACAAACTGCCATTTGGGGTAATGTCAGCTAGTGCAATTTTTCAGAGAACATTTTACAATATTTACTCCAGGTCACCATTTATTAGATTAGATTAGATTACTTACAGTGTGGAAACAGGCCCTTCGGCCCAACAAGTCCACACCGCCCCGCCAAAGCGCAACCCACCCATACCCCTACATCTACCCCTTACCTACACTACGGGCAATTTAGGATGGCCAATTCACCTGACCTGCACAGGTGCCTGACCTGCCACCGTGCCGCCCACAATTAGTCAGCTAGTGCAATTTTTCAGAGAACATTTTACAAGATTTACCCCAGGTCACCATTCATCTGAATGGTGCGCTAATAACATCAGTTATCCACTTTTGCTACTTGGCCTCCTGGATGGTGTTCCAACTTGCAATTACATGCCCTTATAGTTAGAGCCCATCACTGAATTCCATGTGAAGCTATGGGCGACATTGCCTTGTCTTCTTTAAGCAGACCTTGCAGGGGTTTGTGGTCCCTTATTATTACAAATGTATATCCGTAAAAGATATTGGTATAATTTCCTGACTCCAAATAGAACTTTAGTTAGGCCACACTTGGAATATTATGTACAGTTCTAGTCATCACACGACCAGAGGATGTGGATGCTTTGGAGAGGGTACAGAAATAGTTTACCAGGATATTACCTGGTATGGGGGATTTTAGCTCTGAAGAAAAGTTGGCTAGACTGGGTTTGTGTTCACTGGAACACAGGAGGTTGAGAGGCGACCTGATCGAAGTCGATAAGATTGTGAACGGCATGGATAGAGTGAAATGGAGGCTTTTTCCCAGGGTGGAGGGATCAGTTACTAAGGGACACAGGTTCAAGGTACGGGGTGGGGGGGGTTTTAAAAGAACTGTGTGAGGCAAGTTTTTCACACAAAGGCTGGCGAATGCCTGGAGTGTGTTGCCAGGGAAGATGGTGGAAGCAGACACAATAACAGCATTCAGGAAGCACCTGGACAAATACATGAATAGGAAGGGAATAGAGGGATATGGATCCTGTAAAGGAAGGCAGTTTTAGTACAGAAGGGCAAAATGTGTCAGTGCAGGTTTGGAGGGCCAAAGGGCCTATTCCTGTGCTGTATTATTCTTCATTTTCTTTGTTCTATGACCACCAAACCTTCCTTCTCTACCTGGGCATATTTACACTCTGCATTAGCTAAAGTCCTGGTTGCACATTCTATTGGGCTTTCCTTTCCATTGGGCCACCTATGAGCTAATATTACCCTGATGCCGTACAGGGAGGCATCACATGTTAATACCAGGTCTTGCTGGGGATCATGGTGTGCCAACACCTTCAAGGATGTTTCTTCTCTTCCCTGTAGGCTATGACTTGGCTACATGATCATTTCCAAGTCTGACCTTTGTTTTAAGAATTGATGCAAAGGATGGAGGCCAGGTTCTGTATGAACTTTCTGTAAGAATTCACCAGCCCAAGAAAAGACCTAAGGTCCAGTGCAGACGTGGAAGCCAGGGCACCTTAGATTACCCTCACATTATCTTCAAGTAAGTGTAACCCAATCTTTTTGGTTCTAGCCCAAGTAGATCACTTGGGGTGCCTGGAACAAACATTATTCCCTTCTAAGGCGTACACCTGCCTGGGAGAAACATCTGTGAGAAAGTTCTCTAAGTGCTTCTTATTGGTCTACCCTGTTATTAGCGCATCACCGTGGGCGGCACGGTGGCACAGTGGTTAGCACTGCTGCCTCACAGCGCCAGAGACCCGGGTTCAATTCCCGCCTCAGGCGACTGACTGTGTGGAGTTTGCACGTTCTCCCCGTGTCTGCGTGGGTTTCCTCCGGGTGCTCCGGTTTCCTCCCACACTCCAAAGATGTGCAGGTCAGGTGAATTGGCCATGCTAAAATTGCCCGTAGTGTTAGGTAAGGGGTAGATGTAGATGTAGGGGTATGGGTGGGTTACGCTTCGGCGGGGCGGTGTGGACTTGTTGGGCCGAAGGGCCTGTTTCCACACTGTAAGTAATCTAATCTAATCTAATCTGACAATACCTGTCACTGGCAGATACATCACCATGGTACTGCCACTGGAAGTGTCCGTAATTGTTTTAAATTTTCGGGACATACTTCCAGTCACAGCTGACAATATCAGACTTTGGGCACAGAAATATCCAGTCCTGGCAAAACTGAAACAGCTGGGGATTATGGGGGATACCAAAGGCTTATCACAACCAGAACTGAAACCTTTTTGGACCCAGAGAGACCAGATCACGGTAGAGGACGGCATATTATTATGGGGACCAAGGGTGATTGTCCTGAGCAAAGGTTGCTGCCAGATACTGCCTGCACTCCACCAGGGTGATCCAGGAGTTTCCAAAATGAAGATGTTGGCGAGAAGTTATGTCTGGTGGCCAGGATTGAGTACAGGCATAGCTGCATTGGTGGGAAAGTGCCCAGAGTGCTAACAAGGACAAAAATTACCACCACCAGCTCCCTCACATTCATGGGAATGGCCAGGTGAGCCCTGGACTCAGTTACACATTGATTATGCAGGTCCTTTCATGGGCACAATGTTCTTAGTCATTGTGGACACCCAGTCAAGGTGGCTGGACATGCATAGAGTTCATTCTATCACTGTCTCAGCGTTTGACGAAAAACTGCACACATCTTTTGCAATGCACAGACTCCCAGAAGCGTTAGCCACAGATAATGGGCCATTGTTTACCAGCAAGGAATATGAGTATTTCCTAAAGTTGAATGTTATTTGGCAGACTAGGACAGCTCCATACCATCAATCATCCAACGGTCTGGCAGAAAGAACAGTCCAAACTTTGAAGGCAGGCTTAAAGAAACAGACTACAGCTTCACTAGATACCAAAGTGTCCCCGTTCCTATTTGATTATAGGACCACCTCTCACGCATTTACAGGGATAGCTCCAGCAGAGTTGGAGAAGACTCCACACCAGGTTAAATCTGGTTCTCCTGGACCTGGGAAGGGGAGGGTGAACCGGCAAGCAGAACGCCAATTCCAGACACAAGACTCTGCTATGTGAGAGAGACAGTTTACATCAGGGGATGAAGTTTGGTATAGGAACCATGAGAATGGCCCTGCGTGGGTAAGAGGCACAGTTGATGCAAAGTCAGGTCCAGTCATGTACAAGGCTTGGGTAGGTAAGACGGTCATGAACGTGGACCATATGAAAGCTGCAAACTCGCAACGGTGTGGGACAAAATATGCCCAGCTGTTTGATAGCCTTTCTAACTTTTGTGGAACCCGTAGGTTCTCCCTCTCCGTCAAGCGTTGAAGATACCTTGGAATCTGAGATGGACTCAGTGGATGTTACCACCTTTGCGACCTGAAGGGAATCAATTTCTTCCAAAGAATTCCGGGTGCAAGAGGCAAGCTACTATGCGATACACGCTGCCTGTATCAGAGGCAGAGTCGGAGGAACCTGACTCAGTGCTAAACGACCCAGGAGCTACAAAACAAAAACAGCCTAGATCCAGGGATGCAGTGATTGTAACGAGGTCAGCCAGGTGGACCTCAGATTATGAGTTCCCTGATTGGACCAGATTAAAAGCCCCAATTAGGGAGCCCTGGCTGACAAAAAGGAACAGGAGTGTCAAACATCCTGTTCACTTTGAGAGCTGGCTAGGAGGGAACTGGATCAGTGTCAAGGATTTTCAACAAATAAATAAAGGATGATTTTGTGATGGGATACCAGCCTCTGTGCAGTTATTTCAGGCATCACTGAGCTGGTGCTGCTTGATAACACTATTCATGGCACGTTCCATCACTTTACTAATGATAGAGAATAGACTGTTAGGGTGGTAGTTGGCCGGGTTGGATTTGTCCTACTTTTTATGTACAGGACATACCCTGGCAATTTGCCACATGGTCAGGTAGATCACTGTTTTGATATAGTAGCTGTTCTGGAACAGCTTGGCTAGAGGTGCCTATGTTAGTGCCGAGTGGCCAATCCTGTTTCATTCCTTCATAGTGATCAATACAACTGCTAGGTTGTTTCAGAGGCCAGTTGAGAATCAACCACGCTACTATGTGTCTGGAGTAACATACAGGCCAGACCAAGTAAGGCTGCCAGATTTCCTTCCCTCAAGGACATTCGTGAACCAGATGGGGAATCAGAGTTAACATTTTGAGTCAGGTGACATTTCCTCAGCCCTTCCTCCACTTCTCTTCACAGATGCTGCCAGACCTGATGAGCTTTTCCAGCAATTTCTGTTTTTGTTTCTGATTTACAGCATCCACAGTTCTTTCGGTTTTTATTTCATAGTGAACTGGATGGGTTTTTCCAACAATTAGCAAAGTCATAATTAGATCCTTAATTCCAGATATTTTTGAATTCAAATGCCACCATCTGCCATGGTGCAATTTGATCCGAGGTTCCCAGAACATTAGCAGAGTTTGTGGATTAATACTGTTGCGACAACACCGCTAGGCCATTGTCTCCCATGGTGCATCATGCTTAGGTTAAGCACTCAAATCATAGCAAAATACCACAGATGTTGGAAATTTAAAATAAAAACAGAAATAACTGTAGAAACTCAGGAGGTCTGGCAGCATCTGTGGTGAGAGACGTGAACATTGAATCCTGTATGACTCTAATGCTTGGGTTAAACAGGCTGTAGATTGTGTGAGGAATTGAAGACTGGGCACAGTAAGAAGGTCCACGTGTTTGAGGCCCGGAAAAATGTTGAGTCAAATTAGGAAATGGTGCAATGCGTCTTCGGAACTGGTGACATTGCTCGGGATTTCCTGTAGCACATGGCAATGATGGAGAGCATCTTCAAAAAAAATCTCTGGCCAAGAGATACAAAGTTTTGCTCTCTGTCAGTGTCACTCTCCTGGAAAGCACTGCAACACAAATTGACCCTTTCATTCTGATATACTGAGCATGTGGAAGACAAGAGAATGTTCAAGAAGAGCAATGGAATGTGGGGCAGCTCAATGGCTCAGTAGTGCTTCACAGTGCCAGGGACCCAAGTTCAATTCCACCCTCAGGTGACTGTCTGTATGGAATTTGCACATTCTCCTCATGTCTGTGTGGGTTTCCTCCAGCTGCTCCAGTTTCCTCCCACAGTTCAAAAATGTGCAGGTTAGATGGATTAGCCAATGCTAAATTGCCCATAGTGCCTAGGGATGTGCAGGTTAGGTGGATTAACCATGGTAAATACAGGGTTATAGGTAAATACAGGGTTAAGAGTCTGAGTGGGATGCTTTTCAGAGGGTTGGTGTGGCCCCAATGGGCTGAATGGCCTGCTTCTACACTGTAGGGATACTGTGAAAACAATAGTAGTAGAATTTATGTCCTCTATGTTATTCTCTGTAGGATTTGCAACATGATAAGCAGTTCTGACAAGCCATAATATTGTTATTACTCCAGCTGATATGGGTAGTTAGTCCAAAATGGCAGGAGAGTCCCCAACCCATCTGCTGAGGTGGGAGACACCCAGAGACACAAATGTCTCATTGGATGTCAGCCCACGTTTCAGAACAGGAATTCTGCTCTCTGCTTGCAGGGATTCAATGCTGTACCTTCAAATTCCAAGGCAATGCAAGGTTTGTGAAGGTTTGTTCCAAGGCAATGCATTTACTGAGCTAAGGCATCACTCTCTCAGTCAGCTAGAGAGAGAAAGAGGGACAAGAAAGGTTGGGCTGGAGGTGGGCCAGGGATCACCTATCAAGTGGTAAAGAGTTTCTTTCATTCTTGCTCTCGGCTTTCTTTGAATGCAAAGGCGTGACAGAATGTGCAGAGCAGCGATACAAAACACTAATGAACCCTGGTCAGTCCTGCTTTAATAGAGGGAGGTTTGACTGCAGCAAGAGAGGAATCTGCTTTTGGCAACTTAAGCTAAAAAACTGGGCTGCAATTCAGGGAGCTCAGTGGAATAAACTGCGACAGGATCTGGCATTGGATTGAAAACAGTAGCCTCCAGTGTACTGCTGCTGACAGAGTCATACTAGTGAAAACCCACAGCTGGCTAAACTTAACGCTTTGAAGGAATAAATCGCAGCACACGTGGAGGCCATTGACACACTAGACGGAGATTAATGCCTGCACTAAATTAAGACACTTCTGCCTTCCATCCCTCAACCCAACCTCCAAAAGGAATTAAGGTTAGGGGCAAATCTTGATTTCTACACTTGAATAGCATTTCCAGTGAGGTCAGAATGGATGCTCTTTCATAGCTTGTGGGCATCACTGGCAAGGCCAACATTTGTTGCCCATCCCTAATGGCCCTTAAAATGAGTGACTTACAAAGTCATTTCAGAGGTCAGGTAAGAGTCAACCACACTGCTGTCACAGGGAGGCCAGATCAGGTAAGGAGGGCAGAATTCCTTTTTTAAAGGGCATTTGTGACTTCGATGGGTTTTCACAATAAACAATAACAGCTGTGACTGAAATGAATAAATTGCTGATTTATTATCAGAGTTGAAAATCTAATACCATTCCAAGATTTGAACCCATGTCCCCATACCGTTAGCTTGGGCCTCAAGATTACTAGCCCAGTAACACCACCACCTTTGTCAGGCCCCCATTTGGACTTTGATGAGATAGACAGTTGGCTAGTCAGTGTCCAAAAGAGACTGGAAAATAGGCACTGCAATGCTTCAGTGGGAACCTTCATTAGCATTGGCATGACATAGTTGGAAAAACTCCTTTATCAGACTGTCCAAATGAGAAACGAGGGTGGGGGAGAAACAACAGGCCTCAGTTAATGTTTCAGACCTATTAGTCTGTCTATTAATTAGAAAGCTCAAGAGTTTCATTGATACAAATTTAAAACTTGAGTTGAAAGAGTTGTGAACCAGGACACATCAACTGACAGAAGCAACAATAACATGAGAACAAACCTTTTTGTGGTGAGGGTGAGCATTTGGAAAGCACTGCTTTGGGATGTGGTGGAAGCAACTTCAATCATAGCCCTTCAATAGACATGCCCGTGATGAGAAAAATATTGCAGAGTTGCAAGGAAAGGCGAGGGGTATGGAATGAGCTGAGTTGCTCTTGCAGAGGGTCAGCATACACAAGACAGGACCTCTTCCTGTGCTGTCACTATTCTGTGGTTCTTCTGTTTGACTGCCAGTCGATGTGATCTGAACTCTGTGGTTGGTTCATTTGTCGATGATCTTCAATTGACACTCTAGGATCAATTCCCACACTCCTGCCTGGCTGTTTTTCTGGCAATTTGGCAGAAAAGTCTGAGAATAAAGATTTAGCCACTCAATGACCCATCCGAGGAGTCTAATACTTGTCTTAGGTGGCCACTAAGTCACCGAAGAAATTGCCCAGCTTGGTATTTCAGACATAGTTACATGTAATTGACACCTACAGCCCAATTTTTTTGCCTGAAAAATGAATGTAATGAAGACAAACATTTACTCCACATTTTTCTATAAACTCTATTCTCCTCTTATAATTTTAAAGACTTTGATCAAAATTCCTCTCTCCATGTCCTTTTCTCTCATGAAAACAATTTCCAAATTTTGGTGACAGTCTCACCATTCGTAATCAGTAGTTTGGTTGCATATTGAGCTGAAAAATGTGTTGCTGAAAAAGCGCAGCAGGTCAGGCAGCATCCAAGGAGCAGGAGAATCGACGTTTCAGGCATAAGCCCTTCTTCAGTAAGGCATATTGATTCTTTGGTTGCATATTGCCAGCAGTTAATTGTGTGAATGACATTGTCTGCACTGTGCATGGAGACAAAAGTATAAACATAAGTTGAGAAAACTCTCAGGAGAAACTGGAGAATATGCACTGTAAGGCAGTCAACAGATATGTGGAAAAAAGACACGCGAGTGGGCTCATGAAAGTCACAGACCACAGTTGGAATATCATGCAGAGTTTTGTGACATTATAGGAAAAATATGAATGCATTGGAGAGAGTGCAGAGCAATTTACAATAGTTCTAGGAATTTGAAACTTCAGACATGAGTATAGAAATTGGGACTGATCTCCCTGGGCAGAAGATTGAGAGGAGATTTGTTAGAGGTTTTCAAAATCACGAGCAGGCTGGATGCAGGAGATAGCGGGAAGTTGTTCTCACTGAAAAAAGGGTCAAGTATCAGAGGGCATGGATGGAAATGATTTCAAAAAGTAGCAAACGTGAGGTAAGATTAAAAAAAGACTTTTCACACAGCAAGCAGTTAGGGTCTGGAATGCACTGCCTGCAAATGTGGGGCAGGCAGGTAAAAATAAGGCAACCAAGAGAGATTTGGATGATTATTTGGACAGGTTTGCAAGGGTGTGAGGACAAAAGTGGAAGATGCACAATAGTTAATGATGTTCATTTGAAGAGCCAATGCAGGCATGATGGACCGAACAGAATCCTTCTGAGTTATAATGCTTCTGTGATTGTGAAAACTCTGCACCTCAAACTCTCCTGGTTTACATGTTGAATGCTTCAGTGTTGCCAAATGACATCCCCTTGTTCTTTCCTTGAATATGAACCAGGTAGCTGCGACAATTTGTTTCTCACCTGGGATAAGGAGCACAGGTCTTAACTGAGGTGCTAATTCTTTTCTTGGGGTAGGGACACTACGACTATGCGACAAGAGGACCCATGGGTCTGCTTTTTTTCCTTGTTACCCCTTTTATTTTCCCCAAATCACCCATTTGCTTATTTTTTTAGAATAGCAAGACAGAAAATGAAGATACTGTTGCAAATAGAGTTCATTATTATATATTTTCTCTCCACCACCAAGAAAACATCCATGTGGCCAATTCAAAATTTACAAGCAAAGTCTGTGAAGGGAAATGCTAACATCAAAAAGTGAGGGAGGGTGTTCAGGTACTAATTGGCATTCAGCCTGTCGATCAAGCTGACTGATCACTTTCACGAGAAACCAGCTGTTCCCTGGATTTATAAATTACGCACATTCACAAGGGAATGCCTCATGAAGGGCCCAACACTAGGAACTGCCCTGTCCTCCAACATCTCATTGTCAGGGTTAGGCAAAGGATTCAAATAAAGATAACGTGAAATAACTCCATAGAAGTCAGTATCCCGTCACCCTTTATTTACATATGCATAGTACTTGACACTGGTCCGGCTTTGTTAGAGCCAGCTATCAGAATGAACAGAACCTCTAACACTCATGTTTATTTTTTTTCCCCCACCCCCACATTACTGCCTAGCTGCGGTAGTGTCTATTTTTTCCCCAGCACCCATAGTGCGTGTGTGCGCGCGCAGGTGTGAGACACAGTGCACAAATCTTTATTCAATTTCCACCACCAGGAAGATAGGAAACACCCGAGTGACCAGTGACAAGCACTGCCCTTCACATCAAAGGGCAATGCTGTGCGATCAAAACAGTGAAGGGGAGGGTAGGGACTAAATCAAAAATAGAGTTGAGGGGGAAATAATGCACTCCACTCCCTGCAGCACCCACCTCTCCCTGAACAACTCCAGGGTGTTGGTGGACACCGCGTGCTCCTTCTCCAAGGACACCCGGGCTCTAACGTAACCCCGGAAGAGGGGCAGGCAGTCGGCCCTAATGACCCCTCCACGGCCCGCTGCCTGGACCTGTTTATGGCCAGTTTGGCCAGGCCCAGGAGCAGACCCACGAGGAGGTCTTCGGACCTGTCCTCCCTCCTCCGTACCGGGTGCCCGAAGATCAGGAGCGTGGGACTGAAGTGCAACAAAAAGCAGAGGAGAAGGTTTTTGAGAAAAATCAAAAAGGGAGTGCAAACGCCCACACCCAATATATACATGGTCCACGGACTCCACAGCGCCACAGAACAAGCAGTTGGGCCGGGAGTCCGTGAACCACCGCAATCTGCGGTTGCAGGGGATTGCTGCGTGCAGCACCCTCCACCCCAGATCCCCGAGAGAAAGGGGGAGGACTCCCGTGTAGAGAGCCCTCCACTGGGGATCCCCACCGCCCGGTGGCAAATGGGCACGCCAAGGCGTGTCCGGACGGTGGATGAGGGAGAAGAGGTGGACGGTGTGCAGCAGCAGTCTATATAGGGCCCTTCTTTTCACATCTTTGAAGGAGACAAAATTAAAATTCCGGAGGCGGCTCAGGTTGTGGGGCACAGGCTCCCGCGGGAAGTACGGGACCTTGGGGCCAATGTGAAATTCCGTCCGGGCCGGGGTGAGCGCGGACGGGATCCCACCGCACACCTGAGCGTCCTCCAACTGGTGCACTACGTCGGGTCTGAGCACCGCCGTTTTAAGGCTTCGGATGGCGGTGGCCACGTACCGGACGTCTACCGCTGCCCTGCTCGCTATGTCCTGCGGCAGCGTCCAGCCCAGGCCCCCGGCACCCAGCACGTCCCCGACCCTGGTCGCCCTCGCCGCCACGGCCCTCCCCTCCGACAGTCACTCGAACCCGCGAGTACGGAGGTGCGGATTCCTGAGCAACGGCTCCCTGACGACAGCCGCTACTCCAGCCGGAGGGTAGGCGCGACGCGATTCGACCATGTTCCAAACAGTGATCAGGTCCTGGTAAAAGACAGGCAGCACCTTGAGGGCGACCTCCAAACCGTCACGGTCGACGAACAGGAGCTGCGTGTCGTAGTTGAGGTTACGCACCTGGCGGAAAAAATACGTCGCCAGGGCGCACCACCTAGGAGGAGGCTCGACGTAAAGGTATCGCCGCAAGGTCTGAAGGCGGAAGGTCGCGACCTGGGTGCGGACGCACACCAGTGACTGACTGCCCTCCTCAATAGGGAGACTCAGAACCTGCGCGGCGACCCAGTGCATCTTTTTGTCCCAGAAGAAGTCGACCAACGTTCTCTGGATGTCAGCGACAAAGCCAGGAGGAGGGACCAAAGTGACCAGCCGGTACCACAACATGGCGGCCACCAGCTGGTTTAATGACCAGCACTCGACTCCTGTAAGATAGCACTCGGAGCAGTCCTGTCCAGTGGCCTAGGCGAGCCGAGACTTTGGCCTCCAGCTCCTGCCAGTTGGCCGGCCAGGATTCCTCAGCCGGGCTGAGGTAGACCCCCAGGTAGAGGAGATGGGTGGTCCTCCAGCTGAACCCCCGTAACTCCTCCGGCAGAGAGTCCACCCGCCACAGACCGACCAGTAGTCCGGAACATTTGGCCCAGTTGATCCTGGCAGAAGACACTGCCGAGTACACGGCCTGGCACTCACGCATCCTCCCCAGGTCAGCCGGGTCGGTGAAAGTGAGGAGCACGTCGTCGGCGTAGGCCGAGAGGACCACCCCCGTGTCCACGCTGCACAGAACCAGCCCCGACAACCTCCTCCGCAAGAGGCGCAGGAAAGGCTCCACGCACAGGGAATACAGCTGGCCGGACAGGGGGCAGCCTGGATGCACTCCTCCCCCGAAGCGAAGGGACACCGTCAGGGACCCGTTAACTTTAACCAGACACTCTGCAGCGGCGTACAAAAGTTGGATCTGGGCGACGAACCACATCCCGAACCCAAATGCCCAGAGTCCCGAGCAGGTACTCGTGATCGGCCCTGTCGAACGCCTTCTCCTGGTCGAGAGACAGGAAGGCGCTCGGCAGACCAGCCCGTCGACAGAAATGGATCAGGTCCCGGACCAGGTGGACGTTGTCGTGTATCCTCCGGCCCGGGACCGTGTAGGACTGGTCCGGGTGAATCATGTGGGCCAGCATGGAGGCCAGGCAAGAAGACAACACCCTGGTGAAGATTTTGTAGTCTGTGCTGAGGGGGTAGAAGAAAAAGAGAAGACCGGACGCCAGTTCTTCAAGGAATGAAGATCCCTTCTTCGGCAGCAGGACGATGACCGCCCTGCGCCAAGGGGCAGCTGTCCAGCATTTAGACACTCCCCCCAGGACCTGTGCGTAGTCGCTCACCAGGACGTCCCAGAACGCCCTGAAGAACTCCACAGTCAGCCCGTCCAGCCCCGGGGTTTTGCCCCTCGAGAGCCGGTCGAGGGCGCCGGTCAGCTCCTCTAAAGTGACGGGAGCGTCGAGCCTTCCGGCATCCTCCGGGCTGAGCTGCGGCAGGTCCTCCCACAGAACTCTGCGAGCATCCTCGCTGGACGGATCCGGAGAGAACAGAGCCGTGTAATAGTTTCGGACGTGGGCCCTGATGCCCCCTAGATCCGAGACGAGGGACCCGTCGTCGTTGACCAGCAGCACAAGGTGCTGCTAACGGGTGCAACGCCTTTTTTCCAGCGAGTAGAAGAAGGGGGAGCTGCGGTCCAGGTCCTGCAGGAGCTGGATCCGCGACCTCACGAAAGCGCCCTGAGCCCCGACGAGCTGCAGGTCCCGGAGCGCGGCCTTCTTCTCTTCGTACACCCCGCGCAGGGCCGGGTCCGCGTTGGGCTGACCATGGCGTGACTCCAGGTCGAGCATCTCCCTCTCCAACATCCCAATACTGTATTTCCGCCTCTTGGTCAACCCCCTCGCGTACTCCTGACAGAAGACACGGACGTGAGCCTTGCCCACGTCCCACCATAGCCTCAGGGAGGGGAAGCTTCCCCGCTTCCTTCTCCAGCCGGCCCAGAAACGACGAAACGAGTCCCGGAACCGCTCGTCCTCCAACGGCAGGTTGTTAAAGTGCCAGTACGCGGAGCCGAGCCTGGCGCCGAACGGAAGGAGTTCCGCCCACACCAGGTGATGGTCCGTGCACGACACCTGCCGCGTGGAGGCCTTCGGAAAACAGGAGGCGTACGCCCGCGAAACGTACAGGTGGTCGATTCTGGACGCTCCGACCCCAGGCCTCACGAAGGTGAAGGCGATGGAGTCGGGATGGAGATTCCGCCAGACGTCCACCAGGTCAAAGGACTTGACCAAGTCCCCCAACCTCTTCCCCGACGCACAGCCAGTGCGGGCACCGCCGTGGTCCCTGCCCTCGAGGACGCAGTTAAAATCTCCCGAGGACGACGCACTGGTTCTCGTCGATGGAAGCGAGAGGAGCGGACACTTCTTCAAAGAAGCTCGCTTGCCTCGGCCCGGCCAGGGGAGCGTATACGTTCACCAAGTGAAGCACCGCGCCCCCCAGCCGAACCGTCAGGTGAAGCAAACGGCCTGGCACTGGCTCCCTGACCCCCAAGATCTCCGGCAGAAAATGCGGGGCCAACAGGATAGCCACCCCGCCAGATCTGCGGGTGAGGTGACTCATGTAGACCCCCCCCTCGCCACTCCAGGAGCCAGGTGGCTTCATCTCCCGGGGTAGTGTGGGTTTCTTACAGGAAGCAAACCGCATACCTCCCGTCCCGAAGGACCGAGAGGGTCTGGAATCTGCGCTGTGACTCCCTGCTGCCGTTGATGTTGAGGCTGGCTATAGTCGTTGCCATGTCAGAAGTGTTGTGCAACCACCACCAGTACAGTTTTATACATTTACAGGGAGGATGAGGGAGGGGTACAGGAGTCCCTTGCCCTCACCAGGAGTGCCCCCAGGAAGTTCCTGACTTGCTTTCGCTCATTAACATCGAGCCCAGGTGCCTGCCGAGCAGCGTGGGCCGACCAGTAAACTCTTTCAAAGGAGCTCCAGCGGGGCCGTATCCCAGCGATTCAGAGTTTCCTCGACAAATTCCCAGAATTCCTCGAAAGGGATTGGGGGGGGGGGGGGGGGGGGGGGGCACAAAGAGAGATCAGTGGGGGGCACCTGGGACTTGAAAATGTCACTGCAGACAGAGTCCACATCGTCCCCGGTGTCCACCACCGATCCCGACCCCTCCGCCGGGAGGTCACCCTCAGTCACCAAACCCTCCCCCACCAAGAGGATGGGGGCTGGTCCAGCACCGCCAACTGGCCTCAAACCCCCAGCAACCCCACCCCCAGGGTCACCGGTGGTACCTTCCTCGGCACACCCCATCCCAGAACACCCCAGGGTCAGGTTGTCAGGCAGCGGAGGCTCGGGGCCCCACTCCTCTCCTGACACTGGGATGCCTGGCTCTTCAGGGAAAAGGTCATCCCCCAGGGTCAAGGCCCCCAGAAAAGTAGTCTAGGAGGGAGGAGCGAGGATAACACCTTCCTCCCCTCCGCCACTCGGCGACCCAGTAAAGGGTCCTCTGTCATCGCCCGCACACGCGGCCCTCATGGTTGTTAAAGTCCTCCCCAGGGGCCAGAGGAGTCGAGGCTGCAGGAAGCCCTACTATAGCCCCTGGGGGTTCTGGCAGGTCAGGCTGCAGTGCAGGACAATTGGAGGACACCATTGGCCCATCCCCTGGAGAAGAGTAGCACACTACAGGACTGTCTCTCCCCACCAAGGGCCAGTACCTCTTCCCTAGAGAGACAGGGGGGAATTTATGAGCCTTCCCCTCCCCGCCCGCCTTGGTGGTCATGGGGCCCGAGGTCCCACCCCCCCCCCCCCAAGCCTTTCCCAGAACACGATTGGCTCGGGGAAGACAGGGGGTGTGGCCAGGAATGGGAGGGTCAGGAATGGGAGGGTCAGTCATGTCACTTCCTGCCCCACCACTGGTTTATCAGGTGACAGCGGGCAGGGCAGGGGCCTAGTTCCCTTTCCAGGTCCAGGAGACACGGTTGCTGCAGGAGGTTGGACAGCGGTAGTTGCCCCCAGGTTAGTGCCTGGGTGGGGTATGGGGCTCCTGGGCCAGGTGTTGCAGCGCCAGGGGTTTCTCTATCGGGGTGGATGTGGGGCCAGGGCCAGGGCCAGGGCCAGGGTCAGGTATGGGTTTGGGGGGGGGGGGGTCAGGTATGGGTTTGGGGGGGGGGGTCAGGTATGGGTTTGGGGGGGGGGGTCAGGTATGGGTTTGGGGGGGGGGGGTCAGGTATGGGTTTGGGGGGGGGGGGTCAGGTATGGGTTTGGGGGGGGGGGGTCAGGTATGGGTTTGGGGGGGGGGGTCAGGTATGGGTTTGGGGGGGGGGGTCAGGTATGGGTTTGGGGGGGGGGGTCAGGTATGGGTTTGGGGGGGGGGGTCAGGTATGGGTTTGGGGGGGGGGGTCAGGTATGGGTTTGGGGGGGGGTCAGGTATGGGTTTGGGGGGGGGTCAGGGTTCCCGTGCTGGGGCAATGCTGGCACAGCTGCAGGGGCATTGTCGTGCTGGGGCAGGGCAGGTCGTGGGCTAGGTGTCAGGGAAGGCAATAGGGTGGTCTCCCTGTGGGCGGACCTGACGTGTTGCATCTTCTTGAGCACCTTCTGGCTGGTCAGACGCGCACACCCCCTCCCTGCCAGAGGCTGGAGGATTGGAAGCCTCCGGCTTAGCCTCCGGTGCTGGGGCTTGTGGTGTTGACTTAGGGGGAGGGGGAGTGGGTGTGGTGGTGCCACTGTCAGCCGTTGGCGAGGGCTGGGCAGCCTTCTGGGTGGGGCAGTATTTCCTAATGTGCCCCACCTCGTGGCACAGGTGGCACTGTCCGCCGTCCAGAAGGCGCGGTAGGCCGTGCCCTCGTGGAGGAGAGTGAAAGAGACCTCGGGCCAGGCAAATAAACACCTGGCGTCGGAAGGAGTAGATGTGCCAGAGGGCGGGGTCCTTCAGACAGAGCAGGAGCGGTTGGATCCCCGACCTGATCTCCCCCAAGGTGGTGAGGTGGGGGAGAAGGAGCTCGCTGGCAATGAAGGGCGGGACGTTGGAGATCACGACCCTCTGGGCCGTAACCTCCAGAGGGTCGACGGGCAAATGTGTCCCGCCCACAGTGAGCCCCCTCTCCACGGCCAGGTGGACCGCCTACTCGGTCCTAAGGAAAAATACGGCCTTCCCATACATCCGGGCCGCAGCGACGATGGCCAGTGGGCTGACCACACTAGCCATGGCCTTGCTGCAGGCCTCGATGGTCATGTTAGGGTGGGGATAGGCCTTTACCCCCAGGCGTTTGGTTAGGTGCCTGAAGGGTGTTGACGTTGCAGCCGGGGTTAGGACAGCCGAGCCTAAGGCAGCGGCTACCCCGGCGTAGGTACGGCTGGGTGCCGCGACCTTCAGGCTCTCCATACTATGCTGCTGGACCTTGAGTTGGGCCTCTGGCAGAAGCAGTGGTGGAGGTTGTGGGGAGAGTCCCAGGCAGTAACGGTGGAGACCGGCCCCAGGCAACAACAGCGGTGGAGCCAGGCCTCAGGCGAGTCCCAGGTGGGCCCTCGGCCGCAGCGGTGGGGGCAGACCTGTTGGGGAGGGTCCCCAAGGCAGGTCCCAGGCAGCCCCAAAATTGAGTCCAAGGCAGCAGCAGTGGAGGTGGGCCTCCACCAGTAGTAGTGGTGGTGGAGGTTTTAGGGAGGGGCCCCAAGGTAGCGGTGGTGGAGGCAGGCCTCAGGCAGCAGCAGCAGTGGATTCAGGCCTCTGGCAAGTCCTGGGCAGTTCCTTGGTTGCAGCAGTGGTGGGGGTCAGACCTGTTGGGGAGGATCCCCAAGGCAAGTCCCAGGCAGCCCCAAAATTGAGTCCAAGGCAGCAGCAGTGGAGGTGGGCCTCAGGCAACAGCAGCAGTGGTGGAGGTCCTGGGGAGGGGCCCCAAGTCAAGTCCCAGGCAGTATCAGTGAGGCAGGCCCCAAGCAGCAACAGGGACAGTCCCCTTCAAGGAGGAGAGTCCTTGCACGTGCACACACACAGTCACACACCGACCCAATCTCCAAAAGGGGAAAACACCCGAGCGGCCAGTGACGAGCAGTGCCCTTCACATCAAAGGGCAATGCTGTGTGATCAAAACAGTGAAGGGGAGGGTAGGGATTAAATCAAAATAGTTGGAGGGAGAAATAATGCACTCCACTCCCTGCGGCGCCCACCTCTCCCTGAACGACTCCAGGGTGTTGGTGGGCACCGCGTGCTCCTTCTCCAAGGACACCCGGGCTCTAACGGACACTCCTGTTTAACCCTGTCAGCCAACAGTCCCAAACAGGGATGAAGAATGTGGTGCTGGAAAAGCACAGCCGGTCAGGCAGTATCCGAGGAGCAGGAGAATCAACGTTTCGAGCATAAGCTCTTCATCAGAAAACAATGTCATTCTATGAGGTCCACCTAGCTGACCTCATTACAATCGCATCAACATGGTTCTAGATCATTCCAGATCAATGAATTATGAAGATTTAATATCAAATCAATTCATATTGATCTAATTTGTGTTAAGTCAACATAAATAGGAAAATCTGAGTTAAGAAGCTAAAATAAACAGAACATAGCTGAAAGATTAATTTCTTTACTTCCACAATCACAGACTGATGGCAGATACTGCCCCCTAGTGCAGCTAACACACAGTACAACATAACATCCAACAAATATTGAATACTGATTCAACAAACAGTAAAACTTTAATGGATATAAATGGTCATTTTAGCATGAAGCAACAATGGAATGTAAAGTGAATTCTGCAGGTACTGTACCTGGGGAATGGGTAGACTGGGTGGGTCCAGAGTTGCTTGATGGAGTATTCCTAGCCTCTGAACTGCTCTTATAGCCACGGTATTTTTTATGCCTAGTCCAGTTCAGTTTCTGGTCAATGGTAGCTCCCAGAATGTTGAAAGTAGGAGATTCAGTGGTGCCATTGAATATGAAGTGGCATTGGTTGTATTATCTCTACTGGAGATGTTCTTTACCTGGCACTTGTGTGGCACAAGTACTATTTGCCACTTGAGAGTGTGTTGCTGGAAAAGCACAGCAGTTCAGGCAGCATCCGAGGAGCAGTAAAATCGACGTTTCAGGCAAAAGCCCTTCATCAGGAATACAGGCAGAGAGCCTGAAGGGTGGAGAGATAAGTGAGAGGAGGGTCACTTATCTCTCCACCTTTCAGGCTCTCTGCCTGTATTCCTGATGAAGGGCTTTTGCCTGAAACGTCGATTTTAATGCTCCTCGGATGCTGCCTGAACTGCTGTGCTTTTCCAGCAACACTCTAACCTAGACCCTGGTTTCCAGCATCTGCAGTCATTGTATTTACGTGAATGATGCTGAACATTGCACAATGAACTTCCCCACTTCTGACCTTATGAGTGGGGGCGGTGGTCATTGATGAAGCAGCTGAAGATGGTTGGGTTTTGGTGATTTTAGATTATCTATGTAGAGATGGTCTGTAGAGAAACCGAACAGTAAACTGTTGAGATTATTCAAAGAGGGATAATATAGTAGATGGTTGAGACAAGATTATCCTGTGAGCCTCTACAAAAAGTATGTTGAGAGGACACTACTTGTTCAAGGCTAGGACTTAAAAGATTTGTTATTGTTCTATGCTAATGATACAGCACTGCAAGGATTTTGACATTCTATACTAAGTAATTTGGCACTACAGTTTTGTGGTTTTGGTACTGGATTAGTTACCCCATAAATTTGGCCATTTGTGGGTTGGCACTACATTAAAATGGCTCTGAAAAATGCCAGACTTGTTAATATGATCCAAATGATTCACTGAAGCCTTCAGAGAGCCTGCCAACGCTACCTGGACTGGTGATTACATTCTAATCGATTGGTTTTAATTTCAGGATGGGCAATAAAATCGCAGCCTTGCCAGTGTTACCCACAACCCAAGACAAATAATAATAAAACAGAAGCATTAATGTACCTTTGTACTGTAAGAAAAGATGAGAGATACCAGGAAGAGTGTTTCCTATTTTGCCACGTTCTTGAATGATAATCACGGAAATTGCTGGAGAAAGTCGGCAGGTCCGGTAGTATCTGTCCGGAGAGTTAGTGTTTTAAGGCACTTTCATGATTCCATTGGGATGAAGTCCAGGCCTGTGAGACCGTAATTGCCCGTCGACGGTTGCGACCCTCAATGCGCTGAAGGGCCTCATCCTGAAGATGTCGGGGATTAACTTTGTTCTATACTCAAAGCAAGAACAAGGGACTAGATGCTTCCAATCGAGCTACTTTCCCTCTGCTCATCCATGATTTATCTATGGCCAAGCTCCCTTCCCAATCTTTGGAAGGGCTGAGAGGAATGATGTCTTTGCAGCCGCCAGTCTCCCCAGGAATCGCCGCTGATTTGGGCGGGAGCCGAAGATGGAGACCCCGCGTGATTCCGCAAGACCTTCGCGCGCGAACGGGTGTGACGGTTCGACATACCCACCAACACTTCAACAAGTTTCCGTCCAATGTTCCAGGTCAGAAACCCTTTCGTCAGAAGGGAAAGGTGTGAAAACTGTGACCATGTGACAGGGAATTGGTGGGTAGATGATTGACCTTAAGGGAAGGTCTGTAACAGATTGTCCTGCATGTCCTCCTCACAGGTTACCGTTCTCCCAAGACTCGTGTCGTTTGCAAACTTTGAAGTTGTCCCTTGCACACCAAGATCTAGATCACTTATATATGATCAGGAAATCCACAGCTTTCCTCCAGCACAAAAAATTAATTGATCGTTACTCTATTTCCCACCACAGCCAATTTTATATTCATCTTGTTTCAATCTGGTTTGTACCATGACCTGTTGCTTTGCTCACAAGCCTGTTGTGTGGCACTGTCTCAACCACCTTCTGGAAATCTATGTACACCACATCAACAGTGTTACCCTCATCAAGCCTTTCTGTTATAACTGCAGCAATTTAGTGAAACACAGATTCCCCTTTAGAAACCCATACTGCTATTACTAATCAATCTACCTTTTTTTTCATATGACTATTAGTTCTAGCTCCAATAATTGTTTCTAGAAGCTTCCTTATCATCAAACTGACTGGTCTGTAATTTCCAGGAATATTCTTACAACCTTTCTTGAACAAGGCCATAATGTTTGCAATTCTCCAGTTTTCATGCACCTCTCCTGAGTCCAGGGAAGACTCAACAATTGTGGCCATGTCTCCTGCAATGTCTACCCTTGCTTCCTTCTAAATCCTTGGATGCACCTATCCCAGTTCCAGTGTCATGTCAGTTTAAAGCCAAGACTTCTGTCCTATCAATTTTGAACACTTTTAGTGACTCGTTTCCCTTCTCTGTCACCATGACCTGAGCGATATCTTCCTCTTTGGTAAAAGTAGAAGCAGCATATTCACTTCACACCATGCCCCTACCTCCAGGTGTATATCTTCCTCTAAGAATAAGCAAAACCAAATCAAGACAGAGAATATGATGCAAATTGTTGAATCTGGAAGGCTATTAAGTTCCCTGTCAAAGGACCCCTCTTGGAGACTGAGAACAGAAAAAAGAATTTAAGTGACAGCTGACCACACTGGCCTGGCTTTGTTTCTAATTCTCTGGCATCTGCAGGTATTCTGCTTTTCTGTTAATATTAAACACCACTTGCTCTGTGGGATTCCAGGGCAACTTGGAGCAGTTGGTGGCATTATGGTAATGTCACTGCACTTGTAATCCAGAACCCGGGCTAATGTTCCAGGGACCTGGATTCGAATATCACCAGAGCAAATGGTGAAATTTGAACTTCTTGCAAGTCTGGAGTTAAACAAAAAAATGCCAGTCTAATGGTGGCCATTGTCATAACCATCCTTCTGCTTCAGCTAGTGCCTGTTGTGGGTAAATCACCATAAGTTACCTTTAATTCAGCTTATTAAGAAATCTCAAAGACAATCAAATGCTGAAATATTGATTCAAACTTTATTGCATGTAACAACCAAAGTAAGACTCCTCAAGTAAGCAAGTTAAGCCTTACCTCCCAACTTGGCTTTTATCCAATTCATGGTGGAATTTCAGTATGATTCTAACCAACAATGTCTGTCCCTGACGTCCAGGATTTGATCCTCGTGCAGCATTGTTCTTCGAAGTTCTGGAGTTGAATTCAAATACAGATTTGCATTCTTCAGGTCTATGGTGTGAGAATATTGATGATCTTTTAGATTCTTTCATCCAAAATATTGATTATTCTTTTGGAGTCCTTGACTGTGCAGCTTGCTTCCTTATCAGAAGTAACTCTGCTGTTCCTTGTTATGTTTGATGTTAGCTGTCTGTTTGAAGACACAGCTTTCCTATGATTAACTCCTTAAATTCTTCTTGGATATATCATAGAATTCCCTACAGTATGAACGCAGACATTTGGCCCATTGAGTCCACACCGACCCTCTTAACAGTATTTCACCCAGACCCACCCCTTCATTCCTCATGACTAGCCTACCTTCCCTGCACACTGTGGGCAATTTAGCATGTCAAATCCACCTGGCCTGAACATCTTTGGATTGTGGGAGGAAACCAGAGCACCCGGAGGAAACCCACACAGACATGGGAAGTGGAGTTTGCACATTCTCCCCAAGTGGTGGAATCGAACCTGGGTCCTTGGTGCTGTGAAGCAGCAGTGCTAACCACTGAGCCACTGTGCTGTCCCAACCTGCAGTGCATTCTGTTCTCTGTGTAGCATAAAGCAGCCAGTTGTCAACAGTTCTGTTCGTGTAACCTTGACTCCATATTCTCCCAAACTTAGCTAATTACTTCCAAGGAAGGAGAAAGTGAGGACTGCAGATGCTGGAGATCAGAGTCGAGAGCGTGGCGCTGGAAAAGCGCAGCAGGTCAGGCAGCATCCGAGGAGCAAGAGAATTGACATTTCGGACATAAGCCCTTCATCAGCCTTTTCCTGATGAAGAGCTTATGCCCAAAACGTTGATTCTCGTGCTTCTCGGATGCTGACTGCCTACTGTGTTTTTCCAGGAGCACACTCTCGATCCCAATTACTTCCAATTCCTGTATAGGTTTGTTCTTGTCCTTTAGTAGTTTATTCCAGACAGAGCTATTGCTTCTTCTTTCAATTACGGATAGTTATTACGAAAGTTGACACCATCACATGCTCTTTCGAGAAGGAGACTGCAGTCCTTACCTGGTCTGGCCTACATGTGACTCCAGACCCACAGCGATAGAGAACAACTGCTGACCCAGCCAATGACACCTACATCCCATGAAAGAGTCAAGTCAAAAGAATGTGATGTTTATGAGTAGCAAAATGTAAGGAAGCAATTTGTTCAGAGTTACTGCAATACTTCTTGGGTTTTCAGGAGTACTAAGGAAGCCTTGTGTGGGAATGATGAATGGTTTAACTTGAAACCCTGGACTAGCAGGATGAACACGGATTAAAGGGCATGATAGATCAGAAAATAAGAGCAAATTAAAGATGATTCAAATGTACAATTGAAGCTAAATATCAATTAATCCTGGAGATGAATTGGGCAGGGGTTAATAAAATCATAAGATGTATCAGCAGAAGTAGGCCATTTAACCCGTTGAATCTGCTCTATCATTCAATGAGATCAAGGCTGACTTGATAATCCTCAACTTCACTTTCCAGCCTTTTCCCCATAACCCTTAATTCCCTTACTAATTAAAATCTCTCTATCTCAGCCGTCAATATACTTAGTGACCAGCCTCGATAGCCCTCTGCAGTAAAGATTTCCTCCTTATCTCTGTCTGCAATGGGAAAGCCCTTATTCTGGGATCATGCCTCTCTGCTCCTAGACTCTCTCCCACAAGGGGAAACAACCTCTCCACATCTTCCCTGTCAAGTCCTCTTGTACGTTTCAATAAGGTGGCCTCTCTTCCTTCTAAACTCCAATGAGTACAGGACCTACTCAACCTCTCTTCATCAGACAGTCCCTTCATACCTGGGATCAGCCGAGTGAACCTGCTCTGGACTGCTTCCAATACCAGTCCATCTTTCCTTAGATAAGGGGCTTAAGACTGATCACAGTATTCCAGGTGCAGTCTGATGAGTTTGAGCAAAATCTCTCTACTTTTATACTCCATTCCCTTTGAAATAGAGGCCAGCATTTCACTTGCCTCTCCTATTACCTGCTGAACTTGAATGCTAACGTTTTGTGATTTATGGATGAAAATGCCCAAATCCCTCTGTTCTGTAGCTTTCTGCAGTCTTTCTCCATTTAAATAATATTCAGCTCCTCTATTCTTCCTACCAAAGTACATGACCTCATATTTTCCCACATTATACTTCCATATGCCAAGGTTTTGCCTATTTGCTTAACCTGTTCATATCTCTCTGTAGACTTTTTATGTCATCCTCACCATTTGCCTTCCCACCAATGGCAGTCAAAGACTGAATCTTGGCGAATTCATTCCCAACATGCTGTGTAAGCACCAAACGAAAGTGGTTTGTGGGCACCTGGGTGTTCCAATATGGAGCCTGTCCCACGGTGTCATAGGGAACTTCATTTAAAATTTCCTGCAAAACATCTCTATCAGATGATAAAGCCAGCAGTAGAATGTGTGAGTTGACTTTTACATCACTCCTTGTGAACTAAGAAAGCAGGAGTGCTTCTCTACGTCCCTCAAGGAAAAATTTGACCTCTTCCCTGCTGGTTTCAGATTCTTCCCCCAATCCACACAAGCTGTGATGGCTGAATTTCCCTCCCGATTACTGAGTCGGTCCAAAAGCTCCTGATTGCAGCCTGTTGCCGCTAGCTTTCTCTTCTGTCAATCAGGCCAGGCTGTCAATTTGGTTAGCTACCAGATGGTAACTGGACGGTTCGTAAAAAAATGCAATGAGGTATTGTCCTTAAGGAAGGTCCTGTGAGACAGTGGATAGCGTCTTCGCTTTTGAGCCAGACATTCAAATCTAGGGCTGGATGTCGAAGGCAGACAATGTGGCCAGACAGGTTGATTGTTGGCAAAAGTGAGGACTGCAGATGCTGGAGATCGAGGAGCAGGAAAATCGATGTTTCGGGCAAAAGCCCTTCATCAGGAATGAACCAGGACGGTCAGCCACACTTTATGCACTGTGGTACTCTTCAAGCTTTCACCTCTTGCGACAGGTTAATAACATGTTGTAGTGGAAAATCTAGTTGTGAAAACAGATATAAACATGTCCTTTATCTGCCTCATACATTACTAGATACAGAAACGCCTCTAAGCCTAAGTCTTATCACTGAGATCAGTGGGATGTCTCTGTCCTATAGTTGGGCAAATATCATGGCTGAAGACTCTATATTTCAAAAGAATATTAACTGCCAACGATGAGATATAAACAAGGAACATCAGTTCAATTTTAAGCAAAATATTTCTAATTGTTCATATTTTCTTTATTTTCAATACCAGCATCTCCAGAGGAACTGTATCAAAGGCTTTACTGTAATCCAAGTACACCACATCCCTGCCTTATCCCTGTCTAGCTCCCTTGTCAAACCTCTAAAGAAAACCAGAAGTTAAATGACAAAATCTTTCTTATCTGAAAATGTGTTGCTGGAAAAGCGCAGCAGGTCAGGCAGCATCCAAGGAGCAGGAGAATTGACGTTTCGGGCATGATCCCTTCTTCAGGAAGGGCTGATGCCCGAAACGTCGATTCTCCTGCTCCTTGGATGCTGCCTGACCTGCTGCGCTTTTCCAGCAACACATTTTCAGCTCTGATCTTCAGCATCTGCAGTCCTCACTTTCTCCTCAAATCTTTCTTATGTCAATCCATACTTTCCACTTATTAAAAATATAATTTCTTTCATAGGTATGCCGGGTTTTCAACCGGGTATGATAGATTCAGGATTTAAACATTGGGCAGCTAGGAGTGTGTCTTGCATGGGTGATTTATTTGAGGGAGATGTAATGATGTCCTTTGATCAGTTAGTACGGAAGTACGAGTTATCTAATAGAGATCACACTTTTGACTGATCCCTGCAAATCTGACATAGAGAGGAGGGTGCTAAGGGCTAAGAGGACACACTCTGTCAGCACCTGGTGATACACCTTTTGGGTGTAAGGGTGGAGAAGGACCCTAGCTCTCTCCTTTTGGGCCTGCCCACTGTATTTCCTGCAGACATGCATAAGAAAAAACTTTTCAAGATTCTCACATTTTGTGCAAGAAAGAATATCTTGCTAGGTTGGATATCTGAAACCCCACCCGGGCCTTTCAGGTTGGAGGAAGATTGTTATGGAGCATATTCCCTGGATTTTCTCTCAAATATGGTACACCACAAAACTGAGAATTTTTGTAAGACATGGCAGCCCCTTTTTTGGAATACCTGGACACAGATTTATCTGCCACACTAACAAGGGCTTTTATATAGGCGTAACGATTGTGTTTCGCGAGTCCAATATCCAGGGAGGAGGAGCTGTGAAAGAATGAATGTTTTGTTTGGCTGGGCTGAGTTATTACTATTTATTTGTTTGTTGGTAGTTATTTATTTAGTTAGTTAAATAGCTAGTTTGGGATTTTTAAAAATTCTATAGTTTTCTTTAAATCTTTATACATGAGGGTGGGTTGGGGATTTTTTATTTATTTGGATTTTTTTGTACTGTTTTGAATTGCATTGTTTTGTACTTGTAATATTTTAAAAATCTATTTTTTTAAAATAAAAATATATTATAAAAAAATATAATTTCTGTCTGTGAGGTTATCTTAAAAAAACCTGTCCACAATGAACGTCAAACTCACTTGTCTTTTGTTTCCTGAATCACTTTTGTTCTCTCTTCCAAGGGAGAGTTATAGAATCCCTGCAGTGTAGATAGAGACCACTTGGCCTATCTGGGTCGGTGCCAATCCTCCAAAGAGCGTCCCACCCCTTCTCGGTAACCCTTGAACATGGCTGCTGTGGCTAATCCACCGAGCCTACTCACTACAGGGCAATTGATCATGGTCAATCCACCTAATCCACACACACTTGGACTGTGGGAGGAAACCAGAGCACCCGGTAGAAACAAGGAGAGCTTTCAAATTCCACACAGACAGTCACCCAAGCCTAGAATCAAACCTGGGCCCCTGAAACTGTGAGGCAATAGTGCTAACCACTGTGCCACCATGCCACCCAAGAAATGGGAGTAACATCTGTCTCCAAGTAGGTTTCCAGTATTTGGAGAATTTGCAGGATGCGTGCCTGAGTTCCCCCCATTACTCCCCCCCCTTATTTCCTGAAAGATTGTTGGATGCACCGTGTCCAGCACTTGGCATGTATTTATATTAAATAGCTTTTAATAGCTTTTCACCAAGCAAATTGCTAGCAATGTGGTTAGTGTTATGTCTTACTGTTCACAACCTCCTTTTTTCAATATATTCTTACCTATTTTCTCCTCAGCAAAAACAAAGGTGAAAAGAAACAGGCTATCAAATACTTTTACAGCCTCTGCTGCATCAGTTGTCAAATTCTCATGTGAACTGACTTTCACTGACCCTATTCCAGCATCCATTGTCTTCTCTTCTCAATATAATTACAAAGCTGTTTATTATTTCACGTTTCAATGTCTTCCAGTGCTTCACAGTGAAACTGAATAAAGGACACTGATGGAATGTCTTGATGAGATGTGTGTAGTGTTGATAAAGTTGTACAAGTTTGAATTAATTGCCTTTTAGCAAGGATGTGACAAGTCCTTTTTTTCTTGCCTTTGAATATGGGAGACAGGAGAATGGTGCAACCAAGTTGGTTAGAGAAGGAAGATAAGCTGTATTCCTGCAGAGTGATGAAACCATGTTCATCTTCAGATAAGAGACCTCTTTGACAAAGGTCCCAAACAACAAGACTGGAGCAATAGGCCCACATTTGCATAATTGTGGTCGGATCACTAAACAAACAATGACATCATTACATTTTGTCTGAGGGAAGGGGGTTGATTCTTTATCAGGACTACGTCTCGGCTCCCTTTACTCCCACTAATCGTACAATGATGACACTAGAGGGGAGACTGCAAACCATGTGCTGGACTGATTTAATCGAGGTGGTAACAGGGGTGGGTGCTTTGTACCATCCTCCAATAATTGACAGTTGACATTTTATTTGATGCATTTTGCATAAATAAATAATACCTATGATGCCCTCATGAACTGTGGCTAATAATGGATGGATATATAATTTATAGCCTGATACAACACATTACGTGCTGCAAACTTGCTTATAGCATAGAGGGGCTGTACCCTCATGGCTCCCTTTCTCAAAACCTTTTTTGTTTGGCAAAATAAAAAGGGAGCTTTCTAATTGAAACAGTGAAATTATATCTATCAAAGAGTCATAATTATAGAGTCATAGAGATCTACAGTATG
The DNA here is from genome assembly GCF_047496795.1 of Chiloscyllium punctatum. Classification (NCBI taxonomy): domain Eukaryota; kingdom Metazoa; phylum Chordata; class Chondrichthyes; order Orectolobiformes; family Hemiscylliidae; genus Chiloscyllium; species Chiloscyllium punctatum. The sequence continues at coordinate 19,219,075 of NC_092791.1, read as the reverse complement.
GAAACAGACCCTTCGGTCCAACCCGTCCATGCTGACCCAGATATCCCAACCCAATCCAGTCCCACCTGCCAGCACCCGGCCCATATCCCTCCAAACCCTTCCTATTCATATACCCATCCAAATGCCTCTTAAATGTTGCAATTGTACCAGCCTCTACCACTTCCTCTGGCAGCTCATTCCATACACGTACCACCCTCTGTGTGAAAAAGTTGCCCCTTAGGTCTCTTTTATATCTTTCCCCTCTCACCCTAAACCTATATCCTCTAGTTCTGGACTCCCCCACCCCAGGGAAAAGACTTTGTCTATTTATCTTATCCATGTCACTCATGATTTTATAAATCTGTACAAGGTCATCCCTCAGCCTCCGACGCTCCAGGGAAAACAGCCCCAGCCTGTTCAACCTCTCCCTGTAGCTCAAATCCTCCAACCCTGGCAACATCCTCTGTAACTGTACTAGAACAGCTTGGCTAGGGGAGCGGCAAGTTCTGGAGCACAAGTCTTCAGTCCTATTGCTGGAATGTTGTCAGGGCCCATAGCCTTTGCAGTATCCAGTGTCTCCAACCATTTCTTGATATCACATGGAGTGAATCGGATTGGCTGAAGACTGGGATCTGTGATGGTGGGGACCACTGGAGGAAGCCGAGATGGATGATCCACTCAGCACTTCTGGCTGAAGATTGCAGCAAAAGCTTCTGCCTTATCTTTTTCACTGATACATTAGGCTCTGCCAGCATTGAGGATGGGGATACTTGTGGAGCAGCCTCCTCCAGTGAATTGTTTCATCGCCCACCACCAGTTGTGACTGGATGTGGCAGGACTCCAGAGCTTAGATCTGATCTGTCGGTTATGGGATTGCTAAGTTCTGTCTATCATTGGCTGCTTATGCTGTTTGGTGTGCAAGTAATCCTGTTTGGGGGCTTCACCAGGTTAACATCTCATCTTCAGGAATGCCTGGTGCTATCCTGGCATGTCCTCCTGCACCCTCCATTGAACCAGGGCTGATCCCCTAGCCTGATGGTAATGGTTGAGTTGGGGATATGCCGGGCCATGAGGTTACAGATTGTGCTGGAGTACAGTTCTCCTGCTGTTGATGGCCCACAGAGCCTCATGGATGCCCAGTCTTGAGTTGCTCGATCTGTATGAAGTCTGTCCCATTCAGCATGGTGGTAGCACAACACGATGGAGAGTATTCTTAGTATGAAAGCAAGATTTCATCTCCATGAGGATCATGTGGTGGGTGGACAGATACATCTGCAGCTGGCAGATTGGTAAGGATGGGGTTGAGTATGTTTTTCCCTCTTGTTGGTCCCCCCACCACCTGCCACAGACCCAGTCTAGCAGCTATGTCCTTTAGGACCTGACCAGCTCGATCAGTAATACTGCTGCTGAGACACTCTTGGTGGTGGACATTGGGATCCCCCACCCAGAGTCCATTCTGTGACCTTGTCACCCTCAGTGCTTCCTCTAAGTGTTGTTCAATGTGGAGGAGTACTGATTCATCAGGCGAGGGAGGACAGTACGTGGGAATCAGCAGGAGGGTTCCTTATCCAGGTTTAACCTGAAGCTATGAGACTTCATGGGGTCCAGAGTCAATGTTGAGGACTCCCAGAGTAACTCCCTCCCGACTGTATCCCACTGTGTCCCCACCTCAGCTGGGTCTGTCCTGTCGGTGGGACAGGGTGTATCCAGGGATGGTGATGGTGGTGTCTGGGATATTGTCTGGAAGGTTATGATTCCGTGAGTAGGACTATGTCAGGCTGTTGGTTGACTAGTCTGTGAGACAGCTCTTCTAATGTTGGCACTAGGCCCCAGATGGTAGTGAGGAGGGCTTTGTAGGGTTGACAAGGCTGTTTCTGTTATTGCTTTTTCTGGTGCCAGATAATCCATCTGGTTTCATTTCTTTGAGACATTGTAGCGATTATTATGATTTGAAGAGGCTGGTGTTGGATTGGGTGTACAAAGTTAAAAGTGAGAGACTTAACAAACAAGCCAGGTCTTTTTCAATACGTAATTTCAGTTACATCACACTGTAAACTTTTGCTCTAAATTCTGTGTCTTACAATCTGATACCCCACAACTACCTGATGAAGGAGCAGCGCTCCGAAAGCTAGTGCTTCCAAATAAACCTGTTGGACTATAACCCAGTGTTGTGTGATTTTAAACTTTGTAGCAATTGGTACAACTTAATGTTTTCCCATTTCAGAGGGCACTTGAGAGTCAGCCACATAGTTATAGGACTGGAGTCACGTTGAGACCAGACTAGGTAAGGATGGCAGATTTCCTTCCCTGAAGGACATTAATGAACCCGATGGATTTTACTGACAATCGGCAATGATTTCATGGTGATCAGTGGATTCTTAATTCCAGATGTTTTTTAAATTGAATTCAAATTCCGCATCTGCCATGCCTGGGTCCCCAAAACATTAACTGAGTTATTTGGATTAATAGTCCAGTGATAATACCACTCGGCCCTCACTTCCCTTTGCAATCTGTGCAATCGCAGTCTGCACAATCACAATCTGTTTGTCTTAGAATAGAGAAAGTTACATAGAGATTTAACAGAGGTGTTCAAAATTTTGAAGCGTTTCACAGGATAAATAGGGAGAAGCTGTTCATCCATTCAGGAAGGTCAGTAATTGTTTTATCCCGAGCGATGTTATGATCTTAAATGCACTTCTGGAAGGGGAATTGGACATGGATTCAGTCATTTCAAAAGGGGATCAAAGGGAAGAAGATTACAGATTTGTAGAGAAAAGGTATGGAATTGTTTGGTCAGTTCTTTCAAAGACCTGATGCAGACACGATGAGCCAAATGGCCTCTGTCTGTGCTACAAGATTCTGTGATTGTAGCGATAGAATGAGGGCAGCTCTTGCATGGCTGCATTTGTCTGCTTTTGTGAATTCTATTACATTATTGATGTGGTGTAACCTCCAGTGCAGTGCACTGGACAGTGGGCTGAACAGCTGGCAATGGCTGTATTTTGCTTGGAACTTTGAAAGCTGCGTCTCTTGGTTTTCATTCAAATGGATGTTAAAATGTGCTGCATGCAGGAGTTTGAAGTAAAGCAGGCATGCTGTCGTGGTGTACAAACCTCCATTTTTTTTCATTTACCGCCATCGAAAGAGGTTATTTGGTGATTCCTCTCATCTGTTGTTTTTGGCATCTTAAAGTACAGAAATTGGCTGCATATTCCCTGGCATTACAACAGTAACTCACTTCAAAAGTACTTTCTCAGTTGTGAAATACTTTGGGACATCCAGATGCTATAGAAATGAAAGTTCCTTTTCTTTCTCTGTCTCAGGCTTTCTGCAAGAAGAGTCCAGATACATGGCGTCCGTTATGGCTGCGCATGCAGGGTATTTGAAGCCAGATGGTCAGAATCTTGTAATCAGATACAAATCTTACTCCTCCGTTAACGAGTGAGGTTTTTTGTCAGAAATTGGAAAACTAGGTTCAAGTATCAGATTACCACTAAATCTATCACTGGGTGTAACTAATTCCAAACATCTAACATTCACCATGTTATCCTGGAGCCACCTGAACACATGGAGAATTCCTTCCCAAGGAGGGGAGTCAATAGTTGATTATTCGATAACTAACTAACATGGGGATGCAAGTTTAACATCAATCAGACCATAGAGTCATAGAGATGTACAGCATAGAAACAGACCCTTTGGTCCGACCCGTCCATGCCGACCAGATAACCCAACCCAATCTAGTCGCACCTGCCAGCACCCGGCCCATATCCCTCCAAACCCTTCCTATTCATATACCCATCCAAATGCCTCTTAAATGTTGCAATTGTATCAGCCTCCACCACTTCTTCTAGCATCCCATTCCATACACGTACCACCCTCTGTGTGAAAAAGTTGCCCCTGAGGTCTCTTTTATATCTTTCCCCTCTCACCCTAAACCTATGCCCTCTAGTTCTGGACTCCCCAACCCCAGGGAAAAGACTTTGACTGTCTACCCTATTCATGCCCCTTATAATTTTGTAAACCTACCAACGTTCCCCAGAGTCGTAAGAGTTGGGGCAAACATCTTCAAACCAAGAGTGATTGATATTTGAAATTGTCTCTGATAGCGATCATTTTGTGATCTGGTGAGCCTAATGTTCAGTTGGTGCTGCAATGGCTTAATACTGGTATTCAAGCAGACAGCATAAATATGTCACGTGTTGATCTCTAATATCAACATTGTTGGCCTCTTGGGTGATTCTTTTCTTCCTGGTGGTGGAAATTTGAATAAAGATTCATGCACCTTGTGTCTTTCACTGTGTCTCACACCTGCACACACACACAACATGGGTGCTGGGGAAAAATAAGCACTACCACAGTTAGACAGTAGTGTAGGGATAAAGGAAAAAAAAAAGAAAAAGAATAAATAAGAGTGTCCCTTTGATGAGAAGGGCACTTGGGTGTTTCCTTTCTTCCTGGTGGTGGAAATTGAATAAAGATTTGTACATCTTGTGTCTTTCACTGTGTCTCACACCTACACACTTAACATGGGGGCTGGGGAAAATATAAGCACTACCGCAATTAGGCAGTAGTGTGGGGGTAAAGGAAAAACAAACAAGAGTCGAAAAAAGAAAAAAAAAGGCCAAAAAACTCAACATTGTCTTCCAGTAATCAGCATGCTGGAGTCCAGCACTGTTGTAAAGACTGTATCTTTTTATGTTTCAGTATTTTTTATTAGGGACTGGAACAGGAAAAAAGAACTGTCTGTTAAAACCAAGGATTGCTATTGGATTATTGCATGTTTTGTAAGCAAGCAATCTTCATTGGAAGCACTGTTTACACAGCGGCTGGTCCCAACATTAGTGAAAGTGTGATTTGTCGACGAGTTGGAGCCCAAGGGTTATGTACAAATGGAATTGTGGTTGGTAACAAGTAGCTGATTGGTCTGTGGATCAGTGACTAGTTACCCAATGACAAAGGTCTTCTGCTAGCAACAATTATATGACTGGTTCTCGGGTAGCTGAACAGTTTGGGGCTATGAACAGCATAGGGAGAAGCCTTCGTCAGCTCAGGTGCTGTCTCTTTTCTTTGCAGTAAAAAGTCACTTTACGCCCCCAAAAACATCCAATTTGTTTTACTACCTGTGGTCAGCTGTAAGCCATGACTTCCGATTCACAAATCAGAAGCCTTTTTATGAGTTTGAACCAGGCACTTTGTGTCTCCTGCAAACCAGTGAGAACATTCACAGAAGGAAGATTATGAAGCAGTGTTCTGATAACCACAAGAACTATCTCCACAGATCCTGTGAGCAGGGAGAGACTATAGATTTTCATAGAATCCTGACAGTATGGAAGGAGGCCATTCAGTCTATCAAGTCCACACTGATCCTCTGAAGAGTATTCCACCCAGACACTCCCTACCCTTCATTTCCCATGGATAATCCATCCAGATACTATAGATAATTTAGTATGGCCAACCTACCTAACCTGGGCGTTTTTGGTTGGACTGTGGGAAGAAACTGGAGTACACCCATGGGGAGAATGTGCAAACTCCACACAGATAGTTCCCTGAGGGTAGGATCAAACCCAGGTCCTTGGCACTATGAGGCCACAGTGCCCACCACTGAGCCACCATGCCACTGAACTATCTTTGCATTCTTTGTGTGTGTGTGTGTGTGTAAAGGGATTTTATAAGAAGATTAGAGTTTTAATTAGCAGAGTTATTTGCTGACTGTTCCTAGTTGATTAGCCTGTAGCTACAGTCTTTTTATTTATACGGAATAGTGATTCGTGGTAAGTGCAGAAACCTGGTCTGTGCTTTCTGTCAACATAGCTCTAAAAGATGGGGAATTGTGGGTACTTGTTTCGAACCATTAATATTTGTGGAGACTCCTAGAATAGGAGAGTTTGATTTAGAGTGTGCCACCCAGTGAAGTGTAACACTGTCCATCCTCTCATGGGGAGTCCATCACTGTGAATACTGACCTGATTTTCATTCCCACAGGCAGATTTGGAGAAGACAGTGGAGTGACAATGTCACTGGAGTAGTAATCCAGAGGCCCAGGCTACTGCACGAGGGCCATTGGTTCAAATCCCACCACAACAGCTGGTTCACTCATCTCCTTTCGGGAAGCAAATCCTCCGTCCTTACCTGGTCTGGCTCACATGGGAATTTCCGACCCACAGGAATATGCTGAAGTGGCCAAACAAGCCATTCAGCTCAAGGGCAATTTGGGACGGTAACAAATGCTGGCTTTGCTCCTGGTGACCACATTCTCTGGCAGAATTAAATAAAAAAGGATGGAAGCAGACTAGGGTGGGAAATTTCCTGATGCCAACTGGTGTGTCAGTCCTTGCCAGGATCCTGACCCCCTGACTATTTTCCTGGATGATGGATTGGATGTGGAAAGCCACCTGTCCCTCAGGAAGAATTGGATTCTCTGGCTCTCCTACCGGTTCCCCCAGTATGGGGGCCATTTCTTTCCCTCAGTCTTGTAAAAAGTGCTAGGAAAGGCACCTACATTACGTGTTTCCTCTCTCTTTCCCATCCCTACAATGGCAGACTCCAACTCCTGGGGTGCAAGAGGGTCTCCAATTGCTCTTTTCATTAAGAAAGCCTGCCTCTGGCCTTTATTAGATGGTGTGTGAACATTCTGGCCACTAATTAACCAATCTTGCAAGAAATGCAGCAGCCCACTTAAACAACGGACAGGGCCAAGTTTTGCCTGAGCGCAGATGGCACTTGTGGTCCAATGGCCAGTGACACGGACATGAAATTTGGCAACTTAGTTAGTATTGCACTGGCCCTCCTGAAGAATCAATACTATCGGAGGGGTGGAAGTAAATTATTCATCACCTTCTTGAGTGCTCAGCCTTTCGACAGGTGCCAACAGATGGGCAAGGAAAGCTTTACCATGCTGCATAGTTCACAAATTGACCATTGACTTGCGGACAGAGCTGTGCGATTCAGAATTGTGCAGGACTTTCCGGTTTGGCCGAGGAGCCAGTGATTATGCCCCCGAGAGGATGAAGGAGCTTCAGACATTTCCATCCACAAAAGCCAAGAGTTAGTGAGCTGATGGTAGCGATCAGCAATCAATCAGACAGGGGAGAGTTGACATGCCTCTTGAAAATCTGGGTAACGGGAAACAACAGTGATGCAGAATGGTGCAATCTGGTGCTCTGGGGGTTAGCTTTGATTAACCAACTGTAAAGCAGAATCCAAAGGCTGCACTGATTAAACATGGCAATTAGCATAATTAGACAGTGGAGACTCACAGTAATGAGGCAGTAAATACCACACACGTAATCCCTTTTCACACTTGAATAGACTTTGTGAATGACTCCAGCATTACAACTGATCCAATCCAAATGAGCCATGTAACTGTATGAATGAATACATATTGTGGTTTGGCACTTGACCATACAGTCAAGGCTTGCTCAATCCTCAGTCTGCACAGAATCACAGGTTTGTTATGGTGCTGAAGGAGGCCATTCAGCCCTTTGTATCTGCAATTGGTCCCTGAGCATTTTGATTTACGTCCGATCTCGTGCCTTTTCCCTATAATCTTGCACATGAAAGTTTTTGTATTCTTTCGTGGGATGTGAATGTTTAGATTAGATTACTTACAGTGTGGAAACAGGCCCTTCGGCCCAACAAGTCCACACCGCCCCGCCGAAGCGTAACCCACCCATACCCCTACATCTACATCTATCCCTTACCTAACACTAGGGGCAATTTAGCATGGCCAATTCACCTGACCTGCACATCTTTGGACTGTGGGAGGAAACCGGAGCACCCGGAGGAAACCCACACAGACACAGGGAGAATGTGCAAACTCCACACAGTCAGTCGCCTGAGGCGGGAATTGAACCCGGGTCTCCGGCGCTGTGAGGCAGCAGTGCTAACCACTGTGCCACCGTGCCGCCCACAAATGCTGCTTGGGCCAGCATTTGTTCCCCATTGCTCAATGTCCTCAAGAAGCTGCATTCTTGATTCGCCGGACTCCTTGAGGTGGAGGGACATCCACAGTGCGGCAAGTGAGGGCTGTCCAGGAGTTGAACCCAGTGACACTGAAGGAATGGTGACATATTTCCAAGTGTTATGACCACACCCCAAGTTAGGGTGCCCAAATTATTATTGTTCCAGACAGATACTCCAAATTGTTCAGTACCAACTGAGGAGGGATGAACTGACTCCCTTTCTTTATTCACCTGCCCCTAGGTTGGTTACAACAAGACTAATTTAAAAAGGTTCCCTCCTTTGAGGATATATCCCAAAATATGTTTTAAAAGGAGTCAATTTAACCAGGTTTTAGTGAGTTAGCAAAAGAGTGAGGTTACTGATTGTTAAAGTGACAGGCAATAATAACGCAACACAAATACACACAGATTAGGAATAAGAAGAGTTTTTTTTTAATGTTGAGTTTCCGTTTAAATAGGTGTCCAATGCCCTCTCAATTAAACCTACCTCCACTACACTTCCAGGCAGTTCACTCCCAGCCATGATTACTCATAGAGTTATAGAGATATACAGCACGGAAACAGACCCTTCAGTCCAACTCGTCCACACCGACCAGATATCCCAACCCAATCTAGTCCCATTTGCCAGCATTTTGCCCATATCTCTTCCTATTCATGTCCCCATCCAGATGCCTTTTAAATGTTGCAATTGCACCAGCCTCCACCACTTCCTCTGGCAGCTTATTCCATACAGGCACCACCCTCTGTGTGAAAAGGTTGCCCCGTAGGTCCCTTTAAATCTTTCCCCCTTCACCTCAAACCAACATCCTCTAGTTTTGGACTCCCCTACCCTGGGAAAAGACCTTGACTATTCATCCTATCCATGTCCCTCATAATGTTGTAAACTTCTATCAGGTCACCCCTCAGCCTCCAAAGCTCCACGGAAAATAGCCCAAGTGTAGTCAGCCTCTCCCTATAACTCAAACTCTGGCAACACTCTTGTAAATCTTTTCTGAGCCCTTTCAAGTTTAACAGCATCTTTCCTGTTGCAGGGAGACCAGAATTCTTTGCAGTATTCTGAAACTGTGAGAGAAAGTTTTTTTCACCTCACGTTTTCTTCTTTTGGCAAATTACCTGATATCTCTGTCCTCTTGTTCTCAAGTCGTTCATAAGCAGGAACGGTTTCTCCCCGTCTACACTATGTAATTTTCAAAACTTCTGTCAGATTCCCTCTCAGGCTTCTCTTCACAAAGAACAGTCACAACGTTTTCAATCTATCCTTGGAACTGAAGTTCCTCTTCCCTAGAACCACTGTCAGAACGCTGGCTTGCACCCTCTCCAATGCATTCCCATCCTTCCTACCGTGTGGTGCCAAGAAATGTTCATATTACTCCAGATAAGGTTTAACAATTATCTTCTCCAAATAACCTCCTCGCTCCCCTTATTTAGAAAGCCGAAGTTACGAATATGTTTTATTAACTGCTCACTCCACAGGTCCTGCAACTTTTCATGACTTATTCAAGATCGGAGTGGTCCTGGAAAAGCACAGCAGGTCAGGCAGCATCCGAGGAGCAGGAGAATCGACGTTTTGGGCAGGAGCCCTTCATCAGGAATTGGGCTGGGAGCCTCAGGGATGGAGAGATAAATGGGAGGGAGTTGTGGGGCTTGTGGGGAAGGTAGCTGAGAGTGCAATAGGTGGATAGAGGTGGGGGTAAAGGTGATAGGTCAGAGGGGAGGGTGGAGCAGATAGGTGGGAAGGAAGATTGACAGGTGGGACAGGTCATGGGGGCGGCGCTGAGCTGGAAGGTTGGAACTAGGTTGGTGGGGGGAGGGAAAATGAGAAAACTGGTGAAGTCCACATTGATGCCCTGGGGTTGAAGTGTTCTAAGGCGGAAGATGAGGCGTTCTTCCTCCAGGCGTCGGGTGGGGAGGGAGCGGCGGTGGAAGAGGCTGAGACTTTTCATGACTTGTGTACACCTGGGTCCCTGTGCTCGGCCACACCCTTGAGAGCAATAACCTTTATGCTTTTAAAGTCACTCCATATACTTTGAGCCAAAATGTATCACCTCGCACTTCTCCACAATGAACGTCACCTGCCAGCTAACTGCCTGCCTAACCAACATGTAAATGCCCTTCGGAGGTTCTGCAATGTACTTCTCAGAGTTCAGAATTCTTCATCCTGGTAATATGGGTCACCATCACTCATAAGGTGATGCTCGATGAAAGTGAGAAAAGCATGGTGTCAAAGGCAACTGGCTTAGGTTTGCACGTGCTGAAAAACAGAAAAAGCAGTTGAGGAGATTGAATAACACAGTGGTAATCATCTGTTCCATGACAAGATTGAATTTGAAAGAAATACTCCCATTCACATTGATGAACATATGAGTTAACAGTGTGGAACTTGGTAACCTGTGTACATGGTTGTAGTGAGGGGATGTCAGTAATCTGTGTACAGGGTGTAGTGAGGGGATGTCAGTAATCTGTGTACAGGGTGTAGTGAGGGGATGTCAGTAATCTGTGTACAGGGTGTAGTGAGGGGATGTCAGTAATCTGTGTACATGGTTGTAGTGAGGGGATGTCAGTAATCTGTGTACAGGGTGTAGTGAGGGGATGTCAGTAATCTGTGTACAGGGTGTAGTGAGGGGATGTCAGTAATCTGTGTACAGGGTGTAGTGAGGGGATGTCAGTAATCTGTGTACAGGGTGTAGTGAGGGGATGTCAGTAATCTGTGTACAGGGTGTAGTGAGGGGATGTCAGTAATCTGTGTACAGGGTGTAGTGAGGGGATGTCAGTAATCTGTGTACAGGGTGGAGTGAGGGGATGTCAGTAATCTGTGTACAGGGTGGAGTGAGGGGATGTCAGTAATCTGTGTACAGGGTGTAGTGAGGGGATGTCGGTAATCTGTGTACAGGGTGTAGTGAGGGGATGTCAGTAATCTGTGTACAGGGTGTAGTGAGGGGATGTCGGTAATCTGTGTACAGGGTGTAGTGAGGGGATGTCGGTAATCTGTGTACAGGGTGTAGTGAGGGGATGTCAGTAATCTGTGTACAGGGTGTAGTGAGGGGATGTCGGTAATCTGTGTACAGGGTGTAGTGAGGTGATGTCGGTAATCTGTGTACAGGGTGCAGTGAGGGGATGTCAGTAATCGGTGTACAGGGTGGAGTGAGGGGATGTCGGTAATCTGTGTACAGGGTGTAGTGAGGTGATGTCGGTAATCTGTGTACAGGGTGTAGTGAGGGGATGTCAGTAATCTGTGTACAGGGTGTACTGAGGGGATGTCAGTAATCTGTGTACAGGGTGTAGTGAGGGGATGTCAGTAATCTGTGTACAGGGTGTAGTGAGGACATGTCAGTAATCTGTGTACAGGGTGTAGTGAGGGGATGTCAGTAATCTGTGTACAGGGTGTACTGAGGTGATGTCAGTAATCTGTGTACAGGGTGTAGTGAGGGGATGTCAGTAATCTGTGTACAGGGTGTAGTGAGGGGATGTCAGTAATCTGTGTACAGGGTGTAGTGAGGGGATGTCAGTAATCTGTGTACAGGGTGTAGTGAGGGGATGTCAGTAATCTGTGTACAGGGTGTAGTGAGGGGATGTCAGTAATCGGTGTACAGGGTGTACTGAGGGGATGTCGGTAATCTGTGTATAGGGTGGAGTGAGGGGATGTCAGTAATCTGTGTACAGGGTGTAGTGAGGGGATGTCAGTAATCTGTGTACAGGGTGTAGTGAGGGGATGTCAGTAATCTGTGTACAGGGTGTAGTGAGGGGATGTCAGTAATCTGTGTACAGGGTGTAGTGAGGGGATGTCAGTAATCTGTGTACAGGGTGTATTGAGGGGATGTCAGTAATGTGTGTACAGGGTGTAGTGAGGGGATGTCAGTAATCTGTGTACAGGGTGTAGAGAGGGGATGTCGGTAATCTGTGTACAGGGTGTAGTGAGGGGATGTCAGTAATCTGTGTACAGGGTGTAGTGAGGGGATGTCAGTAATCTGTGTACAGGGTGTAGTGAGGGGATGTCGGTAATCTGTGTACAGGGTGTAGTGAGGGGATGTCGGTAATCTGTGTACAGGGTGTAGTGAGGGGATGTCAGTAATCTGTGTACAGGGTGTAGTGAGGGGATGTCAGTAATCTGTGTACAGGGTGTAGTGAGGGGATGTCAGTAATCTGTGTACAGGGTGTAGTGAGGGGATGTCAGTAATCTGTGTACAGGGTGTAGTGAGGGGATGTCAGTAATCTGCGTACAGGGTGTAGTGAGGGGATGTCAGTAATCTGTGTACAGGGTGTAGTGAGGGGATGTCAGTAATCTGTGTACAGGGTGTAGTGAGGTGATGTCAGTAATCTGTGTACAGGGTGTAGTGAGGGGATGTCAGTAATCTGTGTACAGGGTGTAGTGAGGGGATGTCAGTAATCTGTGTACAGGGTGTAGTGAGGGGATGTCAGTAATCTGTGTACAGGGTGTAGTGAGGGGATGTCAGTAATCTGTGTACAGGGTGCAGTGAGGGGATGTCAGTAATCTGTGTACAGGGTGTAGTGAGGGGATGTCAGTAATCTGTGTACAGGGTGTAGTGAGGGGATGTCGGCAATCTGTGTACAGGGTGGAGTGAGTGGATGTCGGTAATCTGTGTACAGGGTGTAGTGAGGGGATGTCAGTAATCTGTGTACAGGGTGTAGTGAGGGGATGTCAGTAATCTGTGTACAGGGTGTACTGAGGGGATGTCGGTAATCTGTGTACAGGGTGTAGTGAGGGGATGTCGGTAATCTGTGTACAGGGTGTAGTGAGGGGATGTCGGTAATCTGTGTACAGGGTGTAGTGAGGGGATGTCAGTAATCTGTGTACAGGGTGTAGTGAGGGTATGTCAGTAATCTGTGTACAGGGTGTAGTGAGGGGATGTCAGTAATCTGTGTATAGGGTGTAGTGAGGGGATGTCAGTAATCTGTGTACAGGGTGTAGTGAGGGGATGTCAGTAATCTCTGTACAGGGTGCAGTGAGGGAATGTCAGTAATCTGTGTACAGGTGTAGTGAGGGGATGTCAGGAATCTGTGTACAGGGTGTAGTGAGGGGATGTCAGTAATCTGTGTACAGGGTGTAGTGAGGGGATGTCAGTAATCTGTGTACAGGGTGTAGTGAGGGGATGTCAGTAATCTGTGTACAGGGTGTAGTGAGGGGATGTCAGTAATCTGTGTACAGGGTGTAGTGAGGGTATGTCAGTAATCTGTGTACAGGGTGTAGTGAGGGGATGTCAGTAATCTGTGTACAGGGTGTAGTGAGGTGATGTCAGTAATCTGTGTATAGGGTGTAGTGAGGGGATGTCAGTAATCTGTGTATAGGGTGTAGTGAGGGGATGTCAGTAATCTGTGTACAGGGTGTAGTGAGGGGATATCAGTAATCTGTGTATAGGGTGTAGTGAGGGGATGTCAGTAATCTGTGTACAGTGTGTAGTGAGGGGATGTCAGTAATCTGTGTACAGGGTGTAGTGAGGGGATGTCAGTAATCTGTGTACAGGGTGTAGTGAGGGGATGTCAGTAATCTGTGTACAGGGTGTAGTGAGGGTATGTCAGTAATCTGTGTACAGGGTGTAGTGAGGGGATGTCAGTAATCTGTGTATAGGGTGTAGTGAGGGGATGTCAGTAATCTGTGTACAGGGTGTAGTGAGGGGATGTCAGTAATCTGTGTACAGGGTGCAGTGAGGGAATGTCAGTAATCTGTGTACAGGTGTAGTGAGGGGATGTCAGGAATCGGTGTACAGGGTGTAGTGAGGGGATGTCAGTAATCTGTGTACAGGGTGTAGTGAGGGGATGTCAGTAATCTGTGTACAGGGTGTAGTGAGGGGATGTCAGTAATCTGTGTACAGGGTGTAGTGAGGGGATGTCAGTAATCTGTGTACAGGGTGTAGTGAGGGGATGTCAGTAATCTGTGTACAGGGTGTAGTGAGGTGATGTCAGTAATCTGTGTACAGGGTGTAGTGAGGGGATGTCAGTAATCTGTGTACAGGGTGGAGTGAGGGGATGTCAGTAATCTGTGTACAGGGTGTAGTGAGGTGATGTCAGTAATCTGTGTACAGGGTGTAGTGAGGGGATGTCAGTAATCTGTGTACAGGGTGGAGTGAGGGGATGTCAGTAATCTGTGTACAGGGTGTAGTGAGGGGATGTCAGTAATCTGTGTACAGGGTGTAGTGAGGTGATGTCAGTAATCTGTGTACAGGGTGTAGTGAGGGGATGTCAGTAATGTGTGTACAGGGTGGAGTGAGGGGATGTCAGTAATCTGTGTACAGGGTGTAGTGAGGGGATGTCAGTAATCTGTGTACAGGGTGGAGTGAGGGGATGTCAGTAATCTGTGTACAGGGTGTAGTGAGGGGATGTCAGTAATCTGTGTACAGGGTGTAGTGAGGGGATGTCGGTAATCTGTGTACAGGGTGTAGTGAGGGGATGTCAGTAATCTGTGTACAGGGTGTAGTGAGGTGATGTCACTAATCTGTGTACAGGGTGTAGTGAGGGGATGTCAGTAATCTGTGTACAGGGTGGAGTGAGGGGATGTCAGTAATCTGTGTACAGGGTGTAGTGAGGGGATGTCAGTAATCTGTGTACAGGGTGTAGTGAGGGGATGTCAGTAATCTGTGTACAGGGTGTAGTGAGGGGATGTCAGTAATCTGTGTACAGGGTGTAGTGAGGTGATGTCAGTAATCTGTGTACAGGGTGTAGTGAGGGGATGTCAGTAATCTGTGTACAGGGTGTAGTGAGGGGATGTCAGTAATCTGTGTACAGGGTGTAGTGAGGGGATGTCAGTAATCTGTGTACAGGGTGTAGTGAGGGGATGTCAGTAATCTGTGTACAGGGTGTAGTGAGGGGATGTCAGTAATCTGTGTACAGGGTGTAGTGATGGGATGTCGGTAATCTGTGTACAGGGTGTAGTGAGGGGATGTCAGTAATCTGTGTACAGGGTGTAGTGAGGTGATGTCAGTAATCTGTGTACAGGGTGTAGTGAGGGGATGTCAGTAATCTGTGTACAGGGTGTAGTGAGGGGATGTCAGTAATCTGTGTACAGGGTGTAGTGAGGGGATGTCGGTAATCTGTGTACAGGGTGTAGTGAGGGGATGTCAGTAATCTGTGTACAGGGTGTAGTGAGGGGATGTCAGTAATCTGTGTACAGGGTGTAGTGAGGGGATGTCAGTAATCTGTGTACAGGGTGTAGTGAGGGGATGTCAGTAATCTGTGTACAGGGTGTAGTGAGGTGATGTCAGTAATCTGTGTACAGGGTGTAGTGAGGGGATGTCAGTAATCTGTGTACAGGGTGTAGTGAGGGGATGTCAGTAATCTGTGTACAGGGTGTAGTGAGGGGATGTCAGTAATCTGTGTACAGGGTGTAGTGAGGGGATGTCAGTAATCTGTGTACAGGGTGTAGTGAGGGGATGTCAGTAATCTGTGTACAGGGTGTAGTGATGGGATGTCAGTAATCTGTGTACAGGGTGTAGTGAGGGGATGTCAGTAATCTGTGTACAGGGTGTAGTGAGGGGATGTCAGTAATCTGTGTACAGGGTGTAGTGAGGGGATGTCAGTAATCTGTGTACAGGGTGTAGTGAGGGGATGTCAGTAATCTGTGTACAGGGTGTAGTGAGGGGATGTCAGTAATCTGTCTACAGGGTGTAGTGAGGTGATGTCAGTAATCTGTGTACAGGGTGTAGTGAGGGGATGTCAGTAATCTGTGTACAGGGTGTAGTGAGGTGATGTCAGTAATCTGTGTACAGGGTGTAGTGAGGTGATGTCAGTAATCTGTGTACAGGGTGTAGTGAGGTGATGTCAGTAATCTGTGTACAGGGTGTAGTGAGGGGATGTCAGTAATCTGTGTACAGGATGTAGTGAGGGGATGTCGGTAATCTGTGTACAGGGTGTAGTGAGGGGATGTCAGTAATCTGTGTACAGGGTGTAGTGAGGGAATGTCGGTAATCTGTGTACAGGGTGTAGTGAGGGGATGTCAGTAATCTGTGTACAGGGTGTAGTGAGGGGATGTCGGTAATCTGTGTACAGGGTGTAGTGAGGGGATGTCGGTAATCTGTGTACAGGGTGTAGTGAGGCGATGTCAGTAATCTGTGTACAGGGTGTAGTGAGGGGATGTCAGTAATCTGTGTACAGGGTGTAGTGAGGGGATGTCGGTAATCTGTGTACAGGGTGTAGTGAGGTGATGTCGGTAATCTGTGTACAGGGTGTAGTGAGGGGATGTCGGTAATCTGTGTACAGGGTGTAGTGAGGGGATGTCAGTAATCTGTGTACAGGGTGGAGTGAGGGGATGTCGGTAATCTGTGTACAGGGTGTAGTGAGGGGATGTCAGTAATCTGTGTACAGGGTGTAGTGAGGGGATGTCAGTAATCTGTGTACAGGGTGTAGTGAGGTGATGTCGGTAATCTGTGTACAGGGTGTAGTGAGGGGATGTCAGTAATCTGTGTACAGGGTGTAGTGAGGTGATGTCAGTAATCTGTGTACAGGGTGTAGTGAGGTGATGTCACTAATCTGTGTACAGGGTGTAGTGAGGGGATGTCAGTAATCTGTGTACAGGGTGGAGTGAGGGGATGTCAGTAATCTGTGTACAGGGTGCAGTGAGGGGATGTCAGTAATCTGTGTACAGGGTGCAGTGAGGGGATGTCAGTAATCTGTGTACAGGGTGCAGTGAGGGGATGTCAGTAATCTGTGTACAGGGTGTAGTGAGGGGATGTCAGTAATCTGTGTACAGGGTGTAGTGAGGGGATGTCAGTAATCTGTGTACAGGATGTAGTGAGGGGATGTCAGTAATCTGTGTACAGGGTGTAGTGAGGGGATGTCAGTAATCTGTGTACAGGGTGTAGTGAGGGGATGTCAGTAATCTGTGTACAGGGTGTAGTGAGGGGATGTCAGTAATCTGTGTACAGGGTGTAGTGAGGGGATGTCAGTAATCTGTGTACAGGGTGGACTGAGGGGATGTCAGTAATCTGTGTACAGGGTGTAGTGAGGGGATGTCAGTAATCGGTGTACAGGGTGTAGTGAGGGGATGTCAGTAATCTGTGTACAGGGTGTAGTGAGGGGATGTCAGTAATCGGTGTACAGGGTGTAGTGAGGGGATGTCAGTAATCTGTGTACAGGGTGTAGTGAGGGGATGTCAGTAATCTGTGTACAGGGTGTAGTGATGGGATGTCGGTAATCTGTGTACAGGGTGTAGTGAGGGGATGTCAGTAATCTGTGTACAGGGTGTAGTGAGGTGATGTCAGTAATCTGTGTACAGGGTGTAGTGAGGGGATGTCAGTAATCTGTGTACAGGGTGTAGTGAGGGGATGTCAGTAATCTGTGTACAGGGTGTAGTGAGGTGATGTCAGTAATCTGTGTACAGGGTGTAGTGAGGGGATGTCAGTAATCTGTGTACAGGGTGTAGTGAGGGGATGTCAGTAATCTGTGTACAGGGTGTA
The DNA here is from genome assembly GCF_047496795.1 of Chiloscyllium punctatum. NCBI lineage: Eukaryota > Metazoa > Chordata > Chondrichthyes > Orectolobiformes > Hemiscylliidae > Chiloscyllium > Chiloscyllium punctatum. Next base: position 19,201,731 of record NC_092791.1, on the reverse strand, counting down.
GTGAGGGGATGTCAGTAATCTGTGTACAGGGTGGAGTGAGGGGATGTCAGTAATCTGTGTACAGGGTGGAGTGAGGGGATGTCAGTAATCTGTGTACAGGGTGTAGTGAGGGGATGTCAGTAATCTGTGTACAGGGTGTAGTGAGGGGATGTCAGTAATCTGTGTACAGGGTGCAGTGAGGGGATGTCAGTAATCGGTGTACAGGGTGGAGTGAGGGGATGTCGGTAATCTGTGTACAGGGTGTAGTGAGGTGATGTCGGTAATCTGTGTACAGGGTGTAGTGAGGGGATGTCAGTAATCTGTGTACAGGGTGTAGTGAGGGAATGTCGGTAATCTGTGTACAGGGTGTAGTGAGGGGATGTCAGTAATCTGTGTACAGGGTGTAGTGAGGGGATGTCGGTAATCTGTGTACAGGGTGTAGTGAGGGGATGTCGGTAATCTGTGTACAGGGTGTAGTGAGGCGATGTCAGTAATCTGTGTACAGGGTGTAGTGAGGGGATGTCAGTAATCTGTGTACAGGGTGTAGTGAGGGGATGTCGGTAATCTGTGTACAGGGTGTAGTGAGGTGATGTCGGTAATCTGTGTACAGGGTGTAGTGAGGGGATGTCGGTAATCTGTGTACAGGGTGTAGTGAGGGGATGTCAGTAATCTGTGTACAGGGTGGAGTGAGGGGATGTCGGTAATCTGTGTACAGGGTGCAGTGAGGGGATGTCAGTAATCTGTGTACAGGGTGTAGTGAGGGGATGTCAGTAATCTGTGTACAGGGTGTAGTGAGGTGATGTCGGTAATCTGTGTACAGGGTGTAGTGAGGGGATGTCAGTAATCTGTGTACAGGGTGTAGTGATGTGATGTCAGTAATCTGTGTACAGGGTGTAGTGAGGTGATGTCACTAATCTGTGTACAGGGTGTAGTGAGGGGATGTCAGTAATCTGTGTACAGGGTGGAGTGAGGGGATGTCAGTAATCTGTGTACAGGGTGTAGTGAGGGGATGTCAGTAATCTGTGTACAGGGTGCAGTGAGGGGATGTCAGTAATCTGTGTACAGGGTGCAGTGAGGGGATGTCAGTAATCTGTGTACAGGGTGTAGTGAGGGGATGTCAGTAATCTGTGTACAGGGTGTAGTGAGTGGATGTCAGTAATCTGTGTACAGGATGTAGTGAGGGGATGTCAGTAATCTGTGTACAGGGTGTAGTGAGGGGATGTCAGTAATCTGTGTACAGGGTGTAGTGAGGGGATGTCAGTAATCTGTGTACAGGGTGTAGTGAGGGGATGTCAGTAATCTGTGTACAGGGTGTAGTGAGGGGATGTCAGTAATCTGTGTACAGGGTGGACTGAGGGGATGTCAGTAATCTGTGTACAGGGTGTAGTGAGGGGATGTCAGTAATCGGTGTACAGGGTGTAGTGAGGGGATGTCAGTAATCTGTGTACAGGGTGTAGTGAGGGGATGTCAGTAATCGGTGTACAGGGTGTAGTGAGGGGATGTCAGTAATCTGTGTACAGGGTGTAGTGAGGGGATGTCAGTAATCTGTGTACAGGGTGTAGTGAGGTGATGTCAGTAATCTGTGTACAGGGTGTAGTGAGGGGATGTCAGTAATCTGTGTACAGGGTGTAGTGAGGGGATGTCAGTAATCTGTGTACAGGGTGTAGTGAGGGGATGTCAGTAATCTGTGTACAGGGTGGAGTGAGGGGATGTCAGTAATCTGTGTACAGGGTGGAGTGAGGGGATGTCAGTAATCTGTGTACAGGGTGTAGTGAGGGGATGTCAGTAATCTGTGTACAGGGTGTAGTGAGGGGATGTCAGTAATCTGTGTACAGGGTGCAGTGAGGGGATGTCAGTAATCGGTGTACAGGGTGGAGTGAGGGGATGTCGGTAATCTGTGTACAGGGTGTAGTGAGGTGATGTCGGTAATCTGTGTACAGGGTGTAGTGAGGGGATGTCAGTAATCTGTGTACAGGGTGTACTGAGGGGATGTCAGTAATCTGTGTACAGGGTGTAGTGAGGGGATGTCAGTAATCTGTGTACAGGGTGTAGTGAGGAGATGTCAGTAATCTGTGTACAGGGTGTAGTGAGGGGATGTCAGTAATCTGTGTACAGGGTGTACTGAGGTGATGTCAGTAATCTGTGTACAGGGTGTAGTGAGGGGATGTCAGTAATCTGTGTACAGGGTGTAGTGAGGGGATGTCAGTAATCTGTGTACAGGGTGTAGTGAGGGGATGTCAGTAATCTGTGTACAGGGTGTAGTGAGGGGATGTCAGTAATCTGTGTACAGGGTGTAGTGAGGGGATGTCAGTAATCTGTGTACAGGGTGTAGTGAGGGGATGTCAGTAATCTGTGTACAGGGTGTAGTGAGGGGATGTCAGTAATCGGTGTACAGGGTGTACTGAGGGGATGTCGGTAATCTGTGTACAGGGTGGAGTGAGGGGATGTCAGTAATCTGTGTACAGGGTGTAGTGAGGGGATGTCAGTAATCTGTGTACAGGGTGGAGTGAGGGGATGTCAGTAATCTGTGTACAGGGTGTAGTGAGGGGATGTCAGTAATCTGTGTACAGGGTGTAGTGAGGGGATGTCAGTTATCTGTGTACAGGGTGTAGTGAGGGGATGTCAGTAATCTGTGTACAGGGTGTAGTGAGGGGATGTCAGTAATGTGTGTACAGGGTGTAGTGAGGGGATGTCAGTAATCTGTGTACAGGGTGTAGAGAGGGGATGTCGGTAATCTGTGTACAGGGTGTAGTGAGGGGATGTCAGTAATCTGTGTACAGGGTGTAGTGAGGGGATGTCAGTAATCTGTGTACAGGGTGTAGTGAGGGGATGTCGGTAATCTGTGTACAGGGTGTAGTGAGGGGATGTCGGTAATCTGTGTACAGGGTGTAGTGAGGGGATGTCAGTAATCTGTGTACAGGGTGTAGTGAGGGGATGTCAGTAATCTGTGTACAGGGTGTAGTGAGGGGATGTCAGTAATCTGTGTACAGGGTGTAGTGAGGGGATGTCAGTAATCCGTGTACAGGGTGTAGTGAGGGGATGTCAGTAAACTGTGTACAGGGTGTAGTGAGGGGATGTCAGTAATCTGTGTACAGGGTGTAGTGAGGGGATGTCAGTAATCTGTGTACAGGGTGTAGTGAGGGGATGTCAGTAATCTGTGTACAGGGTGTAGTGAGGGGATGTCAGTAATCTGTGTACAGGGTGTAGTGAGGGGATGTCAGTAATCTGTGTACAGGGTGTAGTGAGGTGATGTCAGTAATCTGTGTACAGGGTGTAGTGAGGGGATGTCAGTAATCTGTGTACAGGGTGTAGTGAGGGGATGTCAGTAATCTGTGTACAGGGTGTAGTGAGGGGATGTCAGTAATCTGTGTACAGGGTGTAGTGAGGTGATGTCAGTAATCTGTGTACAGGGTGTAGTGAGGGGATGTCAGTAATCTGTGTACAGGGTGTAGTGAGGTGATGTCAGTAATCTGTGTACAGGGTGTAGTGAGGGGATGTCAGTAATCTGTGTACAGGGTGTAGTGAGGGGATGTCAGTAATCTGTGTACAGGGTGTAGTGAGGGGATGTCAGTAATCTGTGTACAGGGTGTAGTGAGGGGATGTCAGTAATCTGTGTACAGGGTGTAGTGAGGGTATGTCAGTAATCTGTGTACAGGGTGTAGTGAGGGGATGTCAGTAATCTGTGTACAGGGTGTAGTGAGGGGATGTCAGTAATCTGTGTACAGGGTGTAGTGAGGGGATGTCAGTAATCTGTGTACAGGGTGCAGTGAGGGGATGTCAGTAATCTGTGTACAGGGTGTAGTGAGGGGATGTCAGTAATCTGTGTACAGGGTGTAGTGAGGGGATGTCAGTAATCTGTGTACAGGGTGTAGTGAGGGGATGTCACTAATCTGTGTACAGGGTGTACTGAGGGGATGTCGGTAATCTGTGTACAGGGTGTACTGAGGGGATGTCAGTAATCTGTGTACAGGGTGTAGTGAGGGGATGTCAGTAATCTGTGTACAGGGTGTAGTGAGGGGATGTCAGTAATCTGTATACAGGGTGTAGTGAGGGGATGTCAGTAATCTGTGTACAGGGTGTAGTGAGGGGATGTCGGTAATCTGTGTACAGGGTGTAGTGAGGGGATGTCGGTAATCTGTGTACAGGGTGTAGTGAGGGGATGTCAGTAATCTGTGTACAGGGTGTAGTGAGGGGATGTCGGTAATCTGTGTACAGGGTGTAGTGAGGGGATGTCAGTAATCTGTGTACAGGGTGTAGTGAGGGGATGTCAGTAATCTGTGTACAGCGTGTAGTGAGGTGATGTCAGTAATCTGTGTACAGGGTGTAGTGAGGGGATGTCAGTAATCTGTGTACAGGGTGTAGTGAGGTGATGTCAGTAATCTGTGTACAGGGTGTAGTGAGGGGATGTCAGTAATCGGTGTACAGGGTGTAGTGAGGGGATGTCAGTAATCTGTGTACAGGGTGTAGTGAGGGGATGTCAGTAATCTGTGTACAGGGTGTAGTGAGGGGATGTCAGTAATCTGTGTACAGGGTGGAGTGAGGGGATGTCAGTAATCGGTGTACAGGGTGTAGTGAGGGGATGTCAGTAATCTGTGTACAGGGTGTAGTGAGGGGATGTCAGTAATCTGTGTACAGGGTGTAGTGAGGGGATGTCAGTAATCTGTGTACAGGGTGTAGTGAGGGGATGTCAGTAATCTCTGTACAGGGTGTAGTGAGGGGATGTCAGTAATCTGTGTACAGGGTGTAGTGAGGGGATGTCAGTAATCTGTGTACAGGGTGTAGTGAGGGGATGTCAGTAATCTGTGTACAGGGTGTAGTGAGGGGATGTCAGTAATCTGTGTACAGGGTGTAGTGAGGGGATGTCAGTAATCTGTGTACAGGGTGTAGTGAGGGGATGTCAGTAATCTGTGTACAGGGTGGCGTGAGGGGATGTCAGTAATCTGTGTACAGGCTGTAGTGAGGGGATGTCAGTAATCTGTGTACAGGGTGTAGTGAGGGGATGTCAGTAATCTGTGTACTGGGTGGAGTGAGGGGATGTCAGTAATCTGTGTACAGGGTGTAGTGAGGGGATGTCAGTAATCTGTGTACAGGGTGTAGTGAGGGGATGTCAGTAATCGGTGTACAGGGTGTAGTGAGGGGATGTCAGTAATCTGTGTACAGGGTGTAGTGAGGGGATGTCAGTAATCTGTGTACAGGGTGTAGTGAGGGGATGTCAGTAATCTGTGTACAGGGTGTAGTGAGGGGATGTCAGTAATCTGTGTACAGGGTTTAGTGAGGGGATGTCAGTAATCTGTGTACAGGGTGTAGTGAGGGGATGTCAGTAATCTGTGTACAGGGTGTAGTGAGGGGATGTCGGTAATCTGTGTACAGGGTGTAGTGAGGGGATGTCAGTAATCTGTGTACAGGGTGTAGTGAGGGGATGTCAGTAATCTGTGTACAGGGTGTAGTGAGGTGATGTCAGTAATCTGTGTACAGGGTGTCGTGAGGTGATGTCAGTAATCTGTGTACAGGGTGTAGTGAGGGGATGTCAGTAATCTGTGTACAGGGTGGAGTGAGGGGATGTCAGTAATCTGTGTACAGGGTGTAGTGAGGGGATGTCAGTAATCTGTGTACAGGGTGTAGTGAGGGGATGTCGGTAATCTGTGTACAGGGTGTAGTGAGGTGATGTCAGTAATCTGTGTACAGGGTGTAGTGAGGGGATGTCAGTAATCTGTGTACAGGGTGTAGTGAGGGGATGTCGGTAATCTGTGTACAGGGTGTAGTGAGGGGATGTCAGTAATCTGTGTACAGGGTGTAGTGAGGGGATGTCAGTAATCTGTGTACAGGGTGTAGTGAGGGGATGTCAGTAATCTGTGTACAGGGTGTAGTGAGGTGATGTCAGTAATCTGTGTACAGGGTGTAGTGAGGTGATGTCGGTAATCTGTGTACATGGTGTAGTGAGGGGATGTCAGTAATCTGTGAACAGGGTGTAGTGAGGGGATGTCAGTAATCTGTGTACAGGGTGTAGTGAGGGGATGTCAGTAATCTGTGTACAGGGTGTAGTGAGGGGATGTCAGTAATCTGTGTACAGGGTGTAGTGAGGGGATGTCAGTAATCTGTGTACAGGGTGGCGTGAGGGGATGTCAGTAATCTGTGTACAGGCTGTAGTGAGGGGATGTCAGTAATCTGTGTACAGGGTGTAGTGAGGGGATGTCAGTAATCTGTGTACTGGGTGGAGTGAGGGGATGTCAGTAATCTGTGTACAGGGTGTAGTGAGGGGATGTCAGTAATCTGTGTACAGGGTGTAGTGAGGGGATGTCAGTAATCGGTGTACAGGGTGTAGTGAGGGGATGTCAGTAATCTGTGTACAGGGTGTAGTGAGGGGATGTCAGTAATCTGTGTACAGGGTGTAGTGAGGGGATGTCAGTAATCTGTGTACAGGGTGTAGTGAGGGGATGTCAGTAATCTGTGTACAGGGTTTAGTGAGGGGATGTCAGTAATCTGTGTACAGGGTGTAGTGAGGGGATGTCAGTAATCTGTGTACAGGGTGTAGTGAGGGGATGTCGGTAATCTGTGTACAGGGTGTAGTGAGGGGATGTCAGTAATCTGTGTACAGGGTGTAGTGAGGGGATGTCAGTAATCTGTGTACAGGGTGTAGTGAGGTGATGTCAGTAATCTGTGTACAGGGTGTCGTGAGGTGATGTCAGTAATCTGTGTACAGGGTGTAGTGAGGGGATGTCAGTAATCTGTGTACAGGGTGGAGTGAGGGGATGTCAGTAATCTGTGTACAGGGTGTAGTGAGGGGATGTCAGTAATCTGTGTACAGGGTGTAGTGAGGGGATGTCGGTAATCTGTGTACAGGGTGTAGTGAGGTGATGTCAGTAATCTGTGTACAGGGTGTAGTGAGGGGATGTCAGTAATCTGTGTACAGGGTGTAGTGAGGGGATGTCGGTAATCTGTGTACAGGGTGTAGTGAGGGGATGTCAGTAATCTGTGTACAGGGTGTAGTGAGGGGATGTCAGTAATCTGTGTACAGGGTGTAGTGAGGGGATGTCAGTAATCTGTGTACAGGGTGTAGTGAGGTGATGTCAGTAATCTGTGTACAGGGTGTAGTGAGGTGATGTCGGTAATCTGTGTACATGGTGTAGTGAGGGGATGTCAGTAATCTGTGAACAGGGTGTAGTGAGGGGATGTCAGTAATCTGTGTACAGGGTGTAGTGAGGGGATGTCAGTAATCTGTGTACAGGGTGTAGTGAGGGGATGTCAGTAATCTGTGTACAGGGTGTAGTGAGGGGATGTCAGTAATCTGTGTACAGGGTGTAGTCAGGGGATGTCAGTAATCTGTGTACAGGGTGTAGTGAGGGGATGTCAGTAATCTGTGTACAGGGTGTAGTGAGGGGATGTCAGTAATCTGTGTACAGGGTGTAGTGAGGGGATGTCAGTAATCTGTGTACAGGGTGTAGTGATGGGATGTCAGTAATCTGTGTACAGGGTGTAGTGAGGGGATGTCAGTAATCTGTGTACAGGGTGTAGTGAGGGGATGTCGGTAATCTGTGTACAGGGTGTAGTGAGGGGATGTCAGTAATCTGTGTACAGGGTGTAGTGAGGGGATGTCAGTAATCTGTGTACAGGGTGTAGTGAGGGGATGTCAGTAATCTGTGTACAGGGTGTAGTGAGAGGATGTCAGTAATCTGTGTACAGGGTGTACTGAGGGGATGTCAGTAATCTGTGTACAGGGTGTAGTGAGGGGATGTCAGTAATCTGTGTACAGGGTGTAGTGAGGGGATGTCAGTAATCTGTGTACAGGGTGTAGTGAGGGGATGTCAGTAATCTGTGTACAGGGTGTAGTGAGGGGATGTCAGTAATCTGTGTACAGGGTGTAGTGAGGTGATGTCAGTAATCTGTGTACAGGGTGTAGTGAGGGGATGTCGGTAATCTGTGTACAGGGTGTAGTGAGGGGATGTCAGTAATCTGTGTACAGGGTGTAGTGAGGGGATGTCAGTAATCTGTGTTCAGGGTGTAGTGAGGGGATGTCGGTAATCTGTGTACAGGGTGTACTGAGGGGATGTCAGTAATCTGTGTACAGGGTGTAGTGAGGGGATGTCAGTAATCTGTGTACAGGGTGTAGTGAGGGGATGTCAGTAATCTGTGTACAGGGTGTAGTGAGGGGATGTCAGTAATCTGTGTACAGGGTGTAGTGAGGGGATGTCAGTAATCTGTGTACAGGGTGTAGTGAGGTGATGTCAGTAATCTGTGTACAGGGTGTAGTGAGGGGATGTCAGTAATCTGTGTACAGGGTGTAGTGAGGTGATGTCAGTAATCTGTATACAGGGTGTAGTGAGGGGATGTCAGTAATCTGTGTACAGGGTGTAGTGAGGGGATGTCGGTAATCTGTGTACAGGGTGTAGTGAGGGGATGTCAGTAATCTGTGTACAGGGTGTAGTGAGGGGATGTCAGTAATCTGTGTACAGGGTGTAGTGAGGTGATGTCAGTAATCTGTGTACAGGGTGTAGTGAGGGGATGTCAGTAATCTGTGTACAGGATGTAGTGAGGGGATGTCGGTAATCTGTGCACAGGGTGTAGTGAGGTGATGTCAGTAATCTGTGTACAGGGTGTACTGAGGGGATGTCGGTAATCTGTGTACAGGGTGTAGTGAGGGGATGTCAGTAATCTGTGTACAGGGTGTAGTGAGGTGATGTCAGTAATCTGTGTACAGGGTGTAGTGAGGGGATGTCAGTAATCTGTGTACAGGGTGTAGTGAGGGGATGTCAGTAATCTGTGTACAGGGTGTAGTGAGGGGATGTCGGTAATCTGTGTACAGGGTGTAGTGAGGGGATGTCAGTAATCTGTGTACAGGGTGGAGTGAGGGGATGTCAGTAATCTGTGTACAGGGTGTAGTGAGGGGATGTCAGTAATCTGTGTACAGGGTGGAGTGAGGGGATGTCAGTAATCTGTGTACAGGGTGTAGTGAGGGGATGTCAGTAATCTGTGTACAGGGTGTAGTGAGGGGATGTCAGTAATCTGTGTACAGGGTGTAGTGAGGGGATGTCAGTAATCTGTGTACAGGGTGTAGTGAGGGGATGTCAGTAATCTGTGTACAGGGTGTAGTGAGGTGATGTCAGTAATCTGTGTACAGGGTGTAGTGAGGGGATGTCAGTAATCTGTGTACAGGGTGTAGTGAGGAGATGTCGGTAATCTGTGTACAGGGTGTAGTGAGGGGATGTCGGTAATCTGTGTACAGGGTGTAGTGAGGGGATGTCGGTAATCTGTGTACAGGGTGTAGTGAGGGGATGTTGGTAATCTGTGTACAGGGTGTAGTGAGGGGATGTCAGTAATCTGTGTACGGGGTGTAGTGAGGGGATGTCAGTAATCTGTGTACAGGGTGTAGTGAGGGGATGTCAGTAATCTGTGTACAGGGTGTAGTGAGGGGATGTCAGTAATCTGTGTACAGGGTGTAGTGAGGGGATGTCAGTAATCTGTGTACAGTGTGTAGTGAGGGGATGTCGGTAACCGGTGTACAGGGAGTAGTGAGGTGATGTCAGTAATCTGTGTACAGGGTGTAGTGAGGTGACGTCAGTAATCTGTGTACAGGGTGTAGTGAGGGGATGTCAGTAATCTGTGTACAGGGTGTAGTGAGGGGATGTCAGTAATCTGTGTACAGGGTGTAGTGAGGGGATGTCAGTAATCTGTGTACAGGGTGTAGTGAGGGGATGTCAGTAATCTGTGTACAGGGTGTAGTGAGGGGATGTCAGTAATCTGTGTACAGGGTGTAATGAGGGGATGTCAGTAATCTGTGTACAGGGTGTAGTGAGGGGATGTCAGTAATCTGTGTACAGGGTGTCGTGAGGGGATGTCAGTAATCTGTGTACAGGGTGTAGTGAGGGGATGTCAGTAATCTGTGTACAGGGTGTAGTGAGGGGATGTCGGTAATCTGTGTACAGGGTGTACTGAGGGGATGTCAGTAATCTGTGTACAGGGTGTAGTGAGGGGATGTCGGTAATCTGTGTACAGGGTGTAGTGAGGGGATGTCAGTAATCTGTGTACAGGGTGTAGTGAGGGGATGTCAGTAATCTGTGTACAGGGTGTAGTGAGGGGATGTCAGTAATCTGTGTACAGGGTGTAGTGAGGGGATGTCAGTAATCTGTGTACAGGGTGTAGTGACGGGATGTCAGTAATCTGTGTACAGGGTGCAGTGAGGTGATGTCAGTAATCTGTGTACAGGGTGTAGTGAGGGGATGTCAGTAATCTGTGTACAGGGTGTAGTGAGGGGATGTCAGTAATCTGTGTACAGGGTGTAGTGAGGTGATGTCAGTAATCTGTGTACAGAGTGTAGTGAGAGGATGTCAGTAAGCTGTGTACAGGGTGTAGTGAGGGGATGTCAGTAATCTGTGTACAGGGTGTAGTGAGGTGATGTCAGTAATCTGTGTACAGGGTGTAGTGAGGGGATGTCAATAATCTGTGTACAGGGTGTAGTGAGGGTATGTCTGTAATCTGTGTACAGGGTGTAGTGAGGGGATGTCGGTAATCTGTGTACAGGGTGTAGTGAGGGGATGTCAGTAATCGGTGTACAGGGTGTAGTGAGGGGATGTCAGTAATCTGTGTACAGGGTGTAGTGAGGGGATGTCGGTAATCTGTGTACACGGTGTAGTGAGGGGATGTCGGTAATCTGTGTACAGGGTGAAGTGAGGGGATGTCGGTAATCTGTGTACAGGGTGTAGTGAGGGGATGTCAGTAATCTGTGTACAGGGTGCAGTGAGGGGATGTCAGTATTCTGTGTACAGGGTGCAGTGAGGGAATGTCGGTAATCTGTGTACAGGGTGTAGTGAGGGGATGTCAGTAATCTGTGTACAGGGTGTAGTGAGGGGATGTCAGTAATCTGTGTACAGGGTGTAGTGAGGGGATGTCAGTAATCTGTGTACAGGGTGTAGTGAGGGGATGTCAGTAATCTGTGTACAGGGTGTAGTGAGGGGATGTCAGTAATCTGTGTACAGGGTGTAGTGAGGGGATGTCAGTAATCTGTGTACAGGGTGTAGTGAGGGGATGTCAGTAATCTGTGTACAGGGTGTAGTGAGGGGATGTCAGTAATCTGTGTACAGGGTGCAGTGAGGTGATGTCAGTAATCTGTGTACAGGGTGTAGTGAGGGGATGTCAGTAATCTGTGTACAGGGTGTAGTGAGGTGATGTCAGTAATCTGTGTACAGGGTGTAGTGAGGGGATGTCAGTAATCTGTGTACAGGGTGTAGTGAGGGTATGTCTGTAATCTGTGTACAGGGTGAAGTGAGGGGATGTCGGTAATCTATGTACAGGGTGTAGTGAAAGGATGTCAGTAATCTGTGTACAGGGTGTAGTGAGGGGATGTCAGTAATCTGTGTACAGCGTGTAGTGAGGGATGTCAGTAATCTGTGTACAGGGTTTAGTGAGGTGATGTCAGTAATCTGTGTACAGGGTGTAGTGAGGGGATGTCAGTAATCTGTGTACAGGGTGTAGTGAGGGGATGTCAGTAATCTGTGTACAGGGTGTAGTGAGGGGATGTCAGTAATCTGTGTACAGGGTGTAGTGAGGGGATGTCAGTAATCTGTGTACAGGGTGTAGTGAGGGGATGTCAGTAATCTGTGTACAGGGTGTAGTGAGGGGATGTCAGTAATCTGTGTACAGGGTGTAGTGAGGGGATGTCAGTAATCTGTGTACAGGGTGTAGTGAGGGGATGTCAGTAATCTGTGTACAGGGTGTAGTGAGGGGATGTCAGTAATCTGTGTACAGGGTGCAGTGAGGGGATGTCAGTAATCTGTGTACAGGGTGTAGTGAGGGGATGTCAGTAATCTGTGTACAGGGTGTAGTGAGGTGATGTCAGTAATCTGTGTACAGGTTGTAGTGAGGTGATGTCAGTAATCTGTGTACAGGGTGTAGTGAGGGGATGTCAGTAATCTGTGTACAGGGTGTAGTGAGGGGATGTCGGTAATCTGTGTACAGGGTGTAGTGAGGGGATGTCAGTAATCTGTGTACAGGGTGTAGTGAGCTGATGTCAGTAATCTGTGTACAGGGTGTAGTGAGGGGATGTCAGTAATCTGTGTACAGGGTGTAGTGTGGGGATGTCGGTAATCTGTGTACAGGGTGTAGTGAGGGGATGTCAGTAATCTGTGTACAAGGTGTAGTGAGGGGATGTCAGTAATCTGTGTACAGGGTGTAGTGAGGGGATGTCAGTAATCTGTGTACAGTGTGTAGTGAGGGGATGTCAGTAATCTGTGTACAGGGTGTAGTGAGGTGATGTCAGTAATCTGTGTACAGGGTGTAGTGAGGGGATGTCAGTAATCTGTGTACAGGGTGTAGTGAGGGGATGTCAGTAATCTGTGTACAGGGTGTAGTGAGGGGATGTCAGTAATCTGTGTACAGGGTGTGGTCAGGTGATGTCAGTAATCTGTGTACAGGGTGTAGTGAGGGGATGTCAGTAATCTGTGTACAGGGTGTAGTGAGGGGATGTCAGTAATCTGTGTACAGGGTGTAGTGAGGGGATGTCAGTAATCTGTGTACAGGGTGTAGTGAGGGGATGTCAGTAATCTGTGTACAGGGTGTAGTGAGGGGATGTCAGTAATCTGCGCACAGGGTGTAGTGAGGGGATGTCAGTAATCTGTGTACAGGGTGTAGTGAGGGGATGTCAGTAATCTGTGTACAGGGTGTAGTGAGGGGATGTCAGTAATCTGTGTACAGGGTGTAGTGAGGTGATGTCAGTAATCTGTGTACAGGGTGTAGTGAGGGGATGTCGGTAATCTGTGTACAGGGTGTAGTGAGGGGATGTCAGTAATCTGTGTACAGGGTGTAGTGAGGGGATGTCAGTAATCTGTGTTCAGGGTGTTGTGAGGGGATGTCAGTAATCTGTGTACAGGGTGAAGTGAGGGGATGTCAGTAATCTGTGTACAGGGTGTAGTGAGGGGATGTCAGTAATCTGTGTACAGGGTGTACTGAGGGGATGTCAGTAATCTGTGTACAGGGTGTAGTGAGGTGATGTCAGTAATCTGTGTACAGGGTGTAGTGAGGGGATGTCGGTAATCTGTGTACAGGGTGTAGTGAGGTGATGTCAGTAATCTGTGTACAGGGTGCAGTGAGGGGATGTCAGTAATCTGTGTACAGGGTGTAGTGAGGTGATGTCAGTAATCTGTGTACAGGGTGTAGTGAGGGGATGTCAGTAATCTGTGTACAGGGTGCAGTGAGGGGATGTCGGTATTCTATGTACAGGGTGTAGTGAGGGGATGTCAGTAATCTGTGTACAGGGTGTAGTGAGGGGATGTCAGTAATCTGTGTACAGGGTGTAGTGAGGGGATGTCAGTAATCTGTGTACAGTGTGTAGTGAGGGGATGTCGGTAATCTGTGTACAGGGTGTAGTGAGGGGATGTCAGTAATCTGTGTACAGGGTGTAGTGAGGGGATGTCAGTAATCTGTGTACAGGGTGTAGTGAGGGGATGTCAGTAATCTGTGTACAGGGTGTAGTGAGGGGATGTCAGTCATCTGTGTACAGGGTGTAGTGAGGGGATGTCAGTAATCTGTGTACAGGGTGTAGTGAGGGGGTGTCAGTAATCTGTGTACAGGGTGGAGTGAGGGGATGTCAGTAATCTGTGTACAGGGTGTAGTGAGGGGATGTCAGTAATCTGTGTACAGGGTGTAGTGAGGGGATGTCAGTAATCTGTGTACAGGGTGTAGTGAGGGGATGTCAGTAATCTGTGTACAGGGTGTAGTGAGGGGATGTCAGTAATCTGTGTACAGGGTGGAGTGAGGGGATGTCAGTAATCTGTGTACAGGGTGTAGTGAGGGGATGTCAGTAATCTGTGTACAGGGTGTAGTGAGGGGATGTCAGTAATCTGTGTACAGGGTGTAGTGAGGGGATGTCAGTAATCTGTGTACAGGGTGTAGTGAGGGGATGTCAGTAATCTGTGTACAGGGTGTAGTGAGGGGATGTCAGTAATCTGTGTACAGGGTGGAGTGAGGGGATGTCAGTAATCTGTGTACAGGGTGTCGTGAGGGGATGTCGGTAATCTGTGTACAGGGTGTAGTGAGGGGATGTCAGTAATCTGTGTACAGGGTGTAGTGAGGTGATGTCAGTAATCTGTGTACAGGTTGTAGTGAGGTGATGTCAGTAATCTGTGTACAGGGTGTAGTGAGGGGATGTCAGTAATCTGTGTACAGGGTGTAGTGAGGGGATGTCGGTAATCTGTGTACAGGGTGTAGTGAGGGGATGTCAGTAATCTGTGTACAGGGTGTAGTGAGGTGATGTCAGTAATCTGTGTACAGGGTGTAGTGAGGGGATGTCAGTAATCTGTGTACAGGGTGTAGTGAGGGGATGTCAGTAATCTGTGTACAGGGTGTAGTGAGGGGATGTCAGTAATCTGTGTACAGGGTGTAGTGAGGGGATGTCAGTAATCTGTGTACAGGGTGTAGTGAGGGGATGTCGGTAATCTGTGTACAGGGTGTAGTGAGGGGATGTCAGTAATCTGTGTACAGGGTGTAGTGAGGTGATGTCGGTAATCTGTGTACAGGGTGTAGTGAGGGGATGTCAGTAATCTGTGTACAGGGTGTAGTGAGGGGATGTCAGTAATCTGTGTACAGGGTGTAGTGAGGGGATGTCAGTAATCTGTGTACCGGGTGTAGTGAGGGGATGTCAGTAATCTGTGTACAGGGTGTAGTGAGGGGATGTCAGTAATCTGTGTACAGGGTGTAGTGAGGGGATGTCAGTAATCTGTGTACAGGGTGTAGTGAGGGGATGTCGGTAATCTGTGTACAGGGTGTAGTGAGGTGATGTCAGTAATCTGTGTACAGGGTGTAGTGAGGGGATGTCAGTAATCTGTGTACAGGGTGTAGTGAGGGGATGTCAGTAATCTGTGTACAGGGTGTAGTGAGGGGATATCAGTAATCTGTGTACAGGGTGTAGTGAGGGGATGTCAGTAATCTGTGTACAGGGTGTAGTGAGGGGATGTCAGTAATCGGTGTACAGGGTGTAGTGAGGGGATGTCAGTAATCTCTGTACAGGGTGTAGTGAGGGGATGTCAGTAATCTGTGTACAGGGTGTAGTGAGGGGATGTCAGTAATCTGTGTACAGGGTGTAGTGAGGGGATGTCGGTAATCTGTGTACAGGGTGTCGTGAGGGGATGTCAGTAATCTGTGTACAGGGTGTAGTGAGGGGATGTCAGTAATCTGTGTACAGGGTGTAGTGAGGGGATGTCAGTAATCGGTGTACAGTGTGTAGTGAGGGGATGTCAGTAATCTGTGTACAGGGTGTAGTGAGGTGATGTCAGTAATCTGTGTACAGGGTGTAGTGAGGGGATGTCAGTAATCTGTGTACAGGGTGTAGTGAGGTGATGTCAGTAATCTGTGTACAGGGTGTAGTGAGGGGATGTCAGTAATCTGTGTACAGGGTGTAGTGAGGTGATGTCAGTAATCTGTGTACAGGGTGTAGTGAGGGGATGTCAGTAATCTGTGTACAGGGTGTAGTGAGGGGATGTCAGTAATCTGTGTACAGGGTGTAGTGAGGGGATGTCAGTAATCTGTGTACAGGGTGTAGTGAGGGGATGTCGGTAATCTGTGTACAGGGTGTAGAGAGGGGATGTCAGTAATCTGTGTACAGGGTGTAGAGAGGGGATGTCAGTAATCTGTGTACAGGGTGTAGTGAGGGGATGTCAGTAATCTGTGTACAGGGTGTAGTGAGGGGATGTCAGTAATCTGTGTACAGTGTGTAGTGAGGGGATGTCAGTAATCTGTGTTCAGGGTGTAGTGAGGGGATGTCAGTAATCTGTGTACAGGGTGTAGTGAGGGGATGTCAGTAATCTGTGTACAGGGTGTAGTGATGGGATGTCAGTAATCTGTGTACAGGGTGTAGTGAGGTGATGTCAGTAATCTGTGTACAGGGTGTAGTGAGGGGATGTCAGTAATCTGTGTACAGGGTGTAGTGAGGGGATGTCAGTAATCTGTGTACAGGGTGTAGTGAGGGGATGTCAGTAATCTGTGTACAGGGTGTAGTGAGGTGATGTCAGTAATCTGTGTACAGGGTGTAGTGAGGGGATGTCAGTAATCTGTGTACAGGGTGTAGTGAGGGGAAGTCAGTAATCTGTGTACAGGGTGTAGTGAGGTGATGTCGGTAATCTGTGTACAGGGTGTAGTGAGGGGATGTCAGTAATCTGTGTACAGGGTGTAGTGAGGGGATGTCAGTAATCTGTGTACAGGGTGTAGTGAGGGGATGTCAGTAATCTGTGTACAGGGTGTAGTGAGGGGATGTCAGTAATCTGTGTACAGGGTGTAGTGAGGGGATGTCGGTAACCTGTGTACAGGGTGTAGTGAGGGGATGTCAGTAATCTGTGTACAGGGTGTAGTGAGGGGATGTCAGTAATCTGTGTACAGGGTGTAGTGAGGGGATGTCAGTAATCTGTGTACAGGGTGTAGTGAGGGGATGTCAGTTATCTGTGTACACGGTGTAGTGGGGGATGTCAGTAATCTGTGTACAGGGTGTAGTGAGGGGATGTCAGTAATCTGTGTACAGGGTGTAGTGAGGGGATGTCAGTAATCGGTGTACAGTGTGTAGTGAGGGGATGTCAGTAATCTGTGTACAGGGTGTAGTGAGGGGATGTCAGTAATCTGTGTACAGGGTGTACTGAGGGGATGTCGGTAATCTGTGTACAGGGTGTAGTGAGGGGATGTCAGTAATCTGTGTACAGGGTGTAGTGAGGGGATGTCAGTAATCTGTGTACAGGGTGTAGTGAGGGGATATCAGTAATCTGTGTACAGGGTGTAGTGAGGGGATGTCAGTAATCTGTGTACAGGGTGTAGTGAGGGGATGTCAGT
Organism: Chiloscyllium punctatum; assembly: GCF_047496795.1. Lineage (NCBI taxonomy): Eukaryota > Metazoa > Chordata > Chondrichthyes > Orectolobiformes > Hemiscylliidae > Chiloscyllium > Chiloscyllium punctatum. The sequence goes on along the minus strand of NC_092791.1, from coordinate 19,184,952 downwards.
AATCTGTGTACAGGGTGTAGTGAGGGGATGTCAGTCATCTGTGTACAGGGTGTAGTGAGGGGATGTCAGTAATCTGTGTACAGGGTGTAGTGAGGGGATGTCAGTAATCTGTGAACAGGGTGTAGTGAGGTGATGTCAGTAATCTGTGTACAGGGTGTAGTGAGGGGATGTCAGTAATCTGTGTACAGGGTGTAGTGAGGGGATGTCAGTAATCTGTGTACAGGGTGTAGTGAGGGGATGTCAGTAATCTGTGTAGAGGGTGTAGTGAGGGGATGTCAGTAATCTGTGTACAAGGTGGAGTGAGGGGATGTCAGTAATCTGTGTACAGGGTGTAGTGAGGGGATGTCAGTAATCTGTGTACAGGGTGTAGTGAGGGGATGTCAGTAATCTGTGTACAGGGTGTAGTGAGGGGATGTCAGTAATCTGTGTACAGGGTGTAGTGAGGTGATGTCGGTAATCTGTGTACTGGGTGTAGTGAGGGGATGTCAGTAATCTGTGTACAGGGTGTAGTGAGGGGATGTCGGTAATCTGTGTACAGGGTGTAGTGAGGGGATGTCAGTAATCTGTGTACAGGGTGTAGTGAGGGGATGTCAGTAATCTGTGTCCAGGGTGTAGTGAGGGGATGTCAGTAATCTGTGCACAGGGTGTACTGAGGGGATGTCGGTAATCTGTGTACAGGGTGTAGTGAGGGGATGTCAGTAATCTGTGTACAGGGTGTAGTGAGGGGATGTCAGTAATCTGTGTACAGGGTGTACTGAGGGGATGTCGGTAATCTGTGTACAGGGTGTAGTGAGGGGATGTCAGTAATCTGTGTACAGGGTGTAGTGAGGGGATGTCAGTAATCTGTGTACAGGGTGTAGTGAGGGGATATCAGTAATCTGTGTACAGGGTGTAGTGAGGGGATGTCAGTAATCTGTGTACAGGGTGTAGTGAGGGGATGTCAGTAATCTGTGTACAGGGTGTAGTGAGGGGATGTCAGTAATCTGTGTACAGGGTGTAGTGAGGTGATGTCAGTAATCTGTGTACAGGGTGTAGTGAGGGGATGTCAGTAATCTGTGTACAGGGTGTAGTGAGGGGATGTCAGTAATCTATGTACAGGGTGTAGTGAGGGGATGTCAGTAATCTGTGTACAGGGTGTAGTGAGGTGATGTCGGTAATCTGTGTACTGGGTGTAGTGAGGGGATGTCAGTAATCTGTGTACAGGGTGTAGTGAGGGGATGTCGGTAATCTGTGTACAGGGTGTAGTGAGGGGATGTCAGTAATCTGTGTACAGGGTGTAGTGAGGGGATGTCAGTAATCTGTGTCCAGGGTGTAGTGAGGGGATGTCAGTAATCTGTGTACAGGGTGTACTGAGGGGATGTCGGTAATCTGTGTACAGGGTGTAGTGAGGGGATGTCAGTAATCTGTGTACAGGGTGTAGTGAGGGGATGTCAGTAATCTGTGTACAGGGTGTACTGAGGGGATGTCGGTAATCTGTGTACAGGGTGTAGTGAGGGGATGTCAGTAATCTGTGTACAGGGTGTAGTGAGGGGATGTCAGTAATCTGTGTACAGGGTGTAGTGAGGGGATATCAGTAATCTGTGTACAGGGTGTAGTGAGGGGATGTCAGTAATCTGTGTACAGGGTGGAGTGAGGGGATGTCAGTAATCTGTGTACAGGGTGTAGTGAGGGGATGTCAGTAATCTGTGTACAGGGTGTAGTGAGGTGATGTCAGTAATCTGTGTACAGGGTGTAGTGAGGGGATGTCAGTAATCTGTGTACAGGGTGTAGTGAGGGGATGTCAGTAATCTGTGTACAGGGTGTAGTGAGGGGATGTCAGTAATCTGTGTACAGTGTGTAGTGAGGGGATGTCAGTAATCTGTGTACAGGGTGTAGTGAGGGGATGTCAGTCATCTGTGTACAGGGTGTAGTGAGGGGATGTCAGTAATCTGTGTACAGGGTGTAGTGAGGGGATGTCAGTAATCTGTGTACAGGGTGTAGTGAGGGGATGTCAGTAATCTGTGTACAGGGTGTAGTGAGGGGATGTCAGTAATCTGTGTACAGGGTGGAGTGAGGGGATGTCGGTAATCTGTGTACAGGGTGTAGTGAGGGGATGTCAGTAATCTGTGTACAGGGTGTAGTGAGGGGATGTCAGTAATCTGTGTACAGGGTGTAGTGAGGGGATGTCAGTAATCTGTGTACAGGGTGTAGTGAGGGGATGTCAGTAATCTGTGTACAGGGTGCAGTGAGGGGATGTCAGTAATCTGTGTACAGGGTGTAGTGAGGTGATGTCAGTAATCTGTGTACAGGGTGTAGTGAGGGGATGTCAGTAATCTGTGTACAGGGTGTAGTGGGGGGATGTCAGTAATCTGTGTACAGGGTGTAGTGAGGTGATGTCAGTAATCTGTGTACAGGGTGTAGTGAGGGGATGTCAGTAATCTGTGTACAGGGTGTAGTGAGGGGATGTCAGTAATCTGTGTACAGGGTGTAGTGAGGGGATGTCAGTAATCTGTGTACAGGGTGCAGTGAGGGGATGTCGGTAATCTGTGTACAGGGTGTAGTGAGGGGATGTCAGTAATCTGTGTACAGGGTGTAGTGAGGTGATGTCAGTAATCTGTGTACAGGGTGTAGTGAGGGGATGTCAGTAATCTGTGTACAGGGTGTAGTGAGGGGATGTCAGTAATCTGTGTACAGGGTGTAGTGAGGGGATGTCAGTAATCTGTGTACAGGGTGTAGTGAGGGGATGTCGGTAATCTGTGTACAGGGTGTAGTGAGGTGATGTCAGTAATCTGTGTACCGGGTGTAGTGAGGGGATGTCAGTAATCTGTGTACAGGGTGTAGTGATGGGATGTCGGTAATCTGTGTACAGGGTGTAGTGAGGGGATGTCAGTAATCTGTGTACAGGGTGTAGTGAGGGGATGTCAGTAATCTGTGTACAGGGTGTAGTGAGGGGATGTCAGTAATCTGTGTACAGGGTGTAGTGAGGGGATGTCAGTCATCTGTGTACAGGGTGTAGTGAGGGGATGTCAGTAATCTGTGTACAGGGTGTAGTGAAGGGATGTCAGTAATCTGTGTACAGGGTGTAGTGAGGTGATGTCAGTAATCTGTGTACAGGGTGTAGTGAGGGGATGTCAGTAATCTGTGTACAGGGTGGAGTGAGGGGATGTCAGTAATCTGTGTACAGGGTGTAGTGAGGGGATGTCAGTAATCTGTGTACAGGGTGTAGTGAGGGGATGTCAGTAATCTGTGTACAGGGTGTAGTGAGGGGATGTCAGTAATCTGTGTACAGGGTGTAGGGAGGTGATGTCGGTAATCTGTGTACAGGGTGTAGTGAGGGGATGTCAGTAATCTGTGTACAGGCTGTAGTGAGGGGATGTCGGTAATCTGTGTACAGGGTGTAGTGAGGGGATGTCAGTAATCTGTGTACAGGGTGTAGTGAGGTGATGTCAGTAATCTGTGTACAGGGTGTAGTGAGGGGATGTCAGTAATCTGTGTACAGGGTGTAGTGAGAGGATGTCAGTAATCTGTGTACAGGGTGTACTGAGGGGATGTCAGTAATCTGTGTACAGGGTGTAGTGAGGGGATGTCAGTAATCTGTGTACAGGGTATAGTGAGGGGATGTCGGTAATCTGTGTACAGGGTGTAGTGAGGTGATGTCAGTAATCTGTGTACAGGGTGTAGTGAGGGGATGTCAGTAATCTGTGTACAGGGTGTAGTGAGGGGATGTCAGTAATCTGTGTACAGGGTGTAGTGAGTGGATGTCAGTAATCTGTGTACAGGGTGTAGTGAGGTGATGTCGGTAATCTGTGTACAGGGTGTAGTGAGGGGATGTCAGTAATCTGTGTACAGGGTGTAGTGAGGGGATGTCGGTAATCTGTGTACAGGGTGTAGTGAGGGGATGTCAGTAATCTGTGTAAAGGGTGTAGTGAGGGGATGTCAGTAATCTGTGTACAGGGTGTAGTGAGGGGATGTCAGTAATCTGTGTACAGGGTGTAGTGAGGTGATGTCAGTAATCTGTGTACAGGGTGTAGTGAGGTGATGTCAGTAATCTGTGTACAGGGTGTAGTGAGGGGATGTCAGTAATCTGTGTACAGGGTGTAGTGAGGGGATGTCAGTAATCTGTGTACAGGGTGTAGTGAGGGGATGTCAGTAATCTGTGTACAGGGTGTAGTGAGGTGATGTCAGTAATCTGTGTACAGGGTGTAGTGAGGGGATGTCAGTTTTCGGTGTACAGTGTGTAGTGAGGGGATGTCAGTAATCTGTGTACAGGGTGTAGGGAGGGGATGTCAGTAATCTGTGTACAGGGTGTAGTGAGGGGATGTCAGTAATCTGTGTACAGGGTGTAGTGAGGGGATGTCAGTAATCTGTGTACAGGGTGTAGTGAGGGGATGTCAGTAATCTGTGTACAGGGTGTAGTGAGGTGATGTCAGTAATCTGTGTACAGGGTGTAGTGAGGGGATGTCAGTAATCTGTGTACAGGGTGTAGTGAGGGGATGTCAGAAATCTGTGTACAGGGTGTAGTGAGGGGATGTCAGTCATCTGTGTACAGGGTGTAGTGAGGGGATGTCAGTAATCTGTGTACAGGGTGTAGTGAGGGGATGTCAGTAATCTGTGTACAGGGTGTAGTGAGGTGATGTCAGTAATCTGTGTACAGGGTGTAGTGAGGGGATGTCAGTAATCTGTGTACAGGGTGTAGTGAGGGGATGTCAGTAATCTGTGTACAGGGTGTAGTGAGGGGATGTCAGAAATCTGTGTACAAGGTGGAGTGAGGGGATGTCAGTAATCTGTGTACAGGGTGTAGTGAGGGGATGTCAGTAATCTGTGTACAGGGTGTAGTGAGGGGTTGTCGGTAATCTGTGTACAGGGTGTAGTGAGGGGATGTCAGTAATCTGTGTACAGGGTGTAGTGAGGTGATGTCGGTAATCTGTGTACTGGGTGTAGTGAGGGGATGTCAGTAATCTGTGTACAGGGTGTAGTGAGGGGATGTCGGTAATCTGTGTACAGGGTGTAGTGAGGGGATGTCAGTAATCTGTGTACAGGGTGTAGTGAGGGGATGTCAGTAATCTGTGTCCAGGGTGTAGTGAGGGGATGTCAGTAATCTGTGTACAGGGTGTACTGAGGGGATGTCGGTAATCTGTGTACAGGGTGTAGTGAGGGGATGTCAGTAATCTGTGTACAGGGTGTAGTGAGGGGATGTCAGTAATCTGTGTACAGGGTGTACTGAGGGGATGTCGGTAATCTGTGTACAGGGTGTAGTGAGGGGATGTCAGTAATCTGTGTACAGGGTGTAGTGAGGGGATGTCAGTAATCTGTGTACAGGGTGTAGTGAGGGGATATCAGTAATCTGTGTACAGGGTGTAGTGAGGGGATGTCAGTAATCTGTGTACAGGGTGTAGTGAGGGGATGTCAGTAATCTGTGTACAGGGTGTAGTGAGGGGATGTCAGTAATCTGTGTACAGGGTGTAGTGAGGTGATGTCAGTAATCTGTGTACAGGGTGTAGTGAGGGGATGTCAGTAATCTGTGTACAGGGTGTAGTGAGGGGATGTCAGTAATCTGTGTACAGGGTGTAGTGAGGGGATGTCAGTAATCTGTGTACAGTGTGTAGTGAGGGAATGTCAGTAATCTGTGTACAGGGTGTAGTGAGGGGATGTCAGTAATCTGTGTACAGGGTGTAGTGAGGGGATGTCAGTAATCTGTGTACAGGGTGTAGTGAGGGGATGTCAGTAATCTGTGTACAGGGTGTAGTGAGGGGATGTCAGTAATCTGTGTACAGGGTGTAGTGAGGGGATGTCAGTAATCTGTGTACAGGGTGTAGTGAGGGGATGTCAGTAATCTGTGTACAGGGTGGAGTGAGGGGATGTCGGTAATCTGTGTACAGGGTGTAGTGAGGGGATGTCAGTAATCTGTGTACAGGGTGTAGTGAGGGGATGTCAGTAATCTGTGTACAGGGTGTAGTGAGGGGATGTCAGTAATCTGTGTACAGGGTGTAGTGAGGGGATGTCAGTAATCTGTGTACAGGGTGCAGTGAGGGGATGTCAGTAATCTGTGTACAGGGTGTAGTGAGGTGATGTCAGTAATCTGTGTACAGGGTGTAGTGAGGGGATGTCAGTAATCTGTGTACAGGGTGTAGTGGGGGGATGTCAGTAATCTGTGTACAGGGTGTAGTGAGGTGATGTCAGTAATCTGTGTACAGGGTGTAGTGAGGGGATGTCAGTAATCTGTGTACAGGGTGTAGTGAGGGGATGTCAGTAATCTGTGTACAGGATGCAGTGAGGGGATGTCGGTAATCTGTGTACAGGGTGTAGTGAGGGGATGTCGGGATGTCAGTAATCTGTGTACAGGGTGTAGTGAGGGGATGTCAGTAATCTGTGTACAGGGTGTAGTGAGGGGATGTCAGTAATCTGTGTACAGGTGTAGTGAGGGGATGTCAGTAATCTGTGTACAGGGTGTAGTGAGGGGGATGTCAGTAATCTGTGTACAGGGTGTAGTGAGGGGATGTCAGTAATCTGTGTACAGGGTGTAGTGAGGGGATGTCAGTAATCTGTGTACAGGGTGCAGTGAGGGGATGTCAGTAATCTGTGTACAGGGTGTAGTGAGGGGATGTCAGTAATCTGTGTACAGGGTGTAGTGAGGGGATGTCAGTAATCTGTGTACAGGGTGTAGTGAGGGGATGTCAGTAATCTGTGTACAGGGTGTAGTGAGGGATGTCAGTAATCTGTGTACAGGGTGTAGTGAGGGGATGTCAGTAATCTGTGTACAGGGTGTAGTGAGGGATGTCAGTAATCTGTGTACAGGGTGTAGTGAGGGGATGTCGGTAATCTGTGTACAGGGTGTAGTGAGGGGATGTCAGTAATCTGTGTACAGGGTGTAGTGAGGGGATGTCAGTAATCTGTGTACAGGGTGTAGTGAGGGGATGTCAGTAATCTGTGTACAGGGTGTAGTGAGGGGATGTCAGTAATCTGTGTACAGGGTGTAGTGAGGGGATGTCAGTAATCTGTGTACAGGGTGTAGTGAGGGGATGTCAGTAATCTGTGTACAGGGTGTAGTGAGGGGATGTCAGTAATCTGTGTACAGGGTGTAGTGAGGGGATGTCAGTAATCTGTGTACAGGGTGTAGTGAGGGATGTCAGTAATCTGTGTACAGGGTGTAGTGAGGGGATGTCAGTAATCTGTGTACAGGGTGTAGTGAGGGGATGTCAGTAATCTGTGTACAGGGTGTAGTGAGGGGATGTCAGTAATCTGTGTACAGGGTGTAGTGAGGGGATGTCAGTAATCTGTGTACAGGGTGTAGTGAGGGGATGTCAGTAATCTGTGTACAGGGTGTAGTGAGGGATGTCAGTAATCTGTGTACAGGGTGTAGTGAGGGGATGTCAGTAATCTGTGTACAGGGTGTAGTGAGGGGATGTCAGTAATCTGTGTACAGGGTGTAGTGAGGGGATGTCAGTAATCTGTGTACAGGGTGTAGTGAGGTGATGTCAGTAATCTGTGTACAGGGTGTAGTGAGGGGATGTCAGTAATCTGTGTACAGGGTGTAGTGAGGGGATGTCAGTAATCTGTGTACAGGGTGTAGTGAGGGGATGTCAGTAATCTGTGTACAGGGTGTAGTGAGGGGATGTCAGTAATCTGTGTACAGGGTGTAGTGAGGGGATGTCAGTAATCTGTGTACAGGGTGTAGTGAGGGGATGTCAGTAATCTGTGTACAGGGTGTAGTGGGGGATGTCAGTAATCTGTGTACAGGGTGTAGTGAGGGGATGTCAGTAATCTGTGTACAGGGTGTAGTGAGGGGATGTCAGTAATCTGTGTACAGGGTGTAGTGAGGGGATGTCAGTAATCTGTGTACAGGGTGTAGTGAGGGGTGTCAGTAATCTGTGTACAGGGTGTAGTGAGGGGATGTCAGTAATCTGTGTACAGGGTGTAGTGAGGGGATGTCAGTAATCTGTGTACAGGGTGTAGTGAGGGGATGTCAGTAATCTGTGTACAGGGTGTAGTGAGGTGATGTCAGTAATCTGTGTACAGGGTGTAGTGAGGGGATGTCGGTAATCTGTGTACAGGGTGTAGTGAGGGGATGTCGGTAATCTGTGTACAGGGTGTAGTGAGGTGATGTCAGTAATCTGTGTACAGGGTGTAGTGAGGGGATGTCGGTAATCTGTGTACAGGGTGTAGTGAGGGGATGTCAGTAATCTGTGTACAGGGTGTAGTGAGGGGATGTCAGTAATCTGTGTACAGGGTGTAGTGAGGGGATGTCAGTAATCTGTGTACAGGGTGTAGTGAGGTGATGTCGTAATCTGTGTACAGGGTGTAGTGAGGGGATGTCAGTAATCTGTGTACAGGGTGTAGTGAGGTGATGTCGGTAATCTGTGTACAGGGTGTAGTGAGGGGATGTCGGTAATCTGTGTACAGGGTGTAGTGAGGGGATGTCGGTAATCTGTGTACAGGGTGTAGTGAGGGGATGTCAGTAATCTGTGTACAGGGTGTAGTGAGGGGATGTCAGTAATCTGTGTACAGGGTGTAGTGAGGTGATGTCAGTAATCTGGTACAGGGTGTAGTGAGGGGATGTCGGTAATCTGTGTACAGGGTGTAGTGAGGGGATGTCAGTAATCTGTGTACAGGGTGTAGTGAGGGGATGTCAGTAATCTGTGTACAGGGTGTAGTGAGGTGATGTCAGTAATCTGTGTACAGGGTGTAGTGAGGTGATGTCGGTAATCTCTGTACAGGGTGTAGTGAGGGGATGTCGGTAATCTGTGTACAGGGTGTAGTGAGGGGATGTCAGTAATCTGTGTACAGGGTGTAGTGAGGGGATGTCAGTAATCTGTGTACAGGGTGTAGTGAGGGGATGTCAGTAATCTGTGTACAGGGTGTAGTGAGGGGATGTCAGTAATCTGTGTACAGGGTGTAGTGAGGGGATGTCAGTAATCTGTGTACAGGGTGTAGTGAGGGGATGTCAGTAATCTGTGTACAGGGTGTAGTGAGGTGATGTCAGTAATCTGTGTACAGGGTGTAGTGAGGGGATGTCAGTAATCTGTGTACAGGGTGTAGTGAGGGGATGTCAGTAATCTGTGTACAGGGTGTAGTGAGGGGATGTCAGTAATCTGTGTACAGGGTGTAGTGAGGTGATGTCAGTAATCTGTGTACAGGGTGTAGTGAGGTGATGTCAGTAATCTGTGTACAGGGTGTAGTGAGGTGATGTCAGTAATCTGTGTACAGGGTGTAGTGAGGGGATGTCGGTAATCTGTGTACAGGGTGTAGTGAGGGGATGTCGGTAATCTGTGTACAGGGTGTAGTGAGGGGATGTCAGTAATCTGTGTACAGGGTGTAGTGAGGGGATGTCAGTAATCTGTGTACAGGGTGTAGTGAGGGGATGTCAGTAATCTGTGTACAGGGTGTAGTGAGGGGATGTCAGTAATCTGTGTACAGGGTGTAGTGAGGGGATGTCAGTAATCTGTGTACAGGGTGTAGTGAGGGGATGTCAGTAATCTGTGTACAGGGTGTAGTGAGGGGATGTCAGTAATCTGTGTACAGGGTGTAGTGAGGTGATGTCAGTAATCTGTGTACAGGGTGTAGTGAGGGGATGTCGGTAATCTGTGTACAGGGTGTAGTGAGGGGATGTCAGTAATCTGTGTACAGGGTGTAGTGAGGTGATGTCAGTAATCTGTGTACAGGGTGTAGTGAGGGGATGTCAGTAATCTGTGTACAGGGTGTAGTGAGGTGATGTCGGTAATCTGTGTACAGGGTGTAGTGAGGGGATGTCGGTAATCTGTGTACAGGGTGTAGTGAGGGGATGTCAGTCATCTGTGTACAGGGTGTAGTGAGGGGATGTCAGTAATCTGTGTACAGGGTGTAGTGAGGGGATGTCAGTAATCTGTGTACAGGGTGTAGTGAGGGGATGTCAGTAATCTGTGTACAGGGTGTAGTGAGGGGATGTCAGTAATCTGTGTACAGGGTGTAGTGAGGGGATGTCAGTAATCTGTGTACAGGGTGTAGTGAGGGGATGTCAGTAATCTGTGTACAGGGTGTAGTGAGGGGATGTCAGTAATCTGTGTACAGGGTGTAGTGAGGTGATGTCAGTAATCTGTGTACAGGGTGTAGTGAGGGGATGTCAGTAATCTGTGTACAGGGTGTAGTGAGGGGATGTCAGTAATCTGTGTACAGGGTGTAGTGAGGGGATGTCAGTAATCTGTGTACAGGGTGTAGTGAGGGGATGTCAGTAATCTGTGTACAGGGTGTAGTGAGGGGATGTCAGTAATCTGTGTACAGGGTGTAGTGAGGGGATGTCAGTAATCTGTGTACAGGGTGTAGTGGGGGATGTCAGTAATCTGTGTACAGGGTGTAGTGAGGGGATGTCAGTAATCTGTGTACAGGGTGTAGTGAGGGGATGTCAGTAATCTGTGTACAGGGTGTAGTGAGGGGATGTCAGTAATCTGTGTACAGGGTGTAGTGAGGGGTGTCGGTAATCTGTGTACAGGGTGTAGTGAGGGGATGTCAGTAATCTGTGTACAGGGTGTAGTGAGGGGATGTCAGTAATCTGTGTACAGGGTGCAGTGAGGGGATGTCAGTAATCTGTGTACAGGGTGTAGTGAGGTGATGTCAGTAATCTGTGTACAGGGTGTAGTGAGGGGATGTCAGTAATCTGTGTACAGGGTGTAGTGAGGGGATGTCAGTAATCTGTGTACAGGGTGTAGTGAGGGGATGTCAGTAATCTGTGTACAGGGTGTAGTGAGGGGATGTCAGTAATCTGTGTACAGGGTGCAGTGAGGGGATGTCAGTAATCTGTGTACAGGGTGTAGTGAGGGGATGTCGGTAATCTGTGTACAGGGTGTAGTGAGGGGATGTCAGTAATCTGTGTACAGGGTGTAGTGAGGGGATATCAGTAATCTGTGTACAGGGTGTAGTGAGGGGATGTCGTAATCTGTGTACAGGGTGTAGTGAGGGGATGTCAGTAATCTGTGTACAGGGTGTAGTGAGGTGATGTCAGTAATCTGTGTACAGGGTGTAGTGAGGGATGTCAGTAATCTGTGTACAGGGTGTAGTGAGGGGATGTCAGTAATCTGTGTACAGGGTGTAGTGAGGGGATGTCAGTAATCTGTGTACAGGGTGTAGTGAGGGGATGTCAGTAATCTGTGTACAGGGTGTAGTGAGGGGATGTCAGTAATCTGTGTACAGGGTGTAGTGAGGGGATGTCAGTAATCTGTGTACAGGGTGTAGTGAGGTGATGTCAGTAATCTGTGTACAGGGTGTAGTGAGGGGATGTCGGTAATCTGTGTACAGGGTGTAGTGAGGGGATGTCAGTAATCTGTGTACAGGGTGTAGTGAGGGGATGTCAGTAATCTGTGTACAGGGTGTAGTGAGGGGATGTCAGTAATCTGTGTACAGGGTGTAGTGAGGGGATGTCAGTAATCTGTGTACAGGGTGTAGTGAGGGGATGGCAGTAATCTGTGTACAGGGTGTAGTGAGGGGATGTCAGTAATCTGTGTACAGGGTGTAGTGAGGGGATGTCAGTAATCTGTGTACAGGGTGTAGTGAGGGGATGTCAGTAATCTGTGTACAGGGTGTAGTGAGGTGATGTCAGTAATCTGTGTACAGGGTGTAGTGAGGGGATGTCAGTAATCTGTGTACAGGGTGTAGTGAGGGGATGTCAGTAATCTGTGTACAGGGTGTAGTGAGGGGATGTCAGTAATCTGTGTACAGGGTGTAGTGAGGGGATGTCAGTAATCTGTGTACAGGGTGTAGTGAGGGGATGTCAGTAATCTGTGTACAGGGTGTAGTGAGGGGATGTCAGTAATCTGTGTACAGGGTGTAGTGGGGGATGTCAGTAATCTGTGTACAGGGTGTAGTGAGGGGATGTCAGTAATCTGTGTACAGGGTGTAGTGAGGGGATGTCAGTAATCTGTGTACAGGGTGTAGTGAGGGGATGTCAGTAATTTGTGTACAGGGTGTAGTGAGGGGTGTCGGTAATCTGTGTACAGGGTGTAGTGAGGGGATGTCAGTAATCTGTGTACAGGGTGTAGTGAGGGGATGTCAGTAATCTGTGTACAGGGTGCAGTGAGGGGATGTCAGTAATCTGTGTACAGGGTGTAGTGAGGTGATGTCAGTAATCTGTGTACAGGGTGTAGTGAGGGGATGTCAGTAATCTGTGTACAGGGTGTAGTGAGGGGATGTCAGTAATCTGCGTACAGGGTGTAGTGAGGGGATGTCAGTAATCTGTGTACAGGGTGTAGTGAGGGGATGTCAGTAATCTGTGTACAGGGTGCAGTGAGGGGATGTCAGTAATCTGTGTACAGGGTGTAGTGAGGGGATGTCGTAATCTGTGTACAGGGTGTAGTGAGGTGATGTCAGTAATCTGTGTACAGGGTGTAGTGAGGGGATGTCAGTAATCTGTGTACAGGGTGTAGTGAGGGGATGTCAGTAATCTGTGTACAGGGTGTAGTGAGGTGATGTCAGTAATCTGTGTACAGGGTGTAGTGAGGGGATGTCAGTAATCTGTGTACAGGGTGTAGTGAGGGGATGTCAGTAATCTGTGTACAGGGTGTAGTGAGGTGATGTCAGTAATCTGTGTACAGGGTGTAGTGAGGGGATGTCGGTAATCTGTGTACAGGGTGCAGTGAGGTGATGTCAGTAATCTGTGTACAGGGTGTAGTGAGGGGATGTCGGTAATCTGTGTACAGGGTGTAGTGAGGGATGTCAGTAATCTGTGTACAGGGTGTAGTGAGGGGATGTCAGTAATCTGTGTACAGGGTGTAGTGAGGGGATGTCAGTAATCTGTGTACAGGGTGTAGTGAGGTGATGTCGGTAATCTGTGTACAGGGTGTAGTGAGGGGATGTCAGTAATCTGTGTACAGGGTGTAGTGAGGTGATGTCGGTAATCTGTGTACAGGGTGTAGTGAGGGGATGTCGGTAATCTGTGTACAGGGTGTAGTGAGGGGATGTCGGTAATCTGTGTACAGGGTGTAGTGAGGGGATGTCAGTAATCTGTGTACAGGGTGTAGTGAGGGGATGTCAGTAATCTGTGTACAGGGTGTAGTGAGGTGATGTCAGTAATCTGGTACAGGGTGTAGTGAGGGGATGTCGGTAATCTGTGTACAGGGTGTAGTGAGGGGATGTCAGTAATCTGTGTACAGGGTGTAGTGAGGGGATGTCAGTAATCTGTGTACAGGGTGTAGTGAGGTGATGTCAGTAATCTGTGTACAGGGTGTAGTGAGGTGATGTCGGTAATCTCTGTACAGGGTGTAGTGAGGGGATGTCGGTAATCTGTGTACAGGGTGTAGTGAGGGGATGTCAGTAATCTGTGTACAGGGTGTAGTGAGGGGATGTCAGTAATCTGTGTACAGGGTGTAGTGAGGGGATGTCAGTAATCTGTGTACAGGGTGTAGTGAGGGGATGTCAGTAATCTGTGTACAGGGTGTAGTGAGGTGATGTCAGTAATCTGTGTACAGGGTGTAGTGAGGTGATGTCAGTAATCTGTGTACAGGGTGTAGTGAGGTGATGTCAGTAATCTGTGTACAGGGTGTAGTGAGGGGATGTCGGTAATCTGTGTACAGGGTGTAGTGAGGGGATGTCAGTAATCTGTGTACAGGGTGTAGTGAGGGGATGTCAGTAATCTGTGTACAGGGTGTAGTGAGGGGATGTCAGTAATCTGTGTACAGGGTGTAGTGAGGGGATGTCAGTAATCTGTGTACAGGGTGTAGTGAGGTGATGTCAGTAATCTGTGTACAGGGTGTAGTGAGGTGATGTCAGTAATCTGTGTACAGGGTGTAGTGAGGTGATGTCAGTAATCTGTGTACAGGGTGTAGTGAGGGGATGTCGGTAATCTGTGTACAGGGTGTAGTGAGGGGATGTCAGTAATCTGTGTACAGGGTGTAGTGAGGGGATGTCAGTAATCTGTGTACAGGGTGTAGTGAGGGGATGTCGGTAATCTGTGTACAGGGTGTAGTGAGGGGATGTCAGTAATCTGTGTACAGGGTGTAGTGAGGTGATGTCAGTAATCTGTGTACAGGGTGTAGTGAGGGGATGTCAGTAATCTGTGTACAGGGTGTAGTGAGGGGATGTCAGTAATCTGTGTACAGGGTGTAGTGAGGGGATGTCAGTAATCTGTGTACAGGGTGTAGTGAGGTGATGTCAGTAATCTGTGTACAGGGTGTAGTGAGGGGATGTCGGTAATCTGTGTACAGGGTGTAGTGAGGGGATGTCAGTAATCTGTGTACAGGGTGTAGTGAGGTGATGTCGGTAATCTGTGTACAGGGTGTAGTGAGGGGATGTCAGTAATCTGTGTACAGGGTGTAGTGAGGGAATGTCGGTAATCTGTGTACAGGGTGTAGTGAGGGGATGTCAGTAATCTGTGTACAGGGTGTAGTGAGGGGATGTCAGTAATCTGTGTACAGGGTGTAGTGAGGGGATGTCGGTAATCTGTGTACAGGGTGTAGTGAGGGGATGTCGGTAATCTGTGTACAGGGTGTAGTGAGGGGATGTCAGTAATCTGTGTACAGGGTGTAGTGAGGGGATGTCAGTAATCTGTGTACAGGGTGTAGTGAGGTGATGTCAGTAATCTGTGTACAGGGTGTAGTGAGGGGATGTCAGTAATCTGTGTACAGGGTGTAGTGAGGTGATGTCAGTAATCTGTGTACAGGGTGTAGTGAGGGGATGTCAGTAATCTGTGTACAGGGTGTAGTGAGGTGATGTCAGTAATCTGTGTACAGGGTGTACTGAGGGGATGTCAGTAATCTGTGTACAGGGTGTAGTGAGGTGATGTCGGTAATCTGTGTACAGGGTGTAGTGAGGGGATGTCGGTAATCTGTGTACAGGGTGTAGTGAGGGGATGTCAGTAATCTGTGTACAGGGTGTAGTGAGGGGATGTCAGTAATCTGTGTACAGGGTGTAGTGAGGTGATGTCAGTAATCTGTGTACAGGGTGTAGTGAGGGGATGTCAGTAATCTGTGTACAGGGTGTAGTGAGGGGATGTCAGTAATCTGTGTACAGGGTGTAGTGAGGTGATGTCGGTAATCTGTGTACAGGGTGTAGTGAGGGGATGTCAGTAATCTGTGTACAGGGTGTAGTGAGGGGATGTCAGTAATCTGTGTACAGGGTGTAGTGAGGGGATGTCAGTAATCTGTGTACAGGGTGTAGTGAGGGGATGTCAGTAATCTGTGTACAGGGTGTAGTGAGGGGATGTCGGTAATCTGTGTACAGGGTGTAGTGAGGTGATGTCAGTAATCTGTGTACAGGGTGTAGTGAGGGGATGTCAGTAATCTGTGTACAGGGTGTAGTGAGGGATGTCAGTAATCTGTGTTCAGGGTGTAGTGAGGCGATGTCAGTAATCTGTGTACAGGGTGTAGTGAGGTGATGTCAGTAATCTGTGTACAGGGTGCAGTGAGGGGATGTCAGTAATCTGTGTACAGGGTGTAGTGAGGGGATGTCAGTAATCTGTGTACAGGGTGTAGTGAGGGGATGTCAGTAATCTGTGTACAGGGTGTAGTGAGGGGATGTCAGTAATCTGTGTACAGGGTGTAGTGAGGGGATGTCAGTAATCTGTGTACAGGGTGTAGTGAGGTGATGTCAGTAATCTGTGTACAGGGTGTAGTGAGGGGATGTCAGTAATCTGTGTACAGGGTGTAGTGAGGTGATGTCAGTAATCTGTGTACAGGGTGTAGTGAGGGGATGTCAGTAATCTGTGTACAGGGTGTAGTGAGGGGATGTCAGTAATCTGTGTACAGGTTGTAGTGAGGTGATGTCAGTAATCTGTGTACAGGGTGTAGTGAGGGGATGTCAGTAATCTGTGTACAGGGTGTAGTGAGGTGAATTCATTAATCTGTGTACAGGGTGTAGTGAGGGGATGTCGGTAATCTGTGTACAGGGTGTAGTGAGGGGATGTCAGTAATCTGTGTACAGGGTGTAGTGAGGTGATGTCAGTAATCTGTGTACAGGGTGTAGTGAGGTGATGTCAGTAATCTGTGTACAGGGTGTAGTGAGGGGATGTCAGTAATCTGTGTACAGGGTGTAGTGAGGTGATGTCAGTAATCTGTGTACAGGGTGCAGTGAGAGGATGTCGGTAATCTGTGTACAGGGTGTAGTGAGGGGATGTCAGTAATCTGTGTACAGGGTGTAGTGAGGTGATGTCGTTAATCTGTGTACAGGGTGTAGTGAGGTGATGTCAGTAATCTGTGTACAGGGTGTAGTGAGGGGATGTCAGTAATCTGTGTACAGGGTGTAGTGAGGGGATGTCAGTAATCTGTGTACAGGGTGTAGTGAGGTGATGTCAGTAATCTGTGTACAGGGTGTAGTGAGGTGATGTCGGTAATCTGTGTACAGGGTGTAGTGAGGGGATGTCAGTAATCTGTGTACAGGGTGTAGTGAGGGGATGTCAGTATCTGTGTACAGGGTGGAGTGAGGGGATGTCGGTAATCTGTGTACAGGGTGTAGTGAGGTGATGTCAGTAATCTGTGTACAGGGTGTAGTGAGGGGATGTCAGTAATCTGTGTACAGGGTGTAGTGAGGGGATGTCAGTAATCTGTGTACAGGGTGTAGTGAGGGGATGTCAGTAATCTGTGTACAGGGTGTAGTGAGGGGATGTCGGTAATCTGTGTACAGTGTGGAGTGAGGGGATGTCAGTAATCTGTGTACAGGGTGTAGTGAGGGGATGTCAGTAATCTGTGTACAGGGTGTATTGAGGTGATGTCAGTAATCTGTGTACAGTGTGGAGTGAGGGGATGTCAGTAATCTGTGTACAGGGTGTAGTGAGGGGATGTCAGTAATCTGTGTACAGGGTGTAGTGAGGTGATGTCAGTAATCGGTGTACAGGGTGTAGTGAGGGGATGTCAGTAATCTGTGTACAGGGTGTAGTGAGGGGATGTCAGTAATCTGTGTACAGGGTGTAGTGAGGGGATGTCAGTAATCTGTGTACAGGGTGTAGTGAGGTTATGTCAGTAATCTGTGTACAGGGTGTAGTGAGGGGATGTCAGTAATCTGTGTACAGGGTGTAGTGAGGGGATGTCAGTAATCTGTGTACAGGGTGTAGTGAGGGGATGTCAGTAATCTGTGTACAGGGTGTAGTGAGGGGATGTCGGTAATCTGTGTACAGGGTGTAGTGAGGGGATGTCGGTAATCTGTGTACAGGGTGTAGTGAGGTGATGTCAGTAATCTGTGTACAGGGTGTAGTGAGGGGATGTCGGTAATCTGTGTACAGGGTGTAGTGAGGGGATGTCGGTAATCTGTGTACAGGGTGTAGTGAGGGGATGTCAGTAATCTGTGTACAGGGTGTAGTGAGGGGATGTCAGTAATCTGTGTACAGGGTGTAGTGAGGGGATGTCAGTAATCTGTGTACAGGGTGTAGTGAGGTGATGTCAGTAATCTGTGTACAGGGTGTAGTGAGGTGATGTCATTAATCTGTGTACAGGGTGTAGTGAGGGGATGTCAGTAATCTGTGTACAGGGTGTAGTGAGGTGATGTCAGTAGTCTGTGTACAGGGTGTAGTGAGGGGATGTCGGTAATCTGTGTACAGGGTGTAGTGAGGGGATGTCAGTAATCTGTGTACAGGGTGTATTGAGGTGATGTCAGTAATCTGTGTACAGTGTGGAGTGAGGGGATGTCAGTAATCTGTGTACAGGGTGTAGTGAGGTGATGTCAGTAATCTGTGTACAGGGTGCAGTGAGAGGATGTCGGTAATCTGTGTACAGGGTGTAGTGAGGGGATGTCAGTAGTCTGTGTACAGGGTGTAGTGAGGGGATGTCGGTAATCTGTGTACAGGGTGTAGTGAGGGGATGTCAGTAATCTGTGTACAGGGTGTATTGAGGTGATGTCAGTAATCTGTGTACAGTGTGGAGTGAGGGGATGTCAGTAATCTGTGTACAGGGTGTAGTGAGGTGATGTCAGTAATCTGTGTACAGGGTGCAGTGAGAGGATGTCGGTAATCTGTGTACAGGGTGTAGTGAGGGGATGTCAGTAATCTGTGTACAGGGTGTAGTGAGGTGATGTCGTTAATCTGTGTACAGGGTGTAGTGAGGTGATGTCAGTAATCTGTGTACAGGGTGTAGTGAGGGGATGTCAGTAATCTGTGTACAGGGTGTAGTGAGGGGATGTCAGTAATCTGTGTACAGGGTGTAGTGAGGTGATGTCAGTAATCTGTGTACAGGGTGTAGTGAGGTGATGTCGGTAATCTGTGTACAGGGTGTAGTGAGGGGATGTCAGTAATCTGTGTACAGGGTGTAGTGAGGGGATGTCAGTATCTGTGTACAGGGTGGAGTGAGGGGATGTCGGTAATCTGTGTACAGGGTGTAGTGAGGGGATGTCGGTAATCTGTGTACAGTGTGGAGTGAGGGGATGTCAGTAATCTGTGTACAGGGTGTAGTGAGGGGATGTCAGTAATCTGTGTACAGGGTGTATTGAGGTGATGTCAGTAATCTGTGTACAGTGTGGAGTGAGGGGATGTCAGTAATCTGTGTACAGGGTGTAGTGAGGGGATGTCAGTAATCTGTGTACAGGGTGTAGTGAGGTGATGTCAGTAATCGGTGTACAGGGTGTAGTGAGGGGATGTCAGTAATCTGTGTACAGGGTGTAGTGAGGGGATGTCAGTAATCTGTGTACAGGGTGTAGTGAGGGGATGTCAGTAATCTGTGTACAGGGTGTAGTGAGGTTATGTCAGTAATCTGTGTACAGGGTGTAGTGAGGGGATGTCAGTAATCTGTGTACAGGGTGTAGTGAGGGGATGTCAGTAATCTGTGTACAGGGTGTAGTGAGGGGATGTCAGTAATCTGTGTACAGGGTGTAGTGAGGGGATGTCGGTAATCTGTGTACAGGGTGTAGTGAGGGGATGTCGGTAATCTGTGTACAGGGTGTAGTGAGGTGATGTCAGTAATCTGTGTACAGGGTGTAGTGAGGGGATGTCGGTAATCTGTGTACAGGGTGTAGTGAGGGGATGTCGGTAATCTGTGTACAGGGTGTAGTGAGTGGATGTCAGTAATCTGTGTACAGGGTGTAGTGAGGGGATGTCAGTAATCTGTGTACAGGGTGTAGTGAGGGGATGTCAGTAATCTGTGTACAGGGTGTAGTGAGGTGATGTCAGTAATCTGTGTACAGGGTGTAGTGAGGTGATGTCATTAATCTGTGTACAGGGTGTAGTGAGGGGATGTCAGTAATCTGTGTACAGGGTGTAGTGAGGTGATGTCAGTAGTCTGTGTACAGGGTGTAGTGAGGGGATGTCGGTAATCTGTGTACAGGGTGTAGTGAGGGGATGTCAGTAATCTGTGTACAGGGTGTAGTGAGGTGATGTCGGTAATCTGTGTACAGGGTGTAGTGAGGTGATGTCAGTAATCTGTGTACAGGGTGTAGTGAGGGGATGTCGGTAATCTGTGTACAGGGTGTAGTGAGGGGATGTCAGTAATCTGTGTACAGGGTGTAGTGAGGGGATGTCAGTAATCTGTGTACAGGGTGTAGTGAGGGGATGTCAGTAATCCGTGTACAGGGTGTAGTGAGGTGATGTCGGTAATCTGTGTACAGGGTGTAGTGAGGGGATGTCAGTAATCTGTGTACAGGGTGTAGTGAGGGGATGTCAGTAATCTGTGTACAGGGTGTAGTGAGGGGATGTCAGTAATCTGTGTACAGGGTGTAGTGAGGGGATGTCAGTAATCTTTGTACAGGGTGTAGTGAGGGGATGTCAGTAATCTGTGTACAGGGTGTAGTGAGGGGATGTCGGTAATCTGTGTACAGGGTGTAGTGAGGTGATGTCAGTAATCTGTGTACAGGGTGTAGTGAGGGGATGTCAGTAATCTGTGTACAGGGTGTAGTGAGGGGATGTCAGTCATATGTGTACAGGGTGTAGTGAGGCGATGTCAGTAATCTGTGTACAGGTTGTAGTGAGGTGATGTCAGTAATCTGTGTACAGGGTGTAGTGAGGGGATGTCAGTCATCTGTGTACAGGGTGTAGTGAGGTGATGTCAGTAATCTGTGTACAGGGTGTAGTGAGGGGATGTCGGTAATCTGTGTACAGGGTGTAGTGAGGGGATGTCAGTAATCTGTGTACAGGGTGTAGTGAGGTGATGTCAGTAATCTGTGTACAGGGTGTAGTGAGGTGATGTCAGTAATCTGTGTACAGGGTGTAGTGAGGGGATGTCAGTAATCTGTGTACAGGGTGTAGTGAGGTGATGTCAGTAATCTGTGTACAGGGTGTAGTGAGGGGATGTCGGTAATCTGTGTACAGGGTGTAGTGAGGGGATGTCAGTAATCTGTGTACAGGGTGTAGTGAGGTGATGTCGGTAATCTGTGTACAGGGTGTAGTGAGGTGATGTCAGTAATCTGTGTACAGGGTGTAGTGAGGGGATGTCAGTAATCTGTGTACAGGGTGTAGTGAGGGGATGTCAGTAATCTGTGTACAGGGTGTAGTGAGGTGATGTCAGTAATCTGTGTACAGGGTGTAGTGAGGTGATGTCGGTAATCTGTGTACAGGGTGTAGTGAGGGGATGTCAGTAATCTGTGTACAGGGTGTAATGAGGGGATGTCAGTAATCTGTGTACAGGGTGGAGTGAGGGGATGTCGGTAATCTGTGTACAGGGTGTAGTGAGGGGATGTCGGTAATCTGTGTACAGTGTGGAGTGAGGGGATGTCAGTAATCTGTGTACAGGGTGTAGTGAGGGGATGTCAGTAATCTGTGTACAGGGTGTAGTGAGGTGATGTCAGTAATCTGTGTACAGTGTGGAGTGAGGGGATGTCAGTAATCTGTGTACAGGGTGTAGTGAGGGGATGTCAGTAATCTGTGTACAGGGTGTAGTGAGGTGATGTCAGTAATCGGTGTACAGGGTGTAGTGAGGGGATGTCAGTAATCTGTGTACAGGGTGTAGTGAGGGGATGTCAGTAATCTGTGTACAGGGTGTAGTGAGGGGATGTCAGTAATCTGTGTACAGGGTGTAGTGAGGTTATGTCAGTAATCTGTGTACAGGGTGTAGTGAGGGGATGTCAGTAATCTGTGTACAGGGTGTAGTGAGGGGATGTCAGTAATCTGTGTACAGGGTGTAGTGAGGGGATGTCAGTAATCAGTGTTCAGGGTGTAGTGAGGGGATGTCGGTAATCTGTGTACAGGGTGTAGTGAGGGGATGTCGGTAATCTGTGTACAGGGTGTAGTGAGGTGATGTCAGTAATCTGTGTACAGGGTGTAGTGAGGGGATGTCGGTAATCTGTGTACAGGGTGTAGTGAGGGGATGTCGGTAATCTGTGTACAGGGTGTAGTGAGGGGATGTCAGTCATCTGTGTACAGGGTGTAGTGAGGGGATGTCAGTAATCTTTGTACAGGGTGTAGTGAGGGGATGTCAGTAATCTGTGTACAGGGTGTAGTGAGGTGATGTCAGTAATCTGTGTACAGGGTTTAGTGAGGTGATGTCATTAATCTGTGTACAGGGTGTAGTGAGGGGATGTCAGTAATCTGTGTACAGGGTGTAGTGAGGTGATGTCAGTAATCTGTGTACAGGGTGTAGTGAGGGGATGTCGGTAATCTGTGTACAGGGTGTAGTGAGGGGATGTCGGTAATCTGTGTACCGGGTGTAGTGAGGGGATGTCAGTAATCTGTGTACAGGGTGTAGTGAGGTGATGTCGGTAATCTGTGTACAGGGTGTAGTGAGGTGATGTCAGTAATCTGTGTACAGGGTGTAGTGAGGGGATGTCGGTAATCTGTGTACAGGGTGTAGTGAGGGGATGTCAGTAATCTGTGTACAGGGTGTAGTGAGGGGATGTCAGTAATCTGTGTACAGGGTGTAGTGAGGGGATGTCAGTAATCTGTGTACAGGGTGTAGTGAGGGGATGTCAGTAATCTGTGTACAGTGTGGAGTGAGGGGATGTCAGTAATCTGTGGACAGGGTGTAGTGAGGGGATGTCAGTAATCTGTGTACAGGGTGTAGTGAGGTGATGTCAGTAATCTGTGTACAGGGTGTAGTGAGGGGATGTCGGTAATCTGTGTACAGGGTGTAGTGAGGGGATGTCAGTAATCTGTGTACAGGGTGTAGTGAGGGGATGTCAGTAATCTGTGTACAGGGTGTTGTGAGGGGATGTCAGTAATCTGTGTACAGGGTGTAGTGAGGGGATGTCAGTAATCTGTGTACAGGGTGTAGTGAGGGGATGTCAGTAATCTGTGTACAGGGTGTAGTGAGGGGATGTCAGTAATCTGTGTACAGGGTGTAGTGAGGGGATGTCAGTAATCTGTGTACAGGGTGTAGTGAGGGGATGTCAGTAATCTGTGTACAGGGTGTAGTGAGGTGATGTCAGTAATCTGTGTACAGGGTGTAGTGAGGGGATGTCAGTAATCTGTGTACAGGGTGTAGTGAGGGGATGTCAGTAATCTGTGTACAGGGTGTAGTGAGGGGATGTCAGTAATCTGTGTACAGGGTGTAGTGAGGGGATGTCAGTAATCTGTGTACAGGGTGTAGTGAGGGGATGTCAGTAATCTGTGTACAGGGTGTAGTGAGGGGATGTCAGTAATCTGTGTACAGGGTGTAGTGAGGGGATGTCAGTAATCTGTGTACAGGGTGTAGTGAGGTGATGTCAGTAATCTGTGTACAGGGTGTAGTGAGGGGATGTCAGTAATCTGCGTACAGGGTGTAGTGAGGTGATGTCAGTAATCTGTGTACAGGGTGTAGTGAGGGGATGTCAGTAATCTGCGTACAGGGTGTAGTGAGGGGATGTCAGTAATCTGTGTACAGGGTGTAGTGAGGGGATGTCGGTAATCTGTGTACAGGGTGTAGTGAGGGGATGTCAGTAATCTGTGTACAGGGTGTAGTGAGGGGATGTCAGTAATCTGTGTACAGGGTGTAGTGAGGGGATGTCAGTAATCTGTGTACAGGGTGTAGTGAGGGGATGTCAGTAATCTGTGTACAGGGTGTAGTGAGGGGATGTCAGTAATCTGTGTACAGGGTGTAGTGAGGGGATGTCAGTAATCTGTGTACAGGGTGCAGTGAGGGGATGTCAGTAATCTGTGTACAGGGTGGAGTGAGGGGATGTCAGTAATCTGTGTACAGGGTGCAGTGAGGGGATGTCAGTAATCTGTGTACAGGGTGGAGTGAGGGGATGTCAGTAATCTGTGTACAGGGTGTAGTGAGGGGATGTCAGTAATCTGTGTACAGGGTGTAGTGAGGGGATGTCAGTAATCTGTGTACAGGGTGTAGTGAGGGGATGTCAGTAATCTGTGTACAGGGTGTAGTGAGGGGATGTCGGTAATCTGTGTACAGGGTGTAGTAAGGTGATGTCAGTAATCTGTGTACAGGGTGTAGTGAGGGGATGTCAGTAATCTGTATACAGGGTGTAGTGAGGGGATGTCAGTAATCTGTGTACAGGGTGTAGTGAGGTGATGTCAGTAATCTGTGTACAGGGTGTAGTGAGGGGATGTCAGTAATCTGTGTACAGGGTGTAGTGAGGGGATGTCAGTAATCTGTGTACAGGGTGTAGTGAGGGGATGTCGGTAATCTGTGTACAGGGTGTAGTGAGGGGATGTCAGTAATCTGTGTACAGGGTGTAGTGAGGGGATGTCAGTAATCTGTGTACAGGGTGTAGTGAGGGGATGTCGGGAATCTGTGTACAGGGTGTAGTGAGGGGATGTCAGTAATCTGTGTACAGGGTGTAGTGAGGGGATGTCAGTAATCTGTGTACAGGGTGTAGTGAGGGGATGTCGGTAATCTGTGTACAGGGTGTAGTGAGGGGATGTCAGTAATCTGTGTACAGGGTGTAGTGAGGGGATGTCAGTAATCTGTGTACAGGGTGTAGTGAGGGGATGTCAGTAATCTGTGTACAGGGTGTAGTGAGGGGATGTCAGTAATCTGTGTACAGGGTGTAGTGAGGTGATGTCAGTAATCTGTGTACAGGGTGTAGTGAGGGGATGTCAGTAATCTGTGTACAGGGTGTAGTGAGGGGATGTCAGTAATCTGTGTACAGGGTGTAGTGAGGGGATGTCAGTAATCTGTGTACAGGGTGTAGTGAGGGGATGTCAGTAATCTGTGTACAGGGTGTAGTGAGGGGATGTCAGTAATCTGTGTACAGGGTGCAGTGAGGGGATGTCAGTAATCTGTGTACAGGGTGGAGTGAGGGGATGTCAGTAATCTGTGTACAGGGTGCAGTGAGGGGATGTCAGTAATCTGTGTACAGGGTGGAGTGAGGGGATGTCAGTAATCTGTGTACAGGGTGTAGTGAGGTGATGTCAGTAATCTGTGTACAGGGTGTAGTGAGGGGATGTCAGTAATCTGTGTACAGGGTGTAGTGAGGGGATGTCAGTAATCTGTGTACAGGGTGTAGTGAGGGGATGTCGGTAATCTGTGTACAGGGTGTAGTGAGGTGATGTCAGTAATCTGTGTACAGGGTGTAGTGAGGGGATGTCAGTAATCTGTATACAGGGTGTAGTGAGGGGATGTCAGTAATCTGTGTACAGGGTGTAGTGAGGGGATGTCAGTAATCTGTGTACAGGGTGTAGTGAGGGGATGTCAGTAATCTGTGTACAGGGTGTAGTGAGGGGATGTCAGTAATCTGTGTACAGGGTGTAGTGAGGGGATGTCGGTAATCTGTGTACAGGGTGTAGTGAGGGGATGTCAGTAATCTGTGTACAGGGTGTCGTGAGGGGATGTCAGTAATCTGTGTACAGGGTGTAGTGAGGGGATGTCAGTAATCTGTATACAGGGTGTAGTGAGGGGATGTCAGTAATCTGTGTACAGGGTGTAGTGAGGGGATGTCAGTAATCTGTGTACAGGGTGTAGTGAGGGGATGTCAGTAATCTGTGTACAGGGTGTAGTGAGGGGATGTCAGTAATCTGTGTACAGGGTGTAGTGAGGGGATGTCGGTAATCTGTGTACAGGGTGTAGTGAGGGGATGTCAGTAATCTGTGTACAGGGTGTAGTGAGGGGATGTCAGTAATCTGTGTACAGGGTGTAGTGAGGGGATGTCGGTAATCTGTGTACAGGGTGTAGTGAGGGGATGTCAGTAAGCTGTGTACAGGGTGTAGTGAGGGGATGTCAGTAATCTGTGTACAGGGTGTAGTGAGGGGATGTCAGTAATCTGTGTACAGGGTGTAGTGAGGGGATGTCAGTAATCTGTGTACAGGGTGTAGTGAGGGGATGTCAGTAATCTGTGTACAGGGTGTAGTGAGGGGATGTCAGTAATCTGTGTACAGGGTGTAGTGAGGGGATGTCAGTAATCTGTGTACAGGGTGTAGTGAGGGGATGTCAGTAATCTGTGTACAGGGTGTAGTGAGGGGATGTCGGTAATCTGTGTACAGGGTGTAGTGAGGGGATGTCAGTAATCTGTGTACAGGGTGTAGTGAGGGGATGTCAGTAATCTGTGTACAGGGTGTAGTGAGGGGATGTCGGTAATCTGTGTACAGGGTGTAGTGAGGGGATGTCAGTAATCTGTGTACAGGGTGTAGTGAGGGGATGTCGGTAATCTGTGTACAGGGTGTAGTGAGGGGATGTCGGTAATCTGTGTACAGGGTGTAGTGAGGGGATGTCAGTAATCTGTGTACAGGGTGTAGTGAGGGGATGTCGGTAATCTGTGTACAGGGTGTAGTGAGGGGATGTCAGTAATCTGTGTACAGGGTGTAGTGAGGGGATGTCGGTAATCTGTGTACAGGGTGTAGTGAGGGGATGTCAGTAATCTGTGTACAGGGTGCAGTGAGGGGATGTCAGTAATCTGTGTACAGGGTGTAGTGAGGGGATGTCAGTAATCTGTGTACAGGGTGTAGTGAGGGGATGTCAGTAATCTGTGTACAGGGTGTAGTGAGGGGATGTCGGTAATCTGTGTACAGGGTGTAGTGAGGTGATGTCAGTAATCTGTGTACAGGGTGTAGTGAGGTGATGTCAGTAATCTGTGTACAGGGTGTAGTGAGGGGATGTCAGTAATCTGTGTACAGGGTGTAGTGAGGGGATGTCAGTAATCTGTGTACAGGGTGTAGTGAGGGGATGTCAGTAATCTGTGTACAGGGTGTAGTGAGGGGATGTCAGTAATCTGTGTACAGGGTGTAGTGAGGGGATGTCAGTAATCTGTGTACAGGGTGTAGTGAGGGGATGTCAGTAATCTGTGTACAGGGTGTAGTGAGGGGATGTCAGTAATCTGTGTACAGGGTGTAGTGAGGGGATGTCAGTAATCTGTGTACAGGGTGTGGTGATGGGATGTCGGTAATCTGTGTACAGGGTGTAGTGAGGGGATGTCAGTAATCTGTGTACAGTGTGTAGTGAGGTGATGTCAGTAATCTGTGTACAGGGTGTAGTGAGGTGATGTCAGTAATCTGTGTACAGGGTGTAGTGAGGTGATGTCAGTAATCTGTGTACAGGGTGTAGTGAGGTGATGTCAGTAATCTGTGTACAGGGTGTAGTGAGGGGATGTCAGTAATCTGTGTACAGGGTGTAGTGAGGGGATGTCAGTAATCTGTGTACAGGGTGTAGTGAGGGGATGTCAGTAATCTGTGTACAGGGTGTAGTGAGGGGATGTCAGTAATCTGTGTACAGGGTGTAGTGAGGGGATGTCAGTAATCTGTGTACAGGGTGTAGTGAGGGGATGTCAGTAATCTGTGTACAGGGTGTAGTGAGGGGATGTCAGTAATCTGTGTACAGGGTGTAGTGAGGGGATGTCAGTAATCTGTGTACAGGGTGTAGTGAGGGGATGTCAGTAATCTGTGTACAGGGTGTAGTGAGGGGATGTCAGTAATCTGTGTACAGGGTGTAGTGAGGGGATGTCAGTAATCTGTGTACAGGGTGTAGTGAGGGGATGTCAGTAATCTGTGTACAGGGTGTAGTGAGGGGATGTCAGTAATCTGTGTACAGGGTGTAGTGAGGGGATGTCAGTAATCTGTGTACAGGGTGTAGTGAGGGGATGTCAGTAATCTGTGTACAGGGTGTGGTGATGGGATGTCGGTAATCTGTGTACAGGGTGTAGTGAGGGGATGTCAGTAATCTGTGTACAGTGTGTAGTGAGGTGATGTCAGTAATCTGTGTACAGGGTGTAGTGAGGTGATGTCAGTAATCTGTGTACAGGGTGTAGTGAGGTGATGTCAGTAATCTGTGTACAGGGTGTAGTGAGGTGATGTCAGTAATCTGTGTACAGGGTGTAGTGAGGGGATGTCAGTAATCTGTGTACAGGGTGTAGTGAGGGGATGTCAGTAATCTGTGTACAGGGTGTAGTGAGGGGATGTCAGTAATCTGTGTACAGGGTGTAGTGAGGGGATGTCAGTAATCTGTGTACAGGGTGTAGTGAGGGGATGTCAGTAATCTGTGTACAGGGTGTAGTGAGGGGATGTCAGTAATCTGTGTACAGGGTGTAGTGAGGGGATGTCAGTAATCTGTGTACAGGGTGTAGTGAGGGGATGTCAGTAATCTGTGTGCAATACAGTGTTGGATAGTCAGAGGATATTGACAGACTCAGTTTTATAACATTGTACGTCACACTGACCCTCAGTGGCAACTCTCTGTCATGACAACCTCTCTCACTCTCTCTCTCTCTCTCACTGTGTGACACTAACCCTCAGTGTGAGACTCTCCGTTATAACACTCTCTCTCTCTCTCTCTCTCTCTCTCTCTCTCTCTGTGTCACACTAACCCTCAGTGTGAGACTCTCTGTTATAACACTCTCTCTCTCTCTCTCTCTCTCTCTCACTGTGTGACACTGACCCTCAGTGTGGGACTCTCTGTTATACCACACTCTCTCTCTCTCTGTCACACTGACCCTCAGTGGGAGACTTCATTTTTTTTCACCTCTCACGCTGTGATTTTATCATCTTTCAGACTCAGAATTCCTGCCAACCCTGTTCGCTTCAATTGCGCCTTTTAATTGGATTGCCACTCTGTTTGAAATTGCGTTCTTTTAATTGAGTGTGATGTTTCCTGTCAGCCCCCAGCTGATCATCAGACTAATGACTTGATTTGACGCCTGACAGGGGAACGAAGCTTTGCCAGCCTCCGAGTGGCATCTCTCCAGTCCTTGCTGATGGAATTCCCAACTGAGAGGATTCTGTTCATGATCAGCATGGATCTCATCTTGTGTTTGTCTGCTTTGTATCCTGAATGTGCTCCACCGTCATTACCAGAGCACTCTCGTGTTATTGTGGTGTCTGCCTCTCTCTCTTGAATATGGTTAATCACCATTCGATAGCCTGTCACCTGGGTTTGCAGTCATTTGAGTTCTCTGATCTGTGGAGTACTTCTGTAGCTGTGCTACACGACTCGACAGTGGGGTTCCCTTGTTCCTGACACCTCTCTTTTCGCTTGTCAATGTCTGATCTTTGGCCCTGAGATTCGGCGGGCCATTCAGCTATGGAAGGCATCTCTGAAAACGTAACATCTACTTCTCAAAATGTTCGTGTCTGGCTTGCTTGTGCATCGATGTGACCAGGATGCTTTTCAGCTTTCTGACCAGAGGTGATATCAGCTTGAATCCTCCCCCCTTGCTGCTTTTCTTCCTGAGAGAAATCATTCAGGCACACTTCACCTTTGCTTCTGTGAGGATTAAAGCGGACCTTTCGGTCTGTGATTTTTAAAAAAAAAACAAAGATGCTGGAAATCTGAAATCAAAAGCAAATATTGCTGGGGAAACTCAGCAGGTCTGGCAGCGTCTGTGGAGAGAGAAACAGTGAGGGCCCAAGGTGACGCATGAAGGCAGGTGGTGAGATAGACAGCCCAGCTTTGACAGCGTTACCTTCTGGCTGGGAATTCGAGAAGCCATGGGCACTGTCTCAGACGAAGGGGACCATCATTTCGGACTGTGATAGGAGATATTCCTTCACTCCAAGGGTGGTGGATCTTTGTACACACTACCTACAAAGATGTTGCTGCTCAATGAGAGTTTCTCACCAGGACACGTGACATGACAGGCACAAAACAAAGTTTGCTTCCGAGGCCAAGTGGAGAGGCACTCCCCACCCCCACCCCCCACCCCCCTCCCCACCGCACTTCCATTCAAGCGAGGTCGAGACGTGGAAATAGCATCAGGCAGCATAGAAACAGGCCCTTCAGCCCAGCATAACTATCCGACCAACAGACACTGGATGGCACTAACCCCATTTACCTGCACCTACCGTGCCCCTGTCTCCACCAGCCTGTCAAACAACACATTCCATACTTGTATCACCTTCTGGATGACAAAGCATTTTCTCAGATCTCCTCTCCACCACTTATCCCTCACCTAAAATGTAGGCCCCTCTAGCCTCGGACGTGTCTGCCAAGAGGGAAAGACTCTCACCAGCTACCATGTCTGTGCCTCTCGTAATGTTGTACACCTCAATCAGATTCTCCCTCAGCCTCCTCTACTCCAGGACAAACAAAGCCAGCCTATCCAGTTTCTCCTCATCACTGAGACGTTTCATCCGAGGCAAGCTCCTTATGAAGAGCAAATGAGTGGAAGATGCTGGAACCTGTACTGAAAGCAGTAAATGCTGGAGATCACAGTGGGTCAGGCAGCATTTATGGAGAGAGAGAGAGAGAGAGAGAGAGAGAGAGAGAGAGAGAGAGAGAGAGAGCGAATGTTTCCAGTCTAGATGAGTCTTCATCAGCTTTGATTGGCAGCGCAGTGGTTCAGTGGTTAGCACTGCTGCCTCACAGCGCCAGGGACCCGGGTTCGATTCCAGCCTCGGGTGACTGGCTGTGTGGAGTTTCCTCCGGGTGCTCCGGTTTCCTCCCACAGTCCAAAGATGTGTAGGTCAGGTGAATTGGCCGTGCTAAATTGTCTGTAGTGTGAGGTGCATTGGTCAGAGGGAAATGGGTCTGGGTGGGTTGCTCTTTGGAGGGTCGGTGTGGACTGGTTGGGCCGAAGGGCCTGTTTCCACACTGTAGGGAATCTAATCCAATCTGTTGTGGCTTTAAAATTAGAGCTAGCACCTCTCATAAATGTATCACAAAGGTTAATTGCTGATTTTCGGATGAGGCAAGGGAGGACATTTCAAAATTTCTAATGGGCGGCACGGTGGCACAGTGGTTAGCACTGCTGCCTCACAGCGCCAGGGACCCGGGTTCAATTCCCACCTCAGGCGACTGACTGTGTGGAGTTTGCACGTTCTCCCCGTGTCTGCGTGGGTTTCCTCCGGGTGCTCCGGTTTCCTCCCACAGTCCAAAGATGTGCAGGTCAGGTGAATTGGCCATACTAAATTGCCCGTAGTGTTAGGTAAGGGGTAAATGTAGGGGTATGGGTGGGTTGCGCTTCGGCGGGTCGGTGTGGACTTGTTGGGCCGAAGGGCCTGTTTCCACTTTGTAATGTAATCTAATCTAAAAATATACACCGCAATTGTGATTCAATCGAAAGGATAAGCAACAATAATATTTAACTTGCAGTGATCTTCAATGTTATTGAGTTGAAGACAGGAATATTGGATCGTTACAACAGCAGAGTTTAAGAAAATGAGAGATAGGTCACCCCTCTGAAGAGATCAGAAATGGTTGCCAACTCAACATTTGCCATGTTCCTGAGGGTTTCATCACATGACTCTGTGTCTTCCAACGTTCTTCCCAATCAAATAGTCTCTTCTTCCCATCTTCAATACTTTTCTTTCACAAATAAACTGAGGCTTTCAAAGAAAATTAACAAAATACACAGCAGGTAAAAATAGAATCTCAGAGCAGGGAGTCGATGCTTGAACTGTATAAATCATTGCTTTCACCACAACTGTGTGCAGGTCTGGTCACCTCATTACAGAAACAGGGCAGAGTTACCAGGATGGTGCCAGGACCAGAATTCTGCAGTTACGGGGACCAACTGGATAGGCTGGGCATGTTCTCTTTGGGAGTTAGAAGGCTGAGGGGGGCTTCGATGGAGGTGTACAAGGTTGTGAATGAGGAAAGGTCTCTTTACCTCAGCAAAGGGGCTAGTGAGCAGTGGGCATGGATTGTGAGAAAGGATAAAAGAGGGTTTGTTTTCACTCAGATGGTTGGTCCAGGTCTCAATCTCACTGGTTCGTTTAATTAAGTGTCTGATGAAGGGCTTTCGCCTGAAACGTTGATTCTCCTGCTCCTCGGATGCTGCCTGACCTGCCGTGTTTTTCCAGCACCACTCTAACCTTAGACTCTAATCTCCAGCGTCTGCAGTCCTCACTTTGGCCTGTCTGGAAATACAGGACAAGCGTTGTAATCTGCAAGGTGACAGGTACAAGGTTAGACAGCAGGGTTAGGCCTGGGGTCTTGTCTTTCAGCTGACACAGAAGCACTGGTGCAAGTGTCCTCTCGCTCTGCCGTAGCAAGTCTATGATCCGACGAATACAGCTATGATTTCTGTTTTCTTTCTCGGTCATCTACTGATGAGCCTTGGAGGTGGATCTTTAATTCCTTCCAATTCCTGTGCAATCCGGCAGGCAGGCAAACTTAACCCAAAATATCCACTTGAGCTTTCTTACCTGTCAACGTGTTTCTGTTGGGTACCAGTTCTGTGTTCTCCAGCACTATGGCAGATGGGCTTAGTGAGTGGCTCAGTGGCTGAGGACTGCATGCCTGGGGGACTGAGTGACAGCAATTCAAAGTGTCCCGAGATGTACGTTGGCGTCATTTGACTGCTGCATTAAACGTCAGAACGCTAAGTTCCGAAACAGAAAAAATGGAGCAGAGTTGCAGCTTGTTGTCATGTGATTCCTGCTGAAGAATACATCTTTGACCATCAGGAGAGACCAGGATCAAATTCGACTTAGGATATTCTGTCTTCGCAAACAACGTGTTTTTGCAGACACACGCACAGACTCCGACACACTCACAGTCACTGACAACACGCACAGACTCTGACACACACAGACACACACATAGAGATGTACAGTTTGAGACACACACAGGGACACACTGAGACATGCATACTGACACCGACACAAACAGAGACACTGGTACTCACATGGTCATGCAGGTGGACGCACAATGCATACTGACACACAAATGGAGACACAGGCATTCACATAGTTATTTTAGACAAAGACCCATACCCAGACAGACACTCACAGACACCCAAATAGAAAGGGACAGGTACACAAATATAAAGACATGCACTTGGGGAGTCAGACACACAGGTGCAGAGACCCACACAGTCTGAGACACAAGCACACTTAGAGACACTGACAAGCTTGGACCCAAATAGAGACTTATGCACACAAATGTTCCAACACGTATGGGCACACCATCACAAGACAGAAACACATACACACCAGAGTGAGAGCTGCAAACAGACACACAGAGACACTCACATGCGCACACAGGCAGTCAGACACACTCTCACACGCTCAGACACAGATCAAAACACACAGAATGACAGACTGACACGCACTGAAACAAGAGACCTACAGATATACACAGACACAGTAGATACACAAACGCAAATATACACACAATGAGACACACCAACACACTCAGTCACAGACACTCAGAGACGCTGGCACATGTTTTTCTCTCTGTTTGTCACACATGGTCGCTGTCTTTTTTCACACACACATGCATGTGCGCACACAGAAGGGGCAAAATCAAAGCAAGAAGAAACCTGAGTAAATAAATAAAAAAGACTGAAATTGTTTATTGTATGTAAAGCAGCGCATGCTTTGTGCACATCACTGCCTTTCATTAACAGCAGTTAATGAGCTGGAAATGAAACCCATGGCAATCTCAGTCTCACAGTGCAGGAGAGCTATCCTCTGGACTCCAGCTAACAATTGCTTCCTTGAGGTCACTGAGGAGGGTGCCTTCCAGAAACACTGGCCCTCACTCATTTGAAGACTGGGATGAAGTGAACGAACAGCTTGGTTCTTTGCCAAGGAAAGTTTACGGAAACAAAAGGGCTACTGGTGAAAGGGAGTGAGATCTGTCTCTGAATGTACTGTGATCTTAGAGACGCAAAGCAATCGAGAGCAGAATAACAGTTAGCAGTTACACAGATGGGGAACTCGCAATGGGAAACCCTCAGAGGTTCCAGTGCTTGCTGCTCTATCATGTATGTCACGTCTGAGAGACCGTCATTGAAGTGGAAAGCATATTTGGGAGATAACGAGATATAGTATCAGGACAAGGGACAATGAGGAACAGCAATAATGTCTCATGAATCATCTTTTGTCAAAGGCAAGAGTGCGTAGGGGACTGGGGTCGTGACCCTGGCTAAATGATGCTTGCGAGAGAGAGAAGTGACTGGAAAATGACGCCTTCTTTCCTCAAGGTCTGACCTATGACCTATGCGCTGGATTTTCATGGAGTATGGAGATTCCTTTGTTTGGTAGGGGGTGGGGGTGGTGTTTGGCAGCCAGGAGCCGATTCTAAGATTCCCTACCTCACTCCGAGAATTTCCTATGCTGTTTAAGGGTGTGGGCTGCTGCGAATCATGGGCCTGATCACACAGCATTTGCAATCTGGGCAGGCTCTATAAAGGGAATACTCTCCACTGTGTTCATAGAAACGCAGCAACTTTTAAAGGACTCAAGTTTCCCATCATCTCAGGAGTGTCGTGAACTCCAAACTGGACAGGGAACCTTTGAAAGGCCTTCCCCATTACCTCCATGCCAACCTCTGGGTACTTATCATCCACTGAATAGAACAAGTGAACCCTATAATGACAATAGAATATATCAAAAGAAGCATTAAAGATGTTATTTAAACATAATGCTCCACTTTCTCAAAACATGCTTTTAACTACAGGCCAACGGGTCACTCTATAACACCCTTTAAAATATAGCAGACACCACAAGCACTTGAAACTTATTAACTTTGGGTAAACAAACACTGTGCGATCAACATCTTTGGAGACAAGTGAGCATTGCGCGGTTGAGAGTCCAGTATTTCCTCCATTTCAATAGGACCATAAAATTGAGGAGCAGGAATAGGCCATTCAGCCCATCCAGTCTGCTCTGCCGTTCAATGAGGCCACTCTGATCATCCCCATCTGCACACTCCTGCCTTTTCCCCATCACCCCTCCATTCCCCTCCCTGATTAAACATCTCTCTGTCTCAGCCTTGAATATACTCACTGACCCAGCCCCAACAGTCCTTGGTGGGAAAGAATTCCACAGACTCACTCCCCTCTGAGGGAAGAAATGGGTGACTCCTTATTCTGAGATTATATCCTGTGGTCTGAGACAACCTTTTTACATCTATCCCATCAAGTCCCCTCAGAGTCTTGGATGTTTCAATAAGGTCACCTCTCATTCTTCTGAACTCTAATGAGTCCAGACCCAACCTCCGCAACTTCTCCTCTATCAATAGCCCCTCCATACCTGGTTTCAGCCGAGTGAACTTTCTCTGGACTGCCTCCAATGCCACAGTAGCTTTCCTTCAATAAGGGGCCCAAAATTATTCACAACATTCCAGCTATGGTCTGACAAGTGACTAAATTTTACAGGTTTAGCAAAACTTCCCTATTTTTACACCCTTTGAAATATAGGCCAAACCTTCCATTTCCCTTCCTTACTATCTGCTAAACGTTTTGTGATTCACAGATGAGGATTCCCAAATCCCTCTGTTCTGTAGCTTTCTGCAGTCTTACTCCATTTAAATAATATCCAGCTCCTCTATTCTTCCTACTAGAGTGCAGAAGGTTTTGCCAATTTGCTTACCCTGTCTATATCCCTCGACAGACTCTTTGTATCATCCTCATCATTTGACTTCCAACATATTTTTGTACCATCTGCAAACTCGATGATTTTACATTCAATTTCCTCATCCAAGCTGCTAATACAGATTGTAAATAACTGTGGCACTCCACTAGTTACAGGATGCCACCCTAAAAACACCCCTTCACCTACCTCTCTGATTTCTCTTTGTTAGCAATTCTCTATATAATATACTCCCTCCAACATCATGGGCTTTTATCAATAGCCGAAGTGTAGTACCTTATCAAAAGCCTTCAGAAAATCCAAATATATTG
Source organism: Chiloscyllium punctatum (assembly GCF_047496795.1). NCBI lineage: Eukaryota > Metazoa > Chordata > Chondrichthyes > Orectolobiformes > Hemiscylliidae > Chiloscyllium > Chiloscyllium punctatum. The sequence continues at coordinate 19,150,176 of NC_092791.1, read as the reverse complement.
CAACCACTGCTCCTCTTTCATCTATCCTGCTTGTTACCTCCTCAAAGAATTCTGGTAAATTTGTCACACAATATATCCCTTCATGAAGCTGCTTGATTATATTATGTATTTTGAAATGCTTTGCTGTTATATCTTTAATGACAGACCACCACTTTTGGAATGCTGTGTTCATTTCTGGTCTCCCTGCTATAGGAAGGATGTTGTGGAACTTGAAAGGGTTCAGAAAAGATTTACAAGGATCGTGCTGGGTTTGGAGAGTTTGAGCTACAGGGAGAGGTTGAACAGGCTGGGGCTGTTTTCCTTGGAGTGTCGGAGGCTGAGGGGTGACCTTATAGAGGTTTATAAAATCATGAGGGACATGGATAGGGTGAACAGACAAGGTTTACCCTGGGGAATGGGGGAGTCCAGAACTAGAGGGGCATAGGTTTAGGGTGAGAGGGGAAAGATATAAAAGAGACCTAAGGGGCAACTTTTTCGCCCAGAGGGTGGTACGGGTATGGAATGAGCTGCCAGAGGATGTGATGGAGGCTGGTATAATTGCAACATTTAAAAGGCATCTGGATGGGTACGTGAATAGGAAGGGTTTGGAGGGATATAGGCCAAATGCGGCAAATGGGACTAGATTAATTTCGGATATCGGGTTGGCATGGATGAGTTGGACCGAAGGGTCTGTTTCCATGCTGTACACCTCTATGACTACTTTCCTAATAACAAATGTTAAGCTAACTGGCTTATAGTAACCTTTTTGTTGTCTCCTGCACCTTTTTATGTAAAGGTGTAACATTGGCAGTTCTCCAATCCTCTGGCACATTTCCAGAACATAAGGATTTCTGGAAGATTCCTACCATAACACCCTCTATCTGTGTAGCTACTCCCTTTAATATCCGAGGATGAATCCCATCAGGTCCAGGGGACATATTGGTCTTTCAACCCATTAGTTTCATAGAATATAGATGAGTACAGCACAGCAACAGGCCCTTCAGCCCACCATGTCTGTACCAACTATGATATGAATCGAAACTAGTCCCATCTGCCTGCATTTGGTCTGGATCCCTTAATTCTCTGCCTGCTCATGTTTCTGTCGAAATGCTTCTCAAACTTGGCCATCATAACTGCTTCTACCAACTCCCTTGGGAGCGTGTTCCAAGCATTTATCACCCTCAGCGTAAAGAACTTTCGTTCGCATGTCTCCTTTAAACTTTCCCCCTCTCACCTTAAAACTCTGCCCCGTAGTGGTTGACATTTCCACCCTGGGAGAGAGATCTGATTGTCCTTCGCATATTTTCTCGAGTGATACGTGTTGTATTTATTTCCTCTCCTCCCCTTTGCCCATTGATGGTTCAGTATCTCCTACTATGAAAACTGATGCAGAGTATTTATTCAGATCCTCTCCCATTTCCTGGTTCTCATTATTATTTCCCCAGCCTCATTCCCTCAGAGACCTATGTTTACTCTGGCTCCTCCCTTCCTTTCTACACATTTAAAGAAGCTCTTGCTGTCCATCTCGATATTACTTGCAAAATTATCTTCTCCCTCTTCATTATTTTTTGGTCATCTTTTGTTGGTTTAGAAAACTTTTGCAATCCCCTGACTTATCACAAATCTTTGCCACATTGTATGCTTTTTCTTTCAGTTTAATATTATTCTCAGCTTTCCTGATTAATCACAGTTGGCTTACCTCTTCCTTTCTCACT